>NC_073257.2:25452500-26686666 GCF_029289425.2 Pan paniscus | reverse complement strand
AACTGGGCACGAAGGCCAAAGCAGCTGGTTAGAACCAGGGTAGAACTATCTCCATGAAATAATATGGGCAAATTCCACAGAGTGAAGGCAATCAGGCAGAATATTTGGGGACAAGTAATGGGCAGGCCATTTTGTTGCCCTTTGCCTATCCTGTTCTTTGGGTGAGTAATAATAACCAGCATTGACTGACTGTTTAATAGCTGCAGGTGTAAAGGGGGCTCTACCAGTGAAGATGCCGTAACTGGAGGTGAACATTGACTTTGGTTTGGGTTCATCTGCTATCCCTGACTTCCATTTGGAACTTTAGATTCCAAAATGTTTCAGTGACTTTACTTTTGTTGAAAAAGCAAATGATTATTTTCCAGATAAAACAAAGCTGTGCTGACTTTAGGCAAACAGGAAAAAAATGGTGACTTTATTTTCACTTACTTCCAGTGTATCTCCATAGAGAGAGTAAACTAGCTAGAAACAGTAAAACAAGTTAGTTTCTTGTATCATTATGAAACCATGTTAATCAATATTTGAAGTAGTGATGCATGAACAATAGTAATATATTAGTACAATGTAATAATATATAAATAATTATTCTAATAGTCATAATGTTTTGAAACTTAATATATTATAACATGTTTTAGTATATATTTATTCATATATTTATAAAACATGTTAATATATTATTTATATAACATTGGCATTGATTATACAGTATAGTATGTTAATAAAATATTGTTTTATATATTAGTTATCAAATATATATATTTTAAGATAATATTTTATTAGTAATTATAATAGTAATTGCCATTTATTGAGCATTTACTATGAAGACAGTTTTTTTTCTAATTTCAGATTCAGGGGGCACATGGATACGTTTGTTACAAGGGCTAGATTGCATGATGCTAAGGTTTGGGCTTCTGTTGATCCTGTCACTCAAATAGTGGACATAGGACCCAACAGAAAGATTTTCAGTCCTTGCCCCACCCTCTTCCTCCCCTCTTTTGGAGTCCCCAGTGTCTACTGTACCCATCTTTATGTCCATGAGTACTCAATGTTTATCTCCCACTTATAAGCGAGAACATGTGGTATTTGGTTTTCTCTTTCTGCATTAATATGCTTAAGATAATGGGCTCCAGCTCCATCCATGTTGCTGCAAAGGACATGATTCATTCTTTTTATGGCTGTGTAGTATTCCATGGTGTATATGTACCACATTTTCTTTATCCAGTCGTTGTTGATGGGCAGCTGGGTTGATGCCATGCCTTTGCTATTGTGAATAGTGCTGTGATAAATAGAGAAATGTGTCTTTTCGGTAGAATGATTTCTTTTCCTTTGGGTATATGCTCAGTAATGGGATTGCTGGGTCGAATAGTAGTTCTATTTTTAGTTCTTTGAGAAATCTCCAGACTGCTTTAAACAGGGGTTGAACTAATACACTTTCCCACTAACAGTGTATAGGCATTCCATTTTCTCCCACAACTTCACCAGCATCTGTTATGTTTTGGCTTCTTAGTTGTAACCATTCCGATTGGTGTGGATGGCTATTGCTGTGGTTTTGATTTGTGCTTCTCTGATGATCACTGATGCTGAGCATTTTTTCATATGCTTGTTGGTGGCTTTGTCTTCTTTTGAAAAATGTCTGTTCATGTCCTCTGCCCACTTCTTAATGAGGTTATTTGTTTTTGTTTTTGTTTTATTTCCTTATTGATTTAAGTCCTTTATGGATTCTGGATATTAGTCCTTTTTCAGATGCATAGTTTGCAAATATTTTCTCCTATTCTATAGGTTGTCTGTTTTCTCTGTTGATAGTTTCTTTTGCTGTGCGGAAGCTCTACTATAAAGATAATTTTTTAGAAATATCTAACCCAGGGGTGTCCAATCTTTTGGCTTTCCTGGGCCACATTGGAAGGAGAATTGTCTTGGGCCACACATAAAATACACTAACATCAAAAATAGATGATGAGCAAAAGAGAAAAAAATGAAGGTCCATGCATAATCTCATGTTTTAAGAAAGTTGAAGAATTTGTGTTGGGCTGCATTCAAAGCCATCGTGGGTTGCAGGTTGGACAAACTTGACCTGATCCTTATAAGAATTTTGGAAAGCAGATATTTTTGACCTCATTTTATAGATGCGAAACCATGGCTCCAAGAGGTTGATTTCCTCAGATCTATGGAAATGGTGAGTGGAGAAATCAGGGCTTTGAACCTACCATTCACTGGCTCCATCTTCTTCCCAATACCACGTGCTCCCTGTTCCCAAGGTAGAAATGAAGACTAGGGAGGAGAAGAGGCTGAGTCCCACCTCACCTTCCTGTGCACCGGGAATCACGGGATGGGCTACCTTAGTGATTAACCCACAAGTTCATGTATTTTTAACCATGCGAATCCTGAGACAGCTTGATTCCTGAATAGCCTTACTGTAGACTCCGCACAAACCAGCTTCCGGGTTGCCTGGGATGCAGGACCTGGGGCTCATTGCCAGCTACATGAGAGGAGAGCACAGGGACCCGGCACAGGGCTCAGGCATAGGCACAGGGACAGGGACCAGGCGCAGGTCGCGCCTGCCATTCTCCCAGCCAGAGCGGCTGGCCTGTTTCTCAACAGTGAAGGCTTTTGTGCCTGAAGATGAGGCTTGGGCAAATACAGGATGAAAACTCATGCCTCAGAAGGTAGACGAAAGACCTAGAAACAGACCACATATACCAGCTATGTCGCTGCTGGGCTTTCAAAGCCATGGTTGGTTTGCAGCCTTTTCCATCGCGTGCCAACAAGAATCCTGTTGGCCCAGGAGACATTAGGAAGCCTCTGTGGGGAGCTGTCTGGATGGCCCTGAGGAATGAGAAAATACACGGGCCATTGGCCTCATCAGAGGGAATCACAGGGCGCTGGGTAGCCACGCCCCGGGGCTGGTGGACCACACTGCACTTGCAGAGGGAGATACTCATTCGACTGAGAAAAAGACCTCGGAGAGGCCCCAAGCCAGTGACCTCACGCTGGAATCTGAGTGTAGCAGGAAGAAGGGAACACGACTCGGGAAGCAAGAGGAGTGAGATGAAGATTTCTGGGGATTTCTGATGTCTCAAACATGTAGCCGTTTATTTGCAGTAATTCTGTTCCTTTTCGGGCCAGACCTGTCTGCTACGTCTCAGGCAGGGGGAGAAGCTTGGAAGCTGCTGGGAAGGGAAAGGTAACCTGGCCGTTCTGGAATCTCATTTGCTTATTCATCCAACAAGGATTTATTAAGTGCTCGTAACGAGTGCCAGGCAATAAACACGTTTCCTTCTGTCAGAAATGTGCAAACAAAAGGGAAAGTTTAACAAAGAGTCCACCAGCAAGACAAAGCGACCCATTCAGTTTCTCCTGAAAACAAATGGGAACACAAGCTCTCCGGAAGCTAGAAGCAGATGATTTTTTCCAAAGCCGCGTACTTTTCACTGAGTGCGATGATTTTATTACAAGTGGATGATAGCGATTGGGTAAATTAACTCCACATTGATATTCAAAGGGAATTACGTTAATGATAATAACTTAGTATCTTCAAAGGGATAAAAATGCCTTCAGGGGGATCCTATTAAGTCTCAGAAGGTCTCCTTTATCTTACACAAAGAGCATGAACCTGGACATATTTTATAAATGGGGAAACTGAAATTTAGACATTTATTCTAAAATTTCAAAGTAAAACAATGTCTTTAACACTAGAGAAACCAGTTTTAAAAATACAGTGTAGGATACCATGAAACTCAACAAAGATTAAAGTCTTACTTCATCGGGGTTTTTTTTGTTTTGTTTAAATTAGCATTGAGAACTCAAATAACCCCCACATTACATCCACAAACTTTCTATTATTCTTTGGTCTCTCTAGATTTTTGGCTGGAGATTCCTATTTAGCCTGTGTGTGCAGCTGTCATTTACTTTCAAACTTAATGTGAAAGAGATTCGAATGACCATGCCGGTGTGTGTGGAAGGAACGGAGCAGGATTTACATATTACCACACAGGCTTTAAAGCAACTTGTAATTTATTTTACAGGTTGAGTAAATCATGCATTGCTCTTGGGTAAGGCTCTTGGGCACGTCATCCTGGGTGGATTTGAAAGAGATGAACATTTACTCTATGCTGTGCATAGCTTGACCTAGTGTCCTGGTACCTGCAGCAACCAGCTAACGAAAATCCCAACAGGAATCCAGTTAAATAAAAAGAGAAGATCTGATGCAATACTTCAAATGGCAGAAAACATATACAAAAAAAAAAAAAAAAAAAACAGAGAAACTCAAGACTCATGTTCAATTGGCTGGGATGAGAGTGGGGTACAGGACCAAGTTAACCGGGTTAATTCAGCTGTGCCCCACACATCCTCTTCAACCAGACCCCGTGTTCCTCCTGTACAATGAGAGTGCAGAGCTCGTTCATTCCTCATATGTGACCATCAGCTTTCACTGCAGAGGTCAAAGCACTTCGGGCATTCATGCCGTCATATACACTTGTACCAGAGGACCTAGGATATGCCAAAATCCCACTTACAAAATGTCACTGGGAGCAACTACATTGTCGAAATAAGCTGTTAAGGCAGCAGTCACAATTTACCAGAAGTAGACACATCCCAGCTTTATGGCTTCTTGGGTGGGGCCAATGAATCAGTTAGAGATGCCTTGTCTAGTGTGGTGGCCGCTAACTGCATGTGACTATCGAGCCCTTGAAATGTGACCAGTCTGCCTTGAGATGTGCTATAAGCATAAAATGCACACCGGATTTTGAAGGTTTTATACAAAAAATATGTATATATAAAAAATACCTTAATTTTTCTATTTATTACATGATGACATGAAAATATTAGATATATTTGTCTAAATAAATTATATAAAATATCTAATATATATAACTTAAAATAATTTAATATAAACATATTAGAATCACTTTTAACTATTCCTTTTTTTGCCTTTGCGTATTGATACATAATATTTGTACATATTCATGGTATACATGTGATATTTTGATACATACAATGTGTAATGATCAAATCAGGACTTTTAGGGGGTCCATCACCTTGAACATTTATCATTTCTTTGTGTTGAGAACATTTCAAATCTAGGTATTTTTGAAAATATAATGTTGTTGGCTATCATCACCCTACTGTGCTATCAAACAGTAGAACTTATTTCTTCTATCCAACTGTAGGTTTGTACCCATTAACCAACCTCTCCTCATGTCCCCTCTCCAAAACACCTCTCCAAGCCTCTGGTAACTATTATGCTACTCTCTGTCTCTACGAGATCAACTATTTTAGTTCCCACATATGAGTGAGAATATGTGATATTTTTCTTTCTGTGCCTGGCTTATTTCATAATGACCTCCGTTTCCATCCATATCGCTGCAAATGGCAGGATTTCATTCTTTTTTATGGCCAAACAGTATTTCATTGTGTATATATGTCACATTTTCTTTATATATTCATCCACTGATGGACACTCAGGTTGATTTCATATCGTGGCTATTGTAAATCATCCTGCAAAAAACATGGGGGTGCAGGTATCTCTTTGATATACTGATTTCCTTTCCTTTGGATAAATACCCGATAGTGGAATTGTTGGATTGTATGGTAGCTCTATTTCTAGTTTAAGTAATCTTCATACCAGCTGGGCATGGTGGTTCATGCCTGTAATCCCAGCACTTTGGGAGGCCGAGGCGGGTGGATTACCTCAGGTCAGGAGTTCAAGACCAGCCTGGCCAACACAGTGAAACCCTGTCTCTGCTAAAACTACAAAAAATTATCCAGGTGTGGTGGCAGGTGCCTGTAATCCCAGCGACTCGGGGGGCTGACGCAGGAGAATCACTTGAACCCGGGAGGCAGAGGTTACAGTGAGCCGAGATTGTGCCACTGCACTCCAGCCTGGGCGACAAGAGTGAAACTCCTGTCTCAAGAGAAAAAAAAAAAAATCTTCATGCAGTTTTCCATAATGGCTGTACTAATCTACGTTCCTACCAACCGTGTGTGAATTCCCTTTTCTCCACATCCTTGCCAGCATTTGTTATTTTTTGTCTCTTTGATAACCCCATTCTAAATGGGGTAAAATGATAGCTTCTTGTGAAGCGAATATCCAGAATGTTCTGGCTTCCAGAGAGCTTGTGTTCCCATTTGTTTTCAGGAGAAGCTGAATGGGTTTTGATTGGCATTTCCCTGATGATTGGTGATGTTGAGCATTTTTTCATATATCTGTTGGCCATTTGTATGTCTTCTTTTGAGAAATAATTACTCAGATCCTTTGCCCACATTTTAATGGGATTATTATTATTGTTATTTGCTGTTGAGTTGTTTGAGTTCCTTGAACATTCTGGATATTAGTTCCTTGTCAGATGAATAGTTTACAAACGTTTTCTCCCATTCAACAGGTGTCTCTCCACTCTGTTGAGTGTTTCTTTTTCTGGGCAGTAGCTTTTTAGTTTAATGTAGTTCCACTTGTCTATTTTTGTGTTGTTGCCTGTGCTTTTGAGGTCGGAGCCATAAAACCTTTGCCGAGACCAATGTCCTGAATTGTTTCCCGTTTTCTTCTAGTAATTTTATAATTTCAGGTCTTACATTTAAGCTTTTAACTCACTTTTGCATTGATTTTTTTAATATGGTGAGAGAGAGGGTATCCAGTTTTCCCAGGGGCATTTATTAAAGAGGATGTTCGTTCCTCAATGTATGTTCTTGGCACCTTTTTCAAAAATCAGTTGGCTCTAAATATATAGACTTATTTATATCTGGGTTCTCTATTCCATTCCATTGACATATGTGTCTGTTTTTATACCAATATCATGATGTTTAGATCATTATAGCATTTGGTACATATTTTTTTTTGGAGATGGAGTCTTGCTCTGTTTCCCAGGCTGGAGTGCAGTGGCATGACCTCGGCTCACTGTGACCTCTGCCTCCCAGGTTCAAGCAGTTCTCCTGCCTCAGCCTCCCAAGTATCTGGGATTACAGGCGCCCACCACCACGCCTGGCTAAATTTTTGTATTTTAGTAGAGACAGGGTTTCACCATATTGCCCAGGCTGGTCTCAAACTCCTCAGCTCAGGCAATCCGCCTACCTTGGTCTCCCAAAGTGCTAGGATTACAGGAGGGAGTCACTGTGCCCAGCCAGCATTTGGTATATTTTGAAGTTCCATCAGGTGATACCTCTAGCTTTTTTTGTTGTTGTTTTTGTTTTTTCTTTTTTGTTTTTTGTCAGCATTGCTTTGACTATTCAGGTTCTTTTGTGATTTCATATAAACTTTAGTATTCTGTTTCTGTTTTTGTAAAGAATGTCATTGGTATTTGGATAGGGATTGAATTGAATCTGTAGATTGATTTGGGTAGTGGCATCATGATTATTTTAATAATATTAATTCTTCTGATCCATAAGCATGGGATATCTTCATTTGTTTGTATCTTCTGTCTTCTTCAGTTTCTTTCATCAGCATTTTATAGTTTTCTTTGTAGAGGTCTTTCACCTCCTTTGTTAAATTTCTTCCTCAGTATTTTATTTTTTTTGGCAGCAATTGTAAATGAGATTTCTTTCTTGATTTCTTTTTCAGCTACTTCATTATTGGCATATAGAAATGCTGTTGAATGTAGCTATTAGAAAATCTAAAATTAGCAATGTGGCTCAAATCATAATTGTATTGCACAGCCTTGAGCTAGAGAACATTTACTCCCTCAAGTTTAATGGCTATATGCCCAAGTAGTTTTCTGATTTGTTTTTATATTTTCCAGCAATCCCTGATTGTTCCAGAGACATTTTTAATGTACTATAATTGGGACCTCATCATAATCCTCCTCGGGCTGCTCCCCTCTCTCTCTCCCTTGTCTCGTTAAATGGCAGTCCATTCCATCCATGCACCCAAGCCAACAACTTGCCTTTATATACTCTCCTTTCCTTCCTTTTCACATTCAGTCAGTTTCTATATCCTGTTACTTCCTTTCTTCAAGATATCATGTATTTGTTTTTTCCTCTTCATCCACATGGTGGGTATTTTTCTGGAATAGAAGGCTACCTCCTCCTCCTCCTCCTCCTCCTCTTTCTCCTCCTCCCTCTTCTTCCTTCTCTTCATCCTCCTCTTCTCCCTCCTGCTCCTCTTCCTCTTCTTCCTCATCCTCTTCCTCTTCCACCTCCTCCACCTTTTCCTCTTCTTCATCCTCCTCTTCCTCCTACTCCTCTTCCTCTTCCTACTTCTCTTCCTCCTCCTCCTCTTTCTTGCCCCCCTCCTCCTCCTCCTTCTCCTCTTTCTTTTTTTTTTCTTTATTTTTGAGATGGGGTCTCACTCTGTCTGTTACCCAGACCAGAAAGCTGTGGCATGACTATTGCTTACTGTAGCCTCTAACTCCTGGGCTCAAGCGATCCTCCTGCCTCAGCTCTCGAGTAGCTGGGGCCACAGACTCACACCACCATACTCAGCAAATTTTTAATTATTTTTTGTAGAGGTGGGGTCTTGCTTTGTTGCCCAAGCTTGTCTTGCGCTCCTGGCTTCAAGGAGTCTTCCCGCCTCGGCCTCCCAAAGCACTAAGATTATAGGCATGAGCCACTACTCTTGACCACAGAGGCTATCTTCTGACTGAATTCTTGCCCTTCTCCTAGCCAAGTTTCTCATCTCCAACAGTCACTTCCTCTAGTCAGTCCATTTCTTACTGGTAGAGCTGCTACTCTGAAACACAAATCTAATTATGCAATTTTTCTCCTCCAAATTCTTCTCCAGCTGCTCCCATTGCCTATACAAGGAGATTTCCCCCACCCCCCACCTTTATATGACATTCAAGGCTCTTTATGATCAGGCCCCTGCAGGTCTTTTCAGCCTGAGCTATCGCTCCTTCTTCGGGAAGTTTTACTCTAGTATTGCTGGTGCTTCATCAGAAGGTCATGGTTTCCCTGGCCCTTATGTCTCTGTCCATGCTGAGCTTTGTGCCTGGGTTCTGCCCTTTTCCTTGTCTGCTGAAAATTCTTTTGTCCCCAGAAGTTAACTCAGCTTTTTCTATGAATCCTTTCCTGACTTGAAGCTCAGACTTAGGGTCTTAAGACTTAGGGTCTTCTCTTCCTAGATCTCCACTCACCATCCTTAAAGATTAAGTTCTCAGGCTTGTCCTACATTCGTAGTAAATTTGGCCAGATGCAGAGTCAAATTTTCATTTGTTAGAAATCCACCTTGTGTCCTGTGTGTGCTATACAAATAGAAGACTAAGATTCACCTACAGATGTGTGAGTGCAAGATGCTAAGATCAGGTGGCCCTTACCTCAGCCAGAGAAGTGAGGCTCACCCACAGCAAGGGCTGTATTGGCTGGACTCTGGGGTGATGGGGACAATGATGACATTTGCCGAGTTCCAGTCACTGTGATCAGTGCATCAGTTAAATGTGATCATCCCCATTCTAAAACGAAGACTCAAAAAGTGAAATTGCTTGCCGAAGGCTCAACAGCCACTAAGGGATATTTGGCTGCCAATCCCACTCTGCTTCCACTCTACCAAATACCTCCTAAATTCGTGCCGTGGTTGGTGGTATTCAGAGTATGATATGGAGACGATGATGACCTGATTCCTCAGGAAGAAAGAGTATGGGAGGAGCCAGAGAGCTGTAGGTCATGGGGTCCACTAGGGTGCAGAGATAGAGAAAGAGAGGTGGGGAGCAGATATGAAGACTGTGTAGGTTCAGGTCCCACAGCCTTAGGGCAACCAGCCTGTGACCTCTTAGTAAATTGGTCTGATGTATGGGCTATTCCCCTAAGGAGCACAGGAAGAGTCATTTTGTAACTTAGTTTTAGATTCAGGCTAGACTTTTGCTGCAGCTTTCAGACCTGAACCCCCAGGCTCTGTGGGGTGGGGAGTTGAAAACATGTTCCTCTGCTCCAAGGAGCTTTTCCTTTATCAAACAAGTGAACCAGCACAACAATAAAAGCGACTGCTTTAAACAAGGATATATCAGCTTAAAGAAACTATCTAGATTTCTGGCAAGTCTATTTTGCTTTACTGACTAATGTTTTCATGAAGAGTCTTGATAGACTAACAAAGGATAAAGAAGCCTCTTTGATAGAGAAACCCAATGAGGTCATTGAGCAGGACGTGTGCTCAGGTTTATAAGCTACGTTCCAGGAACAGCCAGGAGTCTGTGGAAGCATCTAAGGTTCCCATTAAAGTGTTTTCCAAGTAGAGTTGAGTTTTATGCAAAATGGCTGATTTGCTAAAATCATGACTTAGTCCAGGTTTTCAGAAACATACAAAGAGTATAAACCCACGTAGATCTCTTTGTAGCTTAAGAACTGAAACATCACTAGTAGAGTAGAGGTCTCCATGTACCTTCCCTCATTATCTCCGTCCCTCTCTCCTTCCAGGGGTAACTGCTACCCTGAATTTGGTATTTATCATCTGATACCATTATTTATATTATAAGCATGTTTGTAATAAAAATAAACAATATTGCAAGTATATTTTGGTGCTCTCAAGAGATGATATCTAAGTGTATGAATCATCTGCGATTTGTTTATTTCACTCAATAGTTTTAGTGTGAGAGTCACTGACATGGGTGTGTATTGTTATAACTCATTCAAAATGGGTGTGTATTATTGTAATTAATTCATCTTGGGTGTGTATTGTAATTCATTCATCATGGGTGTGTATTGTTGTAATTCACTCATCATGGGTGTGTATTGTTGTAGTTCATTCATTTTCCCTACTGAATGAATTGATTGAATACAACATTGTGTGAATATACCGCAAGTCATGATCCGTTGTCTTGTGAGTGGACATTTCCCATTTTTTTAACCATTACAAACAATACTGCTACGACCATTTATATATACATCTCCTTGAGCTCATGGGAAAAAGTTTCCCAGTGTCTGCACCTGGGAGGGAAATTGCTGGGCTGTGAGGTACAGGTGTCCTAACATTTACTATATTGCTCTCCAAAGATGGTGACCATTAAAATACGTTCTATTTCTCTAAATGGCACCTATATCTTCACCGTGTTATGTAGCATTTGTATCTATGTATAATTAAGGATAATGTCAAAAAAGAAAGAATGTGTTTCTATCTACATGCGGCACACTTATTATACTTGTTTTATTGTGTTCTGAAAATGCGAGTAAAGAGAGATTACTTGATGGCTTTCCTCCAAACCTCCATCCACTCTCACTCTTTCCTAACATTTACTTTCATTTTTTAAATTTTCTAACTTTCAATTTTATTATCCCAATATCTCAGAGCCCTCTACAGTGGCATTGCATTGTATGCAGCATTAATCCATATAACCTGATCAGAGGAGATGTGATTTTATTTTTCTGTACATAAAATTCATAACAATGTAAGGAAACCTGCTAGACTCTGTGACTGAAAACAAGCCCACATCCTTTATGCCTATTGAGGAAGGAGAATCGCCACATGGGAAGGGACAGACGCTAAGCCCTGGAGTTTGAATTCCTTTCTTTTGAGGCCCGGCTTCCCTGGGGATTACTCATTATTTATTGCCCCCAGTGCTGGGCTGGGATCAAGGTGACTCTTACTAGTACTGTCTCTCAGAGGGCCTCCATAAGAATTTCTATTTTATATTTTCAACACAAGAATCTATTCATGTATTTATTTAGAGATAGGGTCTTGCTCTGTCTCCCAGGCCAGAGTGCAGTAGCACCATCATAGCTCACTGTAGCCTCCAACTCCTGGGCTCAAGTGATCCTCCTGCCTCAGCCTCCCGAGTAGCTGGGACAATAAACATGTGCCACCACACCTGACTACGTTTTTTAAAAAATATGTTTGTAAAGATGAGATCTCACTGGGTTGCCCAGGCTGGTCTCAAATTCCTGGCTTGCAGTCCTCTTGCTTTGGCCTCCCCAAAGTGCTGGGATGACAAGTGTGAGCCACCATATGCAGTCCACAATAATCTTAAAGACACAAAGAGTATAAGAGGATTGGGGACCACCTGATGACCACTTCATAGTTGAGTACTGGCCCAGGACTGTTTTGCCTGCCATATTTCTTTCAGACCAACAAAGAAAGACTAGAGATTTACTTAGTAACAAATGATGTGGTTCTGCCAAATGTAAGCTAAGGGCCTCTCGCTGTATTGTTCAAGGTTTGCAGAAGGTTGGGTAGGAAAAAAACAATAGGAGAATTGACCCAGCACGGGGCAATATAGACATGCCAATCTCAAAAGAACCCACAGAAGAGGAGCCAGAAACATATTCATGCTAAAAACTGCAATTTCATTTAAGCCAAAAAATATCAATATCAGGGTAAAGCAATAAATTTGAACTTTGTTAATTTTATGTATTTTTGGATTTAATTTAAAATTTTGTTTGACTTTCTAGTTACGTAAGAGCTCTTCAGCATGAGGAGATTGTATTTTTAATTGTTTTAGACATATTTAAGGAACTAAAGTTGAGATAAAAATAAGTTAAGCCAGCACTGGGGGTCTAGAAGTAGGTTGTTTTTTGAAAGGGATCCATACATCATACATTTAAAGTGAAATCAAACCTCTCCATATAGCTGAGACCCAGCTGGAGCATTTAAATAAGGCTTTCTAAAATCTCAATGGTATCAAAAAATGGAAACAGACAGATTTGCAATGCTAATCTTGATTACAAGGGGGTAATTCACTCGTCTTCAGCTTTGGCTCCTCATCTGGTCTACCATTTGCCCCCTTCCTTGGTCTTCAACACCCTGCAACTCCCTCAAAGCTGATGCGGGTTTTCAAAATCCATACCCTAGACCTTGAAGTCGAGAGAAAGACAGAACCTCCCTGCCTAACCTATCGGGCGTCACTGCCAGATACTTTCCAGTCAAGTATTTCAAACACAGATGGTTTAAGACAGGGAATGGGTCCCTCAGGTGCTGGAAGAGCTAAGAGGCCAAGCAGGGGATGGCGAGGTGACAGCAGGAAGCCGCGACCCCGTCATGGCCGCTGGGACACAGCCAGGAAAGGAGGCTACTGGAGGGCAGAGGCGGAGCCATCTGTCAGGAGTGAGAATTACAGCAGGGACTGCTCCATCGGTGCCTGCGTAGTTAGGAAAGAACGATTGATTGATTAATAATGTCTGGGAGGGGAGGCCGTGCTATGAGAAGGAAAGAGAAGGTTCTCTCTTATTCTGCCCTCCGACTTTCTGCCAGTGCTTCCCAGTGCCAAAGGCGATTGGCCAGAGAACCTAGGGAATGCACTTCCTGTGATGCAGAGCAGAGCTGGAGACGGGAGGGGAGCAGGCGCATGGAGACAAGCCTCCTAAGCTCGGTTTCCTTTTCGCCCGACCCTTCACTCCTCTCAGATAACTCATGCTGGGAGTGACCGTCTATATATGACTCCATACTCTACACACTGGTGTAGGCTCATCTTACAGAAGGAAAGGCAAAAAGATTCCAATTTTATACCAGTTCTGATTGGTTGCTGCGGTTGCCTGGAGCCCTGTGTGGAGCTTCCTGTGGCTCCATCTGTGCATGTGTGGTCAGGAAAGAATGAAATATTGATTAATAATGTCTGCTGTGAGTACAGAAGGGGAGTACACGCATCATTTGGTATAGACCATCCCTGTATCCTGGCTTCATCAGAAAAATCATGCAGAAGGCAACACAAAAGTTAGCATCCATGTGGAGCAAGTGTGAACCTTAATATATCTGCAAACCTGGGTGTGCAAGAATGTCAGTGTCTTTATTCTATTAAATTGAATTCATTTGAATCTAAGCCCTCACCTCTCTGGATGAGCAGGGATTTCCATCTTGTCACTCTTCATTTTCATGGAAAATGGGAAAAGCCCTCTGCACTGCAATACATTGTTGTCCCTGCTGACAGCTCGTTGGAAAGACCACAGTAGGGCAGTAGGGCAGCTTTCAGCCTCCCTGCCTTGTGTGGAGTCCACAAGTCTCTGCCGAGGCCTGGGGCACTAGTGCTCAGGATCCAGCATTCCCAGGAGCTGCCTGGGATCTTGCCTCCTTCCTGGGGCTCTGCCAGAGACTAAGGTAAAGATTTCTACTGCTCTAGGATGCCTGGGTTCCCCCTCTTCCCAGCTGAAGGAGTCTCTCTTCTCTGCATTTTTTTTTTTTTCTTCTCAGAGGCAAGGTCTTGCTCTGTCATCTAGGCTGGAGTGCAGTGGTGCAATCATAGCTCACAGCAGCCTCAACCTCCTAGGCTCAAGCGATCCTCCCTCCTCAGCCTCCTGAGTAGGTGGAACTAAAGACACATACCACCATGCCCAGCTAATTTTAAAAATTTTGTTTGTAGAGACAGGGTCTCGCTATGTTGCCCAGGCTTGTTTTGAACTCCCGGCCTCAAGCGATCCTCCCACCTCGGCCTCCCAAAGTGCTGAGATTACAGGGGTGAGCCACCGCGCCCAGCTTCTCTCTATTCTTAATGCACAGGCTTCACAATGGAGGTCAGAATGAGGACATTATTGTTTCCCCATTGTCCTCTTGGTCAATGCAACCAACATGCTGGTCAGATATTTAATTTTAATTTTATACTTATGGAGCAACTGTCTTTAGACTTCTCCAATAGAACTACACAAACATGGCCAGTGCGGTGGCTCATGCCTGTAATCCCAGCACTTTGGGAGGCTGAGGTGGGCGGATTATGTTGTCGGGAGATCGAGACCATTCTGGCTAACAAGGTAAAACCCCGTCTGTACTAAAAATACAAAAAAATTAGCCGAGTGTGGTGGCGGGTGTCTGTAGTCCCAGCTACTCGGGAGGCTGAGGCAGGAGAATGGCATGAACCCAGGAGGTGGAGCTTGCAGTGAACCAAGATCATGCCACTGCACTCCAGCCTGGGTGACAGAGCGAGACTGTGTCTCAAAAAAAAAAAAAAAAAAAAAAAAGAACTACACAAACATATCCTGCTTTGGCTATGTATTTATTTATTTTCCAGCAAACTGTAGTGTATTGAGACTGACACGAACCCATTACATCACCCTCCCTTCATGCTGTGTGACGTCCCCTCCCCTCTCTGTCTTCTCCCCCAGGAAGCCTGGCAACATCTTTTGAATGAGCTTGGTTCTCAGAAACTAGAACCTGGGGTAGAAAGTGTCCTGCAAGCAGTTTCTGCCTTTGGGCTGAAGTGGGAATTCATCTTAAGTGAAGGGAACAGGGGCCTGCTGCCCTTTAAAAACAAAGGAGAGAAAAAGGGAGAAAACAAATTAGTTAAACATCTCCAAAACTTAGTCTACAGCATTTCCAAGAAATGTTCCCTGGGGAAGGGAGGGAGGGAGGAAGGCAGAAAGGGCTGCAGGAAGGAAGGGCTGCTCTCATCGCAGAAGGTTCTGTTTTTTCATATATATATATATATGAATTTTATTTTTTATTTAGAGGGTACATGTCCTTGCTTATCACATGGGCATTACATGTGTAAAGGGGGGATTGGACTCCTAGTGTACCCATCACTCAAATATTAGACATTGCACCTAGTAGGTAATTTTTTAACCCTCTCCTCTCCTGTCCTGGTCCCTTAGGAATCACTAGAATCTATTTTCATCTTTTTGTTCATATGTACTCTTTATTTAGCTCCCACTTAAAAGTGAGAACATGCTTTTGTGCTTCCTGTTAGTTCACTTAAGATAATGGCCTCCAGCTACATCAGTGTTGCTGCAAAGAATATGATTTCATTTTTTCATGGCTGCATAGTATTTCATGGTGTACATGTACCACATTTTCCTTATCAAATCAGCCATTGGTGGACCCTTAGGTTGCTTACATGACTTTGCCATTGTAACCACTGTTGTGATGAACATATGAGTGCATGTGACTTTCTGATATAATGGTTTATTTTCCTTTGGGTAGTTACCCAGAAGTGGGGTTGCTGTCCCTGCAGTGGACAGATACCCTACCAGACTCAGGAGGGATCAGTAAATAGGAACTACTGCAACTTCCTTTTGAACCTTGGAATCGAGAAGTCAAGGAATTTTAATAACCTCAATCTTAGACTCTGAGCACATGTACAATTCCTAGGCGTGTGACAAATCCAATGCTTAGGTTATTAGATATGATGCTAAACTGAGATTTCTCCAGAAAAAGCCCAGAGTCTGCAAATTCCTTCATCTTTCCATGAATGAATATGAAATTGATAACCTGCCTTGGTGGAGTAATTTCTAAAAGCGCTGATGTGTTTTCACCTTGTTTCATTAGCTAATGCTCATTGGGAGAGGAGCGGGAGGAAAATGGAAATGTGTGGTTTGGGGTTCCTGGCTGTAAGCGTGTTTCCTAGGAAACCTCCTGGGATTGAGTGCAGCAGGCTCTCTGAAGGGTGAGAGAAGGGAGAAATATGAAAGTGAATATGCACAGAGAAACGAAAAAATAAATCACTGGCAGAGCCTGTAGGTCTTTAATTAATAAAGAAAATACTCCATTCTGAGTGAAATCTTTAGGAACTGCTGATGAGATAGAGGCAGGATTGGGGGAGGCTGGGAGAGGGTAGAAGAAGTACAAGCAGATCCATTGGCTGGACAGGAATGTAATCTAGAACAGTTCAGCCCAATTAATATGCAAAAAATTAAGCAATTTACAGATGAAATAATAACATTATCTCTATTTCAGCTTTGCATTATAAATGGAAATAACGATCTAATTATCCTCTGAGAATGAAGCCGATACTACTTATCAGCAGTTCACAGGCTCTGATTTGTTTTACCAATGGAGGCCACATATGAAATATGCACTTCTCTGTCCAAGCTCTTTTGTCTCCTTCCTTTTAGGATCAATACTGTAGACTAGGACCTGATATGGTTTGGCTCTGTGTCCCCACCCAAATCTCATACTGAATTGTAATCCCCAGTGTTGAGGGAGGGACCTGGTGGGAGGTGATTGGATCATGGGGATGGATTTCCCCTTTCTGTTCTCATGAGAGTGAGAGAGTTTTCATGAGATCTGGTTGTTTAAAAGTACGTAGCATTTCCTTCTTCACACTCTCTCCTGCCACTGTGTGAAGATGTGCTTGCTCCCCCTTCACCTTCCACCATGATTATAAGCTTCCTGAGGCCTCCCCAGCCATGTCTCCTGTACAGCCTGTGGAACTGTGAATCAATTAAACCTCTTTTCTTTGTAAATTACCCAAACTCAGGTAGCTCTTTATAGCAACGTGAGAATGGACTAAAACAGGACCTACAGGAAGGAGAGCTGGCCAGGATGAGGGGTGCCACCTCGGGACATGAAGCACACTCACTCAACTGCCCATATACATCTCTGATAGTCACAGCCCATCTCCCACCTTTCCTGAGGGTGGGAAATATGGTGTTGATGGACTGATGAATCAACAATGTGTTTAAAATGACAAGCAGTTGCCAGGTGTGGCGGCTCATGTCTGTAATTCCAGTGCTTTGGGAGGCTGAGGCAGGAGGATCACTTGAACCCAGGAGTTCCAGGCTGCAGTGAGCTATGATGGCACCACTGTATTCCAGCCTGGATGACAGAGTGGGACCCCATCTCTACAAAAAATACAAAAACTACCCAGGCATGGTGGCAATACCTCTAGTTCCAGCTACTTTGGAGGCTGAGTCAGGTGGATCACTTGAGCCCAGGAGTTTAAGACCACAGTGAGCTATGATCATGCCACTGCACTCCAGCCTGGGTGACAAGGTGGGACCCTGTCTCTAAAAATAAATACATAAATAAAAGATGAGCAGGGAGTATTTAAAAGACATTTTCATCTGTCTCACTACATATTTCTGTGTCTCCATTATAACTAATATTTAAATATTAGGCATATTAAAGGAGACATATGGTTGCCTGATGAATCTTAAAACTTATTTTTCATGGTAATACTTACATAGCATGGGTTTTCTATAAAAACAATGGTCTATGAAAGTATGTATTTGGACTGTAAATAGGTACAGCCCAGAAAGTTTTAAGAACTTGGCTTCTGGCTCATTCATGATGTTTATGAGTTCCTAGAAACATCCTTATCAATATTTTGTTATTTCTGTGCTCTGGTGTGTAAATTAGGTTTGTTTTCAGTGATGTGCATATTATAGCTCATTTCTAATTACAATTGTGCGAGCATCCACATTTGTCTGGGTATGTATGTGGGAAGTAAAATCCTAGTGTAAACCCCTAATATCCTACAAATCACATTAACACTAGACGGTCTTGCCCAAGATCTTAAAGCTAAATGTTTCTAGATGTGTAAGTCCTCCTAGAAACAGGGTGGAGGAGATTATTCTCATTGTTTCTTTTTTTTTTTTTTTTGAGACAGAGTCTCACTCTGTCACCTAGGCCACGAGTGCAGTGGCGCATTCTCAGCTTACTGCAACCTCCACCTCCTGGGTTCAAGGGATTCTCCTGCTCAGTTTCCTGAGTAGCTGGGATTACAGGCACATGCCACCATGCCTGGCTAATTTTTTGTATTTTTAGTAGAAACGGGGTTTCACCATGTTGGCCAGGCTGGTCTCGAACTCCTGACCTTGTGGTCCACCCGCCTCAGCCTCCCACAGTGCTGGGATTACAGGCGTGAGCCAGCACACCCGGCCATTCTCATTGTTTCTTAAACAACAACCAAAAAGGTTTTTCTCTTGATTCTTAATCCGTTTGAGAATGTCTTCTCTGTTCATTCACTGTTTGCAAAGGCAAGTTCCTGGTTGAGATGATGGTGGCCCTGTTTTAGTCAACCATGTTGAAAGATGCAACGATAGTTTCTATACAAAAGATTAAAACAGTCACGACATATAAATTCCATAGAGCTCATTAATCTGGAAACTAAAGAGGGATAATTAAAACACTTTTATTTCCTTTCAACATCAGACTACCTCTTGTGGACTCCAGAATAGTGAGAGGGTGTGGATGCACATCAAATGCTTGGTGGTGGGTCTGAATTTTCTCCAACACCTCGTGACATTGTACAAATTGCACAATACACATTAATGGAGGGTGTTGCTCTTAAGGGAATGAGAACAGCCAATATTACTGAGTTTATTGTCCCAGACAGAGATCTAAGAATATTACTGGAATTGAATTATCCTAGAACACCTTGAGGTAGGAATTGTTTATATAATCTACTCCTTTATAGACAAGGAAATAGAGGCACAGAAACATTAAGTGACTGTCCCAGGATCACATAGTAAGTGGAAGATCTGTGATTTGAATCTAGGCAGTGTGTGGTACCAGGGCCCACTGACCCAACAGCACTCTACAGCAGGGGTCCCTAACCCCTGGGCTGTGGACCAGTACCAGTCTGTGGCCTGTTAGGAAACAGGCCACACAGCAGGAGGTGAGTGGCGGGCAAGGGAACATTACCACCTGAGCTCCACCTCCTGTCAGATCAGCAGCGGCATTAGATTCTCATAAGAGTGCAGACCCTGTTGTGAACTGCACATGCCAGGGATCTAGGTCGCACGTTCCTTATGAGAATCTAATGCCTTATGATCCGCCACTGTTTCCCATCACCCCCATATAAGACAATCTAGTTGCAGGAAAACAAGCTCAGAGCTCACACTGATTCTACATTATGGCGAGTTGTATAATTATTTCATTATATATTATAATAATACAAATAAAGCTCGCAAGAAAGGTAATGTGCCTGAATCATCCTGAAACCATCCCCCCCTCCCCAGTCCACGGAAAAAGTATCTTCCACAAAACCAGTCCCTGATGCCAAAATGGTCAGGGACCACTGATTACCAGTATCTCTGGCCTGCAGATACCATTTGGCCCCAGCATCTGGAGACAACTCTCCCACTCTTAGGAATATAATGACCATCAGGGTTGGCTCTGAACTGTCTGACCCCCTCCCTGACCTTTAGACTCTCACCTGATCTGACTCATCAGCTTTCCTTCTACTGCAGGTTGGCATAAGAAAAGGAAAATGTGTTATTTTTCGAAACGATAATATGCCCTAGGCTACCAAATCTGCAAGATCCAGGCCATCTTTCAATGAACCTGCCTGTCTGGCATTTGTTTGTTTATTTCTAATTTATACCTTGCATCCAAAAAGGAGTTGAAGCAACTTAAAGACATGCATATCTACATTTATTAAAACAAAAATAGAAAATTGCAAATGTGAGGGGGAAATGAAGCAAATAGATGATGATATTTGCTGTAATTAAGCATTACATTTAGTTATTGCTCTGTCATTTGCCTCAACTGATTATGTGCAGAACTGCATGTTTATTTTCAGTCCATCAGTTGACTCATGTGCCTGGCGAGGGCTGTGTGCTCTTGGTGAGACAAAGGTACTTAATTCATGGTTGTCCCTGTCCCCTAAGCTGACAGCTAGCCTTGGAGAAAGTCTGGCACAGGTGGAGCAAGAGCTGAGAACTAGATTCCATGGAACTTAGTGCCGTGTTGAGTCATTAGTGTCATAAGTAAGGATTCTGAAAGTAAAAAGTCAGGCAGTTCTGGGAGGGCAAATCTCTAGACTCATGATTCTATAGGCATCAGATGTTTCTTCTAATAGGCATCAGTTTCCCCTTCACGTGTTGATTATTGATAATAGCCAGGATGGGGATCAACAGTTGTAAGATGAACAGAGAGGGGATCAAAATGCTAGATATCATTTTGCTGAGTAGTGCATTAAGTCATGTTGTGTTGTGTTGTGTTGAATTATATTGTATCAGACTATATCACGTCGTATCCTATTTTAATGTTTCTGAACTCACACAACTGTTAGGAGAAAAAGGACATCCTGGCTATTTTCCATGTCTTGTAGGAATCACTTTTTCCCTGTAACATTCCTGTCGCATAATCTAGCTGCCAAATTCAGTGCAGTAGAGAAATGATGACGAAGACAGGAGCAGATGTTTGTTGTAACTTACTATGAGCCACCTTTTAAGTATTTCCCATGTATCAACTTTCTTAATCCTTACAATGACTCTAAGAGTCCTTTTACTCTCCTCATTAAGAGATGAGGAAATTAAGCCACAGAGATGTTAAGTAATTTCTTCAAGGTCACACAGCCAGCGAAGGGCAGAGCTTTTAACCACTAAGCCGTTTGCAATGATTCTTTCATTTCTAGGTGATATTGTTAGGAAAATGTTTTAAGCTTCATCTGAAATCTGCCTTCAAGTGCCTGTGATCCACTGGTCCTAATTATCATCATTTCAGAACAAAATAAGCACGTTACTCTAAATGGAAATGGTTGCAACCCTGGATCAGAGATTTACGTCCTTGCTTATAAAGAAGGTGAACATGCCCCCAGTGTTTTTGGTCAGTTTCTCTCTCTCTCAGGCAGCATAGTGAGAAATTAAGATCCTGTCTTCTGGGTCTAGGCAGCACAAGTTCAAATCCCAATTCTGCCAGCCATCAGTTGTGTGACACAGGACATGTTGCTTAACCTCTCTGTGCCTCGGTTTCTATATCCAGTAACAGTAAATATAATTTTTGCAGATAGTATTACTAAACTAGTTATACTAAACTAGTAATAATATCTGCGAAATCACCTTGTCATGATTTTTAAATCATTTGTGTATGTAAAACAGAGCCTGGCACCGTAACAATAGATGTGTGATTATCGCCCATTCACCCCCAGCCTGGGTCTATCTTCTGGACATATGCGGTCACTGGTCATTGTCCACAGCCCTCTTAAAGAGCAGCGCTCAGACGTGGTTCTGAGACACTGAGTCTCTTAATGACCAATAAATAGAACTCGTTTTAAAAATCTGTATTAATTGTATACATTATCTTGATATGGAGAAGAGAAAGATGAGTTTGATCTGGGGGAGGTTAATTAAGTGACTCTTCCAAAGTGATTCAGTAAATCAGCAGCAGAGTTAGGAATAGAATTCGAGGTTCCTGGGGCTTTCTTGCTTACTTAGCGATTCTGCTGTGTGCTGTCACCTTCCTTTTGGGTATTATTGATGCCTCCGCAAGTGTCCTCACCTGCCTGTGTTTGTTCTGCCGTTCTGTTTCTATGTAAGCTCATGGTAATGCCATTCTCCAAGTCACCCAGAAAACCTTGAAACGACTTTGGCTTCCTTTATTTTTGCTCCCACCACAATCTAATCAACCACCCACAGTTCCACCAGGCATCAGTCAAATGAAGAAGCAGCAGTAGATGGTTTCTAAGGACCTCTCAGCTGAGAGTTTCTTTCCACGTCTTTGCCTAAATCCAATCCTTGCTGCCTCCAAAACTCCTCTTGACCCCAAGTCCTTCTCTGCGGTTTCACCGTCTCGTCTGCTGCTCTTCATCACCTGCCCCAGAACCAAGCATCATAGGAAGGCATCTAGGTGTTTCCGCTTCCAAATCTACTCCCTATTTGGCCCAAGGCTTGGGAAATCACCGTGTCTCTTGCCAGCTCCTGGACGACTATCCCATCTCTACCAGAACAAACTCCCAGATGGCACCCCAGCATGAGATCACCCTTCTGAGTGACACAAATTGTGCTGAGACAATGATCACACATAGAATAGTGCCACAGACAGTAGGTAGAAAAGGGCTGCTAAGACACCCTATTGTCAGTGAGGTGGTTTCAAGCAGAAACTCATCAGGGTTTTCCAATTTTCAGTTTGTATAATGAAACCTGCATACGATGCAGAGCAAAGATAATTACTTGCACTGCTTGAAAGATTCACCTGACCACACTGTAGATTTAAACAACAGCAGCAAACAGGAGTGAGAGAAACAAGCAAGAATTCTTTGGATGCGTAGATTCCTTTTTCGGTTCCCCTCCTCTCTCCTCCGCTCCCCTCTCCCCTTTCTTGCCTCAGAACCAGTTCTCCAAGGGGTTCCTAAAGGCTCAGGTAGTGTGACTGCTGCAGCTCCCAAGAGTGACGCTGATTTGCATTTTAACACAACCTCCTGTCAAAAAGAAAAATGAAACTTCAAGGAAAAAGTTTTGAAGGTCAACCCACAGGTGGGGAGGAATCTGGGGGACACCGACCCATCCTCAGGAGCGTGTAGACAGCATTCCTTCCCGTCATGTGCACTGCCCCACATGTTAGCGTCTCCTTGGTTTGAGCATTTTATTCTAACTCTTAAAACCTCCCATCCCCTTTGTACTAGCTCAGTGGAAAAGTTGCATATATTGAACATTTTGCTCCATTTTTCAATGTAAAAAAATTTTAATTGTGACAAAATATATTTAACATAAAATTTACCATTGGTCAGGCGTGGTGGCTTATACCTGTAATCTCAGCACCTTGGGAGGCTGAGGCACACAGATCACCTGAGGTCAGAAGTTCAAGACCAACCTGGTCAATGAAACCCCATCTCTACAAATATACAAAAATTAGCCAGGCATGATGGTGGGTACCTGTAATCCCAGATACTGGGGAGGCTGAGGCAGGAGAATTGCCTGAACCAGCGAGGTGGAGGTTGCAGTGAGCTCAGATCGCACCATTGCACTCCAGCCTGGGCGACAGAACAAGACTCTTGTCTCAAAAACAACAACAACAACAACAACAACAAAAAACCATTGTAACCATCTTAAGTGCATAATTCAGTGGCATTAAATACATTTGCATTGTTGCGCTGCTATCACCCCATCCATCCATTTAGCAAAACTGAAGCTCTGTCCCTATTAAATAAGAATTCCCAATTCCATCTCCCCAACCACCATTCAACTTGCTGTGTCTATGAATGTAACTATAACAGTAAACTTATTTAAGAGGAATCATATAGTATTTGTCCCTTTGTGACCAGCTTATTTCACTTAGCATGATGTCCCCAAGTTTCACCCATGTGTAGCCTGTCTCAGGATTTCCTTCCTTGTTAAGGCTAGATAATATTTAATTGTATGTATATACCATGTTTTGTTTATTCGTTCATCTGTTGGTGGATACTTGGACTACTTCCAATTCTTGTTTATTGCAAATAATGCTGCAGTGATGGACGTACAACTATCTCTTCGAGTCCTTGCTTTCAGTTCTTTTGGCTCATGCCCAGAAGTGGAATTGCTGAATCATATAATTCTCTTTATTTTTTTGAGAAACCACCATACTGTTTTCCACAGCAGCTGCACCATGTTGCATTCCACCAACAGTGTACAAGGTTCCAACTTCTCCACATCCCTGCCAACACTTGTTATTTTTTTTTTATCATAGCCATCCTAATGAGGTGAGGTGGCATCTCACTGTTGTTTTGATTTGTATTTTCCTAATGATTAGTGATGTTGAGCATCTTTCCATGTATTTATTGGCCATTCATATTTCTTCTTTGGAGAAATGTCTATTCAAGTCCTTTGCCCATTTTTTAATTGGATTCCATTTTTAGTATGTGAACAAATGTAGGCAGCCAAATGTAGTGGGAAGATCCAAGTTCAGATATTCTAAAAAGCTTGTATTTTCATTCTATCCATTGAAATACTATCTGGCTTTAAGTGCTTCTCTTTACCCATCTGGACTCAGTTTCCCTCATCTATAAATGACTGCATTGGATTATATAATTTTTCAAGGTCTCTTCCATGTTACAAAGTCCTGGATGGTAATAGTGATTCAAACGTTAGCTTTGAGTTGCTTATTGTACACTAACTTTTCAAATCCATGTCTTAGAGCCAGATTTCCAATTCAGGATGCAAGCGTAGCTCAGTGCTTCTGTTTCTCTTAAATCTCTTAGGGCATATGATGAATTTTTGACAGTAGTTAGACTTTAAGAAGCAGTCACCATGAGATTACAGCTTTGGAAGGGTCAGCATTTTACTAGATCAAATTTTCTGCTTAAATTGCCCGACAGTTTCCCTTAATAGCAGAACAGTGCACTTTGCTTAGAAAACCTGTGCTCAACAACTTGGAGACTGTCACCAGAACATGTATAGAAATGATGCACATGTATTGAATAACCACGATTGCATGACAGAGAAGAAGCATATTCAGAGAATTAAGAAAGCTGGGACTTTCTAGCAAAAACAAAACAAAAAAAAACTTTCTTGTTTGTAGCAGCTTTTTTTAAAAAATAAAAATGTTTTTCTATTTCTTATAATGTCTCCATCTTTATTAGAGTTTTGTCATATATTATTGATCCTAATCAAAACCAGTCACTCAAACCCTGCCTTTCTCATGAATCTTTCTTTTGGCAACATAGCCTGTTAGAGCAAATACACATTTTCGGATGCCTAAAGGGAAATGAGATTTTTTAGGCTATCGACCTTTATTGAATTCAGTCACTACGCCAGGCATCAGAGGAGCCAAAGATACAAGCAGCTGTAATGTTGTAGGTGAAACAGACATGCACAGACACAAGCAGGCACACACACACATGTGCACACGTACACCTCTAACTCTAAATCAGAAAGACCGCATGGTGAGAAGTGCTGGAGAGAAGAAAGTGGAAGCAACCACCAGGTGCAGTGCAAGGAAACATGCAGTTAATTTCACCCCAAGTGAGAAGTGGGTGAGGCTGGAGTGATCATCGAAGGACGGGGGAAAAGGCCTCTGAGATGTCGCTTAAAGGAGAAATAGGATCTCACTAGGTGAAGGGGGTATGGCAGGGGGTAGAGAAGGGGTTAGGGGCAGAAGGTGGAGCAGTGTGATGTACGTGCTCAGTATGTTTCAGGATGTGTCCCCTGGGGCGAGAGTGTCACATGATGTTTCATGATGTCTCATGACATTGCATGATGTCACATACATCCTATATAAAATCATACAATAGGCAAGGAATCACAGGAGGTGAGAGTGCATGGATAGCATCCGGCAGATGGTGAAGGGGTTGTGTGCCCTACTGTTAGAGCCTCATTTTCTGACCTGTAAAATTGATGATAAAAATGCCTATTGTGAGATTTTGGCAATACCTCAGCGACTTGGATCCTGTGGGCACATCCAGGGTGCCCTGTAGATATTTGTGCCTTGCTTTGTGTCTTCTGAGTGGAGACTTCGAAGGCCCTTTCTCTACCCATTTCCAAGGCTACAGGTACCTGATAAAGCACCAGATTGCTACTGCCTCTGACGCTGATGAACTTGTCCATTCTCCATCTCCTGCTTCTCCTTGAAACCTTCCCTCTCCTGGGCATCTGTCCTCTTACCAGGCCTGTGCTCCACCTCCCAGCTGAGCTCCCTGGGTGGTGTCCCTAGGGTTGGACTGCCACTTCCCTGTGGCTGAATCTCTGCTGTCCTTTTACAATTGCTGGCCGGTCCCTGCCACTTTGCCTAATCCAGGCTCTCAAGCCAGACTTCAGTCTCCCTGAGCCCCTGCTTTATTTGGGAGAGGTGGTGACAAACTCCCTAGTTTCCTGAAAAGTTCAGACCTTTTCTGTAACAAATGGGGGATTTGAAAATGTTGAGTGGAGCAAAGGTGTGAGATATATATAATATACCTATATGTGAAGGATATTCCTCTCCATTCCCATAGATTTTGAATTACAAGCATATAGAGGGAAGATGGATCCATAAAGAGAATAGGTCTAAGGAGAAAACTTTGGAGCCACCAACATTTCAGAATGCACATGAATGATTGAGTGGAGAAGAACCAGGGATGATGCCAAGGAAATGGGGGAAGAAAGAGTTTCAAGGAGAAGGGGCTGATGCCCGGCCTCAGAGGTTAAGTGGAAAGGTCGTGTACCATTTAACATCTCACATCTTCAAAGCCCTCCCAAATGATATGAGGGAAAATAACACCATCTCAACGGGTTGGAAGTGAGTATTCAATAATATGTACAAAACGTTCGAGACATTTCCTGACATATGGCAGGTACTGAAATCCTTGTTTAAAACGCATTTTCCGGCCAAGTGGGGTGGCTCACATCTGTGATCCCACCACTTTGGGAGGCCAAGGCAGGTGGATCACTTGAGGTCAGGAGTTCAAGACCAGCCTGGTCAACATGGTGAAGCCCCATCTCTGCTAAAAAATACAAAGATTAGCCAGGTGTGGTGGTGTGCGCCTGTAGTCCCAGCTACTCAGGAGGCTGAGGTGGGAGAATCGCTTGAACCTGGGAGGGAGAGGTTGCAGTGAGCCGAGATCATGCCAGTGCACTCCAGCCTGGGTAACAGAGTGAGATTCCATCTCAATATAAAATAAAATAAAATATGTACAATAAAATGCATTTTCCTCCTGCTATCCTAGAGACTTGAATTTAGGTAGCCTTCAAAATTTACGTGTATATGATTTAATGTGAATTATAAAGAAAATACACAATGCATTTGTGAAAGCCCATCTTCTAGTTATAGTGTTTCTAAATTGTCTAGTAGTGTGTGGATATACACAAAGGTAAAGAAAAAAATTATATGTAGAAAATTCATAGAGATTAATATAGAGGGGTTTCTAGAAAGATAATTGAACCAAATCTGCTGTCCCGGAAGCCCAAGAGTAACAATATGTCTTATAGGAAACATATTTGGCCAGGTTCTGTCACTCATGTCTGTAATCTTAACAGTCTGAGAGGCTGAAGTGGGAGGATTGCTTGAGCCCAGGCATTCCAGACTAGCCCAGGCAACATGGCAAGACCCCATCTCTACAAATCACAAAAAAATTAGCCCAGTGTGGTGGTATGCACTTGTGGTCCCAGCTACTTGGGAGGCTGAAGTAGGAGGATTGCCTGAGCCCAGGAAGTCAAGGTTGTAGAGAGCCATGGTTGAGCCACAGTATTCCAGCCTTGGTGACAGAGTGAGACCCTGTCTCAAAAAAAATTAAAAAAAAAATAAATAATAAAAAAAGAAATATGTTTTTGATAGGATTTATTAACTTCTATGTTCAATATAGATAAGGACATAAGGTTGCTTAGCTTATGACTTCAGCCACCTTTAGCATGGACCATTTAAAAAGTGGAATGACACAGTTGACTCAAATACAGAAATTGTAAACTAAGTTATATTCATAAGATACTTCTTATTTCATAGCCATTATATCTCTGACATCATACCATTGTTATAACCATCATTTGACTGCCAAATTCCAAAAAAAAATTGGCTTCATTTCCTATGCACATTTCTTCCTGCTTCTGCTATTTTTATGTAGTAACAATACAAACAAGAATGATTACAAAAAATGTTAACAAACAATAGGACACAGATACTTGCCACTCAGAAAGAATGCTACTCATTGCATTAGAGCAAGATCATTGAGATTCCTAGCCATGATGGATCACTTGGAGGTCCAGAGGTCCCAGGGAAGGGGCAGGGGTAGCCAGTCATTCCAGGCTATGGGGACCAGGACACTCACAGGGCTCAAGGACAATGGCTATCTACAAACAGTAGAAAAATGTTCCTGTATTTTAACAGCTTATCTCAGCAGTTGCCCTACCTGAATATTACGGATGCTAACAGTGGGTTAAAATTACTCGGCCCCCAATTTTCTGTTCTTTTTTTCTTTTTTTCTTTTTTTTTTAGATGGAGTCTGTCTGTCGCCCAGGCTGGAGTGCAGTGGTGCGATCTCGGCTCACTGCAACCTCCACCTCCTGGGTTCAAGCAATTCTCCTGCCTCAGCCTCCTGAGTAGCTGGGATTACAGGTGCGCACCACCACGGCCTGGCTAATTTTTGTATTTTTAGCAGAGATGGTGTTTCACCATGTTGGCCAGGCTGGTCTCAATCTCTTGACCTCATGATCTGCCCTCATCAGCCTCCCAAAGTGCTGAGATTACAGGTGTGAGCCACCACGCCCGGCCTTTGGCCCCCAATTTTCTACTGGTCTATTATCCCAATGCATTAGGAAGTTAGTAAAGCAGGTTGAATTTATTTATTTTGCTATCATTGCCATCAAACCTTTACTTCATAACTAGAAATAGATCATTATCTTTTTGTAGGAAGAGGCTGTAGAGAGGCTTTGTCAGCTGGACCCAGTAGGACTCAGCTGCTTCCTCCTGCCTGCCATATTGTGAGTCCGTGAGAGCAAAGGCAGGTCTTGGTCACCTTGGTGTTACCAACACCTGACACTGGGCCGGGCACATAGAAAGTGATTAATCAGTGTTTGTGAATGAATGAACAAGTTTATTCTTGATTTATTCTAGGTCCAGCACTAGTAGAAAATGCAATGACCCATTTTCCATTCCTTTTAGGTAAAGATGTTCTAAGCACTTTGGCCCCATTTGCTTACCTAATGGGATGCCAAGGTGGTCTTTGTATCTAACAACTGCCTTCTTATTGTGAAGGGCAGGCACACACTTGCTTACTGGCAGGGTGATTGCAGAGCAGCTCTGTTCAAAGTATGTTGGGTTGCTCATCTCCAAAATGCTTCACAGAGAAAAAGCACTGGGGGCTTACATAATCTCATCTCATGAAAGTAAAAGAAAGAGAGAAGGGGAAAGAGGAGAGGCAAGGAAAAAAAATGCTTTTAGGTAGAATTAAAATTAAATTAGTGCGTAGCGAAGGAGGGCAGGGAGTGCCATTGCATATTAACAGGTGGGAAAAACATATATGCAATTGATGGCTAATGAAGAGAGATGGTTGCAGGGTATGAACAAGAGAGAGATCCACTCAAGGAAACTGGGGTGGGGGAGGTGTTTACATTCACCAAGAACAGGTTTTCCTGGGCTACGTAGCATGAATTTTCATCATGCCTCTCTACCTTCTCTACTCAACTTCAATCACTTCACTCATATTAGCCAACAATTACTTGATGTTGAAATCAGTATGTGCTGATAGCATTCAAGTCAGAAGGCAAAATTCAAAGGATGGGAATCTCAATGGGAGAGGAAGAAAGAGAGGAAGACACCAAACCAACTCAAAGCTTTCGTTCAGTCAAATGCAGCACATTTTTATCACTCTTAGCTTCAAAACACACACATTGCCAGGCAGAATTAAAAGCACAGATCAAATAGCTCTATGTGCTTGTGTGTAGACTGCAAATCTTGTTTCAGAGTCAGGATGCATCCTTCCACTGGGCAAGGGGGAGTTATTCCCACAGAGGAAGATGATTTTTAATGAATAAAAGTCTAAATTATATGCATCCCTTTCCAGTGGAAGGGAGGCAAAGCTGAAGTGAGGAGACTCCTGTGGAGGCGAGGCCTTATGAACATTTGCTCATGTCTGCTGGATCACCAGAGATCAGGAAAGCAGGACTCTTGTTGGCTTTGCCTCATGGCAGGGCTCTTGTTGAATGGGAATAATCAGCAAATGACAATAATTGATGGGGAGCAGGTGAGTGATATGAATCATCAGAAAGTTACCTGGCAGTATGACATGGACAAAAATGTGTATCCACAGGAGGTATACCATAATTTGGCGTTAATTACCTGTGAACTCAAAAGTATTTGAGACAGGTCTCAGTCCATTTAGGTTTATTTTGTCAAGGTTAAAAACGCAGCTGTGATATAGCCTCAGGAGGTCCTGATGACATGTGCCCAAGGTGGTCGGGGTACAGCTTGCTTTTATGCATTTTAGGAAGACAAGAGACATTAATCAATATGTATAAGATGTACAATGATGTACATTGGTTCAGCCAGGAAAGGCGAGACAACTGGAAGCGGGTGGGGATGGGCAGGGGTGGGGGTAGGTTCCAGGTCATAGGTAGATAAGAGACAAATGATGGCATTCTTTTGGGTCTTTGATCAGCCTTTCACTGAGTACACAGTTTACATATGAGACAAGTGGGGTTGGGGGGTAGAGGAATAGTCACTTATGCCTCAGTCTGGCTCAGTAAATCTGCATTTTTACATAAGCAATAGGGCAGAGGAAGCCATCAGACATGTATTTGTCTCAGGTGAGCAGAGGGATAACTTTCTGTCCCTGTGAAGATAAGCTACCATTTACATTTCAAGGGTGAAATTCAACAGAACTGTTTTGGGGTTAACATCTCGAGGTCCACAAGGAATTTTCTTGTGGGCAAATTGCGAGGGAGGTATGTAGCCTTTTTATCTTTGTAGTTGTCATATTTAGGAGTAAACTGGGAGGCAGGTTTGTCTGATGCAGTTCACAGCCTGACTTTTCGCTTTGGCTTAGTGATTATGGGGTCCCGAGATTTATTTTCCTCTCATTTACCCCACTGGTGGCACCTGAGTTTCTCTCACTGTCTCATTCCTGTAAAATGCATAACACAAATTATGAGCACTTGGAACCTACTGGTTCCTAGGGATTAATTAACAAGATGATAGGAAAACCTTAAACGGCCTGGCTAGACATGGCAGCCAGAGAGTCAGGGCCAACCTTGGTGACAAGCAACAGTCAGTGTCAGGGGGAACCACGGTATGTTTAGAATAAGTTGAACATGCATTTCAATATAGCATCTTTATTTGTGCGATTGTTAGAATATACAGTTTCTCATAATACCAGGAATAATTTCTATATTTTCTATGACCATTGTATTCAGTCCAATGTTCTATTTCTGTTCAATTTTCCTTGTTTAACTGAACTAGATTCTGTGCCATACAAGTTACTCCAGACAGAATAACCTACCTCTTGGCTACAACTGATAGATGCATGGCTTGAGGAAGTAGATCCCGCAAAATAAAATAAAGCACTTTATATTCCATAAGTGGAATCAGGCATCATAGTTTAATTTGGTTTTTGATAAATATTTTCATAGAAAGTATCATCTGGTGTTCCCCTTTGCATCTGTGATATATCTTCATAGTCATATATGTTTTTCTGTGCTTTGCTTGCACAAACCTGAATCTTCCTCATGTCCTTGTAAGAGTTCATCTGTGAACCCCTATGCCTCTTGATAACAGAAAAACTTCAGCTGAATTAAATTTAAAGGAGTTTAATTGAGCAATGAATAATTTGTGAATCAGGCAGTCCCCAGAATCACAGCAGATTCACAGAGACTCCAACGCAGCCACATGGTGGAAGAAGATTTATAGACAGAAAAGGGAAATGATGTACAGAAACTGGCAGTAAGGTATGGAAACAGCTGGATTGGTTACAGGATGGCGTTTGCCTTATTTGAACATAGTTTGGACACTTAGCAGTCAACGAGTGGTTGAAGTAGGGCTGCTGGGATTGGTCAAGACTCAGCTATTGTTACAGGCACATACTCCTAAATTAGGTTTTCAATCTTGTTTGACTATTAAGCTAGGTTACAGTTCATCCACAAGGACTCAAATATAGAAGTATGGAGTCCTTTCTCAGGCCATATTAAGTTTGCTTTAACACTCTGAAAACTTGAAAAAGTGAATCTGAAAGGAGAATTTCCAGTTCAATACTGCTGATGGACAGAATGCTTGTTTTCTTACTTTTAAAATATTTCTTCATGAAACAATTATGGAAATAGAATTGTAGGTTACATGTGCAACCTCTAGTCCTCAAAAAAAATTAGTCCCTCAACATCTCTTCAATTTCCCTTTTATGTAATTGAGAAGGGCATTTTATTCTGATGTCAACTGTAACAGGGTTTGTGGTCATGTGTTTTTAACCTTGGTTGAGTCTTTATCTTTCGTAAGTCTTCTGTTTTTCTTTTGTCACACTTGTCAACAGCCAGACAATGGTGTTTCATGATTTTCCAATCACTCCTTGGGTCTCCACACCTCCCAACTTCATTTATCTTTGTCTCTATGACTTTCCATCCATCCACTCACCCACCCACTTATCCACCCATCCATCCATCCACCCATCTATTGACCCACCCATCCATCCATTCATTTGTACCCCCATCTATCCACTCATCCGTCCATCCACCCATTCACCCATTCATCCATCCCTCATTTATCCATCCATCTACCTATCCATCCATCTACCCACCTACCCATCCATCCACCCATTTTTTTCACCAATCCATGCATCCTTTCACCCATCCATCCATCCATCCAACAATTCATCCCCCCATATATCCACATATCTATCTATTCATGTACCTATCTCCCATCCATCCACATATCTATCCATTCATCCACCTATCCCCCATCCATCCATCCATCCACCCATTCACCCATTTATCCATCCATCCATCTACCCAACCATTCATCAATTCATCCACTCATCTAGCCATACATCTATCCACCCATTCACCCATTCACCCATTTATCTACCTATCCATCCATCCATCCATCCATCCATCCATCCATTCTTTCCAATTCTCATTCCAAAAAGATTTCAAGACATGTTACAAAACATATGCTATACAGCAGAATGGGAATAAAGAAAAAAAGACAAAGAGAAAATGGTAAAATGAAGCCCAAGATAAAGTCAGTCCACAAGACTATTTACCAGAAACCTTGTAGAAATTATCAAAAGGTAAATCACAGATATGGCTCTATATTTTCTAGCAGTTAAAGCAAAGAGGAGAACCCAGCCTGGCCAAGACTCAGAGGCTTCACAAGATAGACTCCAATCAGATACCAAGAAACAAGTTCTTCTAACTTCACCTTATTTCCCCCTCTTCCTGTCCATCACCACATGCCCCCAGCAAACTCTATTTTCCCATCTGAATTCATCATAGGTGAGACTAACTTTTCATTCCAGAGGTGGAGTTAGAGGTTGGCCCCTTGTCCTCGAAATGATGGGCTTTTACTCAGGGAATACAGACTCATAAGATATGGTTCTCCAAGTCTTTGTGGAGAAGAAACAGGCAGATTCTAGACAAAAAGGGTAGTGAAGGTTGATTACTCCTCCCTCTCCACACAGGATATAGCACATGAGAGTGAGAACAGGGAACAGAATGGTTCTCTAAGGGAGCTTGGTCCTTCCTCCTCCAGCCAGCAAAGGATGAGTGTGTTTGCAGCCCAGACTCAGCAGCTGCTAGAACTCTGAGGTCCTGCAGGCTCAGACTGTCACCAGCCATGGCCATCAAGCCCTCCCCAAGGTGGCCAATTGGGTGTAGTCCTGCTTCTTGTTGAGATGCCCAAGCATCTAGAGAGGGTGCTGTCATGCATGAGGGACCCACAAATGCCTTCAAAACATATGGCCAGACACCAGAATGACTATTAGGTTGGTGTAAAAGTAATTAGGTTGGTGCTTTTTCACCTACCTAATACATTCTCAACATCGCTTTGGTGCTTAAAAGCAAACTGTTTCATTATTTACTTGATACCAGCTTTATATTTAAAGCCTTCAGGCTTCAACAAAGTGGTATTTTCTTGAAGGCCTCATGACCCAAATAGCAGTGTCTCAAGTGCTCTTTAGCAAAACGTCATCTAATCCTGCTAATTCAACTTCATTCACCCCATCATGTGCTAAATTGAAATCATTTTTATCAAAAATGCACTTCCTTCTGCCATGAAATCTTGAATCAAATATTCCTGAAGTTTGGTAAAAAACTAACTTACTCTTACTTCACTGATATTATCCTTATTCTGATCTTACTGATGAGGGCATGAGGATAAAATAGGATTACCTCTTCGTAAAACAGAGAACCAGGATGGCTGCCTTGTCTTTAGAATTCTAATGGCACCAGGAAATATTGTTGCTGAATCTGCTTGAAATATACTCCCATTGAGTAGATCACCCTGGGGCATACCATGCTTAAGGCAGGATAAAATAGTTTCTCTCCATTCATCGTGTGTGACTCCCAGAGGGCAGAGCTTCCCACCAGCAGGCCCTCTGGCAGCTGGGCCTGCGTGGGAGCCCCACAGTGGCCATGATGTGTCCTGATCCTCAACTTCCCAGACAGCCCTGGGCTGCTCACCTGCCATGTGCAAATAAAACTCCCAACATCAAATGAGAGGATTCAAAGAGGAGGAATGGGAGGTGGTGGGGAATACTCCAGATCTACTGTCTCTGCTCTCCTCCTCCTCCCCTTTCCATCATGAGAGTCACATCACTTTCCCAGGTACACGTGGGGAACAAAGAGGGGCCAGCCACATTGATAACAACCTCTTCAGTCGTGGACACTAAAAGGGGAATACAGCTTGCTGTATGCTCCCAGGAGACCCCAGGCAGCCTCCCCTCTCCACATTTGCTCTGCCCTCTTTTTCCCTCAATACTTCTCATTCTGGTTGTTAGACAACTTGGGGAGAAAACTGTGGCTCTGGGAGCTCCCACGATTGGATGTTTAAGATTTTTTTTTTCGGTTTGTTTTTGTTTTTTTAGAAGTAGTCTAGCTCTGTCACCCAGGCTGGAGTACTGAGGCATGATCTCGGCTCACTGCAACCTCCTCCTCCCAGACTCAAGCGATTCTCCTGCCTCAGCCTCCCAAGTAGCTGGGACTACAGCAGCAAGTGCCACCACGCCCAGCTAACTTTTGTATTTTTAGTGGAGATGGGGTTTCACCATGTTGGCCAGGCTGGTCTTGATCTCCTGACCTCCAGTAATTTGCCCGTCTTGGCCTCCCGAAGTGCTGGGATTACAGACTGCACCTGGCCTTGTGTTTGAATTTTATGCCTTTTGGTCAGGGATAAGAAATTAGAAATTGCCGGCATGACTGTAGACCAAAGCAGGGGTCTTCGGTCAGGGCGATGGAGGTGCAGGTGTTTTGATCAGGATGAAGAGGTCCTTGTGCGATTATAAGAAAAGGCCAGAGGTGCATGATTTCAACAGTCCAGCTCCCAGCCAGGACAGCTTCTAGCAGGAGCGGAAGGAGAGGAAGGGCCAGACGTCTTGAGTCAGCGGAGTACAGAAAATGACCTTATTCATCTCGTGGCGTGGTATCTTGTTTGCCTCTGTTTCCTGAGTCAAGATTTTAAAATATGTTTTTGTCTATGCCCAAATATCTCTTAATCAACTGACAAGTGGATCAGAAGCCTCACATGGAAGCCTGACATTTGTCACGGGAGTTGGGGCAGTCACATCATGGAGCCACAGGCACTTAACTAAGTTATGCTGTCTGTGTTGTTCATGTTTGGAATCTGTGTCTTTCCCGACAGTCTCCAGAACAGTCACACGTAACTGGACTTCATCTTCGAGGCTGGGTATTGAACCAGAGTGACTCAGCACCTAGAGACAACAGGGCGGCCCTGGGGGCACAGTGAGTTGGGCTAAGGAGCTAAAGCAGCCGGAAGGTTGGCTTTGCTTCTACTCTGCCATCTTCTGTTCATTCTAGAGTTCCTCCCTCAACAAACGAAGCTTCTGCATCGCCTGAGCCTCTCTTCTTGCTGGTGGTTTTGCCCATCCTTGTACTTTAGATGTGTTGTCATTAGAGGAGAGATTTGTGAACTCTGTGCTTCATTGTTTCCTTTTTTTCTAGCAAAAGTATAATTTGGGGATTTGTGTGGTTACATTCTCTACTACAAATGCTGCAATTGGGAGCTTACGGTGTAACAGGGCCAATTATAGGAGAACATGGAGGTGTTACCTGGGAATTCCACACTGCTAACCTTTTCTGAAAGAACAATAGTCCTTGCTTTCTCCTCCTGGTGTCAGGCATGCAAACCAAGGATACTAAGTTTCCACCATGGTGCATTAAACTCAGACTGAAGTTTGAGCTCTGACTTGGGCTACAAGTTGAATCTCACTTTGGAGAATTTTTAAATTGTGTGGAGGCTTAATCCCAAGCCAAACAGCTTGGGCCTAGTGAGAGCCAGGGGCTACGGAGTTTTGAGATAAATGTACAACGCCTTATTCCCTATGTCAAATAAATATACTCGTATTTACCGATATAGGCACGCAGATAGGTAGCAATGCCTATGCTTAGCTTGTACGGCTTATGTACAGTTTTTAGGTACTATGATCATCACATCGTTTTTCAAATTTGAATAAGAAACTACCAGCCATGTGTCAGTCTGCACTTACCAATATCACCGGGGACTGCTTTTTACACACCAAACATGCCAACAAATCCTAAAGAAGAAACTTAAAAATGTTTACTATGGGCTGGGTCTGATGGCTCGTGCCTGTAATCCCAGCACTTTGGTAGGCCGGGGTGCGAGGAATGTTTATGGCCAGGAGCCTGGGCATCATAGCGAGACTTCATCTCTATATAAAAAATTTTTAATTAGCCTGACATTGTGGCATGCACCTGCAGTCCCTGCTACTTGGGAGGTGGAGGTGGGAGGATCACTTGAGCCCAGGAGATCAAGATTACAGTGAGTTATGATCACACCACTGCACTCCAGCCTGGGCAACAGAGTGAGACCATCTGTACAAAAAATTAACAAATTAGTTTTTAAAAATAATAAAAAATTTAAAAAGAATATTTACTGTGGCCAGTGTCATGGAGGAAGGACTCTCTGGTTTGATGGAGGGCAAAAGGTATCTGGCTAAAGCAAAGAGAAGAATGGAAGGTATCTGTGGGTTCCCTCCATCCATGAACATCACCAGGGACTCAGGAGGCTGGGAACCTTGGGCTGGAGAGGAAAGCAGGCCCGCAAGCACTGCGGCAGCCAGAATCCAGTGACAGATCACAGCCTGGGAGGCAGGGAGTGAGAACAAGCCTGGAACCATAGCAAGACAACCAAGAGGGCCACCACAGGGAAGAGGGAATGGAACATCTCGCCCCAGCTCCAGCCATGGAAAGCCAGGTGCCAGGTGCCCACAGATGGAAAATCTGGCAGCTTGCAGGCAAGGAAGTTTGCCAGTTTCAAATATCAACCACTGACTTCTCGTTGTTGAGTGTTAATTAAAGCTATTAATACCACCCAAAGGTCAGAGTTCCTGTCTTATATTTCAGATATTTCCCAGGAGTCCTGAAAGATGAAGGAATAGGAATACATAAACCCAGCAAAATAGCACACAGAACTAATTACCCAAGGCAACCCATGCAAGACTCCACTGACAGGCACGTTAGAATGACCTTTGTTCCCAGAGTGATGGTCTCTTGATACATCTGTTTCCAGGGGCAGGCCTCCCACCCAGCAGATGAGCCACCTGGAGGTTTTTATTCCTAGCAGGGCATTGTCTAAAGTCAGGCTTCTGTCCTGGGTGCTACCCTGGTATTGACCCTCTCTGTGATCTGTGATCTTAAGCTCGTTTCTAAATCAATGTTTCTAAGTATGTTCTACAGCTCATATATAATATATATATATATATATATATGAATCATAATTGTGTTGTTTTAAATTATTAGTGATTGCAACCCCTGAGGCTCTCAGAGAGATTTTTTTGTTTCATTGTTTTTCTAATGAATAAAGAAAAAAAATGTCTCTGTGCCTTGGTTCCTTGAATTGCTAACTAGATATACGGTAATAAGGTACTTCACTATCGTTCACAGTGGAGGGGAAAGACAGAATGATTAGAGGCTATTGAGATGGAAGCCACTGTTCATGGAAAGGTTGATTCTCATCAGGCAAGTCATGGGTTTGGAGAAGATTTTGAGAAGGGAAGAGGAAATAGGATATTGGGGGGGCCACACCTGCACTGTTGCTATGTGAATTTGCATAAGCTTGCAAGGGAAGCTTATTTTCTCAGCTAGAAAACAAAACACATCATACATAGTTGAGTCTGTCTCCAGGACCAGCGTGCCTTCCATCCAGGCACCCATCCATGCATCCATGCACCCAGCATTTTTTCAGGGTCTTTACCTCGTCTGACTGTCACAACTCAGGGGTGACAGTGTAGGGCAGATGGAAGGAAGTGAGGTTAAAGGAGTGCTGAGGCCATGCTGAAAGTGGTGTCGGGTCTGACAGTGATGACAATAATGGTGGTGGTAATGATGAAGGTATTTAATATGCATGTGATGCTTTGCAATCTACAAGATGTTACCACGTGCATTTTCTCATTACAAAACTAGGAGACTTGCCTGCAGTAACATACGGCCCACTGAGCTGGGAGGCAGAAAACCTTAGATCTTAGATTTGCTCAGGTATGATATGTAAATCCATGCACAAACAAGCAAACTTATTGTACTGTCACAGGAAAAGCATGGCAAATTTTGCATCAGATTTGAGCGCCCAGGACTCTTGAAATATGGCTATGCTAATAGGGCTTGCCCTCAATAACTTCACATTTGAGTGGAAGGGGAGACCATGTGTACTTAAAATTTTATGTAACCAGGAAGCAAAATATGCTGGGCGGGGTGGCTCATGCCTCTAATCCTAGCACTTTGGGGGGCTGAGGTGCACAGATCACTTGAGCCCAGGAGTTTGCAACCAACCTGGGCAAAAGGGTGAAACCCTATCTTTACAAAATAAATAAAAATTAGCCAGGTTAGGTAGCATGCACCTGTAATCCCAGCTACTCAGCAGGCTGAGGTGGGAAGATTGCTTGAGCCCCGGAAGTGGATGTTGCAGTGAGCTGAGATTACGCCACTGCACTCCAGTCTGAGTGACAGAGTGAGACCCTGTCCCAAGAAAAGAAAAGAAAGAAAGAAAGAAAGAAAGAAAGAAAGAAAGAAAGAAAGAAAGAAAGAAAGAAAGAAAGAAAGAAAAATATAAATATGGGGAAAATGGCTCAAACCATAAAAGAGGCTGGGGATAATTGAGGAAGGCTTCAGAGTGATGGAATTTGAACTGATTTCTGAAGGATGGATTCCAAGAGGAGGAGATGGACCAAAGTTATTTTGAGGAGGGAAATACCTTTAGCAAAATCTTGCAGAGAAAACATGCCCATTTTAAGTGTTAATAAGTGGTTCAGTGGGGATATAGTCAGGAACAGAGCTGTGAGTGAAAAGGCAAAAAAGATAGCCATTCCCACAGTGAAGGGTCTTAGGGGCACAGGCAGACACTATCATTATTCCATTTTTCAGATGGGAAAACTGAGACACAGAGGCAAGATAGAAAGCCAGGAAGTGAATCTGGGCCGTCTGGCTGTAGTGCCATCTTATTCAATGCTCCCTTAAAGGGCCTCTTCTCCAGGCCCTAAAAACCTTCTCCATCTTTCGCTTCCCCAGAGTACAGCAAGGCCTCCTGTCTACCTCGCAGGATGGGGACTCAGAACACTAACAAACCCCAACTCAAACTAGTTTTCATAAAAGAAAATGTATGACCTTGCAAAACAAGGAGAGCAGAGGTCAGGTGAGAGCCAGCACTGGCTAATTCAGCAGCTCAGCAAGAGCTCCAAGGACCTGGGTGTTTTCCAACCTCTCCAGGCCACCCTCCTCACGGGCCAGCTTCCACCTCCACCTGAATGCTGAGCCTTTGCCTAATTTCCTCCCTGATTTCAGTTCAAGTAACACTTCCCAGGGGCAGACTTTGCTGCCTCCCTCCTGTGGTCAGTCCATTTTCCCAGCTCTTGGATCACACCTGGGTTTGCTGCACTTTCCCTTATTACATGATGCTGCAGTTAATGTCAGACCTCCCTATTAGACTCTAAGCTCCATAAGGGCAGGAACTGTGCATTCTTGCTCACTGTTGTGACCCTAGAGTCTGCCACTCAAATATTTGTCAAGTGAGTGAATGACAGCTCTGTGCAGGGCCAGGGAACCCGAGCCACAATAAACATGCCATATTGCAAATGACTCATTACGATTCATTCTCCTCTGGTGCACATTTTTTCCCTGAGGCACATTCCTATTGATTTCTTCTCCCCAAGAAGTATTCTCCTTTATCCTTCCTATAAAACCCACATTTTGTTCAGATAGCCACCCAATCCTCTCTGCAAGGTGATTCAGATTATACTTCTACCTTGAGGCATTTCACTAGAAATTGCTATCAGCCCAGGGGTGGTCCAGAATCTGAGGTTACCCAAGCTAACTAAAGGGAAGGCGTATTCTATGCAGATGGGAGAAGGTGCTTGGAGGTTAGCAGGGTGCTGGTTTCCCCAGCTGCTGCTGGTGGTCATCGTGTAGCCAAGGTATTGCTAGTGCCTATGGAGAAAGCGGAGGGACTGGAGAGAAACTGAGTAGGTAAAAGTGGGCAAGGCAGGCCGGGCACGGTGGCTCACGCCTGTAATCCCAGAACTTTGGGAGGCTGACGCAGGTGGATCACAAGGTCAGGAGATCAAGACAATCCTGGCCAACAGGATGAAACCCCGTCTCTACTAAAAATACAAAAATTAGCTGGGTGTCGTGGCGCACGCCTGTAGTCCCAGCTATTCGGGAGGCTGAGGGAAGAGAATTGCTTGAACCCTCGAGGCAGAGGTTGCACTGAGCCAAGATCGCACCACTGCACTCCAGCCTGGGCAACATAATGAGACTCCATCTCAAAAAAAAAAAAAAAAAGTGGGCAAGGTTTGGTGATGGGTGGGGACATAAGGGATAAGAGAGAAGATGATCTTAGAGAAAACCCTAATTTTTCCTTTTGGACAATTGTATGGTTGGACGGATGGATGGAAGTTCCAATCACTGTGATAGAAAACACTGGAAAAAATGAGATTCATCCAGGCAAGTCTTTCGTACACTGTTTTATCATCGGTTTAATAAATAAAGTGGAGTTAGAGCTCATCTCAGCCTTTTGTTTGCTTCTATCATACTGTGTTGTACCCTGTTTTGTTTTGTTTTGTTCTGTTTTGTTTTGTTTTTAATCACATTCCTCCTGGTAGCAGACTTACCTACTAATGCTTGCACTTTCTCCTTATCAGCCTGGAAGTTCCGAGATAGCAGGAGCTGTGTATGTGTGCACGTGAGCATAAGTGTGCACGTGTGTGTGTGTGTGTGTCTGTGTGCGAGAGAGAGATAGACTGGATTCCCCACAGCACATTATTGTTTTTTCCATAGTCAGTGGTAGATACATATTTGCAGGATTTAGCTGGGCTCCAGCATTGTGGAGGTCAGATAACCACACTTTGGTGAACAAGTTGCATTCTAACCTTAGAGCAGGCAAAACGCCCCTCTCACCCAGATCGTTCCTCTTCTTCTTGCTGGTATGTTTAAAGAGGTCATCCAGCAAGCTTCTTAAAAGGGTATTGGACCTTTGCGAGTCTCAGTCTGCTTGGCAGGGTGACTGTGTCTCTGAATGTCCTGGAAGGAGGCTTGTCATCCTCTTGTCTTTGGGTGAATGTACTACTCAGGAAGGCAGGGATACACGCACCCCATTCCATGTTAATGGGTTTGCAATTATTTTGGCAGATCTAAAATCATATTTCAAAGGCGGTGGAGAAGCAGCTGGGGACATTACTTGTAATTGTTTAATATTGTTATCACATTTGCTTACAAGAACAGAGAGGCAAGCTGCCATCAATCAGAGAAGGGCATAGTCATCGACGGTGATCATGGTGCATGCGTTGGGATGTCATGGCAACTGTCCTTTAGTCCTGGACTTGATTACTTCTGCTGCATTCCTGTGATAGCTGAGTTGCTTCATTAACTTTACTTTCGTCGACCTCATTTGTAAAGGGGAAGCTAGAAAACAGCACTACACAGGGCTTCATGCACTGAAAAATTGACGTTATCAAAGGAAACACTATCTTCTCTCTTTCTGTCCTTCTCCAAATGCTGTCTATAACCATAGGTAGTTGCTCATGGGCGTTATCATGGGTCATCAAGGAAGGGCTCAACTAGAGGTGAAAAATTACACACACTCTAAACATGCCTTTTTACAGGTGAGAAAAATGAGGCCAGGAAAGGTAATGCAGTGTTGGATACAATCCCGTTTGGTGATCAGTCACCCCTGGGTTGAAATCTTGATTGTACCACTTGTTACAGATTGAGCCACTTAAATTCTTATTTTTGTTTTGTTTTGTTGTTGTTGTTGTTGTTGTTGAGACAAAGTCTTGCCCTGTCACCCAGGCTGGAATGCAGTGGCATGATCTCGGCTCACTGCAACCTCCGCCTCCTGGGTTCACGAGATTCTCCTGCCTCAGCCTTCTGAGTAGCTGGGATTACAGGCGCCCACCACCATGCCCGGCTAATTTTTGTATTTCTAGTAGAGATGAGGTTTCACCATATTGGCCAGGCTGGTCTCGAACTCCTGACCTCAGGTGATCCACCCGCCTCGGCCTCCCAAAGTGCTAGGATTACAGGCATGAGGCACCGTGTCCGGCCCACTTAAATTCATCTGAGCTTCAGTTTGCTTATCTGTGAAATGCGGGTAATAGCAGGTATCCTGCAGGGCTGTTGTGAGAATTGCAACTCAGGCAGTGATCATGGCACCTGGAACAGAGGTGTTTAGTACCCAGGTGCTGTAATTATGTCTAAGCTCACAAAAGGAGATTTTGAGAAAGCTGGAATTAAAACTTTTGTCTCCTGACTCTGATCTGGTTGGACCACACTGCTGTGCTTGAATAAAGAGGCCCTGGAGACTCTCAGGGAGGGCATTTGTAACACCTGCTCAGGACAGTTTCATTTACTTTGTACCAATATTGCACAGGTTGCCAGAAGTATTACTCATGTAAGTTGGTGGACTTTTGATCAAATATTTGCCCTAAACCCAGGTCTCTATGGCATTTTACGGAATCCTCTGCATCCTTATAAGGGACATTGGAGGAGCAAATGGGTTGCAGAATGAGTTGCAAATAAAATGGCCAATCTCAGTATGAAGGTGCAAGATGTTACCTAAATGAGGGTGAAAACCACTCCGTTTAGATAGATACAAGCAAACTTAAGTGACCATGGAGCCTGCTGGAAACAAATAACATGCTATGTAAAGGCTTAGTAACGGTGATGGATATTTGAACTTGAACTTCAGCTCCAGAACAGTTCTGTGGCCTCTCCCAGGAACAGGAGTCAAAGCACATCAGGATTCTTGAAGGCTCTGAAAGGTGAATGAGACTTCTAGTATATGTCAAGACTTTTCCACTGAAGAAGGGCTTTGTGTATAGAGACTTAGAGAGGAGACCAACCTGGGCCCCTTCACTACCAGAACCAAAGATGGGGGACTGCCCAATTAAGCGGCCCAGGAGCTCTACCCAGGAGCTTGAGCCTTCTAGAGAAATCCAGTTTTCCTATGCAGGAAGAAGGCTAGGAGTTTTCTGGCCCCATGTGTTCTGGCTTTGTTTTCATGAAGCTATCCCTCCCAGCTGGCAAGAGAAATGGAATTTTATGCAGTTGCTGAAAACTTCATCCAGAAACCCAAAGATGCTGGCATGAAGGAATACTGCTGGGGCAGAGCTGGAATGATGGCCAAGCCTGTGCCTGCAGGGGGTCTTGGGAACAGGACTGGTTCGAACTAACAGGAGTGGCTCAAACTCATGGCCTCTCAATATACAAGAAATGTTGCAACAGTTTCACTCCAGCTGACTGCCTACCTCAGCAACTTGCAACGGTCATGCAGCCTTGGTGGTTTTGGTTTTGTTTTTTGTTTGTTTGTTTTGTTTTTTGCAAATAGTTTAAAAGGTTTTTTTAATATTGAAATTTCCAAATATATTCAAAAATAGAGTAGTATAATGAAGTTCCTTATATTCATTCCCCAGCTTCTATAATCATCACATAAGTATCAGTGTTATATACCACTGTAGGATGATGATAGTTAACAACAATATATTAAATAGTTTCAAATGGCTAGAAGGAAGATATTGAATGTTCCCAACACAAGGAAATGATAAATGTTTGAGATGATGGATATGTTAATTATCCCCATCTGATCACTATACACTATATGTATTAAAACATCACTATAAACCCTGAAATGGTTTGGATCTGTGTCCCCACCCAAATCCTGTGTTCAGTTGCAATCCCCAATGTTGCAGGTGGGTCCTGGTGGGAGGTGACTTGTTCATGGGGGTGGTTTCTCATGAATGGTTTAGCACCATCCCCCTTGGTCATGACAGTAAGTGAAGTCTCGTGAGAACTGGTCATTTAAAAGTGTGTAGCAGCCCTCCCCTACCCCCCATCCCACTTGCTCCTTCTCTACCCGTGTGATATGCCTGCTCCCACCTTCACATTCTGCCATGATTGTAAGTTTCCTGAGGCCTCCCCAGAAGCCAAGCAGATGCCAGCATTATGCTTCCTGCACAGCCTGCAGACCCAGGAAGCAATTAAACCTCTTTTCTTTATAAATTACCCAATCTCAGGTATTTCTTTATAGCAATGTGAGACTAGACTAATACACACCCCATGAGTATGTACAATTATTTGTCAATTAAAAACATTTTTTAAGTATTAAAAAAACCTTGTGAGCTTGGTGGCTTTTTATGGCAGGGCAAGAACATATGTCAATCTGCCAGAAGTCAGTCTTGTTGTAATTGATTTTAGCAATGGCTACTTTTGTGTTATGTGATGCTTTATGTGCATTTTCTCATTTAATCCCCACAACATCCTTTACAAAGCAAAGGCTTTGATTTCCATTTAACAAATGGAGACAATGCAGCTTAGAGAGGTTAGGTAATTTGCTCAGAGACAGCATTGTTAGGGGATGAGCTAAAGTTAGAACCTAAGTCTCTCTAACATCTACAGGTGCACTTTCTAATAATGTAACAGCACTAGCTAATGCTAGTAGAAAAGCATTCTGTGCCAGACACAGGCTTTCCATATCTTGGCATAATCCTTACTGCAACCTTCTCAGGTGAACACCATCACTAGCATCCTCTCCATTTAACCAATGAGAAAATGGAGGCATGAGGAGTGTAAGTAACTTGTTAGTTTCCAGAGTTCAGAGTTGTAGGTGGGAAAGCCCAGGTTTAAAGCCAGCCAGAATGGCCCCCAAGTTCATGCTGTCAACCCTGAAGCCAATGGTTTTCAGCAAGGAGTCCCTGGAATGCTAGCATCGACATGCTCTTAGGCTTGTTAGAGATGCAGGTTTTCAGGCCCGACCAGTAAAATCAGAAGTTCCAGGGGAGGAGGGAGTGACCTGTTTGAGACCAGCCTTCTGGGATTCTGAGACCTGCTCCAGGGATGTTGCTTTGCCCTTTCACACCTCTCAGTGGCTTTCACTCCAGGTAACAGGTGACTGTAGCTGATAGCCCCTCTTTTAAACTCTTACTCCTCAAAGCGTGGTGTGTGAATAAGCAACATTAGCATCACCTGGTGGCTTGTTAGAAATGCAAAATTTCCAGGCCCCATTTTGGGCCCACTGGATTAGAATCTGTGTTTTTTGTTTGTTTTGGTTTTTTTGTTTTTTGTTCTGTTTTGACACAGAGTCTCGCTCTGCTGCCCAGGCTGGAGTGCAGTAGTGCGATCTAGGCTCACTGCAATCTCCGCCTCCCAGGTTCAGGCAATTCTCCTGTCTAAGCCTTCCAAGTAGCTGGGACTACAGGTGCACGCCACCATGCCCGGCTAACTTTTGTATGTTTACTAGAGACGGGGTTTCACCAGGTTGGCCAGGCCAGTCTTGAACTCCTGACCTCAGGTGATCCACCCACCTCAACCTTTCAAAGTGCTGGGATTACAGGTGTGAGTCACCACATCCGGCCAGAATCTGTGTTTTAACAAAGTCCCCAGGTGATTCATATGTACATTACAGGGATAAAGTACATGACAGGGTGAGGCACACTGATCTAGGTTACAGCAGGGTAAGATCACACCCAGAAAACTGCTCTTAAATCCCATTGCTTTCCAGTCAGGGAGGAGAGCAAAGCTGCTCTCCGACAGCCAGCCAAGATGCCCACACCTCAGTGCCATGTGAAGGGACATCAGCCAGGAGACAGGCTTTGCAGCTAGCAGGTTGTGTGCTGGTTAAGGCAAGAGTAGCTGCTGTAACAGATAGGCCCCCTGGGTCTCAGTGTCTGCATGTCATAGATGTTTATTTCTCACTCATGTAAAATCAAAGCAGCAGGGAGGGCTCTGCTCCCCAAAAAACTAGAAGTGATCCCAGGTTTTCCCCCTCACCCTCCACTAACTGCAAGGAAAGGTGGAAAAGGCATGCTCAGGAAGAAGGTTTGGGGAACAGCCACCAGTCTCTACCATAGTTCTCTGGAAACGTTTAGCTCACATTGTTCATTTATTCATTCAACGAATTAATAATCTACTGAGTAGTGAATAAGATTGATTTATACATCCATGTGTTCATTTATTCATTCAGCAAACATTTGCTAACAGCTGCTGTATGGAGGAACTTAAAATACCAAGAAGCTTGACATCTAGAGGGAAGCAACCTGCATAAGTGCTCTGGGAGTATGGGAGAGGGTATTGGCATCAGGCAGGGAACTCAAGGAAGGCTTCCTGAAGGAAGTGACACTGAACTGAGTTTAGACCTAAGAAAGAAATAAACTAGGCAGAGGGACATATGAAGGCTCAAGACTTCAGAAAAAAAAGCAGTGTACGTAAAGGGATGGAGGAACTCGGCTTGGGAAACAGATGTCGGTAGGCCGAATGGTGGTGTCAGGGATGATGGAGGCATAAAGGAATATAATTCCTGATGATTTGCCTATCTCCTGGGAGATGGGGGGAAGTGGACCCATTGTCAGGCCCATCCTGGCAAGAAAAGATGCAAATAGCCCTGTCCACACACTTACCTGTCATCCTCATGCCTAGTTGCCCAGGAAAAAAAAAAAAAAGCAAATGACATTGAACTTCCTCCCTAAAGTGCCCTTTGTAAGTCTGCAAGAATCAAGGTGCAAGCTGCTTCAAATTAACCCATATTTTATAGTCCTGGAACAGCTGTCACCTGCTCTGCCCTGGGGAACTCATTACCTAACAGAGGGATACGCACATTCCACATATTCCCTCAGCCTTGCTTGGCCATGGGCTTTCTGAGAAGCTGGAAATCACATCTCCTCTAAATTGTTACTCCCCACATAAGTCCCTTGGAAGGTCTGTGGGGCAGGATGCAAAGTTTTGTCTTTCATAATTACGGAGTGATTAATTATTTAATCAGAGCAGAGAGCAGCCCAAACAATGTCACCTCCTCTCATTTGTTGGGCTACAGGCCCCAATTAATCACACATCCTGACATTCTGCATGCAAAAGGGACAGGTGGATTTGAAGCTTGGTGTTCCGATAACCTCACTACTGCTCCCTGATCTGCTTCCAAATGCTGCCAATGTGTTACAGCAAACATCACCATCACCAGCCCAGGCTTCATTCCTAGATGAACGTCTTAGGAAGGGGAACGTTATATCTGCACATCAAGGCATTTCACTCTGTCCCTTCTCCTCGTTCAGGTCCCTGGGGTTTGGCCCCACCATTCCATCTCCTGCTGATAACAGGTTCTGGTACTGCAGGTATAGTTTTAAGGCTTGTTTGAACGTATAAACCCCTCACTTTGCACCTCTTCATTCTGGCCTAAGGATGCTCCTGATAGCTGTTGTTCTAACACCTCTTCATTCACAGAAGCTGCAGCCCAGGTGCCAGCAGGGATGGAAATGAGTCACCCTCTGCTGTGTCTATCACCCTCTGCATTGAGGGCTCACTTGGCCTGCCCTGAGTGCTTTCAGGTGACTCTTGTGTTCCTTGGCACCACTCGTGGCCACCTCCTTGATCTGCATGCTCAGTTGGAAACTAAGACCTCCTCCAACAAAGGCCTACTCAGGCCATTGGGGTTCTTAGCTCATCCCTGGAGAAATACATCTGGCTGGCTGTGCAGGAAGGAGATTCATTAAAAGGTTGGTCACTCAGGAGGTCATGGAATTTCCAAGAGAGCCAGAGAGTTGTGGGGATTCAGGGTTATATGGTCAGTGATACGGTTTGGCTGGGTCCCTACCCAAATCTCACCTTGAATTGTAATAATCCCCACATGTCAAGGGTGGGGCCAAGGGGAGGTAATTGAATCATGGGAGCAGTTCCCCCATACTGTTCTCACTGTAGTAAATAAGTCTCATGATATCTGATGGTTTTATAAATGGGAGTTCCCCTGCACAAGCTCTCTTGCCGGCCACTGTGTAAGACATGACTTTGCTCTTCCTTCATCTTCCACCATGATTGTGAGGCCTCCATAGCCATGTGGAACTGTGAGTCCATTAAACCTCTTTTCTTTATAAATTACCCAGCCTCAGGTATGCCTTTATTAGCAGTGTGAGAACAGCCGAATATAGCCAGGAATTGATGCCCAAAGTCCCACCACTGAATGCCTGTGCCAGAAAACAAAAGTTTGTAAGTCAAGACTCTGGGCATTCAGGGGAAGAAGATCCTGGGGTTTCTGATTCTATTTGGCCAGTGACTGAAGTTCCTTCCATCAAATTTCTGCAGAAATTTACAGAGTCTGGGTCCCCCAAGACTCTCTGTGACCTCTCACCTTTTCAGTATGCTACCAAGAACGGCTCTCTCTCACCTAAGGTTGCCAACCATGGCATCTTTAACTCTGGCTGTGGAGGCAACATTGAGAGGCCAGAATCTCCAAGGTGCTTGTTAAAATTCAGATTCCTGGGCCTCAGCTCCAGAGATTAGAGTTTAGTAGGTGTTTGGTCAAACTCATATGGAGGTTTGGAGTTTAAATTCTTTGGCAATTTCACAGTCTCTTAAAATATCACCATGTGGCAGGGTCTGCGCTGACTGCTTGGGTAATTTTGGCATCCAGGCCTCACCCTATCCTCTAAACAGGGCCACACTTCCGTAGCCAGGAAAAGACAATGGTCCTAGGCTTCCAGATGACCCTAAATGTGTCCCCATGAGGCACGAGGGTACTTTCTAGGGACAGATAAACACCTCTCTGCAAGTATAGGTGCCCATATTGCCCATGTTGAAATTGTGCTGCAATTCAGTTCTTCTTGGAGGACCTACACTCACAAGGACTCCTTTCTGCTCACCCAGAAGAAGGCAAAAGTCCATCAAAAGGCACGGCCTGAAAGGCACCTAGCACATGACAGGTACTCAAGAAATATTGACTGAATGAATGAATGTAGCCAGCTCTTCAAACTCTACTTCCATTCTCCTTACATCCTCTTTCCACCTTCTCTCTCCCACAGGTGACCAGCCTGTCTTGCTTCTAGTGACCTTCAGCCTTCACCTAGCAATGCTGCCATTTGGCTGGGGCCTCCTTTCTCTTCTCATTGTCTGATGCTTTGGGAACCCTGAGCTCAATGAAGCAGGCTGCTAAATGCTAAGTGAGAATCTCAGAGATCCAGAGTCTGCATCTCCATGACATGAGAAACCCCTATCAACTTCTAGAAAATGGGGCTCCTGCTAGCTCAGAAGTAGAGGGCACTGGTCCCAATGATGGGAGGCCAACAGGTTGTTGCTTGTACAATTTTATAAAAAGATCCATCCTCCTTGCTAGGGCCACCTCATTAGCTGTTGGAGGCTCTCTCATTCATTCAGTAAATATTTCTTGAGTGCCTGTCACATGCTAGGCACTGTTCAGGCTCTGCCTTGTGATGGACTCTTGCCTTCTTCTGGATTCACGGAATAGAGTCCATGTTAGTCTGGGTCCTCCAGGAAGACACCAAGACAAACTTCCTCATGCAAGGATTTTATTAGGGGAAATGCCAGTGTCTTCCAGGAATCAGCTACCTTAGGTATCTCTGCTGTACTCAGTCACTGACATGGAACAGCCCACAGGAGGCAGGGCCTCAGTGCAAGCACAGAGATGCATTTCAATGCATAGCCCTGGGCCCTCAATCAGTGATGAGCTCTGCTGCAGGAGGTCTGCTAGGGACCTTCTCCCAGTGGCCACAGAGCCCTGCTTTTAACCAAAAACAAACCAAGAAAGCACAAGTAAATTTCAGCACCAAGACATGCAACATAACAGGAAGTTAGATACCTCTTCTTTGGATGGTATAGATTTGCTAGGCCAATAGCCATTTCCTCTCTTCTGGAAGCAAGGAAAAATTATGGCAGGTGAAGATAAATTATGTCAGGTGCTGGTTTGAGTTCACTGTCTTATTTATGGAGGGCCAGGGGACTGGGCAAGTATTTTTATAACATGGCATTTGTTTACTGCTTGTTTTTAAAGCTGCTATAAACGGGGTCTCTCCGTGGTGAGGAAGCTGAGTTCTGTAATCCACTGAGTCTCTTTTTAGCCCCCAGACCCTGTGATTGTAAGGCTTCCTCCACCCCTATGGCCATCTCGGCTGTCAAGCCTTTTTTATTTGTAGCATCAGAACTTGGTGGACCCCAAGGCAAGCAAAGGTTGGCGGTAACTCTCCATATCTGCTTTCAGCCAAGGTAGAATACACAAGAAATAAAACACTGCATTATTTCTGTTCAATCCACCCATTCCAATGGGCTCAATGTGATCTTAACAGAGGAATGAACATGGAAAAACAACCCACCAGTGTGCATTCTTTGCTTGAATCCGAGGTGAACAATAAACTGTCGTGGCGGTTTTCAGGGTTTCCTAACATATGCTACACACGTTTCTGAAGTGAAACATGTCCCTGTGTTTCTTTCGGGTCTGGTTTCTAATAGAACAGAGTAATGACGCAAGGCATGCAATTTTCATAACCAACCCTTCCATTTGCATGCACAGAAGGTGCAATAGCCCGAGGAGAAAAGCAACTAAGGCACGCATGATCTGATGTGTTTCTGAATATTGGTCCTGTTTTCCTAGTGCCTTGAAAATGATGCTTGCCAACTACCTCTTCAGCCATTCACTCAAAGCTATTTATTGAGTGTTTATTATGGGCAATGCTTCTTTCACAGAATGCTATACAGCCAGCAATGCTGATAGTTAAGGGTGTGGGCTTCCAAGGAGCTCAGTGGAGTTTTATGTTGATGTCTGTCTTAGTCCATTTGCATTGCTATGAAGAGATACCTGAGGCTGGGTAATTTATAAGAAAGGAGGCTTATTCTGGTTCTGCAGACAAGAACCATGGCACTGGCATCTGCTTCTGGTGCAGACCTCAGGAAGCTTCCAATCATGGTGGAAGATGGAGAGGGGGCAGGGATGTCACATGGCAAGAGAGAGCGGGGAGGGAGGTACCAGGCTCTTTTTAACCACCAGTTCTTGTGCAAACTAAGAGTGAGAACTCACTCATTACCCCAAGGACAGCACCAAACCACTCATGAAGGATCCTTTCCCATGATCCAAACATCTCCCACCAGGCCCTCCCTCCAACACTGGGAGTCACATTTCCACATGATATTAAAAGGGGACAAATATCCAAACTTTATCAATGTCTACGAGTAAGGGAGAGGAGAACAATTATATAAGCAATATCCTCATCTCTGGGAAGAAGACTCTAAGACTAGTCATAGTATAGCTAACTAGGGAAGAGTAATTATTATTTTTCGTATATATTTGTGATTTTGTGAGAGCTATGAAATAAGTGATAAGAGGCCAACCACAGATGGCCTGGGACTTTTGCATTAGTTGTGATCAAGGAATAGCCAGATTTGCCTACACCTGCAGTGTGCAGTGCAGTAGCCATCAGCACAGGTGTCTATTGCCACTTGCAGAGTGACTCTGAAATGAGGTGTGCTGTTACTATAAAACACACATTGGATTTTGAAGGTGACCTGCTCTAGACTGCAAGCTTCCAGGGGACAGGCTCTCATTGGGTCTCCTTAGAACACAGCACAGTCTCTGGAATATCCTAGGTGGTCTAAGAGGCTTGCTTGGTGGGTGGGGGAGTGAGTGTATGGGCAGCAGGTAGGCAGTCATGTCTTATGTCACTGTGTGCCCACTCTTTCTATCCCATTCTTTCTCCTCCCACAGTACTTCAGTACCTTCTTCCACATCCACCCACAACTTGCTCTTTGGCATTCAGTATGCAGAGGGCCGGCATGGATCCAGTGCTGAACCCCTCAGCATGTGCTAATCCCGGTAGCTTAAATGGGATTTTGCAGGCTGAGATGCCTACCAGCGGATCTGCAGGATTCTGAAACTCTCTGAAAGGGGCTTAAGCCTAGACACTCAGATTTCTTCCCTGTTTGGTACCTCTCAAATTTCTCCAAAAAAATGTCAGCTGACCCCAAAGAGGCATTGGGCCATTCTCTCTTTCATCAGATAGCTGGGGTTTTAGGGAGTGGTTCTCTGGCCGCCATCTCTGCATTGAGTCTTCCTCCACGCCCCTCCCTCATTGTCAAATTTGCAGTGGTCATTCTTTTCTGCTCTTTTTGGGTCTTCCTCTCCTACATTACAGGTGGTAAATGAATGAGAATTGAGGAAACAGAAAAATGGGCTTATTAGAATTATGGCTAAAAATAGGAATAAATCCATTCCAAGTGAAGACTTGAAGAACCATCTTCCAAATGATGGAGAGAAGCTTTGGAGCATGGGTATATGCCCTTTCTGCTGGCTCTTCCTGGGGTTTTTGAAATCAATGGAAGTGAGCCCTGGGACCCCAGCTGGCTCAAATGAGGCTCCTTAAGCCCTACCTGTGTCTCCGAAGTAGGACCTGGCTGGTGGAAAGGCCAGAGCTTACTCACAGAGAAGAGAGCCTGAGGAAAATAAACAAAAGGAATTGGGAATGAATCCACCCAAGTCTGCAGGAAACTAGCCCAAGCCATCTTCCCAGAACTTTTGGTGGCGCACACAGTCGGCAGTGAGTGACCTTTCAGAGAAGCCACAGGGAGAAGACAAAATTTCCAAAAGCAGCCATACCCACAAGTACGTCTGCTTGAGCCTTTGAAGGTACCCCCTACTGAGACTGCAGGCCAAGGCTATGCCGTGCTGGAGTCTGGCCAACTCACAATAGCTCTTGCATCCTTGGCGATAGGATGGGCTGGGGGTGAGGTGGGATGCAGAGCAGCAGAGTCTCGGAGATGTGACTCCCAGATTATTCAGGTACAGATAAAGGTGTGCTTTTCAATAATAGGAACCTGCTGGAGGAGAAGGAGGAGAAAGAAGAGGAAGAGGAGAACAATGGCAGCACACACACACACGCGTGCACGCACACACACACATTTCCAATTAGGGCTTTACAATAGCCTTTGACCAATTAGAGTGTTACTAAATAGCCTTTGATTTGGATAACTTGAAGAAATAAGCAACAAATAATTTCTGAAAATGGCTTTTTTATGTACAGTGGATCCTTGAACAACATAGGGGTTAGGGGCATTGATACCCCTTTCAGTCAGAAATCTAGGTATAACTTCTGACTCCCCCAAAATTTAACTACTAATAGTCTACTGTTGATCTTCACCAGAAGCCTTATCAATAACACATACAGCCACTTAACACGTATTTTGTATGTTCTATGCATTCTATACTTTATCCTCACAATAAAGTAAGCTAGAGAAAAGAAAATGTTGCTAAGAAAATTGCAAGGAAGAAAATATATTTTCTACTCATTAGGTGGAAGTGGGTCTGGATCATCATAAAGGCCTTTATCCTTCTCATCTTCACATTGGGTGGGCTGAGGAGGAAGAGGAGAGGTTGGTTTTGCTGTCTCAGAAGTGGCAGAGGCAGAAGAAAATTCACATGTAAGTGGACCCTGGCAGCTCAACCGCATTGTTCAAGAGTCAACTGTATAACTTTTAAACGATGTATCTATGTATATCTATTTTTGAAAATACAATAATAATGATGACAAATGAAATGAAAATCAGCACACCAGGCAGGATTCTTTGAGCTGGTTTTCTCCTAAGTCCACAGAATACAACTCTGTAGGGGATTCCAGTCTGAACCTGTACTAAGTCCCCAAGCTCCTTCCCCTCCAGGCTGCTCAGGACTGCCCTCTCAGTGAGCGTTTCACTCTTAACCCGCACTTACACCGAGCCATTATTTAATAACCTCTTTGTCTGTCTCTGTAATTGTAATAATTACACACACTGAGGGAAGGGGGAGTTGGAAGCATAGTTTCCTTTTGAATTTGGAAAGAAAAAAAGTTTAATCAGGGGGCCGGGCACAGTGGCTCATGCCTGTAATCCCAGCACTTTGAGAGGCCGAGGAAGGCGGATCAACTGAGGTCAGGAGTTCAAGACCGGCCTGGCCAACATGATGAAACCCCGTCTGTACCAAAAACACAAAAAGTAGCCAGGTGTGGTGGCAGACACCTATAATCCCAGCTACTCTGGAGGCTGAGGCAGGAGAATCACTTGAACCTGGGAGGCAGACGTTACAGTGAGCCAAGATGGCGCCACTACAGTCCAGCCTGGGCGGCAGAGGTTACAGTGAGCCAAGATGGCGCCACTACAGTCCAGCCTGGGCTACAGAGTGAGACTCCATCTCAAAAAAAGAAAGAAAGTTTAATCATTCCCTCCTATAAGCAAAGCCCAGTGTGAAGATGGGTGAGGTCCTGGTGGAGCTATTGTTATCTCTTGAAAGCTATTTTATTCTTTTGAAATCAATTGCAAGAAAATACAGACAAAACCACATCGAGACCGCTGCAAACTGCTCTCTCATCTTCTACCCTCTCCTCTGTGCTCCTCCATCGGGCACACCTGCCAGATTAATCCTCCTAAAATGCCACATTAATCATGTTACTGCTGCTCACTGATCTACACAGCTCCTAATTACTTAGAGAATTAAATTCAAACATGGACTTGACTGCTCTGGGCCCTCCCCAGCTGGGCCACATTCCATGGCTGGCCCCCTTACCAACATCTTTCTGTGTTTCTACCCTTCCTTCTGACAAACGAGTCTGCTCACCGTTTCTCAAATTAATTGTGCATTTTCTCAACACCAAGCATTTGCTCACTCTATTCCCTGGGCCATAAAGCTATTTCATCATTCTGTTTGTCTTTTTCCCTCCCTCCCTCCCACCCTTCCTTCCCTCCCTTCCTTCCCTGCCTCCCTCCCCTCCCCTCCCCTCCTCTCCCTCCCTTCCTTCCTTCCTTCCTTCCTTCCATAATCATGGAGTATCTACAATGGATTAGGAGCTGTGGGTGAATCCTACTCCCTCCTCCACCTGCCCTGCAGGATGTCCTCCCCCTCCACAGCACACACCACTTAATTTTTTGTCATTAGTTTGTCAGTTAGTCATAAAATCCTGTAACCACCTCTTATGCTACTCAAAAATATATTTACCTAATCTCGCAATAAGATTTCTCCCTGCCAGGATCATGGCTTATTCTTTTTGGTACATGACATAATGCATTGCCCCTAGTAGGTATGTTTCATAGACATTTCTTATATGTATGAATTCATTGTGGATGAATTAATCCACAATGAATTGATGGATTAATTTTATTAAAATTCATTCTTAATGACTTCTGTACTTTGATCTTTCCCTAACCGTAGTGCTGCAAGCTTAGCTATCCCTGCAGGGTAGAGGACTGTGTAAGGTGAAGTAATTCCTGAGCTAAACCTCTGGGCATTTTATAACTGTCCAATGGCAACAATAAAGCCTTGAGCCAAATCACAGCTTGGGATGTTATTTCATCATTCTCAGTGGATCCATGCCTCAGGGAAACCCATGGCATAGACGGACTCGTGATTTTAAAAAGCAGAATAAATAAATCGAGGGTAAAATATTGCCTGTGCACCTGGAGGACATTATGCTAAGTGAAATAAGCCAGTCATAAAAAGAAATAATGTAGGATTCCACTTACATGAATTCCTAGAAGAGTCAAATTCGCAGAGACAGAAAGCAGAATGGTAGTTATCAGGGGCTAAGCTAGGGTAGAGAGGGAATAATCGTTTAATGGATACAAAGTTTCTGTTTTGCAAGATGAAAATGTTTAGGCGATTACTTGTACAACAACATAAATGTAATTGACACTACTGAACTTAAAAATAAAGAAGGTAAATTTTATGATATGTGTACTTTCTCACATTTCTTAAAAATTTTTAGCATGCCTTTAGTCCCAGATACTTGGGAGGCTGAGGCAGGATAGCTTGAGCCCAAGAATTCAAGCCTGCAGTGACCTATGACTGCACCACTGCACTTCAGCCTAGGTGACAGAAGGAGACGCTATCTCTAAAACAAATAATAATAATAAAATAAAATACACAGAACTAAAAAATTTAAATAACCATTAAAATGAAAAAAGTAACTGCTTGTGAAAGAATTCTGAGGTATGTTTGGCAGATTAAAACATTTCAATGGTGGCAGAAGAAAAATGCCTCTGCAGTGGTTTTCAGATAACAAGGAATTTACAGGTTTTTGTTTTCCTTTGTTTTGTTAGCAAGAAAGCTGCTCTAATATATTTCAGGTGACTAGATGGACCACTCAATAAATGGGTGAATGCCTCCATTGTCCCGAATGTTTATTTCTGCATTCTCATCTTGAATAATTATAAAAGAGAATAGCCTTACAGATCACTTACAATTTATAAAATCTCTCAAGTTTACTGTTTTCAAAGACAGGGATGTCCGTGTCAGCACCCCCGTTTCCACATTTGATCATGGGCAAGAAGGAATTTTTTTTCTTTTGAGTGAATTCTTTTCATTATTTTCATGAACCAGTTTCTCCTTATTTGATCTTCTAAACTAGACATAAAGTTTTGGATGACCTTTTTATAAAATCCTTCTTCTATATTGGAAAGCAGTTTGTGTATGCGTACTTGTTTTTTTTTTTTTTTTTAACCACATCTGTAGTATTTTCTATGGCTCATGGATAAAACACTTAAAAATAAAGAAAATAGCTTTTTTTTCTTTTTTTTTTTTTTTTTTACAGCATCTCGCTTTGTTGCCCAGCCTGGAATATAGTGGTGCAATCTCAGCTCACTGCAGCCTTGACCTCCTGAGCTCAAGTGATCCTCCCACCTTAGCCTCCCGAGTTGAAAACCTTTTTTACTTTTTTTTTTTTTTGGTGGGTTTGGGGGAGGGAGACGGAGTCTTGCCGTGTGGCCCAGGCTGGAGTGCAGTGTCCTGATCTCGGCTCGCTGCAACTTCTGCCTCCCGGTTCAAGCGATTCTCCTGCCTCAACCACCTGCGTCGCTGGGATTACAGGCGCCCGCCACCACACCTGGCTAATTTTTGTAGTTTTAGTAGAGACAGGGTTTCTCCATGTTGGCCAGGCTAGTCTTAAACTCCTGACCTCAAGTGATCTGCCCACCTCAGCCTCCCAAAGTGCTGAGATTACAAGCGTGAGCCACCGAACCTGGTCAAAGCATTTTTAAGAACTGGAAATAATGTAAACTTCTAGGCATTACATTGAGAAGTTGACACAAATTCTTGATGAATTTTGCTCCAATTTTTCTGGCAGCTTAGACACAAAGGGAAACACACTGGATTATGTATTTTGTTCTGCGGCAGGAGAATATGTTCAAATTTAAGTGCAGGGGATGACAGTAATTGGGACACTCTATTTTTATGTTCTTTAAAAGAAACAGCTATATATCTGTTGACTTTTTCGTGTAACACTCATTTTACATTCTTTTGCTACTCTCTTCTCCTTCTTTGCAGAACTTTCACTTTCTTTGTAACTTTCATCCAACAGTGAAACAAACTGGAAATTATGGTCTACTAAGGAACTGACTATGGAAGAGAACAAATGAATGATTCCTTCTCAGGTTTTGCAGGGTACAATATCTCACCCATTGCTTCTTCTGATAAGCTTCTTTGGAGGCTTTTTTTTTTTTCTGAGATGCTTTTATTCAACCAGTATCTCCCTAGTCCATATTTGTTTCTCAGTCAAGAAACTATGTAGATGTCTAATCTTCCAGAGGCTGAGGAGCTTGGAATCTCTTGGGCTCTTCAACCCTTGGAGAGCCTTTCATGTAAGTGAAACAATTAGAAAGTAATAAGAGATAGGATATGAACAATAAGGTGGTAAATTGAATGTAATCAATAAAGTGCAAAAATGGGTGACCTTATCAATAAGTCAGAAAAGTGTGAAAAATTACATAACCTACAAAGATCTGGGAAGGTCTCATGGCAGCCAGAGACTTTGAGATTGTAGGAGTCCATAGGAATTTTGCTCTTGCCTCTTTCTACTTTTCCCCATTGAATTTGTTTTTGTTTCTATGGAGTAATTTTCTTCTATCAGTCCTTTTTCATTTTATCCCTGCCCTTCAGGAATTCGTTCTATTTCATCTCTTTAGCAAATATGAGGGGCATATCATTGATTCTTCAATTCTCTGTCTTATTTTTCCTATGCGAAAACCCAACCTTTAAGTGTGTTCTTTCTCCAAGGCTGTTTTAAACAAACCATTTCCCCAGTCCTTCTTTTTGCTAAACAGGACTCCCTAATTGGGTTAAGTTCTTGATGAAGAGGTATCTGGTTTGTGTTGGTACAGAATTCTCATTAGAGTACATAGTGAAGCTGTATACACATGTTCATTAAGGCAACATTCCAATTCAAACCCATTTCCAATCACATACCCCAGATATGCCAAAGAGTTTAAACCTCAGTCCTCATAATACTACTTCTCAAGTGTGCTGTCCTAAAGTAGAAGAGATTCCTAGAACCTTCAGACAGATTTGGTGATCAGTGCCCCCAAGGATCTGCTGAATAGTCTGCTCAAATGCACTTAATCAGTATCACAAAATACAACCCATAAATTAAGGCTAAGTAATGATGCATAGCTTATGAGTTGTTTTAAAATGCACTTATCTGAAAATAGAACTGAAACCTAAGAAAGATGCTAGTCTCGCTAATAGTAAGAGAAATGCCAATTAAAGCAACATGAAAATGCCATTTCTCTCTACAGAGGGAAAAAAAGCCCACAGGTTGGCAATGAATTTTATTGGAGAGACCGTGAAGAATGAGGCACTTGCAGAGATTGCTGGTGGGAATGTAAGAAGGTACAGCTTCTATGAAAGGGAATTTGACAACATGTATAGCAAAATCACATATGCATTTACTCTTTGGTCCACTTCTGGAAATCTGCCCCTAAGATGGATTGCCAAAAATACAAAAACACTTATTCCTAAGGCTACTCTTTGCAGCATTATTTATCATAGCAAAAGAAAAGCAACCTGGAATAACCCAAAAGTCTATCCATTGGTGTCTGAGTAAATAAGTTGTGGTCCAGCCACATGAAAGAATATCGCATAACTCTAAAAAGAAATGAGCAACTCTTCTATGTACAACCATAGAGTGATTTTCAGGATATATTATTATATGCAAAAGTGAGGTGAGAAAGTGTATGCTGTTTTCTAGAAAAGGGAAGATATGAATATATACACACTTTTATTTATATTTTTAAAATACAGCAAAGTTCACCAATCACAAACACAGAATGGTTAACTGGTACCCACAGGAAAAATGATGCAGCAAAGTGAATGAGATAATGATAGAAGCTATGAGCTTTGGCTGTATCTTGTCTCAGAGATTTAGAATGATATAAACATGTTGCATAAATATTAAAAAGTTAACTTTAAACAACTCCTAAATATTTTTTTAAAAATCCTAAATATACATCGGTTGATGGCATAAACACACAGGGAGGAACTATTTAAAGCAACTTTTGGTTTATTTTATTACAATTTCAACTTTTATTTTAGATTTGGGGGTTCACATGCAGGTTTGTTACACAGGTATATTGTGTATCACTGAGGTTTGGGTTATAAATGATCCTGTCAGCCAGATAGTGAGCATAGTACCCAATAGGTAGTTTTTCAACCCTTGTCCCTTCCCTCTCTCCCCTCTCTAGTAGTCTCCAGTATCTATTGCTCCCATCTTTATGTCCATGAGTACCCAGTGTTTGGCTCCCACTTAGAAGTGAGAACATGCAATATTTGGTTTTCTGTTCCTGCGTTAATTTGCTCAAGATAATGGCCTCCAGCTGTATCCATGTTGCTGCAAAGAACATGATTTCAATCTTTTTCATGGCTGCATAGTATTCCATAGTGTATATGTACCACATTTTCTTTATCCAGCCCACCATTGCTGGGCACTTAGGTTGAGTCCATGTCTTTGCTGTTGTAAATAGTGCTGTGATAAACATACGAGTGTAGGTGTATTTTTGCTAGAATGATTTCTTTTATTTTGGGTATATATCCACTAATGGGATTGCTGGGTCAAACGGTAGCTCGATTTTAAGTTCCTTCAGAAATCTCCAAACTGCAAAGCAACTTTTATGTCATAGCGATTTCATTATACATCCCAAAAGACAGAAAGATCTTTTTAAAAAAAATCTGAAATGATTGCCAGTCACTTTGGTGTTGGTAGTGGTGATTTTGCTTTTCTGAGGCTGTCATGTGAGTAGTGTGGATAAAGCAAGTGAGAAATGGTGTTGGTGACATTGAGATCCAGATTTTTATCATGTGAGAAAAAGGAAATTGATGAGATTGTGTAAAACTCTAGTCCTGATTTTGAAATGGAAATACCAGCATAAATGTATGACTTAATTTATACTTAAAAGAAAATACTTTAAATGTCCCAATTTTGTACCCTGCAAAGTCCTAGAAACAACCAATCCAGTAGTAATTAGTATTCCTCACTCCCCAGTGATGGATCTAGATACTATTTCCCACTAAAAAGAACCAACCCCCTTAAATAAATGGTCACACCAGGAAGCAAAGAAATTAAATGACTACTAAGAGTGTTTCAAACAGATTCAGGAGAAACTGAATAGTTCTTATTCCTGGGGTCAGACAATTTGATCCCAAATTAGGATAAAACTGTAATGGATGAATTGAAACATATCAAATTTGTTTGACTCCATAAATGAATAATAATGCTTTAAATAAATTCATCAGTCACCTTTGGATGATGCTAGGCATGGTAAAAATTGGTGAATTTTGAAAATTGGTGAATAAAGGGGAGTTTCCTGTTGTGGGTATATTCTAACTAATAAATGATATAGGAATGATAGAATAAGAATGACAACATTTGCAATCCCTAAAGAATTAATGGAGTTAGGCAGAGATCAACAGATGATGATATCACAAAGAGAGCAAACCAGACATATATAACCCTGGGTGGAAGGAGATACCACCACTGATAATGTAGTCTTGCCAAATTTACAAGAAATACAGGAAACAGAGGAACATGATAAACAACACCACAGAGATTCAATTAGTAAAATCCAGATTACAGGAAACTGTAAAAGCAAATGACCCAGTGTGTTCAAAAAGATTTGCAAGAATAAAGAAAGAAATTGGGGAAATCTATAGATTAAAAGTGAAGCGAGACATACCAGTCAATCACTATTTATGGACCTTATTTGGATCCTGCTTCAAACAAACCAACTTTTTCAAAAACACACACACAATTAAGAAAGTCTAAGCACCATTTTAGAATATTAAGAAATTATTGTATAAGAATGGCATTATGGTCATTTTCTTTAAATCTCTATCTTTTAGAGATGTAAACTACAATGTTATAAGTGACAATGTATTAATTTATATAATAGTCCATTAAAATTATTTATAGTAACTCTATTATATAATAATTTTATAGAGAGAAGATATGGAAATGCATATCTAACAAACTTTATTTTTTATTTTTTATTTTTGTTTTTGTGGAGATGGGGTCTTGCTATATTGTCCAGGCTGGTCTCAAACTCCTGGGCTCAAGTGATCTTCTGGTCTTGGCCACCCAAAGTGCTGGGATTACAGGCATGATGCACCATGCCCAGCCATCTAACAAACTTTATTTTATTGCTTAAACTTATTGTTTTTAAGCTTATAAATGACAATAAATTTATTGGGTGTCAGGAGGCCTGAAGAAAACAAGTGACCATGAAAAGAGCTACAACATATAGCTCTTCAAATGACCCATCTCTTTTGGTCCAGGCTCGGCACCAGAGATGCAGTGATGAATAAGTGGAACATGTAAGCTGAGGTTGTGAGAATGAGAGAGACTCCACGCGTAAGGATCTGGGATGATGGAAGGGCCCTGCGGCGTGGGGACCCCATGACCAGAAGTCCTGCCACAGTGGGGGAGAGCTTGGTGTAACTGAGTTCATTTGGATCCCTCAAACACTGCCCAGAGCCCTTGAAGGTATCTAAGGGCACACTTCTCAGGCCTGCCCCCATACCACACTCAACTCAGAATCTTTCAAAGGCAGCTGTTCTGTTAGGCTTGCCTGAGATGGTTTGGTTTTCCCTGGATGGGAGAGCCACACACAGTGAGAGCTCTAGGACTAAGTTGAACCACACGAAATCGCCAGCTTCATGGGCCCACACTGGCCAAAGGTTGGCAATTTCCCTTGCTCTAACCTCAGCATTCTGAGTGCCGGGACTGGCTCGTGGAGACCAGAGTGGCTGGGGAAATTCTCTTGGCTTTGTGTCTCACTGGCCTTTCTACTCAGGTCGGGCTGGGGTTACAGCACAGATGGGGCCAGGGCCACTGAGCGGGGCCACCGTAGAGCCTCAGGGACAGGAAGGCATAGATAGGCTCTGTGTGGCCTCACCTTCCCTTTCTGGGGAGTAGAGCATCTGGAAAGAAAGGAAACCCGCTTAGAGAAGGAGATTGGGGTTCTAGACTTGAGCAATTATATGGGCAGAGACTGAGGTCTGGTGTAAATCAAAGTAAGAGATCTAGAGCAGGGAAGTGAGCACCACAGTGTAGACCTCAATGGCAGTGTAACCTCGATGGCAGTGTAGACCTCAACGGCGGTGTAACATCGATGGCAGTGTAGACCTCAATGGCGGTGTAACCCCCATGGCAGTGTAACCTCGATGGCAGTGTAACCCCCATGGCAGTGTAACATCGATGGCAGTGTAACCTTGATGGCAGTGTAGACCTCAATGGCAGCGTAACCTCAATGGCAGTGTAGACCTTGATGGCGATGTAGACCTCGATGGCAGGAGGAATGTGGGAAGCACATAAAACATGGGGGGAAAATGAGAGAAGACCTTTCTGTAAGCCAGCATTTGCTCCAATTCACAGCAAGGAGGAACTGGTACCTTACCATACCTTATCTGCAGTTGGTTGACTTCGGCTTAGTAGGAATCGCTGACGGTATGTAATTCTTTTAGCTTAGGATGGGTTCAGCCATTTTAAATTCATCATTTCAATGTGATCTTTATGAAATTTAGAGTTTAAAAAATTCTACTCATTGTCATAGAAAAAAGATAGATGATAGGGAGGGAGGGAAGAAAAACATCTCAGTGACCTTCCAACTAATTATTCCAATAATGACCCTGGCCATAGGGCGGGCAAGTGAAATAAGGTGCCCCTTAGAGTGTGCTGCCTTATCTTAGCAATTATGTACTAATGAGAGCCTGATATTTGAAATAAATACACTAATGATATCAGTTCATTTTACATTCAGCTTCACATAATAAAAAAACTAATGCTTACTAGATGTACTGATAGTGGCTTAAACAGGATAGATATTTATTTCTCTTTTGTGACAAAAACAGTCTGCAGGTAGTTAATCCAGGGCTGTTTTGGAAGTTCTGTAGTCAACAGAGACCCAGGCCTCTGGTATAATTTTGCTCCTCCACCAACCTCAGTGGATCACCTCATGGCCCCAAATGGCTACTTGAGATCCAGGCATCACATCTGTATTCCAGGCTGCAGTAGGAAAAATAGAGAGAAGGTTACCCCCTACCTGTTTCAGGAGATTTCTATTAAGACCCCATTAGGTAAAGCTTAGTCACAGAACACATCTGAGTGAGGATGCATTTGTACAATATTTTAGATTAGATGGGCATATTGCTGATCTGATTAAAATGAATGTTTTCTTACATGGAGAAGAGAATGAAGCATGTCGGGGTGGATGCTGGCCATCTCTTCACTTCAGCACTAGGGCCTGCTGTTGGCCAAGGCACCTATGTGACGGAGAGGCTTCTGTTATGAAATTAGATAGGAACGACACCCACATAGAACAAAAAGTAAATCCTTTCCTCCCTCCAACTTTCTCCTAAGTGCTTTCAATTTCTTATAGGCTGGGTTTTCAATTCCAGGAAAATAAAGCTTCAGAAAGTGGCTGTGACAGGTTGCCCCACATGAAACCTCCCATGCACATAATCACTGTACCAGATATAATTGAGAGCTAATTTCATATTTCCTGCATATCATATTGGAAAATTGAGCTGTCAGATCTCTTTAAGGGCTACATGCCCAGATGAGAACACCCAAGCCCTTCTCTTCGCAATTCATTTCTGCAGGACTTTTTTTTTTTTTCTCACTATCTTCAAGACTCAAGAAAGTTGTACTAGAAGCCAAATCCATCTAATTTGAGTAAGCTTTTGAAGTTCAGATACTTGCTGTGGATAAAATTGAGAAAATTTACAAGGAAAAGCTTCTCTGAAGTGTCCCTTCCCACTAAAAGTCCCTTAATTTCCAAAGCGTTTCAAACTTTGGGTTGTGAGATAACCACTGCATTGTGGGAGGTTGGCTTGGTTCTTGGCCCTCTGTGGCCAGAGCACCCTGACATACCTGTGCAATGAAGATCTGGGTGAATGAGAAATAAGTAGGGAATTACTCAATGTGTCCCCCTCCCGGGTTCAAGTGATTCTCCTACCTCAGGCTCCTGAGTAGCTGGGACTATAGGCCTGCGCCACCACACCCGGCTAGTTTTTGTATTTTTAGTAGAGATGGGGTTTCACTATGGTGGCCAGGCTGGTTTCAAAGCCCTGTCATCAAGTAATCTGCCTGCCTTGGCCTCCCGAGGTACTGGGATTACAGGCGTGAGTCACCGTGTCTGGCCCAGTGCATCTGTTGAATGTGATTAAGCTGCATGCTGTGAAGGTATTCCAGGAGACTTACAGCTGGTGAGGAAACCTTAGGCTCCGTCATTTAGGAAAGAATCTTCCAATCTATGGACCACCGCACTTGTATTCTTTTCTTGTAGCTTTTTCTGAGCTCCTTTGCATCCTGCGTTTTCCCAAAAGGTACTTAACTGGGAGGAAACGTGCATCTTCTATTCCCAAAAAGCATGGTAGTCTATGGGTTGGACTTAAGTCCAGTAAAAGCAGCTTAATTTTTTTCAATAAGTTCTATAAATAGCTGAGTAATGATGATCATCCAATAATTGATGGGGGATATGTCTAAAATTAGACAAGATGCTCTTGAGAGGATATCCCAAAATGAAGAGGAAGGGAAGAGGAAGAGAATATACCTCTGTGCTTTGCTCCGTGAAGAGTTTATGGGCATTATTCACAAGGAGAGATGTGTTGTGTTGTGTTGTGTTGTGTTGTGTTGTGTTGTGTTGTGTTAGAAGCCAGGCATATTTGAAGGTAGAAGCTCACAAGCATGGAGATGGTGACCATGAAGACCAGGTCCAAATATGGATAAGGTATGACATAAGTAGAACGTGTCATCAATTTTCTTTTCTTCTCCTTTCTTCACCATTTTCCCCATCATCTGATGTGCTATATCCCTAGGTTCCCACTGTTATTTTTCCCTCTCTCCTCCTATCTCAAAAGATGTGTTGAAACTAATTCACACCTAAATTGGAATAGAGCATAAATGAATGTCCGGGGAATTTCAGCCAATGGTGAGTATCTAGGGTCTCTTGAGAAGCAGACTACCTAGTCCTATTTTATCTACTCGTAAGACTAACCCCGCAGCAAGTAATTATTTTAAGAAAAAAGTCTGGGAAGCGGCTAAGCAAAGTTAATTATTGCAGACCAATTCTGTGAGTTTCATTGCCCCCAGGAAGGATCACTGTAGAAAGTTCTGGGAGATCCTGCAGTCGTCATGAGCTATAGTATTGACAAGAGGATTATGAAATCAGAGGTGAGAAGACACCTAGCCCAGAAATTGTCAAACTTTTTTGTTATAAGTCAAGTGTTTTTAAATAGAAATAGTGTGGGGAATCTTAAAAGGTAAAACATGTAATAGATAACACAGAGCCGTTTTGGTAGAAACCTGGGGTGGTTCAGGGCTAAGGGGTTAGGGAATGTCAGAGGTTCTTGGGGAAACCCTGGAGTTTGGGGCCTGAAGTCCAAACATCACAGCTCCATCCAACCCACATGTTATGAGGACCCGAAAGTTTGGGCTCTGAGATGCCGAAAGACTTGTACAAAGTTAACACAGAGTTAAAACTGTATCTAACACTCAAAACTTCTAGTTCAGAGTTTTTCCACTAAAGTCATCAAATGATTGATTTTCCCTTAGATATTTACTTTTTCTGTAAATAGCTTTTCTAGAAAAGCTAAAAAGTATAGGAAGTAGGGTGGGGGAAATGAAATCCACCTAAAATCCTATCAATCAGAAATATATATATATATGTTCTATTTTCAGCATGAAATAATCTTCAATAATCTTAACTTCAACAATCTTGAACAGATTGGCTTTTCTCATATTGATTCACTGTGCAGCTTATCCTAAGACCCGGCAAGTATATAAAATAAAATATCCCAGATCCTAGACTGTAACTGCATATGGAAAGGTTGACGTCTTTCATTTATTCAGACTTTTAAGGGGTCAGGGGGGAAATAGGGTGGAAAAGTCATTTGAAATAGCTCTTCCTAAAAACCTCTCTAAGTTTCCCAGGACCCAAACCCAGCCTATCCTTGCAGATAATGATAGAATCATTATAATGATAGAGTAATTTGGAAATATTTTTCACCAGGAGTTTTTCTAGGTGTTTTTTTCCAAGCATCCAAGAGTCTCAAGCTCTGGCTGCCGTCGAATATTTATAATGAATTCTTTGAAGCTCCAGCATGGATGCTACTTCAAATACAAAACTGATAGAAAATGGAGACGTTTCCTTTCACCACATGCGATAAGTGATTTTAAATTCATAAGTTCAGGTGAATCGAGACAACAGTGGAAATGAAGTTGACGTAAAGGACAGAGCCAGCCAGGCACCACAACTGGTTTTGCTGAGCTGACTGCAAAACAAGGAGTGGATGAGCCGCCTGTCTGGCACGTGGGGGTGAAAACCAGAGATCTGTGCTGTACCCCAGAGTTTGTATAAATGGCAGGGACAGAGAATTGAGGAAAGAGAACAGACAGGGAATGGAGGGAGAAGGTACTCGCTCAGAACCCAGGCCCTAAAGCCAGGTTGCCTTGGGTCAAACCAGGCTCCAGCTACTTGGTAAGCTGAGACTGGAAGATCACTTGAGCCCAAGAGTTTGAGGCCAGCCTGGACAACAGAGGGAGACCATGTCTCCAAAAGTAAAAAAGTTAAAAAGAAGTTATCAGCTCCATCATTTTATAAGTTATTTAATCTCTCTAAGTAGTAGATATAAAAGGGATCATTAAAAATTACACCACTCTTTTGAAAATTTATTAAGTAAATACAGCTGACCCTTGCACAACATGGATTTGAACTACACAGGTCCACTTACACATGCTTTTTTTTATCAACCAAAATGAGGATCAAAAATATCATATTCACGGGTTGTGAAACCCACATATAAACAGGGCCAACTTTCGTACAGGAGTTCTGCAGGGCTGATTGTAGGAGTTGGGTATGCCTGGATTTGGACATAGGCAGGGGTTCTGGAATAAGTCCTCTCCATACCCGGAGGGATGGCTACGCACGTACACACTTAAAGCAGGATTTGCCACATAGTGTTTGAGAAGCCATAGATATTCTGATCGTAATTATCTTGGAAGTTTTCTGATTTTTTTTCTCTTCTGTCTCTCATCTCTTTTCTAACTCTGCCCTATAAATTGAGACTATATTGAGCGTTTTACTGTACACATTAGGAAGAGGTGATTGGAATTATATCAGGACTAGGAGTAAAAGGAAAGCTGAACCATGGGTATGGGCTTAGGCCAAATGTCAGGCTTGAGTGTGACAATGATGGAGACTGAGGCTTGACCGAGGTGGAGGGAGGCCTATATACCTGGATGTCCTCAAAAACCGGATCTAAGAAAGGTCATAGAATTCCCCAAGGCAAACAAAAACAGCTTCCATTTCCTGAATCCTGTGTGCTAAGTGGAGTGCTCCTGGGATTTCACTGGATGCTCTCAACAATGCATGTTTTCAGATGAAGAACAGAAGGCTGAGGAAAGCTACACAGGTAGTCCAAGTCCTACCACTGAAAAGCGGCAGAGCTGGAGTTCCAATCCAGGTTTCACTGACTCCAAAGTTCATATGCACGCCCGCTATGTTGTACTGTGCCAGGAAAGCAGGACAGGTCGGGTCCATGGTGTGAGCGAAGGTCTCAGACCTTGTGACCATTGAACAAAGTTGTCCACATGGGTGCTAGGGAGGCACTAGGGTAAGAGACTAGATTGGGGGGTTCTTGAGAACCATATTCAGGCTGGGCGCGGTGGCTCACACCTGTAATCCCAGCACTTTGGGAGGTCGAGGCGGGCGGATCACGAGGTCGGGAGATTGAGACCATCCTGGCCAACACGCTGAAACCACGTCTCTACTAAAAAAAAATACAAAAAATTAGCCGGGCGTGGTGGCAGGCGCCTGTAGTCCCAGCTACTCGGGAGGCTGAGGCAGGAGAATGGCATGAACCCGGGAAGCGGAGCTTGCAGTGAGCCAAGATCGTGCCAGTGCACTCCAGCCTGGGTGACAGAGCGAGACTCTGTTTCAAAAAAAAAAAGAAAAGAAAGAAAAAAAGAGAGGACCATATTCAGAAGTATTTCCTTTATCAGTCAAGCAAATGTTGAGAAATGTTGGGTTGAGAATATTGGAGAGAATGATATGACCTGCATTTTAGGACCACAAGTCTAATGGAAATGTACAGGAATGGATTTACTAGAGCAGAGACAGGAATTAGGGGTGACCAGTTTGAAGGCTGCCACAATAATCCAGTGAGAGTATTCTAGATTTGGAAAGTAAATTATATATAATATGTATAATTTTTATATATAATATATATAATTTTTATATATAATATATATAATTTATATATAATATAAAACACATAATTTATATATAATTTGTATATAATATATAATTTATATAATATATATAATTTGTATATAATATATAATTTATTTAATATATATAATTTATATATAATATATGTAATATATAATTTTTATATTTAATTTATATTTTATATAATGCTTATTGTAAATTATATAATCTATAATTTATAAATTATAATTGACATATATGTATTCAAGAAGTCATAGCTATTCTTATCATAATTATCTTGGACGTTTTCTGATTTTTTCTCTTTTATCTCTCGTCTATTTGCTAACTCTGCCCTACAAATTTAGACTATAATGAGTGTTTTACTGGACACCCTAAAATATATAAAACGAAAACTAGTTTATATATTAACTGAAACTAAAACTAACTAGTATATATAAAACTAAATACCTAAGACATAATATATCTATAAGTATAATAATTAAGAGCACTAAATTTGGAATCCAACAGTCCGAAGTTTCCATCTCAGTTCTGTCCTATGTTAGCTGTTGAACCTTGGGCAATTCAGTTTCCTCCTCGGTAAGGCAGACAGGTAAGATTATCTTAAAGAACATTGTGAAAATTAAGATTAAAAGATGATTCACTAAAAGCATTTAGTACAGTTGCCTAGAACGTAGTTAGTACTCAGGAAATATGAGCTACTTTATTATCATAATAATAATTATTATTTCTTACTTCCTTAATCCTTCCTGTTAGCCAGAGCACAAAAGTCTGCAATCAGAATGAATTTTTTAAAACTTCATTGTGACTCATTTAAGCAATTAAAATTTTTCAAAAATTCTATTTCTAAAATTTACTATAGATAGAGAATCCATGGCATATATACCAGGATGTCTTCCACAAATGACACCTTTTCTTTTCTTTTTTTTTTTTTTTGTTTTTGAGACGAAGTCTCACTGTGTTGTGCAGGCTGGAGGGCAATGGCGCCATCTTGGATCACTGCAATCTCCAATCTCTGCTTCCCGGGTTCAAGCGATTCTCCTGCTTCATCCTCCTGAGTAGCTGGGGTTACAGGTGCCCACCACCACCCCCGTCTAATTTTTGTATTTTTAGCGGGGATGGGGTTTCACCATGTTGGCTAGGCTGGTCTTGAACTCCTGACCTCAGGTGATCTGCCTGCCTTGGCCTCCCAAAGTGCTGGGATTACAGGCATGAGCCACCGCACCCGGCCTGCTTTTTTTGTTCTTTAGTGAATGAATAAGATGTAATGCAGCTAAACATAATGTAGGTGGGAAAGAATGCATTGTTGTAATGTTCCCATTTCACCGCTTCTGTAGCTCATGCTCAGGTGTCTCTCCTGAGTCATCAACTCCTGCAGAGCAGAGTTCAGATCTGCCCACTTATTTTCATGGCCAAGCAAAGTGAGTCCCCTGCAAAATTAGCTGCTTCAACCTTTCCCTCTTTCGGTGATTTATGTTTTGTAACTTTGGGGTGAATTATCTAATATTGAAAAACTTACTTATTTGCAGAGTTGGGTTCAGAAGTAATTATTTGCCCCAAAGTTGCCTAGATTTCTGTTAGGAACTCCCATCTGAGCTCCCTACATTGAGTGGGATTTTGAGATCAGAAGTCTCTCTCCATAATTGTTGCCAGGGAAAGAAGTCAATTCAGCAGGTGGCTTAGTCAGTTCAGGCTGCTATAACAAAATATCTTGGATTGGGTAGTTTATAAGCAACAGAAATTGATCACTCACAGTTTTGGAGGCTGGGAAGTTCAAGATCAAGGCAACAGCAGATCTGGTGTCTGGTGAGGGCCCGTTTCTCACAGATTGTCCCTTCTATGTGCCCTCACATGACAGAAGGGACAAACAGATTCCCTCCAGCCTGTTTTATAAGGACACTAATCCCATTCGTGAAGATTCCACTTTCATGATCTAATCAGCCCCGAAAGTCTCACTTCTTAATACCCACGTGTTGGGAATTAGATTTCAACATATGAATTTTGGAGGGGAACAACTGATCACAGCAGAAGGCTTGGTGCCTTTTTTTCCCCAAGAACAGGATGGCGAGGGTTATTTTTACAGCCTCTCACAATTGGGCACATATGATCCAAATTCAGAGCATTACTGTAGCATTCCAGTTTTCCACTTGCGCTCCTTATGTCTTCCTGTTCATCTTCTGGTTTTATTGATTCGTGGACAGTGAGTGCTCTGGCCATTTCTATTGGTGTGGACTTGCCCTGGAAAGGGACTCCCACCCTCTGGAAGAGGCCCCAGCATGATTAAACTCTGGAGAAGTGGGTCGTGTTTTGGAAAGCATGTTAGCTATGCTTATTTATATGCCACATCATATATGGGCTAAAACCAGCACATGTGGTCTTTGTTTCATTGCTTCCTATTGAACAGGGATTCGATCCAGCGTGCTGGAGAGGAATGATGATTTTGGAGAAATGGATGCAGTGAGCAACACTGGCCCACAGGCTGCAAAGTGCTAAGGTTGAGAGTGCATTTAGAAGTGCGTATGTAAAATAATTCAAACTGCAGTATCCCGGCGAGGTGCTTCAGCTCTTTATGCATTGTTCTATTAATAGCTTAAGTTCCCACGGATAGTTCAAGCCTTCCAATTCAATCGACAACTGTAAATTACAATACAAATGGCATCAAATCAGTGAGTGGCCCAGTGCCAAGTGACAGCGCCATTTTTGCAATGGGGCACATCTATTCTGAGCATGAAAGTGATGGCTAGCAGGAAGCACCCAGGCAGTCCCATGCAGAATCTTTTAAAACTTGAACTAGTTCCTGGGGAGAGAAACATTTACTCTGGAGAGCTGGTGGGGAGAAGTGTCATGAGCTGAATGGCCAGTGGTCTCCCGAGTGAAAAAAATAATTCTTAGAGTTTTATTTCGGTCTCATTTAGTTATTAAAATCATTGGTTTCTTTGTCTTGGTTTCCCCTTAACTATCACAGCATTAAAACTCACCCTTCAGAGTCAATTCACATCAATAAGAGACTCAAAATCTTCAGTTCCTTCATGTTCATACACACACATGCACATGTGTACATACACACAGATATACATCCATGCATATGGATGTATGGATCTCTTGGTTCCCCCACACACTCTTGGTTGACACACACCCACATACATACACATGGGCACACACAAGCATACACATTCATACACAGGCATAGATATACATACATGCACCTATGTCCACACATGCACACTTGGCATGCATACACACACGTGGGCCAATGGCAGTAGCCACTGCAAATCTTCAGTGCATCTTTCTGGGGGGCTGCAGAGGTATTAATTACACCTCTAACCTGAGCAATCTACTTCTCCAGCTCTTGCAAAGAACCTGGACAGAACAGAGTCACCAAAGATCACTCTTGCCAACTGCATGCCCAATAGAGACAGGCAAGGTGGTTTCTGAAGCAGACAGGATTTTTCCAGCAGGGCCACATGGAGCCATGCAGGGCTCACTGAATCAGTACCATGCCCACCTCTCTCTTGCAGTTTTCTGTTTGGGTGTTGGAGGAACAGCATGGGTGACCCTGGGTAGAAGCTGCTCTGCGTTTGAAAGGAGACTACAGCCTTTGCATTCACAGTGAGAGGAGACTGGCCCACACCAGGTTTGGGAAGCAGGATAGCAGGATAGCGGCACATCATTACATTTCCATTCTAATTACCACTTGCTTCAGTTCTGTGATCGTCCCCCAGGGGGTCTCGTTAACATGGTTTTGATGCCTTCCATGTTGACTGGGGCTACTGCACAGGCCTCATCATTCCACGCACCCTTTCTCTATACCAAGCCCTTAACATCTGCCCAGGATGGGCAACGCGCCATGTTGTCTGGCATTTGGGTTCAACCGAAGGGGAATCAAAGGGAACAGTCTTTGGTTCTTTTGAACCACACTGTCAGATCAGAAGCCCAGAGCTGTCAGAAGGTGCTCACCTGAGCTGCTCCTTCCAGAAGCTTCCCTTGGACAGGGGCTTTGTTAATGTGTTCTGCTCTGATGGGTCGAATTTCATTGTCCTTGCCACGGCCTTTTCGGCAAAAGCCTCCATCCTCCTGCTCCATTATCATTTGACAAGGCAAGTCACTGGTGAAAGCTGTTGTCTTTTAAAAAAGCATCTTCTTCCCAGCTATGGTTTCTTTCCCAGATAAATTCACTAGGTGGCAGTGAACAGTGAGGGAAAGAGGGCTGCTTTTGAAAAGAAATCCAAAGGCAAGCAGAATTAAACATTTTAGGATATCTAATTGTGGGTCGTAAACATCCTTCTAAGAGTCATGGGCTGTGACATTTGTAACTAATAAGAGACAAACTGCAGCTTTAAGCAGGATATCTAGTCTCTATTAAATGATGAAATGCCAAGATTTATTATGGAATCTTCTCTTAGCACTCTGCTGATAATTTTATTCATAATATGGTTGAAATCAAAGACATTTGTTTATTGTCCATAAACATATTTTCTTTGCAGAAAATAGTGCATACAAGCAGGTCCCACTCATCCCGTCAAAGCTTTTATTATGTATGAGTGGGTGTGAGCATTGTGAGTGTGTGTTTTCTTTAGATGGCAAGTGAACCTCATGATTATGTCAAGGATTTAAGTGTCATTATTCTTTGATTAATTTCTCCATATAACTACCATCTCCCTTTCTCAACCAGAAAGAACCCTTTTTCTTCCTTTTAAACTCAATGTTTTCCTAGCAGGTAAAGCCTAGGATCCTATATTACTTCTGCTTTGGGAAGACTCTAAAATTTCGAATTTATTAAAAGACACTAAAATCTTAGTGCACACACTTCCAATTAGTTTATTTATGTGCTGCCTGGTTTTTAACCTAAATGCACTTTGTTCAGAGGGGAAGAAAACAATCATAAATAAACTGAAAAGTCAGTTTCCAGAAACTGCTGAGCCGTGCAGGCAGCCTGCAAAGACCCACCTTGCTGGGATCAGGAAGGCAGGCACAGTCATTCCACGGCCTCTGCACCTCCCCTCTCTCATGTGATCCCCGTCCGTGCCCCCTACCCTGGCCTTGGCCTTGGATCCTTAGCAGAAGTGATGCAGGGAGCTCTAGTTCCAGCTGAATGCTCTTGGGCACAGCAGCATCACTGGGCCAATCATATTGACTTTACGCTTCAGTCCTCATGACTGGACTTCTCCACATTCCTGGCTGTTTCTCTATACCTAGGTCTCTGCTGTCCCCTAGGCCTGAGTCCCATTCTGGAGAGCAGTTGACCTCATCTAGTCCTACCTTGCTGTGGCCAGAGTCTCCAAGGCCTAAAGTCCCACCTTTATATCCCAGCCTGGTCCCGAGACCCACCTATTTGATGACAGACTCCCTCCTCGAGTGCCAGCCACATGCCTGTGAATTGCTGAGTATCACCATCTCCAGGGCCCCAATAGTGTCCTCCACTAAGTGGGACACCACGATGTATCCCTTCGTTGAGGATCACCCCTGCAAACTCCAGCTTTCTCTGATGTCTATACTCAATGAACACTGATGGAAGGTTACTATGTGCTAGACTCTGAGCTGGGCACTGAAGACACAGTGGAAGTAAGACACAGTCCCTGACATCAGAGGGATTACAGCTACCTCCAGTTTCTCATTTTGCCCTTGTGTGTTCTCCCAAGGCCAGCAACAGAGTCCATTCCCAGCCCTGCCTCACTGGGCTCCCAGTCGGCCCAGTCCTGTTGCAACCAACTGTCCTGGCTATGCCTGGCTGTGCCTGAAGACACCAGAGTGTGCAGCTCAATTTGGAGTGAAATGCTTTCAATCACTGTCCATAGGCAGGTTGATGCTGCCTTTATTCAATAGGAGAATGGAACCCGAGTGCTGAGTATTTACCCGGTCACTGTCTGTTGGGTTCTACGTGGTCAGGTGCCCCCAGTAGCCCGTTCAGTATGGGAGCAGACCTAAGAAACCTGCCTGACTCGGAGTGTGAAGCTTGGGACCACTCAAGCCCCACCTGGTTAACTTGCTGTAAGAGAGATTTGAGTCAGGGGTAGAAAATGACCTTGCCTTAGCTTCAATCATGTCATCCAGAGCTGTGAGGTGGGGTTCAGGGGAATAGAAACTGTCCCTTGCTAAGAAGACACAATCATCTGAGGCCAAGTTTCTATATGTAGTGGACAGTTGTATTTTCCAGAATGGCTGTGCTTGTAATAATATGTTCATTTCCTTGAAAGGAGTAACCTAAGTTGTTAAGAACATGGGTGATTCCAGTTGGAGACTTAAAGATACATTTAATAAATCACATCATATACTAACTGAAAAGTAAATAAGCGCCAAGCTTCTATTGGTTTCCTCATTTCCCTGAGGCAGACAGGGAAAAATACCCAAGTAAGAAAACTAAGAATGGGCCAGGCACGGTGGCTCACGCCTGTAATCCCAGCACTTTGGGAGGCCAAGGTGGGCAGATCATGAGGTCAAGAAATCGAGACCATCCTGGTCAACATGGTGAAACCCCATCTCTACTAAAAGTTCAAATAATTAGCTGGGCATGGTGGCCCATGCCTGTAGTCCCAGCTACTCAGGAGGCTGAGGCAGAAGGATCGCTTAAACCCTGGAGGCGGAGGTTGCAGTGAGCCAAGATCACGCCACTGCAGTCCAGCCTGGTGACAGAGTGGGACTCCGTCTCAAAACAACAACAAAACAAAACAAAACAAAACAAAAAAACTAAGAATGGAAATGTCAGTTCAGGAAAAGACACTCTTTAAAAAAAACCTTTATACACACAGCGCAATTTTTTCATGCAGCTATTTTCTCCAAATTTGAGTTCTAGTGGTGTGTTGGATTTGTTTGCCTTTTTTTTAATGCCATGTGAGAGATACCTTTACTGCTGTACAGATGCACAGACACACAACATCTGATTGCTTTTTATTGTGCTTTTAAAAGACAAAAATCACTTAAGAAATTAAGTGAATTTTGTGGAAAGCTAGGAGTTCTCTTTTAAGAAGATTTTTAGGAATCTGAACATTCTTCCATCTCTTTTCTTGAAATCCTGTTCATGGCTTGCAGTTATAATAGGTCTGGTGTCATTCTAATGTTTTGCTGGTCTATGCTGTCAGGGACCTGGGATAGTGACTAGGTAATATTTCACAAGGCAGTCAAATGTTAGTTTGAGCTGGGCGTGGTGGTGTGTGCCTATGGTCCCGGCTACTCAGGAGGCTGAGGCAGGAGGATCACTTGTGCCCAGGAGTTTGAGTCCAGCCTGAGCATAGTGAAACCCTGTCCCTTAAAAAATAAAAACAAACATAAAATTAAATTTTCAAATGTTAGTCTGGGTACTTCATTTGTGTACTTCTCTTTAATGAAACCTGAAGCTCATGAATTTATATCCACGGCAGAAAGATTTGTTGCAAAGTACTGAACCCATGCTAGGAAGTATACTTGATGCACTTCATAAAGTTAGAAATAAACAGAAAATTACAAGTAGTACCCAGGCCTCATTGCTGTATGGTTCCAGCGTTAACTGAGAACCCCCACTCTCTGGGCAATTGATGAAGGCTTTAGCATGGAGCGGCTGGGGGGATGCTGCCTGGCTCTAACCCAACCCCGTGCTCCTTCACCTGTGTCTGCATTTCCTTCCTGTGCTTCACTCAGGTGCCTGCAAAGTGCTGTTTCCATGATGCCCACGGGCTGGTTGACTGTCGTGTCCCCAGGCTCTTGTCCTGCAGCTCTGCAGTGCCCGGTCCTTTTACGGGGTCTGCCTTGACTGTACTACATTTACCAATTACCATCCTAATCATCCTCCCACTTCTCTTCCTGTTTCCAAGTCCTAGCTCTCACATCTGTGTGGCACAGATCTACATGAAGTATTACGACTTCTGTGTACCCTGTGAATACCACGTATATTCTCTCCCGTACAGCGGTCGGCCTGCAGCCCTCCAGGACCTCAGGCAAGAGCAAGAGTGTCTCCAAGTGCCACCCCGAAGACTCTTGTTCCGTTCCTCCTCAGAAGGCTTTTCCCATACGGTTATTTCTAGATCCCTGCTATAAATATTCTCCCAGCAGCCATCTGCCCCTGCGGCAGAGTTTTACTATTTCAGCATGCTGTTTGGGTTACACACTCAGAGTTCTGCCATCCATTCTAGAGTTCTCCTCTCTTCTAGAGAATATCGGCCCTGCTCTGTCAGGGTACAGCAAGATCTATTTTATTTTCCTGAAAAAATCTGTACAATATATACGAAGCAATCAGGAACTTGTGGGCCCATGAGGTTCAATCCGTGGGTTTATAAAGAGGACAGAGGAAACAAAACACGGTTTGGAAACTACCTGGACATTGGCACTGTGTGCCCCGGCCCCACAAAGCTGGACCAGTCCCATCTGATAACTCCACACTGTTGGTGATGGCGTCTCTCTACGGGCCAGGGAGGTATTTTCCCACAAGCGAAAATTTTCCAGGGAAACTACAGTCTGGTTCTTTTATTTATTTCTTCTGTTTTTTTTTTTTTTTTTTTTTTTTTTTTTTTTTTTTTTTTTTGCTTGAAAAGGTGAACTTTTTTCAATCCACAATAAATAAGGTGTTTCAGGGCCAAGCCCCTAATGAGATAATCACTGCAAAAGCTGCCACCAAAACCAGCATGTTTGAAAATTTACTGAAAACATAGAACGGGCTGGCCCTGTGCCCAGCATGCTGTGGGGAGGGCGGGGGAGAGGGCTTTGTTTTCCCCAGAGCAGGTGATAATGCAGACTTGGGCCAGCCCGTCCTCTCTGGGAACCTTGGTGATAAGTGGCTTCATGCACTGTGGGGCTGGTGGGCTGGGCCCCAGCGGGGGAAACAAGGAATAATGCATGGGAAGTCAGCCAACGGTGGTCACGCTGGGCACTCTTCTCTCCCCACGGAAACTCAACCTCCAGAGAGAACCAGCGCCAGGGGCCTGTGGGAAAACAGGTACAGTCAGAAGGAGGCTTTGGTAACATTAGCTGGGAAAGTCAATGGACTTCAAGCGCTGGGAAACTCCATCGACTTTCCCAGCTGATTTTATCATCACTGGGCCAACTCCATGGGCTTCCTCCTCAATGAGGACTCATCTTCCAGGCTCTGCTCAGCAGCCCCCATCCCACCCCTGCGCTTATCTTCGCCCCTTCTGGGTAAGCTAGCATCAGGCTTATTATTACAGGCAGCTGGAGAACTGACAAGCACACAGCCTCCAGCCACACCCCTGGTCCCCGCCCCTGCTCCTCCACACCTTAGCTGTGTGAGCCCGGACCGTGACTGCCTCTTTATGGACCTCTAGTCCCTCCTGGGGAAAACAGTGTGAACCCAGGATTTGAGTGGAAGTGATTATTTTACTTTTTTTTTTTTTTTTTTTTTTTTTTTTTGAGACAGAGTCTTGCTCTGTCCCCCAGGCTGGAGTGCAGTGGCGTGATCTTGGCTCGCGGCAAGCTCCGCCTCCTGGGTTCATGCAAGCTCCCAGGTTCATGGCATTCTCCTGCCTCAGCCTCCCAAGTACCTGGGACCACAGGCATGCGCCACCACGTCCGGCTAGTTTTTGCATTTTTTGGTAGAAATGGGGTTTTGCCGTGTAGGCCAGGCTTGTCTTGACCCCTTGACCTTAGGTGACCCACCAGCCTCAGCCTCCCAAAGTTCTAGGATTAGGGATTACAGGCTTGAACCACCGTGCCTGGCCTGATTCGTCGTTCCTTTTTTTTTTTTTTTTTTTTTTTTTTTTTTTTAGGAAGAGTCTTGTTCTGTCACCCAGGCTGGAGTAGAGGCACAATCATGGCTCATTGCAGCTTCGGCCGCCCACGCTCAGGCAGTCCTCCCAACTTAGCCTCCTGAGTAGTTAGGACCACTGATGCACACCACCACTACCAGCTAAATGTCGTTTTTTTAATAGAGACAGAGTTTCGTCATGTTGCCCAGGCTGGTCTCAGATCCCTGGAATCAAGCGTTCCTCTTACCTCAGCCTCCCAGAGTGCTGGGATTTCAGGCCTGTAATTCTCTTTTTCTGTTTTCTCAGCCACATCTCCTCAAAACAGCCCTATTTTCTTCCCCCTTTTTACAGATAAGGATATTAATATAAGAAAAAGGCAAATAAATTAGCATCCTACATTCCTAAGTAAAGTAGGCTCTGTTAGTTTCTGCTCTCCTTCCAGATACCAAGGTGACTTTATAAACATAAAGGAATCCAATTCCTCCTGTGAATGACAAACAACCCCTGATAATAATTTGCTTTTTAGTATCCAGCAGAAGCCGCTGCAACATGAGCCTTCAAAAGCAATCCTCTCAGTCTCCTTTTGTTTCCCCTTCTGTTTTAATAATGGGGTGCACACGGCACTGTTGTTTAGATTAATTATTGATTGTAAGTTACTCTGAAATCCGTGCTGCCGACAGGCTGTTGAAATCATAGCCATCTTCTGAGTCGGGCTTTATGACATCACCTGAAATAGATGTTCACATTTCGTTCCTGTTTCTCACAAAGGTAAACTGACATCAATGTGTCAGGGCTGATGTTTGTTCCAGTTCTTCAACTCAGAAGGCTGGGTTCCCACTCTCATCCCACCAGGAGCAAGGGCACTAATGAAGTCATTTCACCTGCCAGTCTGAGCACCTCAGCCGCACACACAGGCTCTGTGGGTCTGAGATGAAAAGTGTGGAAGCGCTTGAGAAAAACAAAAACAATAATAATCATAGCTAATGTTTACTTAGTGCTTCTGTGCCAGAAAATATACAAAGTACTTTACCTGTGTATCTTCCTTCTCACCCCAATGCTTGGAATTAAATAGAATTAATATATATTTTATAATTCTATAAATATAATTTTATAATATATAAATATAATTTATATATTATAAAGTTAATATATAATTTATAATTTTATAAATATATAACACATATATTAATAAATAATTTATAATTTTATAAATATATTTTTATATGATATAATTAATATATAATTTATAATCCTATAAGTGTATAAATATAATTTATGTAGTATATAATTAACATATAATTTATAATTCTATAAATCAGAGGCTGTGCCCACACACACCAAACCACATGCCCGCTCCCCACAAACAGGGTAGCCAGCTGGTTCCAATTTGCCCTGGCAGTTTCCAGTGTTCACACCCCAATTCCCAAGTCCCAGGAACCCTCTCTCAATGCTGGGCAAACCGGGATGTTTGGTTGTCTATACACACCCCCTACCACTAGCATAAGGCACCGTATAATCCCAGAATTCCAGATGTGGGGAGAACCTCCAAGACATCCCCCTCAAAACTAAGAAGCTGAGCTCCAGAGCAGCAAAATCATTTCTCCAACTCCCTGCTGTTAGTGGCAGAGCCAGAGCTCTGAATCTCCCAGAATCAGACAGAAGACCAAGAATGAGTCTGCTCAGTGGTGTCTCTTTATGTTATGGTGATCACTCATCATTCTTAAACAACAACAAAAAAAACCCATACATTATATAAGTAAGCTCTCATAAGAGATTGAGTCATAAAAGGTTTTCAAGATAGGCTTTCTTTGGGATGTTAAACCGTACCCTGGTAAAGGAGGGCAGTAAACTTTGCCCAAAAATGGCGATATAGTCATTGTTGGAAAGAGCCGTTACCTTTTGCACTGGAGATGAGAAGAGTTTATGATAAAATACTGTTTAATTAAACTTGATTATCCCCAATTCTGTTAGTGGGAAATAATCCTATGTTCCACTTACCAAGCATAAGATGCAAATGATAAAAAATAAGCTATGAAGATTTTTTTTACATAATTTTTTTCTAACACTTCTTAGAATGCATGAAAATCCAATCAAATCTTTTATATCAACAAACTTGATTTCAACATTAGTGAACCTGAGGCTCAGAGCTGAATTCTCAAAATTAATTACATGTTCAGTCTACGGAAGGCATACAAGTGGGCTTGTACATTTGAAAGATTTTTTTTATTACCAGGGTAGAAACCTCAATAAGCTTTCTGTTTAGCCTTTAGTTAAACAGATAATTAAATTAATCAGCACAGCCCCTTCTCCATTTTATCTAATTAGTTTTACTTTTTTGGAGATAACGAGAAAAATACACTACTTTCATTTATTTTATATGTGTGTTACATGTGTACATTAACTAAAGAAATACATATCTAGGGTGGAAGTATATGCCTTTAAATAGGAAACAGGGCTCTGAAAAGACCTCGGCATAAAATATTTACTGGCACTCATATTAAAGTGGAAGACAGAGGATTTTGCAAAAAAATAAAAGGGAAAATTTGGCTGCTTTACTAATCAGAATGCCAGAACCCATATATGCCTGCCGCAGTCCAGAAAAAAGGTGCAGATTCTCAAAGCTGTGAAATACATTGATCATTTTTCCTGCTGAAATGAACAGTAATGCAGATCCCTCCAAGTTCATGAATTACATTTGGGATCAGGCAGATGGTCCAGCCCCAAAATCGTGACTCCACCAGTTTCACAGAGAGGAGGTTTCCACAGGACAGCGAGCGCAAATGAAGATGGGAAGATAGTTGCCATTTTGCTCTGTGTTCCACAGGCTGAGCTCTCTGGCGCATGGTGGCCTCTCACATGGGAGGCAGGCTGTGTCCCCAGCATCCCCATGGGCTTTGAGTTGAAAGGCAAGCCCTCTGAAAGCGAGCTTCTGAGACCCGTTCCGTCTCTTTCTGATGAGAATGCGTCCTCTCTGCAAAGTGTCAGAGCCTCATCCAGGGGCTGTGAAGTGACAGTACCAAGGCTGTGGATTGGGGAGAGAAGAACTGCTGAAAAGCTGCTATTTTTGCAGTATTAACTGAAAGCCAACGTCCTGCTGGGTTCTTTACATCCATCGGCTCGTGGAAACCCTGCAACCACGTGAGGTGCGCATCTGCCGTGGCATTTTCAGATGACAAAGCTGGGACTTAAGGGAATAACCTGCGCAAGGCCACACAGTTAAGTAAACAGGAGTCAGGAGTCAGTTGTGCGTCTTCATCTCCAAACATCCCTAGACGTAACCATGCGTCTACGATGGCACAAGAAAACTACTTTGTATGAAAGTTTCCAGAGCATGTGATGAACACTTCTTGATTTATAAACAGATGGAGGCGGGATTCCCTTTGTAAGAATTAGAAGAATGTATTGTGGTTTTCAGTAAGGAGGTGATTCAGAGCGTACCCGAGGGGTTTGTTTTTATTCAGGTGTGGCAAGGTCAACAGATCAGGGGATCATTACCGTTGAAAAAATAGTTTGTTATTGACAATTCCCAAGAGTAGGAGACAAGCCACGCCACACAGGGCCATGCGGGGAAGCACCAGGGTCAGCCAGGAGGCAGAAGGAGTGAGGAAAAAGCACGGACAGACAGCTTTATGGTGGTTTTCAGGAGAAGGAGCAGTCGAGGCAGGGTAAGCAGTTGAGCAGGCTTAGGGTTGGTTCAAACAAGTTCAAATATGTTCCGTGGGCTCTGGGTTATATGGGGGTTCCTAGTTGTCTGGTAGCTGGCCCTGGGGCGATTTAGGGCAGAAGGGTTGTGTCCCAGATGGCAGGACCCTGATAAAGGAGGCAGGTAGGAGTATGAACTCTGAACCGGTTGGTTTGCATATCAAAAGTGTGCTTATGAGTAAGTTGCTTGGGATCTCTAGGAATTAGCTAACTCCAGGAAAGGACATCTCTCCTCCAGTCTGTAAGACCCGAGATGTCAAAACATAACAAAACATAGAAAATTTAAAATATACTTAGTACAGGAGGGCATATATTAATTAAAAACCCCAGCCGGGTGCAGTGGCTCACGCCTGTAATCCCAGCACTTTGGGGGGCCAAGGCAGGCGGATCACTTGAGGTCAGGAGTTCAAGACCAGCCTGACCAACATGGTGAAACCCCGTCTCTACTAAAAATACAAAAATTAGCCAGGCATGGTGGTGCATGCCTGTAATCCCAGCTACTCAGGAGGCTGAGGGAAGAGAATCACTTGAACCCAGGAGGCGGAGGTTGCAGTGAGCCAAGATCATGCCACTGCACTCCAGCCTGGGCAACAGATCAAGACTCTGTCTAGAGGAAAAGTTAAAAAAGCCCTCTGTTCATGGGCCTTTTTACTTTCCCCCGTGATGCCACAAGCAGCAGTCAGGGCTGTGAGTGCTTTACTGGACAATTTCACCATTTTTGGAGCACATTACATGTGGACCATTTACAAGTCTAAAAGGGCTAAAACACGTGCCCTTTTACTATTTTCCTCTTGGTATAACCTCCCATAAATGAGCCTTTATTCACTCCAGGGCTTGAATCATGGCATTCTTTCTTTAGAAATACGATCATCTGTTCCTTTAACAACCAAAAAGTTACAGTTGTGCGAAGGTGGGGAGAAGGTGTCTACCCGTTATTGATGTCACTCTATGCTTTTTATAGTATGATGCTCATTCCAAGATTTTCTGTTTTATTTCTGTCTTTTGCAATCGTTGGCCTGCTTTGCTGCCATAAATGAGGGAATTGTGGCTAAGAGAGCAATCTGCCGGAAGCATCTCCTCATCCATCGGTGGACACTAACCACAGCTGTAACCGGGACAACTAGAGACACTGTCCAAGTCCTCTGTCAAATTCACAACTTAGCTTGCCCTTAGGTGTGAATACAGACTGACCCCAGGGCCGGAGGGGCTGCTGTTGTGAGCCTTTCCTGCTGGAGGGGCCTAAGGACTCAGTTCCCTTTATGCTAAGACAAAACCAAATGGAGACAGTAAGAGCCCATCACACTCCACCCTCCGTCCCTCACCTTCTTGCAGAGCTGGTAGAGTGTGGTGGCCAAGAGCAGGTCCTCTGCGGTGTCACAATTGGAGACCTCTTCTGAATCCATCCCTCACCAACTCAGTGACCAGAGCTGGTTACCCAACCTCTCAGTGCTTCAGGTTTGTTTTGATGTTTTCAATCTCTAGAATGCAACAGTCGTAGAGTTGGTGAGAAGATTATGCAGCTATGCTGAGGAAAGAGTAAGAGCTCAAACATGTCAGCTGTCATTCAAATGTCACTAGAATGGCCTTTTTTCAAGTGTGATCCACTTGCACCAAAATTACCTGAGGTGCTTGTGACAAGGATCTTACAGATTCAGTCTCCACGGAAGGTTCCAGAGGTGTTTTAGTGATCGAGGCAGGGGCTCTACAGTCAGACAGACCCAACTTCAAATCTTACCTTGCACCTTAGTTAGATCTGCATGATGTGCAACAAGTTAATGCATTTAGCTTCTTGGAGTCTTTGTTTCAATAAATTAAGACATTAATATCTGTCTTGTTTGGCAAATATGTATCAGTGTTTGCTATGTAAAAGACACTCTGCTAGGTGCTGGGAACAAAATAGTGAACATTCTTGTAAAATCTATTTGCTCAGATCTTTGTCAGACCTTTGGAGGGCACTGCAGATCAGTCACAGCCAAATCCATCCCTGTTAATGGCAACCTATCATGGTCATGGGTAGCTCCAAAAATGCCATGGGAGGGATGACTGCAGACTCTGCGTTATGGGCTACAAAGCCATTCTCTTTACATTTTAGCAGTTCCCATGAAAACCAGTCACCAACTGAAATGCACCTGAGTTTCAGGTGCCTTTTCCTCACTCAACTTCAGTGCTGGGGCCTCAGCTCCACCTCACTGCAGCTTGGATTGCAATGAAATGCAGAACTATGGGCCACTGGTTATACCACCCAGCCTAACAGATACCACAGCATGGAGGAAAGAACACTAATTCATTTCCAGGATCCTCAATGTCTACCCCTCATCCCCTACCCTTCAAGTCTGTAGGACGTCTAGCTACTCCTAGGAAAGAGAGGTTAAGTTCCATCAACCTACTTAAGTAAGTTGATATCTAGTTTGGTAGTAGTTCTATCTGAAATTACTTATGTTGGTTTTCAACAGAGATTCCACATCTTTTGCAGAATCCAAGCCTGGGCTATTAATAAAAATATCTTAGATTGTGTTTGTATTTTTTTTTATTTGGAGTCTCGCTCTGTTGCCCAGGCTGGAGTGCAGTGGTGCAATCTCGGCTCACTGCAACCTCTGCCTCCCAGGTTCAAGCAATTCTCCTGCCTCAGCCTCCCAAGTAGCTGGGAGTTCAGGCACGTGCCACCATGCCCAGCCAATTTTTTGTATTTTTAGCAGAGATGGGGTTTCACCATGTTAGCCAGAATGGTCTCGATCTCTGACCTCGTGATCCACCTGCCTCAGCCTCCCAAAGTGCTGGGATTACAGGCGTGAGCCACTGTGCCCAACCTGTATTTGTATTTTCGACCATTGATAGAAAATCTTTAAGAAGTATGGAGTGAATTAGGACAAATACAACCTAATAAAAATGATGTGTTAAATAGTCTGGGGCAGTGTAGGCCTATGGTCTTTGGAGTCAATGACCTGCATTGGATGTCTGAATTTGCCAGAGTAGGCTGGCTATGTCGCCTTAAGCAAGTTGCCATCCTCTCTGAGCCTTGGGAGAGCGAGACTTCTTGCCTGCTAGGAGGGCAGCAGGGATCAAAAACAAGAATGAATGTCTAGTGCTTGGCACAGAGCTTTGCATGATAAAAGACATTTTGTATATCATAGCTCTGGATTATTATGATTATTGGATGATGGCACTTTCATATTTTCCATGAGATTGAGCTTGTACTGAACCTTGACTTATTTTTATCTTCAGTTGCTCCTGTGAGGTATGCAGGACTGGTATGATTTTTAGATGAGAAGTTAAGTTCCTTGCTGGGGCAGCCACGGTTCCCACTCAATTCTGCCATTGCACAGGGGTTCTCCTTCACAGAATCTCAGTGGGCAGTGGGTTTGTTGTCTGTTCTTCCATCTGAGCTGTTCTCCTATCCTGCTAGATGCTTGCAAGACCCCCAGTGGTTGCAGGCACCCAGACCCTGAAGGAGGTACATTGGCCTTAATCCAGCTGTCTAATGTGATAAGCTGACACCTGTCTTGTGGTCTAATTGTGTTGTTATGGGTCCTTTTGCCTTCATTTCACACAAGTAGAGAAGGAAGTCAGTATCAGAAACGCCACTCAATACAGACCAAAACTTGACTACCGTGGTTTTATAAGTCATGGAGAGTTTATTAAACTCTACCAAATTGATAGCTAGAAAGACTCTGACTAGGAGAAGCCCATAAACTTAATGGTACTTATTAATTTATGGGCTATTATTACAACATGAGTAATCTTTATATAAAAGCAGTAAAGAGCTGTGATTTAGTTAGGACAGTGCTTACTGTCCCCACTTACAGAGATGACGGTTCCATCAATATCTGAGCCGCATAGGCCCCCAGCAGAGTGCTCCCCACTGCAAAACAGAGTGCCTTTCTTTTCTTCAAGCCTGTCTTCTACTTGACGAATTTATCTCCTGGAGATCAGTTCCTTATTTTGACAATCCAAGCCTGGCAATGGGGCAGGAAGACAGCACCATGAGGTATAGAGATGCCAACTGGACACTGATCACCTTGGGCTCTTTCCTCAATGCATCCTTTTGCTGACCCTAAATTCAAGCTGAATATCCTCCCTCGCAGTCTTCAGTTTCCTCATCTGCAAAATGGTAGGGCTGGCTTAGTGGCTTCCAAGATCGCTTCTGTGATTGTAGCTGTGTCCAGGATCCAGAAGGCCATCTGATGCAGCAAACCACTGGCAAACAGTCCCACCCCAGAAGAGGCTCAATCATCTTGGCTGGAGCACTCACATGGCCTGAGGATAGAACTTGTCCTGCTTGTCAAATCACTGCTCCCCATGAATTGGATGAGAAAGAGTCTGAGGTGCTGGGGGGTTCTCATTATGGCAGGTGGAGCTCCCTTCCTACATTAACCCCTTGTTCAGGAGCCAGTTCCAATGTCATAGGAGGCAAAACAACATGGGAGAAGAAGCGGGGATATAGAACATCATAAAGACCTTCAGGTGGCACATAACACAAAAACGAAGAGGGGCAGGGAATGGGCTGTTTGGAAATACCTCTCCAGAGACACTCCAGCTGCAGGGTAGGGGGCAGGCTGGAGTGGGGGCCTTTGTGGGTGACAAGCCCAGTAGCTGGGGCATCATTGTGGCTTCATGTGCTGCCTGGGGCTGGCCCACTAGCCGCTGCTGCAGGCACCTCTCCTTTCGTAGACCCAGGCAGGGCTGGCCCAGACAGCATTTTACATTCAATTCCTGCTTAAAGCAGGGAGGTCCAGGCAGAAGGTCCAAGGGGAGGTTTTGGCCTTTTCCTCCTAACTGCAGCTGCTCATGTTATGCTTGGTGTTGGGCGCAATGGACCCAGGGAGTGATTTCATTGTATAGACTCACCCTCCCCACCCCTTGCCAAGTGGATAGAAACTCCACATCCTTGACCACAGACCCTCACTGTGTTTCTGGGTACACATTCAATATGCCCATCTGCCCCATCCCTGGCCCACCTTCCCATCTAATTCCTCAGCATAATCAGCAGCAAATGTGAAAAAGCAAGAACACCCAGTTCTGAGTCTCAGCCTGGTCCCAGGCAGCAGATTACAAGTACTTAAACTGCTCAGCGCTGTTGTCACACAGTCTTACTAAGTGTCGTGGGTGTTTGACGTACCAAGGGACACACAGAATCACACCAACACATCCCACTACTCTCTAGCCATGGTAAATGTGTTGCCTAAAAGCAGTGCAGGTTTCACCCTTTTTATTAAACACCATTATTCCAGGGGCTTGATTATTAGTACATTGGTGTTGGATGTCAAAAAGATGAAATCAGGAACCATAATTTTAATTAATGAAAATATTAGAAAACACTTCGGTCATTTTTGTTTGATTGACTTTTCTTTCACTTTTGAGATGGAAAGGCTGAGTTTCCAGGCTTTGGTTATCTCTGAGTGCCCAGGACACCAGGAGGTCTGGGCTTTTCCTTCTATGGACCAAGGGCGGCAGACAGAAGGAGAGGGTGCTGGAGCCCAGGCTCCTTAACACGGTAAAGAGGCTAAGAGCAGATCCCTGGCAGGGGTTCAAATCCCAGTTTGGCCATTTGCCACCTCCGTATGTAAACTCCCCACAGTTCACTTTCCCCATCCACAAATGGAGGTAACAACAGCACCTCATGAGGTTGATGTGAGGATTTAACACGCAGTGCCCACAAAAGCACCTACAGCAGGAGCTAGTACTATGGGCCCAAGAGATGCAAGGTCTATTTCTATTTCAAAAGCGAAAGAGCACTTAGAGATGGCCAAACCCTGGACACTCAGTCCTTTCCTCTGACTGTCTCAAGCTCTAAGGGAAACCCTTCAAGACCTAGGGTTAGTCCTGTTTCCCTTTTCCAGTGGAGAATTCGCAGGACACCTCCAGAATATGGAGCCTTAACACAAGCATCACACAGCTGGAAGACACTAAGGCAGATGTACCAGTCTCCACAGAAAAGGACGGTGCCACAAGGCAGCCCAGGGCAGGGAGAGGTTGACATAGTAGAAGGGGAAACACATGGCCTTGGAGACAGGAGACCTGAGTTTGAACTTTGCCATTTCTGGACTTCAGGCGATTCACATAACTTCTTCAAGCTTCGTTTTTTTCATCCATCCTATAATGGTCATACCCCCCACCATGACCTAAACACATAAAATTGTTGTGAGGGTCACATGAGAAAACAGATGTTAAATACTATAAAATGAAACACATCCAGGAGAGCACCTCACACGTAGTAGGTGCTCAGTAACTTACTGTTGAGAGAGACAGGTTCCATGCTGGCAGGTCACCTGAGCCACTGCCTGTATCTTCTGGAGGGCGGGAAAAGCTTCCCTTTAACCTGGACTTATGTAGATTGGTCTCAACTAAATGAAAGACAAATGTTATATTTGACACAAGTCGGAAGATTTCCCAATAGCCTTGAGCCTGTTGCCAGGAGAGTGTCAATGTGGGTTCTACCCCATTGGGTTGGTTTGGAGATAATCTTGCCTGAAGACAAAGGACACAGCATAATGACCCTCCAGGTTCTTCTCCTACTTGGAATTCCAAAAGAATGGCCATGAGAATGTTGCAATCTTGGCTGGGTTCATTCATGTTCCAGCTAAGCAGACAGTAGAAGTTGACCCTCTGGCCAGTGGTTTGTATTTATTATGATTATTCATTCATCAAAATGGTCCCTTGCAATGAGATGCTGTCTGCCTCAGAAATCTAATAACAGGGTCATTAATTATTGAAGCTAGGGTCATCATCAGGTGAATTGAAGCTGAAATTGTCCACCATCATGTAATAGTTTTTACAATTGAGTTTACCCTATAAAACCTTTCTCATCTTCTTCTTTCCTCACCTATGCCATCCTCACAGGTGGGTGAGTCCACATGAGCACATGTTTGCCATGTAACACACATATCTCCTAGTAACAAGCAATTGGAATATTCTAGATGGATGTTAAGCCTATATGAGAATGGGACTATTTCTCAGTATTTCAGAAGATGCAATTTAGCATCTACAATTCAATTATATAATCCTCCAAGCATTAGACATCAAGCCACAATTCAAACAGATTTGCTTCTAAAAATTAATGCATTCATCTGAACTTAAGGGGAGATTGCTCCAATGAATCACTTCTCACAGATGCAACATCAAGCTGTCAGGCTTCCATGGGCCTCTCAGCATTGACACGAGTGACCTCTTAATAGCAGGGCAAGGAAAACGCTCACCACTCAAATGGAAGGGGGTGCAGAAATGGACATTTTTGCCAATACTAATAATAATGACTGTAAAGAGTTATGGCACCGTTTCAGACTTTGCACAGCACCCTTTAAGTCTCATAACAACCCTAAGAGATCAGTGAGGTAAGCATTATTGTTATTATTATTACTATTCTCACTTGATAGATGAGAAAACCAAAGCTCCAAGAAGTCAGGCTTTTGGCAAAGTTTTCACAGGCATCGAGTGACAAATGAAGAAACTGAATTTCCACTGGCCGGGTCCAAATCTTACTTCCCAGACAGTGAGAACAGCATTTATAGAACCAGAAGTTTGAGGACCAAAATATAATTCTTATAATGCATATTTTTTGTCTTGGGGATCATCCTTGGTTGCAAGTAGCATCTTTAGTCCCTTGCGGTGCCTACCCAGATGCTGTCACACAACCTGGGATTTCTGGCGTCTCCTCACTCCTCTAGGTGTTTGGGTGACACCAGGCTGACCCTGATGGAAAATGCAAAGTCCTCCTTGGCCCAGGACCTCTGTGAGAGGCTCAAAGGGCAAAACCCCCAAGAGCTATCTTCTCCGTAAGCCTCCAGACTCTTCCCTCTCCCTTGAGAACCCTCCAGCTTGGACACCTCCCCTCTTCACCTCTATATTTCTTCCTTACTCATAATCTCCCCTCCAACTCCCTGACTCGCGTGCTTATTGAGGACAAGGACCACATCTCATGTAGCTTTGTATTCTGACACAAGTAGTCGATTTCAATGGCCAGGGAATATCTGTGGAATGAATGAATGAGGAAAGTAATCAAATAATGAATTACTGGGGAGAGATACAGACAAGTGTAGAAAAAGGGAAATGCCTGGATGTTTTTCCACGTTGACCCTTCCCCCCACCCCAAAGTTCATAGTAATGCATCTAACAATGATCCACATTTTTTTTTTTTTGAGACGGAGTCTCGCTCTGTCACCCAGGCTGGAGTGCAGTGGCGCGATCTCAGCTCACTGCAAGCTCTGCCTCCCGGGTTCACGCCATTCTCCTGCCTCAGCCTCCCGAGTAGCTGGGACTACAGGCGCCCGCCACCACACCCAGCTAATTTTTTGTATTTTTAGTAGAGACAGGGTCTCACTGTGTTAGCCAGGATGGTCTCGATCTCCTGACCTCATGATCCACCCGTCTCGGCCCCCCAAAGTGCCGGGATTACAGGCATGAGCCACTACACCTGGCCATGATCCACATTTTTATGTGGATCTGGCTTCATTACATGATGGCTTTAACCCAGCCCTGGAAATGACAAAGTAAACCCAAGCACATTTTCATCTTTCACCATGCTGGAAAAATCCCAAGTCTTTGGTAAGCTCGCAGGTAACATGGGAAAGGCAGGTGGGGATCCATGCACAGGTCTTCATGACATCGCTGTGGATGGCTGGGTTAGACACACACTGGGAAAATGAACAGGTGAAGGGGTGCATAGTGAGCCAGCCTTGTAGTAATGAAACCCGGTTATTCAGAGGCCCAGGTGAGCAGTGGAAATAAAACAGTTTCCATCAACTAAGGTCAGGTTCTTCTGGTCAATGTTCTATCCTCCTGTGGTTCAAAATAGATGCTACATTACCATGAACATGAGAGTTAGGCCAAGTTCTGTCCAACATGCAGACATTATGAAAAGCAAGCACAGACACAATCACACAATCTCTTCCTGTAACTGGGGGAAGCTTCTCTCTCCAGCTTTGTAACAATGCAGAAATATCATCAAATGTGGTTTGTTGATTCCTAGATTAATGGTTTATATATATGTGTGTGTGTGTGCATATATATATGTGTGTGTGTATAAATATAAAATACACACACACACTATATGTATACACACATACTATACGGCATATGGATATAAAGGTATACACATAATACAGAAATTATACCCACACATGCTTATATTTGCCTATATTTAAGAAATTTGCATCATGCACAGCCAGTGAAACTTTACGCTTCCATATCTAAGCCATTTCAGCTCAGGTTAGGCTAAAGAATACTTTTTCACTGTTGGTTTTGAGAAGCAACATGATATGTTGGAAGGAGCAACGACAGAAAGAGATAGGCACAGGTTCCAGTTCTGTCCCTGTTCCTAGAGCCCAGGAAGGCTGCGTAATCTCTATAGACCTTGGTCTCCTGATTTGGAAAATAGAAATAATAAACCACACACACATCATGTTGTTCTAACAGTTAAACATGGTTGTGGAGGTCAAGCATTTAACATGTGTCTGGATCCATTAGGTGTTAAGAAAATAATATGCCCTCCCCTTTCCTCTTCTCAATATAGTAAAATAATCAGATGAGCAGCATTTCACCAGGACATAAAGTGCTTACGACTGGAAGGAAAAACCATTTTTCAAGGTGATGTAGACCATTTATTGTTTTTATGTAAATGTGATTGTAACTTAAAATAAGCTGTATCTAGTGACCAGTGGTGACCTTACAGTGTCTTTTCTTGGCAGTGCTACGTTAGCACTGGAAACTGGTTCAAGTTACCATAGTTTGCTTGTTTTGTTAATTCATAAGGACATCTTTCTTTGATTCTACTCTATGAAATATAGACCGTCAACTAATTCTGGGTCATCTCTTCTCCCTACCTGCAGGATTTTCTGTATTACAAGCTCTGGTAGTATCTAGATTAAACCATCTAAGAGTAAATTCCTAGAAGTCAAGGTCAGAGAGCTTTTCTTACACAGCATCCCATCACCCAGTCCACCATGGCTTACCAGGGTTATCCTCTTAAAATTCCCTCCTGTCCTGTATGAGTCTCTTCAGTGGAGTCCGTCTCCATTCCAGCTGTGTGTAGCCATAAGTTTGACAAATCAACGAGTTCCTGGACACCTTCCAGAATCTGTGGAATTTGAGTCCGGCAGCGACTCAAAAATGGTAAGGGGGAGGAGCTAGTTTTACAGCCAAACATGCGTGCAGATTAAATCAGTGCCCTGCCGGATGAAATGCTTGCCCTTCTACGTGTTCCTGAGGCGTGACCCTCTGAAAGCATGAATCCCCATGGGCATTGCGCCAGGACACAGGAATCCTGCTGCTCAGCACAGCAGTTCATAGCATTCACAGTGTCTGCCGCGTCGTTTCAACTGTTGATTCTGATTGCTGTTGCTTTTATCATCTCGGCATATCCAACACTGCAGCTATGAAATAGCTGATAATTCATCTCGTTGAAGACCCAGGTCTTAAACATTTGCACCATCTGAATCTGACCCTCAGGTCTGGACAAGCAGAGGCCTGTAGCATGGAACCTGGGTCGTGCCGAGTGGGCACAACCTTGGAGCATACATCCCCCTCCCCCATCCACTGCTTCATTATTTGCCGTCTCCATGGAAACCCCATTCTGTACTGTCAGAACTCACCTTGGCCACATTTGTACTTACCACCTAAGCACTTTCTTGGTGCTATGGTACTACCTATGAAAAAAAGAATTTTTTTTTTTTTGAGACTATCTTGCTCTGTCATCCAGGCTGGAGTGCAGGGGCATGATCTCAGCTCACTTCAGCCTCTGCCTCCAGGTTTCAAGCAATTCTCCTGCCTCAGCCTCCTGAGTAGCTGGGATTACAGGCACACACCACCATGCCTGGCTAATTTTTCTATTTTAGTAGAACGAGAGTTTCACTATGTTGCCCAGTCTAGTCTTGAACTCCTGCCCTCAAGTGATCCTCCCACCTCGGCCTTCCAAAGTGCTGGGATTACAGACATGAGCCACCGCCCTATGCAAAATTTAAAAGGAACTTTTGGTGACCCAATTTATACAGGGAAACCTCCAGTCTTTTAACACCTAAGTTATTAGGGATTTCATCTTGACCAGTGGGTAGGTCACAACAGGATTCCGGTGGTGGTGAAAAACCCATGAACACGACACATTCGTACCCCTGGACTTCCCTTCACTCCGTTCGCTTCTTCTACAGCAGCCCTTGGACAAGCAAAGACAATGCCAACAACATCCGCCATCATCCCTGAGATCTTTCCCATCATGGACACCAGCCAAGTAATAAGTGACCCCAGCCCCCAGTGTTATTTTGCTTTGGGAGGGTATATCCAGGGTCCTTGGTGTCTAGATTTATCCACACAACCACAAAACCAACTACACAAAGACTGATGGGCAGATTAAGTCAATCACCTAGGAACTCAAGGCATGGGACATTTCTTGCAGCAACTCAATGGATCTAATTCTTCATGACCTAGAACACCCTCCCTTCCCACCAAAGAAGCTTCCAGCTTCATCCCATCTGTCACCTTGTAGCCCTCCCTTCAGCTCCATTAACGAGCCATCATCCAACTCGCCCTCACTCCCACTACTGCCCCCAGCCTACTAAAGGGACTACAAGAAATACACCAATTATTAAGAGCCCCAGGGAGGGCATATGAATAAAAGACACCACCTGTCACCAACCTCTGAGCTGAGAGATGGAGGTGCCCTGGGTTTCCTGGACAGCTGGTAAGGGTGCAGGTTACAAAGGGTTCTCATAGTGTATGTCTTGTTTTTGTTTCTTTTCTCTATTTCTAAAGCTATTATATTTTTATCCCTTCTTTTTGGCTCTTTCTCTCTTTCCCTTCATATGAATTATAAACATATGTATATATTTTTCTAATAATCAGTATCCCTGGCTATACTTGACCAAGACTTTTGTTAAAGAAACAAACTTTATATCTGGGAAGTGCAGGTCTGGGGACTGGAAAGAAAGCTATTTTCCGGAAGCACGTTTTATTGCTTTTATGACTTAAATATCTCCATCTCACCTCATTTTCCTTTAAAGCTAAATATGTAGCAAATGGAGATGTACTGATATGGAATCTCAGTGGGAAATTATTGCAGACAAAAAGCTTATTAGCGTGGTTTCCTCTCTTCTAAAAAAACCCTCCCCTTTCCCAAAATAACTGGTAAATGGTCCTTTGTGGAGATGGTTGTGATGCAGCTTCAACTGTTATGAAAACCCTGCTTTACATCTTGCTGGAAATGAGAGCATGCATCACAGTTCTGGATGGCAAATTTGGTGGCTTGCTTCTTGTGGTAACTTAACTGAGGCTCAGAAAGCGTTAGGCTTTAGAAGACAAGTTGACTCCAACTCACAGAATTTTAATCTTATAATATTTTCGACTTTTAATTTTCCAAATAATGTTTATAAAGTAGAAGGACGGAGGATATGTGAATCCAACTCTGTTCCCAAAATGGTATAGCCACAGTTGTTATTTTTGGCTTTTTCTTCTTAATATCTTCACTTGGCTTTTTGAGGATATTATCTAGAGAAGTAAGAACTTCTGACTTCTCAAGGCCCCATTTGTGCCTGAACTCAGCCGAGCATCTCCGTGACCCTAAATTGCCTTGTGTCTTCATATCCATTTAGCCATAAAACTCTCGTTGTTCAGCTGATCTCAACTAGATATCCAGAAGAAAGCAGTCTTATTAAACATTCATCATAAAGAATGAATGGTCAATTGACTTGGACCTTCCCAAGAGAATTTTTACTTTAAGAAGGAAGTTGTTAACATAAATCAGTGTCTAATAGGTGGAATTTTAGGTATCAATATCAACATTTATTGATGGCTTATTAAATGTTGGTCACAGTCCTATGTGCTTTGTAGTAAAGTCACAGAATTAAGAGAAGCAGCCTTGCAATACGGGGAAGGAAACCCTTCCTACCACCTCCTTCTTTCACCCTTTCAGCCGCAGGCTCCTACTTCATCCAAGGATCCACCTAAGAGTCCACCCTCACCCATTGTTCTCATCAAGTCTAATTCTTCTACATTCAACACTTACTTGGAGAAGATCCCACTAAGTGCGTATCTTTCTGCATACGTACCTGGTCCTCTCTGCCCCATCAGCACCCATATCCTAAGCCACCAAGAACACCCAAGCCCAGTCCACTTACCTCCTAAAAACTGAGTTTAAAGACAGTAACGATTTTTATGTTAACTTCTTTTTCCATCCCATCTCCACCTCTTTATCTCCTAATTTAAAAATATTTTCTAATCTAAAGTATGTCTTTTTTTCTTCCTAAATTGTTTCTTTATATAAAATGTTTTCGGATGATGGAAAATTACTGGGTCATTTACAAAGATCTTTCCATTTCAATTTTTAAATGTAATTCATCCTAAACCAATGTTTTCTCATGCATCTCTATAACATGGGCATACGGTTTATCTTTCAGCTAAAAAAGCAGGATGTACACAGTGGTCGCTGTTAATATGAACTCTGTTTAGAGGTCAATTGCATTAAACAGACTTCCTCCCCAGCAGATCCAAGATGCCAGCCTGATTTAATCTTGGTCTCTTAGAGAATTAATGTCGTTTCTGAATGTGGCAAGTAGTTTCAGAGGGGACTTAGTTAGCCTTGGAATCTTATTTACTCTTTACTGGCTTCTGAGAAACAGATCTAAAAGTCTTCATGCATGGAACAGCCACATAGGCATCAGAAAGGCAAATCAAGAAAGTAAGAAGGACTCGTGTCCAGGGATCCGGGTTCTTTCCCTGGTAAGGGGCGTTTGCCTTGGTACATCAGCGATCTCTGTCTAAGCCTTTTTCCAGAGAATACTTACTGAAGATTCACTGGCATGAATTTTGTCTTGCAATCCATCTGTTCCCTTTGATAGGATGCATCAATTGTGTCCTGAAATCTTTGAATCTTCTTTTAACAGGCTATGGAAACTTCCTTTAGCATTGAATCTGTCAAAAACAAGTCAGGGATCTTTAAATATACCTTTCTCCCCAGTCCTGATGATTCAGGGTCAGTATGAACAGTGTTTGCAGTGACATGTCTGCATTTTTTCACTGTCATAATCCCAGTGCCTAGCATGATGTCTAGCACACAACCAGCACTTAATAGAAAGATGTTAGATAAACATCTATTGTGGTTATAACAAAGAATATAATATAACAAATAATAGTACTACAACATAGATAACAGACCAAAGAAGCTTCAGAGCCCTAAGGTGAATGAGGGTTCCAGTGTCTCTGAAACCCAAAGCAGAAGGTGCTCATTCCATCATCATGTCCCTTCTTCTGCCAGCTCTTCTAATACCCCATCTCTTCAATGCTTACCTTCCTTGGTCATTTTACCTCCATTCAATTATTTTCCAATGGGCTGAGTTTCTAAACTGATAATAAAATATTGATAGCCAAAAGATATTGGGGAGGGGAGGGAGACAAATGAAGATGAAGGATGCGGATTGTAGTTGAGGTTGTCATTTTGGAGTGTCACTTATCTGAGCTGTAAATTACATTACAATTTGTGAGAGTTTATCTCCCAAAATTCTAGGAAGACTGCTGAGAGCAGTAAGTGTGGATAAAGGAGGTGCTGGATTACACCTCACAGGGGTCCCTGCAGAGTGGAGAGTCCCAAATGAGGAGGCTTCCAAGGGATGGTCATGTCATAGCACTCAGAGAGAGGTGGAGAATGCAGGGGCAATATGACAGTGTGGGGACAGAGAGACAGACACTGAGCAGCTCTGGTAAATGTGTGATTTGAGGGAAGAGAAAGTCTACATGCAGCAATGTGCTGTATAAGCTGTCCCACCAAGAACATCCTGGTGAAGATCTACTTGTTCTTTAAGGCATATGGCAATTGATTTGTGTTGAACAGATTGGCCCCAGAGGCAGCTCAATAATACTTCGTTAATATTATTCTTGAAATAGCCAAAGACAGACAGCAAAAGTTAGAAAGGCAAATAAAGGGCCAGGAGAATTCTCTATAAAAGCTGTAATTCCCAAATATTTAGTTCCATGGGCCGTGCAAATATTAAAAAGCTTTTTGAAACTAACTTTTAGATTTTGCTAAGGGAAGCCACTGGGGCAGGGGCAGGGAGAACTAACCTACATTAACCGTATCATATAATAGTAAATTATATAATAGTAAATCATATTATTAAGTAAATAGTAAATCATGTAATAGTAGATTAACCAGCAGAAGAATCAGAAAATATATATTTTAAATAAAGTGTAGTTTTTAAAGCTTACTAAATTTAGCTTTGTGGAAATCCCCTCAAATTGTTCTTACAGTATTTTCTGCATGCTGTCATAGATCAGTGAAAAATTCTTCATGGCTCCCCAGAGCAGTGTTTGGGAACAGCTATTTTTGAGGCCCCAAGGCACACAGGTCACAGTGAACTCTTATCAAACTTATGAACCCTCTCCCTGACCCCCAAATATGCATATGTACACAAGCTTCCATGAAGAAATCCAAGGAGTCCATCTCTAAGGCAAGCACCTATGCTGCGTAGGACCCATTGTGTTGGCAGAGATGGTCATTTGATTGAAACGTGCCATGGCTACTGTCATTTTTTATAGCTGTGTATATTGAGGTATGGCAGTTCAATAACATAGTCTATCACCATATGAATTAGTGGCAGACCAAGAAATAAAATTCACATGACCCAAGTCACAAGTCCAACACTGACTTAGCCAAACTACTTAACATCCTGAGAATATAACACAGAAGGCCAATGATATTTCCCTAAAAAGTGAATCACCAAATCTACCCTCTTCCTACCCTGGGGGCAGAAGCTGGTATTGGGGGTGGGGATGGAGGTGTTGGAAACAAGAGAGCCACTGAGGAGAGAAAACAAAAATGATGCATTGAACATGAGTGAAGAATATACCCACAAATCATTCGAGACGTATTTAAGAGAGAGAAAGAGAGGGAGAGGGAGGGAGGGAGAGAGAAAGAGAGGGAGAGGGAGGGAGGGAGGGAGAAAGAGAGAGAGAGAATGAACTCACTAAATAAGACAGCTTTCTTCCTTCATCTCACTTAGCCTAAGTGGAAAAAAAACAAACAAACAGGAAACTACTCCAATTAAACCTAATATAGTAAGTGTCTTAATATGTGAATATCTTGAGTTTGGCTCCTACACAGCACTCTATCATGACATATGTGTGGGAACTTTGAACTCACACATGTGTAAGTGATGTCAAATGTAAAGTTTGTTTCTGTAGAATTTAATTAATTTCACTGAGGAAAGGAGAAGTTTCCTCTGAATCCCCATAACCTTTTTCAGATACCAAGGCTAAGAACTCCAAGTACAACTACTTAATACAGTCCAAAGTTAGGTTTAAATTCAAACATAATGAACAAAATACAGCAGTATAAATATTTACTAGCTTAAAAGTAATCAAAGCTTTATTGAACTAGAATCTTTCTACTTCACACTTAGATTATAAAATATGCAATTCACAGGAAAGCAAATATATATTGGGGATCTGATATGTATTAGCAGTTCTTAGGCATAACCATTTCACTCTCCTAAACACTCTGTTCAGATATGTGATACAATCACAACCCAGAGAAGCTGTCAGAGAGATGGTGCCTCTTCCTACCTACTGATACCAGCTGAGCCTCTGCCCCCAACCCCCGCGCCCCCAGCCTGGCTCTGAGCCTGGAAAAGATTGACTTCATAGCATAATCCATAATTCCTGCTAAGATGTTAGTGTTTGAAGATGTTACTGCTCTCAGGCATATTTATACTTTGAAAGACGATCCCAGAAAGCACATTGATTAATTTAATAAAATACACTTCTACTGGTGGAATTTCAGATAGAATGGCATTTTGATGGAGAAGCTATTTGGAGTGGAGGAAGACTTATCCAGTGCTAGTTGTCTTACTATGCTAGTTATTTTTGATTCCTAGAAATAGCCCTGGTACTTCTACTGCTACTAATGCTACTGAAATGACTCTGTTTGTGTATATACATTTGGATGTGTGTTCATGACAGTGTTTTTGGTTTTTTGTTTGTTTTTTGTTTTGTTTTGAGACGGAGTCTCGCTCTGTTACCCAGGCTGGAGTGCAGTTGCACAATCTCTGCTCACTGCAACCTCCACCTCCCAGGTTCAAGGAATTCTTCTGCCTCAGCCTCCCGAGTAGCTGGGACTACGGGCATGCACCACCACGCCCAGCTAAGTTTTGTATTTTTAGTAGACATGGAGTTTCACCATATTGGCCAGGCTGGTCTTGAACTCCTGACCTCGTGATCCGCCCGCCTCGGCCTCCCAAAGTGCTGGGATTACAAGCGTGAGCCACTGCGCCCGGCCTCATGACAGTGTTATTAATAAGGCAGTGGGCAAGGGACCTGATATATTGATGCTATTTCCTAGTTCTGCTGTCATAAATAAAGCTGACCGATTGTTCTATGTTTAGCTTTCTTTTCCTTTAGGTGTTGTTATAATAAATCTTTCCTGTTCCCCTCTATACTGGTTGTTATTGTCTAAATACTTGTTATTAATATCAATGAGACATACTAATTTTTTTTTGAGAGGGAGTCTCTCTCTCTGTCGCCCAGGCTGGAGTGCAATGGCATGGTCTCGGCTCACTGCAGCCCCTACCTCCTGGGTTCAAGCGATTCTCCTGCCTCAGCCTCCCGAGTAGCTTGGATTACAGGCACCCGCCACCACGCCCAGCTAATTTTTGTATTTTTATTAGAGACTGGGTTTCACCATGTTGGCCAGGCTGGTCTCGAATTCCTGACCTCATGATCCACCCACCTCGGCCTCCCAAAGTGCTGGGATTACAGGCGTGAGCCACTGCACCTAGCCGAGACATATTAATATTTTCTATTTGACTTGTTCCATTGCAAGTTTGTGTATGAGCTCTCATGAAAGAGTTTGTTTCTTGAAGGATAGAAGGTTAAATGTGCGTCTACTGATAATACCTCATGATAGTTAACATTTTTCGACATTATTACTGGGTTTTGTCTATTCCATTAGTCGGAACGGAAAGAAGTCCATTTAAGTCTCTCATAACAATAACGATCATGTTCCCCTCAATTTCTCTTTCTCTTTTTTGATACGTTTTGCTTTGCAGATTTTTATGCTAGGTTATTTGCTACATAAAGCTTCATGACTTTTATTGCCATTGTCAATTCTGCATCTCTTTTCAATCTGCTTTGACCTTCTTAGTCCTTTGGGAGGCTTTTCGCCATGAATTCGGAGTGCGGCACACAGGCGTAGGCTCCAGGTCTGAATTCTTTGGATGCTGTGTGTTCCCTTTTCTTGTTCTTCTGTGTACACTTTACACAGTTCTCATCCCACTTCCAGCGCATGCACACATACACACACACACATACAACTTCACACTCTTTATCTTCCCGACTTATTCTCTCTATCCAGATTCAAAGCATTTGCTTGTTTCTTCAACAAATATTAAATGCCTACCTAAGCTACAATCAGCCAGGTTCCTGATCTTAAGGAACTGAACTGAGGAAAGAGATCCATACCCACCCCTTCCCTGTGTGGACAGACAGGGACCCCCCCCCAACCCCCATCCAAGAGGAAGTTGTCAGAGGAAGTACGTGATTTTGGTTTGGCAGCAGGTTACAGTAAATAGCTTCTGGCCAACTCCTGGTGCAGCTCTATCATACTAAGGTGGATCTCCTCCTCCTCAGGTGCCCAGCTTTCTGCAACTCTGAATCAATGGAGTGTTTCCGAATATTTGTTCCCTTCTATGTGCTGCTATTATATTTCATGTCCAAAGGATATACTGCAGGCACTGAGCTACCACCATTCTCCATCCTCATCCCACTCCCCCTACCGACACACACACACACACACACACACACACACACACAAATACATACCCCCACTTCATACTTCCTCATACGTTGTTTTCTGGAAGTTGTAGTTTGCTGATGGCAGTAGAATGATGTCAGCAAGGATAACAGGGGCCTAGGACCCCAGGTATCTCCAACCTGCTACATGCAGAGAAGAATGCTGTGACCCCCTTTCCTGCTTTATTCTTGGTTTATTCAGACCCTGAATCATTCAGCCAGGGACACAAAGGGGAGGAACAAAGTGTGTTCCTGTCTTCTTTCATGAGAGTGGGGCTTCTTTGTTTTATAAAATTAAGCATGATTGGGCCACGGTTTATTTAATTTTAGTTACATCAGCCCTTCTGATGGGGACATTTCTCTAAACTCTGTTTCTCGATATTTTAGTTTTGGGGGCTTGAGTGAAATTTTACTCAAGTTTTCAGGGCTTGAGTGAGTGATTTCTGGGTCTTAGATATTTCAGTGGGGAATTGGAGGAGGCTGCGCTGTGACCACCACCTGGATGCTACCTCAAAGGGGAACTAGAAAGACAAATTTCCACTGAATTAGGGCCGGGTATGGTGGCTCGCATCTGCAAGCCCAGCACTTTGGGAGGTCAAGGCAGATCACCTGAGTTCAGGAGTTTGAAACCAGCCTAGCGAACATGGTGAAACCCTGTCTCTACTAAAAATACAAAAAATTATCCAGGTATGGTGGTGAATGCCTGTAGTCCCAGCTACTTGGGAGGCTGAGGCATGAGAATTGCTTCAACCCAGGAGGCAGAGGTTGCAGTGAGCTGAGATCGTGCTACTGCACTCCAGCCTGGGTGACAGAGCGAGATCCTCCATCTCTCAAAAAAAAAGAAAAAAAAAAAGTCCCAATGAATGAATTAGGCGAGGCTATTCTCTATCTGTTTCCTCCTGTTGCTGATATAATGGTCGTCAATAGTGGGTGTGAAGAAGGACCCCATGAGCCCACAACATGGATTTAGCACTCCCTACCACTCAAATTCAGTAGTATACGTTGAAATGCTTAAAAACAGTATGGTAGTCAATAAATGTATGGTGGCAACACTCTAATATAGTATTACCACTGCAGTTTTGCATTCTAATATTGCCTCTGCTGCCATTTCAATGAATGATCCATTGCTTCGCTGTTAAAAATAAGCAGAGAGAGCTGGGCGCGGTGGCTCACACCTTTACTCCCAGCACTTTGGGAGGTCAAAGCAGGTGGATCACCTGAGATCAAGAGATCAAGACCATCCTGGCCAACATGGTGAAACCCTGTCTCTACTAAAAATACAAACAACAGCTGAGTGTGATGGTGAGCACCTGTAGTCCCAGGTACTCAGGAGGCTGAGGCAGGAGAATCACCTGAACCCAGGAGGCGGAGGTTGCAGTGAGCCAAGATCGCGCCACTGTACTCCAGCCTGGACGACGGAGCAAGACTCTGCCTCAAAATAAATAAATAAATAAATAAATAAGCAGAATACACTGATTGCTGAAGTTCACCAGGAGGACCACAGTAATGAGAATCAGCATAGAGCCTGGAAAAGTTCACGCAGAAGAAATCAGAATTTCCCAAGAATAAGCATTTGTTCTTTCCCAAGGCCTTCCCCTCAGGTGGCCACGGCAATGTGCAGTGGAAGAATTTGATGGTAGTTTTCACAGGGCACTGTTTTACAAGGAGAAATATTTCTGAGACTACTGGAAGTGGCCTTAACGACATGTAAGTTAAAAGCACTACAGAAGGAAAAGTGGAACTGGGAACACATGCATTCTTTCAGCAAGGCTGTAGTTACGGAAAACATCAATATAAAAATAGCCTATTTTCAGGACCTCAGTATCTCAGCTCTTTGAATGCTTCTGAGTCACATTTTGCAAGGGCAACACACTTGGCCACTGTTGGGCTGTAGCTCCCACCCAGCTGGGGAGGAATTAAGTGGAATTCCGTTGGTGAGCACTTCCCAGCAAAATTGCTAGTGAGCTTCTGATTGCAAAATCTTTACCCTTGGTATTGACTTAAGGAGCGGGAAGAACATGACTTGATTTTTCAAATCCCTGGTTGACATAATGCTGCTCTTAAGCTTTTGAACCATTCAGTGGGGCTCAGAAGTCTCAGGGAAGCTGTAAAATTTCTATTTTCAGATTCTTAATTTTTAGTGAGCTGAAAACTCCTGGGGCGGTTTTTTAGTGACACATATATAACAAGTAGAGTTAATTCGCATGTTTTGACTGTGGTATCTTTCTTACTGAGGCAGATAGAAATCCTAAGGAGTTTAGAATGCATACCAGATGGGAGTTAGCTAAATCCACGTACAAGATTGTGTGGTTTAAAACGGTGATCCCCTGTCTATCCTTCCTTGATTGGATAATAGCCAGATAGTTATTAAGAGATAACTGTGTGCCCGACATCCAGTTGAACCCTAGTGGGTTTCAACAGAATTACAAGGAGTATGTCTAAGGTTGTACAATTCAAGTATATGACTTTTTTTTTTTTTTTTAATGAGAAAAGGTAAAATAATGGTAAGAACTCAGGTTTTCATCACACTTTCCAGCTCTTTAATTTGGGCTATGTTCCTTGAACTCTCTGAACCTCAATTTTCTATAAAATATTCAGAGATAATAAAATTCATCTTAGTGTTGCCAAGAGAACAATAACATAATAAATGTAAATGGCACAGCAAATGTCTGGCTCATTTCGATGAGCCAAATCAGGGCTGAAGCTAGAGGAAGAATCTGAATCTTGCCTCTTTTGAAGAGTCGGAGACTGACTCTCATCAACATCTGGGAGTCATTCAAGCTGGAACCGAGCACACACTAAACATAACTTCTGGGAGTCTGAGCTGGGCACCAACATACTGTTAATCTTAAAAAGAAAAAAAAAAGCAGATTTATTCCTTACAATGGAAATAGTCATGTCTGCAAAATACATTCTCTGCTTCTTAAGTGTAAAGTTCTTAAAATCATGTCTGGCCCATATTAAGTGTTTTGTAAGTCATAACTAAGTTGTGTAATTGGAGTTATCATGAGAAGCACTGTCAATGAACAGGAAACATTCAACGTCTATAGGATCAGCACATTTTGTCTCTATAGGCAAAACCACTAGGATTTAAAACATGAGAGCCGGAGGAATAAAATGACAACTGGTGTGGATTAATGGACACTGTAGGTTGCCCACCCACCATCCATGTATCTTCCCCTTTCACTGGAGTGCAATGGCACGATCTCACTGCAACCTCCCAAAGTGCTGGAATTACACGCGTGAGCCAGTGTGTCTGGCCAGGACTGGGTCTTTGATGAATCAGTGGCACTTGAATCAATCACACCTGAAGTCCACTCTGACTCAGGACTTCAGTTATGTGAGATAATTCCCTCACAGTTGAAAGTTGGGAATTCTGTAACTTGCAGCTGAAGGCATCCAAACGAAAACAAATGACACCAACTTAGAGGGATGCACTGTCTCACAAGAGATGGTCTTGCCAATGAGACCAGAAATACTTGAAGCTCGTTGGTTACAATGCCTTATTTTTATTGCCTTCTTAGAGTCAGTTTCACCATTAGTATAAAAATGCTTGAAGTTCAATGGTTAAGACTTTCTTTCCCTTCAGCATTGGCCACAAAGGCCCCGACTATGTTTATCTCTGGGAGTTTCCTTTCTACACGTCCATGGCTGATCAATCCCACCCCACTCCCAACTTGGAGAATAGCCTTCCATGCAGCTCTGTAATCAGATACACATAATTTTACATAAATGTAATCCTACCTGTATGTGCCCTTTTGTAATCTTCTTTTTCCCCCTAAACGATAGACCTCAAATAAACATTTCTGTCTGTAAATGTTAATCCATATCACATCTTATTGGCTCTGTAAAAGTGAAGTACTTAACCACGTATTTAACCAACTTCTTTTTGAAGGGCATTTACATGGCTTCCTAGTTTTTCAGTACTATAAATAGCATGTTATATATACCTCTGTTTACTTGTCTGAATATTTCCTTGAGTCAGAGCTCTAGAAATTACATTTTGTGTTCAAAGGGTATGCACATTTTGAGTTTTGATTTATTTTGTCAGAATTCCTTTAGCTGCAAGGAACAAGAGATCCAATTAAAGAAATTTTGTAAGTAAGGAATTGACTGTCACATAACAAGATTTTGGAAGTTGGGGCATTGTAGTCCTAAGTCAGCAACTCAGTAATGTCACCAAACATAAAGTCTTTTCTCCTGTGGCTCATGTGGTATCTTCAATGTATTGGCTTGGGCTTCATGGTCACTAAGTGGTGTCGTAGTTCCAGGTACCACGTGACAATGCCCATGGGAAGAAAAGGAGTATTTCCTCCTATGCATCTCTTTTTATCATAAGGACAACGTTTCCCATAAGCTCCCTGCCAATCCCCCTTGTTTCATTTAGCCTGAATGGGCTAGACACTGAACAGAAATCAGAAATCAGTGATCTATTAGATAGAAAAGTCTCAAGATAGGGAGGAAATTGACAAACTAGTCTCTGGAAAGATTGTACCCACTTATGTTTACGTCATGAGCGCCTGGTTTTCTACCCTTTGTTAATCAATAATATATTTAAAATGACAGCTTATTTTTATATTTTCCATTCGTTAAATGTGCCTTTTTTGAGATGGAGTCTCACTCTGTCACTCAGACTGGAGTGCGGTGGCATAATCTTGGCTCACTGCAACCTCCGCCTCCGGGTTCAAGTGATTCTCCTGCCTCTGCCTCCCAAGTAGCTGGGATTGCAGGTGCACATCACCACACCTGGATAATTTTTGTATTTTTAGTAGAGATGGGGTTTTGCCATGTTGGTCAAGCTGGTCTTGAACTCCTGACCTCAGGTAGTCCACTCGCTTCGGCCTCCCAAATTGTGGAATTAAAGCCATAAGCCACTACGCCCGGCCTAAATGTGCTTTTAAATATTGCATATTTATAGCCAGAATGTGCTTTTAGATATTGCACATTTATAGCCAAAATGTTGGCTATTTTGGCTCTTGTTTTGTAAAACTACTTGATTATATCCTCTGCCCTTTGCTCATTTTTTTCCTTATTGGTTTGTAAGTGCTCTGAGTATATTAGGAAAAGGAAATCTTATACATAAAAATCAAAGCTGTTGCTAATTTTTCCACTAGTGAGTCAGTCTATTAACATTACTCATGGTAGGTTTTGCCATACAGAATTTTAATTTTTTTATATTATTTTTGGCTTTGTTATTATGCTTAGAAGTCCATGGGGACCCAAAGATCAAAAAAGATTCATCTGTATTTCCTCTCTATATAAGTGGCCAGCCATTTGTCCCAGAAAACATGAATCAAATAATCCAACTTCTTCCCATTAATTGGAGAATGTTGCCTGATCACCCACCAAATTCCCATATATGGAAATGATTTGTGTACCTTATCTTTTGAAAATGAGGCATTTGACACATATTATTGATTTTTCCAATGTTGAAAGCACTTTGCTTGAGGTTCAAAGTAGAAGCAGAAATAAAATAGGCCCAGTGCTTGTCTTTGAACATGAAAATGCCTTCTACTGAAGAGGGCAGGCTTCGAAGCAAGAGTGCCTGGCTGGCTTCCCAAGTAGTCCACTTGTAAAAGTGGTCACCTTAGATGCCCTTAAGCACATTACTCACCTCTCTGTGCTTCCATTTTTCTCTTATGCAAAACAGGATTGTAATAATAGTACCTATTTCATAGAGTTGATATCCCCTACAAGGATGTGTTCAGTGTTCCCACCAGCCAACCTCCCGCTGGTTGTGTAAGAAGCAAAGAATGGACCATGAGAATCCAATCTGTGCCTCCCTAGACTAGGTTCCCAGTCAACAGTGAATTTCTATCTTTATCCTTCTTATGAAATGTAGTCATTTTTTTCTAGTTTTTTGCCACACTATAGAAAATGGAAAGTATTGTATGTGATAATTAAATAAGTGAATTGACATATAATATTTAGCGTTGGGCTCAAAAGGAGGATGCAATAAACGCCAGCTACTGCTTAAACTTAGAGATAGAGTAGTTAAAGGTATAGACTGTGGAACTAGACTGCATGAGTTAGAATCCTTCTCCCCACACTTACTAGCTGAGTTAGCGAGTTAGCACCACTATGCCTCAGTTTCCTTTTCTATAAAATGGTGTAATAATAGCATCTAGTTCATAGCATTGTTGTAATTATTAAATACATTCATACCTGGAAGGGTGCCTGGCACATAGAAAATACAAAATATGTGATAGCTATTTTGACTACTCAAAGGATATCATTGCTTGATTTCAAACAATTGTCAGATCCTGCTTATTGATTAGAGGAGGATGGAGAACAATTTTGAGATGCTCGTGAGAAGCTTCTGTTATTGAGTCAAACAACTGAACAGGCAGAGGAATGGTGTGTTAGTCTGCTGAGGCTGCTATAACAAAATAAAGCAGACTGGGTGGCCTAAACAGTAGAAATGTATTTCTCACAGTTCTGGATGCTGGGGAGTTCAAGGTCAATGTTCCCACTTACCCACTTCCCAGTGAGAGCTCTCTTCTTTGCTTAAGGTGGCCACCTTCTCGCTGTCTGCTCACATAGCCTTTCCTCAGTTCACACATGGAGAGAAAGAGAGAGAGAGAGAGAGAGGGCTCTCTGACATCTCTTCTTGTAAGCACACTAATCCTGTCCAATCAGGGCCTCACCCATATGATATTATTTATTTTTAATTACATCCTTAGAGGCACCCTCTCCAGATATTGCCATGCTGGTGGTTGGGGATTCAATACAGGAATTGCATTGAAGGAGCAGATAGTCTCTAAGACATCCTACCTCTAGCCTGTACGTTATTCTTCATTTAGGAGGTAACAGCACTGGAATTCCAGAGGAGGGAGGAGTAACAGTAACCACGTGATTTTATTTACATACAAATATTAGACTTCACAATGACATTCACAGAGCTGAATTCAGTTTGGACCAGGTTGGCACTCCCTTTCAATTCTCATATGATTTGGAGTAAGCTCTTTGTCTTTTCACTGTTTTTTAATCAAAATGGCTGGATAAAGAAGGTATGCTTTGCATTTTTTTTGTTTTCTCCTCAGTTATATGCAAATGCATTGTCATTTTCTTGACAATGAAAATCATTTTTAGTTTGACCAGGGCATTTTTTCCCTTGATCATCCCACCACCTTCTAAACCAAGGGTAGATACTATGCGTGATCAAGGTGACCTAGAAGTCCACATGTGGCCTCTGAGTGCTGGATGTTGCATTTGGAGCTATGATTTAGCGGGTGGATATGTGTAATCATGCCCAGCCAATCAGCTCTTTGGAGACCCTGTAGTCAGTCACCAGGACCCTGTGGCATATGGTCTTCCACCAAAGGGCCTCATGTAACCTCAAGGACCACCCTACAGGGATGTGTTCAGTGTTTCCACCAGCCAACCTCCCTCTGGTCATGTAAGAAGCAGAGAAAGGACCTTGAGAATCCAATCTGTGCCTCCCTAGATTAGGTTCCCAGTCAACAGTGAATTTCTATCTTTATCCTTCTTACGAAATGTGGTCATTTTTTTCTAGTTTTTACCACACTATGGAAAATGGAGTCTTGCGTATGAATGGTAACATGGATGTTATTAGAAAAACATCATTTACGTTTCTTCTCTCCCAGACTCTCCCATTGCCTGCCAGTGGTTTGTTGATCTAGACTAGACAACGTACCTAAAAGGTAATTGGAAAAAAAATTCTAGGATGAGAAATGAATATTTTGAAAGTAAAATATGCATCTCAAACATGTAGCAAATGATAATTTATCTTTGAAACAAAGCAATAGGTGTGTAACTCAAACTTCAGATTGACCCTAAATGAATTTTATGGGAGGATGAATTCAGTATAAAGATAGCCCAAATCCCCTCGGCTTTCTTGTCCCTATGGGTTTGGGAAACTAGCATTTGGGGACTATCACCTCCTTCAACCAAGCCTGGACTTTCCTAATCATTTCTCTCCAGTTCTACCCATTGGAGGAACCAAAAAACACACACATCTATGCCAGTGACACTGGAAGGCCTGGGTGGGAATTAATGAATGGTTTTACTTGCATGTAACTATATATTACTTCCTGACCAGAGCTTTCTTTTTATTTCGGAGTGAGTTTTGTTACTTCAAACAAAATCTTGTCCACTGACGCAGACACGCAAACTGAATTTGGCTCCAGGAGAAACCGACACATCCAGTGAGCGTTAAGATTGTAGGCCAGGTGTTGTGGCTCACGCTTGTAGTCCCAGCACTTTGTGAGGCCAAGATGGGTGGATCACCTGAGGTCAGGAGTTTGAGACCAGCCTGACCAACATGGTGAAACCCCATCTCTACTAAAAATACAAAATTAGCTGGGCAAGGTGGCCCCTCCCTGTAGTCCCAGCTACTTGGGAGGCTGAGGCTGGAGAATCTCTTGAACCCAGGAGGCGGAGGTTGTGGTGAGCAGAGATCGCGCCATTGCATTCCAGCCTGGGCAACAAGTGTGAATCTCCATCTCGAAAAAAAAAAAAAAAAAGATTATAAATTCACACAGTAGATAGGAAGGGAGGCCTTTGGTTTCAAAACTGGCTGCAGCGTGCGTTGACTTTTGTCTTGCTTGATTCATGTTGCCTTTCCATTGAAATTTCTTGAATTGAAGCAGTAACACAAAATAGCCATGGAGCCTGGTATTATTTTGTTGTGTTTGTCAACATGACCTAATCCTATAACCCCAGCTCTAGGGTAAAGACGATGTGTGAAGATACTATATTCAGCTTATGCTGAATAGGGGGGAAATCTCTCTTTTATTGCTTTTCTTGAGTGAATCATGTTCCTGTATTTATTGGAATTTGAGTAGTCAGGTGACTATGTGTTCTCTGTTTGTGTTGCCACAACCAAGAGGCAAATAATTAAGAGCCTAGGAACTATATTGACAATATTATATTACATAACATCCGCTGACCCATAAGCAAAATGCCTTCAATTGCAAAACCCTTTGAGACCTCATTCCTAAGCCTGAGTGAAGAAGACAAGCATTTTTCTCATGTGTTGCTCAGCTGTGACAAGCCAGAAGAGATACAGAACATTGCCACTGACTCAGGCTTCAAGGTTTTGTGAGAAAAACATAGCCTGCCAGACCTCGCAAGGCTAAAGAGAGCCACAAAAGACTCACTTGTTAATTGGGGAGATGCCAGGAACAAGAATTTTTCCAAATATCTCACCAGCAATACCTTTTATTTATTTATTTTTCAAATTTATGAAGGACAGAGAACAAGAACTATAACACAAGCTCGTTTCTCTCCCTAGAAGAAACAAAGAAGCAGCAAAGAGCTTGGATGTGAAATGCCTGACTATTTGCACATGAAAGAGCCGCGGCAGATGGTGAGAGGTCTCCATAGGGTGAAAGATGAGTGTGCAGCAGTTTAGAAACCCAGTAGCAAACAAGCAACACCATGCACACCACAGAGGCCCAAAGAAGCAGTTAGCTGGGACAGAGGATGCGACTGGAGAAATACTGGGGCCAAAACTTAAAGTATCTTTTCAGTTACAGAGGGTTGAGGGGGGAAGTGAGGATGTTTAATAGGTACAAAAAATACAGTTAGAAAGAATGAATTAGACCTACTTATTCAGAGGTCCAAGGAAGTCATTCGCTGGGACAGAGGGTGCAACTAAAGAAATACTGGGGGAAAAAACTTTAAATTTTTTTTTCAATCACAGTGGGGCTTGGGGAGAGGTGGGGATGTTTAATCAACACAAAAACATAGTTATAAAGAATGAATAAGATCAGGTCCGGTGGCTCACGCCTGTAATCCCAGCACTTTAGGAGGCTAAGGCGGGCATATCACTTGAGGTCAGGAGTTCAAGACCAGCCTGGCCAACATGGAGAAACCCTATCTCTGCTAAAAATACAAAAACCAGCCAGGTGTGGTGGCAGGTGCCTGTAATCCCAGCTACTCAGGAGGCTGAGGCAGAAGAATTGCTTGAACATGGGAGGTGGAGGTTGCAGTAAGTAAAGATTGTGTCATTGCACTCCAGCCTGGGGGACAGAGTGAGACTACATCTCTAAAAAAGAATGGCGTGAACCCAGGAGGCGGAGCTTGCAGTGAGCCGAGATCGCGCCACTGCACTCTGGCCTGGGCGAAAGAGCGAGACGCCGTCTCAAAAAAAAAAGAGAGAGAATTAATAAGACCCACTATTATTTGATAGCACAACGGGGTGACTATAATCAATGATAATTTCATTGTACATGTTAAAATAACGAAAAGACTATAATTGCCTTGTTTATAACACTAAAGATAAATGCTTGAGGGGGTGGGCACCCCATTCTCCATGATGTGATCATTACACATTGCATGCCTGTATCAAAACGTCTCATGTACCCCGTAAATATATACAACTACTATGGACCCACAAAAATAAAAAGTTGAAACAATTTTCAATTACATAAAAGAAATAAAGTTGGTGTTTTAAAACTGAAAAGAGCAAATATCTGTAACCTGAGGGCAGGCATAATGTACAGTTTTTAACCTTTCAGTTGTTCAGATTCCTTGTGAGAAAATAAATCTAGTGATCGTATAGTTTGTGCTATGTGCAATTCACTGTCTTAGGTCTTGAGTGTGTGTGTGTGTTTGTGTGTGTGTGTGTGTGTAGCTGGATCAGCATAGGGATAGACTGCAGGCAAGTCAGAAGAGAGGAAACACAAGCCTTACCTTCTATTATTGCACATCTTACTGCCTTGATGGGAAACATCATAAAGACGTGAGGATGAAGACTGTGTCTGGAAAGACCAGATCCACCAAAGCATATCCATACAGAGTAACCTGAAAACCTCGGTTCCTTGAATCTCCTTTGGAAGAAGATGAAACATTGATCTACTCATTAATTTTATTAACAAAGTGACTGTGGTTGAGTACTGGGGACAGAGGTCCAGAGAATATAGACCTGGAATCTTCTCTGAAGTACATCAGTGCTCTCACTGCCCATCTTTCTGGGGAAAGGCAAAAAGTGAAGATCCAACAAAGTGGCTTTGAGATACAGGTGGGGAGAAAACTCCTTCTCTTGGGTCCGTTCTCACACTGCTATAAGGACATACCTGAGACTGGGTAATTTATAAAAGAGGTTTAATGGACTCACAGTTCCATGTGGCTGGAAAGGCCTCACAATCATGGAGGAAGGCAAAGGAGGAGCAAAGTCACATCTTACATGGCGGCAGGCAAGAGCAAAGGAAACTGCCCTTTATAAAACCATCAGATCTCATGAGACTTACTATCACAAGAACAGCAGGGGAAAACCCTGCCCCCACGATTCAGTTACCTCCCACGAGATCCCTCCCACAACATGTGGGGATTATGGGAGCTACAATTCAAGATGAGATTTGGGTGGGGACACAGCCAAACCATATCACTTGGCATTGGAGGGGACAGTTTCTCCTGACAATGAGGCACAGGGAGCTCTGAGCCTCAAGAGTGCTGGGTGTGCGTGGACTGCCCCTGTTCACTGGACACTGCCCAGGTATCAAATAGGATGCTGGCTGTGTAGAAGACTCTAGCTTGGATCCACACTCGTAGAGAAATTTTGATTTTTCTTTGGAGTATTGTTGAACCTAAAGTTTAGCCATATGAAAAGTTTTCCACTGGCCTCAGCTGTGTTTTGGGAAATTAGGGCAAGGCTGTGGACTCTTAGGACAGAGTCATGCAGGGGAGAAAAAGCAGCATCCCTTTTCCTGAATCCACACTGGGAAAGTCACAGTGCTGGGGCAGGGGAGGTGACCTCTCCAGGGTCAGCAGCCACAGAAGAGGTGGCAAGGCCATAATAGTGAGATACAAAGGCCAGAGACAAAGAACCTGGGTGGTTTGTTTCAGAGCATGCTGAAGATAGGGCCTCCAGAAGTGCTGAGAAACCACAGGGGTCTTTTTTGTTAAGAGACAGAGTCTCACTCTGTCATGGAGGCTGGAGTGCAGTGGTGTGATCAGAGCTCACTGCAGCCTCGAATTCCTCAGCTCAAGAAATCATCCCACCTTAGCCTCCCAACTAGCTAAAACTGCGGGTACCTAGCTAATTTTTTTAAAAATTTTTTGTAGGGACAGGGTCTCACTCTATGGCCGAGGCTGGGGTGCAGTGGCATGCTCATAACTCACTGCAGCCTGGAGCTCCTGGGCTCAAGTGATCCTCCTGCGTAGCTGGGGCTCCTGTACCACCACACTCCACTAGTTTTTTCATTTTTTTGTAGAGACGGGATCTTGCTATGTTGCCCAGGCTGGTCTCAAGCTCCTTGCCTCAAGCAATCCTCTTACCTCACCTCGGCCTCCCAAAACACTTTCATTATAGGCATGAGCCACCATGCCCAGCCACAAGGGTCTTTTTGATGGAGGTGGATGGGGGCCATAACAATCAACAAAGCAAGTGTAACCTTCCTTCCAAGTCAAAGATGGGCAGCTACTAGGCAATAGGGGTGAAAAATTAATAACTAAAACCAAGTTCTCATGGAAAGTAAAGTGAGGCACTTACCAGAGTTGGCAGAGGATAGGTAGGCAAAGGAAAATGGGCAACATGTATTGGAAGCTGAGTTCTAGGGAGGTGAAGGGTATGGAAAATGAGAGCATTCCAGCTTCCACTGGGGGTAGATCAGCAGGGCTGGGCTGTGCTGATAGTAAAGCTATAAGATTAACATGGTTTTCAGGCTGCACAAGGTGCCCCCTGCACACCCTTGCCCCATAATCCTCATGTTGTGAGAGGTGTTTGTTTACAGGGAAGGAGAATTACTCACAGGGATCTCACCCTCCTTTGCACAGAACATCAGCCATGCTCCACCATCAGGGATCAGTGCCAAGGGTCTCTGCTAATACACCGTTCTGTAGAAACAACAGGTGTATGACCTCTTTTCCTCATAGTTATTAACCTGAGAGAGAAAACAAATAAATCACTGCACGGTGTTTTTGTGGTCCTGGCCCCACCATCTCCGTGGAAACCCTTCAAAACGTTTGCTCACGTAGTCTGGGAGCGCTTAGGAGGATGTCTAAGGTATGGATGTGGTTTGGATGTTTGTTCCCTTCAAATCTCTTATTGAAATATGATCCGCAGTGTTGGAGATGGGGACTGGTGAGAGATGTTCGGGTTGTGGGGATAAATCCCTCATGCATGGCTTGGCACCCTCCTTGCAGTAAAGAATGAGTTATCACTCTATGAGTTACGGCAAGATCTGAGTGTTAAAAAAGAGCCTGGTGGCTGAGCGCAGTGGCTCATACCTATAATCCCAGCACTTTGGGAAGCCGAGGTGGTTGGATCACTTGAGGTCAGGAGTTCAAGACCAGCCTGATCAACATGGTGAAACCTCATCTCTACTAAAAATACAAAAAAAAAAAAAAAATAGCCAGTTATGGTGGTGAGCACCTGAAATCCCAGCTACTCGGGAGGCTGAGGCCGGAGAATCACTTGAACCTGGGAGGCGGAGGTCGCAGTGAGCCAAGACTGTGCCATTGCGCTCCAGCCTGGGTGACCAGAGTGAGACCCTGTCTCAAAAAACAAAAAGAAAAGAGCCTGGCACCTCCTCCCCACTCTCTTGCTTCCTCTCTTGCCATGTCATGCTGGCTCCCCTTCTTTTCCGCCATGAGTAAAAGCTTCCTGAGGCCTCACTAGAAGCCAAGCAGATGCTGATGCCATGCTTGTACAGCCTGCAAAACTGTGAGCCAAATAAACCTCTTTTCTTTATAAATTACCCAGCTTCAGTTACTCCTTTATAGCAATGCAAAGCAGACAGATACAGCTGTGTGTATGAGCTTCTTGTGGCTGCCGTAACAAAACACTGCAAACCAGGTAGCTTAAGACAACAGAAATTTATTCTTTCACAGTTCTGGAGGCTGGAAGTCCAAAGTCAAGGTCTCCTCAGGGTTAGTTCCCTCTGGAGACCTCAAGGGAGAGTGTGTTCCAAGCCCCTCTCCTAGTTCTGGTGGTTGCCACGCATCCTTGGCATCCATTGGCTTGTAGACACTTCACTGCCATCCCTGCTTCCATTGGCCCATGGTGTTCTTCTCTCTGTGTCTGTCTCTGAGTCTCCTCTTACAAGAATACCAGCTATACTGCATTAAGGGCTTACCCTACTCCAGTGTGACCTCGTGTTACCTTAATTACATCTGCAACCACCCTATTCCCAAATAAGCTCACATTCTGAGATTCTGGGAAGGACATTAATTGAGGGTGAGACACTATTCAACTCAGGATGCCATGCAAATGCAATGCCGTGGATCTCTCAGCAGCTACCTGGCATCTGCGATCTCCTCCTGCCCTGCTCAGGGCCCTTTCCTGAAGAGACGCTTACTGCATAGGCTGCCAAGGTGCCATGAAAGCTGCTGGTGCTCTGTGCAAGCCTAGGCTGCCCACGGGACACTAGAACTGCAGCTTCACCTCTCTCTCCCAGGGCCAACCCTGCCATGAAAGAGCCTGTCACCTGTCACTGCTGCTCCCCAGGCTGCTGAATCTGCCAGTGTCAACCGTGGAGGTTTCAGGGAAGCAGCTCTTCTCTGTGTTCTGAGCATTTCATTTCCAGCTCCTCTTCCTGCAATCCAAGTGGGCACCAACGGGACAGAGTACAGAGAACAAGCTGAGTGGCAGGCTTATCCTTGTGCTCAGCCCTGCCTCCTTGGTTTTCTCTTGTGGAACGTGATTCTCTCCTCCTTTGGAATTATTTTCAGGACACCTGGCAGGGCTGTGCCATAGATACTCTCAAGAATGCTAAGATAGATCTAAACCCCAGGATGAACATTAGAGATACGGTTGGAATATTCCTGTGGCTGAGCATATAAGCATGACCTGGGAGTGTAGCTTCAGAGAAGGGACGGGGTGTGATACTCAGTAAGGAGAGGCTGCCCCGAGGAGGAAAAGATAAAATATCAGTTAAAGCACAGAGAAAGAGAGCATCGAAAGGCTAGATACTGCATTTTGGTTAGGCTATTAAATACTTCCCGATTCTACAATTCTCTGACACCAGCCGGGTGTCCAACAATGCCTTTGCAATCCTGACACCTTCTATCTGGAATCAGTGTCAGATCCCCCAAGTGAAGGGCTCAGGACACAAGACTGCCAGTGGCAAGCCTGGGCCTCCTGTACTTCAAAATGGCAATAAATCAGGGGGTCCCACATCCCCTCCTCAGTTTCAGTCATTTGCTAGAATGACTTGCAGAACTCAGGAAAAGGCTTTGCTTATGTTTACCAGTTTGTTATAAAGAAACAGCCAAATGGAAGAGGTGCACTGGGCAGGGCATGGGGGAGGGTATGGAGCTGCTAGGCCCTTTCTGGGTACACCCCCTTGCAAGGACCTCCATGGATTCACCCACTTGAAAGCTCTCCAAAGCCTGTCCATTAGGGGTTTTATTGGAGTTTCATTACATAGGCGTGGTTGGTTAAATCATTGGCCATGAGTGATGGATTCAATCCGTAGGCCCCCTGCCCTCCCTGGAGGTCAGGGAGTGGGATTGAAACTCCCAACCCTCTAATTACATCTTTGTCCTTCTGGTGACCAGCCCCCACCCCCAAGCTGCCTGGAGCCTCCCTTAACGATCTTATGAGCCAATCTTACTAGCATACAGAAGACAGGAGCCCCGTACCAGGAACTGGGTACAGAGACCAAATATTTATTTTTTATTATACCACAATGGTAATTTGTATCTTATTATGTCTTTCATCATCTCTATTAGTCTTTACAATAACCAGAGCATCACTTTCCAGCTCTAAGCCTCAGTTTTACCATCTGCAAAATGGGGTAATAATCATACCTACCTCACAGGGTCCTGTCGGAATTAAATGAGTTAATTCACTGAAAGTTCTCAGGACAGCAGCACCTGGCACAGGGAAACAGTTTGGTGAGTGAGAGCAGTCACTGCTTAATGTGTCTTTGCCTTCTACCAGGCACTGTCCTGAGTGCTTTATGTGTATTAATTCATTAAATCCTCACGATAACTCAGTGAGAAGAATGTCATTAGCCCCATTTTATAGATGGAAAAAACGGAGGCATAGCAAAGGTAGGAAACTGCCTAACATCATGCAGTGTGTAAGTGATGGCGCCAAAGCCTACAGTCAAAGGCAGCTCTTGCCTCCGTGTCGTAGGTGCTCAGTAAATATTGTCGACGTGAGAATATGAACTAGACGGAAGTGCGGCAAGTGTGCAGGATCAGACAACTGCAAAAAGACAGTCAACTCGTAAAAGCCAAAATTTTCCTTATTTTATTTTATTTTGTTTTATTTGAGATGGAGTCTCACTCTGTTGCCCAGGCTGGAGTGCAGTGGCATGATCTTGGCTCACTGCAACCTCTGCCTCCATGGTTCAAGCGATTCTCCTGCCTCAGCCTCCCAAGTAGCTGCGATTCTAGGCGAGTGCCACCATGCCTGGCTAATTTTTGTATTTTTAGTAGAGACAGGATTTTGCCATGGTGGCCAGGCTGGTCTCAAACTCCTGACCATTTTCCTCATTTTAATCAAATCTTTCCACAGTAAGACTCAACTCTGAAACAGATAAAATCCAACTGCCTCTAAGGAAATTTGAGAGGAAAAAAATATTTACTTTACGACATTATGAATTATGCAGCTATGGAAGGACACGGTTGGGCTGACCTCTTTCCTAATGCACTGAAACCCAAACTGTGGGGAATTCCAGTTTTTAAAAGGTCGGAGTCCACCTCTGGTCCCTAAAGACCTTGAATACTTGCCAGTGCGTTGCTCCTGACTTCCTGTTCTCAACCTGTTTGGAAAACCCCACCTAGTGCGAAATTCTATGCCTCACCATTAATTACTTACATGGACAATGATCTCCTCATCCCCCAAATCCCCACTGTGCATATGTAATTATAATCGGTTTAATTGCTCTGTTTACCATCTTCATTTTTATCTGAAAAAGGTAGGAGAAAAGTCTCAGCTGCTCTTATCCTGGTTCTATAATGAACTGAACAGGCCACATCCCTAGATCAGGAGTACAGCAGTAGACACAGCCAAGACTTTTTTCCCACAGTGACTTACTTCTCAACTTCTTGTTACATGATTCTCCAAGCCTCTGGAGTTCCTGAACACAGAACTCTGGTGGCTGCAATCCTTCCAAGCATCCTGCTTTTTGTGCTACATGTGGGTTTTCCACATTTTGCCAATAAGACACTTTGTTGTTACAGGCCCATCCTACTCCCACCATATTTTATTCTATTCTATTCTATTCTATTCTGTTCTGTTCTGTTCTGTTCTGTTCTGTTCTGTTCTATTCTATTCTATTCTACTCTATTCTATTTGAGACAGAGTCTCGCTCTGTCACCCAGGCTGGAGTGCGGTGGTGCGATCTCAGCTCACTGCAACCTCCGCTTCCCAGGTTCAAGCGATTATCCTGCCTCAGCCTCCCAAGTAGCTGGGACTACAGGTGCCCGACACCACGCCTGGCTAATTTTTGTATTTTTAGTAGAGACAGGGTTTCACCATGTTGGCCAGGCTGGTCTTGTTCTCCTGACCTCAAGTGATCCGCCTGCCTTCGCCTCTCAAAATGCTGTGATTACAGGCATGAGCCACCACACCCGGCCCACCCACCATATTTCTCAGCAAACTTAAGGCATGTCTTAGTGACGACTAGGAAGAGCCCTATTCTGTTTACAAAAATTATTGTTTTTACTAGTATGAAATTCTGGCATAATGTTGTAATGTAGTGGGGAGTTCCCAAAAAATCAGTCCCACAAAATAAGACGACGTGCTATTAAGAGGAAAATGAAGCAAATAGGCAGTTACAAAGTTTGCTGGCCAGATTTTGCAAAGTTCCTGCTTCCCGGTCCAAATCCATTCCAGTCCCAGCAGTGGTGTACTCTGGCTTGACTATCCATGGGGACCATTCTGGGTCCTGTCACTGGCTGGGACCTTCAGGGCAGTGGAATCAGTCCTAGTAATATCTTGGTAGGGTGCTGCCTTCTTTAGCCTAGCTCAGAGCACCCGCCTTTATTTCCACCCTTTCTTCTCCTCCACAAGATCTCTACCGCCTCCCACCTTGTCTTGAGTTCTTACTGATTAACAAAACAGACAATGATATCTATTTTTATTGAGTGACTATGTGCTGGGCTGTGCGCTAAATGCCTTATACATTTGTTATTAAATGGTAGAAATGGCTCTGTGCAGTGGGAATTGTCCCTATTTGGTGGTGAAGAAAGCCAAGACCTAACTTCAATAGTCTACACAGGCCCTGCAGCTGGGAAGTGCAATGACACAATTCTGACTCCACTCTGAATAATTCCAGGGCCTCCTCCTATTCCAAGTCACCGCTTTGCCACTCACTGGGGTTAAAACCCCAAAGGGTTCCATTCTCCCATACTTCCTGGACTTGGAAGTCCCTCAAAAGAAAGTATTTCTAAGATGAAAAGTACTTTGCAGACATGAAGTTTCACTTTTCAGTCTACAGTCAGTTTTGTTTCCTGGATTATTGAGGACTAGTACAATGGGGCTCTTCTTTGGGTTTTGGGAACAGGGGGAGGAGAGAAATTTACAAGAATATGTAAGTTATCTTCCCCATCAGCTGATAATCGGCTGGTAAGCTTTAAAGATTGTACAGATTAAAGATTGCCTAGAGATCCTATCAATCCTCCATCAGCCTCTGGCCTCTTAAATGACTGAAAATGATGGAAATGTGTGTGGATCACACACCGGTAGGCAGGCCTCTGAGGACCTTTCTTGCACCTTCCTTTCATACCCAGACCATAGCAACCGTGTTACTGTTTGGGAGATTCACTGTGAGGTACCAGCCGATTAAAACCAGAGCACATCAGGTACTGTGGGCAATATCACACCCACGTAACCTTCTTGGTTCTTCTTTTCCACCAAGCAAGACCATCAATAAAAGCAAAATTCCAAAGGATAGAGACGGTAAAATGAAGCAATTTGCATTGGTGAATTTCCATCACAGTCTATTCTTTACTCAATGAATCTATTTCATGAAATTGCCATCGTGGCACAAGAGTTATCAAAATTATCCCCATGCCTCACAGAGAGTCATTCTTTCACATTCTGAGAGTTATATTGGAGGTGGAGGCCTGAGCACCCCATCTTCTGGCAAATCAGGACTGTGGACAACATGGCCCCAGGATGTAACTCCATACACGATAAAGACTCTGCCCTTTCTTTTGTCCAGATGATGTCCAGCGACCAGCCCTAGGAGGGACCAGCGACTCCCATGCTTCACAATGGTGGGGGTTAGCACTAGATGGGAATTTTATATCCTCATGTATGGATTAACTTAGATTTTCCTCATCAGAGCAGCCACAAAACCATTTCCTTACCCAGTCTTCAGGCTGCTCCAGGGCAAAGCCAGGCAGAACACTAAATCCCTGTCCATCAAAGCATTACAGCCATGAGCACCATCACGTCAGGGGTTTGATCATCATTCTGAACAAACATAAATGATTTTCTCTATTAAGTCAGGAACCAGAAAGGCTGAAATCGGGGATAAGATCACCAGCAAAACAGTAAAGTTGAAAATTACCTCTACCTTGGCATTAAGAATATTAAAATAATTCTACCTTTCATTTTCTTAAAATGTCATCAAATTAGGCATTCTGGGCTCAGTTGACCTGGAAATGAGTTTTCAAAATATTAGTTGTGGAACAGCTTTGTATCTTGCCGTATGGTTTTTTATATTATAGAACATTCCTACAGCATATATATGAGTGGAAAAGAAGAAAATTGTGTCTCCTTTTATGAAATTAACAAACTTTCAGCTCTAGGTTTTATATAGAGAAAAGTGTCACAACTCCTTATCACTGTAAATCACTAGAGCAGTAGTGACTGTAAGGTCCAATTGTGTTTTAAATAAGTACTTGAATTATTTTAACAAATCATTTAACAAATGTTGAGGAAAGTGAGTCAGAATTTGTGAGCATGATAGACTATGTCAAAGCTGATGATCCCAAAAGGCCTATTGTATTTGATTAGTAAAATGTGAAAGTATATTTCAATAATCAAATGTATTTATTTAAATAAGTTCTGTTTTAGTACATTTGATCATTGAAATATACTTTTCAATACATACATATTGATAATATGTAATATGTATAATATGAATACATATGTATAACATTGAATAATATGTATATATTGAATAATATGAGTACATATGTATAAAACTGAATATGTATTGAATACATTAAATATGATAATTATAATATAGTTTTACTATCATAATTATACCATATATAATATGATATATAATTATATGTGATATATATATTTGTAGGCAATTATATATAATACATATCTATTCTATATAATTATATCATATATAATATGATTATAGATATACATTATACTTTACATTATATATGTCTTGTAGACAATTATATATAATATAAGATAAATATTATAATATAATTATATCATATATAATATAATATAAATATGACATAATTATATCATAAGAATGTGATTATAATTATTATATATCATATTATATATAATTATAGTAATATATTTTATTGTATATAAAAATATGTAACAGTAATATGTATTCACATGCATATTATTCAATAACCATACATATTTATGGTTATATCTTAAATGTTTTATAATAAATGTGTTTGAAGTATATAACTCACCATGAAAGGGGGCAAAGTTTGTGCATAATAGACATGTCAGCAGTGGACATTAAGAGAGGGAGTACCCACACCTTGCTGAACCTAGGGAAAGCTTCAGCAAGAAGCTTTGATGCCATGAAGACAGTGGCATCTGAACACCTTGAAAAAGTGGTACAGTGTTAGTGGGAAGAGGTCAAGGTGAGAACACACCAGATGTTGCACACCAGGTGGAAAGGCAAAGGTGTGCTGAAGGAGGAGCAAGCAGTTTTGCTAGGCTACAGTGTAAGTCACATGAAGTTATGATGGCAGAAGGACCAGGGAATGGCCAGGCATAGTGGCTCACTCTTCTAATCCCAGCAGTTTAGGAGGATCATTCGAGTCCAGGAGTTCAAGACCAGCCAGGGCAACATAGATAGACCCTGTCACTACAAAAATAAGCAAAATTAGTTGGGCACGGTGGTGGGTGCCTGTAGTCCCAGCTACTCGGGAGGCTGAGGTGGGAAGATTACTTGAGGCCAGGAGTTTGAGGCTGCTCACCACAGCACTCCAGCCTGGGTGACACAGTGAGACCCTATCTCAAGAAAAAGAAAAAGGGGCCAGAGAACGTAGCCTGACTGGCAAAGGTATCGCTTAATTCAATCTGGTAGACGAGAGATAGGCATTGGATATTCTTGAGCAGAGCAGTATTGTGGTTGAAAACAATGTTCTATGAAGGTTATGGTGGTAGCTGTATTACTTTCTTAAGCCTCCCATAACAAAATATCACAAACTGGCTGGCTTAAAACAACAGAAATCTGTTCTTCCACAGTGCCCAAGTCTAGAAGTATGAAATTGAGGCATCAGCAGAGCCCCACTGCCTCTGAAGGCTCAGGAGAAATCTGTTCTGTGCCCTCTCCCAGCTCCTGCTGCTTGCCAGCAGTCCTTGGCATTCCCGGGCTTCTAGATGCCTCTTCCAATGTGCCTCTGTCCTCATATGGTGTTCTTTCTATGTGTCTGTGTTCAAATTCACTCTTCGTAGAAGGGCTAGTCATATTGGACTTAGGGCCCACCCTAATCCAGGATGAGCTCATGTTAACTTGACATGTACAAAGAACCTATTTCCAAATAAGGTCACATTCATAGGTTTTACCAGACAGGAATGGGGGTCAGGGAGCCACTATTCTAAATAGTGAAGCAGCCAAATGCAGAAAGAATTAGAGAAGGAAAAGATGGCAATAGGGAGATCAGCAAAGAGCCACACGGCTAAAACAATAGAGCTCAAACAACAGTAACAACACTGTGGAAAGTAAAGGGGCGACAGGAAAGAGAATGTAAAAGGTAGAATCAACTGGGTTGGACAACTGATTTGAAATTGGAGAGCAGAGACGTTAAAGATGACCCAAAGGGCAGGACACAGTGGTTCATACCTGTAATCCCAGCACCTAGGGAGTTTAAGGCAGAAGGATCACTTGAGGCCAGGAACTGGAGATCAGCCTGGGCAACACAGTGGGACCCCATCTCTACAAATAAGTTTTAATAAATAGCCAGGCATGGTGGCATGTGCCTGTAGTCCCAGCTATTCAGGAGAATGAAGTAGGAAGAATGCTTGAGTCCCACAGTTTGAAGTTATAGTGAGCTGTGATTGCACCACTTCACTGCAGTCTGGGCGACAGGGCAAGACCTTGTCTTAAGACAAAAAAAGATGACCCAAAGATCTGGGACCGGACACCTAGTTGAATGATGGTACCACTAACCTAGGTAAGGCAGTGGAAAGCTGCAGCTAGTTTGATGAGAAGTCAATTTGATTTTGTGTCTCCTATTGTAATGCTGATGGATGGCGTCGTTTTCTGTGCCTGTCCAGGCAGCTGTGCAGTCGAGGCTGGAGTGATGGACAGAAGTTAGAGCAGGTGCTGGGGAGTGAGAAATCATCCAGCCAAAGGAAACAGAGAAATCCTCATCAGAGTGGACAAAATTCCAGACAGTGAGAGGACAGGAGAGGGGAGAAGGGAGAATTTTGACAAATACCTCAACTGCGCATCAGAGAGGAATAGAGGAGATGAAATGGGAGAATTCAAGAAATCAGTGGGCAGGGAGTGAAATTGGTAAAGGAAGGAAAAAAATTTGTGGATAAATCATGTGATTTAATCTTGTTATAAAATATAAATACACATTCTCAGACATTTCCTTTGAGTATCACCTTTATATCCACACAACACACATCAAATTTTAGAATTCCTTCAGAACTAACATGGGACATATGGCTAGAATTTCTCATTAAAAAATCCCTCAGAAATATATTTGTATTGAATTCTCAGCAACTTTAATGTTAAATGTGCACACTTTTTGGTGAAGAAAATGTTTTTGTCAACACATAGACAGATAACATGGTAACCTTCTGGAAGTAAAAGGATGCTTTAAAAAATTTTTTCTCTCTCTCCTGTCCCATCTCTACACCTGGAAGATCTGAACATTTTCCAAGTGTCTGGTGAAAATATATAGATTTTTGTCATGAGGATTGTACAGGTTGATTTTCTCTTTCTGCACCAGGGAGAATTCAGTACTGAGTTTTGTTTCCAAATAAATTTCTTTTTTTTTTTTTTTTTTTTTTTTTTTTTTTGAAATGGAGTCTTGCTCTATCACCCAGGCTGGAGTGCAGTGGTACGATCTTGGCTTACAGCGTCCCGAGTAGCTAGGATTACAGGTTTACAGGTTTGCACTACCACGCCCACCTAATTTTTTTTGTATTTTTAGTAGAGGTGCAGTTTCACCATATTGGCCGGGCTGGTCTCAAACTCCTGACCTCGAATGATCCACCCCTCTCGACCTCCCAAAGTGCTGGGATTACAGGCATGAGCCACTGCGCCGGCCTGTTTTCAAATAAATTTCTTATCTAAGTATAACCTGTGCTCAGGAAAGAGCACAAATCACAAGTACACCTTTGTAAATAACCACAAAGTTGTTTGAAATGCCTGTTCTTCGGTGCCGTGAAGAAAAAGCACTTGAACATAAATTTAATTTCCTCAGCAAGGCCATTTTTATACTTTCTGCAGAAAGGGTACATTCGCCAGCAGTTTTGCCACAAGAGTACACTGAACAAAGGAGTCAGGGTCATTTATAACTTGACGCGTCCACTTTACTGCTGTGTCTGGTTTCTATTGGCTGGAGCGGGACTTCCCATTCTGTATTTGTCCTGATTGGCCTGTAACTTAGAACTTTTTAAAAGAGGCAAAGGCAGAGGAGAACAAAGGAAGGGGGAAGTAACTTGTGGAATACTGAGAAAGGTAAAAACACCTTCAAATACGGAAGAGGAACAGGCTGTGACCTAATGCTTGCTTGGACCAGTGTAAGCATGCCAGGGCAAATATTTAGGCTACACGGTGGGAGCTAAGAACGTAAAGTACATCGATTTCTTTATTACGGCTAGCAGACGTTTAAAAATGTTAGCACAGGTCTTTGAATACATTTTGCTTCTGAGAGAAGTTTCTGTTTATTCCTAATTAGACGGGGAGGAAAGTTTTTGAAGAGGAACCTCTACTTTACTTTTCACAAAGTGAACCCTACTGGAATAAGGATCTTGCAGTAGAGCATCACCAGCACCCCGCAAGCTCCCTGTGCTCGTTTCAGTCACTGTCTCCCTCCCTCCACAAACATAGCCCCTGTTCTGACTTCTACCAGCATAGTTGAGATTTCTCTGTTTTTGAACCTCATATAAACATAAAGACACAATTCATATTTGTTTGTGTCTAGCTTCTTTTACTCAAAAATACTTATAAGATTGATCCACGCTGTTGAACTCAACAGTGGTCCATTCCTTTTCATTGCTGTATTTTATCCCATTATACGATTCTACCTTATGCGTAGACTACACATTTATTTGTTCTACCTCTGATGAACGTTTGGATCATTTTCATTTTGGAGCTGTTATGAATAGTCCTGCTATGACAATCCCTGGTCACGCCTTTTGGGGCTCATATGGACTCATCTGTTTTGGGTATATGCCTAGACACAGAACTTATTTGTAAACGTTTCCTGATTTTAACTCTTCTTTGACAAAATAGCTCAAGTATGGAGATCACAGTATGTTTCCCTTTTGGTGGCAGAAAATGAAACTAATTTGTAAACAGACAAAAGGACATTAGTCAGAATTTTCATGATGACAAGTTAAGCTGTAAAATAAAAATGTTGAAATATTGGAAACTACAACAAAGCAAAGCTTTTTGAAGAATGTCATGAGAAACGCCTTTTGAAAAAAGTGATAAGGAGCCAAGTTAGACTCCCTTAAAAGCAGCTCAGAAGAATTTGAGGCACAGAAAGAGCTCTGTTTTCTTTGAAGAAAGCAGAAGTGTTTGACATGTGCTCTGATTGTCCAATTTCAGCAAGACAACTAAAAAACAAAACAAAGAAGAAGAAACGAGTATACCCCCATATACTCCACGACTTTTTCAAAGTACTGCAAGTTGCCATGTTAAAAGCTTCATTATGATAAAATAAGTCATTTTGCTTTCTCTCAGGGGAGTTATATAATTCCTTTGATTAAGAGGAAGTAGAGCAGTTATTCCACTCCCAAATCCTGGCACTTGCTACTTTGTAGCCTGGAGAAATAGATTTCTCTGGGCTTGTGGGTAATAGACGTTTTGCCTTCCTTCTTCTCACACCCTGTATATTTCTTTTTCAACCACCTTCCCTTCAACACCTCATTAAATGGAACACCTGTGTACATGAAGCCAAAACCACTGTATCCACTGCAGGCCTAAGCTGGCGTCTCCGTCTTATTTCCTCTGGAGAACACATTTGCAGAGAGGGAAGGAGAAACGTGAGACAGTCTATGGTTTCTGAGGAGTACTCATCCTGTTAATAAGAAGTAAATAAGAAGGAGAACCCTAACTGCAGGTGCAAAGTCTAGATTCTGGTCGCAGGCACCATGCATGGCCTTCAGCAAACAGGCCAAGTAAGGCCAAAGTCCCTGGGGCCTGTTCCTTCATCTCCAAAATGCAGTTAGTCTCAGATGAATGTTACACTCCTCCCAGAGTTAAAGAATTGCATCATTCTCTGTTTTTTTGCAAGAACATTAACTTCAGCTAAATTCCTTCAGTACCATTATTGAGTCTCTCCATTACACAATGGAGATGCTATTAAGATTATCTTGTAAATGAATACCAAACATTTTCCAGAAACCACCCCTACAGCCCTGCTACACACACTTCTTACCCAGCTTTGCTTCCCCACAAGAACTTTCTCTGTTTCATTCAACAGAAGAAGGATTTTCTCTCGGTGACAGGGAGCAAGTGACTGTTCACAAAAATTAGAATGTTGTACACACACAAGCCCAGTGTAGCAGTGATTATCACTGACCCCGGAGCCAGAGGCTTGCATTCCTATTCAGGCTCTGTCATTCGACTGGCTGTGTGACTCTGAGCCAGTGACTTAACCTCTCTGTTCCTGAGTTTCTCCATCTGTAAAACAAGGATGGTAACAATAATTAAGCACCATATGGGCTGTTGTGAGGATTAAGTAAGTTCATATTTCTAAGGCACTTGGAACAGTGCCTAGCACAAAGCAAAGATTAGATGAGATGACAGATAAATGGATAGATACATACATACATACTCACATACATACATATACGAACCCCAAATATCTGAGACAGGTCTCAATTTAGGAAATTTATTTTGCCAAAGTTAAGGATGCACGCCCGTGACACAGCCTCACGAGGTCCTGACGACGTGCGCCCAAGGTGGTTGGGGTACAGCTTGGTGTTATCAATCAGTATATGTAAGATGCACATTGGTTCAGGCCAGAAAGCCAGGACAACTCAAAGTGAGGAAGAGGGTTCACAGGTCATAGGTAGATAAGAGACAAATGGTTGCATTCTTTTGAGTTTCTGACCAGCCTTTCCTAAGGAAGAAATCAGATATGCATTTATCTCAGTGAGCAGAGGGATGACTTTGAATAGAATGGAAGGCAGGTTTAGCCTAAGCCATTCCCAGCTTGATTTTTCCCTTTAGCTTAGTGATTTTGGGGTTCCAAGATGATAGATAGATAGATAGATAGATAGATAGATAGATAGATAGATAGATAGATAGATAGATTTTGGGGTTCCAATATAGATAGATAGATAGATAGATAGATAGATAGATAGATAGATAGATAGATAGATAGATGGACGGACAGACAGATCAGAAAGTGAGCAAGAAAAAGATCTTACTTAGCAATTAGAAATGCAAATTTTTAGATGTGAAAGACCTTTGATATAGTATATATGGCATCTACCCTATTGTAAGCAAAAGGATATAATTAAATAACGATACAATTAAATAGTCTAAGTACAACTCATATTCTAAAACATGGCTAACAATTCATGAGTCTAAGCATTTCAGCCACAGTATCAATAGCCTGATGCTTGCAGTACATGACAAAAATCACTACAACCACAATACAAATTCAATAGAAAGCAACAAGCTCGGTAAATATTGAATATATTAATTAATTTATTCAAGTTCTTTGGCTGCTGTTCTATAATGATTTTCTTATTTGCCTGAGAAATTAACGGTGTCCACACTGGCCCTTTCAAAAATGCTCAAGAAATGGTGTCCTGAAGGTTGATATTATTATCGTTTTGTCCAAACACAGCTAGTGACCTTGAGAATACATAGAAACCTAATCAGATTCGCAGGAGAATAACAGAGGCGCCAGTCAGACATTTAGTGAGGTGCTGGGGTCAGCTTGACTGATAAAAGTCGTGGGTAACAAGTTTTAGCTCACCAAAGTCACCGGGGAACCTTCAGCCTTACTTGGGGCAGTTGATGCTCTCGCACATCTTCGTACACAGTGGAAATTCTGAGGACCTTTATTGCCTGCCCTGCTGATCGTCTATGAGATTAGTTTCTGAGCTTGGTAGATTTGAGCTTGAGTAGCTGACAAATGTTGTCAATTTTATGCAGTCGACATCTGATCAGGTGTCATGGTCTTGAGTCTTTCAAGATTCAATCTTCTGGGGGCTTGCCTATCTCTTTTCAAGGCTAAGGAGAAATTGAACTAAGGGGAATATTTGGATGAATTGCCCTTTGTTTTTGCTTAGCGTCGTTTTAATTTTCATCTCCTCTAACAGGTATGCGTGGCATATACAATACAGAGATACATAAGGGAACCATTAATAAAGATTCTTGTAAATTGCCTTTATTTTATTTTTATTTATTTATTTATTTATTTATTTATTTTGAGACGGAGTCTCGCTCTGTCGCCCAGGCTGGAGTGCAGTGGCGCGATCTCGGCTCACTGCAAGCTCCGCCTCCCGGGTTCACGCCATTCTCCTGCCTCAGCCTCCCGAGTAGCTGGGACTACAGGTGCCCGCCACCACGCCCCGCTAATTTTTTTGTATTTTTATTAGAGACGGGGTTTCACTGTGTTAGCCAGGATGGTCTCGATCTCCTGACTTCGTGATCCACCCGCCTCGGCCTCCCAAAATGCTGGGATTACTGGCGTGAGCCACTGCGACCGGCCGTAAATTGCCTTTAAATGTGGACTTCAGTGGGTAGATGGTTCTAACATGTTTCTCTTAATTATTAGCTTGTGTCCATTATTGGGATGTTTATGAGACAAAGCTGGATCCATTTGGATCAATGAAAGCTTGGTTTAAAAAAGGGAATTGGTCTTGGGGAAATTTTGTGAAACAGCATTTTGGCTTATGAAAGGAGATTATCAATTGAAATAAAAATGAGATGCCATTTTTTACCCATCACAGTGCCCAAGATTTGAAAGTTTTATAGTACACACCCTCACTGTAACATAAGAGTGGAGGGAGTCAGACACTCTCTATACTGGGGGTATAAATTGGTATAACCTCCATGGGGAGCAAAATTGACAATGTCTAATTTTTTTTTAAAATACACATGACTTTTGAGCCAACAATTCTACTCCTAGAAGTCTACCTTAGAGATACATTGACAGATGTACAAAAACATTTTCACATTGAATTAGTGACATATTCAAATATCCATCAATAGAAGACTGATTTAATGAAATGTTCCCGGCTCAGTGGCTCACACCTGTAATCCCAGCACTTTGAGAGGCTAAGGTGGGTGGATCACATGAGGTCAGGAGTTCAAGACCAGCCTGGCCAACATGGCAAACCCCCGTCTCTACTAAAAATACAAAAATTAGGTGGACATGGTGGTGCCCATCTGTAATCCCAGCTGCTCAGGAGGCTGAGGCAGGAGAAGCGCTTGAGCCCTGGAGGCAGAGTGTACTGCCCTCCAGCCTGGATGACAGAGCGAGACTGTTTCAAAAAAAGTAAAGAAAAAGGAAATATTCCAGATCTAGACAGTGAAGTACAATTTATAGTTGTGAAGTATGTTCTACTTGTGTGTTTGTGTGTGGACACGTGCATATGTGTGTGTGTATATATAATCACCAATGGTAATATTTTATGCCTGAATCTGATTAGAATATCTCAAGAAGCATGTAAAAGTGGTTGCCACTAGTGAGAACTGGGTGGCTGTAGGTCAGACGTATAAGAGAAATTAACTTTTTGTTTCTGCTCCCTTGTTAATTTTGAATTTTGTATCATCTGCATATATTACCTACTCAAAAAATAGTAACAAAAGAGTTTCAAAAAGAGAGCTTTTCAGTTTTGAGGGTAAGAATTGGGTTGCTCCCAACTGGGCACGGTGGAGCATGCCTGTATTCTTGCCACTTTGGGAGGCTGAGGCGGGTAGATCACTTGAGGTCAGGAGTTCGAGACCAGTCTGGCCAACCTGGCGAAACCCCATCTCTACTAAAAATACAAAAAAATTCGACGAGTATAATGGTCAATAGCCTGTAATTCCGGCTACTCGGGAGGCTGAGGGAGGTGAATTGCTTGAGCCTGTCTACTGTGCTCCAGCCTGGGCAACAGAGCAAGACTCCATCCCAAAAACTTGAGTTGCTCCCTCTCAAGCATGTGCTTGTGCTTATAGAAGAGGTAAAAATCAGTGATTCCGTCATGATAGGAAGTGGGTAGCATCACCCAGAAAGTACAAATGCAAGCAATCCGGGTTGATTAAGAAGTGAAACAAGCATCACTATACTCTGCTCCCCTTGGCCTGGCTTTGTCCCTTTTCTGCAGACTCCGAACAGGAAGGCGGGGTGTTTATCTTTCCAGCTTTCCCTTTCCGTCTTGCTGATGTTCTCTGCTCTGAGTTTCAAGACTTTCAAAACTCACAAGCAGGGAAATGAGTGTCAGGCACACCCAGGAGTACCCTGAACTAATGATGGGGCGAAACATAATAACTCATCTTTTCTCAGTCTTGCCATCTTTCACTTACTGTACCATTTGGAGTCAGAGGCTTACAGGGATTCCGAGGTCACCACCAGAAGTGTGCAATTGGAATGTGCCAGGAATGATCGCCTGGGCTTCACCACGTGGACTTTCTAAGGCACTTGTTTTCTAGGGTTCAAATGCACATTGTGGAGACACTAATCCTTACTGCATCCTCCTGAATCTTTTATAGACTTTTTTTTTTTTTTTTTTTTGAGGTGGAGTTTCACTCTTGTTGCCCATGCTGGAGTGCAATGGCACGATGTCGGCTCACTGCAACCTCCACCTCCCAGGTTCAAGTGATTCTCCTGCCTCAGCCTCCCAAGTAGCTGGGATTACAGGCGCCAACCACCACGCCTGGCTAATTTTTGTATTTTGGCATTGAGATGGTCAGAGAAGCAAAACACATGGAAAGGAAGGTGGAGGATTCTGTTTCCAGAGATTCGCTTACTAGTGTGTTTCTTGCATATCTTTAGTCTATTTCATAGGAACAGTGTGAGGCTGTATTAAAAACTAGAGATAAAAACTAGAGATTAAAACCTAGAGATAAAAATACAGCTGGATCGAGGCTGGGATCCTCTTGTGCTCTGGTCCCAGATGCCCGTTCCTGATCTCCATTATAATAAAATCCTCATGGGTATGCAGCCCAGGAGAAAAATACAGACAACAGAAGGATTTTTCTATCAAGCTAAATTTATCCCACTTTAAAAGCCAATATTTTTATCTCTCCTGTTTTCAGTGTGTGTTAAAATGTCTTTTCTTTAATAAAATCATGGAGACAGCAGATTATATTTGGCTTGTTTCATTTTTTCTTCTTTTTTTGTTTTTTTTCTGTTGTTGTTGTTATTTGTTTGTTTTTGAGATGGAGTCTTGCTTTGTTGCCCAGGCTGGAGTGTAATGGCGCAATCTTGGCTCACTGCAACCTCAGCCTCGCGGATTCATGCAGTCCTCCCACCTCAGCCTCCTGAGTACCTGGGATTACAGACGCCTGCTACCACGCCCAGCTAATTTTGTATTTTTAGGAGAAACAGGGTTTCACCATGTTGGCCAGGGTGGTCTCAAACTCCTGACCTCAGGTGATCCACCCGCCTCAGCCTCCCAAAGTGCTGGGATTATAGGTGTGAGCCACCGCGCCCAGTCCATTTTGTTTTTAATTCCCTAACGTAGCATATAACATACTGACAACCCTATAGGTTGGTCCCCCCAGTATTTAATTTCATTTTCAGATTGTACTGTTTCATATTACTCAAAGTCTGGAAACCCTCATCTAGTTAAGCTGGGAATTTGACACATGAGGAAACTGAACCCAGGGAGACTGAGGTCCTCAAGTCACCAACTAAGTGATGCCAGTGTTCCACTATGCACCTGCATTATTGGGCATGTCCTCCCACCAGGAAGTTGTCCCCAAGGTTGTAGTTGTTGCAGTAATATTAGAAAGCCAATGAGGGGATGCATCCTTTTCTCTTCTAGGGACGGCCTGGGTGAAGATGCATGAACCTGGTGTCAGGCACAGCACTGCCATTGTAAGATAAATTTAGGTCACTGGACATCCGTCTCTCTTTGAGCTAAACTGGACCAATGACTTGTAAGCTGAACAAGGAGCTCAGGTTATTTATTGATTAGGGTTGTAAAGTGCAGGTAGAGACCCACCCACCCAAGGCCCAGGATCAGATCTGATCATCTCTCATGAAAATATTTCATTTTCTTCTGAAAATATTTATCTGTTGTCTTGTGGAAGCTTCATTTTTCTCAGGGATGGACACTGTATATATTCACCTCATGGAAGCTTAAAGGGCAAGAGACATCCTCCCATGGCTGTTCCACAGCCAGCTGTTCTTGGAACTCTTCTTCTAAGTTCTGGAACTCGGGTGTGGGAAACAGAGGGCCCTGTCTGCTCAAGGATCCAGCAATAGTCAGGGATGTGCGTCTCTGGATTCTCATCACTCGGAACCCGGAGAGCTGCCCTCACCTGCTACCAGCCTGCCACAGACAACCAGCTGGGTACCGATAGCTCCTCCACAGCCTAGGGAGCAGGCAAGGATATGCACAATGCAACAAATGCATTTGATGAACATCTAGGGAAAGGCAGGGTACACAGTGCCATGACCTCCCAAGCCTGTCCTTAGTGGGGGACACTAGGGACCAAATAGAAAAATGTCCAAGTTATAACAGATAGCTCTTGCTATTGGGGAATGTAGTGTCTCAGCAACATAGTGGACCCGTGTTTAGCTCCCACTTATAAGTGAGAACATGCGATATTTGATTTTCTGCTTCTAAGTTAGTTCACTTAGGATGAATGCCTCAAGCTCCATGCATGTTGCTGCAAATGGGATGATTTTATTCTTTTTTAGGGCTGTGTAGCATTCCATGGTGTCTATATATCACATTTTCTCCCTTCCTTCCTTCCTAACTTCTTTTCTTTTCTTTTTTCTTTTCTTTTCTTTTTTTTTCTTTTCTTTTCTTTCTCTCTCTCTCTCTCTCTTTCTGAGTTTTGCTATGTTGCTCAGGCTGGAGGGCAATGACACAATCTCGGCTCACTGCAACCTCCACCTCCTGGGTTCAAGAGATTCTCCTGCCTCAGCCTCCCACATAACTGGGATTACAGGCGCATGCCACCATGCCCAGCTAATTTTTGTATTTTTAGTAGAGATGGGGTTTTGCCATGTTAGCCAGGCTGGTCTTGAACTCCTGAGCTCAAGTGATCCACTCGCCTCAGCCTCCCAAATTGCTGAGATTACAGGCGTGAGCCACCATGCCCGGCCTATCACATTTTCTTTATCCAATCAGCCATTGGTGGACACTTAGGTTGGTTCCTTGACATTAGCTATTGGGTACAATGCTCAATATTTGGGTGATGGTCACACTAGAAGCCCACACTCCACCAATAAGCATGTATTAATAATATACATGTAACAAGCACATGTGCCCTGAATCTAAAATAAAAATTTTTTTTTTTTGAGACAGAGTCTCGCTCTGTTGGCCAGTCTGGAGTGCAGTGGCACAATCTAGGCTAACTGCAACCTCCACCTCCCAGGCTCAAGCGATTCTCCTGCCTCAGCCTCCTGAGTAGCTGGGATTACAAGCATGTGCCACCACGCCCGGCTAATTTTTGTATTTTTAGTAGAGACAGGGTTTCACCATGTTGGCCAGGCTGATCTCGAACTCCTGACCTCAGGTGATCCGCCCACCTCAGCCTCCCAAAGTGCTGGGATTATAGGCGTGAGCCACCGCGCCCAGCCAATACAATTATCTTAAAAGAACGTAGTGGAACCTCGCAGATATTGTTTCGTTCCAGACCTACCTGGTGACTACTGCAGCCACCTGAATTGCTCTTGGGTATATCTGGCAATACCAGGCAAAGTTACCAAGACTGGGAAACAGACTGTGCATGATTTCCCACCACCACTGTCTCCTGCTCAAAGACACAAACACACTCAGCCCCATTTCCTTCCTGCAGGATGTCCCCTGCCTTTTATCACTAGTGCGGTCCAGGGATGCTGGCTCCTAGCAACAGATGGGGTGAGGGGATGCCATGCTGGTGTCTGAGGGGTGATGGTGGACACGGCGCAGAACACCGCATCAACCAAAGGGTGGGCGTCTTAGGGTGGTGTCCGCCAGCAGCTTCTCCTTGCTGGCGCCCCCTGGTGGCCTTCACTGGAAGTGGTGGCAACGTAGTTCCCAGGCAGCAATAGTGAGGGAGGGGTGGCGGGTGTGGATTGCGCTATTTGCGGTTCACCGTTTACAGACTCTCCCAAGTACAACTCTCCTGCAAGTCAAGGGGTGATAATGCTTTGTTTTAGCCGGAAGTTCACCAAGAACTATTCATGTTTCAGGAAAAGCGCTTCACTAATGGCAATACCCCAGTGGCATTTGAGTCTCCAACATGACAGGCATTTGGCAATTAGCATTTGGAGCTCTGGCCTCAGAGTAATTAAAAAATCGATCACTTCTTCATGATTTCTGGTTGTAGTTGCATTATCTGCAAACATTTACATATTGTAATATATGTTATTTGCTGACAGATTACTTTCCTACTATCTTTTGTTTACATAACAGAGAATTGTGCTAATTTTTTTAAATAATATGTGTAAGCAGGTTGCACAATCCATGAATTTTATTTGAGGACAGTAAGGGAGTATTTTTAAATACTTGTTAGAGCCAGCAGTGGTAGATTGCCTGAAGTCCCAGCTACTCAAGAGGCTGAGGCCTGAGGATTGCTTGAGTCTGGGAGTTCAGGGTCAGCCTGGGCAACATAGCAAGACCCCATCTCAAAAAATTAAAAACTTAGAATATTTCTTAGAACCAAGGCCGCTGACTCTAAAGGGATTAAACGTCATTGATCATTCTAAGGCCCATGGGAAAGGCAATGGGGGAAGAAAAGAAAAATCTAAGTCAGAGTTGGGTGAAATGGATGGTGGTTCTTCCTCAAGATTGTTTTACAACCAGCAGACTTCCTGGATTTGGCAATGACATTAATGAGCAAAATGCCCCACTCAAAGTTGTCCAAAGTGCAGAACATGCAATGGTATAGTCGTCACATAGCTCCAGCTCCTATTCCACAGCTTCTCGTTTCAGACCAGCTCTAAAAGCTTCGCCTAGAGCTCATGTCTTGGTTCTCTAAACAACTCCGGAAGGCATGGAAATCTTTAAATCCTGTGTGTCTGTTACAGATGGGAAAGAGCCATTAAAAAACATCTGTAAGGCTGGGTGTGCCTATAATCCCAGCACTTCGGGAGGCTGAGGCAGGTGGATCACCTGAGGCCAGGAGTTCAAGACCAGCCTGACCAACATGGTGAAACTCCATCTCTACTAAAAATACAAAAATTAGCCAGGCATGGTGGTTGGCACCTGTAATCTTAGCTACTCAGTAGGCTAAGGCAGGAGAATCACTTGAACCCGGGAGGCGGAGGTTACGGTGAGCCAAGATCGTGCCATTGCACTCCAGCCTAGGCAACAAGAGTGAAACACCATCACAAAAAAAAAAAAAAAAAAAAAAAAAGCCTATAAAAGATTCAGGAGGATGCAGTAAGGATTAGTGTCTCCAGAGTGTGTATTTGAACCCGGGAAAACAAGTGCCTTAGAAAGTCCACGTGGTGAAGCCTAGGCGATCATTCCTGGCACATTCCAATTGTACACTTCTGGTGGTGACCTCAGAATCCCTGCAAGCCTCTTTGACTCCAAGTGGTACAGTAAGTGACAGATGGCAAGACTGAGAAAAGATGAGTTATTATGTTTCACCCCATCGTAAGTTCAGGGTACTGCTGGGTGTGCCTGACACTCATTTCCCTGCTTCTGAGTTTTGAAAGTCTTGAAATTCATCCTTGTGACTGGTCAGGGGTTGTGGGGTACATGAGCCAGGGACTGCAGTGGGGCTGGGGATGGATGCAGAGGAATAGAGGCTTTGTACTCATTGCAGAGGCTGTCAAAATGGAAAATGCATCCTGAGTGGGAAAGACAAGGTTGGTTGTGTAAGCCGTCTACACAAACATGGAAGAATAAGGGCAGATGCTAAGAGTGTAGTCTTCTGAGAACCACTGCCTGATCCCAGGCCAGTGCCAGGCTGCCAGGGGCCCTATAGAAGCAAACCTTTAAATTAACATGTCTGTTCTCCAAGAGATAGCTGGAGCAGACAGGCCAGCCTTTAACTAGACCCAGACAGGCAGCTTGCTGTCTATATGGCCATCAAAAGGGCTTGTTTTACTTAAACAAACAATCTTTAAAATCCTCTCTCTTTGTAGTTTGAAGGTAAGGCAGAAGCTTGATAGACAAGTATGTCATTAGGACATTAATATCAGTTGCTCTTACACATATCATTGAGAGTTTTCTTTTCCATCTTTATGGAGATATCACAGACAAAAATTGTATGTATTTAAGGTGTATGATGTAATGTTCCTATGCAGGTATATATTGTGAAATAATCACCAGGATCAAGCTAATTAATGTATCTATCACCTCATATAGTTACCATTTTCTTTTTTGCTTTCTTTTTCTAAAAAACATTTTATGAGAACACTTAAGATCTATCCTCTCAGCAAATTTCAAGTAGACAGTACAGCGTTGTTAACTCAGTCACATTGCTGGGCATTGGGTCCCCAGAACTTATTCCTCCTGCATAACTGAAACTTTGTACCCCTTGACCAGCATCTCCCCATTTCCCCCTCCTCCAGCTCCTGGAAACCACATTCTTCCCTGTTCCTCTGTGAGTGTGGCTATTTTAGCCTTCTACCTAGAAGTGAGATGATGCAGTATATGTGTCTTTCTGTGTCTGACATTTTTCACTTAGCGTAATATCCTCCAGGTTTGGGAAAAAGACAATCTCTTCAATAAATGGTGTTGTAAAAACTGGATATCCACATGCAGAATAATGAAATTGGACCTTTATTTTATACCATATACAAAAATCAACTCAAAAACGATTAAAAACAAACACGTAGTTTTTTTTTTTTCATATAAACTGAATCTGTGGGACTTATTGGGTGGTCAAAATAAAAGCCAGTGGTTTTGCTCTTTAAAAGTATCTCAGTACTTATTTAATAATTGGATTAAACTTCTACTTAGGTTTACCGACCCAGGCATGAAAATAGGTAACCAATGTGTCTTACTGACTGATTCTGATCCACTGTGTGGTGGTCTGATCACCTGCCCAAACCTGATCTTCAAATATGTGATCTTGCTGAATAGAAAACCACTGCTCTAGGTTGGACAGGAATATGGTTCAAGAAACACATTTTGTATATGCAATTGCCTACTGCTTTGGGCTTACACGTGGTTGTCCTTAATAGAGATTGGTTGATATGAACTGAATTAATCTAGTTGAGGCAAGAACCTCACTTTAGCGGAGCACTCATGCGTTTGAAGCAGATGATTCATTTTCAGGGCTGCAGAAATCTATAATACTCTCTCTAGAAGAACGATCTGCCCACCGTTTCCCTGGGGAGAAGGACTAAGGAGAGACCAGCTTCATGCCTGTACAGAGAATTCAGCCAATTCCCACCCCACCACCGAGACTTCTATTTTATTTGAATCTTATCACTAAAACATTAAGCCCGCTGGAGATGTTTCATAGAAATGGGAGAAAGAGATGATCATCTGAGGTTCAAACAGAAAGAAATTTAACGGTTCTAAATTTAAAAACATACCCACAAGTGTTGTTATTTAAATGCACAGAACAAATTCTGGTGTTTGCCTACCATAGAGAGTGTGTCACTGATTAATTGTTCTCAACCAGCCAGCCCCAGCAGGGTGGTTCATGTCAGATCATTCTTAGGTGGCCACCAAGCTTTGATCAATGGTTAAAGTGGATTTTTTTCCAACAGAGATTTACACCATCAATGGGATGTCTATAAATAGTAGCAGGATCCTGTGCTGTCAGCATTGAGACCTTGGCTGTCAACTCTTCAAACCCAATGATCCCTGGGCTCAACCCTAGGATCCATCACTGCCCTGATGTCCCTGCCACTTAGTGCTGCCAATCCCAACCTCAGGAGGTGTACTACATACCTCCCTCATTCTCACTCATTGCCCTTCCCACAGGGTGGGAGTATGAGTATCGATACAAGCATGCAATGTGTCATAATCGCACTGTGGAAAATGGGGGTATCCTTCCCCTCAAGCATTTATCCTTTGAAAAGCAAGTTTTCTTAGTCCCTTTCCTTATGAATTAAATTTGGACAAAATGTTTTTAATATCTGGATTTTCATAAGAGATATGTTTATTTCATCAACCTTCTTCCTGGGGTGGACAAGGGATCAGAGCATGGAGAACAGTTAATGTTTCTTAGGTAGGGCAACAGCCTCTTCTCCCCCTTTGTCAGTGACTCTCCCTCATCCCCAAGTCCCAGAGTGAGTCCCCTGATAAGGAGTTACACTCCACATTCATATTTCCCAAGAAAAAATAATGTAAGATTACATCAATCACATCAGGCCTCCTCTTTTCTAGTCTGTAAGGTCTTGAAGAAGAAACAATATCTTAATCATCTTTGTAGGCACCAGCACCTATGCCAGTATATACCCCAGTTAGTAAATAAACATTTGTCCAAAGGGTGCATTAATGAATGAACAAATGAATGTTCACATTTGATATAAGTATTAATAATATGTCCCCATAATTATCAAAAAAATATATAACAGGTAGTTAGAATATAGTTACTAAGAAAACATCCACAATCGATCGGCCCAAGCCAGCCTTCACCATGTTCTCATATACCGATAAGCACTGACACCCGTGAACTCGCTTGTATGAATGTATCTTCAAGTTTCTCTGTCTTAACACTGGTGTGGTTCTACTTCCTCCCTGGTACCCAATTACTCCAAGTGGCTCATATCATTCACTAAAATCCGAATTCATGATTAATGTCTCTTCGGGGTGACATCCGCATACACTAATTTCCTGTGCATTCTTCAGGCTAACTCCCTTCTGGTCAATTTCTCTCCTTTGGAAACTATTAAAGTGACTTTTGTTGGAAGAGCAGGATGTTCTGACTACATTCTTCTAGAGCCCCAGTGCTAGAGTAAGAACCACACACTCTGCCCAAATCATGTACAATTTCTTATCCCTGAAGTTTGCTATTTACATTCTAAGAGAAGCCAATGCACTGACGGCTTGATTTTTGTTTTGTTTTTGTTTTTGTTTTTGTTTGAGACAGAGTTTAGCTCTTGTTGTTCAGGCTGGAGTGCAATGGCGCCATCTCGGCTCACTGCAATCTCTGTCTCCCAGGTTCAAGCGATTCTCCTGTCTCAGCCTCCCGAGTAGCTGGGATTACAGGCACATGCCACCATGCCCAGCTAATTTTTGTATTTTTACTAGAGACAGGGTTTCATCATATTGGTCAGGCTGTCCACCCACCTCGGCCTCCCAAAGTGCTGGGATTATAGGCGTGAGCCACCATGCCCGGCCTCATTGACAGTTTTTAAAGCCCCCCAAAAAATTGTCTTAGGAAATAGTCACATAAAGTCATGGTTGAGACTGGGAGACTCAACTCTCTCTTGGCAACTGCTTTAAATGGAAACCATAGCTCTTCTCCAAGGTCTGATCCCTTGTCCATTCCAGGAAGAGGGTTGATGAAACAAACAAGTTGTATATCTCTTATGAAATTCCAGCTATTAAAAACATTTTGTCCAAATTTAATTCATAAGGAAAGGGGCTAAGAGGACTTGGTTTTCAAAGGATAAATGCTTGAGGGGATGGAGACCCCCATTTTCCATGATGTGATTATGATGCATTGCATGCCTGGATCAGAATATCTCATGTAACCCATAAATATATACACCTACTATGTACCCACAAACAATAAAAATAAATTTTTTTTAAAAAAGAAAGAAAATTTGATGTTGAACACTCCTCTGAGATCCCTGGAAAACTAGAACAATGTTGCACATATGCAGATACACACCCTCCCCCTAGTCTCCTTATGATAGGGCCCCTCATGGGCATCAGGTTGTCTTGCTTGGTGAGAGAAGGCATTTGGCTTTTTGAGGACCTTCAGGGCAGCTATAGTTTTAACAAAAGATGGCAACTATGTGGCAAGAAGTCCTCTTGTGTTGAGACTTTCTTGCTGATGTGATGCAGCTGGTTATTGAATCAATTTCAGACATGGCAAAACCATGAGCCCCTAGGAAGGTCTGTAGCTCAGTTAGCCCATCAGGGAAATAGATTTTCTGTGCATTCTTGGCTATTGAAGACATTCATCACAGCACTGCCCGCCCCTTCCTAGTGCCGTTCCTAACAAGAGACACCTGCTGCGGGACCCGCTCTAATTCTTCCATTAGAGGCCTGAAAACAAAATAGAAACCATAACTCGAAGAACATGCATGTACAATTTAGGACCCACTGTCAAGCTAAACTCGTCTGACAGACTCCAAATCTGCTTTTGAAATAATACAGTGCTTTTTGTCCATTTCTTTATCTTTGCCCTTAATTTTATGGTAGCTTTGTTTAGGTGTGAAATATTGAATTAAGTCTGTGTCTATCTCCTTTGGGAAAAGAAAATTCACAGAGAGATACTAAAATGGAGAGTTTTAACTGTTCATACCCGAGAGAGCTCTGACATGCAGGGAGGGGAGTTTTACTGTAAAGCAGAAATCTTATATTTATATTTCCCTCTCGATCTCATGAGGGCCACCTTCTTTGACATCAATGTTGGCTGTTAAGTGGTCACACTCTGTTTGGAATCAGGAGACCAGAGTTTAACAGAAAGTGTTTAGGGAACTAAGAGGACAGAACTGGGCACTGGCTTGCTAGACGAAGGCTGATTTTGTTACTACAGTCACAGCAAGGATGGCCATTAGCGTCTTGACAGCCACGTGTCCCTGAGAGATTTTCTCAGGCCTGAAAAACTGTCCAAAGCAGTATCTTTCTTAGGATACATGATTTCAGCCTTAAAAAGGGAAGAGAGTCCGACACAGGCTACCCCGTGGGTGAACCTTGAGGACATTACACTAAGTGAAATAAGCCAGTCACCAAAGGACAAACACTATATGATCTCACTTATACGAGGTCCCTAGAGTGGTCAAATTGATAGAGACACTAAGTAGAATGGTGATGGCCAGGCAGCTGTGGGAGGGGAGAAATGGAGTTATTGTTTAATGGTTACAGTGTTTCCGTTTTGCAAAATGAGAAGAGTTCTGGAGATGGATGGTGGTGTGATAGTGACTATCCTTCAGGCCCCAAAATTTTTCTTAGACAATAATCATGTGATGTCATTGTTGAGACTAGCAGACTGCCTTAAATAAGAAACACTAGCTGTTATCCACAGTCTGATCCCTTGTCCATCCCAGGAAGAGAATTGATGAAATAAACAAGTCTATCTTGTTTATTCCAGTACAAACTGAACCAAGTACAAGGTGAATGTACTTAACACTACGGAACAGTACACTTAAAAATAGTTAAGATGGCAAATTTTATGTGAGGTATATTTTACCACAATTTCCAAACATTTTTAAGTTAAAAAAAAAAAAGCAAACTTTGGAAGCAGAAAAGGAGAAACTGCATTTGCAAGATTTCGTGGATATTCTGTAACTGGCAGAAGCTTGAGGAATTGACACGAGATATTAATTTTTTTCCTTGATGTTTATCTACTCTGGCAGCAGAGGGGGTGCGGAGGATGGAGAAGAAAGACAGTCTGAGGGATCTAATAATATTCTGAGGAAAAATTTAGTACCCCCACAACTTTCGTTTCCTTGTTTTTCACAAGACTATGTGCTTTTCAGTCATCGTGTACAAAACAAGGTCTGATACGTTCTCTACAAAGAACTATTGATGGTGTGTCTGTGTGAATTGCCCTAGCATTGGTCACAGCCAACTTCTGTGGGACCTACTGCCCCCGTTCGACAATACACTCCAGTGTGTTTAGCCATTTATGAAAGGTCAGAAATCAACTGAGAAATGGGCTAGAGTCAAAAACATGTGGCCCTATAAATATCAGAGTCAGACGGTCTATTCCATTTTCCCCACTCTTGCTTTCACCCCATCTCACTTCTCTCTTTCACTCACTGGTGAGGTTCTCTGCGCTTGGCCAGCACCTCGGACTGTGAAGTTACACAGGGAAGGCAGTGGCTGCAGTCTTCATCTGGTGGCCTCGCTTTATGCCCATTCTGATCCCATAGCACCATTATTAGAGTTTGGTGTTTGTTTTTTCAAAATATCCTTGTACAGTTTCTGGCTACACAGCTCGAGCAGTCCAGCCTGCGATGTTCTGCTTTCTTTTAAGGGTTTCTACTTCCCATTAGTGGCAACCCTGCCTTGTGATCAAATTTGACGCCGACGGTGTTTCCTGAGCTGGGGAGTTTGCAGATCTGATCTGTCAGCGGGGACTGAGAGCAAATCGGGACATTCATCATGACTTTGGCTGCCAAGCTGGAAGACTTTGAGCTGACACTGGAGCACCTGCTCATGGATGTGTTTGTAAGTAAAGGCTTTTCCTATTCCAGGTGCAAGAGAGTCTCCCCTGCCACTCCGAAAGTCCTTGGGACCCTGTCCCCATTACGGAATCTCATTCTGATCTGCAACTGTGCAGTTCCCAAGTCCACATGATTTATTCTTACTCATGTGCGGTCGGGGGAGAAAACCGTAAAGTTCCTCAGTGCCTGAGTGGCACAGAATAGTCCATGCAGGTTAAATAGTAGAGATGTGGGTTTAGAATCAAGTCACTTGCAGAAATCTGAATGAATAGGGTGAAGAAATAGAAACCATTTGCCAGAAGAGATCAAAGCAGCTTCAATAGCTATTCCCTGAATGAACCACATTTGTTTGTTTATGAAGTGACCATCCCAGAAAAAAAAAGGGGAGGGTGCTCAAAATGCTAATTTTTTTTTTTTAGAGGATGCTGAATCTAGGATAGAGGCGTGAACTTCACTGTCCCCAGAATTCCAGTGTCTGGGTCCCTGCTACTTGGAGAGGCATTCAGTTACCAAGAGTTCCTCAGGAAGTGATTTTGTGGCCTGAGGCTGTTTGAGAGATTCTCTACTAAAGAAAAGAGCAGCTGACAAGGACACTTCTATTCCTGTGATGATTTTAGCGATGCAGGCTTTGAAAACTGCAGGGCACGCACTGCAACCTTCACATCACTTCTATCTTAAACCAACCACACTCTTTCTTCCAGTACTTTTCTCAGGGTTTTCTGTTGGCCACGGGTCTGTTCGTTCTGTGTTGTTCATAGGGGTTTAGGGAACTGCAAGACTGTGAAATACACAGGTGGTAAGGCAGCTGAAAGGTCTTCTCGATCCAAGAACAACACTGCGCTGCCCCCGGGAAGGCGGCTGTGAGCTGTTACCTTTCCAGGACCCGCCAGTCTGCGTCTCGCAGCTGGAGAAGGCTATGGAAGGTTGGCGCTTTCTTTATAGTACATCACTGAGTCCTTTTCAGGAACCTTTCAGGGAATGGTGTGTTTTGGCAGACGTGAGAGTCTGAGGCTTTTTTTTTTCTTTATTAATTTAAAATTTGTCTTCAAATTGAGGCAACATTGTGCTGGCAGAATTCCCAGAGGGAATCACCCTTCCCAGGGCTGGGTGTGGGGCTCTGGGCGACTCGCATTCATTCTGACCTTCGTGTTGGAAGTTATGCCTGGAGGAGGAATGTGTCCAGAAGGGAGAGCGTCCTTCTGGGTTTCCAGGGATGGGAGATTCATGGCCAGGGTCATGACTTTATGAGGAGTATGAGTAGAAACTGAACTGCAGACAGGGAGCTTTCTTGGACCACTTCCTCTGCCTGGCTGCCACTGCCTGGGATGGTGGGGATGGTGGCTGGTGGCTGTGGAGTCACTCCTGGGGGTGATCTGTGGCATGCCAAAGGGTCGGTGTGAGTTTGGTCATATTGGAGGAAACGAATTAATCAGGGAACTGTTTTATTTCAATACCACAAAGTCATTAATACATTTCCCATTCTCTCCTTAACTTCCCCTACCCGCAGGCTCCTCTCCTAACACTTCTACCACCTTCGTCTCCTTTCCCAGCTCCAAGATGCACTGCGCCTTGAAAGAGAATGGGGTCAGACACTCCATCCTTTTCTCTAAATACAACCCATCTTTTCATAGCCCCAGTGTGCATCGTTGACTTATCACTTGAACTCACCTTCTCATCCTCCCACAGCCAGCACTTCTCCAGTTCTTCCACCCATTATCATCTCTAGCCCAACCTCCCCACACTCAATTTTTACCCCTTATTTACATAGCATTTGCCTGCCCTCTGTAGCAACATTTTTGTGCCCCTGCTTCTCCCTTGAGAAGCATTTAAATCACATTTAGCATTATGCAATGTTTATATTAAATCATGTGATTCCAACAAATTCAGGCAGCTAGACAAAGGTTTGGGCCAGATCACACAAGGTTTTGGAGGTCAAGTTCTCTTTTAAGCCTATCTCCTATAATTTCCCATTGTGAGTTCCCCACTCCAAACTGGTCAACATTAGTCTCTGCAAGACGGCGAGCCTCTTCTCATTACTATGTCTTTGTGCTTGTAATTCTGCTTCCTCTTGACCTGTCTGAAGTTCATACATCCTTCAAGCCTCAATGAAATTCTCTCCCCTCGCGAAGCTTAGACACCTGGATTTCTGTCGCACTTCCTCTCTGTACCACTCATTATTTGTTGACCTCACTTAGTTAATTCTCTCATTCTGTGTCTCTGTCTTGCCTCCTCCTCAAGGTGATCCTGAGATCCAAAAGGCAAGGACACCTTTGTAACCTCCGTGGCACCTAGAATATTGTATACAAGGACCTCAATAGATACATATCAATCGCTTGAGTTTTAACTAGTATATTTTTATTGTTATTATAAAATTTAACTTTTGGTGGGAGCAATAAAATGCAAAAAAAAAACCAGAAATCTCATGATTGCATGCATTTCTTACCAGGTTGTAATCTGGTGTCTGACACAGTCATTTCAGATGCCATTCTGGTGATATACTGAAGAAATCACTGGATGCAAAAAGAATAGGGACTCTTTTTTGTTTGTAATTTGTTATTGTAAGATATCGGTGAGGTGCACAAAAGCCCATAAAACATGTATGGATAGTCTAAAGGATTATTTACAACATGAACACCCTGTGTAACCACCACCCAGATTAAAAATGAAATATTGTGAGTGAGGACTCCAGGAGTCTCTGAGTATTCCCTCTAGATTAAAATTCTCTCCCTCCCCCAGAGGGAAACAGAACCCTCCCCCAGCTTTTATTTATTTATTTTTATTTTATTGTATTTATGTATTTATTTGAGTCAGGGTCTCCCTCTATCCCCCAGGCTGGAGTGTGGTGACATGATCTTGGCTCACTGCAGCCTCGACCTCCTGGGCTCAAACAATCCTCCCACCTCAGCCTCCCAAGTAGGTGGGACTACAGGTATAAGCCACCATGCCCAGCTGTTTTTTTAATTATTATTATTTTTATTTTTGTGGAGATGAGGTCTTGTTATATTGCCCAGGCTTGTCTTGAATGTCTGGGTTCAAGCAATCATTTTGCTTCAGCCCCAAAAGTGCTAGGATTATTACAGGTGTGAGCCACCATGTCTAGACCCCCCAGCTTTTATATAAGGATTTTTTTTATTTTCTGTATAGCTTCCCCACCTATATACACATCCCCAAAGAAAATTGAGAGGGAGCTTTAAAGTCTCGTGGGCTCAAATCTCAATCCCAGCTTGGTACCACTTCCTAGATGTGAGATTGTTGGCAAGCATTTCGTCTTTGTGAGCTTCAGTTTCCTTATCAATAAAGTGCAGCTAATGCTACCCAGCTTACAGGATCATGGTGAAAATTCAGAAGAGGTGACATAGAGCAAGTGTCCAGGGGTGTGTCTGATGCCAAGGAGGCACATGGTAGGTCAGTTCTCTTCATCCCTTGCCTTGCCCCTAGAAAAGGCGTCTGTTTTAAGTCGCTTGCTGCAATCCATCATTCCCCTTTCCTCCACCTCTACAGCTCTCTCCCACTATTTCTCCCTAACCTTTCCCCCTTGAATGATCGGGAATTTGGGTTCTTTCTAAGCACAGCCTTCACTCCCTGCCTGAACCACAGCAACCTGTGGCTGTTTCTCCTGCTACCAAAATTGCAGGAGCCCTGTGCTCCCGCTGGCTTCCCTAGCATGGCCTCTAAGCAAAACAAACAAACAAAAAAATTGGGGCTGCCTTTTTTCCAGTCACCTTCCAGAGGAGTCAGGGAGATTGCCTGATGCCCCATGGGGTTTGAGAGGCTAAAAAACCTAAATAAGAACAAAAGAGGACTTGACATCTATAGGCCAGTGTGTCCTCTCCCAGTCTTGCTGGGGACTGTAGCCTTTCTCATATGAGTGGGGTGGTCTAGAAAGAATATTTGCATCAGAAGCCCATTAGCCTTGGGTTTCCTCTACAGCTGATGGCATGCTCATTAGGATGTCATCCCACTATCTCAAGAACAGCTGTTTCCATATTGACGCTTCTTTTCTGGGATTACAAAGGGCCACTGGGGGGCTTTGGGGGAATGCAAGGCTTCTGCAAGATGAGATAAAAGGGACAGATCAGACTGGTGTTTCATAATTAGTTGTCATCACTCTGGGGCGTCTCTAGCTGCTGCTATGCTGCTGGGTTCATGAGAGGAAGCAGCACACATGTTCGTGTGCACAAGCTCGCACCTGCAAATGTACATGCAGGATCCTGCAGCAATGCCAAGAGCACAAGACGGGAGATCAGTCCAAGCACACCAATGGCTCTTCAGGACAAGCTCCAGAAGTGTTGGCAGTGCCCTCAGTGACGTCTTTGTCCGGTTTCGTTTTGTCTGTCTGCATCTCGTTTCAGAAGATTGAAAATGCTTCTCTCCGAGGCATACCTTGGAGGCTATGCATTCAGCAGCCATTCCAACAGCAGGTCCATAGATGAGGAGCCCCACAACGCACCCCAAAGGAAAAAAAGAAACAGAGGAAATCAAGCAGGTTTCCTGAAATATTTCTCATTGGATTAAATAACCCAGTATCAGACTCAAACCTGTCCTTTCAGAAAGAGGCCTGTGGTTCTAGGTCACCCTCCACAGTCCTACTTCTGCTACTGACATTGCATGGGCACGTTCTCAAAGGCATCAGCCCCATCACTGTCCGTCCTGATCTGGCTCAAATCCCCTGTAACATTGATCCTTCTGTTTATAATTTAATTTTTATTTTTATCAAAATAATATGTGTACCTGGCAATATTCATAACATTTGAAAGTTGAAGAGTGCTAGAAGGCTTAGAAAGAAAAACCCAGGCTCCAGTCCTTTCCTGCCAACTTATGAGTCTCTTTCCCTACAAACACATGTATCTCTTCCCACTCTGTCTTCTGAATATATTGGCGTCACAGCTTAAATCAAAATTCAGTTTTATTATGAATATTAAAATATTATTTACATCTGAGAAATGTTATACATTATGATGGCATGTCTTGGATTTTACAACTTTATGTTTTTCCTGGAGTTGATAATTGCCTTATTTCAGTGTTTGCTTTATGTTCTATGTATTTATCAATCATTTTTATCTAAGATTTTCAATAGAGCTATGTAACTCCTCTCAATTTGGTAAATTCATCAGATACTTAACCCACTCCTTTCTTTTTTTTTTCCTTTTTGAGACATTCTTTCTGAAGCCCTACTTCCTCCTGCATCAATTGGATTAGCTCTTCTCTTGGTCTCTTGCATGACTGTCTTCTTGAGGATCCTCTTTTCTATTATTCTGGGAACTCCCTTGGTACCTCTCCTGTGATCAGTTCTTTTCCTGGAATTCATATTCCCTTCTAACATTCTTCTGCTGGAGACATCTTCCAGTAAAGGTGCATGAGAAGTAAATTTGCGTGTTATTGAATGTCTGCCCTCACACTTAACTAATAACTTATCTAGTGATCGGTATTCTGCTGTTGAAATCCAGAGCTGCATTTACAGGCTTGACTCTTCTCCTAAGTTCCAGGTCACAATGTTCAGGCATCAGAAGCTCTGCATGCCCCGAGCTACTCATTATCATCTCCCCAAATCTTCCCCTCCTCCTGTGCATTTATTTTGACTAATAGGACCATCCTTCCTGTAGTCTGTCAGAATAGAAATTGTAAAAGAACAATGTCCTAGTTCTGCACTTAATCATTTCTCATTTGGACAATTGTAATAATCTTGTACCTGCTCTCTTGGCCTCCAATATACCTTGGTTCTTCATTCTACCATTCATCTTTTATCAATCAAGTCCCCAAAACTCAGGTTGGATGGTGTCACTTCCTCCCTAAAAGTAACTTAAAGTGGCTCCCCCTTGCTCATGGAATGAGATCTAAAATATATTGTTCTATAGTATGCAAGTCAGAATCTTGCCTTAATGTCATTTTTTTTTTTTTTTTTTTTTTTTTTTTGGAGATGGAGTCTTGCATTGTCACCCAGGCTGGAGTGCACTGGCACGACCTCGGCTCACTGCAACCTCTGCCTCCCGTGTTCACACCATTCTTCTGCCTCAGCCTCCTGAGTAGCTGGGACTACAGACACCTGCCACCATGCCCGGCTAATTTTTTTTTTTTTTTGTATTTTTAGTAGAGACAGGGTTTCACCATGTTAGCCAGGATGGTCTATGATCTTCTGACCTTCTGATCTGCCTGCCTCGGCCTCCCAAAGTGCTGGGATTACAGACGTGAGCCACTGCACCCAGCTGCCTTAATGTCATTTCTTACCACCCTTGTTCTCACAGACAGAACTGTGCTATCTCATGTGATTTTCATGTCAACAGTCTATTAACTGCATTCGTGCCATAGAGGTTTAAAATTCTTAGAATGGAGTACCCCCAGCAAGCAAGAGCAGTTAGAATCCCCTACTCATCCTCATCTACATCTAAGGATTTGTCCACTGGAGGTGTTTTACCCATTCTGGTCACAGCTTGCACTTCGGTGTTTTGATTTACAGGATGTTGGGTATACTCTAGAACACATTCAAGATAAACCATATTCCCATGACATGAGGCTTCAAAGAGACAGTCTTTCTAACAGATTCAAGATGCTTTCTTTTATTCCTTCCTCACTTTGGGAAAATATACCACGTGACTCATCCCAGATGTCCATGAGCAAATGGACAGTTGACCCTGGGAGTGATATGTCCCTGGGCACAGGAGCGAAAGCAATCTGATGGCCCTAAAGAAAGCCATTGTCCTTTGCAGCACCAGAGGGATTACTTGAACCAAGATGAACTATTCCCCTGTTGAAGAAAATTGCCTGTTAAATTTCTCCTCCTGGAAAAGGAAGCATGGAAATTAGAAACAGATGTAAAAGTTGATCATTCGCCACCCAATCCTTATTAAGACACCTGAAATTTGAGAGCTAAGCCTAGTAAAAATCGAGTCAACAGCTATTGGCTCTGTTTGGAGGTATGCTATATATATTCAGCGAATCCTGGGCAGTCAATACCATAGATAAGGACATTATTTATATTGCCATTCCAGGTGCAATTACACAGTTTACCCTGTGAAACTGCACTTCATAAACATGGCAAATCAATGCTAGTTATCGAAATCCATCCACAACTGACAGCACATGAAAACGGGCTTTGCAAAATGATCTTGAAAGCCAATCTACACAGCCAGCTTCACAGAGGTCAGCTTATTACCCGTTTAGTCACATGGCCATCTTGCAGGAGCATTATTCCTCAAACCCTGGGCATGACATCACTCCTAATAGCACACACAATAAGCCATTACTACCATGTAGAATAGCCTTTAGCCAGGCTATAGCCACTGATGACCTGATTTAGCCTCATGCTGGGAAGGGCAAGTGGAGTTCTTTTGGGGACAAATCATATCAAGACCAGATGTGAAGGACCTTCATGTGGAGGCATAAAATTCATCTGCAGCTTGTGAGCAAGATCTCTGTCTGCGGATGAAGAGCTGAACAGCCTGCAAGGATGCTGATGGGCCTTGTCCTTGATGTCCATAAGGCAAGGCCTTCTGACACAGATACTGACTAATCTTCCACATGGGTCATTCACATTTGACATTCTCTATGGCTAGATCCTTGCCGGAAAGATCGAGTGAGATCCTGGGACACCTGATTTTCACATGAGGTTTCCATGCAGCAGATGGTGCATTTTCCTCCCTGCCCTGCAAGAGGATAAGGTCTAGCTTCCTTCGTCATGTGTGATTTTCATTTGATGGGGATAGGGGGTCTTAACCTGGGTGAATTAATTCTGTACTCATAGTTACTCAAATGAAATCTACTAAACAGGGAGCTCTCAAAGGTTCAGGAAGAAGTCTGTTTACCACTCAAAAATAGGTGGCTAAGCCGGATGGCCCTTAAGGAATTCAGGCAGATGAAACGTGGACCTTATAGCAGAACAGACAGGAAGAGGCAGATGGCTAGATGGTGAAGTACAGGAGGCTGTTGTGGCAAATGAGACAACAGGAAAACCGTGTGCAGAATTGAGACTGGAAGAAAAGGGAAGGTGCACACGTCTTGTTTACAAAGAACTTTCACAAACATTGTTTCATCCTGTTGGGTAGGTGTTCAGTAGACTTGACTTTCTCTATGACTGATGCTCGCTATGATGAAGATTGAGTGATTGATGCTTGCTATGATAAAGATTGAGTGAGATTCTGGGATGTCCAATTAGCACGTGAAGTTCCCATGCAACACAGGCTGCGTTTTCCTCCCTGCCCTGGAAGAGGGCCAGGTCTACTTCCCCTTGTGATGACATTTTCACATGCAGACTCAGGGCTAAGGCCAGCAGTCTTTCACTTCACCACAGACACCTCATCACAGAGAGGAGCTGAGTTTGAGGAACAAAAGAAAACTCTTCCAGTAAGCAAAAGTTCTCTTGCATCCCCAGTTCTTGGCTCAGCACTTGATCCGTTGTAGTGACACAGAAGAGGGAGGCGGTCAGTGGACACTGGAGCCTCTCATTGTGACCCTGAGTGAGTTACTTCAGTCTCTGTGCCTCAGTCCTTTTGTCTTCATCCAGGGAAAATAAGAGTACCTATTTGATAAAGTGTCATGAGAACTAACTAAATTATATATTTTAAAACTTTAGAATAGTGCCTGTAATAGAATATGCCGTGTAAGGGAATTGCCTTATTTTATTAGACACTCAATAAAATAATGGTTGAATGAATGATGTAACATAAGCAATAAATGAAAATAATACAATTCATTTAGACAAGGATGAAGCCAGTATCATGGAGCTTGGTACAGAATACAAGAAGAGCATGGGCAGTGTCATGGCAGAAGCGAGGAGTTGATCACTTATCCTAGAACACCACACCCTCTCCCACAGCAAGGATAAGCAGGAGTCAGACTGCACAATTCAGTCTAAACATCCTTTATCTCATTTGCCTGGCTGCTCATGGAGGACAAGTATTAAATGAAGCCTAGACTGCAGTCCAGCAAGGCAAGGGAAGGAAGAGAGAGTCAGGGAAGGGAAGGGGAATGAGGGGAGGGGAGGGGAGGGGAAGAGAAAAAGGAAGGAAGGAAGGAGAAAAGGGAAGGGAAGAAAGAGAGGAAGCAAGGAGAGAAGAGGAAGGGAAGAAAGGATGAAAGGAAGGGAGGGAGGGAGGGAAGGAAGGATGGGAGGGAGGGAAGGAAGGAAGGGAGGGAGGGAAGGAAGGAGAAAGGGAAGGGAAGAAAAGATTAAAGGAAGGGTGGGAGGGAGGGAGGGAGGGATAGAAGAAAGGACAGAAGAAAAGGAAGGAAAGAAGAAAGGAAGGAAGGAAGGAAGGAGAAAGGGAAGAGAAGAAAGGATGAAAGGAAGGGTGGGAGGGAGGGAAAGAGAGAGAGAAGGAAGGACAGAAGAAAAGGAAGGAAGAAAGGAAGGGAGGGAGGAAGGAAGGAAGGAAAGGAGGGAGGGAGGAAGGAAGGAGATAAGGAAGAAAGGATGAAAGGGAGGGAGGGAGGGAAGGAAGGAAGGAAAGAAGGAAGAAGAAAGGAAGAAGTAAGGAAAGGAAGGAAGGGAGGAAGGGAGGGAAGGAGGGAAGGAGGGAGGGAGGGAGGGAGTGAAAAATGTATCTGCCCACCCTAGCTAGCTACAATTCTGCCTAGAGTCTTCCAAATGGCACAGGAGGAGGAAAAGTCTGTCCAAAGACAGATACTGCAAACAGCGCACTGTGTCAGAGCAAACCGTAGGTAAAACCAAGAGAAAGCTTTCCCACACTGGTGAGCTGGAGATAATCTCGCAGCCCCTGGGCATGTGAGGTCTGGTGATAGGAGTGTTGCTTGATGTCTTGGTCCTGTTCTTACGGATATTGGGTTTCATGTTTGGCCTAAATTCCAGCCAGTTTTCAAACAGAAAATTATGGATGTAGGCAGCCTTTCTGTTTGTCTAACCTCAGTCCCAGCTTCCTCTAATGAGACGTGACATGAATTACCTAGGCTATAGCTGGGTGGGGAGGTAATGGGATGGAGATGGAATGTTGAAGAAACACAGGGTTTCCCTTCCAAACTACCCCCTCCTGCTCTAGGAATTTTCCAAGTCTTTAAAGAATGTACTTTTTGAAGATTCAGCTATTTTTCATTTTTGTATTGATATATAATACACGTACATACTAATGGGGGGCGTGTGATATTTTGTTACATGCATAGAATGTGTAATAATCGAGTCAGGGTATTAGGAAGAATATGTTTTCTTCTTGCGTGTGTTTTGGTTCAATTTCATCCTAGTGCTCCTCTTCTCTTCTTCACATGACAATAATTACAACACCAACTTCCATCAAAGCGACGGTTTCTCCCATCCCCCAGCTGGGGGCAGGTTCGGGTGATGGCTGCAGTGGGAACCATGGGTGTGTGTCTCCAACTCCAAATCCTTCCCCTGCATCCCCACCCACCTCCCCGATACTCACTGCTCTGTCTTCACCCCTCCAGGGCTGAAGTGGACCAGAGGCCAGGGCCCAGCAGGGAGCTTTCATGCCTGAGCTGTCATGGGCTGGCCTTGGACTTTGGGTTTTTTGTTTGTTTGTTTTTGTTTTGAAATGGAGTTTCTCTCTTGTTGCCCAGGCTGGAGTGCAATGGCACAATCTCGGCTCACTGCAACCTCCGCCTCCCAGGCTCAAGTGATTCTCCTGCCTCAGCCTCCCGAGTAGCTGGGATTACAGGCATGCACCACCACACCTGGCTAATTTTGTATTTTTAGTAGAGACGGGGTTTCTCCATGTTGGTCAGGCTCGTCTTGAACTCCCGACCTCAGGGGATCCACTTGCCTCAGCCTCCCAAAGTGCTGGGATTACAGGCATGAGTCACCCTGCCTGGCTGGGCTGGCCATGGTTTTCTCTGGGACTGATGGGTGTTTAAGCCCACCTCTTGTCCTTGCACGGTGCCTTGTGGGTTTTTTGCTGGGGTCTCTGGGGATTTATCTCTGCAATTCCCTGGTACAAGAGATGTCTCTCTTCCAATAAGCCATTTCAGGCACCTCTCTTTCCCTGAGCCCCACACCCCTCTTTTGTTTCCCTCTCCCTCCTCCTACAGCCTGGAGGTGAGGTCATTGAGGGGTTTCAAACCTGCTTCTCAGACACCCCTTGTGCATGTCCTGCTTAGAGGCCTAACTCCTTGAGTGGCATGTGGGAGAGGGTGGGAATAGTTGCCATCTATTGCCTGGAGCCCTTAAACTACACTGAGAAAGAGCCCGCTTTTAACACCCTGCAAGATGTTACAAGGAAGTATGGCTCAAGATGGAGGTTAGGACAGATATTTACAATGTCAGCCTTGGATTGTTTCTGTTTCCTTCATGTAAGTGGTATTTCGCCTTTTGCAAGGGAAAGAATGATAAGGAACAAAATCAGAAAGGCCCCTCAGGTCACCTTCCCATCTCTTTCTCCAGCTCACCATCCTTTGGCCCTTCTGCTGGGGCTCATGGTGGCCTCAGCCTGCCTTCTGCCCTGGGAGTGTCACGACAGCATCTATTATACAGTGTGACCTCAGTCGCCTCCCCAGCTGAAACCTGTCTGTCCTGTGGCCTGTCCTTTCAGTATTCTGCCAAATGAACAAAATAAAGCAATGAAAATGAGTTTATTTAGTGCCAGCAAGTGGCAGTTCTGAGGTCAGACGCACATGTGAGTGGACTTCCAGGGGACAGACAGGCCAGCCTCACTAGTGGTAATTTCGGGCACTGGGCAAACGACTGGACAAATAGTTGAGGCCGGCTCATCAGGATCACCCTGGGCTGCAGTGACCAGGCTGCATGTCCGTGCCAGCACCCAGGATTCCATCAGGAGATCATTTACCCTTCACGTGGCTTTTCAGCATGCATCCACACGGGCACTGGCTTCATCTATGAGTCTGCTCCTGTGACCGTGCATACACGTTGGCTCGGCAGACTCTTCCCCCTCCTGCTGCTGCCTCCATTATCACCAACACTGCAAAATGTTCTCTCTCCAATGGAACATTCCCCCCATTCCCGCCACCCCTTTCACACCCTGCTATTCGTGACCAAGAACACCCATTTGCTTTGATACATCTTGCTGTGGCATGTCAAGACCATTGACTTTCCTGAAACCTGGCTCAATGGATTCCTATGCATTTTCCTTCCAGGGTTTTAATGCAGACATTTTCATTGAGACTGGAAGGAAATGTTCAAAGCAAACAAACAAAAGGCTTTGCCAGCCTTAAGTGCGCTGCTCCCTGAGGCATCAAAAGCAGCAGCTTCGGAGAGTCTAGAACTGGAGAGTGTCTTCTACATCTCCCTCTCCTGCACACAGTTTGTTGACTGCCCCCCATCCCTGAGGCATCTTTCCCCCCTCATCTCCCACCCCACATCCAGCAGCCATTAGGCCGTTCCTGGATGCTGAGGGTACCGTGTCATCCACCATCCTGACAACAACCTGCTCTTTCTATGTAATATGGTTCCATAGGTTTTCCTCTTGCTGTTCTTTTTTTTTTTTCTTTGAGACAGAGTCTCATGCTGTCTGCCTCCCAGGCTGGAGTGCAGTGGTGCAATCTCAGCTCGCTACAACCTCCACCTCCCAGGTTCAAGCCATCCTCCTGCCTCAGCCTCCCAAGTAGATGGGATGACAGGTGCCCACCACCATGCCCAGCTAATGTTTGTGTTCTTAGTAGAGATGGGGTTTCACTATGTTGGCCAGGCTGGTCTTGAACTCCTGACCTCAGGTGATCCACCTACCTCTGCATCCCAAAGTGCTGGGATTATAGGCATGAGCCACCGTGTCCCGCCTTCTCTTGCTGTTCTTTTCAGTTCACCATTAATTCACCATTTCCCATTCCTTTGGTCCAATGTCTCGGTCCCTCAGGGCTGGCCCAGAGCCACATATTCTCAGATCTATGGTTCTCCCTTTCCCTGCCCTGCCTGTATGGCTATTTCCACAGTTCCCTTTCAACTGGCTGGAAGATGCTGCCAGGAGATTGGAAGGCAGATGGAAAGAAGGGCCAGGCATTTCTCCTCACCTCCCCTTGACCATGGATGAAGGCTTCAGCAGCGGCTGAGTCTCCCACTGGATGGGTCTCCAAGGTTCTAGACTCCACTAGGTGACCCTGGCCCCTGGCTCTAATAACTCGGCTCCTCCCTTGACCCCTTAGGCCAGCCTCCCTGCCTCCCCCTTTGTGGTTCTTAGCCCCTCTGTCCCCTGTGCCCAACTCCTGGTGACATCAAAGCAGCAGCTCCAGAAACTCTAAAATTGCTCAATCTAACAATTTCCTGTATTGACATTCTCTTCTTTTCAAAGACAGAGTTTTCCATTTTCCTGTTGGGTTCAACGGATGTATCTTCCTTTGGGATTTCCAAACTGCTGTAATCTGATAAAGTCCTGTAGGACAGGCAAGCTGGGCCCTGAAATCACACCAGTTGACTTTGGTTTTCATCCTAGCTCTGACATTTCTAGCTGTGCTGCCTTGGCCAACTTACTAAGCCCCTCTGAGCACCAGTTTCTTCACCACTGAAACAGGGATAATGAAACGCATTTCCTCCGTGGAAGTAGCCTTTGATAACCTCACAGCACATGGCCTGCCAATGGGTAGGTGCTCAGTGAACATTCATTCCCCTTGCTTCTCCTAAAGTGGTCATCACTGTGAGAGTATGAATGCATATCCCTTCCGGGGAAACATATTTGTATTCTAACAATGGAAAGAAATACTTGGCCAGGCATGGTGGCTCATGCCTGTAATCCTAGCACTCTGGGGGGCCGAAGCGAGGAGATTGCTTGAGCCCAGGAGTTCAAGACCACCCTGAGCAATATAGTGAGACCCTGTCTCTAAAAAAAAAAAAAAAAAAAAAAAAAAGACCTAAACTCGACAATAAATTTTTAATATGTAAGTCTCCGACACCCATGGCAAGACAATCAGAAAGATATTTTTGGACAGGCCAACCTTTGAGAGCCTTGAAATCACTCCAAGGAGGGGGAGGGGGTCACCTACTCCGCGGGGACTGGGGAGGGCTCCATTATCTGGGAGGAGGCTTTTGTGCTAATATGAAAAGTGATCCTTCTCCCCGCCTCCCAAGGGAAGGATGTGGAATGTGTGAGACTCAGATGTGTGGGAGTCTGGCCCAGGGTTATTTTTGTTTCCATTAACATTCTCTTCTATATGTATTTTAACCTTAATCAAATGCATGTGTTTTTGTTTTATTTGCACTTAGTTCATCAAAATGTCCCTTATGATCTGAACTATGCCATAAGCCTAAGCTCCACAGTGAAACACTCATTAATACCCCTGGGAAACAGGAAGTTGCATTTAGTCAAATGTAAATAAATTCAGCTCCCCGGGGTTTTGCCCTGGCCTGGGTCAGAGAAGAGGACAGTGGCTTCTCAGTCCATCTCATCATTGTTCCCCCCCACCGACCCTAAAACTGAGCTGGAAGAATGACATGCCGTGACTCTCAACAGATAAAAGTGTTCTGAAAATGTGCCTATCCTTTGTTCAAAACCGTTACAACGTCAAGTGCAGTTTTACAAAGAAATGAGTTTCTCTTGCTTTGGCTCAATCATCGGGTATCGTTCCAGATTTTTTCCCACCCCCCGCCAATGCTCTGAAACCAGGCAGTGCAGGCAAGAAGCAAGAAAGAGAGAAAAAAGAGATGTAAACCTAAACCACCTCACCAAAGACGCCGTGTGAGCCGTGGTTAAGAGGTTTCCATCTCCCCCATCTCTCTCACCCTCTCACTGACTCTCCTACTGCACACATGGAACCAATTATGAACAAAGCCCAATTGTTGTATATTTGGAATTTCCCACATCAACTTGATGCTTTCTTTAACTGACTCGCGATGTGTGTCTGCGTTGGAGGGCTGAACCCAGGTTTCCAGCCCGTGCGCTGCTGCCGCCGCCGTGGCACCCTTCGCCTCTTTCTTCTGATTCATTTTCTCATAGTATAAAACTCTGCTTCTTTCCTTCGCACCCCACCCCCATTTCCTATTAGGTGTGTTTGAATAAACAGAACCTTCATTTCCGTCATTTTCAATGAAGTAAGCACACTGGTCTGCAGACAGTGTCTCAAAGCTGGTGCCCAGAGCGTATGAGTGGTATCAAGGTTAATACCAAAAAACCATGGGATGACTACAAAGGAAATGGCCATCCCTTTCATAAAACTCAGAACAGACAGAAGCAGTGTATGTAGAAATGCTTTAAAAAGAAAAAGAAAAAAAAACCCAAACATACCCCATATCCTGGAAGCACCTTACTTGATTTTCTTTGTAGTAATTTTTTCTGCTATGCAAATAAGCCGATTTCAGGAGGAGTAGAGATGGGGGAGGTAGGGGAAAATATTACAGAAAAGTTAACGTGTGAGACCATTTATGCCATCCATCAAAGAAGGCTGTGTGATCTGAAATTACACAATATGATCAGAAAATAATTGACAGACGTGATGGATGAATCTGCTTCGACACAGCCTTGTAAAACGAAACATAATTTCTTCTTGTTTACTGGCACACATAAAAATAAATGTTCTATAACACAAACATTTAAATGAGAAGGTGCCAAACACAAGCCTGTTCGATTTGATTTGATTCATCTGAACCATGTGATTGCAACAGTTTCTTCGTCTTTCCCTCATACTTTCTCTCTGTGGACTGTATTCACATATACAGTGAGTAATACCCGTGCGTTTATTTTTATGCGTTAGAAAGCAGGAAGGGTAGACAGATACGCATGTCTGATGCTCAGTTTTATAGATAGAATTTATGATTGCAAAGAGGTCCCTGATGTGTTCTGTCTGTGGTCTTCAGATATTGTTCCTCCGTTCAGAAGGGAGTGAAATCAGAATGTAGGATTCTGCATTAATCTCCACTCCAGATGGTGATATTCCAAATAGTCTTTTTAAGGTGAGCATGTGACCTACTGTACGGCCGAGGGGCTTGGGAGTCACGTGATGGAATGAATAATACGTCTGATAGAGCTTTGATTAGACAACTGACCTGATTACCATCTGCAGCCACGAGAAGCAAAGTTGACATTTCTGGATCACTCTCCCCAGACGCGTCACTTGCCCACAAGCGGGACACGGCAGTCTCGCTGAGCCAGCTGTGCAGAGGGACAGATGGAAGAAAGCTAGAGATGCTGCTTCGTGCGCGCTGAAGTTGCAGAACTTGGGCTGGTTTTCTTTCTTCCCATCCCCCCTCCTCCTGACAAACCACATCTTGACTCAGATGGTCGAAAGAAAAACTCTTTCAGTTATTTGATATTTGGGAACCCTCCAGGAGACCATAACTTATTTTTGAGGGAGGCTCCTTCTCTCCCTTTGCTGGGAACACACACACACACACACACACACACACACACACACACACACACACACACACACACAGCTGTACACCATGGTGGTTCAGGCTGCAGTGGCTCCGAATAGATCCCAAAGACTTTTACTGAAAATTCCTTATGGATCTCTGAGAAGGCGCAGCGTTGAAAGGGTAAGCTACGTGGCGGGTTGTTTGCTTCTCAGTTGCTCCAGAGACAGGGAGATGTTTGTTTTCATTGTATACCGCGTTACTTCTGTTACTCACGTTTCCTGAACAGTTGGAGTTCCTGGGACTGTAGAATACTATCTCATCTGTAATTTTAGTTTTTTAACAGATAACGATGAGAAACCTGAAACAGTAATTTTTGTAACTTGTGGATCTCAGATGGGGGAGGGGTGCTCTTAGAGATGAAATATGAGGGAAAAGATTGGGATGGAAACTTCCCCCTGGGATGGGTTTGAAAGATTTGAGTGCTTGCTGAGAAACGCATGGGGGCTGTGAAAATGATTTCTTCTGTGTTTACTGAAACATACTCATTAGAGCAGCAGGGCTGTGAATTTCTTCTGCTGGGTGACAGTGTCTAAAAGGGAGGTGATGGTGATGTTAAGGAGCTTCAAAGCTTTGGCAGTTTAAATTATGCAGGCAGTTGATTACAAGCTTTTTTTTCCCCCAAATACATTGCTATCATTTGGGGTTTATTTGTTTTTAATGCTATGGATTTTGGCTTAAAATTACTCTGTTAATTTCCTGAAAGCATGTTTACTTTATGGAAGCCCCTAGCAGAGAAAATCCTATAAAGTAATAATAAGGATTTGTCCTTCTCTGGAGTAACAGATGCATTTTTGGGGCTGACTCTAGTTAATGCAAAGCTGGTTGTCATTAGGGTGACAGGCTCAACATGCAGGGAGAATCCCTACACCCACAAAGTATATGGTGGTTTTGTTGGTCTCAGAAACCCCAAAACCCCATGGTTGAATTGTGGCAAGTCCTTCCATGAGTTTTCGTCACCTACATAGACGTCTTCAGTTAAGGTGTAGTCCAAGACCTAATAAAGCAAATAGCATCACATGAAGCTCTCTTGTTAGATCAGCTATCCGCAGCATCTTATAAAGAAGATCAGAATTGAATTCAAGTGACTTTTTCTGGTTGGTATAACTTACTACTCAGCGATGTTTTATTTAAAAAAAAAAAACTAAAGTTTTAAAAATGTGAGGGGCTAACTAAATACTTAGGTCGGGTTGATTTCCTGAGTTTTGATGAGTTACATTTTTTCTGCCATTTGAATAATGAAAAAAACTTTGCTTTCTATTTTGGTTGTGTGTCGGTCTTTATTTTGAGACTTATTTCTTGTTCTGAATGTCAAGATCATCAACTAATATGTATTAAATGCTTACTGTGTATTTCATGTTATTTCAATAGCTTAGATCTTAGGCCATCAGTGACAGCAAAATTTACACATTGATCAGGCTGCTATTGAGTGTGATGTTAGGTGTTAGTGAAAACTCTTTGGTCTGTATGGTAACTAAATTTTTATCATGTGTTCTATTATTAAGATATTTATTCACAAATGCTAACATGGAAGTGTGAATTGTGTGCCTTAGGGCTGTGTGAATGGCCATATTGAGCACATAGTCTTCCTTTATAGACGCACACACACACACACACACACACACACACACACAAATCCAGTCGCCTGGAAACCTCCATTTATACCATTATGTTCTCCAGATAAAGTGTTTAATAAATCATGTATGTTTGCATAAATTCAAATATATGCAGTTACCACTTCTGTTAGTCATTGTTTACTAATTTAAGATAAATTGACAATATGGGAATATAGTATCATACACAAAACATGTCTGTTATTGGGTATGTTTGCACACACTTGCCCTCAAAGCACACAGGGCTATTTTCTGCCCTTGAGCACACCCCACTGTTACACGGGCCTTAACGTGAGTATGGTCTGAACGGTTTGGGGCCCTCCCGCGCCGCACATCCTTGGAACATTGGGTCTTCCCCGCGAAGGTGAGGTAGCACCTCACCCTCCACAGCAATGGAGAGTGGAACTGATTGAAATGTATGATGTCCTGTCAATTCCACTGGACATCTAACACTGTGGGTCAGTGGAATTGACAATTCTGTGACAATTTTCAGAATGGAGTCCTGTGTTTATAGAAGAGGAGGAGAGGTAAGGGCAAACACTGAGAGCCAGCACCCTTCCATTGGGAGTGTAAAGCAATAGCAGTTTGTTCAGTTCCATCAGCGGCTCTAAGGGTGCCAGGCATTTGAGTTGGTTTCCACTGTCTCACAGCATCTAATGATGCGGAAGACCTTACATTTCTGTAAGGCTTTCAGTCCATTCCCCTGCTTTACCATTGCGAGTTACTAACAAGGCACAGAGCCCAGGGGTTACCACCCTTGTCCTGTATAAATAGGGAAACCAAGGCGTGGAGAGTTTTAATCTTCTTTATGGGAATATACAGTCAATGACAGAGCAGGACCTAAATCCAGGGACCTGGCGTTGTATGTTCTTGCCATAGGATCATGTTTCGTGTTTGCTCTCTGGAGGAGCGATGGCATGGCAGCCTGGCCCTGAGAAAAGGGTTATAACCAACTCGTTACCTGTGTTCACATTAAAGGAAATATAGAAGATATGCCATTAAGAGGTGGTGAAAACCAAAGAGAAGAACATGATTTCCAGGACACTGACAGTCCTGTCCCCTTAGGTGCCCAGGTTCGACAATTGCTTCTGTATCCAACTGCTAGAGGTTGAGTTGAAAGAAGGAACTGCAACTTCTTAACCCTGCAACTTAGACATCCACCAAATCCTGAGAGACCAGGCTTAGTTCTGGTTCATGCTTCTTCAGACTGCCAAGAGCCCATCACTGTGCTAGGGAGGGTGGAAAACATAAAGGAAATATAAAATGGACTGGGTGTGATGGCTCACACCTGTAATCCCAGCACTTTGGGAGACCGAGCTGGTCGGATCACGAGGTCAGGAGATGGAGACCATCCTGGCCAACATGGTGAAACCCTGTCTGTACTAAAATACAAAAAAATTAGCCAGGCGTGGTGGTATGCGCTTATAATCCCAGCTACTCAGGAGGCTGTGGCAGGGGAATCGCTTGAACCTGGGAGGTGGAGGTTGCTGTGAGCCAAGATGGAGCCACTGCACTCGAGCCTGGTGACAGAGAAAGACTCAGTTCTCAAAAAAAAAAGAAAGAAAGAAAGAAAGAAAGAAAGAAAGAAAGAAAGAAAGAAAGAAAGAAAGAAAGAAATATAAAATGCCATGTTTGGTATGGGAGGAGAGATTAGGCCTGTAAAGTTTATATAAATAAAACAATTAGAAGTCAGTATAATACAGGCTAGAATTAAGCTACAAAATAAGTAACAAAGACAATTTAGGTGCTACAGAAAGCAGCAGGGTGGGGTGACAAGAGTGAGGCTTGTCTATTTGCTATTTACGAGTTTTACTATTTACTCTTTAACTATTGAATATTTACGAGTCATATGGCCTTGATAGAGTGACTCAAACTTTCTCAGCTTCGGTTTATTCATCCACACTGCCCACCCCTTTGCAGTGCTTGTAAAGGATCACCAAAAATGTATGCAAGGACGTAACACAATACCTGGCAATCATATAAAATGCAGTCCATAATGATAGGCATCATTTTTAAGATTGCCTGTCTTTGTGTATAAGAACATTTGGCTTGTATCTTTTTTTTTTCTGTTTGTTTTTTTCTTGAGACAGAGTCTCGCTGTGTTGCCCAGGCTGGAGTGCAGTGGCACGATCTTGGCTCACTGCAACCTCCACCTCCTGGGTTCAAGTGATTCTCCTGCCTCAGCCTCCAGAGCAACTGGTATTACAGGCGTGTGCCACCACACTTGGATAATTTTATATTTTTAGTAGAGACGGGGTTTCACCATGTTGGTCAGGCTGGTCTCGAACTCCTGACCTCAGGTGATCCACCTGCCTTGGCCTCCCAAAGTACTGAGATTATAGGCGTGAGCCACCGCACCCAGTCTTGTATTTTTAATAAGCAGATGACAATTTTTTATATTTAGACACACCTCCCTGTCTCCTGGGGAGGTCCTTTAGGGCTATTCGCTTGGTAAAGCCAAGACAAGCAGTATATTGTGTCGTGGTGATAACTTTTCTGGGACTCCCAATTTTATGTAAGACACGTGGAAAACAAAATTTTTCTAACTGACTACACGTGAATCCCAAGTAACTCAACTTACTCAAGCCCACATCCTTCTGTATGGTCTCTTCCTTCTAAAGCCAGATGTTTTTTATTCCAGAAGTAAAGTAAAAATGAACTTCATGGAAAATTCTAATAAATGTAAGAACAAAACATATAAATGAGTTAAGGAAAGAGAAAATGTGGAAATTTTTTCCTGGGCGTTTGCCTTGGGGCAAGGAGGAAGTTTTTATTAAACTGCTGTAACTTTGCAATACGAGGAAATGGTTTTATGTTGGAGATTACCTTCATAGATGCAAAGCCTAAGAATGAGTGAGTGAACCTTTTATGTGGCCCACCCCATGTTGTTTTAGTTTGTGGTTTTAAGTGGAGGTGAAATCTGCTAGGCTTCTGTCTGTATTCTCTGCTGTAGTTTGGGCTCCAGAAAGCTGAGAAATGTATATTTCTTCACACCCTGAGATGCCCGCCTATGAGGGCTCTGACCCAGTCGTGCAAATACTTACAGAGTTGCTGTATCTCCGTTTTCACCCACTGATTTTCCAGCTGTAAGATCACCTGTTGAAGTGGGGGCATAATTTCCTGCATGTACTGGATTGCTCGTCTGCCCCGTTGACTTATCATCTCTAATATCCACACCCACAGACCCCCCAGCTGGACTGGACATCACTGTTCTCTTGAACATCTCAACACCTCAAATCCAGCATGTACACGATGAACTTCGTCATCTCTCCTAGTAATCCTGCTTCTCCTCCAACACCCCCAGCTTCCTAAAACCCAAACTAGACCCTGGCGTCTTCCTGCCTCCTCTCTTTCCATCGTCTCCTTCTCACAGCCACAAGGCACTGTCCATTCCAGCTCTGAAACGTCTCTCCCCGTCCTGCTCCTCTATTCCCTGGCGCAGCCCGTCACCATCTCTCGCCTGCATGTTGCCTTCTCACCGTGGCCAGTCTTGCTCCCCTCAATTCACGCTCTGTGCTGCAGCCACTGTGCTCTTTCTAAAACCGAGGGGTGATTGTGTCACTTGTCTACTGAAACCCTTAAGTAGCTCCCTGCCTCAGGATAAGGACAAATCACAAGGCCTTTCCTAATCACAGCCCTCCAGCCTCACCTCTTCCCATGCTTTACCCTGGGAATGTTATATTCCAACCATGCGTGGACATGTTTGCAGTTCCTCCAAACTACGGAGCTCGCTCTTGCCCCAGGAACTTTGCGTGTGTTTTCATCTTCCTGGCACTTTCTGCCTCCTCCCTCCACCCCCTTTACTTCTTTCAGCCTAAAGCCAATTCCACAGGAAGCTCTTCCAGGCACCCCATCCCTTCCCCAAGTCTGAGTAAATGCTCTCCCTGCTGGCTCCCGTAGTACTCTAGAATCCCGTTACAATAGCACAAATCACACTGCATTGAAACCGCTGGTTTGCTTCAGTCATAATCCTCCATACCATGGCAGGCATCTCGAGGACAGGGAACACCCCTGGGTTCCTGGTTCGTAACAGGAGTGCAATAAATATCCACTAGATGACAGAATGAATGAAATCTAAAAGTTCATATAAACTGTCAGTGAACAAATTCGAGAAGAGGATCAGAATTAAGACCTACACTGGAACAGCCTCCATCCTCGTGCTAACCTACCACAAGTCCCATTATCTCTGGTGGAAAATGTGTTCACTCTTACGTGTCAGTACAAGCGGAACAAGCGAAATGCTCTTTTCTTATTTATTTGGAACTCTAAGACCATGCTGTACATCTTTAAGTGGAACAAAGTTAATGCGTGAACAGCCAATCAGACTCAAATCATAGATCTCTTCACAAAGTAGTACAAATCTGATGATTTTATTGGGGGAAAAATGAGACAAGAAAGCATTCTCTTTTACCACAATTATTCCAATACTTTAGGTGAAAGGGTTTTTGTGTGTCTAGGAAAGACTGAAATGGTGGGATATTTCTGGAGCGATATTTTTAACACAGCATAAATTAAACGTTTTTGTACCCACATCATTCATTATATGATGTGTTATTCCAGGTTGACGTCTTGCCAGTCTATTATTTTGCAAACCATTACATTATCACAGCTGCTAAGCTGCATAACTTAAGAATTCGGAATACAACAGAGTCTCTATCGTTGAGTGTGTGCTGCTTACATTCTGAATGTATTCATGCAGGGAAGTGTGAGACGTTACCAAAAACACATACAGCAGACGGCTTTCAGTGGATATTTATTACCATTGAGCGCAGGCAGCCAAGAACTGTTCAGACAGATCAGTTTATTCACACATATTATTAGCCAGCCCCCTCATCCTGCATGGGGTTTTGTTCCTTCTATAAATATACGCCTCTCTGGAGAAAAAGAACACAGACTACTGGGGACTCCAATTCTCTGGTTCATAGAATGCATTGAAGGCCATTTTCCCTCATTGGTTAGTCCCGTGCAATTTTAAGTGACCCAAACTTGGTGAACCGATATTTATTTTGTTTTGTATAGCAGCTTATGTCATGTTAAGCCATTGACTTCTCATCTTGGGTAGAATGACATTGCTTATTGGCTCAGTGTGGGGAAGGAAAGGCTGTCTCTATGGGTACCACTCCAGAGTTTTCATTCCTCAAGCTGGTGTGGAAAGCAGGATTGCAAATCTCTATGCAAATGGTCAGGACTCCCAGGCGTTTCAGCATCCTATGCAAAATGGCAGCTCTCAGGCTGGGCCTGAAACTGAGCTATGGTTCTCCTCTTTAAATAGCTTGTCCCCTCGTCATGCCTCGCCATCATGCCATGGGTCATGTTAAAGCAATGCTTTTCAACTTTGGTGTTGCATTGGAAACACTCAAGGAGCTTTTAACAACCCATCTGTACCCCAGACTATGTACATCAGAATCTCTGGGGATAGGATCCAGGCATCAGTATTTAAATCCCCAGGTGATTCCAACACGCAGCCAACACTGAGAACAGCTGCCCCAAGGAAATAATATTACCAAGATCGATGATTTGGGCAAGATGCTAGCATAAGGAAATCAGCTAGTTTTTGTGTTTTCTGGTGACTTTACATAAAAGAGAAATAAATGGGTTGGTTGGGTTGGGTTTTGGGTCATGTCATTCTCAATAGGGGAAAAAAACTATTTAGGCTCCTTGAAAGTTGGGTCCATATTCCTGGCACATCCTATGCAGTGTCCAGCACATTGAGGAGAGTCTCTGGATAGTTACCTGAGGCCTTCCGAAGTCATAGAGTCTAGAATTGTGCATGACTTCCTTCCAGGCTATTTAAGATCAAAAACACCCAATCTAGCTTCTCCTGTATGCTTCTTTTCTTGACTGGTGCATGGACAAAGTCCCTTTTGTGTGTCTTTCAATCTGCCATATTGCAAATATGTACACAAAGTCAATCGTGTTCTCAGGAGAAAGGGGACATAGCTTTCTTCTCTTTTTTTTTTTTTTTTTTTTTGAGGTGGTGTCTTGCTCTGTCACCCAGGCTGGAGTGCAGTGGCATGATTTTAGCTTACTGCAACCTCCTCTTCCAGGGTTCAGGTGGTTCTCCTGCCTCAGCCTCCTGAGTGGCTGAGAATAAAGGCATCCATCACCATGCCTGGCTAATTTTTGTATTTTTAGTAGAGACAGGGTTTCACCAGGTTGGCCAGGCTGGTCTTGAACTCCTGACCTCAAGTGATCCACCCGCTTTAGCCTCCCAAACTGCTGGAATTACAGGTGTGAGCCACCACACCTGCCCCGGGGGAAATGGCTTTCTTTAAATGCTTTGAAACAGATCTCTTAGACACTGCTCTAACATAATGAATATTATCCACCTGTGTAATATAAGACTTTCTTTGAACACATAGTTGAAAACAATCCACTTTTATTTGTATTTACTCATCAATGAGCCTCAGAGGATAATATTATCTATCCTACATCCATAAAACTATATAGAAGAAACTGTGCAATGGATCTTTATTCTAATCTGGGAGTGGATGAACCACATCTATGGATTTTTAATTCTTTTTTGTCTTCTCTTATTGGCCACTCAATAACTAATACTTCAAAGGACTTGGTCAGTTTTTCTACTAGGTCTCAGAGCCTACAACAATACCTGGGATAAAGATAGGATAAACAAGTGTTTATTGAGTGAATGCTGACTACCTGAACAAAAAGAATACCTTTGTGGTTATAAACTCAAGCCTTTAATAAAACAGAATTGTCCTTCAAGGGCCAGGGTTGCAGTGTGCCTGTGCTTGTATGCAGACGAACATCCGTGTCATCACCAGTCCTAACAGTGACTTATTTTAAGATGCTAGCTCTTCTTGGTGGAGAACTTGATCATGAAAAACTTCCTAAAATCCTACTACACAATTAACACCTTTGGGTGCATGGGCAGTCCCTTTTCTTCCCAATCACAACCCTTGTGGGGATATTTTGAGATAGTACAGAAATATCCTTCTGATCATTTTCCTACATTACTTGCTGACTTTTCTCAAAAACGCTATAGGCTTCCAAGCCTGACTGGCTTTCCTCATTAACATTCCCATAGAGTGATTGGAGGGATTGGAGGGATCATTGAGACACAATTTCTCCAATCACTCTATTGGAACATTAATGAGGAAAACCAATAAGGGTTAGAAGTATATTGATCATTGCTAGAAAATGCGGTCCTAGTCCAACCACACAGAATCAGTCCCAGAATACAGATATCCCTGGGAATGGAATACCTAGGACCTAACATTTTATTTATTAATTTCACAGATATTTATTTAACATCGACTACATGCCAGACAGTGTTCTAGGCCCAAGAGACACAGCTAAGTCTGCGCTTTCGTGAATTGGTAGTACGTCAAGTGGTGATGAGTTCTCTAAAGAGAAATAAAGCAGAGTAAGGAGCAGGGGGAGACGGAGCGTGCAGCATGGTTATATAATGTGGCTCTCAAGGAAGGACAGGGAGGGAGTTGGGAGCAAGCCACACAGCCATGTGGGGAAAGAACATCCCACACAGAGGGCACAGCAAGTACAACAGGCCAGAGGCAGGAGTGGGCTTGATGTACTTGAGGGATGGCAAGCAGGTAGCTGGAGCAGAGTGAAGGGGTGAGATGGGGGTGGTCAGAAGTGAGGTTAAAGAGTCAGAGAAGAGTTAGGAGCCCAGCTGGCACAGGCTGTGCAGGCCATGAGAAGGACCTTTGGGTTTTACTCTGGGTAAGACTGACAAAGATCAGGGGATCAGGGGCTGAAAGATGACGTTAGCTACTAGGTTGATAGAGAAGAAGGCTGGAATCAGGGTGATGCATGAGGTTACTAGTACAATCATCTTAGTGACAGATGATGATGATTTAGGCCAGCGGATACCCTGGAGGTGGTGAGAAGTGAATGGACTCTGAATTTATCTAGAAAGGAGAGCTGGCGGAATTTCCTGACAGATTGGGTGTGAAGGGAGAAAGGAAGACAGGAGTCAAGAACGGCCCCCCAAGCAGCTGTAGACTGCAGCTGACGCTTACCAAGATGGGAACCACTGCAGGAAGAGCTGGTCAGTGATGACAGCCTGGGCGGGAGAGACTGAGTTCTATTCCTGATGTGCTAAACTTGAGATAATGAGTAAAAATTCAAATGGAGATATACAGTAGGATGTTAAAAACATATGTTTTCTCTTTGGGTGAGAGGTCTGTATTGGAGATAAGATGTGGACATTATCAGGGGTTCACTGGAGCTGGCTTGAGAGGCTCTCCAGAGCCAATTATTTGATTTCTTCTCAACTCTACATTCAGTGATGACAGATGAGCAGTTTGAAATGGGCCATGGCAGGGAATTTACACCATGGAAATTGGCAAACATTACAAAGCAGGGCTTTTATTCCCCTAGAGAGTTGATAAGAGTTACACATTCTCCAGTATACCACTGGAGATTGGCATTTAAAGCTAGAGGACTATATGATAACATCTGGGGAATGTGTGTGGATGGAAAGAAAATTGTCAGCACACTGGACCTGAAGCCACTCCAAAGCTTAGAGATGGGCTCCATGTGGTGGAACCAGCACTGGAGATGAGCAGAGAGCAGCCAGTGAGGTAGAAAGAGGATCCCAGAAGGGCATGATGGATTTTCAAATGCTGCTGATAGTCAAGTGAGATAAGGACTAAGAAATCACCTTATTGCAGCATTGTCATAAAAGATTGCACAAATTACATGCATCAAAATTGCTTTGTGTTCGCCGGGCTTAGTGGCTGTAATCCCAGCACTTTGGGAGGTAGAGGTGAGCAGATCACTTGAGGTCAGGAGTTTTGAGAACAAACTGGGCAACATGGCAAAACCCCATCTCTACAAACAAATTAGCCGGGCGTGGTGGCACTCACATGTAGTCCCAGCTACTCGGGGGGCTGAGATGGAAGGCTTGTTTGAACCCAAGAGGTCGAGGCTGCAGTGAGCCAAGATTACATCACTGCAATCCAGCCTGGGTGACAGAATAAGATATTACCTCAAAAAAAAAAAAAAGAAAAAGAAAAAAAAAGAATTGCCATGTGTTTCTAAGTACAGTACATGGATCAGATGCCTGGTCTCCACCTCAGACATCCTGAACCTAATGCTCATGGGCATATAACAGAGAAGACAGTTTGAGAAGCAGTGCCTTAATACATAGTGTTCCAGAAAAACAGGCACAGTGGGGTAGAGAAAAGAACACAGCAGAGGAAGTGATGAATAATGCAGATGGGAAAAGAGAGAAACTCTTAGAACAATTTTTACTCACCCTAAGGTCAGTCCTGGACACAGAGAGCAATTAGAGACCATGGTAGAGACTCATGGGGTGAAGATTATTACAACTAAGGCCAAGAGTGAGTTTTCTCCCTATAGCACCAAAGAAACAGCATGTTCCTCTTTTAAATATCCCTCCCTTCAGCCACTATGTCAGAAAAATGGAGCTGCAATTGTCCCTTAGGTCTTTTCCAGCTTCCACAACCCATGCAAAAAAAAAAGGCAAGAGAGAAGATGAAAGACCAATTTCAGTATCATCTATTGGTCACCTATGTCAAAAGCCAGCACTCTACCCCTAAGTCTTAGGTGTCCTAAGATCTAGCAGAGGGAAAACCTGTTTTGTTTTGTTTTGTTTTGCCTCAATTTTTTTCAATGGCTTGATGTAATCATAGGTCAGGGCTTCATAACCCAGCTGAGTCCCAGAATAGATTTAGAAAGTATAATTTAGGCTGGAGCCAGCCATCAACTGCCCGAAATGAGCAAGTCCTAATTTGAACTCCGAATTTGGGGATCGACATCTATTCTGTAAAAGCAAATGGATTTGGATCAAATTGGAAGAAATCACTTCTAAGATCTCCTGGAGTTCTTGTAGAAGAAAATCCTGCTATTATCTGCCAATTAGGGTGAAGGAAAGTAAGTAACAGGTGCCAACACTAGGAAGGAAGTCTTCCGTGTAGATCCTATCCAGAGAAGGCTTTCTATGTGGGATTCACCCAGTTACATTATGCCTAGTTCCCCTTCCCCAACCCCTTTAATTTTCCTTTAAGTAAGACGGTACCCCTGACACATGAAATTCATACCACTAAAAGAGAAGTTTCAGAAGCAGACAAGTGGTACAGGAGCCCTCCCACGAGTCTGTGCCCATGCTTGTGAATTTGCCTATTTTGTTACCAAAGTGAAATTTATGTGCCTGGGTGTAGATGAGCAGAGTCATCAGGGCTCTGCAAAAGCTGTTCCTGTGCAGGGGCAGTGACAGCCTTCCTTTGTCACTGGCCTGGTGCATAGGTGCCGGGTCCACCCATGTAGGCAGCAGTGCGGGTGTCAGGTTCTGGAATCACTGTCATTAAGATGTTAATCCCATATGCTATGGTCTGAATGTTTTTGTTCCTCTGAAATTAATATATTGAAATCCTATCCCCTAAAGTAATGGCATTAAGAGATGGGGACTTTGGGAGACAGTTAGTGCCCTTATAAAAGAGGCCCTCAAAAGCTCAGTAGTCCCTTCCACCATGTGAGGACACAGGAAGAAAGTTTTGCTTGTAAGCCAGAAAGTGAGTGCTCCCCAGGCACCAAATCTGCCTTAATATTAGACTTTCCAGCTTCCAGAACTATGAGCAATAAACTTCTGTTGTTTGTAAGCTCCCCAGTTTATGGGATTTGTTATAGCAGCATGGAGAGGCTAAGATGCCATCCTTAAAGGGAGGACGAGGAGAGGGCACTTCTTCCCCTGCTGAGCCCCAGCTCTGGGTTGTCAAGTAGCAGAGCATTTAGGGAGAGGAGCTCATTAAGAAAAAAAAAAAAAGCAGTCTGGAAATGCATACGGGCACTTGTCGATTTGAAATCAACAAAGTAGAATGGTGTGCTCAGGTCAGCCTACTGGTCAACTTGGCTTCCTGAAGACCAATTGTCAATGAGCAGAACCCCAGCTCCCAAGGCCACATGCCGTGCCATTTGACATTACTCTCGGGGCAATACCTAGATCCTATGGCTTTTGGTTCAGCCATAGCGTCCATCTGCAGATCATCTTGTGTTTGTCTGAGACAGAGTCTTGCTCTGTTGCCCAGGCTGGAGTGCAGTGGCACAATCTCAGCTCACTGCAACCCCCACCTCCCAGGTTCTAGTGATTCTTGTGCCTCAGCCCCCCAAGCAGCTGGGATTACAGGCATGCACCACCACACCTAGTTAATTTTTGTATTTTTAGTAGAGACAGAGTTTCATTATGTTGGCCAGGCTGGTCTCAAAACTCTTGGCCTCAAGCAATCCACCTGCCTAGGCCTCCCAAAGTGCTGGGATTACAGGTGTGAGCCACCACGCCCAGCCCAGATCATCTTACTCGCCCTTTATTTCTAGTAGAATCTCTGGTTGGGTGTTCTGTGTTCTCCTCGATGGTATTAAACCAACATACCTAATAGCAAACAAAAATATCTTCGGGACTCTGTGACTTCCTTTTTTCTTCTGTCAATGGCCTTAAGGCGGCATAAGAGAAACATGTCTCATGTATCTTAGAGTGGGGCCCATGCAGTACAAGAAAACTTCTGTCCTTACGAGATCCAGCGGTCAGAAATTGGCTATGTTTGAGAGTTGGTTTCTATCTCAGATGGTACACATAAGACTTCATCCTTTATCTTAACTCCTGTGGCTGTGCTTCTCTTCACTCTAGTCACCTTAGAAAATACAACCTCATAGAGGCATTATAAACTCAAATGTGTATAAAAGCCAGGCAGGGAAGAAATGTAGCAGGAAAATACAGAAAGAGGCACATTGCAAACTGGAAAACTCCTGCCCCAGCAAGTGAGGCCAGCTACTACTCAGCTGTGCCACGGGAAAACCAGGGCCGGCATTCCTGGATCTTCTAACTTTACAAAAGAAAATGTATGTATGCGTTGTTCTTATATTTAAGGAAAAAATACATATGGCTGTATGTGTGTATGTGAGAGAGAAACAGAGTGAGAGATATGAAATATCTCTATTTTTATAATCCAACTTTAAAGAATAACATTGCATAAGGTGCCAGTTTTCATTTTCTACAAGTAAAAGAGCACTGTCCTGAGGCAGGCAGATGATCTGAAGTCAGGAGTTTGAGACCAGCCTGACCAACATGGTGAAACTGTGTCTCTACGAAAGTACAAAAATTAGCTGGGCATTAGCCAGGCCCAGTGGCTCACACCTGTAATCCCAGTGCTTTGGGAGGCCGAGGCAGGCAGATCATGAGGTCAGGAGATCGAGACCATCCTGGCCAACACAGTGAAACCCCATCTCTACTAAAATACAAAAATTAGCTGGGTGTGGTGGGGCATGCCTGTAGTCCCAGCTACTCGGGAGGCTGAGGCAGGGGCATCGCTTGAACCCGGGAGGAAGAGATTGCAGTGAGCCAATATCACACCACTGCACTCCAGCCTGGTGACAGAATGAGACTGTCTCAAGAAAAAAAAAATTAGCTGGGTGTGGTGGCACACTCCTGTCATCCCAGCTACTCAGGAGGCTGAGACAGCAGAATCGCTGAACCCAGGAGGTGAAGGTTGCAGTGAGCCAAGATTGCATCACTGCACTCCAGCCTGGGCAACGAAGCAAGACTCCATCTCAAAAAAAAAAAAAAAAAGGACTGTCCCACCCTAAATATCTACATATTCTCCCCTGCCCCAGGCTTGAATTTCATAAAAAGGAAACATCTTGCTACAAAAAAAACTAATCTTAAAATAGATCCTCAGGCCCTCCAGCTGCAGCATAATCCTAGTGCTAAATCAGAATATATATATTTTTTTAAAAAAAAACCTCTTCTGACAGGTCAAATGCAAATTTTAAAATATATTTGAATACATTGAATACACGTCCTCCAGCTAGAGGAAACAGGAAGATGACATCCTCTTTGCTGAGAACATGGTTTTATTACCTAGCAATAGGACAAGAACTTCAGAATCAACTGAATCTCTGGTCTAATTATTGCCTGATAGAACAACTTATTAATATCATCAGCAACATTTTTTTGTTTTGGGAAGATATTCTCCATTGATGGTGTTAAAACAGAACAAATCAAGCAATTTCAGCCAATAGAACAATCACCCTACCACCTAGAGGTATATTTTGCTAACTCAAATTTGCAGACCAGCAGTGTGTGGTCCTACTTAAAACTAGAGATTGCGCAAGAGCCAAACAGAGGTTCTTTTATGATCAAGGTGGCTGACTGGTAACAGCTGAACTAAAACCTTTCAGTTCTAAATCATCTCTTTCATGCTAGATGGAGTGGAATTCTGGGGTCCCAGCCAAGTCCTTGAGCAAGAACTTGAATGGATTCACAGCTCCTTTTCTGATGGAAACATTGGCTAAACCCTGAGGAACTCTGGATCTCACCACGATGTCAAATAGAATGATGTCCCTGCTGGGGGAGGAGGCAAGTCAGGCTTCTCCATTGTCCCTTCTAAACAGCAGCTCACACTTGTCACATCCACAGCAGAGACGCAACTCTTCAGTTTTAAACTCAGAATGTCCTCACTGTCTCTTGCCGGATAAGGCAACTATGAATTCACTACCTTCTAGCACTTAGCCAAAAGTTTTGTAGGGACATAGGACACCCAAGAGAAGCAGATCAATGGATATGTTGGCTAGTCATTACTTTAATCTCTTTACACTAAATCCTTTTTTTTTTTTTTTTTTTTTTTTTTGAGACAGAGTCTCACTCTATTGCCCAGGCTGAAGTGCAATGGCACAATCTTGGCACACTGCAACCTCTGCCTCCCGGGGTCAAGCGATCCTCCTGCCTCAGCCTCCCAAGTAGCTGGGATTACAGGCATGCGCCACCATGCCTGGCTAATTTTTGTATTTTTAGTAGAGACAGGGTTTCACCATTTGGTCAAGCTGGTCTTGAACTCCTGACCTCAGGTGATCCGCGTGTCCTGGCCTCCCAAAGTGCTGGGATTACAGGTGCAAGCCACCATGCCTGGCCTACACTAGATCCTTATTAAATTAAATAATCAAATATCAACATAGTTATGCTGTATTTTCTCAACTCCCTGCTGAAATTATTTTGCAAAGTTAAGATTTAATTCCTCTCTATTGAGGGCTGATGTTTAGTGTCATTTTGTTTTGAATGAGCAGTAACCTATTCTCGGCCTGGACTGGGGCTGGCCACGTGACCTGAGACTTAGGCAGGACATGGAGGTGGGTGGGCAGCACCCAAGGCCAGGCATGGGAGTTTGCTGGGGTCAGTGAGCCCGCAAGCCAGCCCACAGACAGGCTAAAGACTCATGAATCCGGTTAGATGTGTCAAATATAGCTGGAGAATCAAGAAACAGGTGGAGACCAGAGAAATCAGAGGAGAAGAAACCAATTTAAAGCAAAGGTAGAAGCAAGTGTTTGTAGAAACCCCTTGAACCACTGGCATAGCTCCAGGCATGTCTAGGCATAGCCTGGGCTATAGGCAGAGATGAGGTGGTTAGGATGGTATCTTAGTATCATCTTGCTGAGAAAGCCAGCAGAAGAAACATCTATAAGCACGCTTCTGAGGCTTTTTCAAAATGACCATTGAAGATCTTGTTCCTTATGTTATTCAGTGCTTTTTATATATTCCACTCCATTAATTCCTTTTAGAAGATAATAAGAAGTATGTGATTCAATGTACTTACCTTTTTACCTTTGCTGCCAAGAAACTCAAGCTAAAGTTGAGGCACAACCTCAGTAACTTGCTCATTCTGGATGTCTTTTCATACTTTTGACTTATTGTTTTCTTCTTTTTTTCTATTTTAGATTACCCTTAATTTTCTAGTTTACCCTCATATTCCATGTAAATATGTGCACATATTTTGTGCCTTTGCCAAGCAGCATGGAATCCTATAACCTTCTCTTCTGTGTGTGTTACTTTCTGTAAGGGAAACCAACACAATGGAAACGTAGCCCATTGAGAGTAAAAAATAGAACAAAGTATGCTACTTCCCTTCTCTTGGCAGAACGCATTGTTCCAACAGGTGTATCAAAAATGCTTCAAGGTAAGCCAAGACATGGCAACATTGTGCTCTGAGCAAGGTGGTTCTTTTTTCCCAGAAGGGAATGAATTCATTTGGAATGTTAGGCCCTGACAGAACAGAGCCACTCCATTCCACTCCATTGTGTCCTGGGAGTACACGGGGACTTGGTGCAGCCCCTAGAGGCAGTGGCAGTTTACAGGCATTCCTGGGAAGAACAGAGGGGTTCCCGTTGGAGGAAAGCAGGTGCACACTGTCCTGAATCTCTGCGCCTGATGCCCACCTTCATACAAGCTGCAGCTATGCCTGGGGGATGACAGTTCTGCAGAGTCCAAACTCACAAGGATAAGGGCTGGAAAAGCGGCTTTGCTGGTTTTCTGTTCCCACCAGGATGTTGGAAGCCTCCTTCTTGTCCTTTTCACTCTACGCTTCTTTTTTCTTTTCCTTTCTAAATGTTGCTGTCAGTGTACTCAGCTGAATGCTATCAGATACACAAATAACAATCGCTTCCTGGGAACGATTTGCTGCTGTGGGTCATGGGCCAGTGCCGAGAAGCCCAGGCACGCCAAGAACAGTGTTTTAGGAAAACCGCGGCTTTCAGAGAGCAGCTTCAGGATAATTGTTCAATTCCATTAGGGATTCTGGCTCCGAATGCACCTCGGAACCTGGCCCCAGTGTCTCCTCCAGGGGAACTTAGAGGTCCCCCACTCCATACCTTGGCTGGCTTTCTTTTCGATTTGTTTAATTTTCCAGAACCATCATTACTGGAATCTCGTATCTGATTGCGGTGTTCATGGAAAGAAAAATGGGAACAAGGGCTGAGAGACAGTGAGGCCTCCAGGGTGATCAGGTTGACTCGCAGAGGGAGAAATAACAGATTCCCAAATGCGGATTCTGGCACTTACACGTTTCTGAGTTTCCGATCTGGAGATCGGAGAGGTCACCGTCCTAGGGCTTGTCAGCCTCGCCAGCCTGCTGGGGCTCCCATTGTTCTGCTCAGAGTCCAGGAAGCAGATCCTGCTCCCTGATGACAGCCTCAGGCCGAGATGTTCCTGCAATGGAAGGTTTCCCGGGCAGGCTTTGCTTCCATCCTGGAGAGAGTTAACCAGGTCAGCCAGGGTCAAGGAGCAGATATCAAGTTACATATTTTCCTCCCTCCTTTCCTAGCACACCCCCAGACATGCCCCACAAGGAAGGCCAGGAAGGAAGCATACCCGCCCAACAGACAAGACAGGCCTGGACCCTGGAAAGAAGAGGAAGGCACATCCCTGGGCCTTCTCAGTCCTTACTTCCTCCTCCCTCCTTGTCCCACATTCCCCTCTGGATGGGTCTCGCTCTCCAAGAAAATGGCCAGGAGCAAATCCAGGCAGAGAGGGAAGTTACTGAGACCCAGAAGCACAGCCAAGAATAGAAAGTAGCTTTAATGAGCTCTTTCTATTTGCTTAATCTATGCAGCTATTTTCTCCTCTGATCCTCAGAGCAGCCCTTTGAGGTTGGCTCTTATTCCTAACCCCACTTTCTAGAAGAGGAAAACAGAGAATAGAGAGAGATTAAGTCATTTGTTCAGGGTTACGCAGCCAGCAGTGGCAGATCCAGGGTTTGAACCCAGGTAGTCTGACTTCAGAAAACTCTCCAGAGGGAATCTAAATGGGGGTCTAACCTAGAGTGAGACCCTTGGAATCCAAGCTGCTGAGAAAAGTGTCCCTTTAGAAAGGAACTCTAGGTCTGGTTGCCAGATTCAGCAAATGAAAATACAGGATGCCCAGTTACATCAAATTTCAATAAACAATGAATCATTCTTTCGTCTAAGCATGTTCCATGGAGTTTGTCTGAAATTCAAATGTAACTGGGTGTCCTGTATTTTATCTGGCAACTCTTAACTATAGGGCCACTCCCATCTCTCTGCCCTCTGTCTTGTCTTCCTCTCATCATCAATAGGCTGTCTCCCTGCTTCCATTTCCCCTCTGATGCCCATCTCTGGAACAACTGAGCTGTACCTGTCCATGTATTCTTATTTAAAATCAATTATTGGCTGGGCGCATTGGCTCACCCTTCTAATCCCAGCACTTTGGGAGGCCAAGGTGGGTGGATCACGAGGTCAAGAGATTGAGATCTTCTTGGCCAACATGGTGAAACCCCATCTCTACTAAAAATACAAAAATTAGTTGGGCGTGGTGGGAGGCTGAGTCAGGAGAATCGCTTGAACCCGGGAGGCGAAAGTTGCAGTGAGCCAAGATCGTGCCACTACACTCCAGCCTGGTGACAGAGCGAGGCGCCGTCTCAAAAAAAAGAAAAAAAAAATCAATTATTAATGATCATCTAATATCACCTGAGCATCCATAATATGCCAGGGCTTCTTTGTTCAGAAGAATCAACATGGTAGCCTCTGGGCTGGTAGGTGTTAGGGTGCAACATAATCAAAAACACCAGGACCCCCGATACCCACTCAGAAGCAGGAGCCACTACCGCTAAGACGCAGTGTGGGATGGGAGGTGCCACTAGGGGGCTGGAAGACTGAGACCCCCCTCACCCCTGGTCAACCAGAGCTCTGCTTCTAAGATATTTCTTATGTCCCCACCAAATATTTCATTTGGGAAAAGATTTCCGTAATTGACAAAAAAAAAAGTTATTGAAAATCACTGTCCTAAAGCACACCTTCTCAAGCGTCAGTTTATAATGGAATCATCTGGGGGTTTTACCAAATGCAGATGCAGTCTGCGTTCCTCCAAGTTCCCATGTAGTTGCTGAGGCTGGAGCCCATAAAGGGCATTTTGAGGTCAAGGATCTAAAGTATCCTCTCTGACATCCATGCTCATAGGTTATTTTTCTTTTTCATCTTTGTTTCAGGTAGGAAGGTAGGTAGGTAGATAGATAGATAGATGGATGGATAGGCAGATAGATCTCTATAGAAATCTACACAGAGATCTCTCTGTTCATCCATCTATCTATCCATCCATCTGTTCATCTATAGAGACCTATCTATCTATCGATCTATCGGTATCTATCCATCGATATCTATCCACCAATTCATCCATCCATGTACCCATCCATTCATCTATCTATGTATATATGTAGATATCTGTCTATCCATCCATCCATCCATTAATTATCTTTCCCACAGCTATTTTATGCAAACACTTAGACAAAATTAGTAGTGACTGTACAACCCACTCGAAGAGAAACAAAATCCTCCTGGTGGAGGTGACCATAAGAGAGAAAGGAAGGGACTAAACACATTGAAATGTCCCTGTCTGAAAGCATTCCTTTCTTGGGCACTGGGGATACTTAAAAATACAATCCACTCTAAAACAATCTCTTCCTCTGTGACATCCTACCAAGGTCAAAGAGTCCACTATGAGAATTTCACATTTGCCAAATTGCGAAGTCCTACAGACCTGAGCAGTCCTGGGCCTTAAAAACTCTGTAACTCCTACATGACCAAATGGGAGTCTTTACGGTTGTGTATAATACTAAAGAAGTGTTCTGAATGGATACAAGGCATATTGTAGCCTTTAGATATGAAGTACATTATTTTCACTCCTCTGTTTTGTGTAACTATTAAATAAGTGGGCCTGAGACACTGCTTTTGCCTACTGTCTGATCAGATTTTTTTTTTATTTTCTAGCGTATATCAAATGTGCTTGTTTCTATTAAATTGAGAGTCCCCTCTTTTAAAAAAGAAAAACTGAAGTGTTTATTTTTTGGCCACAGATGACATTGAGTGCTCCTGGTTTGGAGTGATTTATTTTTTCTCTTCCTTTACAGCTGTGACCTAGTTAATTGTAGGTAGGAAGCAAACTCTGAAATCATTAGACCTTCTGCTTTGCTTAGAAATCTTGTTCTGTTAAATTGTACGATGTCCTCTTTAGTAACAGGAAGTCAGGTCTCAGAATCAGCAACATTTGTGTTCTTTGTGCATCGAGTTAAAGAAAAGTAAGTGTGTCCCCTGCAGTTTCCTCATGGTCGGGGAAGAGAGATGGATGAGTAAATGACCCATGGATGAGTCACTCATTTCTATAAAGAGTCAAAATGCTCTCTGTTGGCCGCAGGTTGTAACCTCTGAATATTCTAGTCTCCCATCCAGAGACAAAGGAGGGAGTGATCAGGGTCTCAGCTTGGCTGCTTGGTTCCTGACGTTGGGCGAACTCAAGTACTGAAATATCACATAATTAAGAAATGACTTTAATGTAGAAATAAATGCATGTTACTAATATTCAGGCTTTTCAAGTCTGTAAGTGGGCCCTCATGGTGGAAGGAGACATCCTGTTACTTTAAACAAAATATTTCTTTTCACGATTTCACTTTTTCATGGGAGGGGTGGGAAAAAGTTGGGTGGACGTTTCTTAAGTGTCGATTTTCCATTCTGCATATGGGGAAAGGATCGTTTATTAACTCCTTCCATGGGCCAGTTGCTCTGCTGGGGTTTCTATCCCACAATAGTTCAGAGGTAAAGTGGCAGATCTTTTGAAGCCATGTGAAAATATGAAGCTGTAAACATTAAGTACAGTGATGGACACAGCTTGCTTCTATTTCTCTCAATCACCCTAAGTCCAAGAACTAAGGTTGAGCTACAAGCCTAGATCTATGAGATCTATGAGATCTGAGCGCCTAGATCTATGGCTCTCAAAGTGTAGTCACACAGCCAGAACATCAGCCTCTCCTGGTACCCTGTTTGAAATGCAAATTCCCAGGCCCTACACACATGTTTTTCCATGCCCTGCAGGTGATTCTCATACAGGTATGAGAACCACTGACCGAAACCCTTACGTTCCATTGTGAATTGAAGAACTCACCTGCAAGCCACCAAGACCTGGTGATCTAGGGGTCTACAGCAGTGGTTCTTCTCCTTGGCTGTACCCTAGAAACCCTGAGATGCTTCTCAAAAATAACAATACTGAGTCCCTCCCCCAGACCAATAAAATCAGAATCTCTAGGAGTGGGGTGCAGGGAAAAGCTTTCTTTTTTTTTTTCCTTATATTTATTTTTTTTATTTATTTATTTTTATTATTATTGTTATACTTTAAGTTTTAGGGTACATGTGCACAATGTGCAGGTTAGTTACATATGTATACATGTGCCATGCTGGTGTGCTGCACCCATTAACTCGTCATTTAGCATTAGGTATATCTCCTAATGCTATCCCTCCCCCCTCCCCCACCCCACAACAGTCCCCAGAGTGTGATGTTCCCCTTCCTGTGTCCATGTGTTCTCATTGTTCAATTCCCATCTATGAGTGAGAACATTTAGCGTTTGGTTTTTTGTCCTTGCGATAGTTTACTGAGAATGATGATTTCCAATTTCATCCATGTCCCTACAAAGGACATGAACTCATCATTTTTTATGGCTGCATAGTATTCCATGGTGTATATGTGCCACATTTTCTTAATCCAGTCTATCATTGTTGGACATTTGGGTTGGTTCCAAGTCTTTGCTATTGTGAATAGTGCCGCAATAAACATACTTTCTTAAAACTTCCCAGGGGACCCCCATGGGCAGCCAGGGCTGACACCCTGGGACCACAGGAAGGGAGGACCCAGGTGGGAGAGGGTTGCTGCCCTGGCTGTAATGTCTATGCCTGTGGAAGGGAGCCTGCAGTCATTGTGCAGAATCCAAGCAGCCCCTAGAAACTCTCAGTTCTAGACAACAGAGATGACCAAAGCCACGGGTGGCTGCAGTGTCGGGACAGTGGGGCTGGGGAGGGGCTTTGTTTGGAGCCAGTTGGTGCTGTCCTGCCAGATTGCACCTTCTCATCCCTCCCAGCTGCAGGTGTGAAAAGCTGCCAGCCTGCTCAGTTCCTAAATCAGCATCGGCAGGGCTGGCAGACTTCTAGAGGGCGGCTGTACGCTAGTGAGCAGTGTAAACCTGCTCTAAAGCTTGTGTCAAAGGCTTAGGATGGGCCAGGGGCCCTCCTGTGCCCTAGGCTGTGGTTGTTTCTTCCCAAACCCAGGCCAACCCAGTGGGCTTATGCTCTCAGCCTGGACCTGTTCTCTGCTTTCCCGTGGAGACTGGTGCCTGCCAGGGCTGCGACATGGTTCCATGGCTGGCTTTTGCTAACCCTGCTCCCAGCTCAGGGCCCTTCTTCACATCTAAAAGGATCCTATTCTCTCTCCGGCATCCCAATCTTAGCATATGCCTGGCTTTCCAGGCTCTTAGGCCTGACCTGAACTCACACCCACTCCCTGAAGGCTACCTACATTCAAGGAGATTTAAATGAGTCTAGAGCCAGAATCAGCCTGTAGCCACCAACCCCTCAAACCACCCAAGGCCAGTGGGAGGTGCTCAGCAGGCGTCCTCCATTCCAGCCTCCTTCCCTGTCCCATGGTCCTGAGTAGAGAGACCAGCTGACCTTACCACCAAGGCTCCAGGGTCCCAATGAGCAGATCAGCCAGCCCCAAGTATGCAGGACGAGGGACACCCGAGGGCGAGGCTGGGGCCTAGGGGCCAAACACGTGAGCTGGACTTCAGAGCTAAGCTCCCACTCCAGCCCGGAATGCGAAGGCAAACCAAGCAGACGGAGGAAAGGTCAGGGTGAGCCAGCCACCTTGGGAGTCAAAGGAGCACAGGGTTACCTGAAGCCCACACCAGCAGGGCTCATGAGGCTAAGCCACTCCTAGATGTCAGCAGGCATGTCTGTGGGCAGCGTCCCTGCCTGCTTCAGGAGTGGAGCAAGCGCTGCCTGTGGCAGAAATAGTAGGTGGGAAAGATCAGTATCTAACAGCACAGAGCTTCCCCCAAATTACACACAGGATTGCCGTGGGATCCAGCAGTCTCACTCCTGGGTAAATCCCCAAAGGAATGGGAAGCAGGGACTTGGGGAGATATTTACACACTCTTAGTCACAGCAACGTGAGTCACAGTAGCCAAAAAGTGGAAACAACCCAAGTGCCCGCTGATGGATGAATGTGGTCTCTCCATACAATGGAACATTACTCAGCCTTAAAAAGGAAGCGAATTCTGACACATGCTACACCACGGATGAACCCTGAGCACCTTATGCTGAGTGAAATAAGCCAGTCACAAAAAAACAAATAATATGTTTCCTCTTATACGAGCTACGAAGAATTGTCAAACCCACAGGGACAGAAAGCAAAATAGAGTTACCAGAAGATGGAGAGGGGAGGAATAGGAAGTTACTGTTTAATGGGTACAGAGGTCAGTTTTGCAATCTGAAAAACTTCTGGAGATGGCTGCACAACGCTGTGAATATACTTAATGCCACTGAACGGCACATTTAAAAATGGTTAAAATTGTAAAGTTTGTATTACGTATATTTTACCACAAGAAAAATAGGTCAGTATCTGGAACTGAGAGGGTTGGGGGTTGGTTGCCCGCAGGTAGGTGCTTCCATCCATCACACATGAAATGAGGAAGGGGCTGTTCACCTGGCCACAAGGGGGAACTTCACCCCTGGACTCTGGACACACGTTCGACTTCGTAAAACCCCGCCGTGTGGGCTGCTCTGGTTTTAACGCTTTGAAATCTGTCCTGGGTTTTGCTGAAGGAGCTGGCGTGCCCCCTGCAGAAAGCACCCCAGGCCACTTCACCGTGGTCAGACTCAGGAAGGGGCCCTCAGACTTGCCCCTCATCAGTGGCTCACTACCGAGACCCCTAGTTCCAGCTGAGTGACGAGCCGTGGTTCCCAGTTGTTGTGTTTTTTTTTGAGACAGAGTCTCCTTCTGCCACCCAGGCTGGAGTACAGTGGCGCAGTCTCGGCTCACTGCAACCTCTGCCTCCCAGGTTCAAGCGATTCTCCTGCCGCAGCCTCCCGAGTAGCTGGGATTATAGGTGCCCGCCATCATGCCCAGCTATTTTTGTTTTTTTTTTAGTAGAGACGAGGTTTCACCATATTGGCGAATTTGGTCTCGAACTCCTGACCTAAGGTAATCCGCCCGCCTCGGCCTCCCAAAGAGCTGGGATTACAGGCATGAGCCACCGCGCCCGGCCCCCAGTTTATTAAGAAACATTAACAGATCTAACAGATGGCTCTCACCTCCTAGGTATCTCCCGGTCTCTGAATTCTAAATCACCACTTTTGTTTCTGCAACAAGAGGGAAATAACCAATACCTCAAACCAATTTCCTTCTTCTCTAGGGAATTATATTTTAGTATAATTTACCTCAAATTATACTACCCAGAAACATTTTTCTGGAAAAAAATATATATATATTCTGGTTTTTTTTGATGACTCGAACAATCAAGTCTAAGCTCATTGTCCTTATAGATTTTCAGTGCCTTCATGGCCTAGGAGGATGTAATTACGTTTTTTTCTATTGAAGCGTTAAAGGGCATTGCTCTTCTTTGCATCGGTCATTTCCCAGCTCCTTCTGGCTTGTCAATTTCACGGTTGCCTCGGCTCAGGGGAGGATGAACTCTGCGTGATTGCAAATGAGGAAGAGGACTGCTTGCAGATTCAGGAACACATTGAGCCTTGGGTTAAGTAAATATTTCACTTATACGGGACACTTGGCCTCTGTCAGAAATTGGCGACCAGCCTGGCCGACATGGTGAAACCTCATCTCCACTAAAAATACAAAAATTAGCCTGGTGTAGTGGCACACGCCCATAGCCCCAGCTAGTTGGGAGGCCGAGGCAGGAGAATCCAGAATCACTTGAACCAGGAGGCAGAAGTTGCAGTGAGCCGAGATCTTCCCACTGCACGACAGAGCCAGACCCCATCTCAAAAAAAGAAAAAAGAAATTAAAAAAAAGAAATTGACAGGACAAAGAGGACCTGCAAATAGAGGGACTTCTTGTTGACTGATGCACCTGTAGGGTGAGGAGAAATCTTTGCCTTTGCCCTCAGAAAGTTCGCTGAAAATTAGCTGACAAAATCAGTACATTCATAGAGGAAAAGGCATAGAAATTTATTTGATCATACTTTTATGCGACACAGGAGCCTTCAAAATAAAGACCCAAAGATACAGGCAAACTGTCTATTTTTATGCTTAGGTTCAGTGAAGTATGGGCAGCCATGTAGATAATACAACTGGACAAAACGTGTCTAATGGACTGAGTGGGAAGACCCAGTAAGGCCTGTCTGTCTAGATTCTTCTTGGCCTCTCTGAGCAGCGTTCCTTCCTTCTGGGTATAGGGCAGGACCCTCTCTGGAATGGGGGTCTTATGACCTACAGTCAAACAAGGTAGGTCAGAGGATCCCTTCCCTCCCCTCCCCTCCCCTCCCGTCCCCTCCCCTCCCCTTCCCTTCTCAGGCTGAAGTACAGTGGTGAAATCACAGCTTACTGTAGCCTTGACCTCCTGGGCTCAAGTCATTCTCCTACCTCAGCCTCTCTAAGTGTTGGAATTACAGGCGCATGCCACCGTGCCCAGCTAATTTTTTATTTTTTGCAGAGATGGGGTCCTCCTATGTTGCCCAGGGTGGCCTCGAACTCCTGGGCGCAAGTGATTCTCCTGCCTTGGCCTCCCAAAGTGCTGGGATTACAGGCATGAGCCACTATGCCCAGCTGAGAATTTCTTTGTGTTTAGCTTTAACATAGAAAGATGTAAAAGGGGAAATTTCAGGTGACATTTTTAGGTTTTATGGCTGGCTTTGGGAAAAAAGGGTTCTGGTTTCCAGAAACCAGCTTGGGGAAGAGGGATTCTAGTTTGTATGGCTACGCCTGTGGGAGGATGAAGGGCCAGAGACGGGAGGATCAGAGGTGGGAAAAGGTCAGAGAGAGCTGCTTCTAAGGCTTTCATTTTTGGGTAACATTTTCTGAGCCCCAATACATATAATCCGGCAGGTAACCTGGCCTCACTTTCTCCTCACCTGCACACCTACCTGCTTCTACCTGCAGGTCACTGGATCCCCACTGGGAGCTTGACCCCCTGCCCTAACAGGAAGAACAGAAAATTGCAGTCACAGGGAGATGGAGCAGTCTCCAGCCTGCTTTGGCCTCCCTTTTTTTTTTTTTTTTTTTTGACACGGAGTCTTGCCCTGTTGCCCAGGCTGGAGTGCAATGGCGTGATCTCGGCTCACTACAACCTCCGCCTCCGGAGTTGAAACGATTCTCCTGCCTCAGCTTCCTGAGTAGCTGGAATTACAGGCACCCACCACCATGCCCAGCTAATTTTTGTATTTGTAGTAGAGGCGGGGTTTCACCACGTTGGCCAGGCTGGTCTTGAACTCCTGATCTCATGATCCGCCTGCCTCGGCCTCCCAAAGTGCTGGGATTACAGGTGTGAGCCACGGTGCCTGGCCTCCCTTAAGTATTCTATCCACCATAGCTTGTCTTTTCATACACCTTTCAGTCTGTTTGCTCTCAGCATACCTAGTTTCTGGCCTCCTGGTCGACCTAAACTCTCAATTCATTATTCACAGATGCTTTGATTGACTGCTTTAAACCCATTGATTCACCTTGACCTTTAAATTCTGGATGACTGGTTGCCTGTGCCACTGTGCTGACTTCCACAACTTCCCTGGACCTCCAACCCATGATAGTTCTTGGTTTTCCAAGCTTCGTTACCAAATCATAACCCATATCTGCCATCCTCAGTCAAATACAGATCAAGAACACACCACACTACCTACAGGTAGGCTCATTTAAATTATTCCAAGAAGCAGAGCTCCAAATGCATATATTTTTATCTACAAGAGATCTTCATGAGAAAGGCCAGCCTAAATTCTTCAGCAGTCGTCTAGGCAACTCACTAAATTAATGACATTATCCTAAAACAGGCCTGATTTTGCATATATCAAAGGATTTATTTTTTTCTTACTCACTTGGAGTTTGAATATAAAAGTCTGATTCATTGACTAATCCAATCTCCATGGACCAACTCAAGACAGATCATTCATGGCAGCTTTTTGTTTTGTTTTATTTGTGTTGGATTTTTCTACTATCGTTGGTCTGGGTGTGGTTTCATGAGAAGACTTTTGTTAAAATAACGAACAATTTTTTTAATTTAATTTTTTAAATATTTGATTTGATTTGATTTTTACAGACAGGGTCTCACTCTGTTGCCCAAGCTGGAGTGCAGTGGTGCAATCATAGCTCACTGTAGCCTCTCACTCCCAGGGTCAAGCAATCCTCCAGCCTCAGCTTCCCAAGTAGCTGGGACTTAGGCTCCCCCAGCTAATTTTTTTTTATTTTTGTAGAGATGGGGTCTTTCTATGTTGCCCAGGCTGGTCTCGAACTCCTGGCCTCAAGTGATCTTCCAGCCTCAGTCTCCCAAAGCATTGGGATTACAGGGCATAAGCTGCTGTACCCAGCCTATATTTTTAATTTTAACCGATCATTTATGGAGTGATCGAGATTTCTTTAGCAAATATAGAAAATGTGATGGACTAGAATAAAATAGATTTTTTTTGTTTTTACCACAGTCATGCTGGAATGCAGAGGGCTTGTTGGAGTCCCGACTCTGGACTCAGTGACACTGTGGGACTGGGCCCTGGGGAGAGACAGTGCTGTGGTCAGCAGAGAGTCTCCCAGACGGGCTCTTCGAACGGCCAGATACAATTTACACCTCTGCTTTCTTTTTCCCCTTGAGAAAAGCATTCTAAGAAAGAAGAGAAAAATGCAGTCTAGAAAATGGCTTCCAAAAGTCATTAGTTTGCCAAAATTGCATCTGCCCTCCAGCAGGGATGTTGACCCCACTTACATTAGTGCAGCCTCTCCATTCCCATTCATCAGGTCCCCAGCATTGTGAATGCCGTGGTGAGTGTTGTTTTCTTTCCAAATAAGAAAGGGAATGGGGTGCTCATAGACCCGCTCTTGAGAAGCCAACATGAGAAGTACAATGGCCCTGCCTGTTAGAGAGTTTCAGCTGCACCAGGGTGGATTTTATGTAGGCATGGCCACCTAAAAGCAGCAAGAGAAGCCATAGCCTGTGTTTTAACAGAACATACAAAGTTTCATTCATTCAGTAGTCATTACATTCCCATTACACTCAAGACGCTAGAGATTTTTTTAAAAGAAAGACTGCTACTTTAGGAAGATGAGTTTTAGAGAGCAAAGAGACTATGAGAAATGAATAGAGCATTGAAAACTGAAAACCCCTCTAATACCTACTATAAACAATGTAATACCCCCAACGAGTCAAGAGTTCAAAGGAATTTAAGTTATAGGTTAAAACAAAGTGTTCTTAGCTCTCTTTACCTCTTATAAATTCTACTTCACCTCCTTCGTATCTGAAAGAGACACTGACTTGCTCCTCACTGAGCAATCCTCCAACCTCTTCCCAGCTTCTAGACACACATTTTCTAACCTCTTAATTTCTCTTTGGAAAGGAAGTGTTAATTATCTCCCAAACAACTCTCCTATGAGCATTAAGTCAGCTTAATCGTCCTCTGTGAAAAGGAAGTGACTCTAGGCCCACCTGCCCTTCTCTCTGGAGACCCCTTTCTCAAGCAAGCAGACCTCCTTTTCTTATGAGCAGGACCCCCACTTTACAACTTCACTCCCACCAGGCCCCAGACCTGCATGTAACCCCTAAACAAAACAAATATGTATTTTTTTTCACATAAGGTTTTGATTACACATATGCATGCTTGCGAAGTACGTACTCAAAAATCATCCTTGGGAAAGGATGAATTTCATGGAAACCAAATAACAGGAGATTAAGAAAAGAGGGTCTGAGGGCATTTAATTTCCAACTCATGGCCTAGACTGATTTAATTCAGGCGGCTCTGGTTTTATTTCTACTGGGGCCTGGTGTGCATATGGCAGCTTACTTTCCTAAGGGGTAATTGATAGATGACATCACTTTTATGGCCATAGGATCACTTGTATAATCATGGGTGGAGCTTGCGGGGAATATTTCTAAGCATAGCTCTTGGCTTGCTGCTTGGGAGTGCTTAAGTCAGAGGGCAGCTCCTGCCTCTCCTGTACTTTCCCAGGGACCCAAAATATTTTTATATACACAGCAAAGCATTTTTAAAAGGTTATTCTCCAGTCCCCAAGATGAACACAGTGAGTTTCCTAGCATTTATATAAATGAGTTTTTTGGGTTCTCAGGTTGAGAAACGATGATGCCATGATGACTCTTGGTTGGAGCTGGGACGTTTTCCAGACCCAAATATGGGATTAAATGTGTGAGTTAGCAATCCTGAAATGCCTTGGGATTTCAAAAGACTGTTTGGGTTTGGGTTTTGCATATCACCCACTCAGTTAGCCGTACCAGTGCTATTTCTAAATAGCATTTTTTTTTCCAAGGAAGTGGAACCCGGATTAGAAAATGACAAATGGTAACTTCCAAAAATATTTGGACTTTTGCCCCATGGTGGGTGTGAGAGAGTCAGGAGCAGAAGAAGGTGGTATGGAGGGGCTGTTGAGAGAGGAAGAGGACATTCTGGGCTCTTCTGTACTCCAGCCTCTTTTCCCCAGATTCCATCTGCTGCAGCCTGCTGGGGGCTAAAGCATGGGGGACAGCACACCAGCCCCCTAAAAGCAGCCCTTTCTGTTGCTGCCTCCACCCTATCCTACCCAAAGGCCACATCATAGAATCCAGCTAGAAAACCAAGAACACCACCACTTAACACTAGGATGGCTATAATCAGAAACAAGATTGGCAAGGAGGTAGAGAAATTGGAACCTTCACACACTGCTAGTGGAAATGTAAAATGGTACAGCTGCTTTGGAAAACTGTCTGGCAGTTCCTCCAATGGTTCAACAAAGAATGACCATCTGACCCAGCAATTCCACTCCGAGGTATGTGCCCAAGAGACAAGAAAAACATACACCTCACAAAAATGCTTACACAAGTGTTTATAGCAGCATCATTGATAGTAGCCAGAGAGTGGGAACAACCCACATGTCCATCAACTGATGCATGGATAAACAAAACATGGTCTATCCACATAATCAAATATTATTCAGCAAAGAAAAGAAACGTACTGGCACATGCTACAATATGGATGAATCTTGAAAACATTACGCTAAGTGAAAGAAGTCAGCCACAAAGACCCCATTAATATAAAATGTCCAAAAGAGGCAAATCTATGGAGACAGAAAGGAGGCTAAAGGCTGCCAGTAGCTAGGGGGAATGAAGAGAAATGGGGAATGACAATGACAGCTAATGGGTGTGGTTTTCTTTTGGGGGATGAAAATGTTCTAAAATTAGATTGTGGCAATGGTTGTAGAATCCTATGATTAAACTAAGAAACCACTGAATTGTACATTTTAAATGACTGAAGTATATGGTTTATCAATTATATCTCAATAAGGTATTTTTACGTTTTTAAGAGCACTGACAAAGAGTGATAGGCCACCTTCATTTAAAGAACAAAGCTTCCAACACTACTGCTGCCCAGCATTTTGATTACACATGGAGATTGCTTAACGGCATTCAGTGGATGGAAAGAAAGAAATTTGCAGTAAATTTAAACCTCAGTTTGAGTCTTGTGTTGGAAGGCAGGAAAGGAATGTGGCATTAAAACACGGATTAGTAGTTAAGACCTGGAAAAGTCCTTACGTGACACAGAAGTAGAGGACGCCTGCTCACTGCTCACAAAGTACAAAAGAAATCTGCTTTCTACAAAACCAGAAAATACGACCGATGGGCATTTCTGAGTGCATATCTGCCTTTCCCTCTCACTCTTGTGGATTTATTTATTTTCCTATCACCTTCTCACTTTGGAATAAATCGGCTATTGATCTTCTTTTGTTCTTCCAAGAGAACAGATCTGACTTAGGCTAAGGCGTTAATTCCTTGAATTTCTTGATATTAGGCCTCAACTGTACTGGGCTTTGCTCTTGGAGAAATTGTCCTTCACCTTGAGATCAGATCAGTAAAAGATAACAAAATGCATCCAAGAAAGTCTTTTTAAAAATGCTATTTGCACTAGTAGCTGACTTTGACCTGAGATAGAGTAGTTCTTCAGCCAATCTTATGGCTGACGTTTTTACAAACAGATAGCAATAAATAATCCCTGAATGATTAAGATGGGTTACATTAGATTGCACTTCTGACCATATTTCTTTAGTTGCTATAAATATACTTCTCCATGTGTATGCTGTTTTCTGTGTATTTATGTATTTGCAAATTTTGTTCATAATAGCACTACACATTACTTGCAACTGAGTTTTTCCTATTCCTTTTCAAGGCAGTAATTATGTCTTAAAACATTTCCAGAGCCAGGCAAAGGCATTTGTTGCTTAAAAAAAATTCCTCTGTCTTTACGGAAGCAGTGAACGAGGGTCTGGGAGCCGGGATAGAAAACACAGAAACTCCGAGATAGGGAAGATGATTAACCAGTGGGACGGAGGTGGGAGCTGCAGGGGATGGGGCTGGGAGTCCATACCTGGCAGTCTTCCCTGCCATGCCAAGGTCCCACCTCCTCTTCTGTCCTGTCTTTGGGCAGGGGAACTCCTGGCATCAGCAACACCTGCCTCCCTCCCAGGTCAGCCACTGAGTTAGGGCTCCCAGCCCAAGTTCCCTTCCCCAATGTGCAATCCCAGGACCAAGACCTCAGCTTCTCCTTGGGATGTTTCCCCAGGACTTACAACAGACAAACACTCAGCAACTCTCCCCATCTGGCCAGCTAACTCAATGCTTGATTCTCTTCACCCCTAATAGTAGCAAAAGTCTCATGGAAGGAGGAGTGAGACAGTGACTGCTCCTTACTCTGTCTTCCTGGTGTCTAACATGGTATTCCCTACCCTTTAGACACCAAGAGGTCACTCTGTCCTCGTCCATTACCCTTTAGGTTTTGCGATCAACTGTCTAAGTGGTAAACTACCTAGAAGATGCTTATTTTCTATAATTCTTGAGAAAAGAATAAGGAAAGTGATGAAGAGAGGTTGGGAGTTAGACCAGTCCAGGTCACATGTTCACCTGGTGAGCCCTGGTGTCTTGCTCCAGCTTCGTCACAGTGTGCAGAGGGTCTGGCTGGCTGCTTGCACCGTCTGTGCTGGGACCTCTTCTGTAAGATGAAGGTGTGTACACACACACACATAGAAACACAAGAGACAGACACATATATAGAGATTCAGAGAGATTCACAGAGACACACAGACACACACATATATAATGACCCCCATAAAACACACAGACACAAACACACATAGAGATTCACACACACATGGATAGACACACACATAGACACACACGAGACAGACACACACAGAGATTCACAGAGACAGACACAGACACACACATAGATACACAATGACCCACACAAACACACAGACACAGTACACACATACATAGATGCATACACAGACACACAATGACACACAGACACATAATAGACAAACAGAGACACGAATAGACATGAGACACACATACGCACAGACACATATGCACAGACACACACACAGAGACAAAGACATATGCAGTAGACACACACATACACACAGACACAGACACATACATAGATGCTCAGAGATAGGCACACACACACATACACACACATTAACATATGATAGACATACACACAGTCACAGACACATACATAGAGGCTCAGAGATAGGCACACACACACATACACACACACATTAACATATGATAGACATACACACAGACACAGAGACTCACAAAGACAGACTCACAGACACACAGTAGACACACACACACAAGTACATACATAGAGACTCACAGAGCCAGGCACACACACACATACCCACAGGCACACATGGACACACATACACACACAGACTCAGAGACACGCACATGCATACTCAGACACGCACAGACACACACATGCACTCACACAGACACACACACACCTATAGTGAATTGCTCTGAGGTTTCTAAATCCCTTTGAAAAGCAAGGGCATTGTTCTCAATGGCAGTCATGCCACTTGCATGCACAGCCTCTCAGAGGCCATGTGGGGAGCTGCCTTGTGAAACTCTGAATTAGCGATTTAAAGGCTAGGGCACAGCCAGGTGCAGTGGCTCACACCTGTAATCCCAGCACTTTGGGAGAGCGAGGCGGGTGGATCACCTGAGGTCAGGAGTTCAATACTAGCCTGGCCAACGTGGTGAAACCCCATCTCTACTAAAAATACAAAAATTAGCCAGGCGTGGTGGCGGGTGCCTGTAACTCCAGATACTCGGGAGGCTGAGGCAGGAGAATCACTTGAACCCAAGAGGCGGAGGTTGCAGCGAGCTGAGATTGCATCATTGCATTCCACCCTGGGCGACAGAGCGAGACTCCGCCTCCATCAATAAATCAATCAATCAGTCAAGGCTAGGGCAGAATCATGTAGATGATTGAAGATACAGGACCAGTGAAATCAGGCAGCATCCTCCAACGGCACTGTCACCCCGAGCTTCCATGGGCACAGAGACAGGCGTCTGCTGCTGGTGTCACCAGGCTCCGATTCCAGACTCCAGAGCAAGCCCCACTAAAGAACGCCACTCATCCCCGCAAATGGTAAAGATATCAGGGCAGCTTGAGTAGGTCTTGCTGTTCTCGGGAATTCTTGTTTATATTCAGTCATTTTTCAAAAGAGCTTATCATGGCACCTTTATACTCAAAAGATTCCCAGACCATAAGCTAAATATATATATTTCACTTTTTTAATTTTTAAAGTCACTTTACTTCGTCATAGAATAAAACGATGCCTTTAGAACTGTCCCTATCCAGAGGTGGAGCTTTCAGTGAGCCGAAATCGCACCACTGCACTCCAGCCTGGGCGACTGAGCAAGACTCTGTCTCAGAAAAAAAAAAAAAAAAAAAGAACTGTCCCTATCCAGTCCATAATTACATGCTTTGGATAAGAGTCTGGTTCACAGCCAAGATCTCCAGAGGTTGGAGAGCATTAGTTCAGAGCACACACACTGAAACTAACTATAATATATCTTGCATGTGTTTTTTCATGAAAATACCAATGCAGTTAGCTAATGTTAATGGAAGCATCATTTTCTGCATACTGTTTGCTTTTTAATTTAATTTACTCTTCACCCTCCCTCCCTTTCACCCTCCCTCCCTGCCTTCCTCCTTCCTTCTTCCCTTCCTTCCTTTCTTCTTATCTTCCTATCATCCTACCTTCCTTCCCCTCCCCTCACTTCTCTTCCCTCTTAGATGAAGGGTTTCTAAGTGATGGGGTTTTTGTAGAAAGGCAAGATTCTGTAGTACCCACCTGCTTTTCATTACTGGGGTGCAAAAATAAGGGAATAGTACACAGGAATAAAATTATGCACCGTGTTTTGCCTTAGGGTGATTATTCATGGAAAAATGATAAAACTATCCAAAAAAGAGTTTACATTAAAATGGGCCAGGTGAGGTAGCTCATGCCTGTAATCCCAGCATTTTGGGAGGCTGAGGCAGGATGATCACAGGAGGCCAGGAGCTTGAGATCAGCCTGGGCAACATAGAGAAATTCCCCCAAAAATAAATAAAGGCTGCATTATATTAATTAAACAAATTAATGCATAAATTCAAAGCAAAAGGAGAAAACGTATTAAAAGAACATAATTTAGAGAACCACAAATTTTTATCCTAAGGGTTTCATATTATCAGTGGTAGATAATGTCCTTGAATTACCAGATCATAAGTGGGGGAAAAAATATCAGCCTCATGCCATGGTCTTTATTATCCACTTTAAGTAAGTCACCTCATTTAATCCTCACAACCTAGTGAGGTAGGTATTATTTCCATCGGTCAGATCAAGAAACAAGTCAGAGGAGTTAATTAATTTGTCTGAGGCCACACAGAAAATGACAGAGCCAAATTCAAACTGAGGTTACAAAGGACTCCAGGACGCTCCAGTAGATTAGTAGATTTTACATTTCTACTTTTCTGATGGTATTAGTTAGGGTCGAAGAGACAGATAATAAATAAACAAATGGAATGTGGAGAAGGCAAACATGCCTTATAACTTACCATGATTTTTCAGGACTGTGCAATCAAAATGACATTAAAGATTAAACATGCTCTTTGTCTTAATTGTACAGCTAGGTCGTGGCTGCATTCTCCCCTCCCCCTTCTTTCCCTTCCAGCTTTGGAATCTCACCTTTTGGTATGTAATTTATTGAATTAGGATGCAGATGCCATTCTAAAATAATCAACAATCAAAACAACTTATGAAATTCCAATGGTTATGACACGTTTAATTGAATGACTTTCCTTGGGTTAATTTCTACCTGTAGCTTACCCAACATGCAATAAAATAGCAAGACGGTTTATAGGAAGTAATCCCTCATGCGGGGCGAAAAAAAAAACGGGATAGGTTGACTTTACCTCCTTTTCCCTGCTTTCCTCCAAATCTTGGATGTTGATATGAAATCCATCAGATAAGTATTCTTTCCAGCCATTTCAATCCCAACCTAAACTTGGGACGCTTCCAAAGAAAATGCCTGGCTTTTTACAAATTGCCCACAGAAATAGCAATTTCTCCAGTGCTGCTACAGAATGGGACTTTTTGCTTGACCTTGTGGAAACTCATGGGTTCTCCAAGTTGTAAAGAGTTAAGAAAAGGGATGGAATGTCTGGGGAATGTTGCAGGGAAGGCTGCAGCTCTCTGCTCTTAGCTTTCTCACCCTGGAGGGGATCCCAACACTCGGTGATGCTTCTGGGTCTGAGGTCTTCCCTAAGTTCTCTTTGATCTGCCAAAGAGCCAGCCTCAGTCCACTGAGAAACAGGGATGCGCCGTTATCTGCACACTGAGGTTTATTTTTACCTTGTCCCCGGTGAGTCCCCAGAGACAAGGAGAAAACACTTTAGGAGGGAGTTAAGAGCCTTTTGCTTATCCTTGAAGGAAAGCAGTCTCTGAGGATTAGTGAGGGTAGTGGTGAGGGTAGGTAGGGGGAGGAGAGTCAGAGGAATCAGAGTTATTTGGACTGCATTTTTTCCTTGCCTGATTAAATCTTACTGACATTGGCACTTTGTGTCACTAAAAGAACACAGCCCTGGATGTGGGACCAGGGACCAGAGGGTTGGCGGCAGAGTCTGGGGCTGGCATGGCTGCTGGGGTGTTTGGCTCTGAGGACCCACCGTGGAGTTGGAACCTGACTTGTCGGGCGCTGAGGACCTGCCAAGTGGGGAACATTCGAGTTCTGCAGCTGCTGCTAAAACCATGGTGCATCTCCAGGGCCGTCTATCAGGTGGGACCAGAAGCTCCTCTTTCGTTTCTTTGAAGCATGGGAAAGTGGTGGTGAATGGTGGAGAAGGGGGCATGAGCTATTGTCACATGCGTTCGGGACTCTGAAGCATGTTACATTTAACAGGGAGCAGTTAACATGAACAGAGCCTCATCTTCTAGGTGCCATGCGTGCCATACGGTGCGCCACGTGAAGTGCACCGTAAACATGATTTAATTCAGCTTTCAAAGCCACCGGATCGAGGAAGTGCCTATGTCACCATCTTGATTATTATTGTCACCATTTTGAGATGAGGTTATTGAAACTCAGAGAAGGATGTAAGTTGTTCAAAGTCACCCAGACAGAGCCTGGTGATTTCAACCAAAGTTCTCCTGGCTGCAAAGACAAAGGATGTTCTTTCCACAAATCCACGCTCCTCTCACAATGGATGATTTATCAAACCGTGCGTGCATGCGGTGTGTGCATGTGTGCATGCGTGTGCATGCATGTGTGTGCCTGTGAGTATGCATGTATGTGTGTGAGCGTGTGCGTGCGTGCGTGTGTGCATGTGTGTGTGTGTGAGTGTACCTATGTGTGTGCACCTGTGTGTCGGGGGTGGTGACAAGCTGGTAAGGGGAATGTGGTGTGTGGGACAGGAGACAAGGCGGGAAGATCCTCAGGCACCAACACTGAGCCTCCTTTCCTTTACATAGTGGCCTCTGAATTCAGACACACACCTCTCAACCCAAATATGAGAAAAGGAGAGAAACTTTCCTGAGGGAGAGTGGCACTTCTGAGTCAGTTAACTGGCGGTGGGTGCAGAGCACTTCAAAAAGGGGAGACAAGAGTGCTTTCTCCAGCTATCAGTCCAGTTTGGTGGCATTAAGCCACGTCCCTGCTGGCCGCGGAGACTTCAGTCCTGCCAGCCCCAGCCCTGCCTGAGAGGACCCAGATTGCATGGGGAGTGGGAGGCGCAGGCAGCATAGCAAGTGAAAGAATGTCCCTTGGCCTGGCTCTTGAAGGGGGGTGTCGCTCATTTTTCCTCCTCTCACGGGTGTTTGTAACCCAGTTTATTTCATTAAGTCGACTTGAGTGGTTTTGGCCCTCCCTCTGTAAGCTGGCTCATGACAATACTTGTAACCCAGCATGCACAGCTGGCCTTTGTATTTTTAGGTGTAATTTGGTGGTCTATAATTCCTTAATAAAACGCACTGGCTAAACCACCCGTCCCCTCGCTCCACCCCTCCTCCTGGAATGTCCGGACTTTCAGGGGAGGGAGGCGCCCTGGAAGATGTGCCCAAGAGTGTCGGGTTGATTTCACAGATGGGCACAGCCCCCCAGGACCCCTGCTCCTGCTTCTTCACCTGCCCCTGGGCAGGCGGGGGGTAGACCCTTTACATGGCTTCTGAAGACTTTTCTAGAATTCTCGTGCTTGAAGGGCACGTACCTAAAAGCTTTACTCTAAATATCAAGTGTGTCTGTCATAGATCATATATAAAAGAAACTTTCAGAGAAATCCTTCCAAATTTGACCAGCATCCGAAAAATTCACATAAGATTTCCCATGACAAGCTGTGAATCTGAAAGAATCCTGGGGGGAAAAAAATCCCCCAGCTGGGAGATTCAAGCAGTAATGTGGCTGGTTTGTCCATTTGAAGCTTTTCTGAAACCGTGATTTAGAGTCAAAAGTCCCCAAGCTGGGTATGGGGGGGTAATTACTTAGTCAAGATGATTCTGTCTTTCCAGTTATTACAAATGAGTTTTGAAGCCCTGGCTTCTGGCCTCCACCTCTCACTTTCATTTCATCTCTTTCTTTTTTTGGTGGGGGAGGGAACAGGTTATTGCTCTGTCACCCAGGCTGGAGTGCAGTGGTGCAATCACGACTCATTGCAGCCTCAACCTCCCTGGGCTCAGATGATCCTCCCACCTCAGCCTCCCAAATAGCTGGGACCATGTCACCATGCTCAGCTATTTTTTAAAATTTTTTTGTAGAGATGGGGGTCTCACTACGTTGGCCAGGCTAGTCTTGAACTCCTGTCCTCAAGTGATCCTCCTGCCTCGGCCTCCCAAAGCGCTGGGATAACAGGTGTCAGCCACCACACCTGGCACTCTTTGTCTTTTAAATCAACTAAGCAGGATGGGCTAGCCCCGCCTCGGGGGCCCTTTTTTAGGATTTCCATTAATGTCGTAAGTATACTGTAGAGAGTGCTGAATGATTGGCCACCAGGCCTGGAAAAAGAATACATTCCTGCTCAAGCATGACTCAGTTCAACTCTGCAGACAGGTCCTGAGCAGCAGATAGGTGCCTGGCCCCATCATAGGCGTTTGGGGCTCAAAGGCTAACCACGCCTCGTGCTTGTCTGTGGTCTCTGGCCAAGCCAGGCCCTTGGGGGCAAATATGTCCAACCCAGGCAGCTGGGAGGTAATCCCCATGGGTGGGTCTGGAAGGCAGCCAGGATGGCAAGTCTAAACCAATTCACCAACCTGGGAGGCTCAGTGAACAAGGACTGGTTAGCAGCCTGCAGAGCCAGGCCGAGGGGCCTGGGAGAAGAAGAGGCAGCCCAGAGCAAGACCAGGCTGGGGTGGTCTGCAGGAGGTCCAAGATTACCAACCCATGGTCAGCATTTACCTTCCCCAGCCCTCCTTTCTACTGCCAAGCAGGGCCGTTTTAAAGACATATCTGTAGTAACACATGGGCCATTTCCCATTCTTCATAGTCTCACAGGAGAGAGCCAAGAACGCAAGAACTGCATTTCAACAAATAGAGGATTTGAGAAAAGTGCAGAGAGCGGCTACCTTTGCTCAAGAAAAACTTCACTCCCCCCTCAAAAAAAAATCTGTTAGTCACTCCTAGCCTTTGCTTTCTCCATTACAGAATGGGAATGATAGCTTCATGCATTGTAGGGATTAAATAAGTGATGGAGCCAGGTGCAGTGGCTCACGCCTGTGATCCTAGCACTTTGGGAGGCCAAGGTGGGTGGATCACCTGAGGTCGTGAGTTCAAGACCAGCCTGACCAACATGGAGAAACCCCATCTCTACTAAAAATACAAAAAGTTAGCCGGGCATGGTGGCACATGCTTGTAATCCCAGGTACTCGGGAGGCTGAGGCGGGAGAATCGCTTGAACCCGGGAGGTGGAGGTTGCGGTGAGCTGAGATCGCACCATTGCGCTCCAGCCTGGGTGAGAAGAGCGAGACTACGTCTCAAAAAAATAAAATAAGCGATGGATGTGAAAGTGTGTCACAAAGACTAAAAAAGATACAAACGTGAAATGTTGTTTTTGATGAAATATTGTATTTTAGCTGTTTTTGATCTTGGGAAAGACTCATCTTGAGTGTATTTATTTATTAGTGATATGGTGATTAATAGCCATTTTAATGATTTTTTTAAGCAGTACTTTTTTGTAGTTTGCAGTGTCTTCATTGGCTAAGGCGATGGCTGATGGCTCTGGATGAGTTCACCTGGGGAACTTTTTAAACACACCCATACTCAGTCCTGACTCCCAGCGGTTCTGATTTAGTTGATCCGGGGCTTAGGTGTTGGGATGGTCTAAAGGTTTTTGATACTAACGTGCAGTCCACCTGGAGCCACTGAGCTGAAGGGGCCTCATTCTGCACATAGCAAAAGGCAGCATCAGGATCACTGGGGAGCCACTTTAAATATGTATAAAATGTCTTAAGCGCCCCCGCTGAAGTGCAGTGGTGTAATCATGGCTCACTGCAATCCCGACCTCCTGGGCTCTGGGGATCCTCCACCTTAGCCTCCGAAGTAGTTGGGACCACAGGCATGCGCCACCACGCCCAGCTAATTTTCGTATTTTTTGTAGAGATGGGGTTTCGCCATGTTGTCCAGACTGGTCTCAAACTCCTGGGCTCACGCCATCTGCCTGCCCCATCCTCCCAGAGTGCTGGCATTATAGCTGTGAACCACTGCGCTCAGCCTACACAATCTGTATTCTTAACACGTGATTTCTGATATTAGCAGGAACTAATGACAGAGGACAAAAAGTTGTATGTGGCACCTGACAAATGAGGGTGTGGCAATGACTTGACAAGACGACCATGAGGACTGACTCAGATCATTCAAATTAAGCCCATGGCTTGGCACATCTGAGGCAACCAATCCATGTTAGCTGCTTTTTGTTTTTGTTTTTGTTTTTTTAAAATTTCTTATTTCCATAGGTTATTGGGGAACAGGTGGTGTTAGTTACATGAGTAAGTTCTTCACTGGTGGTTTGTGAGATTTTGTTGCACCTATCACCCAAGCAGTATACACTGCACCCAATTTGTAGTCTTTTATCCTTCACCTACTTCCCACCCTTTCCCCGAGTCCCCAAAGTCCATTGTGTCATTCTTTTTTTTTTTCTTTGAGACTGAGTCTCGCTCTGTCGCCCAGGCTGGAGTGCAGTGGCGCGATCTCAGCTCACCGCAAGCTCCGCCTCCCGGGTTCACGCCATTCCCCTGCCTCAGCCTCCCCAGCAGCTGGGACTACAGGCGTGCGTCACCAAGCCTGGCTAATTTTTTTGTATTTTTAGTAGAGACAGGGTTTCACCGTGTTAGCCAGGATGGTCTCAATTTCCTGACCTCGTGATCTGCCCGCCTCAGCCTCCGAAGTGCTGGGATTACAGGCGTGAGCCACCGCGCCCGGCCCATTGTGTCATTCTTACGCCTATGCATCCTCATAGCTTAGCTCCCACTTGTGAGTGAGAATATACAGTGTTTGGTTTTCCATTCCCGAGTTACTTCACTTAGAATAGTAGTCTCCAATCTCATCCAGATCGCTGAGAATGCCATTAATTCATTCCTTTTTATGGCTAAGCAATATTCCATCCTATGTATATACCACAATCTCTTTATCCACTCATTGATTGATGGGCATTTGGGTTGGTTCCGCATTTTTGCAATTGCAAATTGTGCTGCTATAAACATGCGTGTGCAAGTATATTTTTCATATAATGACTTCTGTTTTTATTATCACGAGAAAGAATGTGATCACTCCAGGTCACACCCAGAGGCAGGATGTGGCTGTGATGTGCCACTCAGCACAGCAGTCCCCTTCTCTAAGCAGCACTCAGCCCCAGCCCTGGAGGGAAACTTCTGTCCCACCCGGGTTTCCATCTCACTCCCAGAACCATGGCTGTGTGTGAGTGGCAGCCCCCTGCACATCTCCAGTCTCTTCTCAACAGGGACTTTTGTTTTTCCAAGTGCCTTTTACATATGACTTTTTTATCACGTTACCCTCCCAAACCAGGGTTAATGGTAGGGCCTGCGGCTTCTATTAGGTTAGTGCAAAAGTAATTGCGGGTTTGCCATTACTTTTAATTACAGCAAAAACCGCAATTGCTTTTGCACCAACTTAATATAATTGGGGGTGGGGGAGACTTAAAAGGAAAATCATTAAAAATTATACAAACTTACACTTTGGGAGGCCAAGACGGGCAGATCACCTGAGGTCAGGAGTTCGAGACCAGCTTGGCCAACATGGTGAAACCCTGTCTCTACTAAAAATACAAAAAAAAATTAGCCAGGCATGATGGCGGGCACCTGTAATCCCAGCTACTGAGGAGGCTGAGGCAGGAGAATCGCTTGAACCCGGGAGGTCGGGAGTTCGAGAGGTTGCAGTGAGCCAAGATGGCACCACTGCACTCCAATCTGGGCAACAAGAGTGAAACTCTGTCTCAAAAAAAAAAGTTATACAAACTTACATGTGAAAGGAAAAATCACAAGTTACAAATGTAGGAAAGCTGACAACTATTAGAAACATCACAAAATTCAGAAAAGGAATGTGTGTTTATTAATTAACCTGCCAACATCCCTATTATCCTCTTCTTCCTACCTATTTTGGTTGCCTGGTCTTTGATCTCTTCTTCACAAGATAATGATTTTATAACATTTTCTACAGAGAGAGAAGAGAAAGCTAAGTCTGTCTTTCGCATGGTATGGCTGATCAAAACTTGTCCTTTCATTACTGAAAGAAAGAAAGGTTTATTTCCAATTCATAACTTGTCATTGGAAATACTGTGCAGATTTTTAGAATTATTGAAGAATTTGGGAAGACTTCTTACAGGTTTCTTTTTTATATGATCTATTGCAGAACATGCTGTTGAGAGTAAGATTACAGGTATGTGCCTTCTAAACACAGGGATTGCAGGAAAATCCAATTATATTCTAGTTCCTTCAATAAAGAAAACATTATATGGTGCTTTTGTAATTGTGTGTCCTATATATGAAATATACTCCTGACAGTTGGAACGCTGCCACCTGTGTCCAGGAGGTATGAGAATGGAACTCTCTACTTATTATCTTATCAGTCTGAGGATTGGGAGATTCCTCCACAGATGGGTTTCTGGCTCTTGGCATTTTAAACCTTCTTTCTCTTCTGCTAGCCACATACCTTCACAGCCTGGTGCCATAAGATGCAGCCATATCTTGATAAGATCTCTAGTCCTTCATGAACAAGGTGGGCGAGTCGGCATTTAAGGGTGAGGGTTCTTGCTGGAAGCCATTTCTAGGCTGGTGCAGCTCACCGTAACTTGATTACAGATGGCAATGTCTGTGGATCTCAAATATATTCCTCTCTCCCAAACTGAATGTATCCTGACCATTCTTCTCCTTAGCTGAATTCAAAAAAAAAAAGAAAATGCCCAGTGGTCATTCCAATGTTACCTGAGCAAAAGAGGAAATTTAACAGAGGGGAAATCAACATAGGAAGAGGCATTAGTTGGCCAGGCGCAGTGGCTCACGCCTGTAATCCCAGCACTTTGGGAGGCAGAGGCGGGCAGGTCATGAGGTCAAGAGATCGAGACCATCCTGGCCAACATGGTGAAACCCCATCTCTACTAAAAATATAAAAATCAGCTGGCTGTGGTGGGCACCTGTAGGCCCAGCTACCCAGGAGGCTGAGGCAGGAGAATCGCTTGAACCCAGGAGGTGGAGGTTGCAGGGAGGCAGAGGTTGCAGTGAGCTGAGATCGCGCCATTGCACTCCAGCCTGGTGACAGAGCGAAACTCTGTCTCAAAAAAAAAAACAAAAGAAGAGGCATTAGTTGTAACTGATGACAATTAAAATATCTCACTTTTGTAAGCAATGAATGCATGAATATCTTGCTAGGAATCATCCCAGAGACTTGGAAGATCCCATGAAATGAGGAACGCTGAAGTTTAAGCTTCATTGGTTTCATGACAAATCGACCTCTGTCCTCTCTATTGCCTCCCCACCCACCCCCACCCTGCCTCCAGCTCCACGCCACTCCTGGCTGTGCAGTAAAACTATAGGAAAAATAAAATAAATAAGACCAACAATCTGAATTATTGGCTTACCATAAATTGCTTCTGGCCCCAAAGTTGTAAAACACATATGTATGGCATATGTAAACCTGTTTTAAATTTTTCTTTTTAAGTTAGATGTTGTTTGTTTGTTAGTGGGGAGGGGGATTGTGTTTGGTTTGGTTTTTTTTTTTTTTTTTTTTTTGATGTTTTTTGTTTTGGTTTTTTTTGGTCTATTTGTAGAAACCGCGTCCGTCATCAGAGTCATCAGAGTTGTGGACTTTGTTTCTGTTTTTTTTTTTTCTAATGCCTGTTGACAAAGCACCAACAAGATAACACACCTGGTCCTCTCCTCTCTGGTTCTGGGATAGCTGTGTTGAGGGTCACAGGGCACATCCCACCTTCCTCCAAGCATGAATGCCCTTGAATGTTTCATGGTTTTATAATTATCAGTGGTTCACCCATCACTGCTGCTTCTAGAAAGGAAATATGGACCAGTGGCTAGAATGAACATCCATGTGTTAGGAATTTGAGGAGAGTCCTTTTCCTAACCTGCAAAGCAGTCCTAACCTAATGCTCTAACACTGGCTGTCTGGAGACCACAGAGCCAGACCTGCAATGACCTATAGATACTGAATTTCTCACACACTCTATAAGAAAACATGTGAGCTAATATATAAGAACACCTACCAACCTAGAATAGGGTTTGTAATTACGTAGAACGCTTTGTGTGTTTTCTTCTTTATAGAAAATATGCTTTTGAAACAGAACTTCTAGAATAATCATTTTGAAAATGCATCTCTATCAGCTGTCCACATGATTAGTTATAGTGACATCAATGATCCATTCTTCTAATAAAGGACAGTTCCCTCTAAAATGAGATTGGGTTTTCAATGATTCGTTTTCATCTTCACAAACAGCTCATACAACCAATCTTGGACTGATGGATTCTACCATGACCCAACCAAACGTTTCCACTTGTGGAAAGTTGGGCTTTGATTCTCAATTTGCTATTTTTGCTGTTCCCCTTTCATCATTTCGTTATGGCAATGTATGTTTTAAAGAGCGATGCCCTGCATATTATTTAGTGCCTACATATGGTGTGGGCTTGGCCTTTTCTCTGATTATCTACAACATGTGTGGTTAAAAAAAAAAAAAAGAGGCTTGCACCAAGGAAGAACAATTAGTAAATTCATTAAATTTCTCTGTCAAGTCTGCACATTTGTTTGTTTTAGTTTTTTTCAGGCATTCATTAAGGCTGTAGGTGCCTGTCAGTAAAGGAAGATGTGTTTGCATTTCTACTGGTGTGCTTCCATTTCACTCACCCTGTCGTTTGCAACAGTACTTTCTTAAATTGACACGGAAACATATTTTTGCAATAGGATGGAAAGCAAAACTCTCACTTCTTACATTTTCAAATTGTTCTTCCTTGATGTGGACAGTATTTGCAAACAACCTAACAGCTCAATTTTTACTTTGTTCATGAAATATTCTTGAATCTGACATGACATAAGGGATATTTTCATTCTCCTTGAAAGCACTTTTCTTTGTTTCAGTGAGTAAATAATACTTTGTTTGGAGGTTTACAATTAGCTGCCAGTTTTTGCATCAGCCGCCAGTAATTTGGGTTCTGTCTCTCCTGCCATATGCTAATCTACCACCAAAGCACTGTGGGAATCAACTGAGAATTTGAGCTTTTGATCAAGAGCCAACTACCTTTGAACACTGAGGGCTTCTAAAGATCTACTTAGGTGGAGCTCAGGAATAGTAATCCCACTGGAAGGAGAACAGCCAGGGTTTTACTTAATTTGTATTTGTTTTGGAGTCTCTTGTGGTGGAGCTGGTGGAGATGATCAGGAATCGGATTGCTCTGCTATTCCCTTGAAAAAATGCATATTTCACTAAATAGAGAGTCTATTTGCTTACCATTCTCAAAAGGTTCTAGTCTTCACAAACGCTTGCCTTTTCAAAATTTCATCATGTAAGAGACAAGTTTTGACACTAAAAAAACTATATATATGCATATCTTTTTGAAATGTTCAGAGTATATTTCCAAATGCATTTTATTATTTTTGATTCTCAATACCCCTGGGGGGCAAGTACTGTCATCTTCATTTTTATAAATAATGGTATCATAACGAGGCTCAGAGAAGTTAGTGGCTGGTCTCCTCTGGGGAGAGATCTCAACAGCCACACTGTAGACATTTGTTCTGGGGCAATGATCAGCTACAGAAGAAATGGTGTATTCGGAGTAGTCTCTTTCAATAAAGTCATTTGGAAGAAGATGGCTAGTAGCAGCTGTGGAAGCCAAGTGGCTAAATTCCTCCGCTTCTCCATTAATTAAATGAAGATTCATTCATTCATTCACTCATTCATTCATGTGTTTGTTCATTCATCTAACAAATAACTAATGAACACCCTCTATGTACCAGACATTGAGCAAAGTTCTGGAGGTAGAATGGTAAATTCATTCATTCATTCATTCATTCATGTCTTTGTTCATTCATCTAACAAATAATTAATGAACACCCTCTATGTGCTAGACATTGAGCTAAGTCCTAGAGATAAAATGGTAAACAAAAAAAATATGATTCCATATTCTTATAAAGGTGGAAATCTAACATCATTTACTCAGCAGCATTAATATAATGATTAGACAAATTCAAGTCAAATTAAAATTGGAGGTCAATGCTTTGAGGACAAGGCACCTGGTAACCTAAGAGGGACCTTGCCTTTTCTGTGATGTTGAAGAAAGCTACTTGAGGAGGCACTATTTGGTCAGAGGTCTTAAAGATAAGTAGGAATTAACTAGGCTGAGGTGGTGGGAGGTGGATGGGCAGAAGTCACATTTGGTATCAAACCAAAGTTGCTATGGCAGATGGGAGGACAAGAGCTCTGAACCATCAGGTGGCCTTATTTAATAACCATCGTGTATTTAAAATCATTTACAATGATTTTGCCTATACAGCTTGGCCACTGGCCCTCTCTACTAAGCACTGTCATACCCACCACTGGCCCTTTTGAAAACCAGCTGGCCTATTTTGGAAGCCTCACCACCCAGCCTCAGATGGAAATTTTCTTCATTCTCAAGGGTATGAGCTCATCACCACACCAGATGGGTTTCCAGTGAATGATTGTCCTGCAGTCTGATTATTTTCATGTCGTGTTAACTCCCTTTGAAAAATGGAAAGAGGATATGGGGTTGTCTTTCTCATCTTTGTAAGTTGGTGGAGAATTTCCTAGTTGTGGCCACATCCTCTACAGATTGAGAGAGAGCATACCGTTTGGAAGGAGACATAAATTCTGGCTAAGGATCCACTTACAGTCATGTTTTAACTGTGCTCAATCCATTTTTATTATAGGGGTCATCAATTAAGGTAACTTTAGCTTCTGCAGTGGATAACTTGGAAATTTCAGTGATTTAACACAAGAGAAATCTATTTCTAACTCATAAAAAGTTAAACATGCTCTGGTAGGTAGGCAGCCTTCCATAGGATCATTCGATGTCATCTTGTGACTCTGCCCTGCCCTCCTCTGGGTTCAGTGTCCCCTTCACTTAAAAAAAAGGAAGGCAGAGAATGGAAGAGCTCTGGCGAGAGATTTTTATGGGTCAGACCAAGAAGTGGGGCTCCTCTTCTTCTCATTGGCCAGAACTTGGTCACATGACCCCACACCCAACTACCACACAGACTGGGAAGTGCAGGTAGGTAGGCTGCCGGTCAACCCATCCCAGACAGTCAGCTTAGCATGGCGTTAGGAGCATGTGCCCTGAAGTCCATGAATTATATATAAGTCCTTACTCCAAGAGGGTAAGTCTGAGGACAAATCGCTTCCCCTTCGGAGTCCAAATCCTCTCATCTATAAAATGGCAATAGCCTTATTTGCCACATAGTGTTATCCTCAGGAATGAATGAGACTATGTATATAAAGTACTTAGACCAAACCTGAGAAATAGTACGTGTCCAATCAATGTTCAGTCACAGTTATCAAATTATTCCCTGGCTACAAAATCAAAGCAAATCTCGAGATGCCTGATCTTTCTGTGTCACCTGAGAAATGATGAGTAGAGAACAATATTCCTTAATGTCTCAAAAAATTAAAGCGTCTGTTTCCAAAATAAGTGTAGGATTGTTACTATTATCATAACTGTGGTGAGTTTCCTTTCAGTTTCCAGGGGAAATTCAATGAAGGCTTTTGACAAACAATTTTGTCAGGAAACAAGCTGCCGCCAAAGATTCCAGGCAGGCAATGTTGGTGTCTTGGGTAGCAGATACCTCCTGGGGCTCATAGCAGAGTGAAGTTCACAGAGTTAGTGGTTCCTAGAAATCTAAAAAGCCCTGTATTCTCTCTTCCCTCCGATCCCGGATCCAAAGGCGGGGGCTGCCCCTCCTACACCATGCGGCTTTGTTTATGCTTCCCAAGGCAAGCATTTTGTGATTTGCCTGTTCTGGGGCAGCCACGGTGCCTTTTCCACGGCATCTACTGGTCTGGGCCAAATAACCTGCGGTTCGTGTTCTCTCTTGGCCAAATAGAGAGCACGAGGATGCCCCCAGACATTTTCAGAGCGAGGGGAAGTGCCTGTTGATACTCAGCCCTGGGGGGGCAAATTGCAGCTGACCCCGTGTTGCAGGGCTCTGATCCAGGAATGGCAGTAGAAGGGCAGCAAGTGCCAGCTCTCACAGTGCTCCCGGGTAGAAACTGAGCACATGCATGAGCTTGGAGTGGCCTCATTTTCACGACTGTGTTGTATCTGGTTTGCCTCCCAAGCTCATGAAGCGGGTAAACCCATGAAACAACGAGCTCAGCCGTCATGACACAACCTGGCCGTTGTCTAAAATACCCTCCTCTAAAAGGTCTTTGAAGAATAGTGAACCTGTCACCTGATGATTACAAATCTTAAAAAAAAAAATCACTCACAGCTTTTTTTTTTTTTTTTTTAATGGAACAGTCTTGCTCTGTCACCCGGAGGGGAGTGCAGTGGCACAATCTCGGCTCACTGCAACCTCTGCCTCCCGGGTTCAAACAATTCTTCTCCCTCAGCCTCCCAAGTAGCTGGGACCAAAGGCACGCACCACCACGCCTGGCTAATTTTTATATTTTTAGTAGAGATGGGGTTTCACCATATTGGTCAGGCTGGTCTCGAACTCCTGACCTTGTGATCCACCTGCCTTGGCCTCCCAAAATGCTGAGATTACAAGGTGTGACCCTCCACACCTAGCCCACTCACAGCTTTTGAATATGGATAGACATTCTCTGATGATCATTCTTGCAGGGAGAGGGGACTTTTACTGAGAAGGGATTCTCATATTTGCAAGTGCCCAATGCTGAGAATCCCAGCCAAGGCTGTCCAATAAAATTCCCATATTTAAGCCATTTCATAGAATAAAATACTCGGAGTGCTGGGGAAAATTGTTAACTTAGTCCAATGTAATCCCTTCTCTTCCATCAAGACTACATCTCAACCATCCAAAGAAACTAGACTGGTTATAATTGTCTAGACTGGTTATAATTGTAAAAAGCAGAATAGCCTGGGCACGGTGGTTCACGCCTGTAATCCCAGCACTTTGGGAGGCCGAGGCAGGTGGATCACCTGAGGTCAGGAGTTCGAGACCAGCCTGACCAACATGGAGAAACCCTATCGCTACTAAAAATATAAAATTAGCCAGGCGCGGTGGTGCATGCCTGTAATCCCAGCTACTCGGGAGGCTGAGGCAGGAGAATCACTTAAACCTGGGAGGCGGAGGTTGCCGTGAGCCGAGATCATGCCATTGCACTCCAGCCTGGGCAACAAGAGCTGGGGGCGGGGAGGGGGGGAAAGAAAGAAAGACACTGGTCGGGTGCGGTGGTCACGCCTGTAATCCCAGCACTTTGGGAGGCCGAGGCGGGCGGATCACAAGGTCAAGAGACCAAGACCATCCTGGCTAACACGGTGAAACCCCGTCTCTACTAAAAATACAAAAAATTAGCCAGGCACGGTGGTGGGCGCCTGTAGTCCCAGCTACTCAGGAGGCTGAGGCAGGAGAATGGTGTGAACCCGGGAGGCAGAGCTTGCAGTGAGCTGAGATCACGCCACTGCACTCCAGCCTGGGCGATGAGCGAGACTCCGTCTCCAAAAAAAAAAAAACTGGATGGTCATGGCTGTTGTTCACGCGACTGTTTTACATTCCAATCACGCAACCTTTAATGAGTTAGAAGCCAGTTGGTGTGCTGATATCGAGAAAGAAACACAAAAGGATAGGAGACAGTCTTTGCTGCACCTTTCAGAATAGCTAGGTAAATCACTCGCCTAAGTAGGAAAGAGATAACTAGCAATGTACTGCAGTAGCGTATGGGGCCAGGTGAGAAATCCCGACAAGAAATACCACTGGATTTCAGAGGAAGAAGCAAGCTGTGCCAAGAGCAGGATCTAGGGAGGAAGTTGAAGAACAGGCAGGGTTTACATAGGCTCTTAGAGAGGGGAGGGTTTTCAAAAAAAGAAAAAAGGCAAGCAAAGGGAAAGGTGTGGGGAAAAGAATGGTGGATTCCTAGTCGCCATATGTAATCAACTTTGTAAGTGGCTTACAGTACAGAGAGAAAGAAAAGGAGTGAGTGAGCAAGTTTTAGGGGCCAGAAAGATACAAGGACACAATAAAGAATAAATGGAATGGAAAACTGAAAATGCAAAAAGGGCTAGCCATTTGTTCAACCCAATGAATTCACATTGCTCGCAGAAATAACACCAAAGATTCCCAGTTGCCAGCCAGATTCTAAATCTTGAGACACTGTGCTTTCCCTAGCGAGGGAGGATTTTTACTCTTCCTCCTTTTTCTCTGGACTCTGTTTATGATAAAGTGCTAATCAAAAAGGAGGGGTATGGCCGAGCGTGGTGGCTCACGTCTATAATCCCAGCACTTTGGGAGGCTGAGGCGGGTGGATAACCTGAGGTCAGAAGTTTGAGACCAGCCTGGTCAACATGGTGAAACCCTGTCTCTACTAAAAATACAAAAAATTAGCCGGGCATGGTGGTGCATGCCTGTAGTACCAGCTAGACGGGAGGCTGAGGCAAGAGACTTGTTTGAACCCGGGAGGCAGAGATTGCAGTAAGCCCAGATTGCACCACTGCACTCCAGTCTGGGCAGCAAGAGCGAAACTCTGTCTCAAAAAAAAACAAAAAGGAGGGGTTAGATGCAGAAACATAAACACTGGGACACTGTAACCTCCCTAAGGTCTCTGCCTGTTTGTTGAAAGTTTCAGCTTCAAGGCCGGCTTTGCCTTTCCACACACAGCTCTGCGGAGTCGGAGCCATCCACTAGAAGGCGGGCTGATCTTGTTCTTCATAAACTGTTTGGGTTTCCCTGTGGTTCAGAGCCACTGACGCCTTTCATGACTTTCTAAGCCAATTATTTAGCAAGAATGTTCTGGACGAGCAGACACCCAGTTCTCAGGCCTTGAGGAAGTGCCCAGTGTGGGGGCTGGAGGGAGGATCAGAACAAATGTGGAACTTATTGTGAATCTCAGTTTTCAAAAATGCTCAATGTCTACACTTTCCCCCTTCCCAGGATTTTGCTAAGGGCCAGCACCAGGGAGTAGCCCATTTGTTTTGTTTTCTCATCCAACCTCTTGCTGATTTATGAAACCTTAATGCTACTGGAAAATTCAAGTCGATTCATTTGAATCTTAGTACTCACTGCTTTATTGTCTAGTAAACTAACGGTTTTCTCTGCCGCTCAGAAAAATACACAGCCATACATCCACGATTATTTTATTTTCCCTTTGCTAGAAATTTTAGATTAGCATCATGGCATACGCAAGATGAGCCTTGGTGACTTCAGTGTCAGACTGACACAGGTCCATACTCCAACTCCACCATTTACCCGTGCATGGACTTGGCAAACAACTTTGTTGTCCTGAGCCTCAGTTTTGTCTTCTGTTAAACGGGGTCAAAATCGGTTTCTTCTAGAGATAAAGAACCTACATAAGGCTGGACATGGTGGCTCATGCCTGTAATCCCAGCACTTTGGGAGGCCAAGGCAGGCTGATCACTTGAGGTCAGGAGTTCAAGACCAGCCTGGCCCACATGGCAAAACCCCATCTCTACTAAAAGTACAAAATTAGCCGGGTGTGGTGGCTCATGCCTGTAGTCCCAGCTACCCAGGAGGCGGAGGCACAAGAATCACTTGAACCTGGGAGGCAGAGTTTGCAGTGAGCCAAGATTGTGCCACTGCACTCCAGCCTGGGTGACAGAGTGAGACTCTGTCTAAAAAAAACAAAAGAAAACAAGAAAAAAAAAGAATTCTACCTAAATCACTTAGCACACTGTATAGCACAAACAAGGTGCTCTGTAAATGGTAGTATTTCATTATGAGTATTTTACTCAGTATTGAAGCCCTCCTGGGAATCTGCCTTTCTAGGAAGATCCCTTTGCAACAACTTTAGAGATGAATTTGAAAGGGTGTAAAATAAAAGCCACCTGGGTGTTTTTCACATGCATAACCGATTTCAAGCCAAGAATGGGAGAAACTGGAAAATACCGGAATATTCCTCATACATACTGCTTTATGTATTCTAATAATGTCTTTCTCTTTCTCTCAGCATCGACTACTCACAGCCCCACCTTCCTTTTCATTGTGCTTTTCTGGAAGGCTGGTTATCTCCACATATGGAACACAGTTTCTCTTTAGGGCCTTTAATACGCTAGAAATTCCAAAACAAAGTAGACCCCAGCAGGGCACTGGCTCCACGCTGGCAAATAAGCTTGCCATCAGGCGCCACTTCTGGTATTACAATGTGTTTTTCATTAAGGAGGGAACTGTAGCCCCAGACTTCAAGGGTTGGTTTCTAGCCATATGCAAAGGCCTGAGGACTAGTACTGCAGCTCATCTGCAGAAAAGAAATGCCCAGGGCCAGAGGGAATCTTCTCCACCCTGCTGTATTGGTAGTCCATGTAGCCACCAGATACTTCAGTGACTTGGATTAGGAGTACGATGGATCACCCATCATCAAATGGCATTTAAGAGCAGAATTAGGCCAAGCATAGTGGCTAACACCTGTAATCCCAACACTTTGGAAGGCTGAGGCAGGGAGATCACTTTAGGTCAGGAGTTCGAGACCAGCCTGGCCAACATGGCGAAACCCCATCTCCACTAAAAATACAAAAATTAGCTGGACGTGGTGGTGAGCGCCTGTAGTCCCAGCTACTCTGGAGGCTGAGGTGCAAGAATCGCTTGAACCTGGAAGGCAGAGGCTACAGTGAGCTGAGATTGAGCCACTGCACTCCAGCCTGGGTGACAGAGTGATACTCCGTCTCAAAAAAAAAAAAAAAAAAAAAAAAGGCAGAATTATTAACATAGGGTTGGAAGAGTTGGAAGACTACCTTACCATAGACAATTGAATATGAGGTATGCTTTGTTAGTAGTCTGTGACATTTGAAAAACTGGCCCTAAGAGAGAAAATTGTGTCCATGGCTAAAAGAATTGAAGTGAATGTCTTTTATTAGAAGAAAATCCAAATTGCTTTTAAAGATAATGTGCCGATAATTTCTAGCCCACTTACAATCCAATGCATCGCAAGTTAAAAGTGTAACATGAGAGAGGGGTTTGAGAGAAGACCCTGCACCAAACACCAGCACTCTGAAAGGGTTTGGTACGGGGTTTTGAACCCAAGCCAGTGGATCTGAGATGAACTGCAGGTGCTGCCTTGGCAGGGCTGTGATGATGACCCCAATAACTCACACAGGCATGGGGCACTGCTGCCATGCATGGATGGTGACACCAGGGTCTGCAGGGCTCTGATGGTGCTGGAAGGGGAATTTCTCCTCTCAATTCCCCTTCCCATGACTTGAGCCACTGGAGCCACTGATTGGATTTGGCTGTGTCCCCACCCAAATCTCATCTTGAACTGTAGCTCCCACAATTCCCATGTGTCATGAGAGAGACCCGGTGGGAGGTTATTGAATCATGGGGGCGGATCTTTCCCATGCTGTTCTCATGATAGTGGATAAGTTTCAGGAGATCTGATGGTTTTATAAACGTGAGTTCCCCAGCACACGCTCTCTCTTGCCTGCTGCCATGTAAGACATGCCTTTTGCCTTCCACCATGATTGTGAGGCCTCCCCAGCCACGTGAAACCGTGAGTCCATTAAACCACTTTTTCTTTATAAATTACTCAGTCTCAGATATGTCTTTATCAGCAGTGTGAGAACAGACTAATATAGCCACCGAGTGCAATAGGAAACTGATTAGAAAGAGGGACTCTCCTTTTGTTTATTTCTTTACCAACACAACCCAACCTGTGGAAAAGCAGCAAAGGCTAAATGGAGCAGTGAACACTGTGCAGGCTTTGGTCTGTTTCTGCCCTGATGTCCTAGCACAGGGCTGGATCCTGGTTTTTGCTTGTGATTTGTTTTTGTAGAGAAGGGATAAGTACCGGCTGCTGCCCTATGGTGATTCTTTGTAAAGTGAGCTTCCAGTATGATGATGATGATGCTGAGTTCTTAAACTTTAAAAAAGGTAAAAATAATTGATACTGCAAGAGTTTTGACAATATGCAGTTGTCCACCCTTATCCTTGAGGGGATCCCTTCCAAGAGCCTCAGTGGGTGCCTGAAACCTCGAATAGTACCAAACCCTATATACACTATATATACATTACTTTGGATAAAGTCTCATTTATAAATTAGGCATAGTAAGAGATTAACCACTATAACTAATAAATTCAATAATTCTAACAATATGCCAGATTCATTGCTCTTGTGCTTGAGGCTATTAAGTAAAATAAGAGTGACTTGAATATAAGTACTATGACCTCAAGACAGTCAATCTGGGAACCAAGATGGCTACTAGGTGACTAGTGGGTGAGTAATGTGGACAGCAGGAGCTAGACAAAGGGAGGGTCCATGTCCCAGGCGGGATGGAGTGGGAAGGTGTGAGATATCTTCACACTATTCAGAATGACATGCAATTTAAAACTTATGAATTCTTATTTCTGGAATTTCTGATTGACCATCTTTGGACTTCGGTTGACCCATGGTTAACTAAAGCCTTGGAAAGCAAAACTCTAGATAATGGGGGACTATGGTATGTAGTTATCACTTTCTTAGGGGCATCGTGCCATAGCTCCCTTTAGAATAAAAAGGGAAATGTAGATGTTATGGGAAAATGTTCACAAGCTAAGGGTAGATGAGAACAAAAACAGGACACAAAATTGTTCCTGCAAAGCAACCTGAGTTTCACAAGGGGAAGAGCATCTATATGGAAGAGCCTGGGAGGAAAACGGCATTATCATAAAAGCAGGGGCCTTTGAGTACTTCCCATATGGGCTACAGGTTCTGGAGATAATTTAGTCCTCACATCAGCTGGTATAAGGTAATAGCTATGACCACCACCCTCATCCTACAGAAGAGAACTACTGAGCGTTAAAGTTTACATAATTTGGGCAGGGCAGGGTGGCTCACACCTGTAATCCCAGCACATTAGGAGGCTGAGGCGGGTGGATCACCTGAGGTCAGGAGTTCATAGACCAGCCTGGACAACATGGCGAAACCCCTTCTCTACTAAAAATACGAAAAAAAAATTAGCCGACATGGTGGTGGGTCCCAGCTACTTGGGAGGCTGAGGCAGGAGAATCACTTGAACCTGGAAGGCAGAGGCTGCAGTGAGCTGAGATCATGCTACTGCACTCCAGCCTGGGTGACAGAGTGAGACTCCATCTCAAAAAATAAAAAATTAAAATTAAAAAATAAAGTTTACATAATTTGCAACTACCCCTCAGTAAGAAGAGACAGAGCCAGATTTGAACCATCATGCTTCTAGAATTTCTGCTCTTTGACATATAGCAGTTATTTTGGGGTAGGAATTACAGGTACATTTTAAATTCCTTTCACTTTTTGGTGTCTTCTTTTTTTGTTGTTGTTTTCTTTTTTAGAGACAGGGTCTCGCTCTGTCACCTGGGCTGGAATGTAGTGGTGCCATCTTAGCTCACTGCAGCCTCCAACTCCTGGGCTCAAGTGATCCTCCATCCTCAGCCTCCCAAGCAACTGGGACCACAGGTGTGTGCCACCACACCTGGCTCCTTTTTAAAAATTTTTTTGTAGAGATAGGGTCTTGCTGTGTATCCCAAGCTAATCTTGAACTCCTGGCCTCAAACAATTGTCCTGCCTCAGCCTCCCCAAGTGCTGAGATTACAGACATGAGCCACCACGCCCAGGCAGCCACTCCATTTAAAAAATAATAATAATAAAAATAAAAAGCATATATTACTTGAAAAATCAGAAAAAAAGAGTATAAAAAGAAAAAAACATACATCATGGGGAAAGTCATACTTCCTTCATCTTGGAGATTTTAAATTAAACTGGATTTAATTGGCTCTAAAACAAGCCCCTTCCCAATGTAAGATGAATATCTTAAAGAACTTCTTAAGAACTCCAAAACTTGAAAAAGCAAAGAGAACAGATATTTGCCCCAACCACTTCTCTGTAAAATTTTAGATTGTTTATTATTATTATTATTATTATTATTATTATTATTATTTGAGATGGAGTCTCACTCTGTAGCCCAGGCTGCAGTGCAGTGATGCAGTCTCAGCTCACTGCAAACTCTGACTCCTGGGTTCGAGGGATTCTCCTGCCTCAGCCGCCCAAGTAGCTGGGATTCCAGGTGCCCGCCACCACGCCTGGCTAATTTTTGTATTTTTAGTAGAGACGGGGTTTCACCATGTTGGCCAGGCTCGTCTTGAACTACTGACCTCAGGTGATTCACCCACCTCAGCCTCCCAAAGGGCAGGGATTACAGGCATGAGCCACCACGCCCAGCCAAAATTTTAGATTGTGATACCTGATCACCTTAACATTTGTCCTGTCGATCAGCACAACTCCCCGAAATGTGGCTGGTTGGATCCCTTCATCTGTACTCTCCAGCCCTTCTACTCCACCTCTTTCAGCAGCTTTCTCTTTCAACTTTCCCCACTTCTTTCATCTTCAATATCTCCCTCTGTAGTTTTCCTTTGAGTCTGCATTCAAACTTAGATCTTCCCATCAATCTTAGAAAATACGTTCTCTCAAGCCTGCTACGATCCCAAGATGGCGCACTACCTCTCTCCTTCCTTCCCTACTAGCCATCAGGTGCAACTCACTCTTCCTGGGGCCCCGCATCCTCACCACCCACTCCATATGCCCTCATAACCTTGACCTCTGCTCCTGCTGTCCCTCCTTCCCAGAAGGATCACCAATGGCCATTCGGTTGTCACACCCAGTGCCATTTCCCCACCTGCCTCAATGTTTCTGTAGCTCCTTCTGTGGAAGCACCCAGCACCCTTGGCTTCTCTCTCCCAGCCCTAGCCTGCCCTTCTTCCTCCTTCTCTGAGCCTTCTCATTGCTAGTTTCTCTTGCTCCTCATCCCACCTAAATGAATAAACCCAAAGAGGAATTCTCAGTCTTGTCCTTTTCTCTCTCTCTACTCCCTTCGAATCTCAGTATTTTTTGAGCAGCATTATGTTCTTGTCTTAGCTTATCTGTGACTCTCAAATATAAGGGAAGCTTCCATTCTCCATGGCAAGAGAGAAGATAAGTAAACAAATAAGCAGGATAAGGTCATCGGGAAGGACTTCCTGACATGATGACATCTGAGCTGAAACCCAAATGAGGAAAAAGAATGAGCCAAGCAAAATTCTCAGGAAAGGACACAGGGAAAAGGGAAGAGAGCGTGCAAATGTCCTGAGGCAGAAACGAATGTGGCACATGGTGGGAAGAGAGGGAAGACAGTGTGGCTAGAGTATAGTGAGTAAAGGCGGGGGTGGAAGAGAGAGAGGCTGGAAAGGCAGATTCCTCCAGGAAATCTTAAGTCCCCACCTCACTTGCTCCTTCTGTTATCCTACCTGGTCCATTCTGCCTTGTCATGGCATTTTTTAACAATTATTTACATCATGTCTTCTATCTCCTACCCTACCATAGGTACCTCTAGTGGGAAGATCAGGTCTTACTTATTTTTCTATCCCTTCCAGCGCCAGATCAACACAGTGTTAAATTAGTTGAATTTCAGTGGAGGAGATAAGACAGAAATGAAATCTGTGAAGATTCAGACTTTCCCAAGTTAAAACCAGTCTTGAGTTACAGATCAAGATGATGCCAGAAATAACATCACACTGAAACATCAGTAAAATGTAGTCATCATGGCAAAGGCCAAATGTCCCTTTCTTTTTTTGCCTCCGCCTGCCTGGGAATTTAGCATCCCCTAAAGCCACTCATCTGGGACAGGATTTTAGGGTGTGTACATGTTTTTCATCTCCACAGGACCAGCTGTGGGTGGAGGAGAATTCCTAACATGGGCTAAGGTCAGACCAAATTAACCCCAAAGACTCCTTCCCCAGCAAAGAGTTGTGAAGTAAGTCAGTAACGTGGCTAATGAAAGAAATATTTTCTGAGATGTTGTGATCTGTCATAAGAAGTGTTGATTCTTGATGACATGGAAAATGACTAACATCTTATTTCATGCATTCCAAAGAGAAAAACCCACAGATGTGAGTGCTGCTTTCCATACCCCAGTGCTTCTGAAACAAGATGCTGAGAAATCTCCATGGTTTAGGGTGCAGCTTGAGCCTTGTCAGAAAACCTAGGCTCCAGTATCAACTTGGTAGCATTTATTAACTGTGTGACTTGGGATGTCCCTTACACACTCTGGCTCTTAGTGCCCTCGTCTATAAAATAAGGATTTATAAAATCTATCTAATAGTACTGATGTGAAGACTAAAAGTTTGTGGAATTGCTTTGTAAGTCATAAAGGGTCTTAAAAATACAAGTAATCTCAGGCTTTTGAAAAGTCTTGGCAATATCAATTCTGGTCTTCCATATGTGGAGCTACAAGAACAAAATATTCCCAGAGTTCTTTTTGATTAAGTATGGGCCTAGATGTGAGTTTTTAGGACCCATGATGTATTTCCCAAATCTGGAAGATGAATACTAAAAGAAAACTCAACTTGAAGTCATGTATAAATTCCTGTGTGAACTAAACTTCGTGTAAGTAATCAAAGCTGTACTTGAAAAGTTAACCTTTAGAAAATGCAAGTAGAAAACTTCTCATTACCCCATCCTATTCTTTCTTTCTTTTTTTTTTTTTTTTTTTTGATCACTAGAACCTAGAACTTGGGAGCTCGTCTCACAAATTCACCCATACCAGGGCCAACAACGTATTTCACCCTGATTGTCAATAGCAGAACCTGCCTTTACTGAGTTTATCGATCTTGAAAGTGAAAGGCCTTTAAAAGTGGTTACACAGTCACTGAAGACCATCCAATGGCATGTGTTGAATTGTATTTATTCCATAAAAGATTCAATCAACAATGAAAATAAACAAACTCCAGTTCCTAAGCACTCACAACTGCGCATACTTTACGTAGTTTGAACATGATTGCAAATGCCATAATATTTGAATGATCAAATAAATTGTTTGCATTTTAACTTATTAAAAATCCTCTCAGCTGGGCGCGGTGGCTCACACCTGTAATCCCAATACTTTGGGAGGCTGAGGCGGGCAAATCACAACATCAAGAGATCAAGACCATCCTGGCCAACATAGTGAAACCCTGTCTCTACTAAAAATACAAAAATTAGCTGGGTGTGATGGTGCACACCTGTAGTCCCAGCCACTAGGGAGGCTGAGGCAGGAGAATCGCTTGAACCTGGGAGGCAGAGGTTGCAGTGAGCCGAGATTGTGCCACTGCACTCCAGCCTGAGTGACAGAGTGAGACTCTGTCTCAAAAAAAAAAAAAATTCCTCTTTTCCATGGGCTTATCAATTCTCCTCATCCCCACCACCTGCTCTCTGCTCAGACCCTTTTTGCCCATCCTGTACCTTAGAGCTGCCTGCAAAATGCTCCTAACCCCTCCCCATCTTCATCCAGTCATCTTCACCTTCATTCCATTTATCCATCATTGTATAAGTCACTTGTCTGCTAAGATATCAGTACCTTTAGTGGCTCTTGATTGCCTATATTAGGACCAAAGATTTCAGCAGCAAAGACCTTTGGCAGAATCCTATACTGAACTCTGAATATGTAAAATAGATTTCAGGCTGGGCACAGTGGCTCACACCAGTAATCCCAGCACTTTGGGAGGCTAAGGAGGGAGGATCGCTTGAGCCCAGGTGTTTATCATTGCACTAAGCTATGATTGTGCCACTGCACTCCAGCCTGGGCAACAGTGAGAATCCTGTATCTTAAAAATATATATATATATTTCAACATGACATTTTCGTAGCATAAGTGAATAACATTTATTTATTACAAGTCCATTTAATGAGAACCATATTTGCTTGCACAATAACAAGAAAATCCTGGAACACACTGATAAGGTTTTTTTTTTTTTTTCAATTTACTTTTTATTTTTTATAGAGGCAAGATCTCCCTATTTTTGCCCAGGCTGGTCTTGAATCCCTGGCCTCAAGCGATCTTCCCACCTTGGCCTCTCAGTGCTGGGATTACAGGCATGAGCCACTATGCCCCACCTGATAAGTTTGTTTTATTTTTTTTGCTAATTTTTTTTTTGAGTGGACATGCACAGGCCAGAATATTTGAAAAGGACAGGACAGAGTTACTCTTCTTGACTCTGGATGACATGGAGAATAACCAACCAATGAAGCATTTGGGAAAGTTTCAAACAGATCCAAAGTGATGGCAGAAGGATCTATGTTCTTTACCAAGACATGCAGGAGAAGCACAGATTAAACACTGGAGGCCTCTGCTGTACTATGGCATGTATTTGAGTGAAAATGGTAGACATGGTATATATATATATGTGTATGTGTGTGTGTGTTTGTGCGCACGTGTGTGTGTATGCATGTTGCATGTGTGTCTCTTTTATAAATGATAACTAAATCCAGTTTTGACAGACTCCCCTAGGCATCCCCTATGACCACAGATCTTGGTTTGGTCATCCAAGACCTTCCCAACTCCACTCCATCTTACCACAAAGAGGGGTAACTGAGTGCCCTGGTTTTAAGTCAGTGGACTCTGCAACAAGCTCCCCTTGTTTAAAATCCCACTCAATTATTTACTCTTTGTGAGATTTTGGGCAATTCAGCCTCTGTGTCTCAGTTTCCTTGTCTGTTTAATTGGGGATGATAGCAGTCTGGTGAAGATTAAGTGTATATAGAGAGTGCCAATATCTCCAAACTTGCCTCTTTCTTCTAGCGCATCCATAGCATCCACGTAGTCAACTCCTCTATTCCTTGTCCCCAAAACCCCTGGGACACTCAGGTCTCTGCTTTCCTGCCCGAAGTGTCCGTAGCCTGGAAGGCTGGAGGCTAATGCAATTCTTTCTTTCAGGTGGTTAGATTCCTACCCAGCCTTTCAGACATGCCTTGATGGAAGGTTTCTGTGATGACCTTACATAACCCATAACAATCTCCTCTCTGAAGTCCTACAGCTCAGGTACCTTCCTGAAGCCTCCCAAGCTTCCCCATATGAGCACTCCTCTTGTCTGTAATCATTTGTCCATGTCTGTCTTCCTCTTCTTTGTGCCATAAGCTCCCTGAGGTCAGGTCTGCTGTTTACTGCAGCATCGCCAGCTCACAGCACTGAGCCAGGTATAGGACAGGCATCGAGAGATAGACACATGGAGACAGACAGACAGACACACAGACAGAACACACCACCAATTTGACACACACCTTACCTTGCCAGTTCTTTCTTTACAACCTTTATAAGCTGGCCATGCTGGTCTTTAGTGGATCAATCACTTGGCAAGGAGAAGGCGAGTAAAAGAACAGAAGTGGAATTTGGAAGATGTGAAAGCAAAGATGAGAAAAAAAGAAAAGATTTGGGCAATTTTCCCAAGGTAAAGGACCACTAAAATGTGAGTTGGTGGCCGAGTCTACACCAGAGTTTCCAGACTGACCCAAGGGAGTGGGATGTGTTCAGTGTCTAAAAGACACATGTACGTGACTTGAGAAAGTTGCATTAGGTAAATAAACAAGTAACGATGACATAGGAGCACCTAGAATATTTCTTATGGTGAGAAAACACTCCCTTCTCCTCCTGAAGTCTCTAGCATTCGCTGACTTGGTTGACAAGATGGCTGAGGTAGGGACAGGGATTCTGAGTAACGACCACCTCTTTCAACTCCCTGGTTCTAGCCTTAGCCCTCAGCGCATCAGAAAGATTCTTGGGTTCAGGGAAGCATCTGCCTAAAGAGTCCAGCAGAGTTCATTCTCCTAGCTCTGAGGTGCAGGAAGAACTTGCATGTGCCTCTGATTTCACTGGCTCTCCCCAGGCATCTGGGTCAGGAAAGGGACATAAACAGTGGCATCCCTTGATTGTCCCCCTTTTGATCCCAACTCATAGTTGTGAAGTCCATAATTATTCCACAGAGGGGCAGTCCTGTTTTTTACTTCCCTAACTACATGCTGGTGCATTGCTCTGAGACACGAGAAGGCAACTCCTAGGGAATGTGTAAATAATGCCTGGGCTCTGATTGATGGCTTTGTTTGCAGCCAGAGGAAGGTGAAACTGGGGCCTCTGACCCTGGCCTGGTCTGGCTTCTTCCTTGAAGTCTGCAGTCATGAGCAAGGAAATGAAGGATCACTTCCTGGGGATAACTGGATCAGGAGAAAGCAACAACAGCCAAATGCATAGTTCCCTCTCACTGTTTAAATGGGGAGGTGGCAAGATATCCTGGGGTGACCCTGGCTCTATAATCAAGCGAGCTTTATTAAATGGCCACATGGAGCATGTAAATTCTCCCAGCCCAGCTTGTATAACACACTTTGTGAGAGGTGGCAACCGGTTCGAATTTGAACCTCTGCAGAGCCCTGCCTGGTAGATTTGCAGACAGTGGTGCCCATGAGACATCTGAAACTTTACGACTACATATTTAAGCATTTATGAGACTTGAACTGTGTTCCATTAAAATGGAAAAAAAAAACTGCAAGGAAAAAATCCTGAGACTTCCAGCAAGGGTAATTAGCCCCAAATGTTTCATAAAGGATTTGATAGCATTCTGGTTGTAAGCCTCTTTCCCAGGTCTGTCGTAGGAGAGAAAGAGAAGAAAGAAACCTATTTAAAATTCACTATTACTTTAAAAAAATCACATGACAAAACCAAGCAGCTGGACCCAGGTTTAGAAGAAGACTAACCATACAGACCCTGTCCCAAAGTGACATTAAAATTTTACTGGAGAGAAAATATTTAAGATATGGACTTGGCTGTTTTTGTCATACCTACCAAAGAAATCCCTTCCTTTTTATGCCCCTGTTCATTCACTCAACTTCTTCCCTTTTGTTTCTAAGTTTGGCACTAGTCCGGCTGGCTCAGTGCCTTCCAACCTCCCACCAGGCCTGGGTCTATTTCTCTGTTACTCCCATTGTACTGTTGCTGGTGGAGAGACCGGAGGGGCGATCACTGGAATAGGAGATGTCCACGTAAAGCCAGTGTTAATCCCTGCCTAGGTGACATCACATAAACATGGCTCAACCTGATCACACTGAACTCCCCATGAGGAGGGCCACACCACAGGGTTCCCATCAGGCTATGTCTGGCAAAGACTCAGCTATTCCATGTTCTTCATTGGAAGGATAAGAAGTTGCTTTCTATCCGACACTGTGTGCACAGACAGAGAAGGCACGTATCATTAGAATGTATTTTTTAAGCCTTTCTTTTTTACGGAAGGAACTTTCAGAAGGATGAGTCAGCAAATGAGGCAGCATTAGTATGCAGAAATAGCTACAAATATATAAACAGAAGAGTTTTCTGTCTAATGTCAGGGAAAACACCTTGAATCTTATGCAGACCTGTCATATTCTGTTGAAGGGTGTATGGTCCCAGTGGTTCCCAACTTTTTTGGCACCGGGGACCTGATTCATGGAAGACAATTTTTCCAAGGACTGAGGTGGGGGGATGGTTTCAGGATGATTTAAGCACATTACATTTATTTCTATTATTATTACATTGAAATATATAATGAAATAATTCTACAACTCAACATAATGTAGAATCAGTGGGAACCCTGAATTTGTTTTCCTGCTACTAGATGGTCCCACCTGAGGGTGATGGGAGACAGTGACAAATCATCAGGCATTGAATTCTCATAAGGAGCATGCAGCCTAGATCCCTGGCAAGCACAGTTCACGAACAGGGTTCGTGCTCCTATGAGAATCTAATGCCACTGCTAATCTGATGGGAGGTGGAGCCCAGGTGGTAATGTGAGCAATGGGGAGTGGCTGTAAATACAGATGAAGCTTCACTCTCTCACGGCTCGCCTCCTGTTGTGCAGCCAGTCTGTGGCCCAGGGGTTGGGGATCCCTGTTACATAAGATCCCCAAGAAATAAAGAGACAGCTCTGATGGTTTAGGTAGTCACCTGCCTGAAGAGAGACCTGGACAGATGGTCTCTTTTGGTTTGTCCAACTCTTTAATTCTGTTGTCTCTGAATGGTAGGAACATATCGAGTGCCCTTACTGATGGCCGGAGTTATTTATAGTCTCATCTTTTACGCTGTCACCTTGAAGGTGCCTTTCTTCCCACTGAGCAGGGCCACTCTGCTCCAGTTCATCTGAGTTAGACTTTCCACAGCAATTTATCCGATCCACACCAACCTATTTCCATACCAAGTATTTTTAAAGACATAAGCAATATTTGGTTTCTGTGTATCTAAACAGAAGGAAAATTATTTGCTTTAAAGTTACATGCAAGATACCACTCTTTGATGTAGGTCTACTTTTCTTTCTTTCTTTCTTTTCTTTTTCTTTTTGTTTTCTTTTCTTTTCTTTTTTTTTTTTTTTTTTTTTGAGACAGAGTCTTGCTCTGTCGCCAGGCTGGAGTGCAGTGGTGTGATCTCACCTCACTGTAACCTCCGCCTCCCGGGTTCAAGTGATTCTCCTGTCTCAGCCTCCCAAGTAGCTGAGACTACAGGCATGTGCCACCATGCCCAGCTAATTTTTGTATTTTTAGTAGAGACAGGGTTTCACCATGTTGGCCAGGCTGGTCTAGATCTCTTGACCTTGTGATCCATCCACCTCAGCCTCCCAAAGTACTGGGATTACAGGCGTGAATCACCGCACCTGGCCGATGTGGGTCTCCTTTTCAACAAATTATCTATTTTTGCTCAATTATCTATATTTGCTGCCTTCCAACCTCCCACCAGGCCTGGGTCTATTTCTCTGTTACTCTCACTGCACCGTTGCTGGTGGAGAGGCCTGAGGGGAGACCACTGGAATAGGAGATGTCCACCTAGAACCTTATGCAGACTTGCCTAAGTTTCCTCTTGTGTTCTTGTCCTGGACATCTTGCCGTGTGAGAAAGCACGTTTCCTCCCAAATGTAATTGTAATGTGTGATATGAAATGTATAACTCGTAGTTTTAGAATGACAGCATTTTATAATCTATGAACCACCTCCCCCTTTCTATGATCAGATATTTCATGAAACAAACCACAAGACGTCTTGCTTCTCTCAAGGAAAATAAAATCAAAAGACATAGGTCTTTTTTTTTTTCCTTTTTGTTGAGATGGAGTCTCGCTCTATCGCCAGGATGGAGTGCAGTGGCACAATCTCGGCTCACTGCAACCTCCACCTCCTGGGTTCAAGCAATTCTCCTGCCTCAGCCTCCTGAGTAGCTGGGACTACAGACGCGTGCCACCACGCCCAGCTAATTTTTGTATTTTTTGTAGAGACAGGGTTTCACCATGTTGGCCAGGATGGTCTCAGTCTCTTGACCTCGTGATCTGCCAGCCTCAGCCTCCTAAAGTGCCGGGATTACAGGTGTGAGCCACCACGCCTGGCTAGATCTCTTTTTTAAAACTTTTCTTTGCTATCTGGAAATAAGACTTTCTGTTTTTGCACAATACCACAGATCCTTTTAAAATGATGTAAAACAATTCATTCGTACCTTTTCTAGGGACTTGGTCAGCAAAATGCCAGCCATATGTCTTGCAGACTGTTCTAATGACAAGAGTCTGGGCTGGCCTCAGACCTGCTCCAGTGTAGCCTTGAGGGCCCGTAGCTCAGTTATCTCTGTCTGATGACTTCAACTTGGGCTTGCCTTTCAGAAGGGAGGCTTCTTTTGTTCACAGAGCTCAGCCCCCATTGCAGGTTCACCCTGGCTGCTCTCCCAGGCAGTACACAGGGAGGGGCCCATCATTGCAGAGACATCTATGGAGATGTCAAGACAGTGCCTGGGATGAAAGGGAGCGCTCATTAGTGCCTTTAATGAGGCTTCCCCAGTTTCATTTGTGGCTGAATCAGAAACTTTCTGAATCATTTACCCTGTGGCAGAGCAGTTTTCAGACATGAGAAAGGATAGGGTCCCTCCATCACAAAGAAACCTCCATGAAAACTTGACACCATTAAGGGCCTGGAACAGGGCGTGGTGTCTTCAGAAAACCACACCTTCCCACACCAAGGAGGGTAGCTGGAGTGACCGCTCTGGAAGACCCTGTGGCTTTTCTGCTGCGGTCCACCATGTGCTTCCCTCATACGGGCACCTCCCAGACTCAGGGCAGTTCCAGACCAGGGTAAAATGTAAAACTGATCTTACCAATATAGTAGAAAAGAAAGGCCTCACTCCATTCCAGGGCCAGCTAGGAGGCTGTGGCCACCTTCTCTCTAAGACTTTCTGTTTTTGTGCAAAATTCAGAGATCCATGTAAAGTGATGTCAGGGAAGCCATTCACACCTTTTTTAGGAGTCTTGTTTAGCAAAATGCCAGCCATGTGTCCTGTAGACTGTTGAAATGATAGGTGTACAGTCAGGCCTGGCCTGCCCTTCTGTCTGAGGGCAAGCACAAATCCTAACTATAAGTATAATTCTATCAGCTCAAGCCTCCAAGTAGCACCAAAGCTCCTCTAGTTAACCTGCCTGGTGTCTATGATCTGAGACTCTTCTCTTACCCTGTTTTGTTTTGCTTTGCTTTTTGAGCCTTCATAGTTCCTTGGGATGCCATTTTTTGACAAAGTAATGTTATATGTTTGGCTTTGCATACACACTGTATTAGTCCGTTTACACACTGCTGATAAAGACATACCCCAGACTGGGTAACTTATAAAGAAAAAGAAGTTTAATGGATCATAGTTCCATGTGGCTGAGGAGGCATCACAATCATGGTGGAAGGCAGAAGTCATGTCTTACATGGCAGCAGACAAGAAAGAATGGGAGCCAAGCAAAAGGGGTTTCCCCTTATAAAACCATCAGATCTTGTGAGACTTATTCACTACCACGAGAACAGTATGGGGGAAACCGCCTCCATGATTCCATTATCTCCCACTAGGTCCCCCCCACAACACCTGGGAATTATGGGAGCTACAATTCAAGATGAGATTTGGGTGGGGACACAGCCAAACCATATCACACGATTTGCATTTAACTAAATTGGACCCTTTCGAGTCCCATGGTTCTCGGATACTAGGATTTCAATCCTTGCTCTCTTTCCCCATCCTCTTTCTGAGTTCATTAGAATCTTCCCATCCTGCTTCTTCCTTTATAGTCAGTAGCACCAGAGAGTAGAGAATGAATCCTAGCCTGGCCACTGACCAGCTGTGTGATCATTGATTGACACAACCACTCTGGCCCATGGTTTACTGGAGGGTTGGACTAGGAAATCGTAAAGACATTTCTGAGCTGTAACCTTCCATGAGTCTATAGATAAGAAAACAGTATTGGGCTGCTTGGAAAGATAAAATGGAAGCTCTATCAAGATGCTGTTGTCCACCCAAGGACATCTTCTCTTGACATTCTCATCCCATCACTACCCGGGTCAGCCTCAATTCCTCAATCCTTTCAGAATCCACTTAGTAAGAGAGTTAACCTTGTGTGAAGAAGCAGTGATAGAGCCATTCCTGTTGCAGGCTCATAGCATGGAGGTTGAGATGGAGAAATACCCTCAGGCCTATACATAGGCATTATTCAGGAATCTAATTTTAATACAAAACCATATTTTTAATAGGACAAGAAATAACATGTATGGCATCCAATTAAATGTAGACTCCTGTCTTTTGAGTATGAAATCAACACAACATTGACTGCTGTCCTCTCATGGAAGTAGACAGTAGGAAAGACCTCACATTCTAGCCCCTTACACTGCAACAGTTGACATATTCCTAAATGGAGAGTGAGGAAAGGTGAGGAGGGCTGGATTTGACCACAGGCCTTGAAGAAGTTGACTGCCCATGGGAAAAGCCAATCTGTGACCTTGAAGAAGTCAACCCATGACCTTGGCCTCAGTTGACGCTGCTCTGAGTGAAGCATTGTCAGACCCCCAAGGAAGCACATACTGAGAAACATGACTTCACTCCATGAGTACTTGGGGAAACTGAAAGGGTTTGTGCCCTTCAGTTTCCCCAAGTACTCATGGGCTGTAGCAATGTTTCTCACTTCCTAACCCATAAAGCCAAATGGCTCATGGTGGACCGGACTTCAACAAGTATTAAGTTTTTTTCTCACATTTATTTCAATCAAAGAGCTGCGCTGTTTGCATGGCCAAATAATTGGAAACAAATACCTTAATACACCTTACAAATGTGTATCCCTTTGCACTTTAGAAAGCAACTTCAACTATCAGGACAGTGAGCTTTGTTTTCCAACTAAGGTGATGAGATGGGAAAACCTTTTTGCTGCCAGAATGGGAAATCTGATTTAACAAAGACTAGATACTGACTTCCCTTGTGGCAGCCCTGTTGAAAAGAAATGTGGCACATCCAGAAGTTGTCTGAGAGGGGGTCACTGTGCAGTACTGATTATTCTTGTTGTTGTTGGCTTTGCAAAGTAATTCCAGGATTTTGTTCCATTCTATATTTAGTCATGCCTGCTATTAAATTAGAATACTTTTATATCATTGACCTTTGACATATGGACATTTTTCTGGAGGAAAAAATAACATTCAAACGCTCATATTAATGTTGGGAAAGTACAACCCTCAAAAATGTGGCAGTTTCTAAAGAGCCAGGAACTAACCAATCAGAAGTTTATATTACAAATAAATCCCACTCATTATGCCAGGGAAGCATGTCAAGCATTGGCAGTTATGCTGGCCAAGCTAAAATGCTTCCTGAAAAATTAGAATTCCCAAATAATGCATTACAGCTTTTACCTTATGAAAAATAGAGGCAAATTGCGTTGGTAATCTCACCATAAAATAAAAAGTAGATCCAAAATATAACTAAAATCATGTGGTTAACAATTTTCAAAACCTTAAATGCTCTCCAGGATGGTTTCACTCCCTAATCTTACCCTACATTGATTAATCCCAGGCGATTTAGAATAATGTGAACCATACGGTTGGTACTGGCGTTGAATTCCCTGCAGCTGTTTCAATGGTCTTGCCTTACCGTGTAGCTGCCACTTCCTCTTAACCCTCGGGTTTCTCAGTCTTGGTACTATTGACTTTTCAGACCAGATCATTCTCTGCTGGAGGGTGGGGAGGATGGTGCTGTTCTGGGAATTCTAGGATGTTTAACAGCATCCCTGGCCTCTATCAACCGATGCTGGTAGCACCTTCCGGGTTGTGACAATCAAACATATCTCCTGATGTTGCCAAATGTCCTCCATGGGCTGGAGAGTAGAGGTGCAAAATCACCCCTCGTGGAGAATCACTGTTAACCCTTCTGTGCCCTGTATAAAGCTTTGCCAGGATTTTGTGCTGGATAAAAATGTAATAGTATACTCTATTGAGGCAATAGAAGAACAGAGCAAAAAGTAGTTCATTAAAACCACAATAAGAGTCTGGGCACAGTGGCTCATGCCTACAATCCTAGCACTTTGGGAGGTTGAGGTGGATGGATTGCCTGAGCTCAGGAGTTTGAGACCACCCTGGGCAACATGGCGAAACCCCGTCTCTACTAAAAATACAAAAAATTAGCCAGGCATGTTGGTGTGCGCTTGTAGTCCTAGCTATTCGGGAGGCTGAGGCGTGAGAATCGCTTGAACCCGGGGGACAGAGGTTGCAGTGAGCCGAGATCATGCCACTGCACTCCAGCCTGGGCAACAGAACAAGACTCTGTCTCAAAACAACAAAAAAAACAAACAGCAACAATAAAAAACACAACAAGAATGCTTTCTGAACACAAGGAAAACTTCTAATACTGAGAGTGCTTAATAATGAAATGCATTCAATGTTATTCTATTATTTGAAGGTCTTTAAAAATTAGAAGATTATCTGTAGTGGTGGTTTAGGGGCAAGTAAATAGCACAGGTTTCTCTTAAATTCCTTTTTCAGACTTTTTATTCAGTTTCTTTCATATTTAACAAAAAGGATAAACAGAAAAGCATGTGGGTATATAAGAATACAAAGGAAAAGTAAATTTTTTCACAAGAAGTTTATTTTCCTTCTTTAACTGAGGAACTAGGCATAGAAAAAATGCAAGAATATGCTTAAATGAGAAACAGTGAAGAATGAAATTGAAGGATTAGTGGATCATTCACAATATAATGGTTACAATTAAGAGATTTGTCTACTGATAAATGCTTGCGAACACACGTGGTACTAACTGTTCCTCCATCCCTCTCACTGGAAATGGATTTAGAGATTGAAGAGCTTTTTAAATTTTAATTTTAAGTCCCTTTTTTTCATTTCGGTTTTATTAATCTTCATCATAAATATTAATTTATGAGCACTGATGCCCAAAGAGCCTCAGGGCTTACTCACGAAGGATAATGAACATCACTGCTGCAGTTAACCAAAACGCAGCCTGAGTGTGAAAGAGCTGATTTGTTACTCAATTTGAGGCGGGTCTAAACACTAAAAGGCACCCCTCTTTATCGGTGATCATATTTAAAGGAACACTGCTGTAAGTATAGATAGAACATTTAAAGGCTGGGCATTGGGTTGGTGACGGGAGTTGTAGTTTTGACTTTTACAACATGAAATGTTAACTCTTAGGTATCTGCTCATAAAGTTGTTTTTTAGTTCATCTGCTGACCCTTTCTGCTTCTCTGAGTACTTCTCCATGGGGACAGTTATTTCAGGTCTTCCAGGAAGCACCACTGTAATCAGAGGGTGAGGTCCTTCACCACCCACCTGAGGGTTGCTGTTATTGAAGGAGTGTTATTCTTTCCTCTTTCCAAAGACATGTAGCTTCTGGGGATAGCATGCATTTGATGCTTTCTGGGGAGAAAGGGGATTGCCCAACAAAAGGTTTGCAGAAATGTCACCCCCAGAGAACATTTGCAACCCTCCATTTGCCGTCAGGAGTGTTTCCACATTGCTGAGAACTCAAGGCTCCTTTGGTGAGCCCAGCCAGAAGGGCAATGCATGCCTGCCTTGTTCCTGGCAGCTGAGACCTCAGCAGCTTCTAGTAAGTGGATCAGAAGCAACAGAAAGAAATGTCAAGACTATTTATTTAAGGGGAAAAGCTTAGTTAACACAAGTGTGCCATGTAAGTGATGAAAGTGTAACAAAATGAGGAGTTTTTAAAAAAATCAATGTAGAATATAGAATCTTAAATCTCTAAGACACAAAGCAACCCAAGCATCCTTGGCTCACCCCTTCATTCTCAAGGAAGAGAGTCTTCATCTATTCAGGCTTGTATAATAGAATCCCATAGACTAGATGCCTCATAAACAACAGAAATATATTCCCTACCATTCTAGGGCCTGTGAAGTCCAAGATCAAGGTGGGGGTAGATTTGGTGTATGAAAGGGGCTCACTTCTTGGTTCATAGACAGCAGTCTTCTCTTTGTGTCCTCACATGGCAGAAGGGGTGAGGGAGATTCTGGGGTCTGTCTCTTATGAGGACACTAATCTCATTCATGAGGCTTCACCCTTATGACCTAATCACCTCCCAAAGTCTCTCCATCCTAATATCATCACCTTGGGATTGAGGATTCCAATATAGGAATTTTGGAGGAGCACATTCAGCCTATAGCAAAGAGCCATTCTTTTCAGTCCACCAAAGATGAATAGGAGACTGGTCCGAAGAGTTTGGTGGCAGAACTGGGACCTCAGACTCTAGCCATTTTTGGCACTGCAGCACCTGTTGATGACTTAGAGTGATGACTACCGTGCTGCATGAAACCAGGAGTCCAGTTGAAGCTCTTTACTTTCCCCTAAGATCATACTCTGACTCCTCCAGGAAGCTTTCCTGGATTATACACATCTGTCTTATGGTTACTTGTGTGCCAGCACCTAAAGGGTAAGAATTATATCCACTTTTGTTTATCTTATTCAATATAAGATCTTACATCTTTTTCAGTGTAACTGAGTCCATATCTGATTTAGTGTCTGGGACAAAAGAGAATCTAAAGAAACCCCTCTTGTGCCAAACACATTTCCCTTTAGTTACACAAATCTACCATGGCAGCTGGAGGGGGACAAAGGAGAGAGACACATCCTGGTCAGGGCAACCTGATGCAATGGAAAGCACACAGATTCTAGAGTTAGACAGACTTGGGTTTGAGTCTTGCTTTTTCTACTTGCAGAAGGCATGTTTTGAGGGAATTCATGTAGCTTTTTGAGCCTCAGTTTCTTTTTGGTAGGAAGGAGGATAGGAGTATCTAAGCTGCCAGGGCTGATAGGAGAGTCCAACATGAGAGTAAGTGGAAAGAGCACAACACAGCCCTGGCACATAGCAGGTGCTGAAAAAGGGGCTCCTAGAGGCTGTTCCCTGCTTTCTGGCCTTGCTTCATGTCACCACTGAAAAGTAAATATCAGAGATGACAAACTTGTCTTTATCAGTTTTCTGGAAAACAGGGCACACCATATACAACAATATTTTTACCTAACATATTGGCAGATTGGCAGATTGTCCTGGGATTTTCTGGAAAATCGTTGATCATTTGGTATCACTTTTTTTTTTTTTTTTTTTTTTTTTTTGAGATGGAGTTTCACTCTTGTCGCACAGGCTAGAGTGCAATAGCATGATCTTGGCTCACTGCAACCTCCTCCTCCCGGATTCAAGCAATTCTCCTGCCTCAGCCTCCTGAGTAGCTGGGATTGCAGGTGTGCACCACCACACCTGGCTAGTTTTTGTATTTTTAGTAGAGACAGGGTTTCATCATGTTGGCCAGGCTGGTCTCAAACTCCTGACCTCAGGTGATCTGCCTGCTCAGCCTACCAAAGTGCTGGGATTACAGGCATGAGCCACCACACCCAGCCCATTTGTTATCAGTTCTAAAATGAGGACTGCTGCTCTAATCTTGGATTTTCATGGTTTTATGGCCTAAATGTTTGTGTCCCCCCAAAATTCATGAACGGGATTCTGCCCTCGTGAATGAGATGAGTGCTCTTATAAAAGAGGCCCTAGAGAGCCGCCTTGCCCTTCTGGCATGTAAGAACACAACAAGAAAGTGCCATTTATGAAGCAGACAGAGGCCTCACCTGACGCCAAATCTACCAGCACCTTGATCTTGGACTTCCCAGCCCCCAGAACTGTTAGCAATAAATTTCTAATGTTTATAAATTACCCAGTCTAAGGTATTTTGTTATAGAAGCCCAAAGGGACTACAACACATGGTTCTCTTCATAACCTGATATTGAATTTTTTACTAGGTAATTATCATGTGTTCCATTTCTAGTTTATCTGAAATGAAACCAAAATATAATTTAGCATTCTAACGTAATGCTATTTATGTAAAAATGTTGCTCTCCCTGCAAGAGATCGAGAGCAAAAGGACCAGCCATTTTTACTGCAGCAATTGTGGAATGAAAAAGCTTAGGCCCTAAGGAACCTTCAGTCTTCGTCAACAAGGATATAAGTGGGATTGCCCTGCAAAATTTGCTTCTCTTTTTCTTTTGGTTAATGAATGTGAAAGGACAGCCAGAATCTCCATTTAAAAAAAAAAAAAAAGTTTTAAAATGAATGACTAGGACACTTTGAGCCCCTGCTTTTTCAGCTATAAAATTAAGCTTGTCCTTCCAGGAATTCAGTGAATGAAGTGGATCCGTAGACATTTGTGGAGGAAAAGAGTTCAGACTTTTCTCTAAATTCTGATGTCCTCATGCAAAAAATAATAGTTCTCTCTGTGAATCTAGATTGTCTACACCTCACTGGAACCTGCTCCCTGTTCTAGGCATCATTTGAGTGAGGTATGATAAGAATTATAAAAGTATGTCTCTGAAACAAAGCACTTTCTTGTCCTTTCCAAGGCTCCTTCTATGTTCCTCACCACCCTTAATGCTGTCATAGTCAATGTGTTTTAGGCATAGAGCTCCTATATTTTTTCCAGGGTGCTTGCCAAATCCTGTAGTGCTTTTCTGATCACTTCTTTTAGATCTCCATTCATAATGGTTTCAATGTTCCTTTACAACCTTAGTTGATTCTGCTGTTGCTATTTTCTGCATAATAGTTATAGAGCTGTCAAGGATGCTGTATCTCCCTATGCAGTTATCCTGGTGACATTTCTAGATTTTTTCAGCTTCCCTGATGGGTCATAGAAATGAGCTTTTCCCCTGTTTCATCACCTGCCCCCTGCTCCCTAGCCAGCTTGTCTGCTGTCCAAGTCCTTGGGGAAGCTGCTTCCTTTCTATCTGTGTCTCAGGGGCCTCTAGGGGCAGAGACACAGGAGAGAGACAACAGACATTGGCCACCACTACCCAAAATATCAACAAAAACAACAAAATTTCTTATGTTGAAAATCTGGAAAAGAAATGCTTGAATGTGGATGAAACTGACTGTAAAACACATCTGGTTCCCCTGCTCACACACTCACTATGCCAGTGGGATAGAGTGACCCCTGTCATGGACAAAATTTTGAAGCCCTTCATTCTTTCAAATGTAGTAATGTTACTGGTGGAGGGTGTCCAGGTTCTTGGCATCTTGAACAAACAATGGGACAAAACGCATAAATAAGCAAGGAAGGGATGAAGGGATTTATTGAAAATGAAATTATACTCCACAGTATGGGAGCAGCCCAAGCATAGGGGCTCAAGGGCCTCGTTACAGAATTTGTGGGGATTTAAATACCTTCCAGACAATTCCATTGGTTACTTGGTGTATGCCCTATGTAAATGAAGAGGATGAAGTAAAGTTACAAAGTCATTTACTCAGTGTACACCCTATGAAAAGACATTTCCTGTCATAGCTGAAGTGTTCATCCACTTTATGTTCCCTGCCTCCAGACCCTATTTTCCTGCCTTAGTAAGAATTTTTTTTTTTTTGAGACAGAGTTTTGCTCTTGTCCAGGCTGTAGTGAAATGGCACAATCTCAGTTCACTGCAACCTCTGCCTCACAGGATCAAGCAATTCTCCTGCCTCAGTCTCCCGAGCAGCTGGGATTACAGGTGACTGCCACCACGCCTGACTAATTTTTATATATTTAGTAGAGACAGAGTTTCACCATGTTGGCCAGGATGGTCTCGAAATCCTCAGCTCAGGTGATCCACCCGCCTCAGCCTCCCAAAGTGCTGGGATAACAGGCTTGAGCTACCGCACCCAGCCTTTTAGAAATATTTTTTTAAGCTAGTCAAGCATGGTTGTAGGGGGAAGAAAGTGTTGATTGGCTCAACAATAACCCACACTGGGTTATTGTGCTTGGGCTATTTTTTAATTATAATGAATAAAATCAATTACTTTTTGGAGTAATCACACACCTGTATATTAAGACACCATCATTCACTATCATTTTATGGGTGTTGTTACTATTATAACTTACTCAAAGAGACTGTAAGTCCCAGGGAGTAGTCCCTTCTAAACATACAGCATAGCCTTGAATGGGTATAAGTTGAAAATGAACCAACAGTATTGGCTGGTGATTAAGGAAGGCAACACAATTGTAAGTCACTTCCTTAGAAATACAGAGACTCCTAGGAGGAGCAAGAGAGACTGCCCCGCCTTCTCCTCATGGAACAAGGTGTGGCATCTGCAAAGTCACCAGCTAAACAGACCTGGAAACCTGGAGTTTGTCCAGAAGGGGCTTTCAGGAGATGAAGACTCTAGACACTGTCTATGAGAAGCAGAAAAAAATGGAGATGTTGAGCTGCAAGAAGAAAAGCCACAGAGAGGACATGACCCATGTTAATGTTAGTTAGCTAACATTAAAGCATTCATTCAACTTTCATTGAACAAACATTTGTTGAGCACCTTCTATGAGCCACTTACTGTGCTAGATTCTAAAGGAACCAAGGACAAAGCAGAGGACCAGGTTATTGCTTCTGCAAAACTTAGACTTGGTCAATGGGTCTGGACAAAAATGTTTTCTCAGGGAGCAATAGAATTTGGGTTGGGAATACATCTCTACGATTCTGTGGGAATGAAAGAGGCCATTTGCCTTATCCTTTCTTAATTCTTCATCTTTACGTTTCTAATTAATTGTGTAGAAGGGGGTTGGTTGGTTGGTTTGTTGGTTGGTTGGTTGGTTGGTTTTTGAGACAGGTCTTGCTCTATTGCCCAGGCTGGAGTGCAGTGGCACAATCGTGGCTCATTGCAACCTTCACCTCCCGGGTTCAAGCGATTCTCCTGCCTCAGCCTCCCAAGTACCTGGGATTATAGGCACACACAGCCACACCCAGCTTTTTTGTTTTCTTTTTTTTTTTTTTAGTAAAGATGGGATTTTGCCATGTTGGCCAGGCTGGTTTCAAACTCCTGACTTCAGGTGATCTGCCCATCGTGGCCTCCCAAAGTGCTGGGATTACAAGCATGAGCCGTCACACCCAACCTTGATTGCATGTTTTTTAATTCCCTCAAGAAAAGGCAGTTACACCCCACGTGAGATGTGCAGGGATAGGGGATAGGGCAAAGGCTTTACTGCACAGGGCAGGAGCAGCCAACCTAGCCCTGGGAGTCAGGAAGGTCTTTCCTGGAGAATGAACAGTGAAATCTCCACTCTGAGACGTGGAGGATGCAGAGGAACTCATCAGAAACCATGGTCATTGGTACAAGGGTCCTCGGGGGGCACAGCAATGGATGAAGCCTAGAAAAAGAATGGATTTGGCCAGTGCTAAAACTGCAGCTCTTGCTAGCTAGAGTCATGCAGTCCAGAAGGGGTAGGTGGGGGAATACATAACAGCCCTAGAGCTGGAGGTCAGTGGATTCTGGTTCTGCCTTGGCCTTGACTTAGCTCTGGGACTTTGGGCAACTCACTGAGTCTCTTCAGAATCAGCTTCCTTTCCTGGAAACATATTGGTGGGTTAAACCATCTCTAATCTCCTCTTCCCCCTGACCTCTTTATGGCTCAACACCTTACATCAAAAAAGTTAACATTTTAGGCCAAAGGCTTTGGGAGGCTGAGGTGAGAGGATCGCTTGAGGCTAGGAGTTTGAGACCAGCCTGGGCAACATAGAGATATCTCATCTATACAGAAAGTTTCTAAACATTAGCTAGGTATGGTGGTGTGCACCTGTAGTCCCAGCTACGCAGGAGGCTGAGGGAGGAGGATCTTCTGAGTCCAGGATTTTGGGGCTGCAGTAAGCTGTGATGGCACCACTGCACTCCAAACTGGGCAACAGAGCAAGACACCGACTTAAAAAAAAATTAACAAATAAGCTAAAATTTTATAAATCTTTCTAAATAACAGTATAATTTAGGTTAAGAACCACTGCTCTGGGATTCTATAGCAATTAAAGGCTCTTTTGCCTTTTTATTCTTAATTCTACACTGTTATATTCCTATTTAAGCGTTCTTTCCCTCAAACAACGTTTTCTCCTAAAGCTGCAGTCCCTGTATCTGTCTGTTTCCCCCCAGACCCTTCGGGAATGTCTGGCAGTGACACTCTTTGCATGGGACTGGGTTTTACAGTAGATTAGAGAGAATCATTTGCAACACCACAGGGACAAACCATATCTCATTCAAAAACAATCCCTAGGCATGTCCCTGAGCCTCCGCGGCCATCAATGGGTCTGCAGAGCTGAGGTTTCCTTTCTGACTCCTTGAAAGGCTCACGCAGGACAAGTAACCCCTGCGGCTTATCAGACAGAGACCAGCATTATCAGACGCTTAACGGAGAAGCCAGAGAGTAGCAGGAGCCCTCTCTTGTCACTCGTCACCTCTTTATTACCATTCTGAGCCAAAACCACACAAGCCACTAAATGCAGTGAACGCCTTTGATGAAAGCAGGGCGTAGTGAGTGAAGGAGGTAGAGCCTCATTCAGTCCTGTGCAGACCCGGCTGAGCCTATGGGGATTGCAAGCTGGAAGTCCTCCACAAATACATAGTTCTCTGCATGAGTGAAGTCATCTCCATCTTCTCACCAAGTTTGAAATAGGGTGTTATTGTTACATATCCCTTCTGTCTGGAAATTAAATGTATTTTTTTCTTGGAGAGAAAATTGTTAATTCTCACTCCATGTCCTGGCACTGAATAATAATTATTATAATCCTTTTGGTTAATATTTATTGCATGTTTATTATGTACCTGGCTCTTTGCTGTGTGATTTTCATGGAATATCTAATTTAATCTTCACAGCAACCTTATGAGAGTATTTATGCCCATTTGATAGATGAGCAAACTGACACAAAGAAAGTTCAAGTTAATTTGCCTCCATCATAGCACTAGTAAGTAGCACAGCTAAGATTCAAACTCACAACAGACTCTGACCGCAGATCCCGTCTCTACCACTACAGCCTACTGCCATGTTGCCTGCTGAGAACTGAAATACTGAAAGTTATAAATATTTTGCCTAAGTTAATATTCGGGAATGACTTAGAACCACTAATAGAAACTAGGCCTCCAGCTTTGGGGAGTGCTGTTCCCTCCCTACTGTCCCCCAATTTTTTTAGGTGGCAAAATAAGCCTAAATTCCAGGTTTTAAACCAGTTGTTCTGGATTTTCCTTCCAGAGGTCATGTTGGTTCTTATCTTCATAAGTTGGTTTTCACTCTGGAAGGGACAACACTGCTCCCCCACCAGGCTCTACCATGGCAAACCTTCAAGGTGCAGCACTCAGGTAAGCAGGTGACCCAGGGCGTAGTAGGCGGGCAGCTCTGCACCTGCCAGGCGGGCACAAAGGGTGTCCAGGTAGCACGCTGTACCTCCAGCTCAGGGTGGTCTTCAGCAAGGACTCAGCCTGGAGAACACACAGCAAGTTCTCCAGACTGGCTGCTAAGCATTCCATGCAGAAAGAGAATGGAGCCTGCACAAATTATGAAACATGGAACTGTCACTGTGATGATATGATTATGGAAAATTTACATTTTATATGTCAAGTGGCAGCTTAATTTAAAAATAAAAAACTCCTGCAGGCTACCATCCCACAAATAATGTGTGGCTTGCTGTGCAGCCAAACACGCTTACAAATAATAAGGAAATAAAACGTGAGAATAACAAAATGGTTTGGCGCAAGAAGAAAAGGGTGCCAAGCGTGTCCGGTTACTTTCAGATCAATTTCTAATATGCCACCAAATGCTCAAGCATGTTTGGAACAAACTGGAGGCCTTATTAAACTGAGAATTCCATGTGACATTATTTCAAGGAGGCCTCCTGCTTCTCATTATTCTGTTGCACGTCTCTGAACAGGCGGGAAGGGAGAGGAAAAAGGAGGCTGGAAGAAGTCCCCTGTAACTTGTGCCCACTGGGCCGTCTGTGCTGGCTGAGTGGCCCAGCCAGCCCCTAGCACTGGGGCGGAGGGAAAGGGGATGGGGCATGACTTTCAGCAGTATCTTCTCTCCTGCCCAGGGACACCCCCACGTATCCTCAGAGCCACTGCCAGCCAGCCTCAGCACAATGCCAAATCACGAACAGGCCATTAAGGAGAATATATGATCTCCATTTATCACTGACTGTAAAAAGAAATGAAATGGAGCAGCTAAAATAAAAAACCAACTGCTAGTCTTCTAGTAAGGGTCTTTATCTTTTTAATCCCACGGCTTTAAAAAATGTGCATTTAGATCATTTGCCAGGATATAAATGCCAATCCAAATACTTGTGCAAATAATTTAATTTTCATTAATTAGAATTCAGAGTTTAGGATTTTTTCTTTAAGTAGAAGAGAAAAACAAACTTGGTTTGCTCAGAGTTTGTTTTTCTCTTCTACTTAAAACAAACAAACAAAAAATCCAGCTAAAGATATGTTAAGTAAGGCTGGGCCTTTCAGCACTTTGGGAGACCGAGGTGAGCGGATTGCTTGAGCCCGGGAGTTTGAGACGAGCCTAGGCAACGTAGCAAGACTTCTTCTATGCAAAACATTTAAAAAGTTGGCTATGCATGGTGAAATGCACCTATAGTCCCAACTACTTGGGAGGCTGAGGTAGGAGGATTGCTTGAGCCTGGGAGGTCAAGACTGCAAGGAGCCAAGATTGCACCACTGCACTCCAGCCTCGGCAATAGAGCGAGACCCTGTCTCAGAAAAAAAAAAAAAAAAGGTATGTTAAGTATAACTATCCTTTTCCTCCCAGCTGAATTTCTCTTTTTAAAAATGGATCATTGAGCTATAATTTTAAATTCTAAATACAATTCAGTTGAATTCTGAAAATGGACTCTAAAAATAATATCAAGGAAAAAAATCTGTTACATTTCTTATGAGCTCCATCTTAACTTACATGCTCCAAATGAATTCAAGTTTCTTGAATTTCCAACACTGCCAACTACTTTAAAATCTAAAGATCAAGTTGTGTTTACTTTCCATATGTTGTTATGAAATGATGGCCTTCTCTTCTGTATGGACAGTCTCTACACATTTATAGAATTTATAGTTCTGGCATTTACTATCATGCTAGCATCACTTGTGGAAGAGAACAGCCTAATGGAAATAACTAGACTCTTGTTCTGATCGTTTCCTCATGCAAAGGGTATTTTTTGGCTATTTTAAAATTATCTCCCAGCTCCTTGTAGAACTTGTACCCTGAGAAAAGGCAGAAACCACTTGAATCCAACTGAAATAGAAAATTCTTAACTTCTTGAGTGCTGTAAGAAAAATCAGATACCAATATATGATTCCGTAAGCTGTAAAAATCAATCTTCAAGCACTAATTCATGGGCAGCCATGAGTTTAGGGGAGTCTAGGTTCTGGAAAACATTTCTATTATAGTAGAATCAGTTTTTCTACATAGATGGTTTTACATGTTAGGGGAGCAAATGATGACACTGGGCTTCATTCTCAACAGAATTTTTTTTTTCTTTTTTTTTTGAGACGGAGTCTTGCTTTATCGCTCAGGCTGTAGTGCAGTGGCACGACCTCGGCTCCAACCTCTGCCTCCCGGGTTCAAGCGATTCTCCTGCCTCCACCTCCCCAGTAGCTGGGATTACAGGTGTGTGCCACCACGCCCAGCTAATTTTTTCTGTATTTTTAGTAGAGATAAGGTTTTACCATGTAGGCCAGGCTGGTCTTCAAGTCTTGACCTCAAGTGATCTGCCCGCCTCAGCCTCCCAAAGGGCTGGGATTATAGACGTGAGCCACCACACCTGGTCTCTAAATCGAAAACTTAAATGAAGGCTTGGGTTGGACTCTTAGGACTTGGAAGAACTTGACCATGTTACCTTCTTCGGAAAGGTGGGAAATCCAATCAGTAGGAATAAAGATAAAAATTCCAGAAGTGATCCTCAGTGGAATTTATTTTTCTGCTCTAAAAGTATGTGGGTCTTTTAGGTGTCTTGGTTATTTTCATTCTGTGTATCCTTGTACATTGTCGTGTCGGGCACATTTCTCTTATTTGCTTGTATAAGGACACTGTCTTAAGTAGAAGACATGAAGACCAGCATGGTCAGTGAGCCCTGAGTGAAACAAATGTCCTGTCTTACTACAATCAAAACTCTGTTTCAACAGCAGCTGGTGGACCAAAAGGAAATACTGTGCTTTCTGCTAGTGTTTGAAGGAGATGACATTATAAAGCCTGCAAGTAAATCTCTAGCAGGCTTCTTATCTTTGCCTTTGGCTTCCAAATTGCTGACTGATCATTGGGACTGCTGTTGTGTTGCTTTTTATTATGGACTGGAATTGCCTTGGGTATTGGCTTGGCACTAATCAATACCCATCACAAAAGGGAATAGACAATGAGATCATCATCACTCCTCCTTCTCCCAGGCCTTAAGGGGTCCAGAAACAATCACTCCCTACAGTAAAATCTCAACTATCTGAACCAGTCTGGCTGCAAATAACCCCAGTGATGAGATTTTCACTGATTCTTCTAGGAATCTGTGTTCACAGTTGGCCAGGGCAGGCTGACAAATGTTTTCCAATACACAGCCTCATTTTCTCTTCTCTTCCATTTCTTCACATCACTTCTAGTTAATGCACAATATACAGAAGCAGAAACAGGTCAAAACTGGGTTGAATATATTCCCCTCGTCTGTGGTTTTCAAATCTCTGCAGCCACGAATTTCCTCCTTGAACCACACACGATGAACAGACGCCTAATAGGAGAAATAAAATGTTGATTTCCTTGAGCAGCAAATTTTTAGCACACACCAAATTCAATCAATCATATAAATGTACTGATTGATAACTTGAAATTGCATGAGGTAAAGGGAAATTTTATACTAAAAAAAAAAAAAAAAAGAGCCAGGTGCAGTGGCTCACCCCTGTAATCCCAGCACTCTGGGAGGCCAAGGTGGGCAGATCACGAGGTCAGGAGATCTAGACCATCCTGGCTAACACGGTGAAACCCCGTCTCTACTAAAATTACAAAAAATTATTCAGGCGTGGTGGTGCGTGCCTGTAGTCCCAGCTCCTGAGGAGGCTGAGGCAGGAGAATTGCTTGAACCTGGGAGGCGGAAGTTGCAGTGAGCCGAGATCACGCCACCGCACTCCAGCCTGGGCAACGGAGTGAGACTCCATCTCAAAAAAAAAAAAAAAAAAAAAAAAAGGCCTTTCACTACAATAGAAACTTTCACTGGGCCTGATATTGTTACACTGAAAATGGATTTTAAAGAAGGAACAGAAACTAAAATTAAAGAGTAGTTGCATGCTGCCTTTTGTGCAATTAAATTTTTCTGGGAAAGTGGTTTGAATGATCAAGAACAGAAGATAAAGTGATCAGATTCAGGAGGTTAAATTTTTGTACACAAAAGTAAATATACAAATACTTTTGATTGATAATAGAAGAGGTGATTAGAGAGAATTCTTTGTTTAATGTATATCTCCATCTGTTTTGGCCCAGTGGTCAAGATCAAGTCCCACCATTGGTGCAGTCAGTGAATCTAAATTCTGATCAGGAGTGGGATAACCCCACCATCCCTGTGATATCTCTTCCTTGAAAGAAGTAACTGCAGATCTTGCCCATTGTGCCACCACAATTGCAGGCTGTATTAATGAAGAAATGCTCCAGTTGCATTCTCTCTTAAGTCATTCTTTTTTTTTTTTTTTTTTTGACATGGAGTCTCGCACTGTCACCAGAGCTGGAGTGCAGTGGTGCGATCTCGGCTCACTGCAACCTCCGCCTCCCAGGTTCAAGTGATTCTCCTGCCTCAGCCTCCCGAGCAGCTGGGATTACAGGCACCCGCCACCACGCCCAGCTAATTTTTTGTATTTTTAGTAGAGACGGGGTTTCACCATGTTGGCCAGGCTGGTCTCGAACTCCTGACCTGATGATCCGCCCACTTCAGCCTCCCAAAGTGCTGGAAGTCATTCTTTCAACAGATGTCTGCTGAACACACTATGACAGGTACTCTTCTAGACATCAGGGATAACGCCGAGAATAAAACATGCCCGAGCCCATGCTCAGGAAAGTTCCGTTTTAAGAGGACTTAGGGTAGACAGGAAATAAACGAATATAAAATCTGTACTGTGTCAGATGACGAGTAACATCATGAAGAAAAATAAAATAGTCTAGGAGGATGGAGAGTAATGTGAAAAGAATGTGGTTTTGACTGAGTGGTCAGGGACTGCTTCTCCCTGAGAGAAGTCCTTCCTTTACGGCGAGAAATGCTATCTGGGGGAAGAGAGTCCCAGGCAGAGGGAACCGTAAGTGTGGTGGCCTAGAGGTGGGAGCATGGCTTTTCTGATGACTGGGGAAAAAAAAAAAAGGAAAGAGAAGAAAAGTAGGTGGAGATAAGATGGGGTAGAAAGGAGATTTCCAAATAATGTTGATTTTTTAGGCTGGCCCATGCACTTTGGCTTTTACTCTTAATTAGATGAGAAGTCATTGGAGGAACTTCAGCTGGAGTGTAATGTGATCTGGCTTACGATTTTAAAGGATTACTCGGGCCATGGCATGGACAATAGACTGAAGGAGGCCATGTTCCACAGACTGAGTCATTTTTAGCCATTCCCTCATTGGGCAACAGAGACAGCATGTCCATGAGATGGGCACATAGTATAAAAGTGGGGAATAATAGCTTCAAGATCTTAAAAAGCTTCTTCTTAACTTTAGATGCGCAGCTGAATTGCAGCCTCCACTGCCTCTCCCCTAGCTGCAGCCCACCCCAACCTGATGGTTGATCCCTCTCACATGGTTTGTCATTGACATGTGGCACATGCTGCCTCTATCATTACATTGCTTTGCGACTTGCAGGTTTATTTTGTCTATCTCCCCTTCAATACTGTGCCAACCTTGCAAACAGGGTGGTGGCATGTTCACCTCTCCATTCCTCCCCACGGCTGGCACATCACAGAGACTCAACCATGCTTCTTTGCGTCAGTGAATTCTTTAGCCATCTGTTAGGACTAGCTAGCACCAATAAGATGAAATATCTTAAAGATCAACTGCTTATGTATAAGATAAACATGGCCTACCTTTACAATAGTCCAGGTTTTTAAAAAAAAATCTGATTTTTAGCAGACCTTGAACTCGGTGTGAGGCATTAAGTGTGGTATAGCTGTTTTTTAAAAAAAGTGATGAAACCTTATGGTCAACATAGGTTTGGGCCATTTGCCGATTAGAATAAATGTATCATAGCATATACATGATGCTGTGCTAACATACCCGGTTTATGTGTGTGTACGTATGTGCACACATGTGTGAGCAGAAGCATTGTTTCCTCTTTCATCAGATAAGGGACCTGCCCACAGAGCCTAAGTCTAAAGTCGTGGTACTAGTAGTTTGGAAGTAGAAAATGTCGCACTCAGGAACACTTGTATGGAGGTTGGGTGCTTTAGTTCCTTGACATCATAACGGTCATGGGTTTTGTGGACACCTGAAGAAGAAAGCTGTTTATTTACATATACACTGTAGATTCTCCTTAGATGAAAGGGATGGCCTTAAACACCATCTTCAAGGAAACATATATTGATGCTTCTAAGATTCAAACAAAGAGACAGAGATTTTTGAATAAAATTGCCCTGGAAAACCTCACTCGATACAGACCATCCACTCTAGGGTTTCCCACCATGCTGTTTATTGTGTGTCCAAGGTGTGTGTTCCTTATTACTTCCTTCAGGAAAATACATGATTACCCTAGGTTATCATTACGGACTGAGCGCATTTTTTTCTCATCCCATTTTCTCACTTCTTACAAGCATAATTTAACCAAAGAATGAACTGCTCACAGTTGGTTATAATCCTGAATGGCAAATCAATCCTGCCATTTGAATACAGTCTATTTATTGCTGACAATTACTGTAGTCTGAAGAAGTCATAAATAGACAGACATGGCAGAAATAGTCAACATTTCTGTCACATGCCTCATTGTAATGATTCAGCTCTACTATGTCCTAGAGAGAGAGAAAAAAATTTACAAAGCACAGAACTTGTGGGTTTCTAAATAATTTTTAACTGGCACCATACGATGCTAATTTTGTCTCCTGTTTTGGCATTTTCTAGTCAGAAGCAGTATGATCTTGTCATTAGAATAATAAAGCAGGAATTTTGCCCTCTAGTTCAAGTAGAGGTTTGAGCAGGAGGAGAGATTTTTATTTTTAGAGCAGACTGCACTTACCTCATAGCTAGAAAATAATCACCTGTAATCTAATAAAATAAACCACCTGTATACTACTTGTATGTACTTCTACATGACCTTAAACCAGTCATTTAACCTCTCTGTGTTTTACTTTCTTCTATAAAATAAGAGTTAGACCACATATATTTTCTGGCTGTATAAGATCATTTAATACTTGCCATAATACATGTACTGACATTGATCTTAAAGACCATTGCCTGTCTTTATTTACGTAGTACCTTCTATTTTTTTTTTTAATTCTTCACTGATTATCACCAATGTAAGGGATAGACAGATGAATTGTCACTGTCATCATGAGCTGGGGCTGCAATAACAAAATACCATAGACTGAGTGGCTTAACCAACAGACATTTATTTCTCACTGTGCTGCAGGCTGGAAGTCCAAGATCAAGATGCCAGCAGATTCCATTCCTGGTGAGGGCTCTCTTCCTGGCTTGCAGACGGCCACCTTCTTGCTGTGTCCTCAGGTGGCAGAGACAGAAAGCTCTGATCTCTCTTCTTCCTCTTCTAAGGGCTCTAGTCTCAACATGTAGGCTCCACCCTTAGAACTCATCTACACCTAATCGCCTACCAAAGGCCTCATCTCCAAAAACCATCACACTGGAGGTTAGGACTTCAACATATAAATTTAGGGGAGAGGAATACAATTCAGTCCCTAGCAGTCACCATATAACATTTCTAAATTCTTAACATACATGGAGGGAAATGTTGCCACAAGAAACAATGTAAAATAATGTAAGACCACTGGAACCACACTGTCTGGGTTTGAATTGCAGTTCCGTCTCTCACTAACTCCAAGACTCCATTCCTTATGTGCTGCTATGGCCTGAATGTTTGTGTTCCCCAAAATTCATCTGTTGAAACCTAGCCCCCAAGGTCCTGATATTAGGAGGTGGAGCCTTTGACAGGCCATTAGGTTATGAGGGTGTGCTGAGCCCTCATGAATGGTATTTGTACCCTTATAAAAGAGGCACCAGGCCAGACATGGTGGCTCACGCCTATAATTCCAACACTTTGGGAAGCCAAGGCAGGAGGATCACTTTAGCCCAGGAGTTTGAGATCAGCCTGGGCAACATACTGAGACCTGATCTCTACAAAAATACAAAAATTAGCCAAGCATGGTGGCACGTGCCTGTGGTCCCAGCTACTTAGGAGGCTGAAGTGGGAGGATCACTTGAGGCCAGGAGGTCAAGTCTTCAGTGAGTCATGATTGCACACTCCACTCCAGCCTGGGTAACAGAGTGAGACTCTGTCAAAAAAGCAAGCAAGCAAGCAAGCAAGCAAGAAAGAAAGAAAGAAAGAGAGAGAAAGAAAGAGAAAGAAAGAAAGAAAAAGAGAGAGAAAAGTAAAAAGCCCCAGAGAGGTCCCTTGTCCTTTCTACCATGTAAGCACACAGCCAGAAGGCAGCCGTCTGCAAGGGGAAAGAGGAGCCCTCACCAAAATCCAGTGGTGCTCGTGCCCTGATCTTGGGCTTCCAGAACTGTGGGAAATAAATTGCTATTATTCATAATAGAACCCAGTCTATGTATTTTGCTATAGCAGCCTGAACAGACTAAGACATCTGTAAAATGGGGATGATAGGATTAAGTGAATTATGATAGGTAACATGTGTGGCGCAGTGCCTGGCACACAGTGAGAATTGATTCAATGTTAGTTACCACCCTACTATTGAAGCACCTGCGTATAACTGGTCACATGCTGAGTGGAAGGATTAAAAAATAATAATAAAAGCAAAGATTTGAATACAAAAATTGGCTTTCAAGCCCAAACAAACATGACATGTGTACAAAATTTTGGAATAATAGTGAATGATTTTATAAGCCAAGTGCAGGACGCATGTCTAAAAAGAATGTTCTCATGGGAGAACACAGTGTTGAATTTCCGACACCACAGTAATGACAGGGAAATACCCTTTCGACACAAGTGGTTTTCCACTATTCACCTATAAGTGTGTAGTGGAATTCAAGTGCTGTGGACTTTGGTTGCAAAAACACAATGCCCAAATTTGTATGCAACCAAAGGTTGTATTGTAATGTAGGTTCTTACTACCTAGAAAGAATTCCTATAATCACCTTAAAAATCTGCATTCTGGATGAAAGTATTTAACACACTCTCAAAATACCCAGGTAGGACTGGGTGAAGACAGGCAGGATGTAAAGGACACCTTAAAGGCATTCAGTTCAAGAACCTCATCATAGCTTTTGAGAACAAGATTGTCCTAAGGAGACAAAAACATGGAGATGGGGAGGATAGCATTGAGTCAGTAGCTCCAAAGTTCTGCTTCTGCCAAAAAAAATGCCTACATGCCAGAGGAATGTTAAATGCTGGATCTTTTTGTTCCATCTAACTGGTTTCGTAAAGATTTGGAGTGGCTCTGTGATTGTTTTATACCTGATGACTTTTCTCAGTTGCTGTAGACCCTTTAATACCTTAAAAATCTTGCTCTCCTTCTAAGAGACAGGAGAGATTTAGGACTGTGGTGGGGGATATAGTTTCTGAAGTTCTCATTGGCTTCTTTGATGGTCCCTATTGTGTTATGTAAGCTAGGTCAGACGCACATGCAATTGTGCTTGTTTGTTTGTGTGTTTGTTTTTTGAGCAGGATCTGACTCTGTCACCCGCGCTGGAGTGCAGTGGTGCAATCTCGGCTCACTGCAACCTCTGCCTCCTGGGTTCAAGCAATCCTCCTGCCTCAGCCTCCCGAATGGCTGGGATTACAGGCACATGCCACCACGCCTGGCTAATTTTTGTATTTTTAGTAAGGACAGGGTTTCACCATGTTGGCCAGGTTGGTCTCGAACTCCTAACCTCAAGTGATCCGCCCGCTTCGGCCTCCTAAAGTGCTGGGATTACAGGCTTCAGCCACCGCGCCTGGCCTCAATCCAATTTTTTGAATTACTTAGAATTTTGAAATAAGTATTCCTCCACTTAATTGCTACATTTTAATTTATATAAAATTAATTTAATCCTATACAAATTAATTTTTAAAAATTTTATATACATTAAATTCATTTTAATTTATATATGATCTCACTATGAAGCATTTCCTACACTCTAAGTCCAGTGATGTTTCTGAAGGTTTGAAGATTTTTCTAAGTTTTCTTTCTCTCTTGGACCCACCCTGCCAAATTATTCACACTGTTACTACCCAGAAATAAAGTGGGACACGTAATTGGAAAATATAGGCATCTACTTACTTATTAACTCATTAGTACCATGATGACTGAACAGCTTCCTAAGTCAAACAATACCCAACTGCAGTATAAACAAAGTCACGGACAACTGGCTTGTTTAAAACTTATCGCGCTTGAGCAGGAGTTTTCTTTTTAACCTTTTCTGCTAAGGGACTTTTTTATTTTCCTACACATCAACTGTACTTATTCATGCCCTCTCTGAAACCCACATCTCCAGTAATTACAATGAGTTTAGAAACAAGTGTGGAAGAAATTGGACCATACGATACCTTCCCCTAGGCATCTAACTAGATGTCACTTTGGAAATTAAGATGAGCTTCCTAATTCTAGAAAGAAGCCACCAGACCACAGATGCCTGTAAATCAGCTGTGAAGACATCAGATAGAATCATTTGGGCATAAATAGGAAATTAGGGGGGCATTTGTCATTTAAATATGTATTTGAAAACTTTTTTCTTTTTTTACAAAAAACCATTTTGCTTTGTTTTATAACAGTATTGACTGGCGGGGCATGATGGCTCATGCCTGTAATCCCAGCACTTTGGGAGGCCGAGGCAGGTGGATCACTGAGGTCAGGAGTTCGAGACCAGCCTGACCAACATGGCAAAACCCCATCTCTACTAAAAATATAAAAATTAGCCAGGTGTGGTTGTGCACACCTATAATCCCAGCTACTCAGGAGGCTGAGGCAGGAGAATCACTTGAATCCGGAAGGCAGAGGTTGCAGTGAGCCGAGATCACGCCATTGCACTCCAGCCTGGGCGACAGAGTGAGACTCTCTCTCAAAAAAAAGAAAATTGTATTGACTGATATTCGTAACAGACATGTAGCAGAGCCTAGAGCTTTGCACATAGTACTTGACTGAAAATTAGTTAAGGGAATGAATAAATAAATAAATAAATAAATAAACCACTCTAACATCCTGCTTTGAAAGTTCAAGTTTCTAAAATTCCACGTGACATTTTTACTGCTTGTTCATAATATCAGAGCTGGGGGCTAAGATGGGAGTCATTTAGACTGGAGACGTCATTTAGCATTCATTAATTCAACAATGGTGTATTGAGCCTAGTATGTTCCAGGCACTGTTCAAGGCTCTGGGGATACAACAGAGAACTAAACAGACCAAAGCCAGGCCTGCAAGAAACCCACATTCTAATACAGGGAAACAGACAATGGACAAATAAATAAACATGCAATATAGGAAGTAATGAAAACAAAGGAGAAGAATAAATCTCAGTGCTGGGGAAGAGAAAGGAGTTTTAGGTGGAGTGTCTCCTTTTCAACAGCAGGTGAGCTGAATTCTCCGCACTGGGAAATGTCTGTTGACTAAGGTAATAGTGATCACTTTTTGTAGAGTGATTTACAGTTGACAGTGCGCTTGCCCACACCACATCCTCTGAACTTTCCTGCAGCTCTCTGAGATCCTAATACTCCCCGTGCTATCAGCAACAAAACTGAGGAGCAGAAACTGATCAAAGGGCTCACCCAAGGCCATGCACCTTGTGAGTGCCAGTGCCCAACTGTGGCTCAGATTTCCTGTCCCCTTTGCCGGGTGTTGCAAAGAGAGGGAACTTCGGTGCCAGCCCTGCCAACTGGGGAATGAGAAAGGGTGAGCTGTTGGGTTTGTGTCCTGCTTGGTTACTCTTTTCTGGAGTTTGATATTTACAGTCCTTGATTTGTTTGTTTACCCCCTAGAGAGAATGAAAGTACAGCGTGTGTATATTATTAAATAAAATCTGTGGGCCGGGCATGGTGACTCACGCCTGTAATCCCAGCACTTTGGGAGGCCAAGGCAGGTGGATTGCTTGAGGCCAGGAGTTCAAGACCAGCCTGGCCAACATGGTAAAGTCCCATCTCTACTGAAAATATAAAAATTAACTGGTCATGGTGGTGCATGACCATAATCCCAGTTACTCAGGAGGCTGAGACAGGAGAATCACTTGAACCCAGGAAGTGGAGGTTGCAGTTTGCAGTGAGCCAAGATTGTGCCACTGTACTCCAGACTGGGCGACAAAGCGAGTCTCCGTCTCAAAAAAAAAAAATCTGTGATGGGTATTAAGATAGAACCAGATAGAAGAATTGGGTAGAATTAAAGAATCTCCCAACAATATTAATATCCGCATGCTTATCCCTCCTGTTTGTCAATCCGAATCACACCCTAGCTAGGAGCTGCATAATTTGTCACCTGACTTGGTATTCATCACACTAAAGCCACTTCTTGGTGATGAGAATCTTTATCAGGAAGTATGTCATCCCTGCTATATTGAAACTTTTTAAAACACTGTTTTGAGAGCCAAAACTTCGGTGAGCACACAGAGACAATTCTTTTCCTACTTAGAACAATCCAAGTATAAAACCTCAAAGCAGATTTCTCTCACACAAAGCTTTCGTTTTAAATGTGCTCGGTCACTGTTTATTTCAAAGCCATGTGAGATTATCTTTTTCTTCTGTTTCTTTCTTTTTTGGGGGGAAATGAGTAGAATGTTTTTCTTCTTCTCCTAAAAACAAGCAAACAAATACAAAAGAAATAATCAACACATATTTACTGAAAATATGGCATGGTTTTAGTGAGGTGCTGACATCAGCATGATCGGCATGAGACACTAGAGAAAAATGTAGATTTGAATTTACAGAGAGATTTGAATTCTACATTGTACATTGAATCTACAAAGAGAGATTTGAATTCTAGCTCTACCACACACTGGGGAACCTCAGGCAAGTTACTGAGCCTTGGAGCCTCAGGTTCCTCTTCTGTGAAATGGGTATAACACCTGCTCTGAAATGTCATTATGGGACTAGGTGAAATAGAGACTGTTCAATATCTGGCATATATTAGTCAATAAATGGCACTATTACTACACACTAGTTGGGCCTTCGCTCAAGGGCAATAAAGGCCTTGACCTGGGCTGGGATCCCCAAAATCCAGAAGGGGAATGGGCAGGGCTGGGCCTTAAGAGTAGATGTAGAAGCAAAGGAAAAGTGAGATCCAGGAGCCTTGGAGTGTGAGGACCAGCCATAGACCCAAGGAAGAAGATGGGAGGCAAAGCCAAAGTGGAAAACCTACAGCGGTGACCAGGCAGATGATGGAGCTGAGCGGGGCTCCCTGAGACCCATCACTGGTGGGGAAGAGGGAATGAAACCTAAAGACTTCACAGCCAGAGCCACAGTCAGGCAGCCATAGGGTGTGGCAGGGCTCATAGATGAAATACTGGCTTCCATCCTGAGAGATTTTGCAGTTCCAGTTGACCTGCCGTCAGTGCCATTGCAGATCATCGCGACTTCTCCAAGTCTGTGCCTTCAGCAGTGGTGAATTCAGACAATGTTGTGTTTGTTCTCTGAATACAAATTACTAGTGTTGGGAAACCACAGTGCCTGAGCCAACCCCCCAACTGGAGCTCTTTGTTCGCCATGCCTGGTCCCTGACTCCAAGAGCCAGAAAGGACCTCAGAGGTCAGGAGGCCAACCGCCCACAGGGAGCAGGGAGGGATTCCCTCTGCAGTGGGAGCACAGGTGGTGCCCAGCCTCTGCAGGAACACTCCAGGGAGAGGACACTCACCCACCGCTTCCAGAAAGCCACCTCCTTGGGTAGCAGCTCTGAGTGGCACAAAGCCCTTTGTGCAGTCACCACAAAATCTGCCCACTTTTTTTTTTTTTTTTTTGAGATGGAGTCTCACTCTGTCACCCAGTCTGGAGTGCAGTGGCGTGATCTTGGCTCACTGCAAGCTCCGCCTCCCAGGTTCATGCTATTCTCCTGCCTCACCCTCCCGAGTAGCTGGGACTACAGGCACCCGCCACCATGCCCGGCTAATTTTTTGTATTTTTAGTAGAGACGGGGTTTCACCGTGTTAGCCAGGATGGTCTCGATCTCCTGACCTTGTGATCTGCCCGCCTCAGCCTCCCAAAGTGCTGGGATTACAGACGTGAGCCACCGAGCCCAGCCTCACTTTTAAGCCCCGCTTCCTGACCCTTCCCACCTAGTTGGTCCTCCTTCCATGCACCAGCACTTAACACATCTAATCTCGAAGAAAACCGTGCTCCAATTCGCTAGCCCCCGCCTTCCCGCTGCTAGAGCTATTCTTTTGGGGACTAGACATCACCATTCCCTTCAGTCATTGAAGCTGAACCTGAACACTTCCTCATCCTAAATGCTCTCGCCTGGATTTGATGAAATTTGCAAACATCTGTCTTAAAATACAGCCATGAAACAGAACACAGTACTCCCTATAATGTTGTTAATATGTCGGTCCCATTAACTCCCAGTGAGAACACTGTGGTTTGTTGTGGTTTGCTGTTGTTGCTGTTGTTATTGTTGTTTTCGAGGCCAGGTCCCACTCTGTTGCCCAGGCTGGAGTGCAGTGGTGCATTCCTAGCTCACTGCAGCCTCCAACTCATGGGCTCACGCAATACTCCTGCCTCAGCCTCGTGAGTAGCTGTGATTACAGGCACACGCTGCCATGTGCAAATTTTTTTTATTTTTTGTAGAGATGGGGTCTCACTCTGTTGCCCAGTCTTGTGGTTTGTTTCATATACTAATATTGCATGAGCTTTGGGGTCCACCACATCACACTTCAGCCTCCTATTCAGGTTGCTGTCAATAACATTCAGGTTGTATGGGTTTTGTTTTTTTAATGCTGCTTTTCTCCTCCTACATGTAAGTAGCTGGTTTGTTTAAATCTTCATTCCACATTGTTAAATCCATCAGTCTCTCTTTGACCTGTTGGAATCTTGCTTTTAAGCTAAGTTTTTGTCATTTTAAAAATTGGATTTTATAAATGCAACCAAGGGATAATAAAAGTATTTATCAGTACGTAAAAATAAAAGGCCTGTGGTTCACAGAGATCAATGAAGCTCTTATTAGAATTCGGCTGTTATTATTGTTAATAATATTGAATGCCACTGATTATTGACCTTGTTAATAATATTAATTTATCATAGTGTTGGTAGTAGTATTACTGCTAGTACTCATCATCAGCATATTGGATACGTTATTCATAACTTGATATATTATTTCAGAAATTGACATTCCTTGTATATGGTTATTTTACCCGTTAGAAGTCTGCCTATGATAAGAGTATACGTTTTCATCTTGACCTTGAGTAGATCATGAGAAACTTTCTAAAATGTTTCACTGAAACCACAGCATACTCTGCCCAGTAATCCTCCCAAAGAGGAAATTAGGCCAACATGCATCCCTGGCTTTAGACAACAGAAGGCATCTGCCCGCGCCTTCCTCTTCTTGAGCAGAGGCCACAGCTGAGTGACTGCCCAGGGCTTTGGCCTCAGCTGCTTCCTTTCCAGGGAGGGGGAGGGGTGTTGGTCCACAGGCAGTCAAGCCTCACCTGCTAGCCAAGCTCACCTCCCAGCTCTTCCCCCAGTCACTATGGTTGTCTCTTAGAGGCCTCTGCCTCTCCCCATCCTCTATCCTGAGCTACAGCTTATATCTGCCTGATATTCTATGTACTTATTTATTATTTGTTCATTGTCAAACTCCCCCACCAGAATGCCAACTTCAGCAGTACAGGGACAGGGACTTTGGGAGTCTATTTTGTTCACTAACTGTATCCTTAGTACTAGTCCTAGTTACTAAGTGACTAAGGATACCCCATTTACTAAGCATACCCCATCTACTAGTATTAAGGATACAGTTACTAAGGATACCCCATCTACTGAGGTCCTGGCATGTTGCAGGAGCTCAGTAGATGTTTGTCATATGAATGAAGGGGGATCACGTGCCTCAGGAGATGTGGCTGGACCCTTATTTGAATGTCTCCCATCCCTTTAGCACCAAAGACCCTAATGGCAGAGAAGATCAAAAGACGTGGCCTGAAGCCTGGGGATGGTGGCCTAATGAAAGCAGGATGCTTATGTTTATTGTTATTATTGAGATCTAATTCACATACCATACAATTCATCTATTAAAGTACGCAATTCAGTGATTTGTAGTATATTCACAGTCATGCAACCATTGCCCCAATTTTACAACATCTTCACCACCCCAAAAAGAGATCCTGTACTCATAAGCTATCATCCCCACACACATTAACTCCATCCCTTTGTCCCTAGGAAAATACTGATTTACTTTTTCTACGTATAGATTTGTCTATTCTGCACATTTCATATCAGTGGACTCAGACAATATGTGGTCTTTTGTAAGTGATTTGTTTCAGTTAGCATAATGTGTTCAAGGTTCATCCATGTTGGGGCATGTATCAGTACTTCATTTCTTTTCTGAATAATATCCTTTTTTTTTTTTTTTTGAAATGGAGTTTTACTCTTGTTACCCAGGCTACAGTGCAATGGTGTGACCTCAGCTCACTGCGAACTCTGCCTCCTGAGTTCAAGAGGTTTTCCTGCCTCAACCTCCGGAGTAGCTAGGATTACAGGCACACACCACCACACCCAGCTAATTTTGTATTTTTAGTAGAGATGGGGTTTCACCATGTTGGTCAGGATGGTCTCGAACTCCTGACCTCAGGTGATCTACCCGCCTCAGCCTCCCAAACTGCTGGGATTACAGGTGTGAGCCACCACGCCCAGCCAAATAATATTCTAGGCAGGCGGATCACAAGGTCAGGAGATCGAGACCATTCTGGCTAACATGGTGAAACCCCGTCTCTACTAAAAATACAAAAAAATTAGCCGGGCGTGGTGGTGGTGCCTGTAGTCCCAGCTACTCAGGAGGCTGAGGCAGGAAAACGGCGTGAACCCGGGAGGCGGAGCTTGCAGTGAGCCAAGATCGCGCTACTGCACTCTAGCCTGGGCGACAGAGCGAGACTCCATCTCAAAAAAAAAAAAAAAAATTCTATTTTGTGGATACATCACATTTTGCTTATCTGTTCATCGGCGGATGGACATTTAGTTTCTTCCTGCTTTTGCCTATTATGTGTAATGTCACTATGAACATTCATGTGCAAGTTTCTGTGGATATATGTTTTCATTTCTCTTGGTTATATACCCAGGCATGGGTCACATGGTCCCTCTGTGTTTAACATTTTGAGGAACTGCCAGGCTGTTTTCCAAAGTAGCTACACCATGTCACAGTCCCACCAGCAGTGCACAAGGGCCCTGATCCCTGCTGTTGTCCCCAACGCTGCTACTGTAGGAAGCTGCTTTTTAGTCTCATTGTTTATCTTACATTCCTTGTAAACTTTGCATTCTTTTCTATAATATAAAGGGTTCATTGTCAAAGTTAAAATATTTACTGTTAGGAAAAATAAAGGAAAAACAAAAATGAGAAGCATTTGGATTGTGCATATTCATTTTGGGAAACTGGGTTGCATTAAAGAAAAGGGAAGAAAGCTGGAGCTGTCAGATTCAGTTTCTAGAAACTTTCTCTTCTCTGTTTGGGTGCTTCAGTATTTTGAGGACCTAGACCCCATAAATATGTGGGCGCAGAGTAAAAGGATTTTCTCTTTGCTTTGTATGCTTGTCCAGCAGAATCACTAAAGAGATTCCTTGAGGCCAGGCACAGTGGCTCATACCTCTAATCCTAGCGGTTTGGGAGGCCGAGGCAGGTGGATTACCTGAGCTCAGGAGTTCGAGACCACCCTGGGTAACACAGTGAAACCCAGTCTCTACTAAAATACAAAAAATTAGCCAGGCGAGGTGGCACATGCCTGTAGTCCCAGCTACTCAGGAGGCTGAGGCATGAGAATCGCTTGAACCCGGGAGGCGGAGGTTGCAGTGAGCTGAGATTGTGCCATGCACTCCAGCTGGGGCAACAGAGCAAGACTCTGTCTCCAAAATAAAAATAAAAAGAGATTCCTTGAGATACAACAAAACTGTGGCCCGTTTTTAGGCTTCTGCATGTGAAAATGTCAAAAAATGCTTTTTCTTGCAGGTGGTGAACTGAATGAACTCTGATTTGCTCGTCAATCTCTTTTAAATTCTTGAGTATCTAAAACCGTTTTAGTGAAGTGAGATAATGGAGGCTGTTTTCTATATTTTTACCCCAACACTATAATTTTCATAATATGAACTGAACTTGGGGTTACAAAAGATTAATTGTTCACCATCAACATTTGCATTCATTTGCAGAGCTTTACTTTTTTGGAAATGATCTTATCATGTGCAGGAAAAAACATTCCTAGCTTTCTTTTGCCCTGGTAGACTGTGGAAATTCAGCTTTGAAAAAAAATTTGTGAGCCACTCTTCATGATTACTGTTATTTATTTGGATTTTTCAAAGCTGTAGTCAGGATTTTTGTTTGTTTGTATTTGTTCTCCTTGAAGAAAACTAGTAATTCATCTATGAGTTTGAAAACTCCACATAGCACTTTCCCTGGCTGAGAAGGAAAAGGATATACCTAGAATACAATTTTGAAGTCAAATTTCAGAGGCAGTTTTCATTTTCTTAATAATTTCCCTTAAAAGACAAGTTTTCAAACCACTAGACTTTTTTTTTTTTTTTTTTTCATGAAACTCCCAGAGGCTTAACAGGATGGTGTTGGTGAATGATGCCGTGGTTTCTGGTACATGCATGGGGCAAAATGTTCCAATGCAGCTGTGTGTCATTGCTGGGTGCCAGCTGTGTGCATAATTGTTTATTGGTTCCAGTTGATATTGTGCTCAATAAAACACTCACATATTTGTGGAAAAAAAATCTTCATCAGTTATTTTCCCATCAAATCCTTTGCAAATTAAAACATATTCAACAATTTTCATCAGCATACATTTAGCAAAAGAAAAGTAAATGAAGAAATTAACAAATCTGCTTTCTGCAGGGTGAAGAACCAAGTTAGCCTGTGTCCCAGTTAACCACCGCTAAGTAACAAACCATCGCAAAATATAATAGCTTAAAATAACCAGTATTTATGTAGCGCATGATTGCATATGTTGGTAATCCAGGCGGGGCTCAGCAAGGCAGTTCTCCTCTCCCTCATGCATCTGTGGTCAGTTGCAAGTCAAGTGGATGACACTGCTGATGTCAGCTGGGTTCTCTCCCCTCTCTGAGGCCTGGGCTGAGATAACTAGGCTGCCTCAGCTTTGATCCACCTGCTCTCATCTTCCAGCAGGTTAGCCCAGGCTTGTTCACATGGCAGCTAGGCAGTCTTCCAAGAGATCAAATTGAAGCATCAAAGTCCTTTGGAGACTTAAATTTTGAACTAGCATATTATCACTCCTGCATTTTATTGGCCAAGACAAACGAGGAAGACCAGCCCAGATTCAAGTGGAAGAAAAACAGATTTCACTTCTAGACATCACTTCACAGTCACATTACAAAGCCGTGAAACAGGAAGGAGTGAGAGATAGTGGCCATTTTTTACAATGTTTCACAACATATTTCATGGCTGTCCAAGAATGTATTAAGAACACATTAAAATAGGCCATGTTGTTGTATCCTTTAATTACAGTGCTTTTTTATATACCTCAAACTCGTCTTTTGGACTTAAAAGAGATTGGCCATATCTATAACAAAGGACTTTTTCAAATTTTCTCTTTCGACATGAGTTGCATGTTTCTGGCAATTCTGAAGCAGAACTTAAAGAACTCTCCACCACTTGCATTTGGGTTTTCATTTTAGTTTTCTTAGGCAAGGCTTCCTCCTTTTTAGTTGCAAAATAAATAAAATGGTTTTTCTTCAAAATTTTTTATTATGAGTTTTTAAATGGCATTGCGACAGTGTTAAGTTTGGGCAATTTCTGTTTATTTTATTACACAAGAGACACCATGGTTTAGAATTGTTCGTACATCCATAATAATTAACTCATCTTTTAAATAAGCACCTAAGAACATCTGACACCTTTTGGATTCATAATTACTGTTTATTTTGAATTCATCTGTGGTTATCTTATGTTTCCATGCTGGTCTCAACTGTTGACTCAAAAATCAAAATTATTGCAATTGCAAAGGTAAAGAAAGAAAGGTACTGTGGGTGTTAAGAAATGGGAACTTTTATACGTTACTGATGGGAACGGAAATTTGTTCAATTACTTCAGACAGCAAATTGGCAATACCTAGTAAAGACACACACCCTACAAAAAGCAATTTTACTTCCAAATGTTTATCCTAGAGAAAATCTCACACACTACAAAGGAGACATGTACAAAGGCAGTCCTTGCACCCTTTCATTCATTTATTCATTTGCTCGGCAAGTATTTATTAAGCACATACTGTGTTTCACATAGCAGAAGACAAAACAAAAATCCTGCCTGCAAAGGGCTTACATTCCAGAGGAAAAAGATATGTAATGAGCAAAATAAATAAGGAAATATATTGCAGGAAAACTGATGATAAGGGCTATGAAAAAACAATAAGAGAGTAAAAAAGAATAGGAAGTGTTGGGGAGGAGGCTAAAACTGTAACTAGGCTGTACAGCGATGGCCTCACTGAGAATGTCACAATTAGAGTTGCAGATTTAACAAATACAAATATAAGATTCCCACATAAATTTTAGATAATCAGTGAATCTTTTGTTAGGGTAAGTATATCCCATATAGCACTTGGGGTATACTTATACTACACATGAACTTGTTGTTTATCTGAAATTCAAATTTAACTGGATATCCTGTCTTTTCTCTGGCAATGCTACTGATAACTGAGTAAAAACATGGGAAGAAGAGGGAGCAAATTAAGTGGACATGTTGAGAAGGTCATCAAATGAATGAATTCCCGGAAGAGGAGCTTGGCAGGCAGAGGAACCGCTAGGAGCAAAGGCCCTGGCTGTTTGTAAATAATGAACACTTAGATGTAACTTGTCCCTCAGCTGGAGAACATAGACACATCCTGTGGTATATTTGCACCATGGAATCCAATAAATGGATGAAATTCAAAAACACTCATATTGATAAATCTCAAAAATGTGATGTTGAATGGAAAATAAGTTGGGAAAAGATAACTCTGTTCTAGCTGCATTTCTGTAAAGTTGAAAAACACACAAAACAGGGTATACTGCTTATGCTACATTCATATGCAAAGGACAGAAACAAATAGGGAATGCTAGAGACCTACTGTAGGAGACTATCACCTTCTGGGGAGGGAATGGGGAGGGAAGGAAAAAGGATGAGAGGCATGGCTTTAGCAAGCTCTCTCTCTCTTGCTTTCAATAAGCAAATAAGATAAAGTGTTTAACTTTAATGGTAGTTACATAGCAGTCTAATATATTATCTGTCCTTTTTTTTTTTTTTTTTTTTTTTTAGATGGAGTTTCCATCTTCTTGTCCAGGCTGGAGTGCAGTGGCACGATCTTGGCTCACTGCAACCTCTGCCTCCAGGGTTCAAGCGATTCTCCTGCCTCAGCCTCCTGAGTAGCTGGGATTACAGGTGCCCGCCACCATGCCTGGCTAATTTTGTATTTTTAGTAGAGACGGGGTTTTACGATGTTGGCCAGGCTGGTCGCGAACTCCTGACCTCAGGTGATCCGCCTGCCTCGGCCTCCCAAAATGCTGGCATTACAGGTGTGAGCCACTGCACCCGGCCTATCTGTGCTTTTTTTTTTTTTTTAAGTGACTTTAAAATTTAAAAACCCAGAATTTTAGGTACTTTTGTATTATGAGGAACTCACTATAGTAGGAAGCAACTTATGAGTGTGTAAATATTTGATCTAGCAGCAACTTTCCACTGATCCTGGCAGGTGACAGCTCTCAGTGAACAGCGCTCATCACCTAAAGTGAGAGGCTGTCTATTCTCATTGTGAATGTCCCTCAGAGTCACTAGGAGCCATTGGGCAGGCCAGGAACTTACTGCCTACTTCCTCGTCTGTCAGGTGGAGGTGTTGACACAAGCCTTGAACCCTCAACAAATAAGACAACAGCCACATGGTGCCTGTAAGTATTGTAAGAATTGGCGGTTGTGGCATTTCATTTTGTCTGATCTGGGACCCGCCGTGGGTTTCCCTTTGAACTGAACATTGCAACTTTCTAGGTATAGACTTTTGGCAAGTTACTTAATGTTCCTGAGCCTCGATTTCTGGATCTATACAATTGGAATTAACAAGACCTGCTGTGCAGTCTTGCTGCAGATTATAGATAATGCACATAATATGCACATCACCGCCCAACAGATAATAGATATTATTATTATTACTGTTATTATTAGCTGATCATAGTTTAGGTTATAACCATTTCCAAAAGAATTTCCTTTGTAAGAACACACTTAGACAACTCAGGTGCATTTTCTCTTTTTCTCTACAGACTACCTTCTGATGTAAAATATAATTTTAGTTCTAACTCCTAAAAAATGGAATGAAACGGGTTCTCCATCATTTTTCGGCAGTGTTGTCACTGACTTGCTGAGTGACGTAGGGCTGCAAGGGCCTGAGAAGGTAGAAGGAACCAGAAGTTGACCTATGGGCGTGGATAATACTGCGCCACACAGTTGAGGATGAGACACAGCAACACCTCAGGGGTAAATGCTGAAGTTCAGAGCACGCACCTTTAGATGTGACTGACGGGCATTCCCATGGGAAGGCAAACAGCGCACCCTCAATTGCTGAAAGGTTGTGCGCTATTTAAATGCATTTGAATTCACTCCTAAGTTATTCACACACGAGCAGGGCGAACATCTCGGCAAGGAGGATACACTTGGTGCACTCAGAGGACAGGGATGGAATTGGAATGTAGGGCACAGTTATTTAGGACAAGACTGTTTCCTATGATTAACTTACAAGACGTAATTCACCCGGGGTCTCATTAAAGCTCACAGCAGTTACCTATGAGGCTCAAACCAAGGATTGACATCTAACATAGTGGAGAAGACGGTATTGTATACAGACAAAAGCTGCCAGATTTCACGCCCTTAGTGGATGCTGATAATGGAAATAATACCATAGCATATATTTTATTTAACGTGTACTCTGTGCCAAAAACTCCCTCTTTATACATTACACAATGCAACCCTCATAGCATGCCTATGAGTAGGAATCTGAGATGAAGAAAAGGTTAGAACTCATTAGCCTAAGGTTACACCACTAGTAAGCTGTTGGTTGGTGGTTCAAACCTCAGGAGTCAGCTACCATAACCTGTACTGCTGACCACTGTGTTATTGCACTCTGTGTCTTTGGGCAGGAAAGTGGATTAAACAACAGTTTCAGCCTGCTATATAGACAGATTTTTAAAAAGGCCCTTCTGGAAGATTCAGGCTGACCTGTTCAAAGTCACACAGGGAGGAGGAGCAGAATCAGAGATGTGACTGTGATTGCCATGAGGGTTACGTTGAAAATCAACAGAATCCATAAGTAGCTGCATTCTAATACACACCAAGAAGGATGCCAGGGTCCCAGACTGGGGGCTGCAGAGGCTCAGCCTATGCCTCATCATGGGGCTCAGCCCTGTTGACCCAGAACATTTCCAGGTGTCTGCAGAGCTCCGCTCGGGTGCCATGATTCTGATTTCAAGGGGTGGCAGAAATGTTCTGTGGCTGAACATGATTTTTGGTGCTTAAACTTCCAATTCTTTCCTCAAGGTTCCCCTCCGCTCCTCCAGAAACCAATCTGGGACTTCGCACTGCAAGCCCTTTATCAACCCATGCCTCCTTTTGCTCAAAATTAAGCCATGACGGAAAAAACGGAATGCACTTTGGAGGTCTTAAAAATTGACTTGGATACAAATCTGCTTCCTTCTAGGTACAGACTTTCGGCAAGTTACTTAGTGTTTCTGAGCCTCCATTTCTGAATCTATACAATGGAAATTAACAAGACCTGCAGTGTTGTGTTGCCGCAGAAATTATAGATAATGCGTGTAATGTGCATGGCACTCAACAAATAGTAGATATTATTATCACTATTATTATGAGCTGATCATATTAATAGTTTAGGTTATAACCATTTCCAAGGGAATTTCCTTTGTAAAGAGCACAAGGGGCATTCTCTGAAGATTTGAAAGGTACTTTCCTTTCTCTTCACTATGTATTTCCTCTTCTACTGAGAACTTGATTTCACTTTTGAGAAAAAATCTGTGCCTACCTTCCCAAAACCACACAAAGAAGTTAAAAGTACATAAACAAGGAAGAACCTTAGATCTCTAAGAGCCAACAAGAAAACAATTCATAGTTTACAAAGGAGAGACTAGGGAGAGATGGAAGCATGTCTATTTCAAGATCTAATAGAAACTAGACCTGCTCTATTATTAAGAGCTTTTATTAGGCCCCCTCAAAAGCTTTCAGGAGTCTTCAAAATGCATTGCAGGTATCCCCAAAAAAGTGGGCTTTATTGTTGGGGCCAGTGTTGCGACTGGTCCTTGTTCATTTATGAGAAACAGTGGTCACAGTTCCAGACTTTAAGGAAGGCTGCCTTCCTTAAAACTGTTTTAAGGAGTTGCGTATTAACACTGGTCAAATGCTGTTTTCTTTTCTTTTCTTTTTTTTTTTTTTTGAGATAGAGTCTCACTCTGTCGCCCAGGCTGGAGTGCAGTGGCACAATCTCAGCTCACTGCAACCTCTGCCTCCCGGGTTCAAGCGATTCTCCTGCCTCAGCCTCCTGCGTAGCTGGGATTGCAGGCATCCACCACCACACTGGCTAATTTTTGTATTTTTTAGTAGAGACAGGGTTTCGCCACGTTGGCCAGGCTGGTCTCAAACTCCTGACCTCAGGTGATCCTCCTGCCTCGGCTTTCCAAAGTGCTGGGATTACAAATGCTGCTTTCTACCATCACTGACTCCCCTGCTTTTTATTAGCAGGATGGATTTAACTATAAAAATCTATTGGGTTCTGATCACAATGCTTGGCTAAAAGAAAGTGATAAAGTGAAATTAAATACCATACACCGTGTACAGGTGAACACATTTTGAGGATCTGGAATACAAGAAAATTATTAAAACAAAAAGCACTGCCGTGATGCCTATCTTTGAAGAATTCTTGACGGAGAGCAGTATAAAGACATATGCAAAGGTGGTGATGAAAACGTGCTGAGCGTAGAGATGCGCATGGGTTATTTAGGGCATGGTAGAGGGGAACCTCGGGGAAGGCTTCCCGGGGAATGAGGCGTCTGAGCGGAGCTGGAAGAGTGAGTGGGAGTCAACCAGGTGTCAGGGAGGACGGGAGGGTTTTCCGCGCAGATGTACAGCCGTGCGAAAGCGAGAAGGCAAGAAGCACAGGGGCCTGTAGGAGCTTCTCCTTGGCTGGGAGGCGAAACGCCAGCAGGAAATAGTGGTTGGTGAGGCCAGACAGACAGGCAGGCCCTATTTTCAACTGGACTGTAGGCAAAAGGGGACAAAGGCCACCCGCATCTGTTCACTGTCGTGTCCCAGCCCCCACCAGTGCCTGGTGATGAACAAATGCCAGGGAGCTTCAGCTTCACTCGGGGTGTGAGAGATATTTAGATATTTCAGAAGTGGAGCGACATGATTATATTTCATTTTAGATAGGGAGGCAATCGGTTAGGAAGCATTTCCATCAGAATTAAGTTCTTAAGACTGCAATTCTACATCCAAGAATGTCCATTCATTCATTTTATTCACTCATCAGACAATTTTTTTTTTTAAGAGACAAGCTGTCGCTGTCACCCAGGCTGGAGTGTAGTGGCATGGTCCTATCTCACTGCAGCCTCCAACACCTGGGTTCACACCATCTTCCCACTTCTGCCTCTAGGGTAGCTGGGACCACAGGCACATGTCACCACCACGCCCTGGCTATTTTTTTTTTTTTTTTAGAAATGGGGTCTTGCTACGTTGCCCAGGCTGGTCTCAAACTCTTGGCCTCAACTGATCCTCATGCCTCAGCCTCCTGAGTAGCTGCGACTACAGGCGTGCATCACTACACCTGGCTAATTTTTATTTTAAAAATTTTTTTGTAGAGTTGGAGTCTTGCTATGTTGCCCAGGCTGGTCTCAAACTCCTGGCCTAGAGTGATCCTCCTGCCTTCACCTTCCAAAGTGCTGGAATTACAGGCATAAGCCACCATGCACGGCCTCAACAAATATCTATTGAATGTTTAGTATGTTCCAAAGACTGTTCTAGGCTCAGGAGATTTAGCAAAAAGCCAAATGGACATAAATCTCTGCTCTCGTGGGAAGGAGGTAATAAAACAAACAGCTAAGTAAATAAATTGTACAGTCTGTTAGGAGGCAAAAGAAAGAATGGAGACAAACTAGGAAAGGGATTAGGAACGGGGGAGCAGGAGGTGGGCAGGTGGGAGTTGCTATTTTTAAGAAAGGTGGTTAGAAAAGATCTCAGTAATAAGGGTACATCTGAGCAGGGACCTGAAAAGGTAAGAGCTTGATTCCTACTGGTATCTGGAGGAGGGCCTTCCAAGCAGATGGAAGTGCAAAGGCCCTGGGGCTAGCACAAGCGTAAAGACAACAGGGTGCCCGGAGCACAGTAAAAGCCAAGAGGTAGGAAAATTGTGCTGAGTGTAAGCTCCAATCGGCAGGATCAATATCTTTGGAATCTGTTAAAAATGTAAATTATTACACCCTAACCCAAGCTAAGAATCAGAGACCTGGGTTGGAAATGGGAGTGGGGGTAACACTCAAGAATCTGTTGTTTGTTGTTGTTGTTGTTGTTGTTGTTTTGAGACTGCCTCTCACTCTGTCATCCAGGCTGGAGTGCAGTGGCGTGATCTTGGCTCACTGCAATCTCCACCTCCCGGGTTCAAGCAGTCCTCCTGCCTCAGCCTCCCAAGTAGCTGGGATTACAAGTGTGTGCCACCACACCCAGCTATTTTTTTGTGTTTTAGTATAGATGGGATTTCACCATGTTGGCCAGGCTGGTCTTGAACTCCTGACTTCAAGTGATCCACCTGCCTCGGCCTCCCAAGGTGCTGGGATTACAGGTGTGAGCCACTGTGCCCGGCCCAGGAATCTATTTTGACTGGTCTTCCAGGGGATTCTCATGTTGGCTCAGTTGGCTCATCTCTGTCACTGTCTGTCTCTCTCTCTCTCTCTCTCTTTCTCTCTCTCCAGTATTTTGCCTAACCATCAATTTCCATAAGTCTAAATGCCCTCCATGTATAGATATCTCCAACTTTTTTATTTTCCATGCAGAGAGATCTCTCTAAATGTTAACCTTTTGTACCCAATCCCATCTCAACAAATAAGCCTAGACTGGCACACTGGCTCATGCCTGTAATCCCAACACTTTGGGAGGCCAAGGCATGAGGATCACTTGAGTTCAAGACCAGCCTGGGCCACATAGCAAGACCCCATCTTTACAAAAAAATTTAAAAATAAAAATTAGCCAGGTATAGTGGGACATGCCTGTAGCCCCAGCTACTCAGGAGGCTGAGACAGGAGGATCACTTGAGCTCAGGGGTTCAAGGTTACAGTGAGCTATGATCACGCCACTGTACTCCAGCCTGGATGACAGTGTGAGACCCTGTCTCTAAAACAAACAAATATACAAAAAATTCAATAGCCTATCTTCTTATTTAGTGAAATCAGAATCCTAGAAATTTGATAGCCTGAACCATATTATTCTTTATTAACACATTATTTGCTATTATAATTTGGAGTAGGTCTGACTTCTATGGGGTGGCAGGAGAAATCATTGCCTCCCAAGTCATCACTGGGGGCCAGCTTCCTGCCCTGTCCCAGCTCTGAGAAGCTCACTCGCCTGTTCTCCCTGGGGCTGGGAGGTCCCGGGGCTCTTACTTCCTGCTCTGGCCCATCCTTTCAATATAGTCCTATTGCTCACTTGAGAGATTGGTAGATTGATGTCACTTGCACATAAACCTTCACAATAATCGATGTTACAATAGGAAAAGGAATATTTGCTGAAAATCTTTTCCATTCTTTTTTTTTTTTTTTTTTGAGATGAAGTCTCGCTCTGTTGCCCATGTTGGAGTGCAGTGGCATGATCTCAGCTCACTGCAACCTCCGCCTCCTGGGCTCAGAGATTCTCCTGCCTCAGCCTCCTGAGTAGCTGGGATTATAGGCACCCGCCACCATGCCCAGCTAATTTTTGTATTTTTTGTAGAGACAGGTTTCACCATGTTGGCCAGGCTGGTCTCAAACTCCTGATCTCTGGTTCAAGGCAGATCCACCTGCCCTGGCCTCCCAAAGTGCTGGGATTACAGGCATGAGCCACCGCACCCAGCCTCCATTCAATTTTACAAATATTTCTGCCTTAGCTGCTTTTTGCAGTGAAGCAATGGGCCAATAAATAAATTATAATTATTTGTGCTGGGCACGAGAAGGGACGCAATACCACCTAATATTCGACCATGACTGAGGGTTGAGGAACACACCTTAGGGTTGAGAGCACCGGCTCTGGAATCAGACTGCCTGAGTTTGGTAACTGGCAGTGGCCGACTTCTCGTCTGTAGGATCTGAGATGGCTTATCACATCTCTCCCTGTGTTTCCATTCCCTCACCTATAAATGGGGTTAACAATAGTGCCCATCTCAGAGGGCTGTTGCGAAGATACGTAAAACACATAATCAGTACCTGGCACTTGGTAAATGCCAACTAAGTTTTAACCTTTCTTATTTTATTTTATTTTATTTTATTTTATTTTATTTTATTTTATTTTATTTTATTTTATTTTATTTTATTTTCGAGATGGAGTCTCGCTCTGTCGCCCAGGCTGGAGTGTAGTGGCGTGATCTAGGCTCACTGCAACCTCTGCCTCCCAGGCTCAAGTAATTCTCCTGCCTCAGCCTCCTGAGTAGCTGGGATTACAGGCACCTGCCAACATGCCTGGCTAATTTTTGTATTTTTAGTGGAGATGGGGTTTCACCATGTTTTAAGCAGGTTCCAGAAAGATAGCATTGTTTTCTTTAAAGGGATAACTCTTTACTGATGGTGTTTCCAATGGTTCTGTCTGCACCTGTGGGAGTTGTATTGTTGTAAGGTTTAAATTATGATAAAGGAGCAAGAAAATATTTTACTGACCTGGAGTCCTGTGCCAGGCTGGTCTCAAACTCCTGACCTCAATTGATCCACCCACCTCGACCTCCCAAAGTCCTGGGATTACAGGCGTGAGCCACCGTGCCTGGCCCTATTTTTATTAATACATATTTCTGAGTAAATAAACAAAAAAGCCTTGGGGAGAGAGCTAGCCGAAGGTACTTGAGTATACTTAGAATGTTAACCAATTTTATACCGTGGTACTTGCTGAAATGCAGGTACTCCCAGGGGCTCCAAGGTACTTTAATTAGCTTGTGATGTTTTGATTGATTCTTGCCTGTGTTTCAGAAAGCCTTGCTCTGGGTTTTTGTTGCCATGAGTTGCAGTCTAAATCATGATTCCCAGCCAAGAAAAATCATAACCAACTATCTAATGTAATGAGAACACAACAAAACTATAAAACTTGGTTATTTCAAATGACAGAGCTGTTGGTGAAAAAATAACAAAATAAAACACAGCCATTGGATAATTTCTTCATACACCCCGGGGACCCTGGTTTTAAGTACTTGATCGCAGGCCACACATGACAGGAGATAGAATTATCCCTTTTTGATTGAAGTGGCTCAGAATTGGCCTCTAATTGACCTGGGAGTAGGAAGCAAAAAGGATTGGGTATAAAAATATAATAGGGTTCACTTGAAACCAGCCAAGCACTTTAACCTGCCCCAGAGGGATCTCTCTGCATTTTTAAAACCTGCTTGACATATGAAAGGAAAACTTGCCAGTGTTATTCACTATAAACACAGAAAATGGAATGTAAAGCTATGTCCATATGGTGCAGGTTAGGAACTGATGGAACGACACAGGAGACTATCAATTCCCAGGTGTCTTCCGCTGTAACTGGGACTCCATCCACAGTTAATAGTGAATACAAAGTAATTCTGTGGCCATGCTGCCTGTGACCGCCAGTGTATTTCACGTGTACAGCCTGTGGCAGGCAAGCATGGACAATAAGAGCTCAAGCCTCCAAAAGATGACTCTGGGTTCAAATCTGATCAGCAGAGTCCCCTCAGGCATGTGGCTTCATTTTCTTTTTTGTTATAGAGACAGGGTCTCACTCTGGCACCCAGGCTGGAATGCAGTGGTATGATCATAGCTCACTGCAGCCTCAAACTGCTGGACTGAAGCCATCGTCCCACCTCAGCCTGCCAGAAAAAGTGCTGGAATTACAGGTGTGAGCCACCACACCTGGCCCACTTCACCTTTTTACATCCCAAGTTCCTTGTCTGTAGAAAAGGGACAGAACAGTTTCCACCTCATAGGAATCCCATGATGATTAAATTAAAGTTTGGAAAGCTCTAGCACTGCCTAATACAGAGTACATACTCACCAAGGGACAGAACAGTTTCCACCTCATAGGAATCCCATGATGATTAAATTAAAGTTTGGAAAGCTCTAGCACTGCCTAATACAGAGTACATACTCACCACAATGTTAGTTGTTCATTATTATCAGTTGTGTGGTTTTGGAAGCAATATGTGTTGAACCCCTAGTCTTCATAAGGCTGGCAATAGATATTATCAGGCTTATTTTATTTTATTTTATTTTATAGACAGGGTCTTGCTCTGTCACCCAGGCTGGAGTGCAGTGGTGCGATCACAAACTTCTGAGCTCAAGTGATCCTCCCACCGCATCCTCCCAAGTAGCTGAGACTACAGGTGCAAACTCAGCTAATTTTTAAATTTTTTTTGTAGAGACAGGGGTCTCACTATGTAGCCCAGGCTGGTCTCAAATTCCTAGCCTCAAGTGATCCTCCCACCTCGGCCCTCCAGAGAGCTGGGATTACAGGTGTGAGCCACTGTGCCCAGCTCCCAGGCTCATTTTAAAGGTGAGAAACAGCTTCAATAAGAGGCTTATTCAAGGTTGCCCTGGAAAAGGAGTCCAAGACTGCCCAATGGTATTAGCTCCAAGGACAGGATTACACAACCCAGCTTCAGGTCCTCCCTTACCTTGTCTCCTGTCCTCAGCTCGGCAAGTACACAAAGGCTTGAGTGGGAGAGATCTTTCTCCACCAATAGTGAGACCCTAGCAAAGATCAGAGCTAAGCCATCATCTCTTAATTGTCCCATGTATGCTCCAAGCTGGTCAGAGAAGCTGTGACTCAAATCCTAGAGTTAAGAACCTGGCACTTGTTATTAGTGGAGAAGACAGGATTTTTGCTCCCTCACTTTGGGCATACACACAAAATCACATTAATTTATTTCTCTAAACCCAATTAAATTTGACTACATCCTCATTCATTGGGGTGGCAAGAATTTGCATCCTCTTCCCTCTCTCTCAGGCCACCTTGGACCTCTAAACAGGGAAGTGGTCTCGTTATCAATTTTTTTTTTTTTTGAGATGGAGTCTCTCTCTGTCACCCAGACTGGAGTACAGTGGCACAATCTCAGCTCACTGCAACCTCCACCTGGGTTCAAGTAATTCTCCTGTCTCAGCCTCCCGAGTAGCTGGGACTACAGGCACGCCCCACCACATCCAGCTGACTGTTATATTTTTAATAGAGACTGGCTTTCACTGTGTTATCCAGGCTGGTCTCAAACTCCTGACCTCAGGTGATCTGTCCACCTTGGCCTCCCAAAGTGCTGGGATTACAGGCATGAGCCACCGCACCCAGCCTCTTGTCATCAATCTAATAGAGTTGCTACTAAGGTGCTTGGGGCAAAAGGACTGGCCGTTCATTCTGAGGCCAGGCTCCAGCTGTCTTGACTGAACTCCAGGATCCTTTGCTGTGCCTAAGACACATATCTTAGCTTTTTTTTTTTTTTTTTTTTTGAGTCGGAGTCTCTGTCTGTCACCCAGGCGGAGTGCAATGACGGATCTCAGCTCACTGCAGCCTCCGCCTCCCAGATTCAAGCAATTCTCCTGCCTCAGCCTTCCGAGTAGCTGGGATCACAGGCAGCTGCAACCACACCCGGCTAATTTTTTGTATTTTTAGCAGAGACGGGGGTTTCACCATGTTGACCAGGCTGGTCTTGAACTCCTGGCCTCAGGTGATCCATCCTGCTTGGCATCCCAAAGTGCTGGGATTACAGGCTTGAGCCACTGTACCTATAATCTAAGGCCTATAATGTTTAATTCTAAGACACATATCTTAGAATTTAGCTCCCAACTCACAGGCCATGCACTGGCCCATCAGGTTGCCTGCCCACTCTTGAGGCACTCAGCAGGCATAGGGTCTCGTGTCATCTGCCCATCATGTACAGATGTTCTCTCTTCCTTCTTTTGGGGGTGCTATCACCCTTCGCCATCCCTTCCTACCTCCCCCATTTCCAAACCTCAGAGCACCTCTCCTCTCTTTAAGAGTTCAGCTCTTTCCAAAGTAAAGCTCCTTCAGTCTGTGTAAGAGAAGCAAGGGTTACCCCAGGTATTCAGCTCTCCAAATCCTGCTGACCCACTGAAATAACAAAAAGAAAAGTATTTCTGCTGCTTCTTTCTTCTCCGGCAAGGACAGCAAAACACAAGGCAAAGGCCCATAAACCCGGCTGCCATGTTTCTCTTTGCAGAAAGAGTCTCGAAAAGTATTAAACTCAAGCTGAAAATGGAAGCACTCTAAATTATTTAATCACAACTACATGTTAGGGCTGGTCAGCGAAGCAACACTTTGCGAAATATTCTTTGATTCATAGCCACTTACGCCTAGTGTTCCATTTTTGGAATGCCACATAACTGAACAATGGGGCATAATAAAAATTTTATCTCTTCAAATTCTTGTTCCTTGAATTTTTCTAGGTAATATATATGAATTTCATGCAAAAATTCAAAAATTTGCAACCTCAGGCATAAACGGGTTAAACCTTTGCAAGTAGCTGCCTGGATTCTCTGTGGTAGAATCGGCTGCTCTTTGGGGAACAGACCATTGTGGAGTTTTGACTGGCAAAGCTTTTTGTCTGTCAATTCCAAGGATAACCACTGGTGAAACAGGAAATCTATTTCTTTTTATGTTTTCATTTCCAGGTAACTTAAGTTTCAATTTTATTTTATTCATCAAGTTTTACCATGACCTATTTCTTTTCTTTCTTTTTTTTTTTAACTTCAAGTTCTGGGACACATGTGCAGAACTTGCAGGTTTGTTACATAGGTATACTGTGCCATGGTGATTTGCTGAACCTATTAACCCATGATCTAGGTTTTAAGCCCTGCATGCATTACGTATTTGTCCTAATGCTTTCCCTCCCCTTGCCCCTCAGCCCCTGACAGGCCCCGGTGTGTGATGTTCCCCTCCCTGTGTCCGTGTGTTCTCATTATTAAACTCCCACTTATGAGTGAGAACATGCAGTGTTTGTTTTTCTGTTCCTGTGTTAGTTTGCTGAGAATGATGGCTTCTAGCTTCATCCACGTCTCTGCAAAGGACATGAACTCATTCTTTTTTATGGCTGCATAGTATTCCATGGTGTATATGTGCCACATTTTCTTTATCCAGTCTATCATTGATGAGCATTTGGGTTGGTTCTAAGTCTTTGCTATTGTAAATAGTGCTGCAATAAACATATATGTGCATGTGTCTTTATAGTAGAATGATTTATAATCCTTTGGGTATATACCAAGTAATGGGATTGCTGGGTCAAATGGGATTTCTGGTTCTAGATCCTTGAGGAATTGCCACACTGTCTTCCACAATGGTTGAACTAATTTACACTCCCACCAACAGTGTAAAAGCATTCCTGTTTCACCACAGCCTTGCCAGCACCTGTTGTTTCCTGACTTTTTAATAATCGCCGTGCTAACTGGCATGAGATGATATCTCATTGTGGTTTTGATTTGCATATCTCTGATGACCAGTGATGAGGAGATTTTTTTCATATGTTTGTTGGCTGCATAAATGTCGTCTTTTGAGAAGTGTCTGTTCATATCTTTTGCCCACTTTCTGATGGGCTTGTTTGTTTTTTTCTTGTAAATTTGTTTAAGTTCCTTGTAGATTCTGGATATTGGACCTTTGTCAGATGGATAGATTGCAAAAATTTTCTCCCATTCTGTAGATTGCCTGTTCACTCTGATGATAGTTTCTTTTGCTGTGCAGAAGCTCTTTAGTTTGATTAGATCCCATTTGTCAATTTTGTTGCAATTGCTTTTGGTGTTTTAGTTATCACGACCTATTTCTGTTAGTACTTCAAATTCTTCGAATACAGCTTTTCTTCCTTCAATTCTTATTTGTTCCCAGTCCAGGCCCCCAAGCACAAAAGGTTTTGGGAGGGGTAAAGAGATCTTGTGCCAGGTACTAGTTCTGGTTGTGGGGATACAGTGAAAACATGGCACATACACACCATGGAATACTATGCAGCCATAAAAAAAGAATGAGATCATATCCTTTGCAGGGACATGGATGGAGCTGTAGGCCATTATCCTTAGCAAACTAACACAGGAAGAAACCAAATTCTGCATATTCTCATTTATAAATGGGAGCTAAACGATGAGAACACATGGACACATAAAGGGGAACAACACACAATGGGGCTTATCACAGGATAGAGGGTGAGAGGAGGGAGAGGATATGGAAAAATAACTAATGGGTAATAGGCTTAATACCTCAGTGACAAAATAATTTGTACAACAAACCTCCATGACGCTAGCTTACCTATGCAACAAACCTGCACGTGTACCCCTGAACTTAAATACAACTTTTTTAAAAAGCCCCAAAAGGTTTATGCTTATTCAGCCAGACCCTGTTCTAAGTGCTTTACATATATTAACTCGTTTAATCCTCATAACAGCCCTACAAGGTAGGCAATATTATTGTCCCCATTTCATAGATGAGTGTTCTCAACTGAGGCACAGAGAGGTTAAGAAACTTGCCTAAGCTTGCACAGCTAGTCGGTGGCCAGGCAAGATTCAAGCCCAGGCAGAATGGCTTCAGTCTGTGCCCTTCACACAGGTCTGTGAATCCTGATGGTGGCTAAGTGTTAAGAAAAAAATAAACAGGATGGTGATATATTAAGTACCTGGGGGAAAACATTCCCCATGTGCTGGTCACCGAAGGTTATCTAAGAGGCAGCATTTGAGTGAGAACCTGAAAGACGACCAGGAGCCAGCTACCCAAAGAGTGGGGTAGGGAGCAGGGCCTGGCCTTCCAGGGAGGGGAAGCAGGAAATGTGAATAATATGTGATGAAGACAAAGAGGATGTGGCAGGAGCAGTGAGAAGCCACCCGCAGTCTTTAAGCAGAGCAGTGATGTGAGCTGAGCTCTTTCTCCAGCCTGGGCTACTGGGTGATCCGCGGATGCGTGACCACCTGGAACATACAGAGCCCTGGAAGAGGGTTCTGTAGCTGGAGGGTAGGGGGTGACACGATTTCTGGTGGGGCTGGGTGGCAAAAGATAAGACTGGATGACCAGGGGGTCCTTATAGCCATCAGAAGGAATATGGACTTTTTGTCCCCAAAGCCAGGGAAGCCCTGAACAGGTTTTTAGCGAAAGTTACGGGATCAGATCTGGGATTTAGGAGAATCGCTCCAGCTGGAATGGAGAATGCATCTGAGAGAGATAAGATCAGCACCCATTCACAGGGCTGCTGGAGACATCCTGGTGAAAGATGATGTGGCCTGAGTATGCCTGGCGCCCAGCAGTTGCTCACTCAGCTTCAGGCACTGTTGGGATAAGGGGCTGCCCTCATGACCTTTCATGAGGTAGTTATGAGGACAGGCTCCATGATCAGGTGAGGAATGAGAGAAAGGAGGGAGGGAAATGAGCTCTCTATCCCTGTTTCTGGCTTTGGGGAGGAGGAGGGAGCATGCCGTTTACTAGGAGAGGGAGCCTGGAGGCAGGATTGGCCAGTGAGGCAAGTTCAGTTTAGGACATACAGAATATGACAGTGGCCAAGGCGGAAAGCAGGAGGTGTAGATGTGGATAAAATTCAACAACTCCTCTAAGGATGGAAACAAAATATTGGAAGAGAAATGTATGTCTGAGCTGGGTGCGGTGGCTCACGCCTGTAATCCCAACACTGTGGCCAAGGTGGGTGGATCACCTGAGGTCAGGAGTTCAAGACCAGCCTGGCCAACATGGCAAAACCCGGCCTCTACTAAAAAATTAGCCGGGCATGGTGGTGGGTGCCTGTAATCCCAGCTACTCGGGAGGCTAAGGCAGGAGAATCGCTTGAACCCAGGAGGGGAGGCTGCAGTGAGCCGAGATTGTGCCACTGCACTATAGCCTGAGTAACAGAGACAGACTCTGTCTCAAAAAAAGAAAAAAAAATGTTGTAGGTCTGAACATTTCCTCATTGTCCATTACTAGGTGTTGCAGTCAAAACAAATCAGGACTAGAACTAGTCTGCGTGCAAAGAAACAATATGCCCTCTGAGGACCTCAGAACACAAGGAGATGGGCTCCAGTTGCATTATCAAAAAATGGGGCTTTGCATTGGAATAAGCCTCACAGACTTTAGAGAGGTACCTGAGAATCCCATTCAAACCTGGCTTCAGATCATCAAGTCTCCAGTCAGCTTGAAATAACACAGGTAGTTAAGACCAGCTTGGGCAACATGACAAGATCCCGTCTCTACAAAAAATACAAAAATTAGCAGCGTGTGGTGGGGTGTGCCTGTAGTCCCAGTTACTTAGGAGGCTGAGGCAGGAAGATCACTTGAGCCCAGGACGGGGAGGTTACAGTGAGCCGTGATCACACCACCACACTCCAGCCTGGGTGACAGAGTGAAACTCTGTCTCTATAACAAACAAACAAACAAACACAAAACAGGTAGTCCTTAACACCAGCGTTCAACTTTTTTCTCCAATGCTAACTGTATGCCCAATTCCCTTTCTATTGATGGTGAGGCCTTTTGAACTGTTGAAAATTTTTACCAGTGTTGTTTAGAAAACAACACAGGACCTGTGACTGGAAAAAGGTATAATTTTCAGTCAGTTGGAAGACAGGATGTGAGCGATTTCTTTTTATTACGAAGTTTGTAAGTCCTCAGAGCCTACCGGTCTCCGGAAAATGATGTTTCTAGATCTACCAAGTACTAGATCAACCATGGTGGGAGGAAAACCAGTCTCTCCCCTGAAGAGTGGATGGGTGCAGGTTGGAAATTCTAGAGAAAGACTTTACCCAGAAACAAGTCGGCTTTTGCTAAGTGGAGGCTCTTGCCAGCATCCCCTTTTATTTTATCACCGTGTTTTGACAATTCATGAAAAAAAATGTGTCTAAGAGCAAATTGAGCTCCTCAAGCAATAAACATTTAGACATACCCTGTGAATTGAGTTATTGTTCTTGGTGGGGAATCTTCCCAGAGTTTGTTTCTCTTTTTTGGAAAGAGAAGGTGTCAGCCCGTTTTCCTCCCCCGGGTCTCTCGCAATGGAAGTCTCCCTCTCCCAGTCATTGTCGCGAAGCCTTGACAATAGCCACATGCCTCGGTTATCCTGCAGCAACTTCCATTGAAGAGTTGAGGGGAGATTAAAATTCAATACAATTGGACTAGATCGAGGGGTAAGAGCTGTGCCTTCAGCCAAGGGAGCTGCTGTCTCCGGGCTCTCAGGGTAGGAGAGGGCCTCGAGCGGTGGCTTTGGGTGGGTTTTGTGGGGGAGCCAGGGGTCCCCCGCTTGGGGACCTCCGTGCTGGGCATCCCGCACGCTTTGGACGCGCGCAGCCTCACCGGGAGCGAACTTTGTCTCGCCTGCGGGTGCCACGGAGAGGGGCTGGGAAGCCGAGCCAGCTCTGGCGGCGACTGGGGGCGTCCCTGGCTTTCTGGGGGGGCGGGGGCGCGCATTGTTGTCCAGGATCGGGCGGCGGGCGGTGGCGGCGGCGGTGGCGCGCGGTGGCCGCCTAGCACCCGACCTAGCAGCGCGCCGGGGACTGGCTCGGGGCGCGCTGGGCGCACCATGCGGCGGGCCGGGCGCGGGCGAGGGGCGGGCCGGCGGCGGGGCTCACTGGCGCCGGGCCAGGCTAGGCGCGAGAGGCGCGAGCGGGCTATGGGCTGACGCCGAGGGCCCGCGGCGGGGGCGGCGGCGGGGACGGGGCGGGGGCGCGCCAGCTGCGGGCGCCAAGGCCGCCTAGTAGGCCAAGGGCCTTCGCCCGGGCGAATGGGACGCCCGTTCCGGGGTACCAGCCGCTTGCAGCCTGAAGTTCCTCGGATCCCTTGGAAGCGCAAAAAATAAAAGGTAATGTGTCTTTGTTTCCCGGTCGCGGTGGCAGGGAGGCGACTGACGGCAGCCCTTCGCCTTCCGTGTTTTCACGCTGGGCCGGGGAAAAGGGACGCGCCGCTGCTTCTTTACTGGGGGCCTGGAGTCGTTTATTTCGCGTATGTTACAGTTTTTAAATGCAAACCCCACGTGGGGCACATACTGTGCTTTCTTCTGCAACTCTCCCCTCGGCACACACACACCTACTTTCCTTGGGCACCTCAGTCCCACGCTGTCTGAATCTACCCGGGGAGATAGGAAAGGACATGGCTTTAGGCAGAGCTGTGTAGGCTTTTTTTAAAACCATTTTTTGAGAGTGACAGGGGAGCCCTTTCCTTTGGGTTCAGGACACGGCGTTTCAGACAAGGGTGGCGGGGGCCAGCAGCCGATCGCCGGTGCCCGGGGCTGCTAAGATGGACTGCTTTTTACGTTCCAAATGGCTGCAGCAAGTTTGATGCAGAGAAAACGGACGCTCGGAAGGGGAGGAGAACAGAAGGGAACCCCCTTTAGTACGTGCTCATTTAAAATTGGCTAAATGCAGTGCTTCTATATTGGAGGCAGCTGCTCAAATGTTGGTGCACGTTGAATTCAGAAAAGATTCCCGGTGCTGCACCGAGAAAGCTGCGTGGGCTGCCTGTGTGTAACGAGCGACTTGGTGCCTTTTTCTCCAGTACCCTGTTAGCAGAGTAACTGTTCGTAGATTCAGGCGTATTCTGCGAAATTTCCAAGGGATGGCTGTGCTAATAATAGCTCTGGCGGCGGCTTCTTAATAGACATCCTCATTCGGAACGATGCAGCCATGCCAGCCCCCCGGGAAGTGCAGCTTGCTGAGAAACGAGAACCAATGCCCGCAAAGGACTCCCTGACCCCACCATGAATGGATGCGGCTCTGGCTCCCCTATGAATGGAGCATCCCAGTGGAGACGCTGCTACTGCTGTTTCTGGCTTCTTTCAGTTCGAATCCTCCTCACAGATAGTGATGAAAGGGGTTGCTCTGAAAACCTAGACAGGCACATTTCTAAGTCTGAGCTGGTCAGTGGTGACAGCCTGTTCTATCGGGAATACATCTGCCTTGACCTGATTGAGGGTTCAGCTGCTGGTACCCCCCTTCCACCTCTGCATCCGTAAGTCGTCCTTTTCCAACAGCATCACTGATCTGTGGGAAAGCACCGCTCAGAGAGCCCGGGACAAACTGCTGACTTCATCCTGGGAAGCCACTGCTGACCCTGGGGAAGTACCTTAGGAACTGGATACAGTAACCTGTCCCTTAGACTTCATGAAACTTAGCTGGGTGTGCCATCCTTCAAATGTGCAGCAAAGTGCTTTTGCATTGGGGGCAGCAGTCGGGGAGAGGAAGACACATTTCATTGCTTTGTTTTTGGTCTTTAAATTGTATCAAGCCCATTCGTAGCATTAAGCCCCATTTATGTTTGAGTGTGACTTGGACTTGGACTTGGACAGGGCCAGAAGACCAAAGCCTCAAATCAACAGAAATCTGGTTTGGTTCTCAAAGTGTTACTTGTCTCTTGCAACCTAGAAGGTTAGGAGATGATCCAGTTTGTACACTGTCTTCTGTTAGATCCATTCTGTTGCAAAGGAAGTTTGGGTTTATTTAGGGCACAGCAGGAATGAGGGTCGTGTGACAAATAGGTTTGAATCCACTTGGTCCTGAGAAGTTAAATAGCTGCAATTAATTTAATTGGAGGCAATATTTGGACATGCTTTGAAATCAACGCTATATTGTCCAGCCAGTGAATACAATGTTGCCTCCAGATAAGTTAGAAAGAAGTAATGACTGGTGTATGAAGTTGTGTGGGTAGAAGTAATGTTTTAGGGAGAAAAAATTAAATTCTTATTCTTTCATTAAAGGGGAATTGTTTTAGTAGGAATAAGGATCAGAAAATCTCTCCACCCTCTTTTGTTCTGACCAAGTGTGATCTGCCGCTGCTATTGCTATATTGTTTTTGGCACTCGTCTTGAACTAGTTTTATTAATAAGACTTGTTATTTATGGCACGGGTTCTCTTTGTAATTCGCAGACATTGTTATCAAGTCCCCTGATAACCTGGCAGGTGGCTGGTGCCATTAGCATGATCTTGTCATTGGGGAAACTGAGACCCCTTGAGGTTCAGTGAGTTGCTGATTTCATAATCCATGAGAACAGCATCCCAGATGTGCACAGCTCTCGATGTTATTGTCACAGCGAAGTTATAGCCTGAGGTCAAAGGGAAAGACATCCAGTGACTCCTTGCTTGGTTCTGGAACTTGGGGAGAGCGCTCTGTGGAATAGCAGATATGCAAGAGTTGCCAAGGAAAGAGCTCTTGAGTCAACCTTAAGGAGTGGATGCAAAAAGTGGGATTGGTTTATGATGTGAAAGAAAGGGATATGGAAGGTTCAGGAGATCTCATATTGAGGGGACTTGCCAGGCTACCTTTGTCTTTAAGTAAGTGTTGGGTGAGACTACCATCAAAGATCGTTACTGCCTTTACTGCATGAATATACCACTTGTGTTTACATTGTTTATGCTGGTGTGTGTGTGTTTGCATCCGCACGTGCGTGCAGCATGCTTGTAGTTCAATTCACGTGTCCAGCAAGCCATATACTTACCCCTCATAAGACTTGCGTTTAGCCTGACGCATGATACTGAATGAAAGTATAATGGAGCAATTTACAATCTAAAGCTTTGTTCTTAGATATTTTTGCATATTTTAAGAAAAGGAACAGTATAACTTTTGAAGAATTCCTAGTTCAATATGTCAAAATGAGAAATAGACATGCTAACAGTTAACCAGCTTATGAAGTTCTTTTAAACTACTCTCCACAGAGTATTAGAATGTCTGAGTCCAGTGTCAGCAGTAACTTCAATTCATATGCCTTATTTGTGGGGTAGCACCTGATATGATAACATTTGTGGCAGAATTTCTCTTTTTTGGTTTATTTGTTGTGCAAAATCTCAGCATCTTAGAAGCAATTTCTGGGACCTCATAAGAAAGCAATAGGGTAATGATCTTCTAATGATTCCTCAGTCTAAACCCTAAAAACTATATTCCCCTTGAGCTAAAACAGGAGTTCTCTTACCTTAATAGAATCAGCAAGTAACTCAGGCCCATGTGCCCTAGTGACCTCCCCAGGACACTGCATTTTTATCGGTTCACCCCACCTTACCCATTTCTGATTCTGCGCTGTCCATTTCACTCTGGAAATGTCATGAAAGGAACAACAACAAAAAGATGTTGGATGTCTCTGAAAAGTTAGGCATTGATGCAAGAAAAGGAAGAAAAGGGATCATTGCATCAATTGTGGAGGGTATGTAGATATTTGGGTTTTTCCTCCAATAGCAAAATCAGAGTCAGAGAATCTTGGAAAAGTGGCTGCTAAAAAATCTGATCTTGTGGGGAAGGGCGTGCTGGATTTTATCTTGAGGTGTTCATTCCAGCCATAATCAGACTGAAGTACATCAGTAGTATTTTCCATTGTTTAGTTGTTGTTTTTCCGAGAACATTTCATCTCCAGAGTTGGTACAATAGCTCTTGGAACTTTGGGCTTTGGAGTCACGATTGCACACAAAGGCCAGACGGTTTCAATGCTCTCTTCTGCAAAAAGTTTTGTGAATCAGCATAAATCCAGCTTATCAAAAATTCTCTCCACAGCAGTTTCATTTTAGTTCCCTAAATCCATCAGCTGCCACCCTTTCCGTTGTCTCATGGAATCAGCACATCCTTCTCTTATAAGGAATAATTTAGACACACCCTTACATTGGAAGTAACCAGCTCTACCACCAGTGGCATTATTTTAAAAATCCCTATCACTGTTCCTCTCTTACGTTTACAGAAGATGATCAGAGCTGGTGCTACTGTTTAGTACATTGCACTAATGCTTATTTGGGGGGCTAATGAGTGTGTGTGTGCGTTCAGTTTTGTTTGTTTTTTGTTTTTGTTTTGTTTTGTTTTCAGATGGAGTCTTGCTCTGTCACCAGGCTGGAGTGCAGTGGTGCAATCTCGGCTCACGGCAACCTCTGCCACCCTGCCTCAGCCTCCCAAGTAGCTGGGAATACAGGCACGTGCCACTACGCCCAGCTAATTTTTGTATTTTTAGTAGAGACGGGGTTTCACCATGTTGGCCAGTATGGTCTCGATCTCCTCACCATGTGATCCGCCCACCTCAGCCTCCCAAAGTGCTGGGATTACAGGCGTGAGCCACCGCCCCCGGCCTCAGTTCTTAACTGTATCAGTGGAAATTGGGCATTTTCTTCCCAAAGAGAAACATTGTTCATCTTCCACTTGAAGATGGAAGTCACTGCTAAGAATAAAAGTCACAGTTGTTGGAAAGTAATAGAGGACTATGGGGGATCCAGTTCAGTTCAGGGGCCTTATTACTACCAAATAATCAAGAAGAAATGAGTGGTAGTCTCAGTTTGAGTCAAATCAAAACCTCTCTACAGATGTACCAGCATAATTAATTCTAGTTCAGAGAAGTTCCTTGTAGGCTCTAGCTTGTTAGGAAGGGCGATCTCTATGCTGTGTGATGTTTTCTGGCTTTTTGTTTTAAAGGTAGAGCTCCAGCCATTCAATGATGCAATACAAGAAGAAACGTGTTGTCTGTGGTCAAGAGCATTGGTACATCCATACCCTTTGCCCCAAACTCTGACTTACATTCACATGTTCCTTTTTGCTCCTGCCTTCTTAGCAATTATTTGCCAATCCGTGGCTACTGCATATGTTTTGCTTGCATACACTCACTACATTAACTCGCTGCTCATGTTGAGCACTCCCCGGACCCTGGTTGTATAAGCAAATCGCTGAGTGAGTGTATCAGACCACACTCCAACATGGATCTGTTTAGACTTCAGAAACCTGAAAAACCAGCCAAGCATGGTGGCTTGTGCCTGTGGTCCCAGTTACTCCAGGAGGCTAAAATGGGAGGATTGTTTGAGTTCAGGAGTTGGAGGTTACAGTGAGCTATGATTGCACCATTGCGCTCCAGCCTGGGCAACAGAGGGAGAACCTGTCTCTAAAAAAATAAAAATAAAGGAAAAAAAAGAAAGAAATCTGGAAAACCCCAGTGGTCTAAAGCACAGTGTCGCTTGTTAGGCCCACCTGTGTCAAAACTTTTCTTAGTCTGTGCTGTGGTGTGGCCCCTCTTCCTCAGTTAGTAATGCATTACCAACCTTAAAGTCCGGAGTCCTGGTCCTAATGCAGAATCCCAAACCTTTTAATGATATTTTGCACTTCAAATTAGCCAAAACCTCTCCCTGCACACTTGAAGCTACCACTCCACAATTTCCTGTGGGATTAGCCTGTTCATTGGTGATGCAGCCTTCTTTGCAGGGTTTTTGCCTTTCTTTGTCCTTGCTGTATGGGGAACGCATGGGAAAAAAAACAAAAACGGCAGGTAATGGGGAATTAGATTGATAATGCATCACGGGGAATGGAAATAATAATCGGCGAGTTGCCAGGCTGTGCCATTCATAACCAGAAAATGCACCATTACGCTCTCGCCACATGCCTGGGAAGAAGTATATAGATGTGATAAAACCCAAACTAGGAAGCCAGACAGTGTGGGTCCTCCAGAGCTAGACGACATACCTACCAATAGCCGGAGAGTCTAGCGCTGGCTTGCCCATCTCCCGACTCCCACTGGCCAGCCCTGCTAAGTATCTGATATTTATTTCTCTGTTGCCCAGAGAGAGAGAGAGAAGGAGAGATGGGAGGGTGATGAGGACATGAAGCAGACACTGATGGAGCACAATGGGGAGCAGTGTTCGGCCTTCTCAATCCCCTTTTATTGGGCTGCTTGAGTGTTTTGTAACAGAAGAACTGCAGAGTGACCAGTAGCACAGATGTAGCCTGCAGGTCTTGGCAGGAGGGGAGAACCATGTACAGAAGGCAGTTGTAACAAGGGCTACTGTTAGCAAGGGCTGCAGCCACGGCTGCAGGGCTGCCCATCACAGTCAATGCCTGGTGCAGTCTACAAACCACGTGCATATGTGATCTGGGGGTTATCCAGCCAATCAAACATTTTAGAGAGATGGTGCTTTAGGAATGAAAGGGGGTATCTAGATCATTTTTGCAAATGAGGAAGAGCTTACAGGCATTGAGGGACCTCGCCCTGGTCTCAGCTGCTGCGCCAAGGCTGGTGTCCCTGCCTCCTGATGTGGATCTGTGTGGTGCAACCTGGCATGGCAAACAGAGAGGGGAGGATGGTGCCATCTTGCCCTGGGTTTGGTCATCTAACCAGCTCTGCCACTGCTTATGTGGCCTTGGGTGAATTACTGAGTCTCTCTGAGCCTTGGTTGCTTTATTTATAAGTGACATTCGGAGGAGCAAATTAGTTAATATCTGTGAAACGCCTAACTCTCAAAAAGTATGGGAGACTCTTTTTTCTGGAGAGATGGGATCTTGCTATGTTTCCCAGGCTGGTCTCGAATTCCTGGCCTCAAACGATCCTCCTGCCTTGGCCTCCCCAAGCCCTGGGATTACAGGCATGAGCTGCTGCATTAGGCAAGAAGACTTCTCTAGAATAAGAGATTTTGTCCTTGCATTTCCCCCTCTCCAACCTTGTTTACTTATATTACTGGAAGGCTCCACGATGCTAACTTTGGGGGGATATGATCCCATCGAGGTAGAAGAAGCCAGCTGGCTGTAGAAGTGGAGGTGCTACTGAAATAAATGGTGCATCCTCACTTATAATACTGAAATCAATTTTATAGACAGAAAGTAGTACACGTGGACAAATGTTAGCTCTGATATTTCACAAGTGTCACCTAGCCTTCCAGAAAGGGTTCTGCAGATAAAGTCATGACCCTAGCCATTCTTACCTTGTTGGGAACAGGGAAGATTTGTGAAGATGGCAGGTGGCAGGATGTAATAGAGTCTTCTAGCTGTGAAAAGGAATTAGGGTCTATCACTGGGAGCAGATGAGAGAGCCCAGGGCTCTACTACATCTGGGTCTCCAGCGAGTCCTGGAACATTAAGGTAGAAGGTCGGTGGGGGGAAGGGAAGGAAGAAAAGACAGATGACTTTGCCTTTGACCCAATGGATTATATTACCAATTTCTAAGAATTTCTGAAATTCTTTAATTTTCAAAAAAGATCAGAAAAAGCTTTTATCTTGAAAATTCTAGAAAAGATATAAGAATTACCAAGATTATCTCAAAGAATGGCAATTGCATCCTTTTCTGAACAAAAAAAGGCAACACTGTAATCACCCCATAATGTTCTTTGTCTACTTCCCATTTATTGCCATTAATTAGGAAGATTTTCAACTCCTATTTATTTATTATATTCCACCCAAGTCATTAATGCAACAAGTTAATGGCAGAAATAAGCCTAGATCCTGAATATACGGGATGCCTTTTAGGGAGTGTGTGTGTGTGTGTGTGTGTGTGTGTGTGTGTATGCGTATGTGTGTGTTTTTCTTTTCCATTGCATCAACCACTCAACCACCGTGAAAATATTGGGATAGTTTCCTTGTAGTTCGAGAAGTCAACGTGTCAATTTGCATAATGTTCATCGAAAAAATTTTAAGCACTTAATAACCTTCTAAATGTTAAATAAAGTCAGAATGAGAGATCATCTGTCTTCTGGAGACTGATTAAACAGGCACACACAGGCAGCAGAAGAAAAACATTAAGCAAATATGCAAACAGGGAGAGTATTTATAGAACATTATATCTGCATCCAAGACTAGGATATATTTTCAGTGAGCCCTAAGGGACAGCGTATGGCCATCTTTTGCCTAGACAGGGCGGAGTGTGTCTGTCATTTGATGGAGAAATTATAAGCTGGTATTTGTTTGTGGTTCCTTCCTTACTTTATTGTGGAAAATATGGCTTTTGTCATCCACAACAATTTAGTTCATTTGCCTTCCTGTTCCTAAAGTTGTAAATTAGTCGATAGAGATTTTGTGCCATGCAGAGATCTGCAACTTCCAACTGGGAAAGATATCCAAATACTCAGAGAATACGAGAATACTATCCAAAAACACAGTGCTTTGTTTCTTGGTTTTTTTTGTTTGTTTTTTTGAGACAAAGTCTCACTCTGTCACCCAGGCTGGAGTGCAGTGGTGCAATGTCAACTCACCGCAACCTCCGCCTCCCAGGTTCAAGAAGTTATCCTGCCTTAGCCTCCCGAGTAGCTGGGATTACAGCCACGCACCACTACACCCAGCTAATTTTTTTGTATTTTTAGTAGAGACGGGGTTTCAGCATGTTGGCCAGGCTGGTCTTGAACTCCTGACCTCAGGTAATCCACCCGCCTCAGCCTCCCAAAGTGCTAGGATTACAGCCGTGAGCCAACGCACCTGGCAGAGCTTTGTTTCTTAAGCAGCTAGATCCTCCTTTGCTTCTTGCCAATGAAACTGACCACGCTCCTAGAGAACTGACAAAACTCAACTAAAAAATTCCATAAACTGGCTGGGTGCAGTGGCTTATGCCTGTAATCCCAGCACTTTGGGAGACCGAGGCGAGAGGATCACTTGAGGACAGAAGTTCGAGACCAGCCTGGCCAATAAGGCAAAACCCCGTCTCTACAAAAAATACAAAAATTAGCCAGGTGTGGTGGCATGCACCAGTAGTCCCGGCTACTTGGGAGACTGAGGTGGGAGGATTGCTTGAGCCCAGAAGGCAGAGGTTGCAGTGAGCCGTGATAGTGCCACTGCACTCCAGCCTGGGTGACAGAGTGAGTGTGTCTCAAAAAAAAAAAAAAAAAAAAAAAAAACCAAAAAATTATACTGTGGCTTTTGGTTTTGTATTGGATGTAGATAAAAGTCAATACACCAGTGTTCATTTGTAGGAAAGATGGGGTGGAGGAACTCAAGTATCGTGGCTTGCCCTGCTGGCTGGGCAGTGAGGATGGAGAGGGCACATAGCATCTGCCCTGTGCCTTCCCAGCAGAACTTTCCTGAAGGAGCCTGTCCGTCCTTATGGTTTTGAAATGGCTGATTCTGGGTTTGGCTACTTACCAGTGTTCCCTAAATACTATTCCCCAAAGCAGCCTCACTGGGTAGGATTCCAGAGCTTACAAATGCTTTGCTGTTTCCCTTTGTGATTACTGGTCCCACCTGTGGTTTTCTCATTACTCCTCTTCCTCTTCCTCCAAGGCTCAGACCTCATTGTCCCATGATGTGACTCACCATGCCTGCCTCGAGCTTCCTCTTTCTGCGTTGCTCGGAGTCAGCTGTTCTTCAGCTAATCTTTCCAATCAAATTTCTCCAATGCCTCGGTCCATACATTGTCTTCCCACATTCTTTTAGGGTGAGGTGCTGACTGCCATTGTCATAGTTTAGGGGCTCTCTTTCCTGAGTCATTATAAAATCATCACAGCTTATCCTTTGGCCAGCTTCCTATACCCCTGACCACATCCACAACCCCCACCTCAGCACCCTGCATTCTTCGTAGACCACAGTCCTTAGCATGGAAGAAAAAGCCCGTCACAATCTAGAGGCTTCTTATTTCTTAAACATCTTTTCTTATGTTAACCATCACACACACACACACACACACACACACACACACACACACACACACACCCTTGCCTCTCCCCAAGCACATTTGACCTCATCTGGACTTCAGCCTTTGCAATTGCTCCCTTCACATTGCCATTCCCCTCCCATCCCTTTCCTGCCTGGGACGCACCTACTCATTCTTTACTTGGAGCCTCCAGTGTTCCCTGCTCCTGTTCCTCCAAGCAGAAGCGAGTTCCTCTCCTCTATTCTCCAGAAGCATGCATGCTGGAAGGCAGTCGCAGTTCGATCCTATGGACAGTGACGACCTGTTCACATGCCTCCCACCGTCGCTTTTTAGGGGTAGGACCGTATCTTCTTTGTCGTTGACAGCACAGCACCCAGCGTTATCCCTGGCATTTGGCAGGTGCTCAGAAATGTAACTGAGGAACTCATTGTCACGTTGTGATTTCTCCTTTTTTGACTTGTCTGCGCAGATCTCTAGGGACTGTTTCCTGCTCCAGCCCAGGGCCCCTACCTATGGTCAGCTCTTCTCTCTGCTAGGCAGCTCTGCTTTCTCTCTCTGCCTGTTTCTATGTCAAATGGGAAGAGAATAAGGATAGTGTGACAACTCTCTTTCTCTCTCTGTCTCTCTCTGGCCCATTCTTGCTCTGTCACTCAGATTGGAGTGCAGTGGTGCAATCATAGCTCACTGTAGCCTTGAACTCCTGGGCTCAAGTGATCCTCCCACCTCAGCCTCCCCAGTACCTGGAACTACAGGCATGCACCACCATGCCCAGCTAATTTTTTTTTTTTTTTTTTTAGAGATGGGGGTCTCACTAGATTGCCTTGGCTGGTCTTGAACTCTGACCTCAAGCGATCCTCCCACTTCAGCCTCTCAAAGCTCTGGGATTACAGGTGTGAACCACCACACCCAGCCCTCCTTTTTTTCGTATAAAAAATGCTACCCTGGCAAACCCCAGCTGGCAAATGGCAGAAGTATTTGAGTGCCACAAGTTCATTCATTCATTCATTCATGCACCCACCCATTCAGTCATTCAACACATACCTATTGGTATGCCTTGAACATTCCAGGAATGTGGCAGTGAGAAAAACCAACCAAGTCTTGCCCCTGGGGAGCTTGCATTCGAAGAGGAAGGGGCAGACAGTCCACATGATCCATAAGTAAGTGACAGAGGATGCTAGAAGCTGGCAATTACTACAAAGAAAAACAAAGCAGAGGAAGGGAAGTGTGCTAAGTTGCTCTTTTAAACACAGGGGTCTTGTAGACCTCGGGAAAGGTGATCATTGAGCAAAGACTGAAAGGATGTGAGGAGGTAAGCCAGGTGGGTGTCTGGACGTGGTGAGTATTCCAAGCAGAGGGCAGAATTCATCAAAGGCACTGAGGCAGAAGTGTGGCAGGGAACAAGAGAGGTTGCACCCAGGAGAGGTCCCAGAGCCATGTGGTGCAGGGTGAGGACTGGTGGGAGTCACATGGGCCTTTAAGGCTCTACCCTGGGGGGCTCTCCCCATTGTGGAGCTGGGGAGCCCCTGGTCCCACGGAGGCCATGCAGAAATGGTTTGGGTGCCGTGTGGGTGAGATTGCAAGGTGGGCAGAGTTGGAAGCACATTTGCAAGAATCCAGACAAATGATGACAATGATGATGATGACGGTGATGAAAAGTGTTCAGGTTCTGGATATTCTGAAGACAGAACCAACAGGATTTTCTGAGGGTTCAATGTGGGAAATGTGATAAAGAGAAGAGTCCAGAATTTGAGGCCAAAAGAGCACAAAATGGAGATGACGAGGCAGAGCTACCATCACGTGGGAGGGGAAGCTGTGATCTGGGGAAAAGTGAGATCAGGAATTCCGTCTGGGACTCGCTGAGCTTGGGATGTTTAACAAGGGACCAAGTGAGGTGTGGAGAGGGCAGTTTTGTGCATAATTCTCTACAAACCTGGGTCAGGGGACACCACAGTGGAGACACAGAGTTGAAGCTCACCCACGTACAAATGATGCTTAAAGCACAAAAGACTGCCAACGCCAGCGTTCAGCACTGAGTATGATGACATCTGGGAAAATGCATAAGCACCAGACTTCAAATAAAAAGAATATAATGTATGAAAAACAGCCAAGCGTGGTGGCTCACACCTGTAATCCCAGCAACTTGGGAGGCTGAGGTGGGAGAATCGCTTGAGGCCAGGAGTTTGAGAGCAGCCTGGGTCAAATAGTGAGACCCATCTCAAGAAGAAGAAGGAGGAGGAGGAGGAGGAAGGGAGGAGGAGGAGGAAGAAGGGGAAGGAGGGGGAGGGGGAGGGGGGAGAAGGGAGGAAGGGGAGGAGCAGGAAAAGGAAGAGAAAGAAGAAGAAGGAGGAAGAGGTAGGAAAGAAAAGAATTCCTCAATGTGTGGAAAGTTCTGTTGAGATGTGCCATTGTACAAATTGAATCCTCAATGTCATGCTCCTGATGGTGTCTTTTTGATAACGTGGAAGAAATGTCTCTCTTTTATTTTATTTTATTTATTTGTGGGGAGATGGGGTATCACCCTGCTGCCCAGGATGGAGTACAATGGTGCCATCATGGCTCACTGCAGACTCAAACTCCTGGGCTCAAGTGATTCTCCCAACTCAGCCTCCTGAGTACTAAGGACTACAGGCACATGTCTCCATGCCTGGCTATGTTTTTTAAAAGATTTTGTTTGTTTGTTTTTGAGAGATGGGGTCTTTCTGTGTTGCCTAGGCTGGTTTTGAACTCCAGGCCAAAGCACTGGGATTACCACCACACCCGGCTAATTTTTGTATTTTTTTTTAGAGATGGGGTCTCACTGTGTTGCCCAGGCTGGCCTCAAACTCTTGGCTTCAAGCAATCCTCCAGCCTTGGCCTCACAAAGTGCTAAATCTCATATTTAAATAGATTTATTAATATATCATTGACATACAATAAACTACGCGTATTTAAAATATACTGTTGGATATGTCTTGATATGTGACTATACCTGGGAAACCATCACCACAATCAGGAATTGTAACTCTGTACTTTTATACTTTTAGTCAATCATTTGTGTGATGCTCAGGACTAGACACGAGGAAGGATATAAAATGTCATCACTGTCCCTGCCTCATCTGTCTGTCCTGATTTAAAATTCTGGCTTTCCAATACTATTATCTAGTCACAGACTCATTTCCAGGTTCCTTCCTTCCTTCCTTCCTTCCTTCCTTCCTTCCTTCCTTCCTTCCTTCCTTCCCTCTCTCTTTATCTCCTTCTCTCTTTCTCTCTCTCTCTCTCTTTCTTTTCTTTCTATGTTTTGTGATGGAGTCTCGCTGTGTCGCCCAGGCTGGAGTGCAGTAGCGTGATCTCGGCTCACTGCAACCTCCGCCTCCCGGGTTCAAGTGATTCTTCTGCCTCAGCCTCCCGAGTAGCTGGGATTACAGGTGCTCACCAGCATGCCTGGCTAATTTTTGTATTTTTAGTAGAGACAACGTTTTGCCATGTTAGCCAGGCTGGTTTCAAACTCCTAACCTCAGGTGATCTGCCCGCCTCGGCCTCCCAAAGTGCTGGGATTACAGGCGTGAGCCACCATGCCCGGCTTTATTTCCAGGTCTTTTCTGAAGGTTTTGCTAAAAATACACTGCACTTTGGTTATCAAAGGGTTTGGTGTGACATGGTGAGCTGCTTGCAGCAGTGTCACTGGTTAAACCAGCAAAGTGCAAAGATCAGGAGCCCAGCCAGCTTTTAAGCAGATCCAGGCAAAAACATCTCTCTCCTTCCTTCTTTCATGGAAACAGCCCAAACACTAGGCTCTATTTCAGCTTTTTTTTTTTTTTTTTTTTTTGCTACAAGTAGTCAACACAGTAATTACCTCCTGCTGAAAGCTTTGAGAAATTGTTCTGTGTCCAATTAGAATTTTTGATTTGACTAACAGATACAACATAACATCTTTATTTCTGTAACTGCTCACTAATGATATGCACCCTGGATATATTTAGACTCGCGTTTGCCGGGGCCATTGCACTGTAAGGTGCTACGTTACTGTCTGTGACAGCATTTCCACCAAGAGGCTTGATGAGGATGGGGGTGGGGAGACTTTTGGGTTTGGGAGTCCTCTCCCTCACTCTTTCCACCCCTCTCAGGCCTGACCTTCCATGCCCAGGCTTACATGGGGAGCAGCCCTAGGACTTATCCCCTCCTGGGAGCTCCTGACACCAGACCAGGTGCCCAGGGGCAGATCTCCATGAAGTGTCTGGGATGGTTCATGGGGCAGCCAGCCAGTGTCAAAACCTCCCCCAGGAAGAATGGAAGGAGGGATCTGCCAGCACAGCTCATGCAAGAGCAAGAAGTCCCTGCCAGCAACATTCCAGCAGAACCCTTTCCAAAGTACTTGGTTATGTAAACAGAAAGGCGGTAGCCTCTAGCCCAGATGGACTGCCCTGTGTGGATGTCAAAGTCACTGTGGAAACTTCCCCCTATGGAAGCACTACGGGTCCCCAAGCTCTCCCTGCAGCTCTGCGTTGGAATGGGGAGGGTTGGGGACTTCTTTTTGACCTCATGGAACTGGGACCTCCGTGTAGGACTGGTGGTTCTCTAGTTCTCGAGCATCCCTGTTTCTCAGATGTGTCTTGCTGTGATGCCACCAGAGGTTTGATCTGATTTAAGGGTGTCACTGGAGTCAGCTTTCGGTGTGGAGTGCTTCCTGCTAAACGTGGCAGGACTTGGCATCTGAGCATGTGGACCTTGGATTTAGGCACTTAGTACAGGAGTGCTTTGTATCCAACACAGGTTTAGCAAAGCAGGTGGCCTGGCAGGACATACTAACCTCATAGGTGGCCATTTTCCTACTGTATGTCAAGAGCCACCAAACACCCAAGGGTGGAATTTGGAAAACTTGCAGATGGTCTAGAATACTATTTTCTGCTCCACACCTCCCTGGGAGGCAATGGAGATTATGACTATAGTAGTATACAAAGAAGATTGTTTATGACAAGGAGAGCCCATTCCCCAACTCTTATCTATGTGGCTTCACCCACCACTGAGGGCAGATCCACATTGATTCTGCTTGTCACATAGGTATGTGAATGACAAATAATGCATGTGTTCCTGAGACTGGCTTTTGGGGCATATTTCTACAGAATAGGCAAATTAAAACATATTTCACTGAATGCAAATTAATTTATATAGTGCCTGTATTACATAATTGCCCTTGAAATTATATATATAAAGATATATGCTATTTAAATATATATTTATTATTCATATAAAATATTTATTGTGTGCCTACTATGGCAGTCACATCATTCTATTTTAATCACACATATTATTGTTTTAGTATCAATAAAATGTTTACAACTGTGAAAACTTATTGTATAATAAGACCCATAGTTGTAAATAATACTGTGTCTCCTTCCATTGATCACAACATAAGCAAAATTTTTTTTAAATTTCATTTAAACGACAGATTAAACTGGACACTGAAACAAAGTAGGCAAATTCATGTTACCAGAAAGTGTTATTAAGGTTCTTGGTTACTGAGCACGTGAATTCTCTACCAAACCAGCAACAGATGCCGGTAACTCTTCTGCACAGAATTACATTTTAAATAGGGGATGTTCGACCACACATTTATGTGAGAAAAATTGGTAGCATCAAAAAGTAGAAAAATGCGTTTGTGCCTATCAGTCTGTACTAAAATTTTTGTAAGCTTTCTGAAGCACTGAGTGAACGTTGTAAAAATTTGTTTCACCAAACCACATGTAATATTGTACCAAGGAAACATCACAGGTAAATACATCAGCTATCAGAATGAATATATTTTCTTGGAACTCTTTGTTTCTAGCTGTGCCTATATATCCATGTCTTATACATCACAACTTATTGGAGAGGAAGGGAAGGGATCTTAGAGTCCGTCTGTCCCTGAGTTCTGTAATCCTTTCTACAACTTCCCTTGCTAAAGTCTCTGGTCCCTTCCTGATGATTTGCAGTGATAACGGGGCAACCCATTCCATTTTGAGCAATGATGCTTGTTCAAAAGTTCTTCCTTCCATTGAATCCGAATGTATCTTCTGGAATTTCCCCTCATTGGGTCTATTTTTTGCCCACCAAAGCAAAGTTAACCCACCTTCACTTTATACACATCAGATTAGCAAGTTCCCCCGAACCCCCATTTGGGTAAGCCCAGGACAGTCCTAGTTTATACCTGTTCTCTCTATATAATCAATAATAGCCTCCCTTTTGCCTCACAAGTGTCTGGTATGGCCAGTAGGTTGTATGGTCACGCTACCACTAGAGCTTTTGATATGTAGGCCACCGATGCAGCTTTTCCCTCAGTCCTGGGAAGTACTGGTTTCTGGACCTTCACCCGGTCTAGTTATCCTTCTTTGGTCTTTCTCCCATTTCTTTCATTTTCTTGTATAAAATATGGTACCCACAATTGAATACAGATTTCCAGAAGCAGTTTAACCACAGTAGAATGCAGGGCACCTCTTAATTCCCTTATTCCGATGCTGGGCTTCTAGCACGTACGTGAAGAGTACGACACAAAACTGTAAACAATATGACCCCAACTTTGACATTTGAAGCTACCATCCGAACCTCTTTGCCCTCTGTAAATCTGATATGCATGCCTTCTGTGTCCCTTTACAAATCACTGGGGGGAAATACATGGATTGAGGAAGACAAGTTCTACTTTAATATCACTTTGCAGTTTTCCAAGTGCTTGTGGATCTTGCTGTTGCAGCCCTGTCTCCAGACTCCCCTCATTTTGGCCTCATGATGAAATTGACTTGAAAACAGTGCTCAGTGGCTATTTCCTATTTCAAGCGATTTAGCCATCCTCACTCAGACGATTAGCTCCCCCTTCTTTGTTTTCATAAAGACGGTGTCCAGCTGTATTTCTCACTGCTTCCTTCTCATCCGCCACGGTGTCCTTCAGCTCATTGCCTGGGTGACATTTCCAGAACATTCTATGTTCTCTCCCATTTCATCCCTTCTTACCTCATGTTGCTGTGTTCTGCAGATATCACTCCTTCCCTGGGGTATTGACGGATCCACCAGGTGTGAGTTAGGGTGTCCCCCCGTCCCCATCCCATAGCATCTTATACTCACCCCTGTAGTCACATTGATCACTCTGCAACAGCCTGTTAACTTGGGTATTTCCTCTACAGAACATAGAAGTTCCTTAAGTATAGGAGCAAAATCACATTCATCATTATATACCTAATAAGATCCCTGGCACATAATAAAGATGCCATAAGCACTTGAGTGAACACATTGTGGTGAACATTACTGTGAATAATTCTTTATTCTATTTCTCTTGTTTCAATGGGGAAAATTCCTAGAAGAGAAATGACAGAGTCCAAGGATCTGAACTTTTTAGCTGTTTGCATTCTATTTCCTGGAAGGTGTTAGTGGTCTTCTAATTAAGTTGTAATTATCTACTAACTAAATGATTTTATCTTTAATATAGTAATTCCCATTATAGTTGTTACAATACCTTCCTGAAATTTACATTAACTTTTTACTTTTGCTTATGGGGCCTTGTGGAGTATAATTTATTGTTTAGAATGATCTTTATGGTAGTCTAATCTATAATTTTTTCCTTTTTGGCTCATTCATTGCTTTTAGGCTTAGAGAAACATGGTAAATAATCATCTACGTGGTTTTAAAATTTAACTTTATAAACTACCTGGGATTTATTTTGGGGAAAGGGTGCAGTTCATTTATATTCCTTTCATTTCCCTCTTGATTGAGAAGAGTGAAACAAACAGAAGCTGAATTGTTCAGCAATTCCTCTTTTTTTTTTTTTTTTTTTTTTTTGAGACAGTGTCTCACTCTGTTGCCCAGGCTGGAGTGCAGTGGTGCAATCTCGGCTCACCACAACCTGCGCCTGGCAGGTTCAAGCGATTCTCCTGCCTCAGCCTCCCAAGCAGCCAAGACTACAGACGTGTGCCAACAAGCCCAGCTAATTTTTGTATTTTTAGTAGAGATGAGGTTTCACCATGTTGGCCAGGCTGGTCTCAACTCCTGACCTCTGGTGATCCATCTGCCTCGGCCTCCCAAAGTGCTGGGATTACAGGCATGAACCACCACACCCAACCAGCATCTACTTGCTTCAAACAATATTTCCATTTCCTTCCTTGCTCTTCTTGCTTTGAACATATCTTTAAAGGTTCTTTTATTGTCCTTAGACTTTCCTTGTTTTAAATATCAGTGTCATGACTAGGCATGGTGGCTCAGCCTGTAATCTCAGCACTTTGGGAGGCCGAGGTGGACAGATTACCAGAGGTCAGGAGTTGGAGACCAGCCTGGCCAACATGGTGAAACTCCATCTCTACTAAAAATTAGTGGGGCATGGTGGCCGGTGCCTGTAATCCCAGCTGCTCGGGAGGCTGAGGCACAAGAATCACTTGAACCTGGGAGACAGAGGTTGCAGTGAGCTGAGATCGTACCATTGCACTCCAGCCTGGGCGAAAGAGCGAGACTCCGTCTCAAAAATAAATTAACTAATTTAAATTAATAAATGTCAGTGTCAGCTTTCCAACTCTCTCCCTGTAAACTTGTAGTGCACGAAAAATGCTGGAAATATTCCTCATACACACTTTGTTCTACTACAATCTAGTCTCCTTTGCGAGTTCTCCAGCACACACCCTGTGTTTTTCATGTCTCAATCTTCACTTCCTCATTTAATTTTATCATGTGATCAAAATTTTACGTTTAAAGTCACCATCCCATATGAACTATATTTTTTTAGATCCAGAGAGTCAAACTTATCTTTTTTTTTTTTTTCAGCCTTATCTTTTTTTCTAGGCTTTTAAAAACTGTCTGTCTGGGGTCTCCAACTAACTATTCTATTTTTTTATTTTTTTATTTTATTTTTTTTTTGAGACAGAGTCTCTCTCTTTTCACCCATGCTGGAGTGCAGTGGTGTGATCTAGGCTCACTGCAACTTCCACCTCCTGGATTCAAGTGATTCTTCTGCCTCAGCCTCCCAAGTAGCTAGGACTATAGGCGTTCACCACCATGCCCGGCTAATTTTTGTATTTTTAGTAGAAATGACATTTCACCGTGTTGGCTGGGCTGGTCTTGAACTCCTGACCTCAGCTGATCTGCCCCCCTCCGCCTCCCAAAGTGCTGTGAGTCACTGCGCCCAGGCTCCATCTAACTATACTTTTCTACTCTAAAAATTCCAAGTACAGTCATCAAAACAAAAGAAAAGGTAGATACTTGCCTTTCCCTTTGAAAAAAGCCTCTCATTCTACTCCAAACAAACAAACGAACAGACAAAAATATAAACAACCTCTGTCACTCATACCGAAGCCACAGCTCCATGTGGCAAAGATCAGGTGTTATTTTCCATCTTTCCTCACTGTTCCCCCAGGGAACAGTTGGATGTTAGGTGGGTGTGTACTTTCTGGCCACTTCTTGCATGTTCTGTTTCTTTGGGGTTTACACCTCTCCCAGCTGCCCTTGCAGAACGTCTGCGTGAACGCATGTGCTGTGAATAAGAATTATGTGCATGCATAAGAACCTGGACATTTTCCCACACATCGTACATGGGTATTCCTAAACCTCCTTTCTTAGGCCAGCTCCTGTATTCCTTACATCTGCTCTCAACGTAATGAGTGCGGGTGGCACAGGATGGCCCTGGGAACCAGTTACTGGGAAAAAGAGCTGGGCTTCTAAGCGTCCTGTCTGAACGAAGTACCCTCCTCAACAAATGACCAGTGCCCCCAGAGCTTCATTTTGTGAAGGCCTGGCACTTGCTCAGTCCCTGAAGACAGCCATCCCAATGCCACCTGCCCAGAATTAACCTCCTCACCCATCCAGAGCCACAGGAGACCTGGCATGAGGGGACAGAGACCTGCAGCACCCCCGGGCCTTCCTATAGGAGCAGGGAGCAGCAAATCAGATCAGGGCCTGACTCCACTGTGTGTAGGCGGCAGTCAGTGGTTCAGCATTCAGCGTTCTGCACTTTTTATGTGCAGCGTTCCTCATCACAACTCTACGAGGTAGGAATTGCTGTCATCTCTGTTTTATAGATTACGGAAGGAGGCCACGTTGGTGAAGTAACTTCTGGAGGATCACACTCAGCTAGGAAGTGGTGAAGCCAGGATAAGCCACAGCCCCGGGTGGCCGAGCTCTGGAGCCTGGCTCTGACCCACCGTAAGCCCCGGCGGTGTGGCTCAGGGAGAGTAGCAAGGGAGGCACAGTGTGTGGCTCAGACCTCTGGGTCCCCAGGTAGCTGGAGGACAGGAGTGGGATGTGTGCCTGGAGCCTCCTTCCCACTCTTGGCATCCCCAGCAGGCCACTGAGTCTGCGAGATGCAAGAGGATCTAACAGCTGTTTAGAGCCCCCTGGATGTCCCCCGTGCCCTTCTCTGCAGGCCAGGCCTGGAGAAGGCCTGGAGTGGCAGAGCAGGGAGAACCCGGCAGAGTCAGCGGCTTCCTCAGTCTTTTGTACAAAGCTAAACCTGGGGAAGGGGAAGGTGAGGTGGTCTTTATTTTTTTAAGGAAGATGTTCGTGGTTTTATTGTTTCATGAGGCATTGAAACGGATTCTGCACAAATCAGTATCTGTCCAGTGGGGCAGCTGGTTTCTCCTTCACTTCTTTGGGTTACTAGAGCAACTTGTCAGATTTTTTTTAAAAAAGAACAACCATTCCAAGGCATGCACTGTCACAACACAAACTCTTCCTGTCAGAGGCCGCCGGTCCGGTATCCAGACATCATGCAGGACACCTTGGTGGCAACAGTGCACCGTGTCCGCCCCCACACAGCCCCGTGCATTTGTGTATAGTATCTGGTGTGTCTGCAGAAGCGTGAATAGTATTGGGAAGAGGAGGGAGAAAGAAACAGCGTGAGTGCCTGGCTGGGAGGAGGTCAGTGAAGTCGTGCAGGGCAGGCCTGAACATGTCTGTCATGAGGGCGAACCCAAGCATCCATTATGTCCTTTCATAGGAACATCTGGTGGAGCCCCATAATGGGGTCTTCATTGGCATTTGGCTGGCCCACAACCATGCTGAGGATGCAGTTAGCGGGTGTGGGCTGACGGTCCTGCACCATGATGCTACGCTGGATTTTGTGGAACAGAAGGCTGGATGGCTTCTTTACAATGGCAGCTTTCCCCTCGAGCTGCTCTCCTTCCCGCCTAAGGCGTGATATGTCAATGTAAATTGTGCTGAGTTGAGTTCTATTGTTATAGAACTCAATAACTGAACGTTGAATGAAGATGGGTCCAGTCATCTCCCACATGGGCTTGCCTCCCGTTCTGGAGTGTCCTCAGCCTCACTGAGACCCAGAAGCTGGCATGATGGCAGTGGTGGCAACCCAGCACGGTCTTGATGTTAGGTGTCCTAGCAGGAGGGGAGGGGAGGACGGAGCGTGACAGCCCAGGGTAGCTGCCAGATAGTGCTGTGGACCTGCCTCTCAGGAGGAGAAGGTGTGTGGCATCTTTCTCTCAAGCCAGTAATCAGCAAGAAACAGGACCACGGCTCCTTGGGTCACCTGTGTCCCCAGCACTGAGCTGAATGCATGGCATAGAGGAGACCACAGCGATGGGCTTTGGACTTTGAGTGAAAAATGTGCCTCCAAGCAAAGGTAACAGCATGGGCCAGGCCCCACGGCAAGGGAGAGAATGGTCCTTGGAGGAACAGACTCTAAAAGTCCCAGGTGGCCCAGTCTTGAAACTGAGAGGAGCAATGGGAAGGAGAGTATTTGAAAAAAAGGGATCTGGTGAGGTGAGGCCGATGTCAGAGAGCCTGTTATCCATGTTCAGACAGTTGTCTTTCACAGATGCTAGCAGCAATATGTAAAGAAGGAAGAATCTCACTCTGCACCCACAGCAGGACTGGCCTCTGGGGCCTTCAGGCCTCTGTCCAGATCTGCCCAAGGGCTGCTCTCTGCCACCCGTCTCTGTTCCCATTAGCCTCTGCCTCTGTTCAGACTGCACAGCACTCCCTCTCTGATCCAGATTCCCAGCTCCCTTTCCTTTGTAAGGATTAGGCTCTATTCCCTTCCCCAGCCCCTCTCCTAATAATAATGATTAATAATAATAATACAATCCAGTGCTCAGTAGGATTAAGGCTCTGTAGCTCTTCAGAGACTCCGGTTGCTCCAGTTGCAGAACCAAAGATATCCGTGTTTCCAGGCTTGGATGAAAAGTAAAACCTGCAGTTGTGTTGTAAATGAGGGCTTGTGAATAAATCTTCCTAATTGTGTGTATTTCCGGTAGAATAGTGGGTTAAAATGCTGATAATGTACTCGAAATGGAGGTAAAGAAAATCCCGTTTTCAGAAAACACTCTAACAGTGGCAGAACCTAGGAGGAAACAGGTTCCTCCAAATTTTAGGGGTCCAGCTAGTTGGATGTCACCCAGAAAGCACTGCTGCCCCCCAGGAGCCTGGAGTTCTTTGTGCACCTGCCCGCCACCTGTGAGCGGCTTCTGCCCTGTGCTCCCCAGTATGGTGTCCATGGTGCAGGACCTAATTCTGGGGCCCATGCCATTGTGTCTTTCAGCATCCATCTGCCCTTGTCATTGTAGTCAGAGCGTTGGCTGCCAGGCGTGAGGAGGGTGATTGTGGACCCGCCCCAGCGGAATGTTGGCCTTCCACATCTGTCGCACCTGTCCATCATTCACGCCAGTAGCTTGTTTGGTTGGAAGGTGGAAAGTGCACCCCACCTCCCCACATCACACAACTGAGCTGTGGGTAGGAGTTCCTCTTCAGCGAGATGCCATAACGCCCTCAGGAGAGCTTCCTGTTGTACCAGCCTCTTACCTGCCTGGGTCCACGCCTCATCGTCTACACTTTAGGCCCAGAGACTGATTATTAATGTTTTCTGACACGCCGCCCTGTAGCATTCAAGTGGAGATGGTTCATTGCTCGGCCTGGAGGACTTGTGGCTTGAATCACATAGACCGCTGGGTCCCCACACCCGGACTTCTCTTTTGCATTATCAGAGAAAACCGAATTTCCTTTTGCTGCATGAGCAGCAGCAGCAGCGTCCCTAGGATGAGCTTTCCAAAGATCCGCAAGTAAAACGCCAGCCCGGGTTATGACTTGAAGTGCAAACCCGCAGAGGGTTGAGCTTTGAAGAATGCACTGCTATTTCCATTTTCTATTACATCAATATTGTCATGTTAATTTGTTTCTGATAGAGCCACTCACTTAATAACTTCCATCTGGTATATAAGCTGCAGCTGTATCCAGCAGCCAAGAACCTGAAGGACACACCTGCATGTGTTTTGTTTTTTGTTTTTTGAGACAGGATCTCACTCGGTTGCCCAGGCAGGAGTGCAGTGGCCTGATCTCAGTTCACTGCAACTTCTGCCTCTTGGGCTCAGGCAATCCTCCCACCTCAGCCTCCCGAGTAGCAGGGACTACAGGCACACACCACCATGCCCTGCTAATTTTCATATTGTTGTTTTTGGGTTTTGCCATGTTGCCCAGGCAGGTCTCAAACTCCTGAGCTCAAATGATCCTCCTGCCTCTGCTTCCCAAAGTGCTGGCATTACAGTAGTGAGCCGCCGTGCCTGGCCACACCTGCGTATGTTTTTTTAAATCCAGGAGAGTCACAATAAAGACAGGTGGAATCGTTTGCCAGAGGTCATAGAGCAAAATAGGAACAAGGTCATTCTCTCTGAATGAGGCTTCTGGTGTCTCGTGCCTGTGTCTCCTTTCCTTCCATCGTCATCTTACTTCAATATGGTATCACTTGAGAACAGAACAAAAGTAAGCTTGAGATAAACCAGAGGGAAAAGTTATCATAAAAATCATATTACAATGATAATAAAAATGGTTATATAAAATTTTTATAAAATAAAAATTTGTATTAAATATTTTATTAAAAAATTACAATCAACCTTTGGCCTTTAAAGGTTTTGGGTAGATCCCACTTGCCCACTTTTGTAATAAGTGTTATTTCCCTGGTATAAGTGAAGTGTGGACAGGGAATTGATGAATTTTATTTTTGAGATGGGGTCTCACTATGTTGCCCAGGCTGGTCTCGAACTCCTGGGCTCAAGCAATCCTTCTGCCTTAGCCTCCTAGGTAGCTGGGATTACAGGGGTGAGCCACCATGCCCAGATAGATGAATTAATAAACATATATAGTATTTATTATATATATTATTTATTATATATTATATATATTATTTATTGTATATTATATATTATTTATTATATTATATATTATATTATGTATTATTTATTATATATTATATTATGTATTATTTATTATATATTATATTATATATTTATTATATATCATATTATATTATATATTATTTATTATATATCATTATATATTATATGTTATTTATTATATATTATATTATATATATTTATTATATATTATATATTATATATATTTATTATGTATTATATATCATATAATTATATTATATCATATACATTATAATTATATATAATATATATTATTTTATATATATTACATATATATCTATATGGGCTGAAAGTGGTGGCTCACATCTGTAATCCCAGAACTTTGGGAGGCTGTGGTGGGAAGATCACTTGAGCCCAGGAGTTCAAGAGCAGCCTGGACAACATGGCGAGTCCCCCTATCTACAAAAAATACAAAAATTAACCCTGTGTGGAGATTTGCGTCTGTAATCCCAGCTACTTGGGAGGCTGAGGTGGGAGAATCTCTTGAGCCCCAGGAAGGCAGAGGTTGCAGTGAGCTGTGATCATGCCACTGAACTCCAGCTGGGACCACAGAGTGAGACCCTGCTTCAAAAACATAAAACAAAAAAACAAACAAAAAATATGATTGTGTATATTTGAAGTTTACATCATAATGCTATTGGATACCCATAGATGTGTAGATACATACAGAACCACAGTAGATAAGGAGGATGAACAAGTCTAGAGATGTAATGTACAACATGAGGACTAAAGTTAAAATTGTATTGTGTTAGGGTTTTTTGTTACATAAATAGATTTTTGCTGCTCTAGTCCCACAAAAAAAGTAACCATGTGAGATGATAGACATATTAACTGACTCCACTGTAGTAACCATTACACTATCTGTATGTATCTAATTTTTTTGATTGTTTGTTTTTTGAGACAGAGTTTCACTCTGTTGCCCAGGCTGGAGTGCAATGGCTGGATCTCAGCTCACGGCAACCTCCGCCTCCCAGGTTCAAGTGATTCTCCTGCCTCATCCTCCCCAGTAGTTGGGATTACAGGTGCCAACATACCTATACCTAGCTAATTTTTGTATTTTTAGTAGAGACGAGGTTTCACCATGTTAGCCAAGCTGATCTTGACCTCAAGTGATCTGCCCACCTCGGCCTCCCAAAGCGCTGGGATTACAGGGCAGGGATTAATGTTTTAACAGATTTTAAATTGCCTGAAGTCCTTTCTTTCCACGTGTGTATTTCCCGTAAATTTCTTGAGGTTGCTGTAACTGCGTGACATTCATTCATCTCCTCCTGGCTGTGATGTGCTTTATGATGATTGAGATTTTGTGGTCTTGCAATGTTTGGGTACCTAGATTGGACTTTGAGTCTTCATTTTTCTGTGAAGGAAACTGAAGTGGAGAGAAGGATGTGTCTCTTGAGGTGACCCAGTACCCGGGAGCACCAACAATGACTTGTGCCGGGAAGTTGTAGTCATGGCCTTGGAATTTCCTTCTGAGCCACACAACAGCCTGGGTCAGAGGTCAGATCATGAGGGGCTGCTGTCCCGCATCCGACATCCTCAGGGTGCCCTGTGGTTTAAGGGACTGTGCTCGGGGAAGACGTGCTGTCAGCGGTAAGTCACTGGTAGGGCCTTGGCTTTTGAAATCTAAATTTTCTGTCTGATGACTAAGTTTTAAAGGACAGCATTTCAGGTGGTTTGGGGAGTATTGGTAATTTTCCTAACTGAAGCATGTCTTGGAAGGTTGTTTGTTTTGTGCAATTCTAGTGAGTCATTAATATTGCTGATTTTAATGTCTTGTAAATTTATTGTCTCAAAAATGAATATCAGAAACAACTTGGTGGCTTGCTTTTCACGGGAATGTCAACGAGTAGGCAATTGGTAACGAGGCTAAAAAAATGTTTTGGCAGGCCTGTGAACATCTCACTAAACAGCTCTCCTCCCTCACCGTAACTTCCCTCAGCCCCGCCCCACAGTGTCTTCCCTGAAATAGTTTCAGTGTAAATTAGCCTCAGGAAACTAAGAGAATACAGGTGTCAATTGACTCTTTTTTACTTTTTGTTTTAAAAAACACATGTTTTTTTCTGGGTTCAGGATCAATTTGCACAACTGCATTACATTTCTATAAAAATGCTCTAGGCCAGGCACGGTGGCTCATGCTTGTAATCCCAGCACTTTGGGAGGCTAAGGTGGGGAGGGTCACTGGAGTCCAAGAATTTGCATAATGAGACGTGTCTCTACAAAAAATAAGCACAGTTAGCTGGGCATGGTGGTATGTGCCTGTAGTCCCAGATACCCAGGAGGCTGAGGTGGGAGGATCGCTTGAGCCTGGGAGGTTGAAGCTGCAGTGAGCTATGATAGCACCAACGCACTCCAGCCTAGGAGACAGAGCAAAACCCTGTCTATAAAAATAAATAAAATAAAATAAAATAAAATAAATAAAATAAAGTAAGCCTGATAGTATCTACCTCCTGTCTTACAAGGACTATGGGTTCAACACATATTATTTCCAAAACCATACAACTGATAATAATTAACAGCTAACGTTATGATGAGTATATACTTCGTTACCAGGTACAGCACTAAGAAATTTCCAAACATTAGTTAATTTAATCATTGCAGGATTCCTAAAAGGTAGACGCTATTTTATCCCTCTTCTACAGACAAGGAACAAGGCTTAAAAAGATGAGGTAAGCTGGGCATGGTGGATCACTCCTGTAATTCCAGTGCTTGTCTGGGAGGCCAAGGCAGGAGGATCAATTGAGCCCAGGAGGTTGAGGCTGCAGTGAGCCAAGATCACACCATTGCACACCAGCCTGGGCAACAGAGCAAGACCCTTTCTCAAAAAAATAAATAAAAACCAAAATGAAACAAAAACCTTCTAAACAGTGGAACTAGGATTCTTTCTTCTCAACTCCTCCTGCACAGGCATATACCATGGCATAGAAATTATTTTGCAGGCCAGGTGTGGTGGCTCACGCCTGTAATTGCAGCATTTTGGGAGGCCAAGGCGGGTGGATCACCTGAGGTCAGGAGTTCGAGACCAGCCTGGCCAACATGGTGAAACCCCATCTCTACCAAAAATACAAAAACTTAGCCTGGCATGGTGGCGGGTGCCTATAATCCCAGCTACTCGGGAGGCTGAGGCAGGAGAATCGCATGAACTCAGGAGGCAGAAGTTGCAGTGAGCCATGATCGTGCCACTTCACTCCAGCCTGAGTGACAGAGGGAGACACTGGCTCAAAAAAAAAAAAAAGAAAAAAAAAAAGAAGGAAAAAGAAATTATTTTGCAAAGGGCAAGAAAGAAAAGGGAGACAGAGGACATCAACAAGTGGCTAAACCAAAAAGACACAGAGGAAAGAAAGGTGGTATGTTGAGAAAAGGGTGATAGGAAGCAATACATGCAAATAGGGTTGACTTTTTTTTGAATTCAAAGAGCAACTATTCTTATTAAGACAAATTTGGTTTTCTTTTCTTTCTTTTTTTTTTTTTTTTTGACTCAAGATGTTTGCACTGTCTTTAAGAAATGGCCTTGCTATGGCGGGGCGTGGTGGCTCATGCCTATAATCCTAGCACTTTGGGAGGCCAAGGCGGGAAGATCACGTGAGGCCAGGAGTTTGAGACCAGCCTGGCCAACATGGTGAAACCCCGTCTCTACTAAAAATACAAAAATTACAGGAGCGTGTTGGCAGGCACCTGTAATCCCAGCTACTCGGGAGGCTGAGGCAGGAGAATCGCTTGAACCCGGGAGGTGGAGGTTGCAGTGAGCCGAGATCATGCCACTGCACTTCAGCCTGGGCAACAAAATGAGACTCCATCTCATAAAGAGAGAGAGAGAGAAAGAAAGAGAGAGAGAGAAAAGACTTTGCCAAACGTTAAATTCTATTACTTTCCATGTCCCTGTGTGGTGTGGGCAGCAGAATGTTCTGAAGTTGCTGTCTTATGACTGTTTCCAATCTAAGCCTAAATCAGAAAAATTAAATTCCAACTCTGATCTGGGTACTCTGCACCTCTCCAAATAGGGTCACTCATCTTTCTAGATAAAGTTTCTTTTTTACACTTTTTTTAACTGAAAAAAAAAAGTAACATGTTAAGTCATATTTGGGTGAGGTGGAGTGGTGTAAACCACCCAGAAGCCTAAAGCGTTGCACATCTACTCCTATATATTTTTTTTTTTGGCCTCTTAATCCCTGTCCACGTGCATGACAATTAGGATACGTATCATTTATTTTTTATTTTTATTTTTTGAGACAGAGTCACACTCTGTCACCCAGGCTGGAATACAGTGGCGCAATCTTGGCTCACTGCAACCACCACCTCCTGGGTTCAAGCAATTCTAGTGCCTCAGCCTCCCAAGTAGCTGGGACTACAGGCGTGCACCACCATGCCCGGCTAATTTTTTTTTTGTATTTTTAGTAGAGACGGGGTTTTGCCATGTTGCCCAGGTTGGTCCCTAACTCCTGAGCTGAGGCAATCCACCTGCCTCCCAAAGGGCTAGGATTACAGGCGTGAGCCACCACGCCAGGCCAGGATACATATCAGTGATAGTCTGCTGTGGTCACTGAAGCTAGTATCATAAATGTGTTTACATGTTTCTGCACAGTCTTCATGTCAGAGTGTACCTTAGCAGCAAAGTTGGATAAATTGGGGCAGACACTTCACTTTCAAAAGAACACTTTTTCGTATTTCCTTTAGAATCACAGGGCACTTGGCAGGCCTCTGCTTGGGCTAGAATTGTATGGTAGCAAGGCAGTTGATTATTGGAATGGTTGCCAGTTGACATCTATGAGAAGCCTTGTTCTCTAAAGGATTTCCTTTGAGGGTGATGCCAGGGCTCCCGTAGTGTCTGAACAGCTGGAAATGAAAAAAAAAGAAACAACAAAAAAAAACAAAACAGAACAAAACAAGGGAAAGCAGTATTATTTCACAATTGTTAGTATTGAAAAGAAAATTTCAGAGTGCCTGGCAAGCCAGACAAAGCTACAGATGTCAATTCTTTCTATGTACACACCCAAAATGGTGAAGTTTTCTGAACTGATGATAAGAACAGGATACTCTAATCTTACTTGAGTATGGAACAACAGGCAGGTGCTCCCTTTTGAAAAATAAACCACAGCAGTGCTGTCAAAAGAAAGCTGTACCTTCAAAAACATGATGATTCAAAGGTGAGTCTGTTTAGACACTTCTCTGTGCTGTTTGCAGAGACATTTTGCTTTCTACAGGGAGGCATTAAAATATGGAGCATGTTTGTAAATTTCCTAGGAATTACTGTTGAGAAGAGGAAAGAAATTGGAAGACCTAGGGTGGATACTAACATCATGATAAATAGTTACTTCCTTAAATTGCTGAGCAGATAAGGTGAGATTGTTTTATGTAATGAGGATTATTTTTTTCAGATGAAAATGAGAACCTCAGGGAAGACCTTTAAGTGTGAGTGTGAACTTTGTGAGCTTGGAAATATTTCGAGAAAATGATACATTTCATCTTCTTTATTACTGCGATTAAAACTTTATTTGATCCAATAATGTCTTTCAGATACCAATTTGTTTTCATAAAATTTATTAGGCTGTGATTGAGTAACTCAAGAGCATGTTTATACCCTTAACCTTTTATGATAAAACGAAGCTCAGAACTGTTTTATAGATGCAGAAAACAAACAGCATTTCTTTCTTAAAACTCTCCCCTATTCTCTGTCGAGACTTTTCTCAAATCTATGATTAAAGTTTTAAAAGAATTTAACATAACTTTCTGAATGTGATACCATTTTCCTTCTTAAAACTTTTACTCTATTGACCTTAGGTTCTTTCCAATGAGAACTGAATCAGCGTAGCTCGAAATTTTTATCTAAAGTACCTGTGCAATTGCTATTATCTGCCCTATTGAAACTTGAAATTAACATTTCTAGTGTACTTTTTTGATGAAGGAATCATTTATACATGTTGGTATAGCAGCAGCTATTTTAGTCTAATTTAAAATTGTAATGGCTTTCATTGAACTTAGGGAATGATTGAAAGGAAGCTGATGGATTTTTAAAAATTAAGTCAATCAGTGAAGATGCTTACTCTGTGCAAGGTTGATGGATTCTAATAGGACTTGAGCCCATTTTCCCACTAAGACAATTAACACCTGAAGTTAGGGGTTCAATGGGTGAATAAGGACTTTGCATAGACTCATCAAATGTCCACAGCTGCCTGCTTTGACTTGTATGTGTGGAATGGCAAGGCTTTGGATTGAAGTTTTTCCTCTGTGTTTAATCTGTTCGTTGGAGTGTTTAGGAGTATGTGAAACTTTTCTTGATTTTTCTCAGAGCTGGGGGCTGCTGAGTCATTGTTATAACTCAGAATCAAGAGACATTGAGATTAGCCCCCATGTAAGCAGGACATGCTATGTTGTTTTAGATCCCAAAACAAGGAAAACCTGACTTGATGGAAATATGGGATGACTTCTTTTGAGGAAGGAATAAGATAATTTTCTCATAGGATTTCATGACAGCTTTGGATATGTTGGTGATAAGTGAATAATCCCTGTTGAACCAGAAGAGAAGAGACTATCTTTTCTTGTTATTTGCTTAATCTTGCCGTACCTGCAAATACATTGGGGGTTAGGGCTTCACCATATGAGTTTTAGGGGAACACAATCCAGTCCATAACTCCTGGTCTCCAGGAGCTCAGGGTCGAGGATAGGGTCACGAAGGACGCAGGATGGCTGGCCACTGAGTGGGACTGAGCCGTGAGTGCAGTAGGCACCTTCGGCCCGCGACTGTGCTGCCACCTGCTTCCATTTGCAGAGATGCTCATTCTCGTCAGGATAGCAGTTCCAAACCTAACAGGCCTTGAGAAATGTCAGCGTTATTCTTAGCCTGGAGAGTTGGACGTCCCGTGGCGCATGAGAGAAACGAGACTGCTCTGTAGTCCCAGCTACTCAGGAGGCTGAGGTGGGAGTATCGCTTGAGCCTGGGAAGTGGAGGTTGCAGTGAGTTAAGATCGTATCACTGCACCCCAGCCTGGACAACAGAGCAAGACTCTGTGTAAAAAAAAATTAAAACAAGAGCTCCCTTAGGGCCAGGCACTGTGCTAAGTGTGTAAAGGCAAGATTGTGTCTCATCTGAGACTGTCTTTTTTATCTTTCCTTGAGGAAAGGTTTATGAGAAGGACCCTCATGGCTGGACAAGGAGACAAGGCCAGGATCTACTGATGTGCATCCTTTCTTTAGATCTGCTTAAAGTGGCCGGTTAGCCACTAAATACAGGGGAAAAGAACTGTATTTAATGGGGACTATAGAGTCATATAAAATAGGCATTGAGTTCTCTAAAGGATTTCCTCTAAAGAAATACAAGGAAGGAAACTTATGTGTCATCTGGTCCAGAGAGGAGCGTTGGAGCTATTTCATACTAGCCTGGGAGAGCCAATTGCTACATTTTCAGGAATGTGGGGTGCCAATTGTAAAGCATAGCCATTGTTAAAATGAAATTATGTACACATGCTTAAACACATGGTGTTAACAAACAAAGATAATAAAAATCTATCCCTTCCTAATTATTTTTATGGCACTTAACTGTTTTCTATGAGCTTGAGGTTATGTTTGTCTATCGTGTCTGTATGTTGGAATTACTAGCAGTGTTGTCATGACAGTGGCTTGAAATCGGACGCAGTAAAGGTATTTAGAGTGCAGCAAGACAGTTTATGGTTAGGACAGTCACCAGTTGACATCCATGAGAAGGCTTGTTCTTCAAAGGATTTCCTTTGAGGGTGATGCCAGGCTCCAGCAAATGCTACAAATCAGGCTTTTTCCTTCCAGAGAGCCAGTTGTTAAATATTCACCAGCACCCCACTGGGCTCGGCTCATTTATTTTTGGATATGAGACAGGGGCATGGAGACGAACGGTAACTTGTCCAGAGTCCTGCAGCCCCTTGTAGGCAGCAGGACCAACACTAGACTTGGGTCTCCCAGGCTTTCTGTTATACCACTCAGAGATTTCAGTCCTGAAAGGCACAAGGGACGGGGTTGGATTTGCCTGTGGGTTCATATCGCCAGTGCTTTTCTATTATTGGTGACAGCGCTGTAGGGAATCAGGTCATACACAAGGAGGGGGCCGATTAACTAACACAGAAATCAAATTCATTGCCAGGTGGGTGGTCATCTGCTTTCTGGTTACCAGCAAGTGGGATAAATGAAGAGGAGGCAGAGATTGGATCCTGAGCTGTGTCCCTAATGCATGCGGGTACAATTATTGAATGGAAGAATAAGTGAAGAATGAACAACACCCACCACCCCTGAGAATATGTTATATATGTATTTGCTAATTTATTTTACATCTCCCTTATTAGAATATAAGCTCCATGAGGATGGGAACTTTGCCTCGTGTGCTGTGGTACACCCAGCTCCCAGAAAAGTGCCTGGCATATAGAAAGTGCTCAATTGATATTTTCTTTTTTTTTTTTTTTTTTTTTTTGAGAGGGAGTTTTGCTCTTGTTGCCCAGGCTGGGGTGCAGTGGCGCGATCTCAGCTCACTGCAACCTCCACCTCCTGGGTTCAAGCGATTCTCCTGCCTCAGCCTCCCAAGTAGCTGGGATTACAGGTATGCACCACCACGCCCGGCTAATTTTGTATTTTTAGTAGAGACGGGGTTTCTCCATGTTAGTCAGGCTCCAGGTTGGTCTCAAACTCCTGACCTCAGGTGATCCGCCCACCTTGGCCTCCTAAAGTACTGGGATTACAGGCGTGAGCCACCGCGCCCGGCCTCAATAGATATTTTTGAATGAATGAATGAATGAACTGATCCTTCCAACTCCTGGCATCATACAGTGCCAACTCCCAGAGGAAGTTTTGCCCAGAGGAATATGCCTGGCAGAGTGCAGCGTCGGCGACCCTCTAACCCTTTGTCTGGCTGCTAGACCCTCAGTGACTACCATTTCTCTTCCCTCTTAGATGACGGAGGGCCGCCGATGTCAAGTACATCTTCTTGATGACAGGAAGCTGGAACTCCTAGTACAGGTAAATCGCTTTTGGTCAACTTTCTGAGTTTCTTTGGTGACTGATGTGGTTTCAGACCTTGATCCAGCTGGGGATGAAGGGGGATTTGGTAAACTGTTTTTAAATCTCTGTTAATATCTGTGAGAGAATGACTAGGACCCACCAGGGTGTTTTGTGTGTGTGCTATTTTGGTTGTAACTGTACACCAGCCTAAGGCATCCAAGGCCCATGTAGATGGGCCATGTACATCCAAGGCCATGTACATCCAAGGTAGATGTACATCTACCCTATTGTTACAAATTTCTAGAAAAGGAAATTCCACAATGCCCTTAGCTATTCTTTCTGCCTGGGAGGAGTTAACTACAATGTAACCTAAGTAACTCTTGCTGTAACTAAAATTAATTTAGTCTTCCTTGCTCAGAGGGGATAGAAAAAGGTTTGGTTCTTTTTGTTTGTTTTTTTGTTTTGTTTTGTTTTGAGACAGAGTCTCGCTCTTGTTGCCCAGACTGAAGTGCAGTGGCACGATCTCAGCTCACTGCAACCTCTGCCTCCCAGGTTCAAGCGATTCTCCTGCCTCAGCCTCCCAAGTAGCTGGGATTACAGGCATGTGCCACCATTCCCGGCTAATTTTTTGTATTTTTAGTTGAGACGGGGTTTCTCCATGCTGGTCAGGCTGGTCTCGAACTCCTGACCTCAGGTGATCTGCCTGCCTCGGCCTCCCAAAGTACTGGGATTATAGACATGAGCCACTGTGCCTGGCCTAAAGGTTTGTTCTTTTCTTTTCCAGTTGAGATTAAAGAGGAACAATCTCTGTACTCTGTCCTCTTTCTAAGTGCTAAGCGACCCCCTTCTTACCCCATCCCATGAGTTGACATTGGCATCACTTGTGAGCATATGGAGAAACTGAGATGCAGGAAATCAATCAATTCCAACTAAGAATACATCAGTGTCAGCAAAATTGGAGAAGTAATTGGAATCATAAACCCTCACCTTTTTCAACTTGTTCTTAAACAGACCATTGTTTGACCCAAAGCTCTAAAGAATGGTGTCTCCAACTCTGACTTTAAAAGTTTACCATTCCAGATCTGTTGTTCAATGCCAATTTTTATTACATTTGCTTGCTGTTTATTCTTAGATGTCTATCTCCAAGTCTTAGAGCATTGTGTCTCATTCTCTATCACATTTTGTTGTGAGGAAGCTGCAGTTCATCAGTGAGTTGAGAGGATGCCATCTGCTCATAGGGGAAGTGATGCTACTTCGAAGGGGAAACTCGCACGCAGACAATTTCGTCTTGCGTTGCCTTGTACATGCTGCTTGGAATTGAAAATGTTCAAACTGCTGACTTTGAGTGAATACTTTTAATAGGATTCAAATGATAAAGGCTTTATAAATGCAATATAGGAAACAGAAAATAGGAAAAAGGCTCATAAGCTCATGACACTAATTCAAGTGTTGTTCCCTTTTTGGTGGATTTCTTTCCAGCATTTTTCATATTTATATTTCTTGCATGGCTGTAATCATAGTACATGTATAATTCTACATATCTTATTTTTCCTTTTCCACTTACCATTGTCTTTCGCTAACATTTTCTAAGTTATGGTAATACTGTAAATTGTCATTCTCCTGAACAGCTGCATAAATTCTAGAAATTGATATACCATTATTATCTAATCATTTCCCCATTTGAGTATATTTAAGGGATTTAAAAAAAATAATTTTACCACTATTACAAGTAAATGCTGTGATTAACATATCCCTATATATAGGGTTCTCCTGCATTTTAGATTACGGCTGTTTTAGGCTAGATTCCATGGCCTAAAGTCATTAAAAGTCAAATTTGTGGTTTGAATTTGGAAGAATGAGGCAATAAAGGGAAACCATCAAATTGAGAGAGATCTCGTTAATTAGCAGAATCGTTAACTGAGAAACATTTGAAGCTTCAAATTGCCAAGACTCAGTGCGAAGAGTTTATAGGCGAGTGGTCTGGTGTATTTTACATGCTTTTCCTGAATCAAAGCTTGGAGGTTTAGAAAGAAGCCACCTTCTGGAATAGGAAATGAGACCTCAAATGGCAGTTTAGAAACTATCTCTTGGCCAGCCTGCTTTCAGAAAAAATAGATTTAATTACTGATGTGTGCAGTTTGGGAACAGTTGTCCTCAACCCTATAAAATCAAGAAAATGTTGAATTAGGTGAACGAGAGAAGTTCATGTTCTTTCCACTGCTTTATAGAACAGGCTTCCTGTGTTATTCTGTCTTCCTGGAACATGCTCCTTCCCACAACCCCGCACCCTGGACCTGGCTGGTCTCTCTTAGGTCTTTACATCACAACTTGGAAGACACCCTCCACCAAGGCTTTCCCTGACCCCCTCCACCTAGTCTGTACTGAGTTTCTTTCTTATGACACAGCCACACCTCGCTGTGATTGGTTGTGTACTTGTTATCACTTCCTGGAGCTCCCAACAGTTTGAGGGCTAGATCTGTGTCTCCATCATGGTGTATCCCCAGTACCTAGCCCGGGGTCAGGCACATAATGTCACTAAATAAAGACTTGTTGAATGAAAGAATGGACAAACCTAAGATGTCTTGACATAACTTCCCCCAAAGACTTCTTGCCAGAGTACCAGTTGCTTCACAGAGGATTTAGCTTAACACACACACACACACACACACACACACACTTGCACAAAATCTATCTATAGATACACACACTATCTACCTATACATAGATACACACACAATCTATCTACACACTGAGAGATATACACACTACCTATACATAGATAGATACACGCACTATTTATCTAGGCATTGATAGTGCGTGTATCTATGTATAGATAGATAGATTAGATAGATAGGTAGATAGATAGTGTTTGTGTGTGTTAAGCTAAATACATATATATATTTATATTTATATATATGGAAAGATTCTAAATTAATTGCAGAATGGGCTTTAGCAAAACTTGGAGAAACAAAATTAAAACTACTGAATGAAAGGCAGCTTAAATCTATCACTCTTTTTTTCTCCTCTGCAAAATTCTGTTGCCCAGGATTCTATCTGTTGGGCAGTATCCTTTCCAAAGGGAATCTGGATTCTCTAGCTCATCTGGACCCACCTCTAGGTTTTTAATAAAACATTTGACCTAAACTATTTCATATTTTACATTCAGAGAGTGGTAGCCTTCAGGTTCATTTATACTTTAGTCATCAAAATATATTAAACACTGAGACTGATATTGTTAAGAATAATTTCAGAACATTTGTAATAAGCCTTAGACAAAGCAATGCCTTTCCTGATCTTTTGACCTGGAGCTGTAGAAATGGGGATGGGTGGAAAAGACACCTACATTGACCTGACAAGGTTTGTAACATGGAAAGTCAGGTTTAGAGCAAGTGTTTCTCTCCCCCAGAGAAGTAAATGGGTGTGCATGAGGGTGGCTGACTGAAAGATATTAATAAGATGGGGCAGATTGGGGAGGTTAGTTTCTACCCACTATGAGGATAGGATCCTCATCAAAGGCTATACCTCAGATCTTCAGACACAGAGGAGCTTCTATGGCATCAATGTTGGGCAAGAAAGCTGATGGCATCCAAACCGACTCCCCATTTGCCTCTTGCCAGGAGGATGCAGTAAGCAGACAACCACACAGATAATTTCATGCAGCACTGTAAACTCGGCCACTCCAAGCATAACATTTCCCTTCTTTGGGTTGCAGAGAAAAAATGGCTGTCATCCTAATGTTTCATGCTTATTCCATATAGCACTTTGAGATTACCAAGTGAAATCTGTGCTTCCAAATCCTCTATTGCTCTGAGTAGATCATACGTTACTCACAGTAGGGGAGGGCAAACAGTCAAGAGTGACATACTAGGAATTAATATTTGAGACGCTCATCCCTAAATCCACAGGCAATTTCCTGACACCCACGTCTTTACCAGGTAGCTCCTTAAGTCCTGAAATTCCACTTAAGAGCAGCTGGAAGGTGACGTGAACATTCAGCCCCAGAGCATGCCTGCAGCCTTGGTTGTGGACACATGCAGGTTGCATAGAAAGATTGCCCTGCAGTTCAGCCCACAGACAGCATCTTCTGCTCTGTCTTCCAAAATTGTTTCCACCAGTTGGAAATGTACTTTAAAAAAAGCCTTTATCAGGCCGGATGCAGTGGCTTACACCTATAATCCCAGCACTTTGGGAGGCCAAGAAGAGTGGATCACTTGAGGTCAGGAGTTCGAGACCAGCCTGGCCAACATGGTGAAACCCTGCCTCTACTAAACATACAAAAAAAAAAAAAAAAAAAAAAAGCTCGGTGTGGTTGTGCACGCCTGTAATCCCAGCTACTTGGGAAGATGAGACAGGAGAATCACTCGAACCTGGGAGGCGGAGGTTGCAGTGAGCCAAGATCACACCACTGCACTCCAGCCTGGGCGACAGAGCAAGACTTTGTCCCCCACCTGAAAAAAAGAACAAAAGCCTTCATCAAAATGAGAGGAGCCACCCTCATCGCAGTCTTGGAACCTTCTGGAGGACGCTATAGCCAGATATGGGGGGCGGAGCATGTTTTATGGTCAGCCAAACTCCCTAAGTCTCGTTGTCATATCCTTGCTCCTTGAAAATTATTTTCTTCATTTATTCTCTGACCCGAATGTATATTTGGGGGAGTATTTTGAGAGCAGAGAAAGGGAAGTGTGCTTTAGCCATAGTGAGAATGATTTAAGTAAGAATTTCCGGACAGTGAGAGTTGCTAGATGGGGTACAGGAAGCCGTTAGTAGGAAAGATTCTGGACTCTTTCTCTTGACCTTCATAAAAATAGAGTGGATTTTCACTAGAATGGAATGGCTGAGGTGTGGCCCTTCCTTATTTGGTTCTCTTGAGGCTTGTGAGACTGTAGATATCCTGTCTCACAGGGAGCCGGCCCAGTGCCAGAAAAACCGACCTGACCTTCTACTGCTAGGCAGGCTTCATTTCAGTGCTTCTCCCCATCACTTTAGATGAGTGGTTGGCCGAATTTCTTCCCCATCCCCACTTTTTCGGTTTTTTTTGTTTTTTGGTTTTTTTTGAGACAGAGTCTTGCTCTATCGCCCAGGCTAGAGTGCAGTGGTGCAATCTTGGCTCACTGCAACCTCCACTTCCTAGGTTCAAACGATCTCCTGTCTCAGCCTTCCGAGTAGCTGGGACTATAGGCCTGCATCACCATGCCCAGCTACTTTTGTATTTTTAGTAGAGACGGGGTTGCGCCATGTTGACGAGGCTGGTCTGGAATTCCTGACCTCAGGTGACCCACCCACCACAGCCTCCCACAAAGTGCTGGGATTACAGGCGTGAACCACCACACCTGGCCCCCACTTTTTTTTCAGGCAGGGTCTCGCTCTATCAACCAGCTGTGGTGCAGTGGTGCGATTACAGCTCACTGCAACCTCAACCTTCTGGGCTCAAGTGATCCTCCCATCTCAGCCTCTCCAGTAGCTGGGGCTGACAGATGTGCATTACCACGCCCTGCTAATTTTTTAAATTTTTAGAGAGACAGGGTCTCCCTCTGCTGCCCAGGCTGGTCTCCAACTCCAGATCCCAAGTGATTCTCCTGCTTTGGTCCTTCTCAAAGTGTTAAGATGGCAGGCGTGAGCCACTGCCAACACGCCCGGCCCTTCTTCCCTTTGATGATAAGAGCTTTACACATAGGAGTGCTCTCCATCCCCTCAATTCTGCCACAGTGAACCTCGCACCTTGCTTTCTCCAGGGAGCTGCCCCGTGATGTGAGTCTGCTTTCCAAGTTCCAAGCTGCCCTAGGATTTCCACATCTCTCCCGTCTGACCCAGTCCCTTAGTGGCCATTGGCAAGACATTTACAACTGTCCACTGTGTGCAAATAGAGGAACAAAGCGTCCCTATGATTCCGAGAAGTGGAGCAAACTGTGACTAGTCTGTGTTTTCTAAGGGAATTAAAGATAGCAGTTAGATTATTGCCATGTCTTACCCAGGGCTCATAATCCTGAGATTATGAGGAGACATAATCTCCTCATAACCAAGACAGAAGCATTTGGAAAGATCTAAGCTGCACCTCGTGGTACAGTAGCCACCAGCCACATGTGGCCATTGAGCAAAATGTGGCCAGTGCAAATGGAGAGGTATGCAAGTATAAATCACACGCCAGCTGTGTGCAAGCATAAATCACACGCCAGCTGTGTGCAAGCATAAATCACACGCCAGCTTGTGAAGGCTTCCTATGAAACTTAAGTAAAATGTCTTGGAAATGATTTTTGCCTTGGTGAGTCCGTGTTAAAATGATAATATTTTGGATATATTAAGATAAAATAAATATATAATAAATTTCACCTTTAAACTTTTTAAATATGGCTAAAAAAATTAAAATCTTGGCCCAGGTGTGGTGGCTCACGCCTGTAATCCCAGCACTTTGGGAGGCTGAGGTGGGCAGATCATGAGGTCGGGAGATCAAGACCATCCTGGCCAACATGCTGAAACCCTGTCTCTACCAGGCATGGTGGCGTGCGCCTGTAGTCCCAGCTACTCGGGAGGCTGAGGCAAGGGAATCACTTGAACCCGGGAGGTGGAAGTTGCAGTGAGTCGAGGTCACGCCACTGCACTCCAGCCCGGCAACAGAGCAAGACTCCATCTCAAAAAAAAAAAAAAAATTAAAATCTTACATTGGGCTAACTTTTGTGGCTCACGTTGTATTTCTTTTGGATGGCTATTTCTAGAGCAGTAGGCCCAAACCTTTTGGCACCAGGGACTGGTTTCATGAAAGACAATTTTTCCACAGATGGGGTGTGGGAGGTATGGTTTCAGGATGATTCAAGCATATTACATTTATTGTGCACTTTATTTCCATGATTACTACATTGTAACATATAATGAAATAATTCTACAGCTCACCATAATGTCAAATCAGTGGGAGCCCTGAGCTTGTTTTCCTGCAACTAGATGGTCCCACATGTGAGTGATGGGCATCAGGCATTAGAATCTTTTTTTTTTTTTTTAATTTTTGAGACAGAGTCTTGCTTTGTCACCAGGCTGGAGTGCAGTGGTGCAATCTCAGCTCACTGTAACCTTCGCCTCCTGAGTTCAAGTGATTCTCCTGCCTCAGCCTCCTGAGTGGCTGGGATTACAGGCAGGCGCCACCACACCCAACTAATTTTTGTATTTTTAGTAGAGACAGGGTTTCACCATGTTGGCCAGGACAGTCTCGATCTCCTGACGTCATGATCCACCCGCCTCGGCCTCCCAAAGTGCTGGGATTACAGGTGTGAGCCACCACGCCTGGCCTAGATTCTTATAAGGAGTGTGCAAACTAGATCCCTCACGTGTATAGTTCACAGTAGGGTTTGGACTCCTGCGAGAATCTAATGCTGCTGCTGATCTGACAGGAGGTGGGGCTCAGGCAGTAATGCAAGCAATGGGGAGAGGCTATAAGTATAGGTGAAGCTTCTCTCGCTGCTCATCTCCTGCTGTGCAGCCCCATTCCTAACAGGCCATAGACTGGTACCAGTCCATGGCCCAGGGGTTGGGGATTCCTGCTATAGAAGATAGAAAACAATTTAAGCTAGAGAAAATATTATGAAGGCAATCGAATTGTTTGGGGTTACCCAGATATAATACTGGATGTTTGGCACAATAATGACTACATTTTACAATTCTTTTTCTTTTTCTTTTTCTTTTTTTGTTTTATTTTGAGACGAAGTCTCACTCTGTCGCCCAGGCTGGAGTGCAGTGACGTGATCTCTGCTCACGGCAACCTCTGCCTCCCGGATTCAAGTGATTTTCCCACCTCAGCCTCCAAAGTTGCTGGGATTACAGGCACCCGCCATCATGCCCGGCTAATTTTTGTGTGTTTGTAGAGATGGGATTTCACTGTGTTGGCCAGGCTTCTCTGAAACTCCTGATCTCAGGTGATCCACCCGCCTTGGCCTCCCAAAGTGCTGGGATTACAGGCATGAGCCACTACACCTGGCCTACAATTCTTTATAGAATTTATATGGAGCATATCTTATTTAATCCTCACAGTAACTGTGTAAAGTAGGTGCCAAGCAAACAGAAATTCAGAAAGATTAAATAACTTGCTCAAGGTCACGTAGCTAGTGAAGTATAGGTAGCTCGAGCATAGGTCCTCTGATAGTATAGCCCATTCTCTTTTCACTGCACCATAACCAGTATATATAATAAAAACCCAAGATGCACAAGATATGATCTATTAATAGTTCACCTGGAATATGCTCCTCTGCCAGCCCCTGACACCAGAGCCATAAACGATGGCAACCAAAGACTTCGAACCTTATCTCAGGTCTGCAATGGAAGATGGGCTTACCCAGGTCATTTCATTCCTGTGAACTCACTTCCTAACCTATCTGGGAAAGCCTGAAACATGTGACACATCCTCATGAAGGACTTGTGCGTCCTGCGTAAGTCTCGGGCTAGCAGGTGCGGAAGACACTTCCACAGCAGTGGATGAAATAATGGTCGCCTTCCTGTCACTTTCCTCTGTCTGACAGCGATGCTGGTGATATCCCATCTTAAAGGTCGAGTACATTAATATGGGCTGTCAGTAAAATAGCACTGAGGGCAAGTAAATAGTCTGGGCTATTATGGGCTAGAAAAAAAAAGTATGACTTTTAAAAAATCTAGAACTGTAATAATCTTACCTAAAATAGGTGAATAAACTTGGTTCTCTTTTTTTTTGAGATGGAGCCTCACTCTGTCACCCAGGCTGGGGTGCAGTGGTGTAATCTCGGCTTACTGGCTTATTGCAACCTCCACCTCCTGGGTTCAAGCAATTCTCCTGCCTCAGCCTCCTGGGTTCAAGTGCTTCTCCTGCCTCAGCCTCCCAAGTAGCTGGGATTACAGGCACCTGCCTGCACCCCCAGCTTATTTTTTTATTTTTAGTAGAGGCAGGATTTCACCATGTTGGCCAGGCTGGTCTCGAACTCCTGACCTCAGGTGATCCACCCACCTCGGCCTCCCAAATGCTGGGATTACAGGTATGAGCCACTGCGCCCGGCCTAAACTTGGATTCTCTATGCACAGGTGCACACCCATGTTTATATTCACCCTCATAGCCCAGCCTTAGCAACTTCTGTGGTTAATGATATTCTGCAAAAATGCAAGAGATGGCCAGGTGCTGTGGCTCACGCCTGTAATCCCAACACTTTGGGAGGCCGAGGCGGGTGGGTCACCTGAGGTCGGGACTTTGAGACCAGCCTGACCAACATGGTGAAAGCCCGTCTCTACTAAAAATACAAAATTAGCCGGGCATGGTGGTGCATGCCTGTATCCCAGCTACTCGGGAGGCTGAGGCAGGAGAATCCCTTGAACGTGGGAGATGGAGGTTGCAGTGAGCCAAGATCGCACCATTGCACTCTAGCCTGGGCAACAAGAGCGAACTCCGTATCAAAAAAAAAAAATGCAGGAGATTGTTTTCTACCAAGTAAAGCAGGAATCCCCCCCAAAGTGCATGTTGCCAAGCAGAGAATATGGAGTTGATTCCGTGTCTTCCCAACTGAGTAGTGTGGGCAGGTGGGCTCATTGTGGTCTGCCTGCTGGGCCATCTACCGAGGCGTGCTCCAGGTCTGCCATCTGCTCCTGTCTGGTCTGAATCCACCAGGAGTTTCTGTCACAGACAAGGGCTGGGAAGGCGTGTGCAGAAGCTGGGAGCAGACAGAGGGACTCAGTGTTATGAACCTTCTGTCCGGGACCTCCCAGGCCACCAGGCCACCTCCTGAAACAAGAGCCAAAGGGGTTCAGGCAGCCCCACTTTGGGCTGACCTCACACCTCACTGCGATCCCATCATCATTTATTAGGCTCCTCTCTGCAAAGCTGGGCACTCCACCAAATGAGCAAAACAGATGTCTTCCCAGCCCCCAGGGGTGGCTGATAATATTTAACATTTGAAAAGCACATGGTGAAGAAAGACATGTTAAGATATAGAGCACAGACAGATAACGCAATGGTAAATCTATTTGTAATAAAAAACGCATTGAGTGATGGAGAGGAATAAGTAATAGTCCATAAAATATACTCTTGGGGAGCACAAGCAGCTAAGTCGTTTCCCCCTTGGTAAGGAGGGAGGAGACACGATCCATCTTCCTTCTTCAGCCAAGGCCTTTGTAGAAAAGTCGGTAAGCTTTCTTTCTGCCCTGGTTAGAACAAAGGGGAATTCCAGTCTCCCCAAGAGGCTGTGAGAGAGGGCTGAGCATCAGGATACAGCAGATTGATGCGATCATCTAGGGAACCCCCCGCCACGTATACACACACACATACACACACACGTACACACACACACTCACACCCAGGTGCTGGTTGAGGAGAGGAGAAGAGACCATCCCCATCTCCCCAGCCTAATGGGTCCACGCTGCCAGTTGCCTGGCAACACCCCTTCTTTGCGCCCCTGCCCCCCTCCCCCTTCTTCCTGAACCACCTCCATGTCTGTGCCCCTTGTCCCTTTGATGCCAATTTTAACCTGTTGTAAAATGTATTCATTGAAACCATTTGAAATTGCCAATATTTGGCAGACTTTGTCCTGCTAAGGGGACCATTTCATGTGGCTCAAACATAAAGGGAGAGAGAAAAAAAGGGAGAGAAGACTTAGCCCTCCAGAACATTGCAGGTGGTTGTTTCTTTTACTACTGAGTTATTTTTTCCGTGATATCTTCACAAAATCCTTTCCATGTCCTCCCTATGGTGCCCCATAGGAGACTCTGTGCAGATGGGAGCCTCAGGATAGGACATTAAACTACATGCTCCTAGTTTCTGTCTTTCTGCTAAGGGGGGATAAGAAGGGATTGGGGAGATTAAAACAAACTCAACTCACAATGCAGTTCTGCAAAATGCAAACGACTGTATTTACAGGGGAAAGGCACACACGTGTGCACACACCTCTATGTAGAGCATAAGGATGGGGTAACAGGGACCCAAGGGGTAACAAATCTGTGGCTGTCATCATTTTTATTAATCCATAACTCACAGTTTGATTTTGGGCACATTGCTTAATTCAAGTACTTGCTTGTTTGGTAAATATTTATTATTTGTCTACCGCCGTGCTATGCAGATCTAAGCATCCGTTTATTTGGGTTAGGAGTTCCTGTCTAGAGGTGGTCAATGATTATTTTGGTTGCAGAACTTTTTACAAGTCCAGGAGTGGCTGGTTCTTCCGTTTCCTAAAATGGGCTGAGTGTTCTTCCTCAGCTCTGCTGTGCCTGGAATGGCTTCCCTTGTCCACACATCCCACCTGCTGGACCCTGTCCTTTCTTGTAAGGGGATCCAGGAGGACATGAGGAGGCAGATTTACTCATCTGGCAGCCTCTGCTGCAACTTGTCCCATCCAGTGGAAGGAAGGAAGGGAGGAAGGGAGGAAGGGAGGGAGGGAAGGAGGGAGGGAGCGAGCGAGCCCCTCCCCTGAGAGAGGAGTGCAGCCTGGCCAGGTATCCCTGGTGGTGGAGGGAGGAAGCGAATGGTCTGGGGAAATCTCAGCTGCTCTGTATTTTTCTCTGAGTCTTCTACCCCAGCGGGCCTTCCCTATCGCCCTTGAATCTCTGTTTGTGGCTTCCTGGCTTGCCCGGCACAGAGCTGAGAGTTCAGCTGTCAAAGCCATGTGGAAGATTTCCATATTTTGCCAGAGCCCCTGTCCCACCCCTGCGGCCGCCCACTAGGTCTTTGTGACTGAACACCTCGGTGGCAGCCCCAGCACCTCATGGCAACCAAACCCCATCATTCCCACTCCTCCTCCAACCCGGGTCATCTTGTTCTTGCCCCTGCTTTGAAAGCCAGCCCACAGTTCTCCAAATCGGCCAGGCTTTAGAAGCCAGGAAATTTTTTTCTGTGCCCCTCAATGACATCCTTAAGTCTTGCCTGTTTTTTCACTGGTAAGGGAACAACCTTCCTTCTCCTATCCAATACATGCCCCAGTGTAGACATTTGCCACCCTGGACTCAGCGTCCTCTGTGTGCCCATTGTCACCAGAGCAGCTCCTTGCCACCCTGCCTAGTTCCATGTTCCTGGCCATCCCCATTTGTCCTATATGACACTACCAGAGTATCCATCCTTCCAGGCTCCTTCATGACTTACCCCTGCTCAGGAGCCATCAACAGCCCATACTATTGGATTGCTCTGTTTGACTCTCGAGTTCCTCCATGATATGACTGTGAGCTGTTTACGAGAGACAGTGTATCAGAGAGGTGAGGAGTACAGTTGTGCCCAAACTACCTACTCTCTGGGCAGGCCCTATGCCATTATAGTCACCACACTCTGCCCAGCGGAGCTGGGGCCTTGAACTTTACAATTGCAGGGAGTTGCATCCATAGTAATGGACAGAAGCCACCATGTGACCCTACTATAGAGTCTTGTAGACCAACGATTCTCAAACTTCTTTTTGCTGCAAAATTCTTTGTCCAATATCAGCACATGGAGAGGGTCTGAACCCCATCATCTTCACCCCCAAGCCCACTGACAGGGAGGCTCTGCAGGGATCTCAGCAGACTCCTGTGGGTTTGCAAATCTCTGCTTTAGGTAGAAACCAGATGATAGAAAATGTAAGCATCCTTTATGCTAATAAGCAAACACATTCCTGAAAAGTTCAATGTATTAGTTGGTGCGAAAGTAATTGCATTAAAAGTAATGGCAAAAACCGCAATTACTTTGGCACCAACCTAACAGATTGAACCTGAATTTTATACACCATATTTCAAATGCTTTGGGAAATTATATAGCTTAGTGATTAATCATCATATTAGCTAATTAAACGCTTATTTTTGTACCAGACTCTGTTCTAAGCGTTTAATATGTGCTGAGTCATCTTTTCAGCCCCACAACTCTATGAGGTAGGTAACTGTTATTATTCCCATTTTTTCAGATGAGGAAATTGGGGCACAGAGAAGTAAAGTAACTTATTCAGAGTTGTACAGCAAATGGGAGAACTGATTCAAAACCAGGCCACCTGAATGCAGAGGGCCAGCAGGTTCCAGCACGCTGAGAGCACAGGCTCTGGGGCCGGTTGGGTTGGCTTCAAAACCTGACTCTGATGCTTGACAGCTTCGTGACCTTGGCCATTTGCACAACCTCCTTAACCTTCAGTTTCTTCATCTGTAAACGGAAAACACTGGCTGCCTCCTGTCTTGCTGCTCTAATTTTCTCTGTAAATTGAAACTAGTACCTGCCTCATAGACTTGTGATTAGGGTTAAATTCACTAGAACATCTGAAGCGCCCCCAAGACTGTCTGGCACAACATGGGCATCTCTTAGGCTGGGATCAGAGGCCTCGGCCAGACTGCTTAGTAGCTATGGTAACCCAAGCAAGTCACTGGCCTTTGCTACCTCGTGTGTAAAATGGGAATGTTAACTACCTTGGCTTTTGAGGAAAGCATTTAGGAGACTATTAAGTGCTACGTAATTTATGGTGCTATTATCCCTAATAATCTGGTCTTCTATACGATTTCATGCAAGGCTTCATGGAGTAGTCGTAGAGTTCAGTATCAGTTCGCTTGAAAAGTGATGGGTTGACAGTCCATCAAAAAATGTCTTAACTGCCCAACCTTCCAGATCTCCAACACATCATCCCCTGATCTTTTCATGAACACTGGTGATTACTGCTCATCCCTCCAACGCCATATATAACTCACGTGTCAAGGTCATAGGATGACAGGCAGAATATATATGCACATGTGTTCATACTGAGTTCAGATTACCATCTAAATAAGTGGACTAGGTTTTGTGCTCCAGTGATGTCAAATCAGTCATCATTCTTGGGGATAAAATAGAAAACATGATTTCAATGGTTGCGTCCCAGTATCATGTAAATGACCCCATCCTTAATGCTTTATATTAAAATGATACTGAAGCACAACTATATCCGAATGGATCATATTGGTTTTGATCTGTGGGAAGGTCTGTACTGAAGGCACACTGTATCCCTTATCAAGCAGACAGTGATTGGTCTTTCCAGCCCATTACTCATACACGAAATTGCCACAAGTTCATGTACTAACTGTTGCTTCCCAATAGGGGCTGTATCCTTCCTAGAGACTGCAGTGTGTGATTTTGTAGCACACGGTGGGACACATGTTTAGAGGTATTCCAGCATATTCTCGTCAACTGTGCGAGACTCAGAAGAGCATGCGACTAGCAGGGCCTGCTAGAATCCCAGTGATCTTTGACCATTCCCTGGAGAAACACATTCTCCAGGAAATGCCAAAGTGCCACTTCAAACTGATCAAGAATTTCTTTCTTTTAGGGAAGAGGATTTTAAAATATCACATGCAGTCCTTTTAGGGTAGCAATAGATCAGTAAGTACAGTGATTCTTAAATTTTAAATTGTCGATAGATCTTAAGATATGTTACTACAATAAAGTGGGCTGGATGTTGGTATTATCAAAATTCTTTATCGGCATTCCTTTACTTTGGCCCTTCTTCTTAAAATAGTGTCAATCTCTTATAAATAACAAAAAATATCAGTAGACCATATTGATACAAAGGTGTTTTAGAACTGTAATAATCCTCCAAAAGGATAATGACCTCAGTACTCCATTTCATTTAACCACAGATGAGTAACAGAGTTAGAGAAGTGTGGGTAAATCACCGATTTTCACTCACCTTTGGGAGATTAACATTAAACATTGGTTTAACATATAAACCAATGACTATGTGATGTCTAAAGCCTTCAGTGTTAAGTTTGGTGGGTCTGTCAACCGCACACACACACACTCACATACATATACTCATGTACACACATACACAAACATGCACACACTTGAATACACACTCACATATGCATTCATATAACACACACACACTCTCCTACATACAATGCATAAATCTTAGAAAGATTTCTAAACCCTTAGCCTTTAGTTCAACTACAGTATTCTCACCAAATTACATTCATGAGCAAGAAAAAAATGATAATCTTTCCACACAGTTTCTCTTTAATTGGTGGAATTAAATGCAGTTAATTCGAGGTAAGTTCTAGAGGCTCCTTGACTTGTGTCCTCTCTGCAGGGAGTGGTTACACTGCTGCTGGGATGCCCCAGCAGCCCAGGCATCACCTCCTTGCACAATAATGTTCAAAAGCAGGAAAGGGGCTGGGCGCAGTGGCTCACGCCTGTAATCCCAGCACTTTGGGAGGCTGAGACAGGTGGATCACCTGAGGTCAGGAGTTCGAGACCAGCCTGGCCAACATGGTGAAATCCCATCTCTACTAAAAATACCAAACTTAGCCAGGCATGGTGGTGGCCGCCTCTAATTCCAGCCACTCAGGAGGCTGAGGCAGGAGAGTTGCATGAACCGGGCAGGTGGAGGTTGCAGTGAGCCAAGATGGTGCCACTGAACTCCAGCCTGGGCGACAGAGTGAGACTATATCTCCAAAATAAAAGCAGAAAAGAGACTTTCTCCCCATGGTGACTTTTTTTATCATAGAGGAAATTATTCCCCAGATGTCCCTCCCCACTCCTCGATTCCGAACTCCACCCCAGACCACAGCTGGTCCATATTATTCCCATGTCTGAAGCAGTCACTCACACTCACACAGGGAGCAGAATCAAGGTGACTGATTGAAATCAGCAGTTCTCAAAGCGCGGTCCTAGACAAACAGCCTCAGTGTCACTTGGGATGTGGAAATGCAAGTTCCCAGTCGGCACCCCCAATATACTAAGTCAGAAGTTGGGAGTGGGTCCCAGCGATGAAGCCAGAATCCCATGCAGCACAGGCTGTCTGGAGCCTGCATACTTGGTACTACATGTTGGATTAAGGCTGTAGCAGTTGAACACAGGGAAGAGTGCAGATTGTACACCTTTCTGGAGCTTCCCTCGGAGGCTCACAGGTAGAGGCAGCATGATGCAGCAGTTCCCAGACTTTTTGATTTCAGAGACCAGAAAATTTACAGATGAAAGGCAGGTGGGGCTGCAGTCATTTTTTTGTATTTGCCAAGTCAGTATATGAAAAATATTATCATCTACTTTAGCCTTCATTTACATAATAAGAAACACCACACCAAAAAGGATATGAAATCAGAATAAAGCACTGTCTTTTATTTTTATTTATTTATTTTTTTAGAGGCAGGGTTTTGCTTTGTCACCCAGGCTAGAGTGCAGTGGCACGATCATAGCTCACTGCAGCCTTGAATAAGGACAGTCTTTTAAATAAGACACATTTAGCTTTATTGAAAGTTTACGTAACATTTATCCTATTTTTCTCATTTTGCCGCTGACCAACAGAAAATGTACCAGCACTTAAGAGCCACCAATGCGGGAAAAGCTCGCACGGTTTGAATTCTGTCTCATCTCATGTAGATGGTCTGTGGCCTTGGGAAATGTTTTTACCTTTATGAACCTCAGCTTTCTCGTTACTAAAATGGGAATTATAAGTACCTTGCAGGATTTTGGTGAGATTTAGAGATAAGGAAACCAACCACCTGATCTCTGGAAGATGGGTGTCCAATCAGTGGGGGCTGGGACCATCAGAAGGCTGACTCAGTGTTATTGACTGGGCTCATGCACGAATGAATGGCTAGCAGAGACAAAAATTCATGATCTGTTTCCTCATTTATTTGAGACAAAAGGAACAGCTGAACTATTTTAAGCAAACCCATGTGTATGGACTAGATGACACTCAGAAGACAGGAAGGAGAGCATAGAAATGGGTCACAGAATCACCAAATTATTCTTGGGATAATTGTTTGGATTCCTAAAGTTCAACCAACCTTGGGGGTTTGTTGACCCCAAACCCCTCTGCCTTCAAGTGTTTGGAATCATTCAGAAATAATTCCAGCTGCTTAATAGCCTCTCTGTGACTGACAAAGCCCTGTTGTGAGAGGAACAAGGTATTGCAGTGTTACGTGCTGAGTGGGTGGGCAAGAGGAAGGATAGTTGTAATATCGCGGTGCAATTCTGGCACTAACCACCTGGAATTAATGCAGATTTCACAGGTTTAAGAGCAGAGTCCCCAACAAGATAGCTCTCAGTTTGGATGCCAGCTGCAAGGTTGGGGGTCCCCATACTACCTTTACTTTGATCAACTGGCTGCAAATATGAGGGTTCCTGTGACCTCCTCCAGCTCAATAATTTGTTAGAATGACTTGCCAGAACTCTGGAAAGTGCCATACTCATGATGAAGGTTATATTATATAGGAGGCTAGCCAGGGCCCACCAAATGAGGAGACATATCGGATAAGGCCTGGGAGGGTCCCACATGCAGAATATCTGTGCTGTCTCCTCCTGGAGTTACAGTGCAACACTCTCCTGGCACATTGATTCTTTTCACCAATGGGAAGGCTCCACTGAGTCTCAGCATCCTGAGTTTTTATTGGGGTTTCATTATGTAGGCATGATTGACTGAATCCTTGGCCATGTGATTGGACCCAATCTTCAGTCTCCTTCTCCTCCCTAGAGGTTAGGAGGTCAAGCTGGTCACACATGGCTCAAATCACATGTTTGGTCTTTCTGCTGATCAGTCCCCATTCCAAGTCATTCTCGTTAGCGTAAACTCAGGGGTGATCCAAAGGGTTCGTGAATAACAAAGATAATCCTATTACTCAGGAAATTCCAAGGGTTTCCTGTCTGCCTCCCCAAAATCAGGGACAAAAGCCAATCAAATTCTTTATTTTAAAATAGTAGCTAATGATGCAGGCATCCAGAGTCTTAAACCTTGGCCTGAGATTGTTGAAACAAGACAAAAGTTAATGTATGAAGTCTCTACTACTCCCAAGCATGAACTGTAACATTAGACCACTTTTTAATTTCATCTATTTACTTATTTAGATAGGGGTCTCACTCTGTCACCCAGGCTGGAGTGCAATGGCATGATCACTGCAGGCTCAACCTCCTGGGCTCAAGCCATCCTCCCACCTCAGCCTCCCTAGTAGCTTGGACGGCAGACATGCACCACCATGCCTGTCTAATTCTTTTATTTTCTGTAGAGATGAGGTCTCACTGTGTTGCTCAGGCTGGTGTCGAACTCCTGGCTCAAGTGATCCTCCCACCTTGGCCTCCCAAAGTGCTGGGATTATAGGCATGAGCCACTGCACCTGGGCCTAGACCACTTTTTTTTTTTTTTTTTTTTTTTTGAGACAGAGTCTCACTCTTTTTGCCCATGCTGGAGTGCAGTGGTGCAATCTCAGTTCACTGCAACCTCCACCCCCTGGGTTCAAGCGATTCTCATGCCTCAGCGTCCCTAATAGCTGGGATTACAGGCATGTGCCACCACACCAGCTAATTTTCATATTTTTAGTAGAGATGGGGTTTCACCATGTTGGCCAGACTGGTTTTGAACTCCTGACCTCAAGTGATCCACCCACCTCCACCTCCCAAAGTGCTGGGATTACAGACATGAGCCAACCCACATGGTCCTTAGACCACTTTTTAACTGTCACCATATTAGGCAGCTCCTACTGCCAGAACAAAATCCCATAGACTGGGTGGCTTAAACACCAACATTTATTTCTCACAGTTCTTGAGGCTAGAAGTCCAGGATCAGAGTCTCGGCAGGTTTGGTGTCTCCTGAGGCCTCTCTCCTTGGCTTGTGGACATCTGCCTTCTCCCTGTGTCCTCACTTGACCTTTCCTGTATGCTGGAGTATCCCTGGTTCTCTTCCCCTTCCCAGAAGGACCCAGTCCTATAAGGACTCAGTCCCACCCGTATGACCTCATGTAACCTGAATTACCTCCTAAAGATCCTATCTTCAAATACAGCACATTCTGAGGTATGCTGGGGGTTAGGACTTTGGGAATGAATTTTAGGAAGGCACATAGTTCAGTCCCTAATAGTGACCTCGAGCAAATGACCTCTTTAAGCAATTGTGAGGTATTAAGGCAGCAATGTGTGCAAAGCCACCCACCACAGAGCATCCTGAGACAGCCATGGGCCTCACTCCGTCATTTTTATGGGGACACACTGTGCTGCCTGGGATGGCCCTCTGCTTTCTGCACCTGGCAAGTCCATGCTTCACAGGAGTGGTCTGCTCTGCTCTGGCTCTGAAGACAGCAGGCTCAGTGTTTCTCCAGGGAAAGTCAGGCCTCCAGCTGGGGCAGCACACGCCGGCTCAGACCTGAGTCATCACTCTGGTGTTAGGAGTCCACTCCTCCCAATCTCAAGCACTGCGGGACATGGCTGGTGGCTCAAGGCCCCCTTCCTTTCCTGAACCAGGAGCCTGTATGCCGTGAGCTATGATGTGGGCCTGGTTTGCTGAGCCTGGAGCCGGTGTGTCTTTCACATGACCATGTGGCAATCTGGAAAAGTCCATGTGTCTTAAGCTCTCAGTGTCGTACAAGCTGAAAGGAAAAAGAAAACAGGAGGATGCCAATGGTACCCAAAGCCAGCTTAACTGAGGTCTCAGCGAAAACCTTAGGACTTTACAACTACATCTACAGATGCCCTCTGCATTACTCTGGTGCGTGTTTTATGGCAGGAATCCTGTTGGCAGAGATGACCACAGAGGAGGATCACTCAGAAAGCATTTTCTCAAAAACTATAATTTCTTTAGTCTCCTGTTCAGGTGGATAATTAAATAAATGGTGATTCTCCCAAAATGCCTTTAGAAATGGTGGTCCTGGCTGGATGTGGTGGCTCACACCTATAATTCTAGAACTTTGAGAGGCCAAGGTGGGAGGATTGCTGAAGGCCAAGAGTTCAAGAGCAGCCTGGGCAGGACAGCAAGACCCCATCTCTAAAAAACAAACAAACAAAAATTTTAATTAGCTAGGTGTGGTGGCATGCACCTGTAGTCCCAGCTACTAAGAAGACTGAGGTGGGAGGATCACTTGAGCCCAAGAGTTCAAGGCTGTAGTAAGCCAAGATCCACCACTGTACTCTAGCCTGAGTGACAGAGCAAGACCCTATCTCTAAAAAAAAAAAAAAAAAAAAAAGGAAATGATTCTTCCAGCCAAGCCCTAAAGTCATATTAATCATTGCATTTATCTTAATCATCATTGGATGGTTTTTATTCAATGTCCTGGTTAAGGTCAGTATTTTAGACTGTATAATAAAGAAAACGGGCAATGTCCCCATCTCCCAGGAACTTACAGTCTAAGGTCCATATTGTAAGGTATGTAGCAAACAGAACATAGGCAGGCGTGGTGGCTCACGCCTGTAATCTCAGCACTTTGGGAGGCTGAGGCAGACGTATCACTTGAGGTTAGAAGTTTGAGGCTAGCCTGGCCAACATGGTGAAACCCTGTCTCTACTAAAAATACAACAATTAGCTGGGCATGGTGGCACATGCCTGTAATCCCAGCTACTTGGGAGGCTGAGGCACCAGAATTGCTTGAACCCATGAGGCAGAGGTTGCAGTGGGGCAAGATCGTGCCCCTGCACTCCAGCCTGGGCAACAGAGCGAGACTCAGTCTCAAAAAAAAAAGGGAGGGAGAGGAAAGAAAACAGAACAGAGAGGAAGCAATGCAACAAACTGAGAAGCAGAGCAGCAAGAGACGAGTTTATAAAAGGAGATCATAAATGGCACATTGTGGCTGGGCGTGATAGTTCATGCCTGTAATCCCAACACATTGGGAGGGCGAGGCAGGAGGATCATTTGGGCCCATGAGTTTGTGAACAGCCTGGGCAACGCAGGGAGATCCCCATTTCTAAAAAAAAAAAAAAAAAAAAAATTAGCTCTGCATGGTGGTGCACGTCTGTAGTCCCAGCTACTGGGAAGCCTAAGGCAGGGTGGCTTGAGCCCAGGAGGTAGAGGCTTCAGTGAGCTATGATCATGCCACTGCACTCAGGCCTGGGCAACAGAGCAAGATCCTACCTCTAAATAACTAAATAAAGAGATAGCACATTGTAATTCAGCAATCTTTCCTGTGATGTGTTAAATAAGGAGATGATTAGAGAAGAAAAGGTATGCCCTGTTTTTCATGGAAAGGAAGGTTCTAGAAGAGCTAAGCCTGCTTTCTTCCTCCATCCCCTTAAGAGGTCTTCATTGGGCAGGTCACCATAGTAGCCACCAGATTCCTGATTGCTGTCATGTCGTCAGAACAGGAAGCAGGAAGAAGAGAGTGAGGAAATGAAGGGAAGATAGAAAATATCGAACCCAACAGTTCTGTGCAACCAGAGATGTGTGTGTTAAGGGTACAACTTGCAGAAGAGGAGTGGGATTGGGATTGGATGGAGGAAAGCTGGGCGTAGTGCATGATGGTACAATATTCACATCTTCTTGTTGAATGCAAGGTTGCACTGCCAGTCAGCGTACCTGTGAACATACTGGTGCCCACAAAGAGATGAGATGGACCTTGAGTAATGACATCGCCTGAGTGGATAAGAAATTAGAAGCTGCCTCATCTGGCCAACTGTTAGAAAAAGTACAGTGGCTGCAAATGTGACCCTGTGATCTTTTGTAACTGCTGTAGTCTCCCCACTGCCAGCTTTCTGATCTGTGGAAAGCTCTAAACAGTTTCATTAAACAAGGTCAGGAATCTTGGCTGGAATTCTTGGCTTCTCAGGGCTTGTCATGGGAGAGGCCAGCACTCGAGGCCCAATCAGGACTCCACAATCCAAGTGTCAGGGCCCCTGAACCTTGCTGGGCTCGGCCCAGTAGTCTTTGGGAGAAGTTTCTTTGCAGCTCACTGACCATATTAAGGGAGGGAGAAAGGCAGCAGTTACGGCGGTTTAAACTGGTATTTGTAATTTTGGGTGGTTCTCTCAAAGAGCAACCCCCTTGAGGAAAGCATTTCTGGAGCCAGTATTTCCAAAAATGTGCTGGAGAGGGGTCTGCGTCAAGTAAGTTTGGGAAATGCCTCACCATCCTCACCATGTGTTCCCATGTGAGATGTGGGCACATTTGCTTAAGAACCACTGAGGAACCGGCCGGGTGTGGTGGCTCATGCCTGTAATCCCAGCACTTTGAGAGGCTGAGGCAGGCAGATCATGAGGTCAGGAGCTCGAGACCGTCCTGGCTAACATGGTGAAACCCCGTCTCTACTAAAAATACAAAAAATTAGCCGGGCGTGGTGGTGGGGACCTGTAGTCCCAGCTACTCGGGAGGCTGAGGCAGGAGAATGGCGTGAACCCGGGAGGCGGAGCTTGCAGTGAGCCCAGATTGCGCCACTGCACTCCAGCCTGGGCAACAGAACGAGACTCTGTCTCAAAAAAAAAAAAAAAAAAAAAGAACCACTGAGGAACCCTGGAGTGAAGACCCCTGGTTAGTCAGTCTTTCCAGGCCCTCCTTGCCATGAAAAACCCTCCCTCCTGGGCCACAAACTCATTTTGGGGTATGTGACTTCTTCAGTTTTGGAGGAACCAGGACCCGATGTAATTAACACTCTGGGAAATGCTATAACTGGCTCTGTCAAGACCATGTGAGACCTATTCCAGCTCTGCTAGGGGTAACGGGTGGCTCCAAACAAGACACTTCGCATTTCTGTTTCTCTGTTTCCTCCCCCGCGCCCCCCAAAAAATTGTCAATTTCTGTACCACCTCTTTTTCCTTCCCAGGAAAACTACCAAGATCAAGGAAATGACATAAAAATACTTTGGGCTGTGGTGTGACCAAAATGTCAGATGAGTGCTATGAGAGTTTCTTCCAAGACAGACTGATGTCCATCCCTTAAAGAATAACCAAAATCCTGGCCCGGCGCTTTGGCTCACACCTGTAATCCCAGCACTTTGGGAGGCCGAAGCAGGCGGATCACCTGAGGTCAGGAGTTCAAGACCAGCCTGGCCAACATGGCAAAACCCCGTCTCTACTACAAATACAGAAATTAGCCAGGTGTGGTAGCTCACACATGTAGTCCCAGCTACTCAGGAGGCTGAAGCAGGAGAATCCCTTGAACCCAGGAGGCAGAGGCTGCAGTGAACTGAGATCGTGCCACTGCACTCCAACCTGGGCAACAGAGTGAGACTCCATCTCAAAAACAAAAATGAAAACAAAATCTTGAATTCTCTGCTGAAGTGTTTAGTGCCAGGGTCATAGTAGACACTCTCTAAATACTTAGTGAATTAATGAATAAAAATAATAATACAATGGTCCCCAACCTTTTTGGCACCAGGGACCTGTTTCAAGGAAGACAATTTTTCCAGACTGGTGAAAGGGGGAGGGGGGTGGTTTGGGGATGATTCAAGCACATTACATTTCTTGTGCACTTTATTTCTATTATTATATTGTAGTATCTAATGAAATAATTCTACAACTCACCATAATGTCCTGTCAGTGGGAGCCCTGAGCTTATTTTCTTGCAACTAGACTGTCCCATCTGGGGGTGATGGGAGACAGTGACACATCATCAGGCAGTAGACGCCTGATGGAGCACACAACCCAGATAGCTCGCATGCACAGTTCACAATAGGGTTCACGCTCCTATGAGTATCTAATGCCACCACTGATCTGAAGGGAGGTGGAACTCAGGCGATAATGCGCGATGGGGAGCGGCTGTAAATACAGATGAAGCTTCACTCACTCTCCTGCCACTCACCGCCTGCTGTGGAGCCCGGTTCCTGTACTGGTCCGTGGCCCTGGGGGTTGTAGATTCCAGTAATAATATATAAGGACTATAGAACTATATGTAAAGGTATATAACCACAAATAAAATGATGACTGTTTACATGCCAGGCATACAACCATTACCCTTGTAAGTTTTCACTAATTCTTGAGGACAACCGTAGGATAAACTGTTGTTATCTCCATGCCACTGTTGAGGAAACTGAGGCACAAAGAGTTAAGTAGGTTGCTGAGGTTCACACAGCTCCACGAGTGAAGTAACTGGGCTCAAAGCCAAGTTCGGCGGCTATCAAAGCCCTCCTCTTAACCATTACACTTGCCGCTGTGCTGAATGAATGCATTTTGAAAAGGATAAGAAAGCATATTTCTTTCTATGCATCCTAATGACCTCCATCTCCGGCCACCCCCTGGCAGCCTCACTCTTGGGTCTTAGATAGATGATATCATCATGACATGTTTTCCGTGCACGCTGCTATCACGGGGAATTATCTGATTGTCTGGAGGTCCATTTGCTGAAGTGGGACAAAGGGAAAAACTAGGCAGAGAAGAATTTCGGAGGTAAGAATGAGGTCTTGTGTAGTCAAGAGGGGAAATGTTAACCCTGTCAGCTTAAAAAGCCATTTGCCTCTGTCTCTCGCTCATTTAAATCACCCACTGTTAATAGCCTTCCTGGAAATGTGTCCCATGGCAACACAGGCTGGTCTCAGTTCCCTGTTCACCCCCTGTGGAGCCCCGTGCCTTGTTCTCCTGATGTGCTTTGTAATGCTGAAGATGACTCTCTGGACCAGAAATTTCAGACGCATCAATTTCGTCTTCCCTCTGCCCCGAGGGATGAAGTCAGTTCTTCAAAAGTTTTCTTTCTAACGTCAGGCTTTCAAATTCTGGTATCCTTTGACTATTCAGAGATTAATACTTAGAGGAACTCGAAGAAGCCTCCGGGGGAAGGGGCTTGATATCTCACCATTTTTCTTCCTCCTGGAGAAGAGCACAAAGGACTGTGCTCATGTCTGCAGGCCGGGTTATATTTTAGGGAAGACGGGACTAATTTGTGTCCAGAGACCGGTTTCTTAGGAGAACTGGTTAGGCTGCCTGGCTGCTTGTTTTTTTGGTTTTGTTTTGTTTTGTTTTGTTGTTGGTGGTGGTTTTTGTTTTGTTTTGTTGTTGTTGTTGTTTTCTGAGATGGAGTCTTACTCTGTTGCCCAGGCTGGAGTGCAAGGGTGCAATCTCAGCCCACTGCAACCTCCACCTCCCAAGTTCAAGCGATTCTCCTGCCTCAGCCTCCCAAGTAGCTGGAATTACAGTCACCCACCACCGTGCCCAGCTAATTTTTATATTTTTAGTAGAGACAGGGTTTCGCCATGTTGGCCAGGCTGGTTTTGAACTCCTGATCTCAGGTGATCCACCCACCTCCCCCGTGGCCTCCCAAAGTCCTGGGATTACAGGCGTGAGCCACTGCACCTGGCCTGCTTGGTGTTTTTCAAATCAGCTTATACATTCCCAAGGAGGAGGACATTTCTCCTTCTGCACCCACTTTGGACTTAACTTTTAAGCGCCCAGAGCCTGCCTCTGGGTCAGACTACCTGGCTTTGAGGCCCAGCTCCACTATGTCATAGCCGGGTGATGTGGGAATGATCATAACAATAACTTCTGCCGCATAGGGTTGTTGAGATGATTAACTGCAATCCTGTATAGATTAGTGGGCTCTTGTAAAGACTTACGAGATGCTAGGCATTGTTCTAAGGGCTTTCTCTGTTAGAAGGCTTTTGATCCTCACAACGCTCCAATGAAGCAGGTACTGATATTGTATTGACAGGTTCATTTAACCTGCCTGAAGCCACACAGCCAGTAAGGAGCTCCCAAATCTGGGCCCTTAACCACCGGGCACAGGGCAGATGCCCCATGAATGTCAGGAGTTATGTGGCCACTCTGTGAGCTCCTGAAGGTTGGTGATATGGTTTGGCTGTGTTCCCACCCAAATCTCACCTTGAATTGTAATAATTCCCATGTGTCAAGGACAGGGACAGGTGGAGATAATTGCATCCTGGGGACGGTTTCCCCCATACTGTTCTCATGGTAGTAAGTAAATCTCACGAGATCTGATGGTTTTATAAATGGGAGTTCCCCTGCACAAGCTCTCTCTTGCCTGCCACCATGTAAGACATCTCTTGCTCTTCCACCATGATTGTGAGGCCTCCCCAGCCATGTGGAACTGTGAGTCCATTAAACCTCTTTTTCTTTATAAATTACCCAGTCTCAGGTATGTCTTTATTGGCAATGTGAGAACAGTCTAATACAGTCAGGGACCATGGCTTCCTATGGCAGATCCGTGGCACCCATCACCCTACCCAGCACGAGTGGGTGCTCGATAAATACTGTTCTGAATCCAGGGAGACGTATGTGTGAAGGCAGACTGTACACGGAAAGGCATCAGCATTCTAATTACATCACAAATATGCATTTCCCCACAACACAGTGATTCTTTCCAGATGCTCATTCCTAGTTGCACTCATTAGAATCAACCGATTCCCACTTTGGGAGGCTGAGGTAGGAGGATTGCTTGAGGCTAGGAGTTCAAGACCAGTCTGGGCAACATAGCAAGACCCTGTCTCTATAAAAAATTTAAAAATTAGCCGGGTGTGGTGGCATTCACCTCTAGTCCCAGCTACTTCGGAGGCTGAGGTGGGAGGATCACTCCCACCTACCCCCTGGCCTGCAGGCCTCACCCTCTAGTCCCCTAGGGGTGTGCTTGGAGATCTAGGCCATCCCCAGCTTCCTAGCAGGATCCCAAGAGTTCAAGGTTGCTGTGAGCTATAATTGTACCACTGTACTCCAGCCTGAGCGACAGAGTGAGACCCTTTCTCTAAATAAAGAAAAAGAAAAAAGAATCCACAGATTCCTCGACCCACCCAAGACCAATCAAGTCAGAATCCCGAGGGTGCCCCAGGCATCTCTGGCTTTTTAAACTGCCCCGCTGATTCGAATGTGCTCGCAAGGCTGAAATCACTAGTTTAGAAGATCCAGGTGACATTTCCGCACAGACCTCCTGCTTCCTGTTCTGAAACCTCTCACTCTGGACGAAGCACGAGGGTCTGTTTGGAGGAAGGAATCCTAAGAGGGCAGTGGACAATCCTTGATGCTGGTATTGCTGTGGACACACGGGAAGGGCACTTCAATCAAGCAGCTAGAAAGGACAGCTTGGGATGCAGCTTGGAAGAGCGGCCAAGAGGGAGCAGCCGAAAGCAGGCAGGAAAAGCAGTGTCTGAGTTCACCCCCGGTGAGCTGGGCCGGCAACTCGGTTTTCTTGGTGTAATTCATTGGTTCTACTGGTGTAATGGATCATCAGAGCCCACCTCACTCATGCGCATTAGAATGGAAGTCCAGGCCAGGGTTTTCATTTTGCTTTTGTTCTGTTTGATTTTTCCCTCCACTCTGACAGAGGAAGTGAAAGTCTTGAAGATTACGTGCCAGCAGGAGATTGCTGTTGTTTGGCTAAAAAAGCCCTGAGCTCTTGGCCTGGATGAATTCTGATAGAGGCAGGAGTCCACCCAGCACAGTCTCCATTTTGGAGTAGCTCAGCCTCTCCCCCGGTGAATGCCCGGGTGTTCCCAGACAATGGCAACTGGGAGATCTCCTACCCAAAAAGGAAGCAGGATAAGGATGTAATGAGGATGTTGTTAAGAGGTTGGCATGGGGAAGGGAAATGCACAGTGGACGTGTGGAAGGAATTAACAAGCAGTAAGTAATAATTATGTGTCAAGAACTGAGTTACATGTCCCATACGCCATCTTATTTAACTCCATGGTGTCCAGAAAGTTGGAGATATGATGTCCACTTTACAGAAAAGAAGCTGAAACTCTGGGAAGTGAAGCTACTGGGTCCTGATCCCACAACAGTTCAGAAAACCTTAATGCCAGTCCAAGTCTGTGACTTCAAAGCCTTCTTGTTTCCTAACAGCAATCTTAAGTTCTTATTTTATTTGTTTTAGAGACAGGACCTTGCTCTGTCACCTAGGGTAGAGTGCAGTGGTGCAATCATAGTTCACTGCAGGCCTCAAACTCCTAGGCTCAAGCGATCCTCCTGCCTCAGCTTCCCAAAGTGCTGAGACCTCAGGTACACACCACCATACCTGGCCAATCCTGGGATCTTCAGGCTGGGATTTGATGCCCAGGTCCCCAGATGAAGACCGCTAAAGTTGATGTCATCCAAAGAAGGTCAGAGACGTTGTGTTTGGTCTAAAACTCCGCAGGGACTGTAGAAGTGAGCGTCCTGCCTCTCTGTGTGTGTGTGCCTCTTTGTCTAGCTAAGAAGTGTCAGGTCTGGAGTGATTTCTAAAAAGCAAAATTGGCCAGGCATGGTGGCTCACACCTATAATCCTAGCACTTTGGGAGGCCAAGGCAAGTGGATCACTTGAGGTCAGGAGCTCAAGACCAGCCTGGCCAACATGGCAAAACGCTGTCTCTACCAAAAATACAAAAATTAGCCAGGCCTGGTGGTGGGTGCCTGTAATCCCAGCTACTTGGGAGGCTGAGGCATGAGAATCACTTGAACCTGGGAGGCAGAGGTTGCAGTGAGCCGAGAATGTGCCATTGAACTCCTGCCTGGGTGACAGAGTGAGACTCTGTCCCTAATAATAATAATAATAATAATAAGCAAAACTTATGATACCAAGTACTCCTGTGCACACATACACACACACAGGGATGCTGCGTGACATGGAATGTGAACATACATGGTCAGGCTTCCCATTTCTCTACACCTCCCACTTTGCTTTCTCTGGTAAGTAGAGCAAGGCCTCCCATAAAGCCTTCAATGGCAGTGCTGGGGTTACATTAACGTGTCGCCTTGTGCTGGTTCTGCAGGGGGCAGCACTGGTTAAAGGGAGCCACTGGAAGTGGGCTATGGATCCCACCTTCTCTGTTAAAACCATAGAACTCTGTGGCCCACAGTCAGGACAAGAGCCTTGACCTCTCATCTTGGCTCAGGGCTCATTCAGAGTCTATAGTTTGGCTTTGGAGAGGCTCTGGGAGGAAGATGCATGCTTGCTATTTTTTCACCTTCTTGTTCTAACGCTGTCGCCTTCCCAATTCCTTGACTTCTTCTGGAGTCTGTCAGAGAGGCTGGAAAGGCAGCAGCCCAGACAACAAAATCTCTTTTGTGCCTGTGACCTGGACGGTAGTGACCCTTCCTCCTGCAAATGGAGGGAAGGAGGGCCGAGGAGGGACAGCGCCCTGCCCGATGGATGCTCCGCCTGGCAGTCAGTGACACTTGCGGCAGTGAGGTCATGGCCTTAGATGATTTCTCTCTCTGCAGACTGACACACTATTATGAATGTAAAGCACATTAACTCCTCCAGAGAGAACATGTAAGGCTAAGAGAAAGCAAGAGAGAGAGAGAGAGCTAGGGCATGTGGGGAAGCACACAGTCAAATCCCCAGATGAGGTCACTGCTAGGATCCGATCAGGTACCAGCGACAGGAAGGGGTCAGAGGTCTTCTGCACTGCATGCAAATCATTTCCTGAAAAGTTTTCAAGGTCAGTTTCCTGAAAAGTTTCCAGTGGCCCGGCCAGGCCCCCGATTTATTTTGGTGAAACACTTATGGCAAGAAGAGTCAGGCAGGTGACAGAAGCAAAGACGGGGATCCATGCCTTTCTCCTGGCTCTCCTGAATTCCTACAGATGGGTCTTCCCTGCACATGTTCAGCTCCACTTACTAAGGGTGGTTGGGGCTAAAGGTGATGGACCTAGGCTGCACCCATATCTACAAATAGAGGTTTCCAGTGGTGAAAGACAGCCCTGAAACCTACTGAGAGAGAAGGCATCCCTAGCATTAGGAAGCATTGAATTGAGCAGGAGTTAAAACCAGCAGGACATATGAAGTCACTGAAGGCTCCTATGAAGATTAAGAAGGGCATGGACGTGGGAACAGAACTCAAGGGAACACTGGTTTTTGCTTTTTGCATTTTTTTTAGATGGGACCTCACTCTGTTGCCCAGGCTGGAGTGCAGTGGCACAATCATGGCTCATAGCAGCCTCAAACTCCTGTGCTGGGACCACAGGCACACGGCACCACACCCAGCTAATTTTTTTATTTTTTGTGAAGATGGGGTCTCACTTTGTTGCCCAGGCTGGTCTCAAATTCCTGGCCTCAAGGAGTCTTCCTGCCTCGGACCCCCAAAGTGCTGGGATTACAGGTGTGAGCCACCATGCCCTGCCGGAACAATGTTTTTTGTTTTGCTTATCAATGTGAAAGCTTCTCCTGCTAAAATCCTATTCCACCTCACCATTCACTCCTTCATTCATTGATCCATCCAGGCCATCATTTAACACTGACCATTTGGGTCAGGCTTGGATGTGGAGAAAGGGGAATGCTTATACACTGTTGGTAGGAATGCAAATTCATGCAACGTCTATGGAAAACAGTATGGAGATTTCTCAGAGAACTAAAAACCAAAGAACCATTTGACCCAGCAGTCCCACTACTGGGTATCTACTCAAAGGAAGATAAATCATTATATCAAAAAGATACCTGCACTTGTATGTTTATCACAGCACTATTCACAATAGTAAAGACATGGAATCCACTTAAGTGTCCATCAATGGACACTTGGATAAAGAAAACGTGGTGGCCTGGTGCAGTGGCTCATGCCTGTAATCCCAGCACTTTGTGAGGCCGAGGCGGGCGGATCACCTGAGGTCAGAAGTTCAAGACCCGCCTGACCAACATGGAGAAACCCTGTCTCTACTGAAAATACAAAATTAGCCAGGCATGGTGGCACATGCCTATAATCCCAGCTACTCGAGAGTATGAGGCAGGAGAATCGCTTGAACCCAGGAGGCAGAGGTTGCAGTGAACCAAGATGGTGCCATTGCACTCCAGCCTGGGCAACAAGAGTGAAACTCCGTCTCAAAAAAAAAAAAGAAAGAAAGAAAGAAGAAAACATGGTATACATATACAATGGAATAGTATTCAGCCATCAAAAAGAATGAAATCATGTTTTTTGCAGCAACATGGATGGAACTGGAAGTCATTAAGTGAAATAGCTTAAAAACAAAAAGTCAAATACACATGTTCTCACTTAAAGTGCACACGTGGACGTGGAGTGTGGAATAATAGACATTGGTGACATGAAAGTGTGGGAGGGGGTGAGGGATGAGAAATGACCTAATGGATACAACGGATGCTATTTGGGTGATGGATACACTAAAAGCCCAGACTTTGCCACTGCATAGTGTATCCATGTAGCAAAACTACACTTGTACCCCTTCAATGTATAGAAATAAGAAAAAAAGAGATGTGGATAATACCATCCCTGCTTTCAAGATGTTGCCATCCTTGAAAAGGCATGGATTTAGAAAAAAAGATGGAAATGTGGTAGGACAGTGCCTCAGACGAGGCCTGCTGGAGCTTGGAGCACTCTGAGAGCCCCGCCATGAGCAGCTGAGCAAGGCAGCTCTCTCTGCAGAGGGGCTACAGAGCGGGGTCTTGCATAAATGGTATTTGGGCAGTAGAGACAGGGGAGGGGCTTCAAGCCCAAGGGGCTCAGAGCAGCCAGGCAGCAGTTGAGCCCAGCATTAAAGAGCAGGGCTCCCCGAAGCAGGCAGGAGCAGAGGGGCCCCTTCTGCCTCCTCCTCTCCCACTCCTCCTGGCGTGCGGGCCTCACCCTCCAATCTCCTGGGGGTAGGCTTGGAGATCTAGCCCATTCCTTGCTTCCTGGCAGACTTACAGACTGCCGGAACCTCCGAACCCCTCTCTCAGATCCCAGGGCCCTTGGCTCAGCTCATCTGCTTTTGCTTTCTTGACCGTGATTTTCTGAACATTCCTGCCTCTTGGCTTATCAGTCTGCAGGAGGCTGTTTCGCTTTGCCTGAATTGAGACTGACTTCATATTTATTATGTGGTTTGGCTTCAGAATCAAGACAAAATGTCAGTGCCAAGCTGCCTAATGGCCGACATTAGCATGCGTTAAAAACCTAATAAAACATCGCCTCCAAAATTTCAGGCCAAATTCGCTTCTGTAAATGTCTAACATCAGGTCTCACCCAGAATATCCTGTCGGGTTTCGGGAGATGGGCTTGAAATCTGCCCCAGGCTGTGGGAACGGCGCAGATCGTGCTTGTGTGCTGGCCTTTGTTGGGGGCTAGACCATGAGACATTTCATGCCAGCCACATTTCTGGTTTTCTCTGAAACTGTGTTGAAGCCATGATGCCTGATATCCCTTATGTGTACTTCTTGGGAAAGGCTAACCCGTTTCTTTTGTCTGCTAACGAAGCTTGTGTAACCTCGCGAGATCTCCCTCTACAGAGTCCAATTCTGTGCCCTGCAGTAGAAACGCGTTTGTCTCATAAATGCCTCACCGTCTTCAGTGGACTTTGTCTTACTTAAGTTCCTAATCCCCCTATTCTGTGCTATTTTGAATTCCGTAAACCTCCTCTAACCCTTTGGAAGTATGTAGAATATGGAATAAATTAATATTTTCAGTCCAGGATGGAGGGTGTTACAGACTCAAGTTTTCTTTGGACCCGAGGACGCGTGTCTGTTTTCATCCATTAATTACATGCCAGAAGGGAAGGGGCTGTGTGGCTTTTACATCCTTGCTTGCCTGACTTTCATGAAAATGCTGTTTAGGAATAAATATTTTTCAGCCCAGAGTTGATCTTCCCTCTTTAGCCTCCCGGGAGAGCAGTATCCGTACTGTACTTTTTCATTACTCTCCTAGCCCAGTAAGGGTGTCTTTTTAATTGTATCGAAAACGACATCATCAGCTGAGCAAAATGTATCTCTCTAACATGCACCTGCCAGTCATCCACAAGAGCCATGGGGAGGTAACGCTTTAGGGAGAGGATTCACAGGGGGAGAGCACTTAGGGAACTTCCAACTTAAATGAAAAGCCAGTGCCATGTCTCTGGGCATATCACTGGGGCCGGAGAGGGACTTCTTTTTCTTCTGGCCAATAAATGGAATTTTAACCCCAAAGAACCGATAGGCAGAGACAGGTGCAAGGAGGAGAAATCCTATAGTAAATGCAGCGGGTATTTCTGAGCGGACACTGGGAATAAGAAAGTATGCTGTGTAGGGCAAGGCTGCTCAAATAAGTTTAATTCCAAGGGAAGTGGCCTGCATTCTATTCCCCTCACCGTGTAGTGATGATTTATTCATGGTTCCCGAGATGAAGGATGACAGCTCACCCTGAAGGGTATTTAGATTCTGATCAGAGAAGGTCTTTGTCAAAGTGAGGAGGGGATAATTTTAATAGGGATTCAGTTACTGATTAAGGAGAAAGGGGGAACCCTCATTTACTGAGCACTTCTCATGTACCAGGTCCCTTGTGAATGATCATTTATTGAGTCCTCGTGACAGCTTTGGGAGGTAGAGGTTATTGTTGCAATGTTCAAAGTGAGGCAGATGCTGATCAAGGTACACATCGGGTAGAACTGGCTTTCAGAGCCCTGAAGGCCGATTACAAATTCACCACCCAGATTCCATGAAACAGACACGTTTTAGGAGAATCACAGCACAGTTTTCCCTTGGCATCCACAGGGCATTGGTTGCAGGACCCTGCTAAGATACCAAAATCATCAGATGCTCAAGTCCCTTAGATGCAGTAGTTCCTTCTTATCTGCGGTGTTACTTTCCACGTTTCAGTTATCCACAGTCTGAAATGATTCAATACAAGATTCCAGAAATAAACCATCTGTAGGTTTTAAATTGGGTGCCATTCTGAGTAGCATGAGGAGATCTCATGCTGTCCTGCTCCACCCTGCCCAGAACAAGAATCATCCCTTTGTCTGGCATTGCCACACTGTATAGACCAGTGATCCCCAAGCTTTTTGGCACAAGGGACCAGTTTCGTGGAAAACAGTTTTTCCATGGACCAGGGTGGGGAGGGGCAAGGATGGTTTCAGGATGAAACTGTTCCACCTCACATCATCAGGCATTAGTTAGATTCTCATAAGGAGCATACAGCCTAGATCCCTCGCATGCGCAGTTCACAGTAGGGTTCGGGTTCCCGGGAGAATCTAATACTGCTGCTTAGGTGGTAATGCTCGCTTGCCCACTGCTGTGCAACCCAGTTTCTAACAGGCCACGGACCAGTACTGGTCTGCGGCCCGGGGTTTGGGGACCCCTAGTGTTGACGCTCCCCACCTTTAGTCAGTTAGTAGCCATCTCAGTGATCTGATCAACTGTCTCAGGATGGCAGCACTTGTGTTCAAGTCAACCTAACTTGATTTCATAATGGCCTCAAAGTGCAAGTGTAGTGATGCTGGCATTTGTTAGAATTGTTGTATTTTATTATTGGTTATGGTTGTTAATCTCTTACTCTGCCTACTTTAAAAATTACACTTTATCATAGATATAGGACAAAAAACAGTATATATAGGGTTTGGTGTTACCCATGGTTTCAGGTATCTACTGGGAGTCTTGGAAAGTATCCCCCAGGAATAAGGGGAAAATGACTGCAAAGTGTGATATCATTTGCATATAACCTAGACACATCCTCCTGTATACTTGAAATCATCTATTGATTACTCTTTTTTTTTTTTTTTTTTTGAGACAGAGTCTTGCCCTGTCACCTAGGCTGGAGTGCAATGGCACAATCTCGGCTCACTACAACCTCTGCCTCCCGGGTTCAAGCGATTCTCCTGCCTCAGCCTCCTGAGTAGCTTTGATTACAGGCATGCACCACCAGGCCCAGCTAATTTTTTTGTATTTTTAGTAGAGATGGGGTTTCCCCATTTTGGTCAGGCTGGTCTCAAATTCATGACCTCAAGTGTTCCACACACCTCAGCCTCCCAAAGGGCTGGGATTACAGGTGTGAGCCACCGTACCCAGCTGTTACTCTTAATACTTAGTGTGATGTAATGCTATATAGTTGTTATACTATATTGTTGTGTTATTTATTATTGGTGTATTGGTTTTTATTTTTATCTTTATTTATTTATTACTTTTTGTTTTGAGATAGAGTCTTGCTCTGTCACCCGGGCTGGAGTGTAGTGGTGCAATCTCAGCTCACTGCAACCTCCACCTGCTGGGTTCAAGCAATTCTCCTGCCTCAGCCTCCTGAGTAGCTGGGATCATAGGCACGTGCCACCATGCTCAGCTAATTTTTTTTTTTTTTTTTTTTTTTTGTATTTTTAGTACAGATCGGGTTTCACCATGTTGGCCAGGCTGGTCTTGAACTCCTGACCTCATGATTCACCCGCCTTGGTCTCCCTTAGTGCTGGGATTACAGGCGGGAGCCACCGCACCTGGCCTGGTTTTTTTGTTTTTAAGTATTTTTGATCCATGGTTGGTTGAATATACAGATGCAGAACCTGTGGATATGCAGGGTTGACTATACTATTATTTTTTCTGTAACTTAATCTTGGAAGTGATATATTATTATTTTTTAACCCCCTCTGAACTTGGCTCTCACCACCATCCTGCTAAAAGGCAAGCTTTCCCTTTCCAGTCTGATGGCAATAGAGACACAGTCTTCGAATGCCAGCCACAGCTGAGGATAGCAGATGTCATACGAGCCACACCTTCCGTCCATTACACTGGAAAAGTAGCAAGTGGCTGGTCCCTGTGTTCTTGGTTAACAGACACTCTTCTCTGCTCTTCCTTGAACATCGAGCAAATGGAATAATTCAGTGTGCAGTGTCATGAAGATATCTAGTTTGAGTTGGTCCTGGTGTCATTTGGCCCCGTGGAAAGGTACCAATCTGCCAATGTGTCATTTGATCTTATAGAACATACCTCACCTCCCAGTGAGTGCACGGGCAGCTTTTATCTGAAATAGTAATTTATTACTCACTGCAGGACAAGATGGGGTCATTACAGAGTCTGCAGGGCAGGCTTTCTTTTAACAACAACAAAAAAATGGAAGTGGCAGACCAGATGGCCATGGAAGATGGAGCTTGGAATCCCAAGATGTTGCTTCGTTTATCATCCCCATATTTGCTATAAATATCTCAGAATTTGGGCTGCAGACTTGGCAGTCCTATCTGGCAGAGGCAAGTTGAGCACTGCCTGTCTTTTTGTGTTTTCTCCTTACCGAAACAGTTATCATTTCATTAATGCAGAGAGGCTTGCCAAGGGGAGCCACGCTAGACTCACAGTCCTGGTGACATTGCCCTGAGCAGGCTGGAGTCTGGGGGTTGCTCTATTCATCAGGAGGCCTCCCTAATGAACACCTGCCCGCCTCCCAGAGTCCCCCGGGGATCATGAATAGAGCAGGCTCCCCAGCCGGCTGGCTGGCTTGCGAGCACTTTGCATTTCTAGAGGAGCAATCATTATGTACGCCTGTCAAAGCCTTCCCATTGGGCATCATTCAAATGCATGGATGAGAAAGCCTCCCTCCCACATGGGTATCAGTCCCAACTTTTCAGAGAACACAGGGACCAGACTGCATCTTAGGAAAATATGGAAGAAACTATGTGGAAATAAGAAGATGACACCCAGGGAATAAAAGCATAAAGGGGAAGGAGAGGGACAAATGGGGAGACTAAAAGCATTGCTCCCAGGGAGACCTCACCCCTGGGTTAAATGGCAGCGTCACTTGGAAGGAGAGAGAGAAGGAGGGGAGAGAGAAGGAGCTATTAAAGGGAGCTGTGACTTTGTTGGTTTGGGGAGGAGTTGGGTGAGGAAGAAGAGGGCACAGATATAGGGTTTGGGAATAGGGACATGACATATCCTTTCCTGGGGACACAAGTATCTGTCACAGGCCCCTTCATGGCTGCCTGGAGCTGTGTGATCTGATTGAAACCCAGGGGCTCTCTGGCATCAGTGAGCATGCGACACCTGGTCCCATCTGGCTCTGTGCAGCACCGCAGTCTCTGCCTAGCAGATCTCTCCTTCAAACCAGCTCGAGAGGGTGTCCAGGTTCCATCCTGTCTCGTGGTAGAACAACTGCATATGCCACCCTTTATTCTGTCCTATTCTACCAACAGGAAACTTTCATTAGGCACCTACTGTGTGTCAGGGACTGTATTGGGGTGTAAGTCCACAAATGTCGATCAAATGTGATCCCTCCCTTCCAGGAACTTACTGTCTGGCAAAATTCTATTGCATTTAGAAAAGGTGGCTTGGCTTTTGACTTCAGGAGAGGCTGTCACTTGCTAGATCTGAACCCCAGCATTTAAAAGCAAGCAAAGCTTTGTTTAGGAGATCTATTGCACATCGTGGTTATTGTAGCTAATAACAATGTCTTCAATGCTTGAAAATTGCTAAGAGAGTAGTTTTGAAATGTTCTCACTACAAAAATCGTAAGTATGATAGGTGATGGATATGTTTATTAGCTTGATGGGTCAGCCCACATGTGCATATACATGAAAACATCATGTACATCACAAATAGATACATACATATATATCTATGTGTGTACGTATGTGTGTGTGTGTGTGTGTGTGTGTATATATATATATATCTTTTTTTTTTTTTGAGATGGAGTCTTGCTCTATCACTCAGGCTGGAGTGCAGTGGTGCAATCTCAGCTCACTGCAACCTCTGCCTCCCAGGTTCAAGCGATTCTCTTGCCTCAGCCTTCCGCGTAGCTGGGACTACAGGTGCACACCACCATACCTGGCTAATTTCTTTGTGTTTTTTAGTAGACACAGGGTTTCATCATGTTGGCAAGGCTGTCTCAAACTTCTGACCTCAGGTGATGCACCCGCCTCGGCCTCCCAAGGTGCTGGGATTACAGGCGTGAGCCATCGTGCCCAGGCAGATACTTATATATTTAAAATCAGCACAAGAAATATATTTCATGTATCAATTTTTTTAAATGTAAGAATAAAAATAAATTGAAGAATGGATTTAATTTAGTTGAGTAAAAAGCAAGGCTTTGGAGTCAGCCCTGGACGGAAGCCCTTGTAGGTCCCACACCCATTGTGTCTTAGAACCTTGGACATACCACGTAACATTTCAGAACCTCAGTGTCCCATCTGCAGACCATTGCAGGGTTGCTTTGAAGATTGAACGAGATGATGTAAGCAAAGCTTACAGCGCAGGCACCATGCAGAAGATGCTGGTGCTGGGAGAGGGGCCCCTGTAAGTCTAGACCCAAGCATCGTTTCCATTTCTGTCAGTGACCACTTTTACCCCTTTCCTTGATGTACTTTGTTTCTTTCCTTCCTGCTTCAGAGCTTCGAGACCTGCTCTGTCCCCTAAGTGTAACATTAGCGGGGGCAAAGGATGGAGGTGTGGCGGGCACTTCGGGGCCACCTCACCTATGCTGGTAACCAAGGTGCCCACCCTCATCCTGGACAGGTTTCTGGCCTCCTCTAGGCTTTCCTTTCTGCTGCCGTCATGAAGTGGGCTGGGCAGATGGTCTCTCTGGCTCTTCCTATAATCCTGGGTGACCCATGCCCACCTGTGTGCCGCGGTTCAGTTCTCCCACTGATTCGCTGTGTGAATTTGGCAAGTTGCTTCTCTGGCTGTATCTCAGTTCCCTCTATCACATGGGGGCAATCCTGGTGTCTACTTCAGGTGTTTCTGGTTTCTAGGGCTGGCTGCGTGAATTCATGTGAAGTAGCAGCTGCAGGCAGGGACAGGTGGGCAGTGTTGTTGGCAGCTTTGCTGTTCTGCTGCAGCGATGTGATGCCACTGTCACTCCTAGACTAGAGGTAAAGGATTTGTCTCATGTGCACGAATGGATCCCGGTTCAGGCTGGGCAGGGACCTCTGGGTAAAGAGATGCCACCTCTGGCAGGCGGGTCTCTGATCTTGGCTTCGGGGCCTCCCCCACCTGTTCTGGGTGCCTGAGAGCCAAGACAGTGCAACTCCATTATTCTTCACACCCGTCTGCCTACAGGAAGTAGCCTCCCTGTGTCCCCTGCCACAGAACCCAGGGCTGTGCTGGAGAGGCAGGAAGGAAACCAGCCTTCCCAGCTAAGCAGCAGGGCGACAAGGAGGGGAGTCGCCGCCCAGACCTGCTGGCCACACAGTGGACAGAGCTGCACAGAGCCACCTCATGCTCCCCCCGCAGCAGCTTCCCCTCCCCGGGAATAATGAGCAGCCGCTGAGCCATTGCTGGGCTCAGAGCCCCCATGGGGATGGAGAGGGACACACAGTGACAGCCCAGGCTTCAGACCCGGCAGCTTGCTCAGGCTCATTTATTCAAAGCTGCGCTCCTTCCCCAGCTCTTTCCCTCTGGGTTTTCCGAAAAGCTAACCCCGGCCCCTGGTGTCCAGAGAGATGGGGGCAGACGGGCCACGTTTTACACGCACTCCCAGACAGCCCCTGTCTGCCATCCCACAGCTGCACCCACTCCTAAAGGGCAGGGAGCTACCCATCCAGCAGGTCCCGGGGTCCCAGGCAGAGTGGGTGGGCAGGTAGTGCTGGGCACAGAGCGGCGGCTGTGGCTGTGCCATCCGGCCATGCGTGTCCAAACCCTGGCAGCTTAGCAGTCACTGGGGGCTCTGCGGTGACAAAGGAATTGTCAAAAACACCCTTGGCGAAGAGCAGGAGCTGAGAGGGTCGCTCTTCAGAGGAGACCGTGGTTCCTCCCAAAGCACAGATGGGGGTCACTTGACGGTTACTGCTTGTTTGCTGTTTGAATTTTTTTTTTTTTTTTGAGACACAATTAACTCAGAAGTGGCAACTCTTTTGACTTAGAATCTGTGAGATGCCCCAAGGGAATAGGATAACAAGAAGAAGCTTAAGGGGCCTGCTTCACCATGGAGTGACCCAAGGTCGGCTGAGACCAAGGCCCGCCTGCCTTCCCCACCCAGAGTGCCACAGAGACAGTGGAGAGAGAACACCAGTGTCAATGCAGGCTTCGCACTGAGATCACTCATGTCACAACCAACCAGTGCTGAGTTCCCTTCAATTACAGGGAAACGAGGTCTTCGGGGTTTCCATCTGAGGGTGTATGAGTTTCCTGTGTCTGCCATAACAAATAACCACAAACCTGATGGCTGGAAAATAACAGAAACTCACTCTCCCAAATTTCTGGAGGTAGCTGGAGGGGACAATCGCTTCCCCACCTCTTCCAGCTTCTAGTGACTGGGGTTCCTCGCTTGTGTCTTCATCACTCATCACTCAGGTCTCTGCCTCTGTCTTCTCTCCTGTATGTCTGTTTTTAAAAAACCCTCTGTATCTCTCTTATAAGGAGGCAATATATCCCAGTACCTTGGGAGGCCAAGGCAGGTGGATCCCTTGAGCTCAGGAGTTCGAGACCAGCCTGGCCAACATGTTGAAACGTCATCTCTACTAAAAACACAAAAAAATTAGCTGGGTGTGGTGGCACATGCCTATAATCCCAGCTACTTGGGTGGCTGAGGCATGAGAATTGCTTGAACCTGGGAGGTGGAGGTTGCAGTGAGCTGAGATCATGCCACTGCACTCCAGCCTGAGATCGTGCCACTGTACTCCAGCCTGCACTCCAGACCCCATCTCAGAAAAAAAAAAAAAGGAGACAATATAATGGCACTTAGAGCCCACCAGGATTAGTTCCTCCTCCCAAGGATCACGTCTTTTGTGATGAAAGGTAATACTCACAGGTTCCAGTGACTGGGATGGGTACATATGTTTTTGGGGACCACCATTCAACCTGCTATAGAGTGTAACAAATCATGTCACACAAAGTTTACCACAACACAAGAGCACATGTGCCAAGTGTGACTAAGGTGCCTGTGTTGAGTGCTGTAGAAATCCAGAGGAGGGAGAGAGCATTTGTAGGCAGGATGGTCAGGGAGGGCTTCATGGAGGAAGTGGGCTTTGAGCAGGATAAAATTTAAATGGGAAGGGGGAGGGGGAGAATGGAATGTACAAAGATTTGGAAATAAAAATGAGATCGGTGTTTTCTTTAGTTCAATCAAATAGATTGAACAGAAATGGATATTTTTGTAGGGAACTGGGCAAAAGTGAGGTTGGATAGGTAAACGGGCTGGGTTCAAAGGGTGGTCTTAAATACCAGGCTAGCATTTAGAACTTGATACTATATGGAGTGGGGATTTTGTTTTGTTTTGTTTTGTTTGAGACAGAGTCTCACTCTGTCACCCAGGCTGGAGGGTAGTGGTGCAATCTCGGCTCACTGCAACCTCCATCTCCTAGGTTCAAGCGATTCTTGTGCCTCAGCCTCTCGAGTAGCTGGGATTACAGGCATGTGCCACCACGCCCAGCTAATTTTTTTGTATTTTTAGTAGAGACAGGGTTTCACCATGTTGGCCAGGTTAGTCTCAAACTCCTGGCCTCAGGTGATCTGCCCACCTCGGCTTCCCAAAGTCCTGGGATTATAGGCGTGAGCCACCGTGCCTGGCCACACATGGAATTTTTTAAATAATTTATGATTAGGATCTGAAATAATGAATACAAGTAACATTCCATGCCAGGCATATTCTAAGTACTTCATATAGATCAGACTAATTTATTTAATTCTCAAAACAGCCTTGTGACCTGGGTATAGTCATTATCCTCATTTAATAGCTGAGAGGAAACTGAGGCACAGAGAGGTTTAGTAACTTACCTGAAATTATATAAGAAAGACAGGATATATTAACTGACTAGATTCAAGAGATCATGAAGGATGCAGATGGTGTTCAAGTTTTTTCGAATGGGTGAATAACACTCTTAGGAAGTCAGGATCGTTTGTAGGAAAGGAAGAAGCTAAATTTAATAATAACATAAGGAATAAAGGCTGGGTGCATTGGGTCACACTTGTCATCCCAGCACTTTGGGAAGCCAAAGAAAAAGGGTCACTTGAGGCCAGGAGTTCAAGACCAGCCTGGGCAACATAGAAAGAATCCATCTTTACAAAAAAAAAATTTTTTTAATTAGCCAGCCATGGTGGTACATACCTGTAGTCCCCCCCTACTCAGGAGACTGAAGCTGGAGGATCACTGATCCCAGGAGTTGGAGGCTGCAGTGAGATATTATGGCACCACTGCACTCCAGCCTGGGCAACAGAGTAAGTCCCTGTCTCTAAAAACAATAATAATAATAACATAAATAATATCTTAGTATAGGAATTCTTTTTATCTACAGTAGTTCATCATTGTACAGATGAGAAAACTGAGGCCCAGAGAGCTTGCATAATTTGTCTAAGATCATCTATCTGGATAGACACATGTCAAGTTTAAGTTGGTGGCATAATATATAAGTGATGGTAAATACCAGGCTAGCATTTAGAGCTTGATACTGTATGTAGTATAGTATACTGTGGAATATAGTATTCTGTGAGGAATTGGTGAGGTGCCGGGTGCTACCTCATCCTTGAATTCCTTTCCCCAGAATTTACCTGAAGGGCTCATGGAAGTCACCTGAAAGGATGTTGTCATGTGGGTGTGTGTATTAGTCTGTTCTCATGCTGCTAATAAAGACATACCTGAGACTGGGTAATTTATAAACAAAAGAGGTTTAGTGAACTCACAGTTCCACATGGCCTCACAATCATGGCGGAAGGCAAAGGAGAAGCAAAGGCACATCTTACATGGCGGCAGGCAAGAGAGCTTGTGCAGGGGAACTCCCGTTTATAAAACCATCAGATCTTGTGAGACTTATTCATTACCATCAGAATAGATGGGGGAACCACACCCATGATTCAGTTATCTCCACCTGGCCTTGCCCTTGACACCTGGGGATTATTACAATTCAAGGTGAGATTTGGATGGGGACACAGCCAAACCATATCTGTGTGCCCAGAGCGCTTTACAGCCCTGCAACACGTTAAGTGCTGTTTTGATCATTCTAGTTGGTCGTGTCCTGCCTGGAAGAAGCAGGCCAGGAAGTAGTCAGGACCTGATCTGGAACCCTGTAATATGCTGGGAATGTGAACAGTTCCCACTGGAATCATCCAGTGTTCTCAAGAACTCAGATCTGGGTGCTGGAGCCACAAAGCACTGACTGAGAGCTCCTCTCCTTTCTTCCCTAAGTATTTAGAACCAGTGCTTTCCTTTCCTTGCTAAAGCACATGGCTGAAGCCCAGGTTTCTAAGCCCAGTTGGTGTTGGAAGGACTGTCCTATTAGCTCTGTGAGTGGTGCCACTGAGAAGTATATGTTAAGGAGGGATGTTTGCAAGGAGATTTTATCTGTCAGGTATCAGGAGAAATAAAAGCTAAGAGGGACAATGGAAAAAGAGTTTGAGATACAAAAAGAAAAGAGAGAAACTATTTGAGTGAACAAAGTTAATTATGGGCTAAGAGAAAGCCAGTCTTAGATGTAATGACCTCTTAGGGCCAGGACGGCTGATGGCCCACAAGAGGCTAATTCTGACAAACCCAGGGAGCACAGGGCTGCCTTGCTCGCTTGGCCTCTGGGCTCCTGCCCAGGTTGTCCAATAGAATGCGATTGGGCTACAAGCTGCCTTTCTGGCCTTGCTCCCAGTCCGATCCCTGCAAAGCTCCACAAATGTTTACAGCACCAGTAATTGGCAAATTATACTCAGCGGGATTCTGTAAACATCCCTTCAAAGCACATAAGAGCAGATTGCTTTCTGCTTGCCCAGCAACTTTCTCTGAAGGAGTTTAAGAAACTTTCAGAACAATGTAGTATATTAATCACTGTCACATCAGCAGGGGATATTGTCTTCATTTGCAAGATCAGGAAATCAAGGGGCTGATGCCACAAATTGTTTTAAATCAACTATACAGAAAATAGAAGACTCAGTGCCTGAATCAATCAGGATAGGCTAGGTTATGCTGCAATGACAAACAACCCCCAATGTCTCTGTGACTTAAACAGTGAAACAATGATGTGTATTTCTCACTCTCACTACATGCCCATCCATCAACTCTCACTCTCATTGACAGAGCAGCCACCTTCTGGGCTGTTGCCAGTCACCATGACAGCAGAAAAAATGTGTGTGGCTTTAAAAGCAGCTAAGAGTCAGGAGTTGTAACCTCTACATCTTCTGGGATCTATTTTCTCCCTCTTCACGGCCTTTATTTCTCCATTTGTAAATTGCAAGTAATAAATGTAGGCTTTTCTTCCTGGAAATTGATACATATGGTCTATAATAACTGTTGTGTAAAGTAATGGGACTGAACTTTTAAATTTTTTAACAAAAGATATAAATCCAGATAGGTACAATTGTTGAAAAAGTTTATTTGAAAAGATGAAGTTTGTTCCAGCCAGGCAGCTACTGCTCAGAGCCTTTTCCTTGACTTCAGTTTATGAGTCACCAAGAAAACTTGTTTTCTTATTGTAGTGTGACAGGCTAAATCAGAGAGACATATCACCATGGTAAGGCAAAAACTCAGTCTCCAGAAGGCTTCCATGGTGGTATCCATTACTCTGGTGAATTCTTCAGTGTGTTAAGCCATCTCTTTATTCTGCAGACTCAGAAACCTGATTTTTCATTCTCAGGGGAAGACTCACATTAACCAGGTTGAAAGTACTGATGTATAAATCCATAATGTCAGTGCACTGGTTTCAAGTGAGTCATGTAGCCCTCACTCAGCCAGGGCCCTTGAGGCATGATCCTTAGGCTCTCACCCTGGAAGCAGGGTCAACAGAGGTAGAGTGGCGGAGGGATTACACATGTGGGCTTTGAAACTATCAGACCTCCTTTCCCCCTTTTTCCTTTTTTTTTAATTGTGTCAAAATATATGTAACATCAAACACCATTTTAACCATTTTCGTATGTGCAATTCAGTGGCATCAAATGCATACACAATGTCATGTAACAATCACTAATATTTCCAACACTTTTTCATCATCCAGTACAGAAATGCTGTAACCATTAAGCAATAACCCCCCATCTGCCACCACCTCAGCCCGTGACAACCTCTATTCTATTGTCTCTATGAATTTGCCTGTTTAATTACCTCATCTAAGTGCAATCATACAATATTTGTCTTTTTGTGTCTGGCTTCTTTCACTTAGCATAATGTCTTCAGGTTCCATCCACGTCAGGATTTCATTCCTTTTTAGGGCGAAATAATATTCCATGCTGTGTATCTCAACCTTGTTTTGAATCCCAGCTTGGCTGTGAGACCCAGGACAGCCTGCCTGGTATCTCTCAGTCTCAGAATCTTCTTTGGCAAAAGAATGATAATCTCTATTCTGGATGATAATGAGTTCATATATGAGGGACATATCCAGGATGTAGGTGTTCCTTGGGAGGCATGGAATTAGGAGAGTTCAATGTAACATGATCAGCTAAAGTAACCCCAGGCCTCCATTTCTGCCACATAAAAGGCCTTACCACCCGGTAAGGGACCCAAATATTCAACACCTATTGGCTAAGATCACGTTTGCTTCCTGGGTTCATCTCCCTTCCCCAACTGCCCCTCCCACACTGCCTCCACTCACCCCCTTCCATTCAGGCCCAATCATTCTATGGAGTGATGAATATATGTTCTAGATAAACTATGCCAGCACTGGGAATCATTCTTTCTCTTTCTGGGCAAACTTATGTATCTCTGATCAAATCTGTTGAGATGTAGGCTTTAAAGTTTAGCTCTCTTTTTTTTCTCTCTCTCTTTCTTTCTCTTGCTCTCTGTTTCTCTCTCTCTTTCTTTCTTTTTTTTCTCTCTCTCTTTCCCTTTCTTTTTTTTTTTTTGAAACAGGGTCTCACTCTATTGCCCAGGCTGGAGTGCAGTGGCATGATCATAGCTCACTGCAGCCTCAATTTCCTGGACTCAAGCAATCCTCCGGTCTGAGCTTCCTGAATAGCTAGGACTAGTCCCAAGTGCATGCCATCATGCCTGGCTAATTTTTAAATTTTTTTTTTGTAGAGATGGGGTCTTGCTATATTGCCTCTGGGCTTAAAGGATCCTCCTGCCTCAGCCTCCCAAAGTGCTGGGATTATAAGCAAGAGCCGCTGTGCCCAGCCTTAAAGTTAAAATCTCAAAAAGAACGAAATCTTATTTTTATTGTTTTCAAGTTTGTACCAGACCTCTCATCATAATCCCCAAGAACCCACAATAATTACTTTGTAGTCACACTTCATTTTATGAAACTGGGTTGACCAGGCATAATCACCCATTCCTCCTCCTCCATCTCTGTTCACTAGACTTGACTTTAAGTGACTTTTGGCATTTGAAAAAAAAATCAAATCCATTCTCGAGCACAGGAAGATTTATCACCAGTGAAAACGCGTTGACAAATCTGACACAAGCCTCAAGGGCAAACCCAAAAGATTATCAAAAATGTTTAAAGAAATGGCAAGCATCAGAGAAATACAGTGACTACTTTGAAAGCGGTAGCAATCATTTGGACAGGTAAATTATATCACAGACTGTCCCTAACCTATGATGGTCTGACTTATGACTTTTCTACTTTACACTGGTGCAAAAGCAATGCACTTTTAGTAGAAACTGTACTTCCAATTTTGAATGTTGATCTTTTCCCAGGCTAGCAGTATGCGGTACAATATGCTCTGGCAGCGCTGCTCAGCCATACAGTCACAAGAGTAAACAACTGATAGTCTACAGTGTACTGAATTCAATAAAGTACATGAGCCATTCAACACTCTATGATAAAACAGGCTTGACATTAGATGATTTTGCCCAACTGTAGGCCAGTGGCAGTGTTTAGAGCACCTTTAAGGTAGGCTAGGCTAAGCTGTGATGTTTGGTGGGTACGGTGTATTAAATGTATTTTCGATTTACAATATTTTCAACTTCCAATGAGCTTACCACGATGTAGCCCCATCATAATTCGAGGAGCATATGTATATTGCAATTTATTTATTTTTATTTTGAGACAGTCTCGCTCTGTTGCCAAGGCTGGAGTGCAGTGACGTGATCTCTACTCACTGCAACCTCCACCTCCCAGGTTCAAGAGCTCTGCCTCAGCCTCCCGAGAGCTGGAATTACAGGCACACGCCACCACGCCTGGCTAATTGTTTTATTTTTAGTAGAGACAGGGTTTTGCCATGTTGGCCAGGCTGGTCTCAAACTCCTGACCTCACGCAATCTGCCCACCTCGGCCTCCCAAAGTGTTGGGATTACAGGCGTGAGCCATGGCGCCCGGCCACTACCTTGCAATTTAAAAAGCAGCCACACTACCTCATAGTCACAAGTGATCCAGCAAAGCCTTTGTTACTGGGCAGCCGAATACTTCCTGGGGGTGGAGCTAGTGCTGGCCACAGCCCATGGCAAACACAGCATTTACCGGAAGCTTCAAGAGCGCCCATCTTGCATTCTACTTCGTAATTCATCAGCGACCTTCTGAGATGTGCCACGTTTACTCCACTGCATTCTCGCAGAGTAGACGTTCCACCAGGAGTGAAGGAGGGTCTGACGTATCACCTTGAATTCCCTGTTGGTTATAGAGATTGCTTTTTCACTTTTTCAAAATTCAGTATGAATGGAAGTATAGACTATGAGGTGGTATTGATTTATCACGTTGGGTTCTCCTGTCCATTCCTGTTTGCTGGGGAGGAAGCTTCAAACCCATTCTTTCAGTTTCAGTGGTTTTCATCAGTGAATTGATGGTCATCTAGGCCCTGAGGCTGCCACCCAGGAGCCCAGGAGTGAGACAGAAAAGGGTGGAGCATCTTCTTTGGCTTTTTAAACTTAGCGCTAGCTCTTACTCCGTGTCCCTGTTAAAAGTCTAAGGTCCCTATGGGCCTGTGCTGCACCTTGCTTATTTTTCTGTCTCCTACAGCATGTGGGCAGTGCCCTGTACATAGTAGGCATTCAATAAATAAATGTCTGTTGTATTAAACAGTCATTTCAATATCAGGGTGCCAGCATGGTTAGCTCCTGGTGAGGGCCACCTTTGCATTTTGGCCCCACATGGCAGAGAGAGGAAGCAGGCTCTCTGGTGTCTCTTCTTATAAGGACACGAATCCCATCTTGGGGGCCCCACCCTCATAAACTCATTTAAACCTAATTGTCTCCCAAAGGTCCCATTTCCAAATACCACTGGATGTCAGAGCTTTAATGCATGCATTTTGGGGAGATATAATTCAGTCCATGGCAGTACCCAAAAAGTGAAATAAGAAACCAACTTTCGGCCAGGTGCAGTGGCTGATGCCTGTAATCCCAACACTGGGAGGCCGAGGCAGGCAGATCACGAGGTCAAGAGATCGAGACCATCCTGGCCAACATGGTGAAACCCTGTCTCTACTAAAAATACAAAAATTCATTGGGCATAGTGGCGCGCACCTGTAGTCCCAGCTACTCGGGAGGCTGAGGCAAGAGAATCACTTGAACCCAGGAGGCAGAGGTTGCAATGAGCCAAGATCGCACTACTGCACACCAGCCTGGTGACAGAGCGAGACTCCATCTCAAAAAAAAAAAAAAACCAACAGATAATGAAATAACTTTCCTAATATCTGGTGAGTGTGCTTGGAATGGAGTAATTTTCATAGAGGCAATGTATTTTCAAATGCATGACCTGGAAGCTAGTTTAGAAATAACTCTTCTGTTCCGGCCCTGTATCCCCATCAGACAGCCTTTCCTCCCTCCCCCACTTCAGTGCCTGGTGTTCTGTGGTCATTTCAGTAGTAACAGACCAAGGTGAATAACATGTTAACAATACAAACATCTACCATGACTTTATGCCTAACGCTCTGGTGTGCTTCTTTAGACTGGCAGATACCTTTTTTTTTTTTTTTGAGGCCGAGTCTCACTCTGTCACCCAGGCTGGAGTGCAGCGGCGTGATCTTGGCTCACTGCAACCTCTGCCTTGCAGTTTCAAGCGATTCTCCTTCCTCAGCCTCCCAAGTAGCTGGGATTACTAAAAATACAAAAATTAGCCAGGTGTGGTGGCGCACGTCTGTAATCACAGCACTTTGGGAGGCTAAGGCAGGTGGATCACTTGAAGCCAGGAGTTAGAGACCAGCCTGGCCAACATAGTGAAACCCCATCTTTCCTAAAACCAAAAAAAAAAAAAAAAGCCATGCGTGGTGGCATATGCCTATAATCCCAGAGGCTGAGGCATGAGAATCGCTTGAACCCGGGAGGCAGAGGTTGCAGTGAGCGAAGATCATGCCACTGCACTCCAGCCTGGATGACAGAGCGAGACTCCATCTCAATTAAAAAAAAAAAAAAAAACCCTTCTAGGAAACAAAACAGAAGGTCTCTATCTGTTGATGACCCTTGACTTGGCTGTGTGCTCATCAGTGTCATTGTCTATTTGTTTGGGTTTATAAAAATCATTTGCTTCAAAATACTTGAGCTTTGTGACATTTCATTGAAAAAATAATGGAAACCTGAGATTGCATATTTTAGGAAAAGCAGTCTCTCATCACTTACCCTTCTTCCATTGTATTCTTCTTGCAGCCCAAGCTGTTGGCCAAGGAGCTTCTTGACCTTGTGGCTTCTCACTTCAATCTGAAGGAAAAGGAGTACTTTGGAATAGCATTCACAGATGAAACGTAAGTACTGCCTTGAGCCCTCACAGCCCGAAGGGGGGGTCAGTGCAGAACCTGACACTGCTCCACTCCAGCTGTTAGCAGCGAAATCAGCTGCAGACCACTTGGGTCCCATGGTCTGGGGTCAGTCCAAGTTCATCATCTGAATTTCAAAGGCCTTGTGGTCATGCCTGGTACAGCCAAAGGATATAATTAGGGTGATGCTAATATTATAAAATTATTAGGTAAACTAGTTCTTCTAATCAAGCAGGTTTGTGTTCAGACTGAAATGTTTATTTTTTTTTAAGTGGATCTATGTGAGTTTGTTTTCTATTTAAGTTAAATGAAAACTTCTGGAAATGAAACATTTCTCTCTACTGTTGGGATAACAATAACAGGAAGTGAATTTGATGATAAATTCAAAATGAAAATAACCTGTGCAGTTTCAGTGTCTAAACTGAAATAAAGCGACTATGAAAATAAAAAATTCAGATCACTGATCTGATGAGAAGAATATTTGCTTTCAAGGGTCTTTTCAGTTTGGCTCTATAAAGTGGTGTTGTGTAATACAAGTAAGGAAAATCTTTACTAAAATTTCCATTTTCTTTTTAAGGTACTGTTATCAAAAGAGTATACTGAATACCTGTATAGATTTCTAGATAAAAATGAGCTATTCTAAGAAAATAGTTCATAATTCTCTTTCCTCTGTGCACACACGTACAGTCACAAACACACACACAGACTCTCTCTCTCTGTCTTCCAGATCTTCAGAATTACAGAGATAATTTCCTAAACTACTAATAGATCAGTGTTAGGTTAGTGGCCAGGCAAGACAGTACAGGGGAGCCGAGGCCCTGGGAATCAGGTGGTGCCACTGAAGCAAGAACAGGTGGGCATCAACATGGGCCAGTGAGAGAGGCAACCAGATGTCCCTGCACATGGCTACACTTGGCCTTGGTGAGATGCAAGTGGAAGGGGTGGTCCTATGACTTATTATCCAAATTGAGACACTGAACAAAAGGGGGTGTCGTTGGGACTGTCTTGGGCAAACTGGACCATCTGGTCACCCTGTAAATCAGGGACATTTCAGGCTGTGGTGTGTTCAGAGAGCAGGCAGCAGGAGCAAAGCCACATCTTCCTCAAGAAAGCTGGGAGGAGCAAGGTGGGCCCCTCATCCTGGAGCCTGCAGGGAACTGGAATGCAGGTGGGAGTGGCCGTCGGTGGGCAGGAGGAATTGCAGGCAGGGCCAAGTAAGCCCAGCTGGGAAAGGTTCAGGGCTATGCGGGGAAGGACCCAGCACTGCAAATTTTTAAAAAGTTTTTAAACAAATGCACATGTACAACAATTACTTTTACAAATGTAGATTATTCTCTCCCCTTTCTCCTGAGAATCACTGTAAACCACTTAAATTGCTGTTGAGACTATTTTCACTAATCAGAAGGAAACCCTAAGTTTCAATTAATCATAGCCCCATTGTTCACATTTCCCACGTAAGTTTACTAAAAGATCCCGTGAACTCTAGAGGAGGCCTGATTAGGCTTCCCTTTTGAATAAACAAGAATTGAAAAACGAACGTGTGATCCTGGGCTGAAGGGGAAGATGATGTGAGTCTGCAGAACATTTCAGATCACTGCCCTAACAGCACTGACTGGCAGGAATCGGACCTAGGTAGAAAGTCACTCTTCTCCCAGGGGGGTTGAGAGCACCAAAACCACATGTCACAGCAGGGGGTGCACACACCCAAGTTCAGCTTCCCCATCCAGCTAAGCTGGTACACTCCATGTCTGAGTTCTCCTGGCTCTCTGTGCTGACCAGGAAAGCATGTGCGTGCATGCGTGTGTGCGTGCGTGTGTGCGTGCGTAGAAGCCAGGCTGGATAAAAGTGTCTTGCCCCCTCTAGTAGTGGAGCTGGCTTCGTGGAGGCTCTGTGGGGGGCAGTGATGAAGAGGAGTGAGCCATCCTTCTGGCATGATCCAGAGAAAGTGCAGCCATTTCCATCACCTGCCCCGGAGTCTAGGTGGGAGGGTCTCTCCAGCCACAGAAGGAGTGGCGGCCAGCCAGCTGGAGGTCACTAGAAAACCACTGGAGCTGGCAAAAGATTTCTGAAAAAGAACTAGCAGATGTGCCTGGTGCACCAGGGGAAAGGGCAGGTGTCAGGAGCCCAGAGGAGGTGAAGAGCTGGCTCCTGCAAGGTTGGGCAGTGGTGAGGCCATGACTCAAGGGCTGTCAGTCCTGGCGGTACAATGCCAGGGCCAACAGACATTGGGAGTGCTTCTTTGTTCATCTGAACTTTTCTCCTTTTCCTGGTAGGAAAGAAGAACAAAAGCTGCCCCTGCAAAATAGTGCCCTTGGGTGTTCACCTGCTCTGGCTTGGTGATTCCTAGGTAGTAAGCACTAGCCTTACAGTACTACATCCCCTGGCCTTGCTCTGTATCATGGGACACTACAGCAAAATTGTTTTATAACCGTGTTTTCTAATTCTGCATGTGTATTGTGAGCATGTGTGTGTCTGTGCTTTATACAGGTGCTACACTGTGTGTTTTACAGTAAAATGCAATCATAGTTCCATTCTTTATGACAGCCTGTGGTGTATCACATGTATTTGTCTATTTCCTAATGCAAATAAAACAAGGCTATCACGTGGAAAGCACTTATAAACTGTGAAGTGCCGTACAAGTGCAAGATACTCTTACCAGCAGCATGATTGTTCCTGAGAGTAGAATTTCTAATAGTAGGCTGAGCATGGTGGCTCACACCTGTAATCCCAGCACTTTGGGAGGCTGAGGTGGACAGATCACTTGAGGTCAGGAGTTCGAGACCAGCCTGGCCAACATGGTGAAACCCCGTCTCTACTAAAAATACAAAAATCAGTCAGGCATGGTGGCATGTGCCCATAATCCTAGCTGTTTGGGAGGCTGAGGCAGAAGAATCACTTGAACCCGGGAGGCAGAGGTTGCAGTGAGCCGAGAGGGTGCCACTGCACTCCACCCTGAGCAACAGAGTAAAACACTGTCTCCAAAAAAAAAAAAAAAAAAAAAGAATTTCTAAATAATAGAATGTGTGACTCTAGGTCATATATTGTCAGAGACTCTTTCAGAATTAACTGCTGTTGACATTTTGTGGGATCTAGATGAAACTGGAGAAAATATATATAAAGCAGAATGTAGACAGGAAATTGGAAATTTCTCTAAGCTTCTCTCACTCCATAAGTTGTATTCATTAATAAAGCATCTAAGTCACAGTGTAAGAACTTCTGCCCAAGAATGTTTAATATTGTTAGCAATCAACAGTTTTGCAGCATTAATGCTAAGTCTGCTTTCTTTTTTTTTAATCTTTTAACTTTAGTTTTGAAATAGACTTAAAGAAGAATTGCAAACATATTAGAGTTCCTTTATACCCTTCACCCAACTTCAACAAATGTCAACATCTTGCAAACGACGTGACTTTCATCAAAACTAAGAAATGAACATTGGCATTATATTACTAACTAAACTACAGACTTGATTCAGATTTCCCCAATTTTTTAGGAGTGCTCTCTTCTGTACAGGATTCGTTTGCATCTGGCCTCCTTTTATTTTTACTAACTCTGTCCTCAGAAAAAGAGATACAGGTGGTCATCTATATAAATTATCTGAATCGTGGTGATACATGCAAACAAAGACATTTTGGCAGCCTTTAATACATCCTGAAACTAACCAAGAGCCAGTTATAAATCCAATGTTAAAATAATTATTGGCCGGGCGCGGTGGCTCACACCTGTAATCCCAGCACTTTGGGAGGCCGAGGTGGGCAGATCATGATGTCAGGAGATCGAGACCATCCTGGCTAACACGGTGAAACCCCACCTCTACTAAAAATACAAAAAATCATCCGGGTATGGTGTCACACGCCTGTAATCCCAGCTACTTGGGAGGCTGTGGCAGGAGAATCACCTGAACCCAGGAGGCAGAGATTGCAGTGAGCCGAGGTCATGCCACTGCACTCCAGCCTGGGCAACAGAGCGAGACTCCATCTCAAAAAATAAAAAAAAGTATTTATATTTTGCTAGAGTTAGGGATCTCAACCTTAGTTACACTTTGGAATTACCTGGGACACTTTATAAAATACCAATGCCTGGGACCTACCCCCAGAAATTCCAGTTGAATCAGCTTGGGTGTGACCTCAGCTTCTCAGTTGATTCTAGCGTGCAGGCGAATTTGAAAACCCCTGTGCTAGACAGCGGGCATGTTGCAGTATTTCCTGTGCTCTCTCCCTCCAGAGCAAAGAAGAAAAGCTGATTCTACTTCAGCGTTGAATGTTGGGGTCTAGCAACGACTCATCCCAGGGGCCTATAAAGTTACAGACCATCTCCCTTCTAGCTTCCATTCCTAACAGTAGGAGAACCAGCTTGGAAGTTCAGGTTTAATGTTTCCAGGTGTACAAATAGGGTAACTGAGATTTTCATTTATCAAACACTGGCATCCATCCCTTAGAGAAACTCATTTTTACATTTTTTTTTGAAATATTTCTATCGCTGTTTTAAGACTCAAATTTCATTTTTTTTTAATGTGAGCTGAGTGCAGTGGCTCATGCCTATAATTTCAGCAGTTTGGGAGTCCAAAGTGGGAGGATCCCTTGAAGCCAGGAGGAGTTCAAGACCAGCCTGGGCAATAGCAAGACCCCCATCTCTACCACAAAACAAACAAAAAAAAAACTGTGGCTCACACCTGTAATCCCAACACTTTGGGAGGCTGAGGTGGGCAGAAAACTTGAGGTCAGGAGTTCGAGATCACCCTGGCAACATGGCAAAACCCTGTCTCCACTAAAAATACAGAAATTAAGTGGGTGTGGTGGTACATGCTTGTAATTCCAGCTACTTAGGAGGCTGACACACGAGCGTTGCTTGAACCCAGGAGGTGGAGGTTGCAGTGAGCCAAGATCACGCCACGTACTCCAGCCTGGGTGACAGAGTGAGAATCTGTCTCAAAAAAAAAAAAAAAATTAAAAATTAGCCAGGCATGGTGGTGCACACTTGTAGTCCCAACTACTCAGGAGGCTGAGGCAGGAGGATCACTTGAGCCCAGGAGTTCAAGACTGCAGTGAGCTATTATTGCACCACTGCACTCCAGCCCTGGTGACAGAGTGAGACCTCGTCTCAACAACAAAACTAATTAAAATCAAGAAGTAGCTTGTGAGCCAGGGGGTGGGGTGGGAATGGAAGATCCCGTTATCAGAAGCTATAGCCTATAACTAACCAACTTTTAGGCTATTCAGCAGAAACAGTCAAACACACCCAAGTTGAAGTAATGATTGTCATAATCTATTTAAATTTTAATTTGAATCTCCTGTCATAAATTTTAAGAATTGCTTGTTGAATGCTGTAAATAAGTATCTTTTGTGGTTGATTTTTTTGGGGTTTTTTTCTTAAGAAAAAAAAAGCCTTTAAAAAGTGTTTAGAAATTTGAGGAAGAAAGAGAAGAAACTTGGTTAGCCATTACTCCAAATTTAAAAGACAGGTATAATTAGAATTTATTTTCACATACCAATTAATAATATGGGCTGGGCTTGAGACTCACACCTGTAATCCCAACACGTTGGGAGGCTAAGGCGGGAGACTTGCTTGAGCCCAAGTATTCAAGGCTGCAGCAAGCTATGATTGCACCACTGCTCTCCTGCCTGGGCAACAGAGCAAGACCCCATCTCTTAAAGAAAAAAAAAAGAAAGAAAAGAAAACGAGTAGCTTTTAACCTCTGATTTCATCACACCCCCTTTGAAATTTGAAGTTATATTCCCTTTCCTTCATAAAAGTTTACATACAAAATAAATTTTTGCTTACATTTTACAGCACTCACAGACACCCTGCGGCCAGGATGTTAGTTTAAGAACCTAGACAGTAAACAATTAAGGATCTTTTCTTTCAGCAGACTGTATCCTAATTAATTGAATTGCCTGATTGGTGCTGTCTGGGGAGTCTGATTTACCCAAACTATTAAGGTTAAAATGGCCTGGCCGGGCACGGTGGCTCACACCTGTAATCCTAACACTTTGGGAGGCCGAGGTAGGCAGATCACAAGGTCAAGAGATCAAGACCATCCTGGCCAACATGGTGAAACCCCATCTCTAGTAAAAATAAAAAAATAAAAAAAAAGAATTAGCTGGGTGTGGTGGCAGGCACCTGTAATCCCAACTAGTTGGGAGGCTGAGGCAGGAGAATTGCTTGAACCCGGGAAGCGGGAGATTGCAGTGAGCCAAGATCATGCCACTGAACTCCAGCCTGGCGACAGAGCGAGACTCCGTCTCAACAAAAAAAAAGAAAGGAAGGAAGGAAGGAAGGAAGGAAGGAAGGAAGGAAGGAAGGAAGGAAGGAAGGAAGAAAGAAAGAAAGAAAGAAAGAAAAAGTCCTGACTCATTGAAGATGCATCTTTAGAACCACTGCCAGGAATGCTGGTGCACGGGAGCGAGCTCGGGTCTGTGCTGTCCTCAGGTCCTCGCGTTTGTTTCAACTGTGACTGGCATCGGCTGGGGCCTCTGAAAAGGGTTCAGTCATTCAGCATTCCTGGCCACAAGCTTATCTACAATTTAAAAATAAACAAAATAGAAAAGCAATTTTCCAGTTGCAGAAGAAACAACCACAAGACACAGCTCTGGGAAAGCAATTTATTTGGAAATAGGTTTGGGATTTCCACGTATTATCTGCTGGACGGTGAGAGAGGAGAAAGTCAGTGGCTGCAGCCTCCGTGCCTGGCTTGTAATAACTGCTTCTGGGAACGCGGCATTCGGTGTTCATTAGCACCTCTCAGACAACCCATGCTGTGTTGTCGGAAACAACGGCAAACATACAACAGTACCTTATATTTAGTGACCAGAGAAGTGCTTGAGCATATCTCTTTCTGTGTGCAGCTAAGATAAACAAAAAGAACGGTGCCCTCCAAGGAAAGCTTAGGGATGCGGCTTTCTCCCTCCTTTCCTTCCCAATGCAAATGACCGGAGGGAGCTGGGAACCTGGCACAGGTGAGCAGAGTGAATTCTTAATATGGAGACTGTTTGCTTAGGATGGGAGCTGTGTCTACACAGCAGTCCCTGAACCTACAAGAATATGGATCTGTGGGGCATATTGTGAAGCTGCTGTATTCATTCTCTTAACAAATATTTATTTAGCATCTGCTCTTAACCACTGGAGATCCAGAAAGCACTGGCCCTTGACTCCTTGTTGAGCTTGTGTTTGTAGATTAGGAAGTAATTCACAAAACGTGGTGTAGAAGCTGCTAGAAAAGAAAATTGGGGGCTGGGTATGGTGGCTCATGCCTGCCATCCCAGTGCTTTGGGAGGCTGAGGTGGGAAGATTGCTTGAGGCCAGAAGTTTGAGGCCAACCTGGGCATCATGGCAAAACCCCTACTTTACAAAAAAAAATTTGTTTAATTAGCCAGGAGTGGTGGTGTGCACCTGTAGTCCCAGCTATTCAGGAGTCTGAGATGGGAAGATCACTTGAGCCCAGGGGTTCAAGGCTGCAGCGAGCTATGACTGCACCATTGCACTCCAGCCTGGGCAACAGAAAGAGACTCTGTCTCTAAAAAATAAAACATTTTTAAAAAGAAAATTTGGAATAGGCTTACTAAAACATAGTGGAGACAACAATTTATCCTGGGCTGGAGAGCCCATGATTTAGTAATCTGGTTTCCCCAGTATATACCCTACTTTAACCTTCCTGTATTATTAAAGGTTTATAGTGAAATCAGTATCACTGGTCTGTCCCTTTTTTTTTTTTTTTTGAGATGGAATCTTGTTGTGTCACCCAGGCTGGGGTGCAGTGGTGCCATCTCGGCTCACTGCGAACTCTGTCTCCCAGGTTCAAGTGATTCTCATGCCTCAGCCTCCTAAGTAGCTGGGATTACAGGCATCCGCCACCACACCCAGCTAATTTTTTGTATTTTTAGTAGAGACGGGGTTTCACCATGTTAGCCAGGCTGGTCTCGAACTCCTGGCTTCAGGTAATCAGCGCACCTTGACCTCCCAAAGTGCCTGGTCTGTCCTTGATGAACACACATACTATAAGACAAGGATACTAAATATATCAACATTCTTCCATTTGAAGAGCTCCTCTCCTCCCCTCCATCCAGCAACATCTATAAGCATTTCATACACTTGGCCACGTGTGGTGACTAACACCTGTAATCCCAGCACTTTGGAAGGCTGAAGTAGGAGGATTGCTTGAAGCCAGGAGTTTGAGACCAGCCCGGACAACAAAGCGAGACACTGTCTCTACCAAGAAAACAAAAACAAAAAAACACTTTTTTTTAAATTACCCAAGTGCAATGGTATGTGCCAGTAGTTCCAGCTATTCCAGAGGCTGAGGCAGAAGGATCGCTTGAGCCCAGCAGTTCAAGCCTGCAGTGAGCTATGATTGCACCACTGCACTCCAGCCTGGGCAACAGAGTGAGACCCTGTCTCTAAATAGATAAACATATAAGAACTTCATCTCTTGCTTTGGATTTCTGTAGAAACTCATTCCATATGAAATTGCCTGTCTACAATAAAAACATCTAGAAGCTGGGCAGTGTCATTCTCCCCCTGGGTCTGGAAAGTGACGGATTCAGATAGACTTATCACACACCTGCATCCACCAGTAACTATAAACAAAGCTCTCCCTGAGGCCATCTCTATTGAAGGTGCCAACACTTGAACCAAAAATCTATTTGTTTTATATGTAGAAGCTAAAAGCAATATCTTAAATGAATGCGTCCAATTTCTATTGCCCGGAAGCAATTGCATATTTATTACTGACCTGACAGTTTGACCTACTGCAACCATAAACCAAATGAGCATTATCTTGCTCAGCTTTAAAGATAGTTATCAGTCACATAATAACAAAAATACTCTGAGTGGCTGCTGGGATGCTTTTTTTTTTTTTTGCATTATTATTGGCAAAGGCAATGAAGTGCATTCTCAAATGAAAAATCAATGAGAATCATGAAAACCAAGCTATCAGGCATCTCTTAGTTAAACTGTATTAAGGAAATGCTTCTTTACGACTTTGTGTCCCATTCCATCCTAATGCAAAAGAAACATAAAAGGTTTGAGGGAGGCACTTGATGTCAGGACTGTAAAAGGTTAAATAGGAAAGCAAAAGCCTTTAGCAGTGTGGAATTCTTGACCCTGTAGAGTACAGGAAATGTGACTTCGAGATGAGCAGAAAACAACATTGTAACAAGTGCTCCAGCCAAAAGTGGTGGCCCCAGAATTATGGTTTCCAGTTTGCTTTTTAATCCATCTTTCAGTTTTTGCCCAAATAGTGGGCAGTTTTCATAAGGGTCTTGGATAAGTCACATGTCCCTTCAGTCTGCCTTTATAAGCAGCCTTCATTGAGAGACTTTTACGAGCCTTTAAAGTGGAGGCAGCTGACCTCCTTCCTTCAGAGAATCCGAGGACTCCAGGTTTGGGAAAGTCTGCCTCTCCATTAGCCACTGGAGCCACGCAAGGCCACGCATCGTGATCCCCTCATGGGATTGGAGTGGACGAGTTCAAGCAGGGGAAGTGGAGGAAGGAAAGTCATTTGTTCTCAGCGGCCAACTATTCCATGTAGGATCATGTAGGGGTCATTCCAGCTTCCATGTTCTCTTTGCTTCCTGACTATTTTTTTTTTTTTTGAGACAGGGCCCCACTCTGTTGTCAGTTGAGACAGGGCCCCACTCTGTTGTCAGGCTGAAGTGCAGTGGTGCAATCTCGGCTCACTGCAACCTCTGCCTCCCAGGTTCAAGCGATTCTCCTGCCTCAGCCTCCCAAGTAGCTGGGACTACAGGCACGTGCCACCACCACTGGCTAATTTTTGTATTTTTGGTAGAGATGGGGTTTCAGCATGTTGGCCAGGATGGTCTCGATCTCCTGACCTCGTGATCCACCCGCCATGGCCTCCCAAAGTGCTGGGATTACAGGCGTGAGCCACTGTACCTGGCCCATTTACTTACCTTCCTTTCTAGTCTATTTAATTGCTTGATAAATGTTAAACCAATAGATGGCCGGGAACAAAGGAATTGCCAGTCAGATTCATTGCTTAAAAAGTCATTCTTTTAGACAGTTTAATGTGGGGAATAAAGTTTTCTAGAGGGGGAATCCATCTGTCTGTTTGTCCTCTGTGGATGAAGAATTGGCAGTGCGTAAACCCAACAGACTGGAATCCAAATGACATCTGTCTGTGTCCCTTCATGCGACATGTCCCCACCTTGAAGTTCATCACATGTGAATGGTGACCCCCAGGGACGTAAGTCTAATCTCTTGCAGTGTGTGTGGTCACTCATATGCCAGTGGAGTGGTATGAGGATATCTCAAGCCTGGACCATTGACTAATCTTGAATATTCCACAAATGGAATATTCTCTCTCTGTCTCTCTCAGGTCCTCCTTATTCTTTGAGCTGGTGGCCAGAGAAAAATCACTGTATTTTTGTATCATTCCAGTCTGTGGGTGATTGAAAGCCTTGTCTTGTGAGAATAATGAAAAGGTTATTCCCATCAGACTGTTTATCATAAAATATGGTAAGACAAAAGATGAATATTTAAGCCTACATTGTCATTGGATGGCTTGCTCTTGCAGGCAGTCATTCAAATCAATGAGCAAATACTTCTTTTGAGCACCTAACAGTTGCTACACACTGTGCTAGGTTCTGGGGGATAATTTCTATAAATGTTGAAAACTGATCGTTGAGAGATAGGTCATGTTTTTTGTTTGTTTGTTTTGTTTTTTGTTTGTCTCGCTCTGTCACCCAGGCTGGGGTGCAGTAGTGCCATCTCAGCTCACTGCAACCTTTGCCTCCTGGTTTCAAGCAATTCTTCTGCCTCAGCCTCTTGAGTAGCTGGGATTACAGACATGTGCCACCACACCTGGCTAATTTTTGTACTTTTTTTTAGTAGAGATGGGGTTTCCCCATGTTGGTCAGGCTGGTCTCGAACTCCTGACCTCGTGATCCGCCTGCCTCAGCCTCCCAAAGTGCTGGGATTTCAGGTGTGAGCTACCTCACCCAGGCCAGGTCATATTTTTAAAAAATAACTAATTGTACAAGATTATGCCAAATGCCTTGAAGAAGACACAAACCAGAAGCCCTGGAGAAGTTTGAAAGAAACCCCAGACTTAGGCAATCAAGGAAGACTTCACTAAAAGTAAGACTTGAACTCAGCCTTGCACAATGGCTAAACATTCAGATAAAGGGATGGAGAGACAGTTCTCCAGTTCCAAGGAGGAGAGGCAGCATGAGTGAAGGCCAGGCGCATGCCATACACATGGTGTACTCGCAGGAGGCTGAGCCCCAAGAGAAGACCCACAGAGTTCGGGGCATTTTCAGAGGCAGGAAGGAAGTGGTTGCAGCTTGAGATAATTTGTCTGACACCTTCCAGTTGACCAGACATGCACACTTTCTCCTCATGAGGTAGATCTCGTGGCATTTTCCAGATATAAAAAGTCAACTGGTGCTGGGCACAGTCATTCACCTCTGTCATCCCAGGACTTTGGGAGGCCGAGGCAGGTGGATTGCCTGAGTTCAGGAGTTTGTCACCAGCCTGGGCAACATGGTGAAACCCTGTCTCTACTAAAATACAGAAAAATAGCTGGGCATGGCGGCCTGCGCCTGTAGTCCCAGCTACTCAGGAGGCTGAGACAGGAGAATTACTTGAACCCGGAGGGCGGAGGTTGCAATGAGACTAGATCACACCACTGCACTCCAGCCTGGGCAACAGAGCAAGACTCCATCTAAAAAATAAAAATAAATTTTAAAAAGTCAGCTGGGGAAAATGAATGCATGGAGAGCAAGTTCTGTAGACTGCGAAGTGCAGAAATGGGTGAGCCCCTAGGGTGGGTGCTGTAAGGGTCGGAGGAGGACCCCCCCATCCCACCTGGTGTGTGGTGTGGGAAGACTTTCTGGAGCGGAGACATGAGAGCTGAGTCCTGCAGGATGGGCCGGACCTCACTGGGGAAGAAGGAAGGGAAGGGCCTACTGGGACGAAGGAACAGCATGAGCTAAGGAACAGAAGTTGGAAATATCATGGTACCTGTGGGGCATTATCAGGCATGGGCAGAGATGACATTGGCACCCAGGCCTTCTGTTTCCTGATCTTGTGTTCTAGTCAGAACAGAATTTATCCCAGCTTTCTGGAAGAAGTTGCTCCTGTTATTTTACTTACAATACTCTCTTCCATTTATTTATTTATTTATGAGACGGAGTCTCACTCTGTCACCCAGGCTGGAGTGCAGTGGCGCCATCTCGGCTCACTGCAAGCTCCACCTCCCAGGTTCATGTCATTCTCCTGCTTCAGCCTCCTGAGTAGCTGGGACTACAGGCGCCTGCCACTATGCCCTGCTAATTTTTCGTATTTTTTAGTAGAGACAGGGTTTCACCGTGTTAGCCAGGATGGTCTCCATCTCCTGACCTCGTGATCTGTCTGCCTTGGCCTCCCAAAGTGCGGGGATTACAGGCTTGAGCCACCACGCCCGGCCTATTTATTTATTTTTTCTTGAGACAGAGTCTCTGTCGCCTAGGCTAGAGTGCAATGGCGCGATCTCAGCTCACTGCAACCTCCATCTCCCGGGTTCAAGCGATTCTCCTACCTCAGCCTCCCGAGTAGCTGGGATTATAGGCACCTGCCACCACGTCCAGCTAATTTTTTGTATTTTTAGTAGAGACAGGGTTTCACCATGTTGGCCAGGCTGATACCAAACTCCAGACCTCAAGTGATCCGCTCGCCTTCGCCTCCCAAAGTGCTGGGATTACAGGCGTGAGCCACTGAGCCCAACCCTTTCATTAATTTTTTTTACTTTTCCTATATTCAGAGCAAGGTAATAAAAAGATAAAGTTAATGGAATTTTTTTATCCAACTGGAGATTCTTAGAAAGAGGAAAAACAGGCCAAAGTTCTTCAGGTGGTCACTATTCTAAGGCAGATCCAAAAGTCTTCCGTATAGCCACAGGTATGGGCTTTGTGGAGGGGGATTTTTTTTTTTCTTGTGTGAAAGGTGCAGTTTGAGTGAAGCCTCAAAAAGGAGTTGGAAGTCACTTGTGTGTTTTCTCTCTTTCCTTTGTTGGAGGTTTAAGCATGTGCTGAGAGGAACAAGCGTTTTTAGACAATGATGCAGACATATTTTGTTTCTCATTATCCACAGTCTTTTGCACACATGCCACACAGCATTAGCTACGGGGGAAATGCAGTGGGGTCAGTTGGGTCTGTTCCATGTGACTTTACTCCATAAAGTGATTATAGGACTGTCTTCTCCAGGATGATGGGCTGACATTGGACACAGAGAGGAGGGAAAGGAAAGAGAGGATTCTTCAGCTTGGTTATTCCTTGACTTTGCCCCACTCTTCCAAGACCAGCCTCCGAGACGTGGCCCCCAGGGCTCTCCCTAGCCTCATGGCTTTCCACTCACAGGACACTAAGACCCTGGGGTCCTCCCTCACCCCGGAGCCTTTGCACGGGCTGGTCTTTCTGCCTGGAAAGTGGTTCCCCTCTGAGAATCTCTTGCCTCAGACTTCCAAAGTGCTGGGAGTAAAGGCATGAGCCACTGCCCCTGGCGGTAAGTTTAACGTTTTCAGACACTGTGTATGATTTGCTTTTCACTCCAGCAAGATGTCGTGAGGATTGCTAACATGTTCTCAAGTGTGCTTTCAGTCCTTCAGGAAAAAAGGCAGCTGGGAGTGTGGTAGAAAGGCGGTTCAGGACAAGAAGGAGAGTTCTGATTACATTTTCGTTTCAGTGTTTCCCTGGGAAACAGCAGGTCTCAATCCCTTTGCTTTCCAGTTCCTATTCTTCCCCTCACACCACACAGTATCCACTGCTGACTCGGTATCCCCTACCTAATCCCAATGGGTTCTTCGATACTGAAAAGCTAGTAATAAGGTGAAGGTGGCCGGGCACAGTGGCTCACGCCTGTAATCCCAGCACTTTGGGAGGCCGAGGTGGGCGGATCACCTGAGGTCAGTAGTTTGAGACCAGCCTGACCAACATGGTGAAACCCCATCTCTACCAAAAATACAAAAATTAGCCGGGCATGGTGGCTCATGCTTATAGTCCCAGCTACTCAGGAGGCTGAGGCAGGGAATCGCTTAAACTCAGGAGGCGGAGGTTGCAGTGAGCCAAGATCATGCCACTGCACTCCAGCCTGGGTGACAGAGCAAGACTTTGTCTCAAAAAAATAAAAACTAAAAAAAAATTAAAAATAAGGTGAAGGTTCAAATTTATCTAAGATCCAGCACGTTCTGCTTCATATATACCTTCAACCCCAAAAAAACTTCTGCAAAATGCAAACCCCTAACCAATTTGTCTCTATTTTCTTCAGGGGACACTTAAACTGGCTTCAGCTAGATCGAAGAGTATTGGAACATGACTTCCCTAAAAAGTCAGGACCCGTGGTTTTATACTTTTGTGTCAGGTATGTACACCTGGTGTCTATACTTTTGCTTCTTTGTGTTTTTTATCAGAGAAATCTGGGAGGGCAGAGTGATTCCAAGGAAAGAGAGCTCAAGTTTGTCTTGGTTCATTGCCAGGGATAAAGGTTGTAGTAGAGCTGCATGCCTCATAGATGGAAAGGCGGGGTGCGAGGGTGCAGGGTGTGCCTGTGAGTGTGCAAGGACGTGTGTATTATGCATTTGCACTAGGATGCTTGTGTGGAATGACGAGAAAAACTTTTTTCTGCACTTTTGGGGAGGGTCACATATCTCAAACAATGAGTATCTTATAGCACAGGCCGTGGGATTCTTTTTTGGGGGCAATTTGAAACTACATAATAAAAGCCTTTGTATTCTTTCCTTTTAGAGGGGATGCCACTTGAATATCGTGAAACCTGGGTAGTTTATCCCAAATAGGAGTAGTCGAAACCCAGCAGCAAACCACAGGCCCATCTGCATTTCCTGCCAAGGGAGGATACAGCTTAATAACATTTCAGAAACAATGGGCATTTTTCTATTCAGAAATCTAGTCTAAGAAATTTTGTTTTGTGTTTGCAAAGGGAACGATTTGTGGGCTATAGTGATTTAAATAGTTAATATTTGCAGCAGACTTATGAAGACAACAGGACTTACCACTTCCGTTTGCAAAAGGTTGTGAGAAGCCAGAGACTGGGCAGGTCAGGGGTTCAGGGGCAAAGTCTGAATTGGTGGCAAAGTCAGAATCTGAGCCCCCAGTCCAGCAGCTCCGAAACACCCAGTCTATGGAGCCACCAGGTTCTTTCTGTCCAGAACCTTGATTACAACACAATTACAGAAGCATTAAGTTCTGATGCCTCAGTCTTTACATGGACACTAACACTTACACCCATGCCATACACTCTGTTCTTTGAAATATACTAACAGAAATTCAGGAGCGAGATACAAATGATATGCAATTCTGTCATTCCTAAAGAGCATGATCAGGAATGCACTTCCAGACATAGCCATCCTTAAGCCACACAAGGCATTAGAAGGGCTTCAAACGAGAGTTAAAGGGTCCACTTAACAGGCTCGAGTGTATGACTTTTCCTCAGCTGGCAGAGTAAATTTCAACTTGCGCTTAATGCGTTTTTGATTTGTTTAACAGCTGTGAACATATCCAAGCTCATCTTAGCTATTTCCATTACTGATGGGGATGATTTCAATGCCATATTCTCTTTAATGGTGTATACAGTTTCTCAGATTTATGGCAAAGCAACCATATAAAGCAAATAGTAACAATTCCTCTGGGAGGGGCAGGTGGTATCAGGCAGGACTCCAGTTGCGTGGAAGCAGGTCATTAACCTGTCATCGCAGGTGGATGAGTGCATTTACCATATATCAGGCTCTCCCCACCTCCCTGGTGATGTTCACCAACATTAGCCAAGAGGAGAAAATCCTGGGCTTGGCTGCCTAGTAGGTGTTTTTTCCAAGTGTCTGAATTATTTGTGGACGTCCTTGCAGGAGAGCTTGGGGCACCTTGACGTTGGTGGTGGAAGTGTCAGTCTCTAAGATACACAGATCTTTCCAAATCACTGCAAGCCTGTCTTCTATGCATAAAAGCAGGTAACCTAGCATTGCAGAGGTTAAATAGGTGCTAGCAATAGAGAGAATTGGGGAATGGGATGACTGAAGACCCAGATGTACCATCCACTTCTGATCCGTAGCCATAATAGACACTTCCACCATCCCCACTGATGGTCGACCAAAGTAGGAACCTCAAAGAACACTCCTTAGAGAGAAAAATTTCCAAATCCGCATTTAGGGACAGCCATTCTCCACTATGTCTTTATACACGCCATCTGGCAGAACGTGCTCCTCCTTCTCCAGCTCCTATGGAAGCAGATCTTTCTGGAAGTGTCACATTCCACTTGTTTCCTGCAGAGCCCCACCTGAGTACTTCAAACTCAGCAGGTCCAAAGCCAAATTTATTATCTTCTCTCTCCTCCCTTGACCTTCCATGGTCCCATCAAGTCTGTGGCATCGTCATCCACTCAGTCACATAGGCTACACATCTTGAAGTCTTCTGTCTTCTTTCTGGAATTTTTTAATTTTTTTTTTTTTTTTTTTTTTTGAGACGGATTCTCGCTCTGGCACCCAGGCTGGAGTGTAATGGCATGATCTCAGCTCACTGCAACCTCCACCTCCCAAGTTCAAGAGATTCTCCTGCCTCAGCCTCGTGAGCAGCTGGGATTATAGGCACCCACCACCATACCCAGCTAATTTTTGTATTTTTAGTAGAGACTGTGTTTCACCATGTTGGTCAGGCTGGTCTGGAATTCCTGACCTCAGGTGATCCATCCGCCTCGGCCTCCCAACCTAGAATTTTTATGTGCATTAATTCTCTGCTGCTGCTTCCAAAATCTCCCTCTGTACTGCCCTCTCCTCCTTATTACCTGAACTCAGGCCCTCACCAGTCAGTCGACCTATTGAAGCAGCCTCCAAGGGTGGGGTGGGGCTCGTCACCAGGGTCCCAGCCACAGAGGATCCCAGCACCCTCGCTACCCTGAGTTCCCACTTCTTAGCTGGCCAAGAAGTGCAGTAACAAAACACCAATCATTTGTTTTCTCTAAGAGAGGAGGCAGATTCTCTGTATAGGTGAATTCCGTCTCTTTACCTTGCTTTTCATCCTGGGAAGAATCCTCTATTTATAACCTGACATCTGCCTAGGGATGCTCACAGGCAGTTTTCTCCAAAGGAGTGGTAAGAGAATCATCTTCATCAAAAGCCCAGAACTTGGAATAGGCTTGAGTCCATAAAAGAGCTTCTGTCCAGCTGGGTACCTTTCCAGTGTGTTTCTAAACAGAAGCACGGTTGGGCTCTGAGCAGCCTCCCCACTCCAGCCATGGCACCTGCATATCTTGATGCAGTCTGACTCCTAGATTCCTCAAATCCTTTCTCCTTTGGTGTAAATGTCTATATATTACATCTACATACCACATGTCTAGGTAGCCTTCGTTGGCAAAGCAGAATCGAGCCACCTGATAAAAGAGGGCCATGGTAGGCTGGGCATGGTGGTTCATGCCTGTACTTTGGGAGGGCAAGGTGGGTGGATCACCTGAAGTTAGGAGGTTGAGACCAGCCCGGCCAACATGGTGAAACCCCACCTCTACTAAAAATACAAAAATTAGCTAGGAATGATGGTACATGCCTGTAATCCCAGCTACTTGGGAGGCTGAGGCAGGAGAATCACTTGAACCAGGGAGGCAGAGATCGCAGTGAGCAGAGATTGTGCCACTGCACTCCAGCCTAGGCAACAGAGCAAGACCCCATCTCACAAAAAAAAAAAAAAAAAAAGAAACAGAGGGTCATGGAAAAGATAACTAACTACCTGAAGGTACATTTTAGAAAGTCAGAGAATGGAGGTACTAACACTGCATGGCTGAGTAACCCAGGTTGGGCTATTATTTGGGATTTATATATTCTTCTGATATAATACATATGCAAAACACCAGGCAGAATCATCACCTCCATTCAACGGATTAGGAAAATATAAGACCCAAATATATTAAATAACATGAATTGGAACTCAGAACCCCTCTCCATCCACTAAGCCAGATAGCATCTCCTCTATAAGCATTTCCTCTGCAGAGGCCCTGAGGCAAGTATCAGGCTGCAGGAGGCTTTGGGGACAGTGGAAGGGAGGACTCAGATCCTGCCTTCATTGACCCATCATTCAGCCTAAGAGGGGCCTGGTCCATCCAGTTTTTCAACCAGCAAATCACCAGGAATGATCCCAGGTGGCTTCAGGGTCTTAATAATTACCCAAAAAGGATAAAGACTGGAGAGGCGGGAACTATCCATTATTCAGCACCTGTCCATTGCTAAGGCTGATTGTTAATCTTTGCAGCAACCCTGGAAGCAGGTCTGATTATTCCGAATTAAAAAGAAGGAGATGGGGGCCCAGGATGGTCCATAAATTCTTCCCTAGCATGGCTAATAAGTTACGAAGGCGAGATGAGGTCTCATCTGTTCGATCAGGTCTGACTCCAGTCCTTGTGTCTGTCCTCCCCTACTGCACGCCGTCTGTCTCCACAGGGGAAAAGTGACATCCTCCTCCAATGTGGCATTTCCAAGAGATCCTGTGTATCCCTTCAGTGTGGCAGCCTGCCAAGACCTGTGGCCAGAGGTCTCCACTGTTCCCTGTATAGGCAGGGCCAGGAACAGCGAAGTCAAATGCGGCGACCCCAGCCCTCTTTGTGACCCACACTTGGCCATGTTTGCAGAACCAGCATCCTCCTGCAAAGATGGTGTTCAGGACAGGTGCACACCACCATGAGTGACAGAGCCACCGCCAGGCCTGCCAGCCTGGTTCCAGCACTACCCAACCCAGAGCTCCCCTGGCAGAGCGCCCCTGCACAGGGACAATCACAGTCACAGGTCTTGGCAGGCTGCCACTCTGAAGGGATACACTGGATATCTTGGAAATGCCACACTGGAGGAGGAAGAGCCATCTCAAATGGTAAAGCAAGAATTTTCAGGACCTGAGACATCTGCTGTTGGTCTCACTTGAGAAGGTCTTGCCATTTTCTGCATTTTCTGACACTGTAGACACCCGCCGGAAGGTGTTCTTTGAACTGTGCTTTTCTGTCTCCTAGAAAGAAAACTTCAGGGTCCACTTGCACCTGGTCATCACCCTGAGCTGTGTCACTCCCGAGACTTACAAGCCCAAATCCACCATCATCCCAGCTGTAGCATGCAGCAGCCTGCTCACTGCTTCTCCTGGGCTGTTTCTGCATCATCATCCATGCCTTCATTTATGGGCTCACAGATGTCCCTTGGCATAAGCACTGCTCTAGGAGCCAAGGACACAGCAGCGAACAAAACTGATAAACCCTGTTCTCAGGCAATTTCGCGTCCATTTCCTCCAGCTTCTGAGATCCTATCAGCCCTGCCTGTCCTATTTTTTGGCCAATTCAGTGCAAATCCATTGTGCACCCTTCCAACTACTTCCTGACCCTGGACCACACCTCCCTTTACTGCTCACACTTTCTCTCTCTCTCCCTTTCTCTCTCTCACACACATACCCACCCGCAGGGTTGGACTGGTCCTGCCACAGACACACACACACACACACCTTTTATTTCTACCCCCGAGCTTCTGAGTGTGTTCAGGAAAATGTTCATGCAACTTCAGGTTGGTTCGTGGTTATTGTGATGAACCCCACACAGATCATCATATCTCTAGCCAATTCTGCCAGGGGTGCCTGCTCAGGGTCTCTGTTCCCCACTGTGGTTTTACCTCTTGCTTCAGGTCCCAGATACTCAAGGCTTTTGCTCTAAGAAGATGTTGCTGCTTCTGTTTCTGCAGAGAAAATAAAAGCCAGCACCAGGGAGCTCCTAATCCTACTTCTTCATCCACAAACTTAATTGTGTCTTTAATTGTGTTTTTGTGGCTTCTCAGTCCACTCACTGCACACACGCAAATGCATGAGTGTCTCAGAGGAAGACCCTTAGCCCATCATCCAGCACACACTGAGCCACGTGTACCTCAATCCCAGCCCCTTCTGTCACCTCACAGAGCTTCTCCCTCGAGCCTTTCCTCTCTTTTTCTCTATCTTCTCCTCCATGGATTCCTCCCCTTTGTGACCACGTCCCAATCTAACTGAAGAAAACGCCCCCTGTGATGCACAGCCTCCTCCAGCCAGTGCCCTCTGCTACCCCTTCTGCTCTGCTCACAGCAACCGCCGAGAGATGGGTCTGCACTTGCTGTCACCCCCTCCCCACAGGCCTCTCATTCCTCATTCTGTGGCCGTCCAGCTTCTGGTGCCATCGTACCCCCTGGTCACTGGAGGTCTCTCGCCCCTAGCTCCACAGGCATGCTTCTGCCCTGCTCCCATGTGGCTTCTGTGGCTCTGGGCTCATTCGAACATGCTCCCTTTCAGTTCCCCTGGCTCTGTGGCACTACACTCTCCTGGGCCACCTCCTCTTTGTCCCCTCTGTCCCTGGCTCGGGGCAGGTTCCCTGCTCTGCTCTGCTGTCCCTCAAGCCCTGGTGTCCACGAGGTCGTGTCTTGCTTGTCTTCTCTCCCTGCACCTTCCCCTGGTGTGATTTCACCCCCATCCACAGCTGCCACTGCAGTCTCTTTGCTGGAGACTCTCCGTCCTCTGCCCCAGTCCTGACCTCTCTCCCGAGCTCCAGGCCATCTCCACTGATTGGCATTTCCTCACAGATGCAGCTGGAATCTAATGATGTCGTCGTCTTTCTGCCTCCAAATGTGCTCCCCTTTCGTTGTCACCTCCTTGTCTTTGTGATGGGCACCATCACCCATGCAGCCCCCAAAAACCAGAGACTTGGGAGTCAACCTTGACCTCACCGCTCCCTCCCGCTTGCCTCCTCCTGTTCCTTCAGTCACTACTCGCTGTTATTCCTGCATCTTAAACAGCTCCCTATCCATCTCTTACTCTCCATACACAGCCTAATAGTAATTAGGGCTTCCATAAACCTCTCCTGGACTCAAGATCTCCTTGTTCATCTCTGTGTCTGGTCTTGACCCCTTCCAAACTCCCCTATATGAAGACACTGAGCATCTTTCTAGAATTCTCATCTGATCCTTGCTCATAATTTTTTTCCAGCTTCCCATTATCCTCAGAAAAGGACATCTTTAGCGTGACTTGCATGATGTGACTTCTGCTTAACTGTCCAGCCTCACCTCTTCCCACTCCCCTCACCACACAACACACACACACACACACACACACACACACACATTATAAGCAGCCAGCAGCGGTCAATATATGACCAAGAGCACCTTGAACTGCAAACCATTGTTTAGTGCTATAAGGCCTGGGAACACTGTCTCTCTGATATTGTTCACCAGGCAAGCTTTAGAAATAGGTCAAGAAAAAAATATAAGGAAAATATACACACCCAAGGAAGTCTGCATCGTGTGTGTGTGTGTCTGTGTGTGTGTGTTGTCTTTTCATAGGCACAACTTTGTGCTCAGATTGAAGCCTACATGTCTGGATTATTCTTTAATTACATATTCTTCTACCAAGTGTCCTGTAGTTCTGATCATCTCAACTCCTTGTAAGAAAATAAACAGAGATTAGATTTGCCTCTTCAGACTTTGAGTTTCACAGACAATAAACTGAAGCAAGCAGCAAAAAAATAAGAGAGGAGAAGTCTGATCGGGGAGGAAGGATTTTACAGCCAAGTCCACAGGCCGGATTCTTGGTATCTTCCCTGGCTGATGGAGACAGCAGCTGCTACTTCCTGTTACTCGCAATAACAATGATGGCATGGATCTAAAATGAGGTTCCTGCTAACCAGAACTTGCTATATTTCAGCTAGGTGTCCCAGTTAAGATTTTAGAGGCATTGAGATTCTAAGCATCAGAGGCTTGGCTGCAGAAACTCACAGCTTATTGCTTTCATTATCATGGCTCTTATTTGCCACCAAGAGTAGGCATTTTAAATGTGACATTTGTGTTCATTACAAAATGAAATCACTGGTCCATTTAATTAACACTTGCTGTAAATATTCAGTGATTCCCAAGTGCCCAGGGCTGGATGGGGAAGGGAAAGGGAGAGCAGGGGGAATGGAGGAGGAGACCTGGCTGATGTCATCTGGCTGGGCCCTTGCCCTCTGACTAGGCAGTGTTCAGTCTGTTGCAACCAGAGGCTTTCACTTGTCAAAGAAGGGGACGGGACTCCCCGAGGCTTTAGAGGCTGTTTAATATTTAATAAGCTCAAACACATAAACACAGAGCTTTCTCCTTCAGACTCTCTGATAAAATATTCTCGGGTCGGGATCATCTGAGCTAGTTTGGATGGGCTGTTGCTTGTGGAGTCAGGAAACCTCTTAGCAAGGTCTGCGCTCCATCTAGAGTGTTCCTTTAGACTCAAATAGATGCCCTAAGATTCAGTCCTGCTAAATGTGCCCCAAAACCAGTTTAAAATGTAGGTCTGATTATGATTCAGCTGTGGTGAGGCCAGCAGATGAGGAGAGGACAGACATTGAAAAGATTGTCACTCAGTTCCTGGGAGGAGGGGCCACACCATGCCACGCAGGGCCACGTGGGAGGCATTGGGGTTAGTCAGGAGGCAGGGGAGCCGGGAAACAATTGGGCAAGAGCATTTTTTGTGGTTTCTTTGGGGAGGAACGGGCAAGGCTGGGAGAGCAGGCTTGGGATTGGCTAGTTTAAATAATTTCAGCGGGCTCTGCAGCATGGGGGCTGCCCCCTAGTTGTCTGGTACGTGTCCCTAGGGTGGTGAGGGCAGGGAAATAGTGGCCCTGGGTGTGAGAGCCGAGAGGTGGTGGGAGGGGTGGACCCTGGATCCATGGTGACATGTGGAAGTCTTGGGGTCTGGAAATTGGCTAACCCTGGCACCAGCAGTCCCTCCAGGCCCAGCAAGGTCACAGACATCCAAGCATCATAAAGCCATGGTCAATACACAGCCAGACTCGGAACTGTCCATGCAGACCCTCTGAATCCAAGACATAGCCTTCATTTATTTCCCTGGTTACCCAGAGACCTGGAATGTTCTTTGTGAACCCTGGAAGCACTCCCTGCTCCATGCTGGTAGTTAAGGAAATGCAACATTGCCACCTACTGCTGAGGCTCTCCTGAAAATCAGAAAAAGAAGCCTTTTTTTTTTTTTTTTTTTTGAGACAGATCTGCCTGCCTCGGCCTCCCAAAGTGCTGGGATTACAGGCATGCCCGGCCAAAAACTATGCCCAGCCAAAAACTGGATTAAAAAAAAAAAGAAGAGGCTGGCCTGTAACCTGAGTACTTTGGGAGGTCAAGGTAGGATAATTACTTGAGCTCAGGAGTTCAAGACCAGCCTGGGCAACATAGTGAGACCCCAGCTCGACAGAAAATAAAAAATTAGTCAGCATGGTGGCTTATATCTGTAGTCCCAGCTATTTGGGAGGCTTAGGCAGACAGGTCACTTGAGCCCAGGAGGTCGAGGCTGCAGTGAACTGTGGTTGCACACTGCACTCCAGCCTGAGTGACAGAGCAAGACCCCATCTCAAAAAGAAAAAAAGAAAAAAAAATTTTGACTTTGAATCCAAACCATCAGCCCTCCCCATCTTCCCAGGAGGCTCTTGTCCCTGGTGCCCCCGGTGTGCACCATGCCTCTCTGGGCGTGCGGGTGGAGAGGTCTGAGCTCTGTTTCTCTGCAGGCATTTTTGACTCAGCAGTTCCCTGGCAGGGAGGGAAAGCTCAGGATGAGCTCCATACCCTCCCCTAACAGAACAATGATATGACAGGCCCAGAACTCACAGGGTTTTCCAGGCTGTCGTCTTGGTGATAAAAGTTAACAGGAAACTGCTTTCCACTTCCGTCGAGAGGAGGTGATTTTTTTTCTCTTCATCTCAGAATATGCATGTTATTTCCTGTACCTTCTCTGCCCCTTTTATGGCTAGACAACAGAGAGATTGGTGGAAATGAAGGCGGTCGCAGAGATGTAGAATTTGCCACCTCAATTCAGTTTTCCATCATATGAGAGTGGAAACGAAAAGGGAAGCGTTATATTTTCTTAATATACTATTCAGGAGAAAATTGGGGTGGAGGAGGCAGGATGTCTTTACTCTTTACTTTTTAAGAACTAAAGCAAATGAGATTCTTTTAAGAAACATATGGCATTACTTTGAAAATTAAGTTATTTCAGACCTTATACGAATTTAGACTCAAAATCATTATTAGAGCACAAAGGCCACCGTCAACTTCAGGAGGCTTCTGTTAATATTCTGGTGTTAGGATTGCTTTCTCTTTTCCTTCCCTCCCCTTTCTCTCCCTTTCCTCCCTTTTCCTTCTTTTCCTTCCTTGAGTTTCTTTTATTATTCTGACTACCCTTTGCCAGAGGCCCTTTGCAAAGGATGTAGATTTATTTATTTATTTTTGAGACGGAGTTTCGCTTTTGTTGCCCAGGCTGGAGTGCAATGGCATGATCTCAGCTGACTGCAACCTCCGCCTCCCAGGTTCAAGCGATTCTCCTGCCTCAGCCTCCCAAGTAGCTGGGATTACGGGTGTCCGCCACCACGCCTGGCTAATTTTTTGTATTTTTAGTAGAGACAGGCTTTCACCTTGTTGGCCAGGCTGGTCTCGAATTCCTGACCTCAGTTGATCCACACATCTTGGCCTTCCAAAGTGCTGGGATTACAGGCATGAGCTACCATATAGATTTATTTTTTGAAAATCAAATCATTAAAAAGTCAGGAAACAACAGGTGCTGGAGAGGATGTGGAGAAATAGGAACACTTTTACACTGTTGGTGGGACTGTAAACTAGTTCAACCATTGTGGAAGACAGTGTGGCGATTCCTCAAGGATCTAGAATTAGAAATACCATTTGACCCAGCCATCCCATTACTGGGTATATACCCAAAGGATTATAAATCATGCTACTATAAAGACACATGCACACGTATGTTTATTGTGGCACTATTCACAACAGCAAAGACTTGGAACCAACCCAAATGTCCATCAGTGGTAGACTGGATTAAGAAAATGTGGCACATATACACCATGGAATACTATGCAGCCATAAAAAAGGATGAGTTCATGTACTTTGTAGGGACATGGATGAAGCTGGAAACCATCATTCTGAGCAAACTGTCACAAGGACAGAAAACCAAACACCGCATGTTCTTACTCATAGGTGGCAATTGAACACTGAGAACACTTGGACACAGGGTGGGGAACATCACATACTGGGGCCTGTCGTGCGGTGGGGGTTAGGGGGAGGGATAGCATTAGGAGACATACCTAATGTAAATGACGAGTTAACAGGTGCAGCACACCAACATGGCATATGTATACATACGTAACAAACCTGCACGTTGTGCATGTGTACCCTAGAACTTAAAGTATAATAAAAAACAATAACAAAGTAAAAAGAAATTATAAAAATAAAAAAATTTAAAAAAGAAAATCAAATCATATCAAATTTATTTTGCTTTGAGATGTAAAATTTGCTACTGCAATTTTGCTGTCCATTCTTAAAGAACTAAAAGTTGTTTAACTTTACTGTGCCTCTGAGACCATGGTGGGCCCTATATGAAGACCTTGGTGATATAAGACACCTGCTCCAGAAGCAGGGGGCAGGTGCTTGGCAGGGACAGGGGTTATGGGCAGAGATCAGCCAGTCCATTAATTTTCAGGCTTTACAAGTATGAGGACCACTGCGTAATTCCTCCAAATTTTGTAGAACCTGAGATGATAAGAATTGTACTAATGATATCTGTGGATTGAGAAAATTTAATGTCTGAAGTTACTCCAAATTCACTCACCAATTTCAAAAAAACTTGAATTGTATTCATCACAGCAGCCTCTGCACACATTTGAAAAATGATAGAAAGCTTTATTTATTTATTTAGTATGTAGACAAGAGTTTGCAAGCTGGTGGGCCATGGGCTTGATGTAGCCTACAGACGTGGGTTTTTATCTTCATGTTTATCCAACAGTAGCATTATTATCCTTCAGGTATGGTAAAAGATACTTTTTTTTTTTTTTTTTTTGAGATAGAGTCTCCCTCTTTTGTTCAGGCTGGAGTGCAGTGGCACCATCTCGGCTCGCTGCAACCTCCCCCTCCTGGGTTCAAGCGATTCTTCTGCCTCAGCCTCCCAAGTAGCTGGGACTACAGGCACCCACACCCACCCCTGGCTAATTTTTGTATTTTTAGTAGAGACAGGGATTTCACCGTGGTGGCCAGGCTGGTTTCGAACTCCTGACCTCAGGTGATGCCCCCCACCTCAGCCCAAAGTGCTGGGATGACAGGTGTGAGCCACCGCGCCTGGCCAATTTTGGATAAATCCTTTTATCTTTTACCATACCTGAAGGATAATGCTACCATTGAGCTTTCCTTTCTAAAAAGACACACGAGGTCCTGTATCTCCAGTGTAGGAACTCTCCTCCTCTTCCATTTCCCACTGGAATCTAAAAGTGTCATTTGAAGCTGGACATTCCAAGTTGTTGCCCCTCAGGTGATTGTATTGATTAGAAGAAGTCATTTTTAAATTAATTACTATAAATGAATAGAACTTCTTGAAGCTAAGGGCATCAGTTTGTTTGCCTTATACGATGTTGGTCTCTTGTTTTTGCTGCTGCTGTTGTTGTTTACGTTGTAGTCAGTTTCCAATATTTAAAAACCAGTGGACTTCTTAGGTAGAGAACCACTTCTTCTTTTACGGTCTGAAGAACAGAAGCCCAGCAGGATGATGTGACTGCCCTGAGTCACACAGAGCTGGGGACTCCATCACTGCTCTCTGACTCCCTCCAGAGGATTCTGGCCCTCAGATTATAACACTATTCTAGAAAACTGTAGTACTTGTTTCTTCTCATTTCACCTTCCTCACCTTCTGCCTCTTCTTGGTGAACCCAGTTTCCAAGAGCCCCAGGTACCCAGCACCCTCCTAGTCCACCCTAAGGGTTGCTACACCTGCTCAGAACCTTCTTCCCTCCAAGATGTTGCATTTCAACCTTTCCCCGCTCTTCCTTTCAACTCCTAGTCCTTCAGTGCGGCTGGTCATTAGACAGTACAAGCGCATTATCTCATTAAAGAATTTAATAAACTCCAAAGTCAATATTATAAAGGCACATTTAGTGTAAACTTAAATAATGTCAGCATGTTTCATCTTGAAAATATCTATAAGCTCCATCTAGATGAAATCCGATTCTCATTTGGCTTCATATGCATTAATATCACAGTGTTAAGAACACTTAGCATAGCTCTCCGAATGTGCAGAAATCAAATCACACTTCACCACCTTCGGGAGTAGTAGTAACCATTTCAAAGAAAGCTGTGATTAAGAAGAAGAAATTATCTTTTAAAAATCCAACTTGGCTGGGCACAGTGGCTCACATCTATTACCCCAGCATTTCGGGAGGCTGAGGTGGGCAGATAATTTGAGCCCAGCCGGAGCAACAAAGGAAGACTCCGTATCTACAAAAAAAAAAATTAGTCAGGCGTGGTGGTATGCAACTGTAGTCTCAGCTGCTCAGGAAGCTGAGGCGGGAAGATTGCTTGAGCCTGGGAGGTCAAGGCTGCAGTAAGCCATGCACCACTGCGCTCCAGCCTGGACAACAGAGCGAGACCCTGTCTAAAAAAAGAAAAAAAAAGGAGAAGAAAAGAAAATCCAACTCAATGACAATTTAGGACAAACAAGCAATGTGATGAAAACAAATAACATTATGTAAAATTAGAAAGCAGATAGGACAAATAAATCAGAGGCCCAGTTTTAGAATTTGTTCTTACAAGTTGGTGGCAGACCCAGTTCTTTGGTTATGGTGAGGCCCATTAGGCGTGACCCTAAGCCACTATCAAAACTCCAAAAACAGTTTGTCCTCCATAGGGAATCATAGAAAAACCATGGATGGTGCCTTTTTCCTTTGTTTATTTAGGATGGGGAGTGCCAGCTTTCATCTCAAATCATGTAGCTCAAGAGAGCACTTTATTTTCTGCACCTGCTGTTTCTGTGGTTCACGCACCATTTTTCTCTTTCAGGTTCTATATAGAAAGCATTTCATACCTGAAGGATAATGCTACCATTGAGCTTTTCTTTCTGAACGCGAAGTCCTGCATCTACAAGGTAGGAACTTCCTCTCCCTCAGTTTCCCTCTGAAACCTGAAAGTATGATTTGAAGCTGGAAATTCCAAAGTGTTACTCCTTAGGCCATTTTATTGATTAGGAGAAGTCACTTATAAATTAATTACTACAAATAAATGGAATGTTATGAAGCTAATGGCACCATTTAATAATGTGATTCCTGACCCGGCACGGTGGCTCACGCCTGTAATCCCAACACTTTGGGAGGCCGAGGCAGGTGGATCACGTGGTCAAGAGATTGAGACTTTCCTGGCCAACGTGGTGAAACCCTGTCTCTACTAAAAATATAAAAATTAGCTAGGCATGGTGGCACATGCCTGTAGTCCCAGCTACTTGGGAGGGTGAGGCAGGAGAATTGCTTGAACCTGGGAGGTGGAGGTTGCAGTGAGCTAAGATCACGCCACTGCACTCCAGCCTGGTGACAGGTGGAGACTCCATCTCAAAAAAAAAAAGGAATAATAATAATAATAATAATAATAATAATAATAATAATAATGTGATTCCTTTGATCCATGGCTGTGTTTCTGGCTCTGTGGACATGTTTCCTAACCTTATTTTAAAGGTATCCTGATTTTAAAGATTTCTTTGTCAACTGAGACAAAGGTGAAAAGCCTAGACAAGTATGACAAACGCACCAGTCAACTTAGACAGGTCTTGCAGATAGGAATGAGCTTCTTATAACCAAATACGTGTATATTTGACCATTTTTAGATGGTTTAGCAGCATCTTTCAAAGGGATGCTATTGTCACTTTGAGACAGTTTCTTTTTTAAAAAATTGTAAAATGCACATAAATTTACTATCCTAACCATTTTGGAAAATGTTTTTATATTTCCATAGGTTTTTGGGGAACAGGTGGTATTTAGTTACATGAGTAAGTTCTTTAGTGGTGATTTGTGAGAATTTGGCACACCCATCACTCGAGCAGCATACACGGAAGTCAGTTTGTAGTCTCAGCCATTTTTAAGTGTGGAGTTCAGCGGCATTCAGTTCACTCACAATGTTGTATAACCATCCCCACCGTCATTCACCCAAGAGCTCTTTTCATCTGCTAAACTGAAACTCTATACTCATTAAACAACTCCCCTTCCCCGCTTTCCTCAGCCCCTGGTAACCACTACTTTTTGTCTCCATGAATTTAACCACTCTAGTACTTCATATAAGTGGAATCATATAGTATTTGTCCTTTTGTGTCTGGCTTACTTTACCTAGCATAATGGTCTCAAGGTTCATCCATGTTGGCTGTGTGTGGTGGCTCATGCCTGTAATCCCAGCACTTTGGGAGGCCGAGGCAGGCGGATCACCTGAGGTCAGGAGTTTGAGACTAGCCTGGCCAACATGGCAGAACCCCATCTCTATTAAAAATACAAAAATTAGCCAGATGTGGTGTTTCGTGCCTGTGATTCTAGGTATTTGGGAGGCTGAGGCAGGAAAATCTCTTGAACCTGGGAGGTGGAGGTTACAGTGAGCCGAGATCAGTGAACCTGGGCAACAGAGCAAAACTCTGTCTCAAAAAAAAAAAAAAGGTTCATCTATATTGTAGCGTGTATCAGAAATTCCTTCCTCTTTTTTTTTTGAATTTTTAAGACAGGGTCTCTCTGTCGCCCAGGCTGGAGTTCAGTGGTGCAATCTTGGCTCACTGCAACCTCCACCTTCTGGGTTCAAGTGATCCTCCTACTTCACCCTCCTAAGTAGCTGGGACTATAGGTGTGTGCCACCACACCCAGCTAATTTTTGTATTTGTTTATAGAGACAGGGTTTCACCATGTTGGCCAGGCTGGTCTCAAACTTCTGGGCTCAGGTGATCTGCCTGCCTTGGCCTTCCAAAGTGCTGGGATTACAGAAGTGGGCCACCACGCTTGGCTGCCTTCCTTTTTAAGGCTAAATAACATTTTATTGTCTATGTAGATCACCTTTTGTTGATCCATTCATCCATCAAAAGGCACGGGTTATTTCCAAAACCTTTTGCCTATCACGAATAATGCTGTTATGAACATGGATGTCTAAATATCTCCTCGAGACCCTATTCCCAGTTGTTCAGGGTATATACCTATAGGTGGTATTGCCAGATCATAAGGTACTTCTATTTTTCATTTTTTGAGGAGCCATCCCTACTGTTTTCCATAGCAGCTGCACCATTTTACATTTCTACCAACAGTGCCCAAGGGTTCCAGTTTCTCCACATCCTCTCCAACATTTGTTATTTTCTATTTTGCTTTATTAAATTGATGACCATCCTAATGGGTGTGAGGTGTATCTCATTGTGGTTTTGATTTGCGTTTCCCTGATGACTAGTGATGTTGAGCATATGTCCGCATGCTATTGGCCATTTGTGTATCTTCTTTATAAAAAAAGTTTGTTCAAGAGATGATTCCTAATTGAGAGCGACAGCCCCTTGTCCTGTATCCAATTGCTCTATAAGCTTGTAGTGTCTCCTTTTGTGGGATGACCCAAAATGCCTACACCCCTTTCCAGCACACACCTCCTCCCGAGGAAGATGGACTTGCGGAATATCACTGAGGTTAGGAACTGCGACTAAAAGAACATTTTTTTTTTTTGAGACACAGTCTCACTCTGTTGCCCAGGCTGGAGTACAATGGCACAATCTCAGCTCACTGCAGCCTCCGCCTCCCAGGTTCAAGCGATTCTCCCGCCTCGGCCTCCCGAGTAACTGGGATTACAGGTGTGCACCACCACGCTTGGCTAGTTTTTGTATTTTTAATAGAGATGGGGTTTTGCCATGTTGCCCAGGCTGGTCTCAAACTCCTGACCTCAAGTTGATCCATCCACCTTGGCCTCCCAAAGTGTTGGGATTACAAGTGTGAGCCACCTTGCCTGGCCCTAAAAGAACATTTTAAAAAAGAAACACCCACTCCACTGGCTACCCCCGGCATGCCCATAATGAATGCAATGAATGTCTCATGAATGCAACCTCCGTCACACCCCCTTAGGGCTGCTCATTAACAGTAATAGACAAGAACGGTTCATTCCTACAAAGTTCACATGATGTGTAGGCTTGTTGCTGAGTGCTTTATGTGAATTGTTTAACTGAGTCTTCACAACGCCTTCTGAGATAAACACTGCTTTTTTTTTTTTTTTGAGAGTGAATTTTGCATAAGTTTATTGATGGTAATTAATTTGGAGGCCAAAATGCATTCTACCTTGAAATAAATCAAATAATACTAAACCTAGGATTTCCCCTTACTCTAAAAATGTAATTAACAAGAAGCGGAAGAGTTTGAGGTATACACCAGCTGACTAATGTAGGGCCACAGAAAGCAAATTAACAGATGTTTTTCTGAATTCACAGCTTAAGTTCTACCTCTTACCTGGGTAAAATGTCAGGGACTCGTCTGAAGTCCTGAAGTGTGAGGATTAGTTAGAATAAAAGTTCTACTAAGGAATTTAAGGGTAGAGCATTCAGTCAGGGCAAATTCCAGATGGACAAACGAGAGAACTTTCAAGTGAAGATTTGATGGGTTTAGCCATTCCTGTGATCTCAGTAAGGAATTTTCTCTTGGTTGTCAGAACATTGATGGAAGATTAAATAAGTCTTTTTTTTTTTCTTGGAGATGGAGTCTCACTCTGTAGCCCAGGCTGTAGTGTAATGGCATAATCTCGGCTCACTGCAACCTCTGCCACCTGGGTTCAAGCGATTCTCTGCCTCAGCCTCCTGAGCAGGTGGAATTACAGGCACCAGCCACCACACCTGGCTAATTTTTGTATTTTTAGTAGAGATGGGGTTTCACAATGTTAGTCAGGCTGGTCTCGAACTCCTGACCTCATGATCCACCCACCTTGGCCTCCCAAAGGGCTGAGATCACAGGCATGAGCCACCACACCCAGCCAATTCTTTTTTTAAATAAATAAATAAATGTAAAGCCCAGAGTGTCCTGAATTTTCTAAAAAGTGTTTTATTATTATTATACTTTAAGTTCTGGGATACACGTGCAGAATGTGCAGGTTTGTTACATAGGTATACATGTGCCATGATGGTTTGCTGCACCCATCAACCCAAGAGATAGATGCGGCCTTTTATCCCTGTTTTCCCAGTGAATGAAGATGAGATCACATGCCTAATGAATGGCCAGGCTATGGTGCACCCTGGAGGGAGGCTCTCCTCGTGCGCTTGTCTGTGAGGTGTTCGATGGATGGATTCAAAGGAGTCTAGGGAGATACTGCTGCCTGGATTTTAAAATGTAATTAAACTCAGGCCCTAGGGATTGCAAAAACCCATTAAACCTTAACACACACACACACAGACACACACACACACACACACACACACACACGCTGGAATGGTAGTATCAGCCATCACTTTCCTTCTGTAACTACCTCAACACATTCACTGCACAGAATAGTTCCACCAATTACAAATGTTCAGAATAACGGAGGGCCTGGTAATGATCAAATTCAGTTCTGTGAAAAGACCTCATTTAGAGACAGTTGCTGAGCCAGGACTTAAACTGGGCTCAAACCCAGCACACTAAGAGGACAGCATTTTGGGGTTTTGCCGAATGGAGGGAAAAGATACCATAATGCAGTTCCAGGTACTTTTAGATTCTTTCCTCTAAGACCTCATTTTCTCATTATAAAGTGGAAATAATAATACTAAACTTACATACAGATTGTAAGAGTATCAGGTGTTTTTTTTAAATGAATGTGAAAGCGCTTTGAAACCAAGTTCAGAAATGAAAGGTGAGCAGTCTCCACCAGGTGGCAGCCTTGGGCAGCGAAGTAAATGAATGGCAAGGCTGAACCCGCGAAATCACTCTCCAGCAGGGCAAGTAAAAAATTGTCCCCGGCCCACGCCTGTAATCCCAGCACTTTGGGAGGCAGAGGCGGGTGGATCAAGAGGTCAGGAGTTCGAGACCAGCCTGACCAACATGGTGAGACACCATCTCTACTAAAAAAACAAAAGTTAGCCGGGCGTGGTGGCAGGCGCCTGTAATCCCAGCTACTCAGGAGGCTCAGTCAGGAGAATTGCTTGAGCGAACCCGGGAGGCTGAGGTTGCAGTAAGCCGAGATCGCACCATTGCACTCCAGCCTGGGTGCCAGAGCGAGACTCCATCTCAAAAAAAAAAAAAAAAAAAGAAAAAAAAAAATTGACCCAAAGCCTACTTGGGCAGACGCTTGGGGAAAGGGAGAGGAGTTGCGTTCAGTACTGTCTTGTCCCAAATGCTGAGCTGGCACTGAAGGCCTCTGAACATCATGCACGCCTAGGACTTTGCGATTCAGGGAAAATTAAAAAGAATAAATGTCAGAACTAAATACTACAGATGCCCTGAGTGGAGGTGACGACACCTTTGCAGCCAGCCACATTTAGGATCAAGGTCCCGACAGCATCAGCCCACATGCTGAATGTCACCCCAGAACCCAGCCCTCTCTTCTCAAAATCTTTCCTTGGGCTTGGGCACATAAATGACCACAAATGACCAAGGGACAGCATCTTTCAAGTTGATATAGGAGACCAAGTCGCATCCCAAGGCCCCCTGTCTCCCTCCTGTGATCAAGAATAATATTTTCATTTGTACAAATTGCCATTTAAATTTATTTTTAAATTTTTTATATGTACTATGATATTTGAGCCTCAGCATCTCTGCGTGAGATGGAGCGAGAATCGCTGGCTTTCCAGAGGAGGAAGTAGGTACAGAGAGGCTAAGTGACTCAGAGACGAAGGACTGGGGGATGGCTGGATAGCCTGTGTAACCTGTGTCAGTGTAAAGATCATGAAAGGCACTGCTGAGTGATTGACAGTTCAGCTTTTGCTGCCGGGTAGACCCAGGTTCTTTTCCCAGCCATGCCCCTTGGTAAAAGGGATAAATGTGGGCCCCTCCTGTAACGTCTCCAAGCTTCCCTTTCCTCTCTAATTGAGCAAGGATGTTGTAAGGCTCTAACCACAACCTTCTTGGGAAGATTCAGTGAGATAAAGCGTGCAAAGTTCTTAGTCCCATGCCAGGCATGTGATTAGCGAGTTGGATTTAGAGCCGAGGTTTTTCTCTTGGCTGTGATTCTCTTTGTGCCACCCACACAGCCCCCTGGTGCTTTGGGGACCTTGAAGAGCCCAGAGGGTAGTGTTAGACCCAGATAACCCATCCCGATGCTGATACCCGGATGCCTGGGTTTACCCAGCGTAGGTTTAGTATCTGCTCCCTCCCTGTCTCTTGGGGAACGGTTCCTACTGTATATTAAAATCTAAGTTGTCAAGGTAAAATAAGCCACTTATTTCTGCTTTTTCAAAGTTCAATTTCATTCACTTTTTAAAGTATTAATATTTGTTTCTATCAAAGTAATAGATGACATCATTTAAAAGTCAAATGGTTCCACAAGGCTGATTATGACAAACAGCTTCCTCCCTGCAACTCCTGCCACTTGCAACAGTTTTAGCTGTTTCTTCTAGTATTTGCCTCCATATAGATAAATAATTGACACAGGGCATTATTCCTTGATTGATTCATTTTTAGGTTGTTGAATTCCTGTTAAAATGGATGAAGACAGCCAGGCACAGTGGTTCACACCTATAATACCAGCACTTTGGGAGGCTGAGGTGGGAGGGTCACTTGATCTTAGGAGCTTGAGACCAGCCTGGGCAACATAGTGAGATCCCATCTCTACAAAAAACACAAAAATTAGTCGGGTGTGGTGGCACATGCCTGCAGTCCCAGCTTCTCTGGAGGCTGAGGTGGGAGGATTGCCTGAGCCCCAAAGGCGGAGGTTGCAGTGAGTCCAAGAGTCCAGATCACACTACTGCACTCCAGCCCGGTGGACAGAGTGAGACTTTGTCTCGAAGAAAAAAAAAATAAGGATGTAGATTTAGATTATAACCACCCACATTTTATTTCCTTTTCCATTTTCTTAGTATGGTGATAGCATAATTCTGGCTTAAAGCCGTAGTCATAAGCATGACATTATCGTGACTAATCCAAGTAGTATCCTGTGGTTGCAGCTCGTTTTTCAGACAACCCATTGTTTTACCCAAAGGGAACACTTGCCTTGCTTTCACTTATTTAGTTACTACATACCCTTCACTTTTCTCCCAAAAGTTCCTACAGATTCTCAGATGTCTACCAATATTAATTTCCAGCTACGTCGGGTAGTTCTCGTTCCTCTTTGGTTTGATTTTGGTTGCTGTGGCAGCTGCTACTGCTGTTGTTTTTCCAGGACCTCCCTCTTAGACTCCTCCAACCTCCTGCTCCAGCCTGGACTTGGTCTCATGCAGAGTCTCAACCCAGGATGCCGCATCCCCATCAGGGTCTTTCCTTCTCCCTCGTTCTGTATTGGGTCCTCTCTTTCCCGGATCCGGAGTCTTCCTGTTTTTTGTTTTGCACCATTGTTTCGCTGAAGAACATCCTGCAGTCAATCCAGAGAAAGTGCATATGGGAAGTAAAATGTTTGGATACTGGCATATCTGAAAAAGTCTTTATTCTAGCTTTGTATCTAATGAATTGTTTGACTGGATATAGAAATATACAAAAAAAAATTTCTCTCAGAATACCAAAGGCGTTGCTCCGGAAAAGCCCACCATCCTATGCATCGTATGTGACACCCCCTCAGGCTCCCCAACAATGGGATCCTTTGGGATCTCCTTTTTGCTCCTTCTGATCTAAAATTTCAGGATGGGTGCCCTGATGTGGGTCTTTGTAAATCCATTGTACTCTGTGTTCGATGGGCACTTTTAGTCTGGAGACGTGACATGCATTCTTTTTTAGCTGTGAGGTTCTTTTTGGATTGTTTCTTTGACATCTTCTCCCCTCTTGCCTGTGTCCTCTCTTTCCAGAATTCCTATTTGTCAAATGCTGGGCATGGCCTCCCACTCTTATACTTGTCTCTCCAGCTGTCTATCTCTGTCTTTTTATTCTACTTTCTGGGAGGCTTTGTCAGTATTTACTTTAATCTCTTCTCTGGACTTTCTAACCTTTGCCATTATGGTTTTGGTTTTTGTTGTTTTTTTTTTCTTAAATTTCTAAGAGTTTCTTTATATTATCTGATTTTTTAATATTATGCTATTATTGTTTCAGGAACATAATATCCTCTCTTATCACTCTGATAATATTAGTTATCATTATTACTCTGTGTTTCCTTCCAGCTCTTTTTTTCCAGTTTATTTGTGTTGGTCTCTCTTTCCTGTCCGAGGCTTCCTCAGTTGTCTGCTGGCCCTGGTCTGTTGCTTCACACTTAGAAACTAAGCAGATGCTCCATTTCAGTGTGGGATGGTCCCCCAGTGGGTGTCCCTGTGACGTGATCCCATCGCAAGCTGGTTCTTTCCCTGGGGAACCCCGAATATCAGTGTCTTGGTATCTGGACATCTTTCCTCTCTGGCTCTCCATTCTCTCCAGAAAAAAACCCTTCCCTTCCTGCCTGGGACATGTCCTCCCACATCCAGGGATCGGGAGGGAACAGTCTCCACACTGGGTATAGAATTCCATGTAATTCCTGCACTTCCGGTCCAGTTCATCCCTGCTTCCTGTTCTTCTTCAGAGAACGAACCTCTCATCTCTTTAATAGCAGAAAGGCGAGGAAAGGTGTTTGGCTTTGTTTTGCTATTTTTCCCAAATTGTGAACACTGCCTTCCTACCTTCCTCTCTCTTTCCCAGCAGGCAGGAGGCATGGCCACAGCAGACGCCCCTCTCACTTTCTCTTCCCTTCCACCCCCCTACTTTATACAATAGGGCAGGAAAATGTAGTCATAATCTATCCAAGTTGCAGAAAATTAAAATATGGATATGAGACAGCGGGGCTGTCATTGTGTGCTTCCGGTGGAGCAGGAGGAAGTGTGGAATAGGATTCCCACATGGTCCAACAGTGTTTCTGATGTGCTTGAACTCACTAAGGAGACAGGTGGGTGATAGAGAGGACATTGGCCAGGGCGTGCGTACATCTCATTTAGAAATGTGAGTCCCGTCCCATGGGAAACTCTCACAGGAAGCCTGCCTGGAACGTTGCGTGTTCCCTGGAAAGAGACCAATAAGACGGCACAGCTTTCCCGCCAAGCCTTTTCCATCTGCTCCTCTCCCTCTTCCGGTGTGGCTTCCAACAGCCAACTGAAGGTGCCCATCCATCAGCCCCTGCAGGAGGCAGCGGACTTGTCCCATGAGACAGGAGCGAGTCAGGGAATGTGGACCCTCAGCTCTTCCTGCACTTCCTGGCTGCAGGATTGAATCCTGCCTATTCTGGGTTCTGCACTGACAGAAGAAGATGATCCACCATCAAAAATTAGTCATCACAGTGATGTCTGAAACTTTGCAAACATAGGTCGTAAAATGACAGAGCCTGTTTAGTTTTTTATCAGAAAGATTTCCACAAATTATACATCTTACAGCTATAAGAGAAATCAAGAAATCACCAGCTCCCAATCTTCTTCACATGCAAACCTTCAGAGAGAAAAGAAAATTGGTGCTCATGTCAAAAGACCTTTCCATTCAGTTCCTCAGAGAAGTACTTTGATAGTTCCTTGATTGAGGTTAGGTGGCGTGAGAGGCTGTCAGAATGACTAGATGCACCATCAGTATCATCCAAAAGGCCACTGAGGTGGCTAACTAGGAGAAAGGGCTGTATTGGCAGTACCGGTTTGCAAGCTGAGAAGAGAAAGTCTCCAGCGTGGACTGAAGGTGCTCTTTTTGAAAAGGAGAAGGGCAGGTCGGGTTTTATGACTCACGGTGTTCGTATTACATAATAGAGTCATACACATTCAGCAGGTTTGGGGAAAAGTTATGCATAGTTACGAAGGAGTGTCGAGTGTGTGTGCCATAGGTAGACATATTGGTGACATACTTACCATGTTTACTTTGGTTTTTTAAATTTTTAATTGTTGTGGGTACATAGTAGGTGTCTATATTTATGGGGTACATGAGATATTTTGATACAGGCATGTAATGTGTAATAACCACATCAGGTCAAATGGGGTATCCACCCCCTCAAGCATTTATCCTTTGTGTTACAAACAATCCACTTCTACTCTTTTACTTATATTAAAATGTACAATTCAATCATTATTGACCACAGTTACCCTGTTGTGCTATCAAATACTAGGTCTTATTCATTCTTTCTATTTTTGTGTACCCATTAACGATCCCCAACTCTCCCACCCTCACTACCCTTTCCAGCATCTGGTAACCATCCTTCTATTCTGTCTCCATGAGTTCAATGGTTTTCATTTTTAGCTCCCACAAATAAGTGAGAAAATATGAACTTTGTCTTTCTGTGCCTGGCCTATTTCACTTTACATCATGACCTCCCGTTCCTTCCTGGGATGGCTTTTAGCATTAAAATGAGGTGGAATTTGAGGCTCTTTACCTCACCAGGTGAACTATAGGACACAAAGACGGCTTGTGTGCAGCCTCTGCGAACTGCTGAAACTGGCCTAAAGTCTACAGTAGCTCCTCAGAAGAGAATATTTGTAAGGCTGGCCCTCTGTCCAGTCAGAGTTGTAATGGTCTGGATTGTAAACCAGCGCTGACAGCTCCTATTGGTAGAGAGTTTAGCCACAGAAATTGAGAAATTTGCTAGACCAGCTGGCCCTGAACCCTCGACCTGTAGGTAACTTAACCTTAGAGTCTGGTGTAGTTGATAAAGGGGCATCTATTCTGGTCTCTAAGATCACATCAGGAATCTAATATTTCACCTGTATAAGTTTGCCCTTGCCCAGAGGGATTAGCTATGAACTCTTTATTTATTTATTTATTATTATATAATAATAAATATTTATTATTATATAATAATTATATATAATATAATATATTCTATATTATATATCTTTATTATATAATATAATATATTCTGTATTATATATCTTTATTATATATAATATATTATATATTATATATCTTTATTATATATTATATATTATATATTATATATCTTTATTACATATTATATAATATATATATTTTTTTTTGAGGCAGAGTCTTGCTCAGTCACCCAGGCTGGAGTGCGGTGACGTGATCTCAGCTCACTGCAACCTCTGCCTCCTGGGTTCATGCAATTCTCTTGCCTCAGCCTCCCGAGTAGCTAGGACTACTATGGGCATGCGACACCACACCCAGCTAATTTGGTTTTTTTGTGTGTTTTGTTTTGTTTTGTTTCAAAGTGAAACAGGGTTTCACCATGTTGCCCAGGCTGGTCTTGAACTCCAGGGCTCCAGTGATCCTCCTTCCTTGGCCTCCTAAAGTGCTGAGATTACAGGCGTGAGCCACCGCACCCAGCTGGCAATGCACTCTTTAGGGACATTCATCACATTTCAATTATGCTTCGTCTAAAAGCACTAACCTCCCCCAGCAGTGATAACCAAAGAAACAGGACTGTGCTTGCCATCTGGAGATGGGCTGAAATATGCTTCTTTAGGCTGGAGGAGAAGTTGGTACCAGCATTTTTCTGAGTGGATTTTTAAGCTCATCTTCCATGGCCTATCACTGTACTAGGCACATAGCCGATGCTCAGAAAATTATTTTTTAATTGGTTACTTTCCAAGGGAGCAAGGATTTGCATATTTCCTGAGAAATCACCGAGTTTTGTTGCCTACACTGCACTGAGAACAAATCATGACATAAAGGAAAAGGCTTAAAATTTCTGCTTTATGGGTGTTCTTGGGAGGGTGCAGATCTTGTCCAAATTGGTCTGGGAGCCTCTGCTGGCCAGGCATGGTGGCTCATACCTATAATCCCAGCACTTTGGGAGGCCAAGGCAGTTGGCTTGAGGCCAGGAGTTTGAGATCAGCCTGGGCAACATAGCAAGACCCCAACCCTACAAAAAATATATTTAATTAGCCAGGCATGGTGGCACACATTTGTAGTCCCAACTACTTGGGAAGCTGAGATGGGAGGATCACTTGAGCCCACAAGTTCGAGGCTGAAGTGAGCTAGGATGACACTGGGGCATTCCAGCCTGGATAACAGAGACCTCATCTCTTAAAAAAAAACGGAGTTTAAGTAATCATCCTTGGGCCACATTTGCAGTTTAGGTCTAAATGCTATCACTCTTGTTGATATTGAAATAAATGGTCTTTATTCAATACCTTCAACATGCTTCACTAATGATCAGATGACGTCATCTCATCTGTAGGTGGGAGAACCAAGCCAAAGCCCAGAATCACATTCTAGAGGACAACATAAATATCTGCAGGTTTAGAGCATGCCCTTGTAGGACAGAGGGGGTATGAGAGAAGGACAGACAGGTACCTTCTTTTTCAACTTTCAAGAAACAAGCTTACATGGATCTGTCGTCTTGGCTGTGCCCATGATCTCTAAAAGAATGATTCCAGGCCAGGAATCAGTAGCTCACAGCTGTAATCCCAACACTTTGGGAGGCCAAGGCAGGAGGATTACTTGAGCCCAGGAGTTCAAGACCAACCTGAGAAACATAGTGAGACCCCCATCTCTACAAAAAAATTAAAATTAGCTAAGCACGGTGGTGTGTGCCTGTGGTCCCAGCTACCCAGGAGGCTGAGGCAGGAGGATCACTTGAGCTCAGGAGGTCAAGGCTGCAGTGAACTATGATGGTGCCACTGCACTCCATCCTGGGCAACAGAGCAAGACCCTGTCTCAACAAAAATAAATAAATAAAAGTAAAAATTGTTTAAAATAGAAGTTAATAAAAGAGCGATTCCTTGAGATCCTGACATGGGCTGTCTGCGGTGGGGTGGACAGCATGAGAAATCCCAACGCGGCAGAGTTAGGGTTGCGGCTGAGCATGAGTGGCATTCACCTCGTGGATCATTAGACAAACATGAAGTGACTTGATGCTGAAAAACTGGCAGAGGACTAAGAATGAGGAATTGTGCGAGATCGCATCAGTCTCATCCTGCACCACAGCCCCTGTTTGCCCCGGGGGCAAATTTGCGTAGTTATGATGAGTTGTGCAATGAGGCATAGAGCCACAAGAAGAGAGCAAGTTGGGCTAAATATGGGCATTGTGTCCCACTTTAATGATATACGGTGTATTAGTCAGAGGGACAGAACCGATAGGATATATATAGATATACACAAAGAGACTTCTTATGAGGAGTTGGCTCACAAGATCATGGGGGCTGAGAGATCCCACAGTCTGCTGTCTGCAAGCTGGAGACCCAGGAAAGCCAGTGGTGTCAGTCCACTGGCTGAGTCCAAAGACCTGAGAACCAGGGAGCCAGTGGTATAAGTCCCAGTCCAAGGACAAGAGAAGATGAAATGTGATGTCCCAGCTCAAAAAGCAAGGGACAAAAAGAAAGAAAGAAAAATGAAAAAAGGGGCAAGCTCCTCCACCCTCCATCTTTTGTTCTATTCAAGCCTTCCAGGATTGTGTGATGTCCACCCACACTGGGGAGGGCGGTCTATTGAATCCACTGATTCAAATGCTGATCTCATCCAGAAACACCCTCGTAGACACATCCAGAAACTGTTTAATCTGGGCAACTCGGGGCCGGACACAGTGGCTCATGCCTGTAATCCCAGCACTTTCGGAGGCCGAGGCGGGTGGATCACTTGAGCCCAGGAGTTCTAGACCACCCGGGGCAACATGGTGAAACCTCGTCTCTATTAAAAATACAAAAAGCTAGCTGGTTGTGGTGATGGGCACTTGTAATCCCAGCTACTCAGGAAACCGAGGCACAAGAATCACTCAAACCCAGGAGGCAGAGGTTGCAGTCAGCCGAGATGGTGTCACTGCACTCCAGCCTGGGTGACAGAGCAAGACCCTGTCTCAAAAATAAATAATCTGGGTAACCCTTGGCCTGTCAAGTTGACACATAAAATACACCACAGACACGGTGACCAGTACACACACATACGCGCGCGCACACACACACACATACACACACACACAACCCATCTCTTTTAAAACAAAATCTTCCATCTCTACTAAAAAATGCAAAAAATTAGCCAGGCGTGGTGGTGGGTGCCTGTCGTCCCAGCTACTTGGGAGGCTGAGGCAGGAGAATGGCCTGAACCCAGGAGGCAGACCTTGCAGTGAGCCGAAATCGCGCCGCTGCACTCCAGCTTGGGCGACAAGGCAAGACTCCCGTCTCAAAAAAAAAAAAAAAAAAAAAAAAATCTAGTAAAGTTTCCTATAAATGCTAAGACATACTAAAGAACAAAGGCAAAACTGTGGAGTTCAGATTATCTATAGATACTCATCAGCAGAAATAAATAATATAGATCTAATACTTGTAGTGTGTTTTATATTTCCAAGTCACTTCATTTATGCCTCACCAAACCCAGTAAAATAATTGGAAAGGAAATTGTTATGCCCATTTTACTGATAAGGAAAATCAAACTCAAGGTCAGGTGGTTCAGTCCATGTCCTCAAGACATTGGGGGGTTAAGACCAGAATATGGGACTTTCAGGGGACAGTAGAAATAATCTTAAGGAGAATGGCATGCCACTATTATCTTTAGATGTTTTGTGGGTAAGAATAAACGTGGTGATAACTGGTGAGAATTCGTTAGGAAAACGCTTGGTGGCTTTCCTAACCCTACAAGTGGTTCCGAGTGGACTTTGCAAAGACTGTCCTTGTCAAAATCTTCTCGACCTACTATATGGTTGTCAATTACATTTTCTCACGGAATTATCTCATTTGTCTTACATGTCTGCAGTTCCGGACCATGGTGGGCTGCTTTTCATTAAGATTCTTGGTTAAATGTAAAGACCACCACCAAGTCCCTCTGAGCAAAGAGGCCCTCCGGCTCTCAGGACTCTTGGAGAACATCCGTAACACCTGCCATTTGGGGTTCCCACGGGCCCACTTGTTAGAAACACTTGGAGACCCTCAGATGGAAATCTTTCTGAGAATATTGTTAGGCATGGTGTTGCTGATAAATGACCTCAGGCCTCTTCCTTCGGCAGTTCAGTCACCTGGGATAAAACAACACGGCGTGGGAGGAAGTGGGGCAGCCCTTCCCACCCCTACTCAGAGCACGTTCGCACACACACACACACACATACCTGCAGACGGTCACAGTTTGTCTTTCCATACCATTTCTCAAAAGATCAAAGGAAGCAGCATGCATTATTCAGTAGTAAGGAAAGCAGATGCCTAAAGTACACACCCAGTGGCCACAGTCACCAAAGGACCTTACACTTCCTCCTGCCAGCATCGCCCTGGGCTTCTCTAGAGTCTCAAAGTAGTTATTCCATGCCCACCAGACAGCCCAAGATTCCCAGGCTAGATTCCAGCTCAGACCCTGCAGAAACCCCTCCCTCCAATGGCCGCAAGAGCACGGGGGGCTTCACCGCAGAGCTGTGGATTGCATAAGCGCAGAGGAATGTTACACCTCAGCCCCTGCATAAGGCAGATGGAAGCCACCCTCAAGCCTCCAGGAAGTGTCTTCTGCTCCTCCTCCTATGGTCCCATTTTGTCCTTAGTTACAGTTATGGGGAAAGCCCAGAATCCCAGGAAAAAAAATGGGATTTTTGCACACTCTGTGTGGTCTCCTTCAGTGTAGTTCCTCTGCTTGAGCAGAAACCCATGAAAGACGCCACCTCTGGCCGGGCACGGAGGCTCATGCCTGTAATCCCAGCACTTTGGGAAGCCGAGGTGGGTGGATCACTTGAGGTCAGTAGTTTGAGACCAGCCTGGCCAACATGGTGAAACCCTGCTTCCACTAAAAATAAAAAAATTGGCCAGGCATGGTGACGCACACCTGTAATCCTAGCTATTTGGGAGGTTGTGGCACAAGAATTGCTGGAACCCAGAAGGCGGAGGTTGCTGTGAGCCCAGGTTGCACCACTGCATTCCAGCCTGGGTGACACAGTGAGATCCTGTCTCAAAAAAAATAAATGAAAAGCCACCTCTGGACCACTGGAGAAGTCAGATAAGGAAAAGGGAGAGTCATTTTCTTAATGTTATATGGGAGCACATTTCTGCTAGGAGGACCCCTGAAAACATCTAATAACTCCCCTGTGTGGAACTTGGCTTTCAGGGGTGTTTTGTTTTGTTTCGTTTTGTTTTTTGAGATGGAGTCTAACTCTGTCACCAGGCTGGAGTGCAGTGGCACTATCTCGGCTTACTGCAACCTCCATCTCCAGGGTTCAAGCGATTCTCCTGCCTCAGCCTCCTGAGTAGCTGGGACTACAGGCGTGCACCACCACGCCCAACTAATTTTTGTGTTTTTAGTAGAGACGGGGTTTCACCATGTTGGCCAGGATGGTGTCAATCTTTTGACCTCATGATCTGCCCTCCTCGGTCTCCCAAAGTGCTGGGATTACAAGCTTACACCACTGTGCCCAGCCAGCTTTCAGGTTTTGAAGTACCATGGGAAATTTTCAGAGTAAGCTGGAAGTCTAGAGCTCTGCTCCATCGCGGTAGAATCTTAAGGATAAAGCCACCTGGAAGGATGAGGTGTATAAGGGGGAAACAGTATCATGAACAAGTGACATTGGGGAATTGGGCAAAGACTCTCAGGATGTCTTCCCACCACCCTAGATTGGTTCTTATCCACACCGTTTTGGTCTTTGTGTTGAGTCCTATGAGAACATCCAGTGAAATGATCCTTAAATTCAATGCATGTTAAATAGGCGAGGTCAGAAATAATAATGCAGCTGTTTCCATCAGATTTTGTAAGCATGTGCAATGCCTGGGGCGCTTGATTCTTTAATCATTTTCCCTCCCACTGGCCACATTTCACCTCCTCCTGTTTTTGATATCTTCACTGGGAGATAGATAGTCAAGGTCAGGCTTTTCACCCGAAAAGTCACCACAGTTAAAGGTGCCAGTTCTCACTTAACCCGAGAACAACTATGGTGAGAGAGAAGTTGAATCAATCAGGTTAGATATTTGATGGTGCTTTCCTGTGGATATTTTTGGTAGCTTTCCTGTGGATATCAGTTATGTTACAGTTAATGTTCACCAATGATACTCTCCTGGGACCACATAATGGGCTGTGTAAAATAGAATAAAAGACCTTCCTTCGTGTTACCCGCCTCCGCGCAGGTAGAGACATTTTCGTTTAGCGGATGAATCAAATAGCAAACTAAAAGCTATGTTCACACTTAAAAGTGTTATTTTCTGATGGTTGGTTTTGAGTTGCGCATCAGATAAGTCTCTCAGCAGATGTTAAATATTAGCCCGCAGTCGACCATTGGCTGTAACATAAGGTGTAAATGTTTGACAGAAAAGCACACATACAACAGCGCACTAACAAGTGCACCCCAAGGCATTCAGGTGGGAATGGAAACGCACGGAGTGAGAGTAGAAACCATCTATTGTGGAAATCCTGGACAGTGTTTCTGTAAAGCCATTTGTACACTGTTAAATGATTTACATTCTGATGGGACCTGCTAATCCCAGAACTGCAATTCCAAACATTCTTCCGCATCCCAGCACCGACAGCCTCTATCAATTCCAACCGCCGTAAAGCTCTTTCAGCTGGTTAAACGTAAGGAATTATTGTCCCCAATTCTTCCATAGGCTCTCATGAGTTCTTTTAACCCGTACTTCTAAGGTGGTTCCAAATATTAGTATCCAACTTTGAAATTCCCAGGCCCAAAGGAGCCTGAAAGATATCTCTCCTTCAGAAGATCCAGGTGTGCTTGAATGCATTGTTTTAAATTGCAGGAGCCAATTCTGGACCTCTCAAAAAATAATTACAAAATCCATGAATCGGCCGGGCATGGTGGCTCATGCCTGTAATTCCAGTACTTTGGGAGGCCAAGGTGGGTGGATCACCTGAGGTCAGAAGTTCGAGACCAGCCTGGCCAACATGGTGAAATCCCATCTCTACTAAAAATGCAAAAAAAATTAGCCAGGCATGGTGGTGGGCGCCTGTAATCTCAGCTACTTGGGAGGCTGAGGCAGGAGAATTGCTGGAACCCGGGAGACAGAAGTTGCAGTGGGCCGAGATCGCACCATTGCACTCCAGCCTGGACGACAACAGTGAGACTCCATCTCAAAGAAAAAAAAAAAAAAAACAATCCTTAAATCAGAGTCTGGCTTGTAATGCAAGTGAATTGAAACTCTTGCTAAGCAAACTTGGATTATAGATATTGTTCTTAGAATACATTGGCTGAAACTGAGTCTCTATTGATTTGGGTGGAAATGTAAGTCCTAAGGGAGGTCACACACTGGACAAGTAGTAGGGGGTCTGTTCCCGGCCCCTTAAGTGCCATTAAGGCCCTGTGGTTTTGCAAAGTCCCTTAATGTTTTTGGGTTCCATTCTCAGTAAAAGCACAGGGTCAGGCTGGCTGGTCTCTAAATCTCTTTTACCTCTAGCTCTCTGTCATCCAGTCAGCCACTATGGGATCTCGTGATACTAGGGAAAGAAAAATAAAGATGGATATTTGTGCTTAAGCTTGACACCAGACATAGGATATCAATTAAATTGTGTATTATTCTGGTATGCTGATGAACTCCAGGCTTCTCTTTGTCTTTAACATGTGAGCTATGTATAATGAGAGAGTGTTGTGCACTTAGAAGACTTAGAAGTTTATTAAGAAGGTAGGTCATGTCCTCATGGTTAGTGAGTTTGTTGTTGGGTTTTGTTTGTTTGTTTCTTTATTTGAGGCAGGGTCTCTCTGTCACCAGGCTGGAGTGTAGTGGCATGATTACAGCTCACTGTAGCCTCAACCTCTGCAGGCTCAGGGGACCCTCCCACCTCAGCCTCCCAAGTAGCTGGGACTACAGGCGTGCACCACCACTCCAGGCTAATTTTTGTATTTTTAATAGAGATGGGGTTTCGCCACATTGACCAGGCTGGTCTTGAACTCCTGGGCTCAAGTGATCCATCCGCCTCTGCCTCCCAAAGTGTGTGAGCCATCATGCCCAGCTAGGTGTTTTTACCATACACGCACACACACACACACACACACACGGAAATCTTTGGATGTGATCGATATGTTTATTACCTCGGTTGTGGTAATGGTATCATGGGTGTATGCATCTGTCCAAACTCATCAAATTGTTTACATTAAACATATGCAGTTTTTGAGGTGTTTTAGTTATACTTCAATCAAGCTGTTTTGGTTGGGTGCAGTGGCTCATGCCTGTAATCATCCCAACACTTTGGGAGGCCAAGGCAGGCAGGTCACCTGAGGCTAGGAGTTCCAGACCAGCCTGGCCAACCTGGTACCCCGTCTGTACTAAATACAAAAAAATTATCCGGTGTGGTGGTGCATGCCTGTAGTCCCAGCTACTCGGGAGGCTGAGGCAGGAAAATCACTTGTACCTGGGAGGAGGAGGTTGCAGTGAGCCAAGATCGCACCACTGCACTCCAGCTTGGGTGACAGAGCAAGACTCTGTCTCAGAGAAAGAAAAAAGCTGTTAAAAGATATGAACTATATACATTTTGAAATATGTATTTCAAAAATATAAATATAAAGAGAGAGAGAGAAAAGGAATTTTTTCAAAAACCAAGGAGAGGTTTAAGTGCTTTGAAGACCATGTCCCTAGATCACAATTAAGTATTTGGGGGAAGAACTAATAGGCAGAAACATTGTTAAACTTACACTGTGTAACAGTTGCTGACCAATAGAACTTTCTACAATGGTAGAAATGTTCTGTATCTGAGCTGACAATACGGTAGTCACTAGCGACACTGAACTATTGAGCACATGAAATGTGGCTAGTACAACCGAGGAACTATATTTTTACATTTTATTTAATTTTAAGGAGTCACAATCCCACCATAACATTCCTTTCAAAAAACAGCCTTTCAATAAAGCCTTTCTTTCAATAAAGTTCTGAAGTTTAGTTTTTAAAGAAAATGCATTTTGTCGTCAAGCATCCCTATTCCAGTAACTAATAACATTAACAAACAGGTTTGTAAAATGCTGGGGCCTAGTCTGCCTCTTAATTTCTCGAAAGATTTAAAGGTGAGGCCCTTGAGATAGTCGGGTAGGCCCAGGCCCCCTAGTCCATCCCAGCTAAGAGCAGTAAAAACGATGTTGGGAGTGTTTAGGACTGAGTAATTCAGGGCGTGATCTCAGAGACTCAAGATGTTCTATGAATATTGGGGATTCTGAGCAATTCCTCAGAAAAGAAGGCGGTTTTGTTTGTTTGTTTGTTTGTTTGTTTGTTTTGAGCCAGGGTCTCACCCCATTACCCAGGCTGGAGTGCAGTGGTATATCACAGCTCACTACAACCTCAACCTCCCAGGCTAACCTCAACCTCCCACCTCAGCCTCCAAAACAGCTGAGTCTACAGACGTGCACCACCCTGCCCAGCTAATTTTTTAATTTTCTGTAGAGGCAGCATCTCATTATGTTGCCCAGGCTGGTCTCAAACTCCAGGGTTCAAGTAATCCTCCCGAAGAAGAGCTGTCATTTAAAATAAAAGAAAAAAGTGGTGGTTAAATACCAAACTTGTCTTCGTTTGTTGCTTTTTCCTTTCAGGAGCTTATTGACGTTGACAGCGAAGTGGTGTTTGAATTAGCTTCCTATATTTTACAGGTAAGTTGTTTTTCTCCTCCTCTTTATGTCCCACGGCCATACACAGAAGAAAGGAAGTAAGACTTACAGGGCATAGCCAGTAGCAGTAGCTGTATCTACTCACTATTTGTCGTCTTACCTTTTTTTAGCCACAAGCTGCATAGAGCTATTAGAGACACTGACGGAAACCATAGCAATAAACAGGGGCTTGTAGTATTTCAAAATGTTAAGACAGCAGATCTCTGTAAAGCGAAGTTGTGTGTTTAACCTGAGCCTGGGAGAAACTGAGATCATTTACTGACCCCATTTTCTTTGGGTTTGGTACCTCCACCCTGGAGAAAGCCAAGTGAATAGCTAGAGTTAGTGGCCAAAAAATCATGTTCTGCCCCCTAGAAAGACAAGGTAAAGCCCTTTAGGTTATGCAAAAATAAAACATAAAAAAAGATGTTATAGAATATTAGCTTAATAGTGGCAAGATGAGTTAAAATGATATCATTTCTTTATTCCTTCAGTAAGTATTTATTGAGCAACTACTATGTTCAGGGCATTATACTGGATTCACTAAAGTTTCTCTGGTCCCTACCTCCAGAGTCTTCAGTATAATTGGGAACTAGCATAAAATACAAACCAAAACAAAAAGTGACCCTAGAAATCGACAGTTCTATCCAGACACATGTTCATATTTAGAATCTTTAAACTAGAACGTGTCAGACCTAGGCTTAGAGGTGGAGATGTGCATTTTGTCATTATGAATCACTGTCTTTGTATATAACTTTCTAGAGTTTAATTTCATATTTCATATTCAAATGGGAAAGGTATGCATTCAGTTTTAATTGTATTCCTGCAGCAAATAGGATGATAGCTGCAGGAAGCTGAACTCATCTCATTCAGTAGAGAAACTCTCATGATTATAGAATGTACTTTAGAGTCTCTAACATTGGCTTACTGTATTTCGCTGATGTTGAATTTTTTCTTCTACAGGAGGCAAAGGGAGATTTTTCTAGGTAAGTTTACAATTTTGTTGTTGTTTAAAATGTAAGCCCTTGCTTCTCTATTAAAAGAAACTAATCAGGATGTCCTTTTTAGGTGGACAATTTATTCATGTTATATGTTAATGATGAGATCTAACTCTCAACTTGTCCACTGAAACAGATAGATCAGGTGGAGAAAATATAGTAATAGCAAGGGAGATATTCTCCACTACATGCAAAGCCCGGAGATTACTGGAAAGCTGACATTAGGGCCCAGCGTCACACATGCCCATTGTCCTGAGGTTGGACAGGCTGCTCAAATGTCTCGTAGAGGCTGGAATCACCACTGTGGTGTAAATATGGTTGCAGATAACCTGTCAGTCCTGACAAGTAGGTGGACATCTTTTTTTCTCTCAATGTAGTCCCTGCCCCTCAAGGGACAAAATACTCTCTTACAGGGAAATTTCATTCGTGAAAATGTTACAACATAAAAATACCCCACCTCTGCTTTCCTTCTGTCTTAGGATATTGTGTTGGAGAAAACATAAACAGACAACTACTGGGAATCTGTGAATGTTGTTAATAACCCTGTAAAACTGCAAACTTGTCATTTATTTCATTCATCACCATATGTTGATCAGTATGGCTGAAATTGCCCTGAAATCGCCCTGAAATCTCTTGTGATCATCACCAGACCCTGCACAGAGCAGAGGGTGTAGCCAGCCACTAGCGGGACTATATGCTCAAAGATAGACGTTATTCCTGGGATTCAGTTTCATCAAGCTCCTCTGCAAAAAAAAAAAAAAAAAAAAAAAAAAAAAAAAAAAAAAAGGCCAGGGTAGCCCATTCTGGAGAATCAAGGTTTAGAGGCAAAAAGAGTGAACCGCATGAACAGGAAAGGAAAGCATCAAGGCGTAAGGTTCTGGCCCATTAACAGGAAATTAGCAAATTGATATTAAAAAGAAACACAGATCGTACCTCTGCTCCATCTAAGAACCTGTCTGTTTCCCCATGCTTTGACGGATTTCATCTGTAAATGCAGCAAAAACTACTTCTGTTGGTGGCCACCTGTAGTTGGCTGTCTTTGTCGCTGGTTTTTCAGGTCTCAACTGCTTTCTCCTTGCTCTCCATGTACATTTCTCATGCTTGCTTTTTTACTATTATTATTTTTTAATTTTTTTCAGAGACAAGTTCTCCTTCTGTTACCCAGGCTGGAGTGCAGTGATGCAGTCATGTCTCACTGTAACCTCCAACTCCTGGGCTCAAGTGATCCTCCTGCCTCAGCCTCCCAAGTTGCTGGGACTACAGGCATGAGTCACTGCACCAGGCTAATTATTTTATTTTATTTTTTTGTAGAGATGAGCTCTCACTATGTTGACTGTTCTCAGTCAGACATCTCAGCAAAAGCAAAAAATTATTTTACAGTCTAAAACAAGGATCGGCAAGCTTTTTTTGTTGAGGGCCAGATTGTCAGTATCTTGCAGTACGATCTCTGTTGCAATTACACAACTCTTCCTAAGTGCAAAAGCAGCCCCATAGGATAAGTAAATGGATGAGCTTGATTGTGTTCCAATAAAACTTTATTTATGAATACAGAAATATGAATTTCATATAAATGTTCATGTATCACAAAATATTCTTCTTCTTTTGGTTTCTTTTTCTAATCAGTTAAAAGTGTAAAAGCCATCCTTAGTTCATGGGTAATACATAAACAAGCAGAGGACTGGATTTGTCCAGGGGGTTGTAGTTGCTGACTCTGATCTCAAATGCCATCTCTTCAGCTCTGTTTGAATGTTTGCGTAAAGAGACCTCCAGGCCCCTTTTATTTAAGTTTTCCAAGTTTTTGGTATAAAGCAGTGGTAGTCAAATTTTTAAATAGATTATGACTGTAACTAGCTTTGGCTGGAGACCTTGAACTTTGTAGGTGGCCAGTAACCATTTACCGAATTTGCTAAACATAATGTTTTCAGGTTACAGAAACTAAATCTTGTTACAATTTTTATTTGTCACTTTTTTATGACATTAATTTGGCCTTGGAATTTGGGGTTTTGATAAGTGCCAGTCCATATCCACTTACAAAGATTTCTGAAGTCCCATGAAAAAATGATTTAAAAACCACAAATCCAATGGATTCCAGTGTCTAGTCTACTTACTCACATTTTTCCCTCCACATTTCTTTCGCCAGCTCTGAACTCTGCTATAAATATTATTTATTTTGAGAGTACCCTGACAGGATGGAATGTGAACTGGGAATAGCATGATCTGGCCCCACGGATCATGGGAACGTGTGGCCACATGGATTGCCAGGGAGAAGGAAGTGCAGGCTTGGCCTCCACAGTAATTCATGGCCCCCTAATGAGCTTCTGGAATGCCAGCTTGTTGGCTGAATTCAAAGAAACAAAGGATCCGGGTTGTGCTCCATTTGTCAAAGTGCTACTGCTACCTAGCAGTTTGTTTGTAAGCGCAGCTGTCTGGGAAGAGAAATCACTGTCAGGAGAGGGGAGAGGTCAGACACCTTATCCAAAAGGTCAGTTTATCTCACAGCCTAAAACCTACACCATGGGCGGTGGGGGTGATTTGTTACATGGGAGTCTCTGATAAACACCCTTTTTCTGTAGCAGGCCCATGCTAGTAAAGCCATCTTCAGAGGTCCAGAGAAACTAGTACACTTGAGTGGCCTAAAATTGTGGAGTAAGAGAAGTAATTCCAAATTCCTTCCCATCTGCTTCTGGGAAGATACCCAACACGTCGAAATTGACCACATTCGGTTCAGTGGCTAAACATTAGGTATTTTAGATGTCCCATTCTCATAACTTATGTAATTTATATAAACAAATTTATTTATGATTTATTATAGAAAGTTGTTTTTGCTATTGATGCAGGACTTTTTGCTCCTTAGTTCAACTAAAATCCAGCTTCTTGTCTCACGACCAGGAAAAATTAGGCACATGGACACACTGAAGGGAGAGGAGAGTGGATTATTAAGCGAAAAGAAGGCTCTCAGCGAAAAAAGAGAGGGTCCTGCCAACAGGCTCCCACCTCACAGATTGAATATCAGTCTCCTCCCCTGCATAAGGCATGAATTCTTGGTGGCTCCACCCCCTTCTCCTAGTGCACATGTGGGCCCCAGTCCCTTGCAGGCATGCCCGGGCAAGACCCTGTGCAGGTTTCCTTATCTGCATCTGCATGCCTCCTGCATCTATCACTATTATTAAATGCATGACTATATAACCTCAGTTTTATTTAAAGGAATGGCTTTGACTTCCATACTGTAGATATGTTTTCCTGAACCACATTAATAAAATACCAGCTTAGAACACACAGAACCCTAGAAAAGCCTTTTCTAGATATAACACAGGGTCTAGGGCTGAACTCTAAGATCTTCTAAAATCCAGAGGATCCAATAACCTTTTAAATGAATGGCCACACACAAAAGATAAAGTAACTCTTTCATAGCCTGAAAGGTCCTGAATCTAAAACTTCCCAAAGGGCTATTTTCTTCAGGATACTATTATCCTAGATATTTACATTTCAGGGACTATATCCAAATTACATTTATGTGGAATGAGTATTAATTCATAAATTATGGGAGCAGTTTCCTTGAGGTACAAGAGAAAAGGGGATTGCTTTTACAAAAGAGAAGTCAAGGGCTGGGTGCGGTGGCTCATGCCTGTAATCCCAGCACTTTGGGAGGCCAAGGCAGGTGAATCACCTAAGGTCGGGAGTTCAAGACCAGCCTGGCCAACATGGTGAAACCCTGTCTCTACTAAAAATACAAAAATTAGCCAGGTGTGGTGGTGTGCGCCTGTAATCCCAGATACTCGGGAGGCTGAGGCAGGAGAATTGCTTGAACCTGGTAGGCGGAGGTTGCAGTGAGCTGAGATCGTGCCATTACACTCCAGCCTGGGTGACAAGAGCAAAACTCCCTCTCAAATAAAAAAAAGACGAAGTCAAAAGTGCTGATACACCTTAATGGAAAGAGAACTATATAAAGACAACTGTGAACCATAGCTACTCTTTCTCATGAAACTCACTTGCTCTTCCGTTTCTTCTTTTGGGCTCTCTGTTTTGCTCAGCAGATGCCTGAAGGCTTATTCTTACATAACTCTCTTTTCTTTCCCACTAACAAAATAGCTCACTTCCTTGTCTTATTGGACTTTACACTGAAATGTCAGGTTTAGCGTGCTGAGAGAAAATGACTGTAATGTAGATAGATGATTAGTATCGCCTGCCATAGAAGAGATACAGACCACACATGTTCATATTCTACCAAATGGAGGACAAATTTGTATGATACTTCTAAAGGTTTAGGAAATAGTCTTATCTAAAAATAACATTTTTTCACTTTTATTGTTTTCCTTAGCACAGCATGTAGTAATCTCATTTCATTTCCTGACGTATATACATGTAAAACAAAAAACCTCATGTCTGTCGACAATCAGGAAGTCAGGAGAGTTGGCATTTCTGTTTAAAAACAATTCAGTAGCCTCCAAGCTGTTAACAAAGGCAGCTGTGGGCCAAATATTTGGAAGACAAGAACCGATGCAGTTTAAAAACAAAAAATTGTCTTTCGATAATCACTGTTGACCATTGGCCAACTAACTAACAGACGTTATCTGTGATTCTTACATACTTTATTCATCGTAAACACTGCAGGGTTTTGAGAATGGAGCACTGATGTTTTCTGTTTCAAAGCTTTTTTAAAAACTCTTGGGTTATGATAGAAAAACTAATGTTCTCTTCCTTAAAAAGTTCAGTGCAGAGAATACCTCATTTAATCGACTGATAGGACATCCAATTTTCTAGTTATATTCTAATTTAATTTAACAGAAGTCTCATTGCAACACTGTACTAAGGGAGATATCACATACAAAAACTTGATTTTTTGGTTTTTGTCTATAAGTGACCTTAACTGAAAACCTTATCAGCCAATCTCCTTACCCTGATTTTGAGAATCACTTCACCTCTGCCAGCCCTTCTGATCTTTCTAAAAATGTGCCGCAAATTTTCTTAAAATAATAACTTTAAGCAAAGGATGGTAGCTCACGTCTTTAATCCCAGCACTTTGGGAGGCCGAAGCGGATGGATTGCTTGAGGCCAGGAGTTCGAGACCAGCCAGGGCAACGTGACAAAACCCCGTCTCCACTAAAAATACAAAAACAATTAGTCAGGCATGGTGGCGTGTGCCTGTAGTCCCAGCTACTTGGGAGGCTGAGGTTGGGAGGATTGCTTGATCCCAGGAGGCAGAGACTGCCGCTGCAGTGAGCCGAGATTGCACCACTGCACTCCAGCCTGAGTAATAGAGCGAGACCCTGTCTCAAAAAATAAAATAAAAAATAACGTTTAGCATTTTGCAATATTGAAGTACTTTTAAAATGCTTTGCGCTAAACGATGCAAATCACAAATGCCAAAATCACACTACCTTTGAAATAAAGAATCGTCCATACATTAACAGAGACAAGTAAAAAACATCTGTTCTATAGAATTTTTTGTTAACAAGATTTATTGAAACCAGATCAGTAAAGCTGTGTTACTCTGGACCCTCTTCTGGGACCTGGAAATATTTTTGTTTCCGAGGACTGGATATAGTGATGCTAATCACTAAAACAGGATTCTCCCAGCATGAGATTTATTAAGACCAGAAAGCAAGCAGCACCTGGAAAAGACAGATAGTAAGGAAATTCCGTGTAAAGATTCTTGGGCCACGTTTTGCCTACCTGGTTCTGTTCAGCAGAACCCATCACATGCTTAAGAGGCGATGGAAGGGACCCTGTGTCTACAGGCTCACCATTCCAAATAATCATAGCCACCAAAGGAAAAGAGCTCAGGTTTTGATTGAATACTTGGGGGCCAGTTTACATGACATCTGTACAAGATGAAATGCCAGTCCAAGTGAGAGAATATCAGCTTATCAGAGCTTAGTGAGTGTCGGCTAAGAAATCTTAGTGTATACCTGCGGTGTCAGTCTGCAAGTTACTAATTCTGTTTCCTTAAAACAAAAAATGAAAAACAGCTTGCTTTTAGAAATAGAACAATGCATCACCCAGTCAATGGAAACAAATAGTAGCAGTCCCTCATTAACAAGGAAAATTGATTTTCACCTCCATTTTAGAAGAGGAGTTGGAGTATTTATTTGTGCTGAAAAATTCCCATTAACTTCCACAAACCACATGTTATTAGGTGCCCAGGGGAGCAGTTAGAGGCAAAAATGTAAAGACCTTTTAGTATTTTATCTTCTATAAACCATGGGATGGTGTGCTCACTAGTGTGGAAAGAAATTTTTATGACCCAAAAAGAGTGCCTTCTTGGTTTTTTCTTTCTTTCTTTGAAATCTGTTCTGCCTTTATAAAGAGCCATGTGTGAATTAATATAAACTGAACTCAACTTACTGGTATCCAAAAATTCCAGCTTTGTAAGTCTTTTTTGCCAGGCCAGAGGGTGCCTTTTGGGAAGTCACAGGTTAAAGGAAGAGCTTTAGATGATCAACAGGAAAAGAACACGAAGAACTAATTTTCTTCTAAAAGACTTTTTTTTAGTAATATAAACGTTTATATCGATTGCGATCTTTAAAAAGATGACAAAGTCATTTTCTTGCCAGCTACAACATGGAGACTTGATTAATCTAAAGCAGCAGTCTGTAAATCACAATTCCTAGTATACCAATATCATTTCCTTGCACTTACAGAAGTGGTTTTACTACCACAGCTTTAGCTCTAGCTCTAGCAAGCTCAGTTTCAAATCGTTATTGGATCATTTGGGGCATATTTCCCTACAATTTTTAAATTGGCCACTTGAAAATAAACAGCTGGCATGATCATATGGTATGAGAAATAGACTTGCTGAGACTTTTAGATAATTACTGAAAAAATACTCAGTTATGTCTGAAATAGTTAACATTTGGAATATAACTTATGTAACTTAACAGTAACTTTAATATCTACCTAAACTTGCAAATTTCCCTGTTGGAAACATCCTAGAAAAAAAAAATTAATCTGTTAAACTTGAAACACACCTAACAGCCCAAAGAAGAGTTTTTGTGGGAAGAATTGAAGTTAATATAATTCTCATATACTATTTATACACTGTTTTACACACACACACACACACACACACACACACACGAAAGAATTGTGTGTGGCGTTTTCCCATGATTTAAAAATGACTTTAAGGGCCATGAGTAATTGAAGAGCAGATGGAATCTTTCACACCAGCAAGAGCTTTTGAAAGGAACAGAATCTGTGAAAATTTGAAGCAAAATGTTCAAGTGGAAAAGTTATAAATTGTTACAGAAAGCTTTGTTTTGTGCACAAAAGTCTATTTGATGGAGCTTTCAAGTGTGTAATTCACATTTTCAAAGCATAAAAAAGTATTTGGATAGGGATAGGGTAGTTTTTTTTTTTTTGCAGGATGATATTCTTCAAAATCTATGCAAATTGCTTAGAAGCCAAGTAAGGAGGAAATTTTGTATTATGACAGCTTACTTCTTTTGTTAAGCATTTATTTAACATATTAAAATATCGTATTTTCAGTTATACCTGTGAACAGCAAAACGTTTCATGACTATGGTACTGTGTCAGTTTTTCAGAGTGGAAATTCTGAAACTAAAGAGTAATACTGAGAAATACAGAAAATTAATCGTTTCTTCTTGGGCTTTTTGAGAAAATTATTTGCCTGAAATTGTAGACTTATGAAACAATTTTTAAATTTGTTTTAAATTTTACATGTTTACACCTAACATAAATTAGAAATTCATAAAACTTCATTTCACCCCAGAAAGCCAGACTCGGTAATCAAGGAAGAAATCCTTACTTATATAACTTAACAATTAGCAACAGAAATAAAGGCACTGCCAGACACAGTGGCTCACGCCTATAATCCCAGCACTTTGGGAGGCCAAGGCAGGAGGATTGCTTGAGCCCAGGAGTTCAAGATGAGCCTAGGCAACATAGTGAGACCTCATCTCTACAAAATATTTAAAAAATTAACCAGGTGCAGTGATAAGCACCTGTAGTCCCAGCTGCTTGGAAGCTAAGGCAGGTGGTTCACTTGAGCCTGGGAGGTGGAGGCTGCAGTGAGCCACGATCTCAAAACTGCACTCTAGCCTGGGCAACAAAGCGAGACCCTGTCTCAAAAAAAAAATAGAAAGGTACATATTTCATAAATGTGTTTGCAATGTTGCCCCCGACAAACAGTTGGTAAATTCATGTGACTTATCTATGATTCATGCCCAGAATTCAGAATCCCATGCTGGAAAAACCTCCTGGGGCCTCCAAGTGATTCCCTTTGTCTGTGAATGGTCACACACTATGGCAGGAAAAGTTTCTCAGACAGATGGGACCCACCCCAATGGTGGAAGACCCCTGCAACATTTCTTTCCTACACACCTGGGGAAAAAAGCATGTGACTGGGCAGAGATAGGCAGGTGCTCTCTTTTCTTTGTTGTAACCTCAGCTTCACCTTGGTTTACCAAAAAAAGGAGGAGGAAGGAAGGAAAGGGAAATGAACAATTGTTTCCTGCATGATTTCTTAAAGATCAGCAAAGAATGAAAATCTATAACTTCCCTCATTAATCTGTCTCAGTTTTCTAGGTCCATTGTATGATCGAACAAAGGAACACAGAGCCACGTATGTATATCTAGAACGTTAGGGTCTCAATGTTTACGAATTCAGAACTTGGCAGGATTTAGGCAGGTGATTCAGGGCTTGTACCACGCCCTGGGCAGGGCCTAGGGCAGCACCTGGAATTAAACACATCAACACCTCCAGCCCAAAACATGGATATGCGCAGCAAGTGGGCGCAAATAGAAAGGTCCATCATTGCCTCATGCAAAAAGATGAAGTTTGCAGCCAGATGGGTTAAGAAATGTTTCTTAGAGCTTTTTGAATTTTGGAATTGTGATAATGGATGAAGGACCTGCAATACTCTACTTATGAAATATCCCACCCCTGAGAACCTGACCTTCATGATCTACTCATAAAATATGGAGGAGTTAGGCCAATGCTGGCATTATATTGCTGTTTCTGAATTGCAGGCTGTTCCTTTCTGTTACGATAGTATCACATTCTGGGTTTTGTGCTCTGCTGTTTTTGTACCAGTGCAGACAGAAACGACTGGTTTTAGGAAGAATTCTTTCACGCTAAGCCTATTCTATTCGTCCCAAGTTTCTCCCACAAATTACATACATCTCGTTTGACCCAGGGGGACTTTCTTGAAAAAGTTATTTCCAGGTTTTTTAAAGAAAAGCAAACACATTGTGGATTTTCCTCATCCTTCCCTCTCAGGTTTAATTTTTGCTCCCTTCACTTTGTGGCATCTTGGTTAAATCTGCTGTTCACTGTGGCAAATTCTCTATTTGATATATTGCTAGAAATCTTTGTTTTTCCCCAGTAGATCATTCTAACTTTCCTTGTTTCGTGAGGAGTATAGGCTGCAGAAGACAGGCACATCATCTCAAAGAAAAAAACACCACTAAATCAAAGACCAATACAGCATTGATACCACTTTTTTCCTGGCAACGTTAATAACTGCCGGAGAGTTTTTAATAAAAGCTGATTCATATTAAAGATAAGAAGACTTGGATGTTATTCTCAGTTTAGCAACTGGCTTTTCAAGAGACCTTTTTGCATTTTTCTTTTTCTTTTCTATTCTTTTGGTTTTTGAGACAGGGTCTCCCTCTGTTGCCCAGGCTGGAGAACAGTGGCATGATCATAGCTCACTGTAATGTCAAATTCCTGGGCTCAAGCAATCCTCCCACTTTAGCCTCCCAAATAGCTGGGACTACAAGTGCAAACCACTACACGTGGCTGTTTTTTATATTTTTATTTTTAAAGAGATGGAGTCTCCCTATGTTGCCCAGGCTGGTCTCAAACTCCTGGACTCAAGCAGTCCTCCCACCTTGGCCTCCCAAAGTGCTGGGATTACAAGCATGAGCCACCACATCCAGCTCTTTTTTGCATTTTTCTAAAAATGGAATGCAGCCACAGTGAACTGTCTTAAGGTGTTTTATAAGTTGGCATTTATCATATGTCATGAACTCTGGGGAAAATGTCGAAGTGGAAGACATTGAGGGAGGAAGCTGTGAACTTCTAGAACATTCGTTAGGCCACAGCCTTGCAAGCTCTGGGGGTAGAGTGACCAAGTTTCCCATTAGGGGAGCTTTCTGATTTTCAGCCACAGAGTTTGGCCAGATTGACAGGGCTAGACACCCCTAAGTTATTGCAGATGTTTATAAACAGCAGAAAAGCAAACAGAACATTTCTATAGATTTGTCCTCGGGGAAGGATGAAGGGCCATGGATCCCTTCCAGAATATAATGGATTTGGACAGGTTTCACGCCTTGGTGATTTCTTGTTAGATTTTTTTGTGTGTAACCTTGCCCTGGAGCAGAGCTAGAGAACCCACTGCAGGCTTCAGCGAGGAAATCAAACCTGTGGCTGTCATCAGGGCAACTTGTTTGCCAACAAGCAAGGGTTTGGTGGGTAAAACGATCCCTTCCTTCTGGAGTTCCTTCCTTCCCCAAATATACTTTAGATGTGATGGGTGTGAGTGAAACCCAAACTCAAGTTTCAGCTCCTTCAGGGAGCCGCTAATTGCCTTTCTCATGGTTTCATCCAATAAAGTTGATCTGAGAAAAGTGCCTTTCACATTGAAGCCAGCCTCTGTGTGCTGATGGACCAATAAATCAAATCCCTTTTCTCAGGGAACTTACCATGAAGCAGGGAGAGAAGATCCGGAAATTCATCAGTGTGGGCCCTCGAGTGTTTGGTGAATTGAATACTTGCTGAAACTATGCCTTTATAGCATGTGCTTAAAAATTACTGACTGTACTTGGGATTGGAATTGAATTTTCCTGAACACTAGGAGTTTACCCGTTTGAAAATCACCAGGTGCTGTCCTGCTGTCTGCCTCCTGGATCAAACCCAGGAGAGGCTGAACCCTCTTAGCCTGGCATTAAAGTTTCACAGTTCTCTGCCTGACCTGCCCTTTTCAGTGTATTGCCCCTGACATTCCTCTTACTCTGATGGATTTCTTCAGTTCATGTGGCTTCCATGTCTGTCCGTGTTCCCCTCAGGAGAAGAGTGATATTCCTATCCTTTTCTTCGTGCACAGCCTCCCCCAAAGCCAGTCTTACATCAGAGCCCAAGGGGGCCGTTATTTCCTCTGAGCTTTCGTGTCTGCTGTTTGCATTGACATGATCACACATCACCCCTGTGGTCAGTGAGCTTTGTAGGTGCTCCTCTCACCTTCCCAGCTAAATCGTGGGCACCTTCTGGTTAAGGACCATATCTCATCATTTTTTATATCCTCTACAATTCTTTCCATGTAATGGCAGGGGCTTCATAAACACCTTCAGCTTATTGATTCTCAGTTGATCTGTCCTGGCCTTACCACTTAGATTCTAACAGTTCAAGTACTTGGATGGATTGATTCAAACAGTTACACTTTGAGCTTTTCCCTCTAGTTGGTCGTATGAAGCCAGGATTCACCAACACCACTGGTCATGGTCATTGTCTTTCCTTCTCTCTTTCTTTCCTTTCTTTCTTTCTTTCTTTCTTCCTTCCTTCCTTCCTTTCCTTTCCTTTCCCTTTCTTTCTCTCTCTCCTTCTCTCTCTCTCTTTCTTTTACTCTCTTTCTTTCTCTTTCCCTTTTCTTTTCTTTCTTGATAGGCTCTCCCTCTGTCACCCAGGCTGGAGTGTGGTGTTGCAATCACAGCTTACTGCAACCTCATCCTGGGTAACTAGGACTACAGGCATGCATCACTGTGCATGGCTAATTTTTGTATTTTTTGTAGAGACAGGATCCCACTATGTTGCCCAAGCTGATCTTGAGCTCCTGGACTGAAGTGATCCTCCCACTTCGGCCTCCCCAGATGCTGGGATTATAGGCATAAGCCACCACGCCTGGCCTCATTCTTTCTTAGGGCAACAGAAAAATGCTTTTTCCGGGAGCGCTCTAATGTCACCAAACCTCCATGTCTTTCTTTATCACCACACACACAGACGTAATGTATTAGTGTATTGGTGTGGTTTTGCCCAGTGGCACTGGGCATCCGATGGTGACGCTGATCATTGCATTGCCCTTAGCTGTATTTCTCACCGGGGACACAGGGAACAATGCATCCTCCAGTTAGCAACATGGGTGCTGGAGTGTCCACCATCCAAGCACCTGAGGAACTCCCCTCTATGGCTGCGGTATTCCTTCCTTCCTTCAGAGTTATACCTTGTTTCATTGCTTTTTAGCAATGAAAAACATTGCTAAAAATGAAAAACATTGCTAAAAATGAAACAGTTATACCTGTTTCATTCCTTTTTAGATGGCACTGCCCAGTGTCCTGGTGGCCAGTATTTGCCTTGGTTAATATAAGCAACCTCGAAGCTGCTAACATAGCCCAGGTCAGAACTGCGAATCAAAGGCAGAACGCTCCTACATGTGCCTTTGCAACCCCGGCTAAGGCTTCCAAGGCTCTTTGGTGGACCAGGATAGGGAAACGCTCTTTCAGTATCAAAACTGTCCCAAAGTGGCTGCCGTTTGTTGCTCTGGAGGTAGTAAGTGGGTGCAGACGCCACAGATGGTCCGGCCCAGAGGGGATGCAGACCTGCTGAGTGTTTAAGGAGGAGTCAGGCACCTGAAGAAGGCTGGTTAAGCTAGGGGAGTTTAAAGCATCTTCCAAACCTTAGCATGTGTGAGTCTACAGGGAAAAGAATTTCTGGTTTCAGGACCGGATGCATAAAACTGCCTAATGGTACAGGTTGAGTCTCCCTCATCCCAAATGCTTGGGAGCAGAAGTGTTTCAGATTTCCTTCAGGCTTTGGAATATTTGTGTTATATACCAACTGGTTGAGCATCCTCAAATCTGAAAATCCAACATCCAAAGTGCTCCAATAAGCATTTCCTTTGAGCGTCATGTTGGCACTCAAAAAGTTTTAGATTCTGGCATGTTTCTGATTTGGGATTTTGGGATATGGGATGCTCAGCCTGGCCCAGACAATGCAGTTCACACTTTCTAAGTAGTTTCTGAGCCTCCTCAAAAGCAAAAGTTACAGGCTGAGTCTCCCTAATCTGAAAATCCGAAATCCAACATGCTCCAAACTCAGAAACTTTTTGAGTGTTGACATGACGCTCAAAGGAAATGCTCATTTGAGCACTTTGGATTTCAGATGCTCAGGTTTTGTGGGGCTCAACCAGTAAGTATATAAATGCAAACAGTCAAACATCTGAAAAAAATCTGGAATCTGAAACACTTGCTCCCAAGCATTTCCGATAAAGGAGACTCCATCAGTATTTATTTGTCATATTTCAGAAAACAGTTTCCAGCATGTGGTCAACGTAAGCCATGAAAACCAGCTTTGTGTATTAGCAGCGCAAACGCTCTTAGGGAGACAGCGGCACCATTGCCCATTCTCGGAGCTCTGTGAGCCTAACAGCGGGGTTCTGGGGAGCTTCTTCTAAGATCCTGCCCTGGGGGACCCCTGGGGACCCTTCTTCTCCCCAAATTCCTGCTGAGGGCTGCTCAGGGGCGTTCACTCTGTGCCCTTCAGTGAGAGCAGGGTTTGGGAAGACACCCCTGGCCATCTGAAGGTGTGTTGCCCTGCTTTCTGCACGGTGAAAGGCGGTTACTGGGCTTGGTGTGTTCTGCCTTCGTTTACATCTGTATTAAGGAAATAAAAAGAGAGCACCCCTTCCCCCCACTGCTTTTTATTAACAGGGAAGCAGATGTGGGGTCTCTCAGACAAGACAGCGGCCCAAGTGGTATCAGAGAGTGCGATTATTTTCTCAGAGGGTGAGTGCATTTCTGGGCATTCTCTCTTTCAGCAATGAAGTTGTGAGGAGTGACTTGAAGAAGCTGCCAGCCCTTCCCACCCAAGCCCTGAAGGAGCACCCTTCCCTGGCCTACTGGTAAGACCCCTGGAGTCTTCCCCAGGAGCGAGTCCCTCTCGGGGTGTGAGGGGACACAGGACAACTGAATGTACCCTCCTCCACCAGCTCCCATGTGCCAGCCTGGACTTGCAGCTGTATTAAGTACCCTGTGTCTTCCTGAAACCATTTTCTGCATTTATTTATTTATTTATTTATTTATTTATTTATTTATTTTGAAAATAATTAATTAATTTTTTTTTTTGAGACGGATCTCACTTTGTCACCCAGGCTGGAGTGCAGTGGCATGATCTCAGCTCATTGCAACCTCTGCCTCAAGCGATTCTCCTGCCTCAGCCTCCCGAGTAGCTGGGATTACAGGCACGCACCACCACACCTGGCTAATTTTTGTATTTTTAGTAGAGACGGGGTTTCACCATGTTGGCCAGGCTGGTCTCAAACTCCTGACCTCACTCAGGTGATCCGCCTGCCTCGGCCTCCCAAAGTGCTGGGATTACAGGGGTGAGCTACCACGCCTGGCCCGTTTTCTACATTTACTTAAGTGAAGCACTGTGCCTGAGACCTCTCCTTTTTTGTTTCTTCTTCTTTTTTTTTTAATTTTCAAAAAGAATACCTTCTAAAATTTCACTTTGGAAGCTTCGCCACCTTCGAGAGCCTTTCATGTGCTGCTAGAGTTTCATTTTGGAACACCTGTCATTTGATGACAGCATGTGTGAGGTTATGAGACGTGGGAGAACCACAGGGTTTTCTTCTTTCAGAAGAGAGAGATTGATTGTTTTATTTTCCCTCGATGTTTCACATCTCCTGATTTAGCCACTATGTAACATTATGCCATAGCTCATCTGTCGGCCCTAAATGGCTGATTCTGAATGATTCAAGCCATTTGAAAGACTCCCAGGTTGTGGTTTCGGCCACAGTTGGGCAGGGCTTGCATTCCTGGATAATGTTTTGAAATCCTACTGTGTTCCTAAAGCCCTGGCCACTGACCTTTAATAACTGTAATACCTCTTCTCTGATGTTCCTTCTGATCCCCTAACAGAAATCATTGCAACTCCTTTTATTTAAAAGCAAAACAAAAGCACAGACCAAGTTGATTCTAATAAACTACAACACGTGACTTGTGTAAGTGCTTTTGATGACAATTTCTGAACTGTATGGATTATGAGCATTTTGTCTTGTCTGGACACTTATCCAGACAGTGACCTAGTTGTTCACTGATTCGTGTGTCTGAGGTAGGGCATGTCTTGATGCAGGGCTCATTAGCAGCACTGAACTCTGGCTCATAATCCCAGCACTTTGGGAGGCCATGGCGGGCAGATCACAAGGTCAGGAGATCGAGACCATCCTGGCCAACATGATGAAACCCCGTCTCTACTAAAAATACAAAAAAAAATTAGCTGGACATGGTGTCGCATGCCTGATGTCCCAGCTACTCGAGAGGCTGAGGCAGGAGAATCACTTGAACTTGGGAGTCGGAGGTTGCAGGGAACAAAGATTGTGCCACTGCACTCCAGCCTGGCGACAGAGCGAGAGTCCATCTCAAAACAAACAAACAAACAAGCAGAAAAACAACTCTGGCTCATAAATCACATCTCTCTGAGAGACCACATCACTAGGGAGCTGGCCCCAAGACCCGAGGCTGGGAGCTCCCTTCCGTGTCTGGCGTCCCTAATTTCATCTCTCTGAGCTGTTTTATTGCCACTCCTCTTTTGGAAACATAGATGTAAATAAATGATGGCTTTCTCTAGTTATAACCTGCCCCCGAAGAGCAAAATCTGTTAACTTGCAGGGATTTTGCATGCATCAGCTTCCAAATGTCGAGACTTGCAATCCGAACCCCTAAAAATGATGGTCCCGTTTCCTTGTTCATGAACCCTATTACCCACCTCCCTAATTCCTTGTGCCACTGGGCCTCATCCCTCTGTAGCCTCCTGGCTGTTCACTTCCAAAAATCCAATGGTCAAGGCCCTGGGGATGTGAGAAGGTAACTAGAGAGGACCAGGGGGGAATCTCTTTGCCTCTGAGACCTGTCGTGTTGTGGGTCTCTTAGTCATCCCTTCCTTCATTCCTTTCCAAACCTTAGAACACTGCTATGCTCATCTGAGAGTTTTGAATTTCTTCTCTCCTCCCTGTGTCTCTGGATTTCTCCTTCACCCTCTCCATTATCTGCTCTGTACTCACACATGAGTACTAACCCAGAGGCACCTCGCCCTTCACACACACTCTCTCTGTCTCTTCTGCATATGAACATCTTCACCTATAGCTGGCGTGGCAGAACATCCCATACCATCACGACCAGGCCAGCACTTTCCCTGAGCCTCCTTCAGACCCATAAGTGCCCAAGCCAGTGTTAAATGCCCTGAGAGGGTGGCAGGACGGGGGAGCCACGTGTATCACAGTCAGCATCACAGCCCAGACGATGTATAAAAGTCAATGACAGGGACCCTCCTGACGATACCCTACTGAAAAACAACAACCACAACCACAACAGGCCCTTTCACCTCATTTCACTGTGGTTGGCTACTTGATGTTGGCTCTAATATTTCAACCTTATTTATATGGACTTTGATTCTTATTGATACATAATAGTTGTACATATTTTTCACGTATATATACTCTGATATCTGTACATAATGTGCAGTGGTCAAATGAGGGTAACTGGGATATCCATCACCTCGAACATTTATCTTTTCTTTGTGTTGGGAACATTACAAGTCTTCACTTTTGGCTACTTTGACATATGCAACAAATTATTGTTAACTATAATTTCCCTACTGTTCTATCAAATGCTAGAACATATTCCTTCTATCTAACTATTTTCATATCCCTATATATACATAGATTTTTAAAAAGCAAAGCCGCAAGGAGAGGGATAAGTGCTGTTCCTGCTTCTTACAGATACAGAATGAAGAGAGAGCAGGTGCACACAGCTTGTTCACTGCTTTTCCCTCTGGGCCTCAGATTCACCACTCAGCAAGGTTAAACAGGACCCCTCACTGGTGGGGGAGACGTTTTTACCCGTCTCATCACAGTTACCCAGAGTGTCAAGTTCCCCTGATCATTCCTGAACTAAGGAGCTGTACTCACCATTCTTTGGGGGTTTTCTTGCCCCCGCTGGAGTTCGCACATTGGATGGGCAACCTGCAGGCTGCAGCCTGGTAACCAAGGCAGTGGGTCTTAGCATCCCAGCGAAGCCTCTGCAGTGACTAGCCAGGTAGCTTTCATCAATTTCTCCTCTGCAAAATGGGATGACGTACACCAACCTACTTGAGACGGTAATTAAGAGAGGAAATACATAGTCACATCATGTCATTAAAAAGCAGTGAAAGCAGCATAATAATGCTGAGTTATGGTGCAAGAAGCCTTTCTGCTAATTCTCCCCTTGCATTTAACAAGCATGGACTTTTCACACCATGCGATTTCCCTGTTGAGGAGGCAACTGAGGCAGAAAGTTAGAATGATGTGCCCAGGGCCACAGAACAAGGAGAGATCAGGACGCTGACCTGGATTCTGCCTCGCGGGCCTAGTTTATAAATGCTGGACCACCTGACCACCCCTATCGCCTCAATAAGGTATGCAGGGACATCTTTTTTTTAACCCCGAAACCACTGAGCACAGCAGGCCAGCAGCTGCTCCCAGACGGGGAACCATATCATATCACCATCCCTGTTTCCCCTTCCATCACCCATGCATTTCCTGTATCCCCTTGTCTGCTGAGAGGTCATTTGACTTAACAAAATGACCCAGCCAGCGACCTGGGCACAGGCAGCTTTGATCATTTGCCTTTTTCCTCCATGTAACCCTGTGTCCTCCAGACAGCGCTTACTCTGCTTCCTGGATTTCTGCTAGTTATCCCCTTGAGTCCCTGCTACAAATCTAGGGTATGGGAAAATTGTGTGCAAAGCTCAGAGCACTTCAGCCCTCTGGAAAGATCCAGAGCAGAGGTGGGGACAGGCTGGGAGCAGAATAGGTTCTCGGTCAGGATTGAGCCTGTTATCCCAGGATAAGCCCACCATGTTTAAGGGGGCAAAACAAGCAGGAAAAGCTGAGGATGGAGAAGGCAACTATTGTGGCTTCACAGATGGCCTGAGAGAGCAGGAGTTACAGGGCAAACGGGGTGGCAAAGATTTCTGCAGCTGTCAGCCACCCAGAACCCTGTGGTCAGGACATGTCGTGGTTAAACAGCAACGCAGCTTTCTGACAGTGGTTTTGACTTTCTTTCACTGGTGTTTCTCCTGAGCCTTCTGTGTGTTCGTGGCTACAGTGCTATGTTGACTTGCACCTCCTGAACTCACCCCAGGGACCCTCTCTCCCTAGTGCTGCAAAGGAAAAAGGTCCCTATCTACACTGAGTTGCTTGACCCTGGATCTAGGAGTCAACTTCACAAAACCCCATATCACGTGGTAGGAAACACGCCAAGGCAGCTGTTGATTTAGTGAGTGGGATGGAAGGAAGTGGAGCCGCAGAACCTCCTGACGCAGTTCTGCAGGATTAGTGAGGCTGGGCCTGCCCTTGGGGAGCATGGTTTTCGAGAATCGTCTTCAGGAGACGACCTTGTCACACTTGATATAGAACTTCCTCGGCATGTGGGAGCCAAGGAGAGCGATGGCTGGGTCTGCCCCTTTCTGAATAGAGGATATCCAGACCCCACGCAAGTGACTCTCCAACTGAGGCAAGGCCCCCTGTAGCTGGCTGGTCCTCATTCTGGGTATTTATAAAGACCCTTCTTTATCAAGACCTCTCACTGTCCTCTATGCATCAAATTCCAGAGTATTAAAATTAACAGATACTAGTTGGAGGTTAAGGTAGTCATTGAAAGAGAAATAAATTACCCCCAAGGACTAGGTGATGAATGTGTAGAACCTGTTACCCCCAACACTGGCCTTGCTAAAACTGAAAACAAAAAGGTGGGGAAAAGAAGGCTTTAGGTAGATCCTGGGCTGATGGATAATAGATAATAGGGCCGGGTATAGTGACTCACACCTGTAATCCCAGCATTTCAGGAGGCTGAGGTGGGCAGATTATTTGAGGTCAGGAGTTTGAGACCAGCCTGGTCAATGTGGTGAAACCTCATCTCTACTAAAAATACAAAAATTAGCCAGGTGTGGTGGTGCACACCTATAATCCCAGCTATTCGGGAGACTGAGGCAGGAGAATTGCTTGAACTTGGGAGATGGAGGTTGCAGTGAGTCAGGATCATACCACTGCACTCCAGGCTGGGCAAGAGAGCAAAACCTTGTCTCAAAAATAATAGATAATAAAGATCCTCTATTGAGATCTCAAGGGTACACCCCTAGAATCAGCTCCCCTCGCAGAGCTTTGACAGAGGACAGGGAGGGTGAAGAGGAGTAAGACCTGAGAGTGAGAACTGAGGTTCCAAGGCTCTGGGGCCAGACCAGGGAGACCAAGGTGTCAACTCCACACCTCAGCAGGTGGTGTTGGGGCTTTCTGCCTGCACCTGCTTCCCTGGGATTCCCCAGGTTGGCTCTGCCCTTCCGAAGGCAGGGGTGGGAGCGGCCGTATCTCCTACCTCATGGGCACTGGAGTCACTTCTCAGTAGGCGGGCTTGCCACTGCTGCCAAGGAGCCAGCTAACCTCTTGTTATATTAGAACTAGGATTTCAGCTGGGCGCGGTGGCTCACGCCTGTAATCCCAGCACTTTGGGAGGCAGGGGTGGGCAGATGACCTGAGGCCCGGAGTTTGAGACCAGCCTGGCCAACATGCAAAACCCCATCTCTACTAAAAATACAAAAATTAGCAAGGTGTGGTGACACAACACCTGTAATCCCAGCTACTCAGGAGGCTGAGGCACAAGAATTGCTTTAAACTGGGAGGCAGAGGTTGCGGTGAGCCAAGATCGCTCCACAGCACTCCAGCCTGAGTGACAAGGGAGACTGCGTCTCAAAAACAAAAACAAAAACACCTAAGATTTCAAAAAAGGAGGGAGCGTCTATCTAATTCTGGTAGCTGGTTTGCTGTTGTTCTCCAAGCATTCCTATGGGGCTTTTGTTGCTTCATGGTTCATATTAACCAAGCCCAAATTCCAGAACGCTCCATCCTCCTGGAAAGCCTTCCATTCCTGACTACGCATTCAGAGCAGGTAGGCTGTGGGCACTTGGTTAAGGTCAATGCCTGCCATTCCCCCATGAGGCCCTGTGTGGACAGGACTGGGAAGATGAGGATAGGAAGGGCCCCAGGGAGTTCAGCCCGGGCATTCATGCGTCATCTCCACTGTCTGCTTCCTCTTGTTCCCACGGTACCATTTCTTCCAAGGAGCTGATCCCAAAACCTGGGCTCCAGTCTTTTTGTTCTTTTGTTTTTTGTTTTTGAGCCAGGGTCTCACTCTGTCACCCAGGCTGGAATGCAGTGGTGCAATCCTAGCTCACTGCAGCCTTGACCTCCTGGGCTCAAGCAATCCTCCCACCTCAGCCTCCCAAGTAGCTGGGACTGCAGGCATACCCCACCATGCCTGGCTAATTTTTGTATTTTTATGTAGAGACAAGGTCTCACTGTGTTGCCCAGGCTGGTCTCAAACTCCTGGGCTCAAGCAGTCCCCCCATGTCAGCCTCCCTAAACACTGGGATTACAGGGGTGAGCCACTGCACCCAGCCTGGGCTCCAGTCTTATATTTCTTGATTAGAAATCCAAGATAAGCCAGCCATGGTGGCTCACGCCTGTAATCCCAGCACTTTGGGAGGCCAAGGTGGGTGGATCACTTGAGGTTAAGAGTTTGAGACCAGCCTGGCCAACATGATGAAACCCTGTCTCTACTAAAAATACAAAAATCAGTCAGGTGTGGTGGCATGCACCTGTAGTCCCAGCTACTCCACAGGCTTAGGCACGAGAATTGCTTGAACTCGGGAGGTGGAGGTTGCAGTGAACCAAGATCGCACCATTGCACTCTAGCCTGGGTGACAGAGCAAGACTCCGTCTCAAAAAAAAAAAAAAAAAATCCAAGACAAAGAGAATGCAAGTCCTTTGCAGGGAAAACAGACTCTTTTTAAAGTAAATCTACATCCAAATAGATAGCACTCAGACCAAGTTTGGAAATGCCACTCCAGGACAAATCATTTTTCCAGGAGCTGTTGGTGCCTTGGAGCTTCTTATGAGATGGGGCTGAGAAATATCTTACTGGCAGGAAGCTTGGCTGTTGACCTAGAGACTCCAATAACAGCATTCTTTTCTTCTAATTACAGTGAAGACAGAGTCATTGAGCACTACAAGAAACTGAACGGTCAGACAAGAGGTCAAGCAATCGTGAAGTAAGTGGCCCCTTCCCAGCTCACGTGGGGACAGTGTTTGTGTGTGTTAATATATCGTATGTCAGGATTGTTCAGTTCCTCTCCGAAGACATATCTGGGAGTAGGGGGTGTATGTTTCCATTTAATTTTCAAGTAAATAATCACTCCGAGAACTTTATCACGTACACATACACAAATATATATATGATACCAGATCTGCTGAATAACTAGCCTTTTGCGCATTGTGTGTGTGTTTGTGTATCTTTGTGTTGTCATTCCAGCTACATGAGCATCGTGGAGTCTCTCCCAACCTACGGGGTTCACTATTATGCAGTGAAGGTGAGTAGACTCATTTGGTGAAGGTTGCCAAACCTCCCCTAAGCAAACAAATCAAAACATCTCGTTATATGTTTTCTTCTTTTTCTTTTTCTTTTGAGATAGTGTCTTGCTCTGTCTCCCAGGCTGGCGTGCAGGGTGCGATCTTGGCTCACTGCAACCTCCACCTCCTGGGTTCAAGCGATTCTCCTACCTCAGCCTCCTGAGTAGCTGGGATTACAGGCATGCGCCACCACACCCAGCTAATTTTTGTATTTTTGGTAGAGACGAGGTTTTGCCATGTTGGCCAGGCTGGTCTCGAACTCCTGACCTCAGGTGATCTGCCTGCCTCGGCCTCCCAAAGTGCTGGGATTATAGGCATGAGCCACTGCGCCTAGCCCTCATTATTTTTTTCTTTATAATTCCTGGTGGGAATGGAGGTTGCGGAGGACTTGGTCAGGAAGATTGCACACTGCGGGGAGACAATTTCAAATACAGAAAACTTCATCCAGTCTTTCAACTTGCTTCAACCTGTGGTCCATTTCTTTGTCAGCCCTAGAACTTAACAGAAAGGCTGCCTCTGATATATATGCTTTCTGCCTTCCAAGAAAACTTCAAAACTGTGCTCTTTATTTCAGTTTGGTAAAGATCAGAAGCAGGGCTTGTGATTTTCAAAGTGCCAAAGGAGTATAGGTGTTTGGCACTCAGAACCTCAAAGCATAAGCAATGGCTCTGCTACTAATTTGGAAAAGAGCACGAATCCAGGAAACCTGGCCCAGCTGCACCAGGCTCCCTGTCCGGTGGCCTTGTGGTCTCACTGATGCCGTGTTTTATGGTGTGATGACAGCCCTTCTCTGGTCAATCTGCTGTTGCAGTGGCATTGGGTTTCCTCTTGTTCTGTTCTCTGAAACCGTTGCAGTGCACACAGCTGCTTCCCAGAGGCAGGGGTTTAATACAAGGATTTTATCCCACCTTTAAAGTTTTAAGAAATCATATACCCAGAAGCTTGAAAAGAAATTTCAAAATTTATCTCTTTTGCCTTTTATCTTTTTGCTCATCTTGAAATAACTCACGCCCCACAAATATTTCAAAACCATGATGCCAGTTTCAAGTTTTCCAGACACCCACTATGGGGGTGTATTAGGTTATTTAGAAACTTGGCAATTAGGGCATAGCTAGGGAAAAGCTGCTTGATATGCTCACTATAAAATCCTAGCTTCTGGGGGCTCTAATTAACTCAGAATCATCCTATTTGAATATAGAATTGCAACTTACGCTCAGGTGACAAGAGGTCTCTATTAATAAACAGTGGGGGCAGGCGCAGTGGCTCATGACTGTAATCCCAGCACTTTGGGAGGCCAAGACGGGTGGATCAGCTGAGGTCAGGAGTTTGAGACCAGCCTGGCCAACATGGTGAAATCCTGTCTTTACTAAAAATACAAAAATTAGCCAGACGTGGTGGCACGTGCCTGTAATCCCAGCTACTTGGGAGGCTGAGGTGGGCAAATTCCTTGAACCTGGGAGGCGGAGGTTGCAGTGAGCCAGGATTGTGCCAATGCACTCCAGCCTGGGTGACAGAGTGAGACTCCATCTCAAAAAAAAAGGAATAAACAGGGACTTGGTGTTTCTAATTCAGTCCTGAGACTGTTTCAGCTTCCATTGTGCTACCCTGTCCAACAGCATGAGTCCTAAAACCCTGCCTGGCACCCAGCTGTCATCTTGGGTGAGCAGGACCTCAGGGTGACACCTTCCGGCCTGTGTTCCCCGGAGCTGGGGAAGGTCCTGGGTAAAGCTGGGCCAACTCTTCACTGTGATTTGTTGTTAAAATGAGAGGAGTCACTTTCCATAGTCTCCACAGCTCCTCTGGCTCTGACCATCGATGACAGTTTCTCTGCCCAGAAGGTCCTTTTATTAGGTGTGACATCTCACAGATTTTCAGGTGTGGTGAGTGAGCGTCCCAGCATGGAATGCCTAAATTCTTAGAAGGAAAAAAAGAGAGAGAGAGAGCGCAAGGAGGGCATTTATTCCTTATTTATAAAGGGAAAGGACCTCGACTGTGCGGCTGATTAAGAGCAGAGCCAGGCCCCCAGCCCCCGGCACTCCCCATGTCACCCTCTTCACATAACAGAGTATCCTTCAATGACGCATCTGTTAAGGAACAAAGTAGACAGGTGGGCTCCATCCATTCCAAGGAAATGGCACTTTCCCTCGTCTGCCCCCGAGCCAGGAAATCTCCACTTTGCGTGTGTTTACTTCCTCCAGTCCCATATTCACCCACACTTTTTTTGATATCCTAGGACAAGCAGGGCATACCGTGGTGGCTGGGCCTGAGCTACAAAGGGATCTTCCAGTATGACTACCATGATAAAGTGAAGCCAAGAAAGGTAAGGCTGGTCTCCTGCGTGGGTTTAACTCCTCTCAGATCCAGAGAGGAACAGGCGTAGAAGTCACTTTAAAAATGCTAACGCCATGCAGCCTAAAGGCTCACCAATCTCCTGCTAATTTTAGTGTATACAAATTACTCCACAGCAATCCCATCTGAGTTCCCTGGGTAAATATTTTTTCATTTTTTTCTCCCTGTCTCTAAGGAAACCTAAGCTGTTATAATTACTTAAGGTGAGATGACTGGCTCAGTTCTCCCCAGAGCAGATAGGCAAAGAGACTTTTGAGGGACTATCCTGTTCCTTAATTTTGGGCAGGGCTGTATTCTTTGGAAAAATGATGTAACATTTCTCTTGAATCCTGAAGCCAGTCTGAGTTCTCCCAAAGATTTCTGGGACAGGATCAGGGGAGGTGGGAGAGCTGAAAGAAGAGATTGCAGGTCAAAAAGAGCTGAAAGGCTGGGCACGCTGGCTCACGCCTGTAATCCTAGCACTTTGGGAGCCCGAGGCGGGTGGATCACTTAAGGCCAGGAGTTCGATACCAGCCTGGCCAACATCGTAGAACCCTGTCTCTACTAAAAATACAAAAATTAGCTGGGCATGGTGGTGCATGCCTGTAATCCCAGCTACTTGGGAGGCTGAGGCATGAGAATCACTTGAGCCCGGGAGGCGGAGGTTGCAGTGAGCCAAGATTGCCCTGCTGCACTCCAGCCTGGGTGACAGAACAAGACTTTGTCTCAAAACACAAAACAGAAAAGCTGAAAAATAAGAGAGAGAGGGTTTCCTGGAAATCCAGCACATATTTTCTGGCTCAATAAAGGTGATCAGAAAATAAGGTTATTTGCTGAAGAGGGAGAGAAACAGAGAACGATTTGCAAAGTCCTTGTAAACCCGAAATGGAATGTTTGAAAGGGATACAGCATTTGAATTTTCTCTGTTTTCGTTTACACACACTTTTCAGACCAGAACAAATTGAAAAATTATAATGGAAACATATCTTAGAGGCGAGTGCTATCATTCAGATCCCCCGGTGGAGAATAACAGAGATGGTATGCAGTTCAAACCCTGAAATACATATTAAAAACCTATGAAAACCACACTTGCTTTAGCAGAGAGAAAGCAATATTGGGCCATTATGTCATTCCAGATTGCTTTCCAAGCTGTTTTATCCTCGAATAGGATTGAAACCCACACTACATATCTGAGTGGATTGTAGGCTCTCCAGCTAACATCTGTCCTTGGCAAACTTCTTTATTAAATTGATAGAAGAAAAAATGTTCCCATGTTGGGAGGATTTTTACTCCATTGATCAGTAAGGTGGTTAAGTTCTAAGAAAAGATGCTGAGCAAATGATGGGGGAATTATTGACTGAGAACAATTCAGGAAGAACCTGGCTCTTTGGCGGGTAGAGGGAGTGTTGTTTTGCGGCTACCTCCAAAGCCTTTCCTTATCCATTTATATGCAACAAGAAATGAATTGGACCCCCTGTTCTTACCTTTTCTGGCTTTGTGTTCCTCAATTGTGGGATCCATACCTCTTCCTCCCTGTATTTTTCTTCCTGTTTTCCCTGTGCCTTTTTCCCACGTGGCGTTTTTAATTTTCTGTGCCTTTTCTTCCTGAGTTCTCTCTTCCCTCCTTCTTTTTAGAACAACCCTTCTCTTTTTGTTTTTTTTGTTTGTTTGTTTCTTTGAGACGGAGTCTCGCTCTGTCTCCCAGGCTGGAGTGCAGTGGCACGCTCTTGGCTCACTGCAACCTTTGCTTCCCAGGTTCAAGAGATTCTCATGCCTCAGCCCTTCCAGTAGCTGGATTACAGGCGCCTGCCACCACGCCTGGCTGATTTTGTATTTTTAGTAGAAATGGGGTTTCACCATGTGGGCCAGGCCTGTCTCAAACTCCTGACCTCGAGTGATCTGCCCTCCTCAGCCTCCCAAAGTGCTGGAATTACAGGTGTGAGCCACCACACCTGGCCTGACTCTTCTCTTTTCAACCTGCCTGACTGTTTTTGCACTTGCAAAAGCCAAGAATACTCCCTAAAGCCTTTAACAAAATTCTGGCTGCAATACATTGAGCTCTGTCTTGCCCGTAGTGGTGGAAGACCAAGGCCGACGTGCATAATTGAGGTCTACAGCAGAGATAATTAAAATCCAGCGGTTGAAATCTCTTCTCCCTCTAAGCTTTTTAGAGGACATGCTAACAAGTATTCATACTTATTTGGTTCAATTTATTAATATGTTTAAGCTTTCTTTATTCCTCTAATTGAGGTTCTAATGAAGAGTGAAGAGGTGATGAGCTAGCACTTGATGTATGTAAAACAGGAAAGGATGCATAGCTAGGGCTCAGTCAATTATAACTATTATTATAAGATGCTAAAACAGGCTTCAAGATAAGGAGAAGTAAGAGGCCAAAGGCATGAATAATCAGCCATCAAATAAGAGAATTTACAATAATGAATGGAACTTATCCAGGTCCATGAATTAAAAATGTCAAAAGGTCAATATAGTTTTCCAGGCCATTGGTTCTAAGCCAAACTGGGTTGTTATTGAAAATCACTTGGGTTTCTGTGGCCTTGGAGGAAGAAGTTAGAATTTTCCAGCCCATTCCTACTTGAAGGACAGACTACCAATCTGTCACAGCCATCATTCATTCATTCGCTCAAAAAAACAGTTATTGTGGCCGGGCTCAGTGGCTCATGCCTGTAATCCCAGCACTTTGGGAGGCCGAGGCGGGTGGATCACTTGAGGTCAGGAGTTCAAGACCAGCCTGGCCAAAATGGTGAAACCCCGTCTCTACTAAAAATACAAAATTAGCTGGCCATGGTGGCACATGCCCGTAATCCCAGCTACTGGGGAAGCTGAGGCAGGAGAATCACTTAAACCTGGAAGGCAGAGGTTGCAGTAAGCTGAGATCGCACCACTGCGCTCCAGCCTGGGTGACAGAGCCAGATTCCGTCTCAAAAATAAATAAATAAATAAAAAGAAAAAGAAGAAGAAAAAAAAGTTATTGCATACCTATTAGGTGCCAAGCACATCACTGGGCACTGAGATGAGACATAAATCCTGTCCTCCAAGATGTGTGATAATCCAGCCAGTGTCTGAGTGGTGTAATAGGAATCTGTGTGAGAGTCGGGGATGATTCAAGAAGGCAGGCGTCAACTGGGTGTAAGGAGAAGAGAAGTCCCCACAGAGGAAGCAGAGGGTGAGTGGGGTCTTCAAGGGTGCAAAGAATTTTGCAGATGGAGGAATGGGGCGGGGAGGCATGCAGGGGAGAGGCCAGTGTGCCTGAAATCACAGTGACAGGGGTAGGGGACACAGTGCCCTTCATTCTGGAACATCAAGTGAAAAGAGAGGAGTTGGCGAGGGGGCTGGGGGCCTGCAGGCTCCTGGAGGCTTGAAGGCTCTGCGAAGGTGACTTCCTCCTCTATAGGGAGTGGTAGCCGCGGTCTATTTGAAGCTGAGGAGTATCGTGTCAGATTTCCATTGTCGTAGAAGCACTCTCTGGAAACTGCTTGGAGGCTGGATGGGAAAAACCCAGGACAAGACTGAGAAACCAGGACATGATGAGGGTAGGGCGGGCAACACCTGGCGGGGCTTGAGGATGGAGAAGGGGAACCAAGATGTTGAGAAGGCGTGTGTTACTCATCACCTGTAGGCGGAAGAGGGAGGCCTTGAGAGAAGGAGGGCAATGCAGAATGACTCCCAGGCTTCAGGATCCACCAGAGTGTGGACGCTGAGAGAAGAGGAGGTCTGGGAGTGACAGATGAGGGATGAGTGCAGCTTAGGACATGCAACGCGGCAGGCTTGATGGGACATCCAGGTGCCTGTGACTAGTAGGCAGTTGGGCGTTCAGCTGGAGCTCAGGAGTAGCAAGAATTTCCAAAGCATCACTGAACCAGAGACTGGACAGAGGGAGGAGGTTGGATTGGCAGTTGGCACACCAGTAGCTAGGAGTGAAGAGTTCATTTCCCAATCACGACGATCACGGTGAGATGCAGAGGCAGCTTCCGTGGCATGGGCTCTGAAGCTTACATAATTTGGGGCCCTCGTTAAGAAATGAATGTACAAACTGAATATAAAATTAAGAACAGGCCTTTGGCCAGGTGAGGTGGCTCACGCCTGTAATCCCAGCACTTTGGGAGGCCGAGGCAGACAGATCACCTGAGGTCAGGAATTCAAGACCAGCTGTCCAACATGGTGAAACCCCATCTCTACTAAAAATACAAAGTTAGCCAGGCCTGCTGCGGTGGGGGGGGGGGGGGGGCGCCTATAATCTCAGCTACTGGGGAAGCTGAGGCAGGAGAATCATTTGAACCCAGGAGGCGGAGGTTGCAGTGCGCTGAGATTTCGCCACTGCACTCCAGAGCGAGACTCCATCTCCAAAAAAAAAAAAGGAGGCCTTTGAAAAGCCCTTGAGGGAAAGCAAAACCTTAGTTTTGTTAGCTTCTAGGGGTACTCCCCCACCCCGCTAAGATGTCAGATGGAACTTAAAGGCAAGGCCGTGGACTCAGCTGGAGTCATTGTTAAGAAGCCTTAGCTACAAGAAGACCTAAACGGGGTGCCTGTTTGTTTTTCTTGCATTGCCAACCTCATCACCATTATAAAAAGGCCATCTGTGTTATGTTTAAGGGACATGTCAGTTTCTGAGGCTACAAAAAGCCCCACACCCTGATCCCAGATCTCAGAATCTGAAAAGATGCACACACATGTGAATGCATATCGATGCAAGTCCGCACCTAAGCCAAAAGTCTGTCTTCAGTGCCTCCGGGCCAGTGGCTCTTAACCTCCACTGTACATCAGGAACTCATCTGAAGCTGCTGGGACATCTAGATGCCACAGCCCCCTGAAGGCCTTCTCACCTACACCTCCGACCAGGCCACTGAGCCCAGAAGAAGCCCCACAGGGATTCTGATGTATTCCTGGAGACAAGGACCACCACTGGCAGCCCTCTGTGCTTTGAAAACTCAGACATGGGGAAGGTCAGCCAGGCTCCCTGGTGTGGCCAGCAGTGTCCCTGCACACCGAGGGCAGGGGAGGTCCCATGCACGGGCCTCATGGCTGGGTGAGCCGTCTGGGAGGGGTGGCACTCCAGGGGATGCCACTCCGTCTTGGCTCTGGTGCTTGGCACATCTCTGCCACCTCGAGCCTCCAGGGATGCTCAGGCAAGGGAGTGGCACCCAGCACTGTGCACCTGGAGGCTTCTGCAGTAACAGCTGCATCTCCAGCCCAGGCAGCTGCTCCTGCCCGGCGGCAGACAGAGGCCCTCCCTGACACTCTGACCCAGTTACAGCAGCTCTGTCACGTTGCACCAACACAAGAAGAGCCCACGTTTAAGTAGAGGCAGTGGCAGGGGTGAGTCTGCTCCCTCTCCTTTTCAGAGCCCAGAGGCGTCCACTGCCTGCACAGCTCCAACAGCATTGGCAACCCGTCGGCACACTCACAGGGGCTCAGCAGCCGCCTTGAGAATCCACTTAAGTGTTTCCATATGACCTACCCCTCATCCCCCACAAAAAAGCCCAAACAAACAAAAAAGGCACCAAGAAAGAGTAGCTGATGACTGTCTGGAAAAGAGCACAACAGTAGCCCATCCCTCATTCTCCAGTTGCAAGCAGTTTGCCATCCTAGTTTCAGAGTCTGCCCTCAGTCACTTAATCACCACTCTGGAGCTTAGAGGCTGTTGGGGGTTGGAGTAAAACGCGAGGGACCTCACCGGTGGCTCCGAGAACAGAGAACATTTAACCCCCACACTCTGCTACCTGGACCTTCTAAAGAGACAGCCTCCTGGCCTTCAGAAGCACAGCCCTCAATGCAAGCTTCTGGAGTTTGTCAAAAAATCAAAAATCACAGCTTCATTGCCTGCAGGGTACACGTGTCAGGAACAGCTGAACATGTGGGGACACCCTGCAGACTGGATTTTGGCTTTTGTGCGTGTTCAGAAGAGTTCAGAGATGTTGAACTTCTGAAGGCCACCTTCGGTAGTATTTTGGAACAACATATATGAAGAACAGCTCCCAGAACACCCTAAAAAAAGCAGCAAACAAGACTAAGAAAAATCAGAATCTACAATGCATGCACCTCCCCCAGAATATCAGCCCTTGCTTGCATATATAAGTTCTTTTTAAGAGGTCAGGCAGAACCCTAAACACTATCTGAGGATAGGATGTAGATTTTTTTTTTTTTTTTTTTTTTTTTTGAGATGAAGTCTCGCTCTTGTTGCCCAGGCTGGAGTGCAATGGTGCGATCTCAGCTCACTGCAACCTCCACCTCCCCGGTTCAAGCAATTCTTCTGCCTCAGCCTCCCAAGTAACTAGGATTACAGGCACATGCCACCACAGCCAGCTAATTTTTGTATTTTTAGTAGAGACGGGGTTTCACCATGTTGGCCAGGTTGGTCTTGATCTCCTCACCTCAGGGGATCCCCCCACCTTGGCCTCCCAAAGTGCTGGGATTACAGGCGTGAGCCACTGCGCCCGGCCAAGATGTAGAATTTTTTATAGGACATTAAATGTCCCCTCATCAGCTCTCAGTAAATCTACTTCAGTCCTTCACCCAATGATGTTTCCCCCTCCCTCTTTGCCTTCTTCCCCACTTCTGAGCTCCTGTTCATACTCAAACGCTATGTGACACTTGGGGACATCCCTTTGAGTGCTTTGTAGCTCTCCTCTCTCCTTTGTCATGGCTACGGTTGGAATTCACAGTTGTGAATGCAGCATCCAAGTACGGTGCTGACGGGATCTTACATGTCTGTCTTGGCTCAGTAGTGATGACAGAAGTAGAAAAGTCACAATAGAAAAAAAAAATCTTTTTTTTTTTTGAGACAGAGTCTCGCTCTGTCTCCCAGGCTGGAGTGCAGTGGCACGATCTTGGCTCACTGCAACCTCTGCCTCCCGGGTTCAAGCAATTCTGCTGGCGCAGCCTCCCGAGTAGCTGGGACTATAGGCGTGTGTCACCATGCCTGGCTAATTTTGTTTTTTGTTTTTTGTTTTTTTTTATTTTTAGTAGAGACTGGGTTTCACTATGTTAGTCAGGCTGGTCTTGGACTCCTAACCTCAAAAGATCCACCGACCTCAGCCTCCCAAAGTGATGGGATTACAGACGTGAGCCACCGTGCCCGGCGAAAAAAACAAATCTTGCAGCAATTGTTGTACCCTATTTTATGCTAGTTACCACATTCCATTTTAGCATGTGCATATGTGTGGGAATAGAAAGAAGCGCTGCTGAGGTGAGAGGCTCCGTATTTCACAAATTACCGTCCTACTGGGCTCAGGAGACAATGAGACAGTGTCAGGTTGGCATTTAGGCACTGGAGGTAAATCCCAAGTTTCATGTTAGTTTGCATTTACGGTGGAGTAAAGAGAGCTAGGCCATCAAAAAAGAAAAAACTGCCAGCTGTGTGAAATGACCGTCGATAGCAACATGCCTCAGACTGGGTATGCCACGGGTTTCGGGCAGTTGTGCTGGTACAAGCAAGAGTTTTACCTCTTTCTTCCCTGGAAACGTTTGAATGAAAATTAAATGCTATCTGTTGAGGCACTGTTTATTAAATCTTGCAGAATCGGGATCCCACGGGGCAGATATAAGTAAGTCTGGACAAAATCTGGCTCACGTCCGGCTCCCTCTGTAGGGGAGGGGTCCTTACATTCCTTTGATTGATTGAAGCCCGAGAAAGCCTGAGAGCTCTAATCTCTGGGACAATCTGCCCTTGTTTGCAGCGTCAGTAACTGAGGCATTGGGAGACCAGGGGGTTGCACAGTCCCCAGACCTGCAGACAAACCAGCCATCTGATCATGGGAAGCCATTACACTTTAAAGCAGAAAAGACTTTCCAAAAGGACACTAAGAGTTAGAATAAAGAGACCTCCAGCAGGCTGTATCTGAGGCTTTAAGCATTAGAGCAAATACCGTGAAGCACATAACTCCAAAAAACTCTCCCTTGTAAAGAATATTCAATATCTGTAAATCATCACTTAGAAATGCAGCCCAGATTTAATGAAATCTCCCCCCTGGGAAGAAATAGCAACATCAGTCCTTGTTACATATTCAGCAGATAGCGTTTACTTATTTATTTGATGTGCAATTAGGGGTGCTTTTATGTACACTTAGATGCACAATTAGGAGCACTATGGGGTCCCCTCTGAGGCATTAGGAGAAGGAACCAGAGTAAACGGCCTGCCCCCCTGTCCCTAAGCAGCCGCGGTGGCTTCCAGTGATTCCTAAGGGTATTTCGGAAGCAGGGGCATTGGCTCTGGAAATTGATGCATTACTTTCACTCCCCCGGATTAGTAAAGATTTTTGAATGAAATGAGATGATGAGACAGGAAGGGAAAATAATATTTACAGGAAATATTCCATTAACTTGGCGTGGACTCCCGGCGGCATTGCCCGGCTAAATTATGCGGTGCGGTGGACGTTCTGCCGAGTGCGCCGCGGATTTATCGTTCTCTTCTGTCGGCGTCTGCCTTGGCTCGCTTTCTCCTTGCTGGGCCTCTGACTTGACCGGCCTAGGTGGCTGCCTCCCTCATTCCAGCATCTGCATTCCCCTTGGAAGCCACACCCTGTGCACACCTGGGAGAAACACTTCACTTAATGCACTCAGCATTCTTAGCATTTTGCAGCTGCCCCTTACTCATTCACAGTGTAGGACCAAAGGGCCTTCTCCTCGTACCTTATCATTCCTTCAGATCGCAGCACAGTCTGAGTGGACCTGAACGCTTTCCATGCCTGTGGGTGACAGGCCCTGGCCTTGGGCGTCTAGGGACCAGGCCTACTTGGCCGCGGGGGCGGGCGGGGGCGGAATTTGGGAGTAGGAGGTGGAGGGCATGGGGAGTTCCCAGAATCTGCTACTTAAAAATAACTCTCCAAGGAAAAAAGGAATCATATTCTAAGAAAATTGAGATCGTCTTCTCAAAGCATCAATCCTAGACATCCTCCTTCTCAAATCACCAATATCAGACATGGCTGAATCATCTCCATTTGGAAGAGTAATCCCAAACTCTTAAGAATGGTCATCGGCCGGGCACGGTGGCTCACACCTGTAATCCCAGCACTTTGGGAGGCTGAGACGGGCGGATCACTTGAGGTCAGGAGTTCGAGGCCAGCCTGGCCAACGTGATAAAACCCCGTCTCTACTAAAAAGTACAAAAATTAGCTGGGCGTGGTGATATATGCCTGTAATCCCAGCCACTCAAGAGGCTGAGACACGAGAATTGCTTGAACCCAGGAGGCAGAAGTTGCAGGGAGCCGAGATCATGCCACTGCACTCCAGCCTGGGCAACAGCAAGACTCCATCTCAAAAAAAAAAAAAAAAAAAAAGAATGGTAATCACCTGAAAGCGCTGAGCTAGCACTTAGAATTCCGTACAGGGTGGTGAATATGAAATCCTCTCCCATAAAATGGCCCCCATATGAGTATTCATGGGGGAAAGTCAGACTCGGTGAGTTTCAGTGGCAACTGACTTGAGTTTGCCTCTGCTGATGATACAGAGACGGGACCATGGGTCCAGGAGGCAGGATACCAGCATTTCCATGTGGGCCTGGCTGAGCAAGAGACTCAACTCACCAAGGCCGGTTTCTCTTCTCCCAGTGCTTCAAAGCAACCCTCTATCCTGCCCACCACATGGGGGTTTATGATAATATGGGTTGCTATCAATATTGAATGAACTGCTTTAAAAAAAAATGAATAAAACTAAAGCACTAAACAAACATAACGCATTTCCAATAACAGACAACACTTTTGAAAGCACCCTCTGTATTCCTAGACTTTCCAGTTCTCTGAAACCCTAGGAGTTGTTGGTGAGGATGTGTGACTCTTCCTGCCTGGAAGTTCATTCACTTGTTCAGTAAGTGTTGTCTGAGTGCCTGTCGGGTACCAGGCCCTGCTCTTGGCTCTGCAGAACAAGAGAGACTACGTCCCTGCATGCACAGAGCTTACAGTCTAGTGAGGAAGGCAGTCAAATTTATTTTTTAAAGAAATCTACAGCAATAGTGTTCGAGCACAAAATTCTCCCATCCAAGTACTAACCAGGCCCGACCCTGCTTAGCTTCCGAAATCAGACAAGATCAGGCGCATTCAGGGCGGTATGGCCATAGACCTGAGAGTTAAATTCTACGAAGACAATAAATCAGAGTAAGGAAGAGCGGGAGGGGTGATGGCTGGTCAGGAGGGGTCTCTCAGAGCTAGGGCCGTTTCAGTGACTCTCTACTCCCGAGTGTTGTACTTACGATTCCCTGGGAAGCAGTCTAAGATGAACTCGCATGCAGGAAGTTTACTGGGGTGTGCCCTGGACTAACAACAAATGGTAAAGTAAAGGAAGCAGAACCAGGCAGAGAGAGAAGCTGATGCAGTCCCAACATGGCTCCCCCAACCTAGACGAAACTCTGAAGCTAGAATGACCCCGGAGCCACCGCCATCACTGTTGAGGCTGGGGGCCAAGCCTTACCCCCTGCCCCCAGCATTAACCAATCATTAGATCCAAGTGACCCCCTTGGCAAGAGGGTGGCGACCTTGGGCAAGGTGGTTCTCTGTAGCTGAGACGATTCCGGGAGAGGGCGTACGTCCTTCAGTCCTGCAGGGAGAAAGAGGCTGGTCGGTGCTGCATGGTATCTTCTACAGCAGTGGTTCTCAGTGTGGTCCTTGGACCAGCAGCATCCTCATCACATGGAAATGTGTTAGAAATGCAAACTCTGGCCAGGTGTGGTGGCTCACACGTGTGATCCCAGCACTTTGGGAGGCTGAGGCAGGTGGATCACTTGAGGTTAGGAATATGAGACCAGCCTGGCCAACATAGCGAAGCCCCATCTCTACTAAAAATACAAAATTAACTGGGTGTGGTGACATGTGCCTGTAATCCCAGCTACTAGGGAGGCTGAGGCAGGAGAATCACTTAAACCTGGGAGGCAGAGGTTGCAGTGGCCGAGGTCGTGCCATCGCACTCCAGCCTGGGCAACAGAGCGACATCGTGGGACCCTGTCTCAGAAAAAAAAGCAAACTAACGGCCAGGCTAGGTGGCTCACACCTGTCATCCCAGCACTTTGGAAGGCTGAGGCAGGAGGATGGTAGCAGTTGGAGACCAGCCTAGGCAACATAACAAGACCTCATCTCTACACACACAAAATACAAAAATACAAAGGAGTAGTCCCAGCTACTTTGGAGCCTTGAGGAGGTTGAGGCTGCAGTGAGCCAAGATCACACCACTACACTCCGGCCTGGACAACAGAGCAAGACTCCATCTCAAAAAAGAAAGAAAGAAATGCAAACTAAGGATCCCCGCCTGAGACTTACGAGCTCAGAAACTCTGAGGATGGGACTCCGCAGTCTAATTCCACAAGCCCTGAAGGTGACTTGAGCACAGGCAGTGGAGCTTAAGGCCCACTGCTCTGCATACAGGCAGTTAACGAGGACCTTTCTATGAGATCCTACTTCGTTGTTTTGCTGTTGTTATGAAGACATTTTAGTCTGAGTTAAAGTCAAATTCTTTCCTAGAGCGGTTACACTTCTAAACAAAAAGAGAGAGATGTTTTGTAAATTCACGACCTTCATGACCTCCATATCCACTCCGAGACCCAAAACAGAAGTTTCTTTTTTGTTTTTTTGTTTGTTTGTTTGTTTGTTTGAGACAAGGTCTCACTCTGTCTCCCAGGCTGGAATGCAGTGGTGCCATCATAGCTCACTGCAGCCTTGACCTCCCGGGCTCAAGCAATCCTCCCACCTCAGCCTCCCTAGTAGCTGGAGCCACGGGCGTGTGCAACACACTCGGCTAATTTTTGTATTTTTTGCAGAGACAGGGTTTTGCCATGTTGCCCAGGCCCCCAAAGAAGAATTTTCTTGACCAAAGAATTTTGGCGCTAACTCACTTCCTTGGCACTAACTCACTTCCAGTTTATTTTAGAAAGTCATGATTAGCAATTTATTTAACCTCTCTGTGCCTCTCTTTTTATATCTGTGAAGTGGGGACTAAGAGACACAGAATAGATGTAGTCTAACTTTCTCCATCTTGAATAAGTTTACTTGTCACAGAGTTTCTCATTCCCCAGGATAAAAGTGGCATTGGCCTTGACATAGCAAATATTGTTACAGTCATTTATACTGAAAACAAGAGGTGGGATGGCCTCGAAAAGCAAACAACATCTCTTTGTGAAGAGGGTTATTTTTTTCTTGGTCATTGGACCTGGGAAGCCAGGGTTCCTCGGTTCCCACAGGGCCCTGGGAAGGCCATCCCGAGACTGGTCTGGGTAAGCCAAGCTCCCAAGGGCACCAGCCTGTATCTTGTGTTCTTGTTGAAGCCCATGCTGGTGTCAGACTGTCACCTTTGAGGAAGGTTGACCTGTCTATGAACAGAAAAAAAAAAAGCATTGCCCTGTCCAGGTGAATAATTCTTAGAGAGCAGCTATTGCATGAGAGTAATTAATCTGGAAAGTCACAGGAGGGGAGGAATGTAATTATCCCCTAAAGAGGGGCAGGTCTAAATCTCTCCCAGGGTGACATGCTTGGAGGCACCTCCTGGAAGGGGTACACTCAAGCTCCAAGAATCTCCCCAAGTTGTCTCTGAGGTCAGTCTCCAGGCCTGACATACCCTTGGGGTGCTGCACGCCTGCCCCTGCCCCCTGCCATTATTTGCCGGATACCTGGCCCAGCAGTCAAGGCACCTCACAATTCTACACAATTGTGAGTCACTTCCCTGGGCCTCAGTTTTCTTAACAAGTCGGTTGATGAGATGATCGGGAATCCTGATGTTGAAGGAATCTTAAAACTAGAAACAAAGAGAAATAAAACAAGGTAAATAAAGCAAGCTCATTTTAAAGCCAGAGGGGAGTCATGAATAAAAGAAAGGATGAAAAGCAACAGTTTTCCAGAAGAAAGTGGTAGGAGGGGAAAATGCCAGTTTCTAAGTAGGTAACCCCACGTCTGTCTTTGACTCCCGTGGAGCCAGTGCTCAAGCTAGATCTGATTAAATAACCAAAAGCAGTTTTTCTACTGCAGCTGATATGTCTTTGGGGATATGTGTCTCCCAGGATTCATCTGCTTCCCACACAATGCCTGGTCTGCTCGACCTGCTGTTCTCCCTGCCCCTGAAAAGGCACGTGGACCAGCACTGAGAAAGGCCATATAAATAGCCACGTTGATTGTGTGGACAGTAGGGGTCAAACACAACACTTGGTATTTATAACATGCAAATAAACACCCAGCCAGATGATGTAGCAGCCGCCCTGAGACTGGCTGGCTTCTAAATAACTCTACAGATGCAGATTCCCATTACTCTGGGAGCCCCGTTGACCTTGGATGCAATTTGAAGAAGCAAATCAAAACCAAATGCTATCGTTGGATCCCAAACCACTGCAGAGGAGCATCCAATAGCCTCGCTCGCTCCAAAAGAAGCCATGAACCGGTAGTAACCTATGAACAGATCTGGTTTCTCTGGCTGGAAAACAGAAGACTTTGCTAGGATAATAAGAACATCGACCACCTGGGACTGAAAAGACACATCTCCTTTTTTTTTTTGCGACAGAGTCTTGCTCTTTCACCCAGGCCAGAGTGCAGTGGCACTATCTCAGCTCACTGCAACGTCCGCCTCCCGGGTTCACACCATTCTCCTGCCTCAGCCTCCCGAGTAGCTGGGACTACAGGCGCCCGCCACCACACCCAGCTAGTTTTTTGTATTTTTAGTAGAGACAGGGTTTCACCATGTTAGCCAGGATGGTCTCGATTTCCTGACCTCGTGATCCGCCTGCCTCGTCCTCCCAAAGTGCTGGGATTACAGGCATGAGCCACCGCGCCCGGCCGACAAATCTCTTTTATCTCCCACTGTTCCTTTGAACATGCTCTTCCTTTATCTCTCAATAAAAACACGGGCAGTCCCATGACTTTTCTGATCACTCCCAGGTATTACAAAGTCACCCAGTCACTTTAAATAGCAAAATAAGCTTTTATTAAGAAATTAGAGTGTCCAGTTCTTTATGACAATCGAAGCTTCAAACTTGCTCTAAAGTTAAATCTCTCCATTCTCCCATCTGAGCTCCATCCCCGCTTCAGTTCTTCTGATGTCAGGGGATACCTATTAAGCTCTCCAGGTAACCCTAATGAACCCTCTCTTTCCAGGTTCAAGGAGAAGAGTACATCTTCTACCTTCCCCCTGTGGGTGGCAGAGAGTTCACAGAACATCTCCCTCTCAAGAACATTTCTAAAAATGCTCTCTCAGTTTCCACCCTCCTAAACACTTTATACCTCAATTGTGGGTGAGGGATTTTCGGGGTCATCTAACCAGAAGATATTTTTCAAATTGTGATAAAATGCACACAACATACAATCTACCATCATAACCATTTTTCAGTGGCCAGTTCAGTAAGGTATATCCCCATCATTGTGCAACAGATCTTCAGAACTCTTGTCATCTTGCAAAGCTGAAACTTTACCCATGAAACAATAACTCCTCTTTTCTCTCCCCCCATCTGCTGGGAACCATCATTCTACTTTCTGTTTCTGTGAGTTTGAACACTCATATAAGTGGAATCAAAGTTATTTGTCTTTTAGTAACCATAGGGTTTTAATATCCAAACCAAGATACCACTACAAATGAAAAGGGACATTAGTGAATAATTATTCCATGATATCAAACAAACCAGGGTTACTGGCAAGCAAAGACACATGTTGACCTAGCTAACCAGCTTGGTGACCTAGCTAACCAACATAAAAACCTAGCTAACCAGCATGGTGACCTAGCTAACCAGCATAGGGATGTAGCTAACTAGCATGGGGACCTAGCTAACCAACATAAAAACTAGCTAACCAGCTTGGAGACCTAGCTAACCAGCATGGTGACCTAGCTAACCAACATAGGGACCTACCTAACCAGCATGGTGACCTAGCTAACCAGCATAGGGATGTAGCTAACCAGCATAGGGATGTAGCTAACTAGCATGGTGAGCTGGCTAACCAACATAAAAGCCTAGCTAACCAGCATGGAGACCTAGCTAACCAGCATGGTGACCTAGCTAACCAACATAGGGACCTACCTAACCAGCATGGTGACCTAGCTAACTAGCATGGAGATCTGTCTAACCAGCATGGAGATCTATCTAACCAGCGTGAAGACCCAGCTAACCGGCTCCCTGCCCTTGCTTTTCACCTCTTCTATGGAATGGTCTGCTCATGGCCCTCTCTAGCGATACTGCTCATCATAAAATGTCCGCCAGAACTTCCAGTTTACTATCCTGTGGCTCTAGTTAGGCAGCGGTGAAGTTACTCACAGGCAGCATAATTCATGACAAACCTGTGTAGGTGAGAATCAAACCAGTGATTGGGGAGACCAGAGAGTCCCAATGAGGCCGGCCACAGTGGCTCATGCCTGTAATCTCAACACTTTGGGAGATTGAGGCGGGAGGATTGCTTCAGGCCAGGAGTTCAAGACCAGCCTGGACAACATAGAGAGACCCTCGACTCTACAAAAAAAAAAATTTTTTTTTTTTAATTAGCCGAGTATGGTGGTGCATGCTTGTAGTCCCAGCTACCTGTGAGGCTGAGGTGGGGGGATTACTTGAGCCCAGGAATTCGAGGCTGCAGTGAGCTATGATCGCATCACTGCACTCCAGCCTGGGCAACAGAACAAGACCCTGAGTCAGAAAAAAAAAAAAAAAAAAAAAGAGCCCTGGCCAGTGGAATAGTTCATGCAACCACCCAATTCTTTCTCTCTAGCTTTTCCAACAGGTGTTTCTGCTGCACGGGATTTTGCAAATCTCTTTGCCAATGCTTATAATCTTTCTGAAAGGTGTACCCTGGCATCTGCTGCACTGTGTGGGGTCCCTGTACCCCCTGGAGCGAGCACAGCCTTGTCATGGGTGTCTCTTCTCTGGCCTTTGAACAGGAAAGCCAAGAGCCAGAGGAGCTCTGCCCTGCAGCCTCTCTCCGTCCTCACGTTTGACTGAAAACCAACCCCAGTCCTACCTTTAATGAGCAGTAGAAGTCACAGCTGAGAGAATTTCCTCTGTATGTGTGTGTGTATTTTTAGGCATGCACATGTGTATTTTTAAGGACATAATTGAGTTTATGTTTAAGGTTTGAAAACCCATTTAAAAAATGGATCACTGGCCAGACTCCTCACTAGCCGTGTCTATGAGAGAGTGCTTGCCCATCCCCGAGGTAGAAGAACAGCACCCTGAGGTGCCACTGCCCCAGCTGGCCTGGTGCTGACAGGCTGGAAGAAGTGAGTTGCCCTCTGTAGAGACCCCCAGAGCAGATGTGAGAAGACGGCCCTAGTGGGAGTGCCATCTGACAAGGGTGGGGGAGCTTTTTATGGACAAGGGATGCCACTAAAAATTAGGGATCCTCTGTTTTATCCTGGACTGCTAGCTCCTTTTAAATAATAAGTCTTATCGAGTTCTTTTTTTCTTTTTTTTTTTTTGAGGTGGAGTTTCACTTTATCATCCATGCTGGAGTGCAGTGGCGCAATCTCGGCTCACTGCAACCTCTGCCTCCTGGATTCAAGCGATTCTCCTCCCTCAGCCTCCTGAGTAGCCGGGACTACAGGTGCCCGCCACCACGCCTGGCTAATTTTTGTATTTTTAGTAGAGATGGGGTTTCACCATGTTGGCCAGGGTGGTCTCAAACTCCTGACCTCAGGTGATCTGCCCACCTCAGCCTCCCAAATTTCTGGGATTACAGGCATGAGCCACTGGGCCCAGCCAGAGTTTCACTGAGTTTTAATCAAAGACTGTCTTGTGATCTGTGATTAATCCAGACTAGGATTCTGTAGGCAAAAGAGCAGAGGGCCACAAGGGGAGTACCTTGTCACTCTCCATTTCTCCCCATCCCCCAAAGCCCAAGGCACCCACTCATCTACTCTGTGTCCCTATGGATTTGCCTATTCTGGACATTTCCTAGAAATGGAACCATATGGTATGTGGCCATTTGTGTCTGGCTTCTTTCACTTAGAGAACGTTTGCAGGGTTCATCCCTGTTGCAGCACACATTAGTACTGCATTCCTTTTTTAGGGCTGCATAATATTCCATCATCCTTTGATGTTTATTTCAGCATTTTCTACACTTGTACAGCAAACACAAAAACACAAATGATGCCCCTGACTTCTGTATCTGCAGTCATCCTTTTCCCTCACATAGCTGCCCAGCTTTGCCCCTAGTTTCTTTCTGATATTGACTCGATGTCACTTCACCAACACCTTCCCTGGCTACCTTGTTAACAATGGCAAACCCTGTCCTATCCTTCCCTGGTTCACATTTGTGCTTCAAACCTGTTATCTTCTAACTTACTGTATGTACCATGTAGTTTTCTTATTTATTTCGTATTTATTTGCCCACCTCTCCCTTCATAAGAATGTACAGGATACACTGCTGTATCCTCAGTGCCTGACAGTGCCAGGTCCATGGTAGCTACTCAACACGTGGTTGTTGAATGGATAAAAGTCGCCGGAGCAGAATATCTAATCATTTTTGCCACCCACTGCTAATTTCACAGACTCCTCCTTATGTCTGTGGATAGTGGCCTCATAGACTGATGCATTAAGAACATAACTGGGGCCAGGTGCAGTGGCTCATGCCTGTAATCCCAACACTTTGGGAGGCTGAGGTGGGCAGATCGCCTGAAGTCAGGAGTTCGAGACCAGTCTGGCCAACATAGTGAAACCCCGTCTCTACTGAAAATACAAAAATTAGCTGGGCGTGCTGGCGCGCACCTGTAGTCTGAGCTACTCGGGAGGCTGAGGCAGGAGAATTGCTTAAACCCAGGAGGCAGAGGTTGCAGTGAGCCAAGATCACCCCACTGCACCGCAGCCTGGGCGACAGAGCAAGACTCTGTCTCAAAAAAGAATATAACTCATCTAAGGAAGGGTTGCAGAGAGCTCCACGTAGCGAGCAAGATAGTTGGGAGGAGAATGGAGGAGAGGGACTGGCTTTTTACAGCTTAGGTTTGCTGATGAAAAAATGAAAAGCATAAAAAATTGCTCCCATCTGGGCTCTCCTTTGATTTTATTTTTGTCCATAGCACCAAAAGAACACAGAGTAATGAGGATATCTTGAGTGAATTGCTGGAGTACTGCAGACCCTTGAATAATTCTGGTTAATCTAGACTTCTTTGCTTTCTTCTAAGGATCTGTTCAGTTGGGAAACCCTGCTTGTCGACTTCTAGTAACCTCTTTGTCTTGGCCAGTCTTAACAGCTTGTTTCTGCTGAACCAGCCAATACTTAGGAAGCTGTGTAAGGCTTTTTTTTCCCCCTCCTTCTTCTTAATGAGTTTGATTCAGAGGGGAAGCCCAGGCTGAACTGACCTTCCGGAAAGTGTAAACCTGTTTAACACCAAACCTTACACAGCCAGAACATGCTGTGCCCAACTCTGCCTGCCCGCCTTGGGCTGTGAATCGGCACCTGCAAGTAGGGCTCAAGGGTGTTACAGTCGGGGTCCTACCTGCCTGGGGTCATTCTTGACCACCTCAAGCAGACAGAGGCAATTTCTAGGCAACATGATTTGTAAAGATCTGACCTCTAGGTTGGGAGTAGGCTTCCAGTTTGAGACCATGAGCTGCTGGAATTGTAGACTTCCCCAGTTCACCTTGGAAGAGTAGAGTTCAGTTCTAACAGAGCTGCCAGAAAGAAGGGCTACGGCTCCTCGGCTGTGGCTCCTACCATCGTCCCTCCTTGAGCTGACTCTAATTGCCATTTCCCTATTATCGCATCCCTTGCAGCTTAGAAATGTATTTTTAACAAGATATCTGGGTTCAGCCACTGGAGGTTCCTCACATGGTGGAAATAGCACGGAGTTGAGCAGACAGAGGAGGGCTCAAGTGTCACCTCCCACCATGTGTCATCTGTGTGACCTTGAGAAAGTGACTTAACCTCTCTGAGCTTCAGTTGTCATAATAGCTAATATCTCAAAAAGCTCTTCATTCGTTCATTCATTCATTCACTCAACAGACAACTATTGAGTGCCTAATATGCCCCCAGGTACATGCTAGGTGCCAGGAAAGCATACTCAAGGAAATTTGAGTCTGGTTGAGGAAGACATTAGAGCAAAACAGCCATTACGGCACCACATGATCATTGCTTTGGCAGAGGTATGTGTATGAATATCTGGGAGAACTGGCCCAGACCAGGGCTGGGAATTTTGGGAGGCTTGGGATAGCCCTGGTGAAAAGAAAGTTGTTTAAGGCAGGCTGCAGAGTAGACGCCTCAGCTTCCTCCTCTGCTTCCGCCCCTCCTCTTCCCCGCAATTCAGTTTCCCCAAGTCAATCTGCGCACTGCAGAAGTCCTCTGGGGGAAAGAGCAGAGCTCTAAATAGGACCAGCCCTCCTGGAAAGACAGAAAGTCTAGATCTGAAGTCCTCACTTCCTTCTGGAAGGAAACCTCGCAGAGCAGATACCAAATTGCTCCTGCAAGAGGATCCGTAGAGAGAAAGGCCCCAGCTGCAGAGACCGTGGCCCAGCCGCAGCCCCCTGCATGTCTCGGGTCAAGCGGAGAAGTCAGGCCCTCCAAGTGGAAAGTCCAGGCTGGAGCGGGGCAGGCCCACCGCGTCCTATCTCTGCTGGCTGCCGCCACAATTGCAGAGCAGCTGGCGAGACCGCAAGCGTTCCTTCTCCCAGCAGCAGCCTGACTTGAAAAGCAAACCACAAACCCCTGGCCTGATGCCTGCTCACCCGCCTCACTCCCTGGCACCTTCCAACCAGGGGAGCCTGGAGCTCACACGTGAAGTCGCAGCAGCAAGCGATCTGCCTCGCTTCTGGTGCCCACCGAAACCAAGGTCTGCCAGACAGCAGCGCTGGGACCTCTCCCCTCCCCAGCAGGATGGGCCGGCTCTGGAAGCACGAGGTGTTCCAAAGTGCAAACAAGCTGCTGTTAAATAATTATTCCCAAACGCCAAAGCCCTTGCTGGTTTGCTTGCTTGCTTTTTTCTTTTTTTGCCTCACACAGATATCGCTAGGGTAGAGTATTGACATTTCGTTTTCTTTTTGTTATGGGTGATAAAGCACGGTGTTACTTGTGAGTGTATGCCTGTATTTCCCTGCAGAGCTGGTTGCCAGTCCATTTTCTTCTATCCCATCCCCATCTTCCATACAGTCCGATGACCTCTACAGAGGAGATCGGGATGTCTCTATGATGCCACGTCTCTGGATAGAGCTGGACCAGGCATAAGAGAAATGCCAACTGCCAACCCCCCCGCCACCCCTGGAAAAAAAAAAAAAACAAGAACAACAGGTTTCTCCCTAAAGCCTGTCCTCCAAAGTAGTCAAAACCTGATTTAAAAAAAAAAAAAAAATTTAGCCAGGTGCGTTGGCTCATGCCTGTAATTCTAGCACTTTAGGAAGCTGAGGCAGGCAGATCACTTGAAGTCAGGAGTTCGAGACCAGCCTGGTCAACATGGCGAAACCCCATCTCTACTAAAAATACAAAAATTAGCCAGGCATGGTGGCACATGTCTGTAATCTCAGCTACTTGGGAGGCTGAGGCAGGAGAATCGCTTGAACCCAGGAAGTAGAGGTTGCTCTGAACCGAGATTATGCCCCTGCACTCCAGCCTGGGCAACAGAGCAAGACTCCGTCTCAAAAATTAAAAAATTAAAAAAAAAATAACTTTACACCAATCTGGAAAGAGATGCCTTGGCCAAAGCGGGTGAAATGGCCTACCATCATTTTCTCCCCAGATGTACCAAGTATTTCTCAGATTGATTAATTCCCCTTTGAAGCATCCCACTGAGGTCTGTCATAGCAGGTAGAATTAGCCTTGGCTTTTTTTCAAGGAAAGACTGGAGCACAGAGAGGTTAAGCCACACATCACTGGGTCACAGTGCTCATTGCTAGAAAAACCAAAGCTAGACCCAGATATTCCAAATCACTGGACAGCTTCAGCCATTCAACCCACTGACCCCAGCCAGTCCCTTGGGGCACTCTGAGGAGGGAAGGAATTACATCAGGGGGCAGAGGATAGGAAAGGAAAAACAATTCCAGCTTCTCTTGAAAGTATTTACATTCATCAAAGCTTTATGGTAAAGTCTTTCTGCAAGAAAAGCCAAAATACACACAAGAAAATAATACAGAGAGAGGCCTCTAGGGAGAAAATTACAAGGAAATCAAGTCCAATGGAGAAAAACAAAATGGCCTACGTCTCAATGGGCTTGTTAAGTACTTGTTAACCTCTTTCTCCCTTTTCCCCTAGTAATGACTCTTAAGCCAAAGGAAGCTAAGAGGTTTTTGATGGGTTAAAAAGAGGCCATCCATTAAGGGGTCAAGGCCCGGTGCTCTGGGTATCTGTCACTGAATGAACCAAATCAATTTAGCGCTCGCGTTGTCTGACAATGAGGAAGATGCAATTGGCCGGAAGAACATCTTGATTCCATTAGGCCTGGCTGCAGAGAAGAATTAGCCATTGTCTCCTGTGCTGGGTGTGTGGCCATCTCTGAAGAAGATGGATGCCTCTTTCAGTGCAAGTGATGGAGGACATCCTCAGACCCATTTAGGAAGCCAGTGATCTGCCGTCATTGTTTGGGTATTTGGGAGGGCCTGATATGTTCCCATTATAGCCCACTCTGTTCTGTGTAAGACTGAGTCATCTTACAATGGGATACTTTTTTCGCAGGGTGAATGTTTTGAGATTAGAAGTCGTAACAGGAAAATGGTCAAAACTGACTCTGGTCAAGATTGCAGTGGACGGAGGAATTGGCCAATAAGACTAGGAATAAACAACCCCAAAGAGAATACAGCAAACTCCAGCACAAACGAATGAATGGGGACCCTGGGTCCCACTTCTGCTTGCATTGTAAACAATCCAATTTCACAGAAAACAGTTTTTGCAATGCTCATGACACCATATGAGTTGTCTTTCAAAAAAAAATTACACAAACCCGTACTTTGTGCTGATATATGTTCAAAGTATTCATAACTTTTATGTTTTACTTTAACAGTAATATTGGTATGTAATTGACGGAGGGGAATGCGTACAATCATAGTATTTCTTTTTTTTTTTTTTTTTTTTTGAGGGGGAGTCTCACTCTGTCGCCCAGGCCAGAGGGCAGTGACACGTCTCTGCTCACTGCAACCTCCGCCTCCCGAATTCAAGCAATTCTGCTTCCTCAGCCTCCTGAATAGCTGGGATTACAGATGCATGCCACCACGCCTTGCTAATTTTTGTATCTTTAGTAGAGACTGGGTTTCACCATGTTGGCCAGGCTGGTCTCAAACTCCTGACCTCAGATGATCCACCCGTGTCAGCCTCCCAAAGTGCTGGGATTACAGGCAAGAGCCACTGACTGCACCAGTCTCGTATTATTTCTTCAGCACTATGTACCAGGCACCATTTTAACCATTTAACATATATTAATTCATTAGTACATCAGCCCTATGAGAAAAGTGCTATTATTCCTATTATTTCAAAGATGAAAAAACTAAGGCACAAATTCAATTGCTGAGAATACACAGCCGGTAAGTGGCAGACAGTATGACGTTGAAAACCATGCTTTTAATCCATGCTATTCTATATTGTCTCCCATCGGTAGGAAATGTTTAAATCAAGCTACTTTATTTTTAAATTCCAAAGAATTGCAGCTTGACATTCTCTGGATTTACAATGCTGACCTTCAACCCATGCACAGAATGTAGGAATGCCCACACACCCCCTCGTTTTAGAGAGGATGAAGCTAAGATGGAGAGGGCTTTACAAAGTCAGAGCTAGACCTGAGGGCTCCTGACCTCCCACCCAGGGTTCTTGCTCCTAAAAATGAAAACCAGAACAATCAAGAGTAAACAACAGTCATGAATACTGATTATTTGAGACAAAAGCATGAGATATATGTGAATGAGGCAGCGCGGCACTTCTAATATTTTTTTTTTAATTTTTTATCTTTGAGACGGAGTCTTCCTCTGTCACCCAGGCTGGAGTGCAGTGGCATGATCTCCACTCACTGCAACCTCTGCCTCCTGGGTTCAAGTGATTCTCTTGCCTCAGCCTCCCGAATAGCTGGGATTACAGGCATGCGCCACCACGCCCAGCTAATTTTTTGTATTTTTAGTAGAGACAGAGGTTCACCATGTTGGCCAGGCTGGTCTCGAACTTCTGACCTCACGATGGGCCCACCTCTGCCTCCCAAAGTGCTGGGATTACAGGCGTGAGCCACCATGCCCAGCCTGCAGTGCGGCACTTCTATAGAGTTTGTAAAGCCTGGTACAGAAACCAGAGATGGTTTCCATCTCTGGCTATAGGAATCATGGGTTCCTGTAGCATGAATACAGCTACTTTATGTATGTCTTGTCTTCCCAAGTAGATTGTAAGCTCGCTACAAATATAAACATGTATTAGGCACCATGTGTTTCCTCTTGCCTGTGAGAACAGTCCAGTACAAAGTAGAAGACTACTACATGAATGGTTGGAAAGGGAATGGGAATTCAGTGCTGCCTGAAACCCAAGGGCCTTGCCTCTGTCTTCTTTTTTTGTAAAAAGTAAAATATATTGAATGCCTAAAAAACTGATAGAAAAAAAAAAACCTCTGACATATGATTTCAACCCACTAAAAACATATACCTGGGCCAGGATGGTGGCTCACACCTATAATCCTAGCACTTTAGGAAGCCAAGGCGAGTGGATCACCTGAGGTCAGGAGTTCGAGACCAGCCTGGCCAACATGATGAAACCCCGTCTCTACTAAAAATACAAAAATTAACTGGGCATGTTGGTGGGAGCCTGTAATCCCAGCTACTTGGGAGGCTGAGACAAGAAAATCACTTGAACCCGGGAGGCAGCAGAGGTTGCAGTGAGCTGAGAACATGCCACTGCACTCCAGCCTGGAGGATAGAGTGAGACTGTGTCTCAAAAAAAAGAATATTTTTATATATATATATTTTTTATATATATGTATATTATATATTTATATTATATATTTATATTATATGTGTATATATCATATATGTATATATTATGTATATTACATATATGTATATATTATATATGTATGTATATTACATATATGTATATATAACATATATGTGTATATAACATATATGTATATATACATATATGTGTATATAACATATATGTATATATACATATATGTGTATATATTACATATGTATATATATTATATATGTGTATATATTACATATATGTATATATATTATATATGTATATATATTATATAAATGTGTATATATACCTACTTCTGTTGCACCTTAGAACCAGCTGTGCTCCAATAGCAAAACCTTACCAGGGCACATGGGAGCCAGTCCTCTGGAACACAGGTTTGGAGCTTTCTGGGTGCTCTCACATTTTAAATTCCATCTGATTCGGGTTCAGTGACTCCTTTATTTTGCCCTGCAGCCCTCTAGATGTGAAACAACTCATTTGTATTTGCTGAAAATGTAAATCCGTCTAAAGATTTGCAAGTGCCAGTCTGCTCTAGAAAGTAAAAAGGGCAGAAATGAAATAAGGAAGTGAGTTTTTCAGTTTGTATGTTTTCTTCTGAGCTTGGAGATTATTCCTGTCCATGAGTCTAATTCTTCTTATATAGAGACTCAGAACACGAAGCTTGAAACAACTTTGTTCTCGTTCATTGTCAGAGCTTCATGGTGTGTTAGAAAGAGCCCAGGACCAGAAGTCACAAGATGTGGGTCCCATCATCAATTACTTATTTAACCTCTGCCAATCCCTTAACCTTTCTCTACTGGGGTTACTTTATCTGTGCAAGGAGGAGGTGGACCAGATGGCTGCTGTGATTCTGTGTAATAGCCCCCCTGGATGAAGCAGGAAGTTACTCATAGGGAGATCATTAAGAAGCTTGGTGACTCAGCCTCAGGGACAGCGGGGGAAGACGAGGTTCTCCAAAGTCCTAGTCAAGCATCAGAGCCACTAGACTGAGCTTCCTCTCAAGCGTCTATTTCCGCATCGTCCTGGGAGCTTGCCCACCACTCCACATGCAGTCCCAGCTCTCCATAAATGCTGGCTGGGGAGGAAGTCCAGTGGAGCCAAAGCCCCTTCCTCTGCCCCAGCCTTCAGCTAAATACAGGATGTGGGAATCCAGCAGGCCATCTAATAGAAACCAGTAACTTGTCCCTGCTCATTAAGTACTTAGAGTGGACCCTGTTGCATTCAGGGCTCAAAGGCAGTATTTATTACCCACTTTTGTTTGCACTTCGTGGATAAGTGTTTCCCACCTCCTGTTTTCATACATGAAGATACTGAGGCCCAGAACAGGGAAGTGGAGGACCTGTGATCGCATTGGGAGTCACGGCAAGTCTAGGTCAGAAACTAAGAATCCACATCCAGTATCAGCCAGTCCCAACAACAGGGACAGACATAGTCTCAAGGAAGCCACTACTTGGTGGTTTCCTCTAAGTTTTGTTTCACGCAAGCCCAGATCATCCAGGCTGTTTTTTGTTGTTGTTGCTCTTTTTTTTTTTGAAACGGAGTCTCACTGTGTTGCCCAGGCTGGAGTGCAGTGGTAAGATCTCGGCTCACTGCAACCTCCGTCTCCTGGGTACAAGCGATTCTCCTGCCTCAGCCTCCCGAGTAGTTAGGATTACAGGCACGTGCCACTAAACCTGGCTAATTTTTAGTAGAGACAGGATTTCACCATGTTGACAAGGCTGGTCTCGAGCTCCTGACCTCAAGTGATCCCCCAACCTTGGCCTCCCAAAGTGTTGGGATTACAAGCGTGAGCCACCACGCCTGGCCCAGGCTGTCCTTCATCACAGTTGTCGTTGTGTTTTAGTCTTTGGAGTATGGAAAGCATTGAGTATTGAAAGCTACTGAGTATTGAAGCATTGCTGTATAGAAAACTAGAGGAAGCCAGGACTCCAAGGATAGAAGGAAAGAATACTTGTTATCATTTACCGTATAAAAGGAAAGCCAGGCCATGGTGCAGGACGAAAAAGATTTGCTTTTTTACTTTCTACTTACAGTCATATTGTAGCTCATTTGTAAAAATCATTCCACTTGTAAAGTTAACCATCCATTAGTCAGTAAGAGCTGTTCCCACTAATTGGTGGACTCCTGGGGAAAGCAACATAGTTAGAGGTTAGAGTAATGGACCAGGTGCCCTTGACTTCTATTTCTGGTTCCTTCACTTACTTGCTGTGTGGCCTTAGGCAGTTTTCCTTAATTTCTCTGGGCCGTGTTTCACCCAAGAAGTAAATTTCCCACTTGATCTTCTTGAGGGATGCCAAAAGATCAAAGGAACGATGTTTGCAGGGCTTTTTAAAGATGCCTAAATGACATGCACTAGAAACCCCTTGATTTAATAGGTATGAATTAATACATTCTTTGATTATTGGTAGAACTACGTATTTTAGCTTTTTAATTAGCTCCTTGGATATAATTGGCCATAGCAGTTACACAAATCTCTAAGGGAACCGGCCCAGTCATCCTGATGATCATTATGGGTGCCTGCTGTGTTTTTATGCGGAGGGGCAGAGCGTGTTGGCAGCTTTACATGGTGGTGGGTTATGACGGCTGCGCTGAGTCAGCGCAAGCTCGGGAGGCTCCCCTGAGGTGGCGCAGACCATCGGGGCTGCCCCGAAACCAGCTCAGTCAGATCCCACCTTACCCTGTTTACAAAGGGGAGGCAAGGTGGAGCATCTCCTGTTTGTTGATTTGATTGTTGTGTTTGCTCTGCCAGCCTCAGAGTGAGGTATTTAACAGGCAGGACTTCTAAGCCTCAAGGGCCCATGGGCAGAAATGCCCCAGACCCCATGAAGAACATGTTTTTCCAGCAAGCTGCACCCCGGCCCTGGGCAAGGGGCAGCTGCTTCCACCCTCCTGGTCCCTACTGCCTTCATATTCCTGCTCCCTAGCTCACCCCCTCCCTCCTAAGTGAAGAGAAAAGGATCAGGCTACTGTTCTGACATGCACACCTTCTCTTCTGTTCCTGGGACCCTTTTGTTTTTGTGTTTGTTTTAAGAAGGAGTCTTGCTGTGTCGCCCAGGCTGGAGTACAGTGGCGTGATCCTGGCTCACTGCAACCTCTGCCTCCCGGGTTCTAGTGATTCTCTTGTCTCAGCCTCCCAAGTAGCTGGGACTACAGGTGCCCACCACTACACCCAGCTAAATTTTGTATTTTTCGCAGAGACGGAGTTTTGCTATGTTGGCCCAGGCTGGTCTCAAGCTCCTGACCTCAAGTGATCTGCCCACCTCAGCCTCCCAAAGTGCTGGGATTCCAGGCATGAGCCACCATACCCAGCCCGTTCCTGGGCCCTTCTAATGTCTCAATGCAACAATCTGATCCTGAAAACCACCCATCCCTTCACCTTACTCTTACCCTTCCTTCCCAGGATTGCATTTGCAAAACAAAAATTCATGCTTAAAGCAAGCATCAGGGGGAATCCATTGTTCTGCACCCTGCCACAAAAATGTCTAGTGCATCATCCCGGGGATAGGCCTGGGAGCCGGGACTCCATGGTTCGCAGCCAAGGGCAGAAGCTGGAGGCAGGGCCTTCCCACGGGCAGCTACAGCAGCCACAGACGGGGCCATGCAGCAGAGTCCAGATGGTTTTGTTCGGGCTCTTTGGCAGACGCGCAGTTCTCCACGCCGAATTGCATCAGGGAGCACTTAAAGCAAAGCTTGGTTTGTGTTTTATTTTGCATGGAATGGAGGAGACAGGAGTTGCCAGGGAAACAACCCCTCGGAGCATTCTGCTCTGGGGTTCTTCATCGGGTGGGGAGAGGGCTTCCCATGAAAGGCACAGGGGTTTTCTCAAGCGTGCTCACACCTGGTTCTGCTTTCTTTCCTTCTCTTGGAGGGCTTGAGGGTCCCACCTCTCAGGCCTGCCCATTAGGCTGGCAGGCACCTTACCCCACAGAGCCTGCCAGCACCAGTACATGCCAGGACCTAAGGCCAGGATCAAGTCCACAATGAGCAGGGCCCAGTGCAAAATGGAAATGCAGGGCCCCTTGATCAAACCCATTAGGTGGGTTCAGTGTACACTGCTCAGGGGATGGGCACACCAAAATCTCACACATCACCACTAAGGAACTTACTAATTAACCAAATACCGCCTGTTCCCCAAAAACCTATGGAAATTAATTTTTTAAAAAGCGTATAGCAACAAGACAAAAAAAAGAATAAAGATATAAAGAAAGAAAAAAAAACCTATTAGGAATTTCAAGATATCAACAACAGAGCAGGAAATCAAGCCAAGGACCTTCTGAGCAAAGGGCCCTCAGGTCGCACACCCAGAAGGCCGATCCTGTTCAAGACTTCACTTTGCCTGAGCAAGGCGGGTGCAGGATAGGGGCTGAGGGACCGCCGTGGTATGCAGCCAACAGGACCCTTTCATTGAAGTACCATCCACATCCCTTACCTGAGAGGAGGGGAGAGGCACTGGGAGAAAAATTCTCTGTATTTAAGGATTTGCAGCACACACATAATTTTTTTTTTTAAATCCAAAACTCAGGGCTTGAGTTAGGAAATCTAAGAAAAGAATGATTCTGGTTGTTCTGGAGTTACTCTCTTTTAATCTGCAAGGATTTGGGAGAAGTAAGAGCATTTGGGATTCATAGTAAATCTAAGGTCACTTTGTGCCGGTACTGTGCTACGATCTGTGGCTGCTGAGATCTACCTTAGAGGGGTTATTTTTGCCGTTTTACAGAGGGGAAAACTGAGGCTAAAGGAAATGCTGTAACTTGTGTCAGGTCCAGCAGCTTAGAGCCTGAGTTGGGCGCGGTGGCTCACGCCTGTAATCCCAAAATTTTGGGAGGCCGAGGCGGGCAGATCACTTGAGCCCAGGAGTTGGAGACCAGCCTGCCCAACATGGCAAAACCCCATCTCTACTAAAAAATACAAAAATTATCCAGGTGTGGTTGCATAGTCCTGTAATCCCAGCTACTTGGAAGGTTGAGGCACAAGAATCGCTTGAACCCGAGAGGCAGAGGTTGCAGTAAGCCGAGATCGTGACACTGCACTCCAGCCTGGGGGACACAGTGAGAGTCTGTCTCAGAAAAAAAAAGTAGTGGAGCTTGGATTCAAACAGATGTAGTCAGACCACAAAGCCTGCCTGCCTGACCGCTTTGCTCAGTGTACTGCCCCCAGGCTATGAGGCCAATGTCGTGGAACCTGTTCATTCTGGTATTTTTGTAGCTCTGGCTAAGTTCAGGTGGAATGTCTCTGAATATATAATACCTGGGGACCAGAGAGGAAATTTGGGTGTTTTCATGGAAGGATTTATAGTGGCCAAGCATCAGACAGGACCATGAGACCTGGGTCTGTGTATTTTAGTAATAGACTCCGCTAAGGCGCTGTTGAATCTCTGACACAAAGCTGTCAGCCAACATAGAACTTTGGGCCATTTGCTTTCCTTGCAGTGTCTCTCCACCCACCTGGAGTTGATGCTTAACAAGAAAGAAAAATACAATTTCCTTGGGCTTCAGAGTGAAATGCACTCTGAGCCGGGGACAAAAGAGGCAACTCTGTAATAAGAGATAATAGATATTCTCCTTCCCAGTACTTAACGCAGACAAAATAATTGTAAAATTCCAGAGAGCAGATTGTGAGGATAAAAGAATGTGGCCATTCCAGAAGCAGTTTTTATTCCAGCCCAGTTTTATATGGGGTGCTAGGTCCACTAGCCAACCATTGACTAGCAGTGTCCCCAGCCTGGGAAGACAGGGTGGGTCAGATACAGGAAATGGCCATCACGTCTCTAAGGTGGGCAGAACATGAGCAGGTCAGAGAGGGTCAGGAGCCTGAGGTCCGAGGACTCTGGGGTAAGACCCTGAAAAGCATTTAACTCAGTGGCCAGAGAAAGGGGGGAGCCCAGGGAAGCTGTTCCCCGCAGAAAGACAAGAACAAGATTCCTACTTTACCCCTTCTTTCCGCAAAATAAACCGAAATTCCCAGTATGTGGAAGGTGATGCAGTAACCAGCAAATATTAATGCAAATGTGTGTGCACACAAGTTGAACCTCCTGTGATATTTCCCAGAGGGTTAAAGTAACTTTCTTTTTCATCCAATGAAAGGAACCCCGTTCCTGGAGCAATTGGATGCAGCCCTAATTACTTCCAAACATTACAGTCGGCTTCTTAGTTAACGAGCTCACTGGTCCGAAGGAGGAATGACCGCCAGGGCCCCTTCATTCCACTTCTCACCCTCCCTGGCCAAGCTCGAGGGAGAGACTCCGGCCGCAGCGTCCTTCCGGGCGACAGAACTCTTGGTTTTCTTTGTGCTGCAGCAAGAAGAATGGGCTTGACAGGCTCACACTGTGATCCTGAGTTGCCTGCCCCCGAAATAAGGTCCCAGCCTCCTCCGCCCTTTGCAAGGCTCTTACACATTAGTGAGCAGGAAGTGGAGTCCCGATGGGAGGCTGGGAATTTGAACGCCTTCCCATTTCAGCACTGGAGGGGAGGAAGCTCAGTTCAGCACTCCACGCAGATGGCTACCGCTCCCTCCTGAGCGCTCGCTCCTCTCGCTCCTCTCCCCTCACCCGCCGCCTTCCCTGCTGGGTCCCTCTCCCCGGTCTCCACCTCTCCTCCCTCTCCTGGAAAGGAAAAGTCTGCCAAGCTGGGGACTGCCACGACCAAACCAACAAAGGCCGACCGAAGGCAGAGAACTTGAAAAGAACTTGTTTTGTTCCAGTTAAGGAACCTGCAGGAAAATCCACACCCACGTTGCCTGGTTTTGAACTGGAGAGCTGCGTGTGTGTGTATGTGTGTGTGTGTGTCAAGCAAGAGGCGGAGGAGGCACAGACTACGGTCTCTGTTTTGATAAGGAAACTGCCAGCTGTCGAAAGTTAACCAGCAGAGAGGGGAAGATGGCCCAGGAGCCAGCCCCTCCTGAGTTTTAAACTACACTGTTTTCTGTCCAGATATTCCAATGGAGACAGTTGGAAAACCTGTACTTCAGAGAAAAGAAGTTTTCCGTGGAAGTTCATGACCCACGCAGGTAAGCTTGAAAAGTCCTTTTCTTGCGGGATGGCGTGGCTCTCTGCCGGGCGTGTTATTGATATTATTTTGGGGCTGTCGTTGTTCATGGTCAGTTTGGAGCAGGGAGCGAGGGTGGGGGCTCCTGGGGAATGGAGCTCAAATCAGACAGTGAAACTTTCTTTTCAATTACATGTGTTGATAAATGCAGTGGGTTCGCACGTGTGTGTAAGTAGCAATCCCCTGTCTCATCTGGCCACATGTGTCCCTGGCTCGTGTGTGTGTGTGTGTGTGTGTGTGTGTGTGTGTCAGTGTATGTGTTTGTCTTACCTGCCAGGGCACTGGAAGGAAGCTTTATAGCACTTTGTAACACACACCAGTAAGTCCCCATAGGAAACCTTTGCTACAGAAGAGTCTGAAGAATCCCTCATTAGAGCTTCTAAAAGTATTTCAGGCAGGACGGTCAATGCGAAAATGAATTTGTCACCAAAGCAGTTGTGCTACATTGTTTTATTCCAGGAGCTGTAATTTTAGGATGTTAGTATTGTGGGTGGATGTGAAAGAAATGAAATTATTTTTCCCTCCACCCAAAATCGTACCCCAGAGAGCACCAGGGTTGTAAAAAGTCCCTGTACTCTTAAGTCAGATGCGAGACAGTGGGGCCCCAGGTTGGAATGCAGGGAGCCCCAAGTGGCTGGGGTCTGGGCAGCTCATACCCACTGTTTTCCTCTCTTTGTCTGCCGCTGGACCTAAAGTTATATGCATCCCCAAAAACAGCAGCGTAATTCCCTAAAACCAGGCCTGACAACTAAGAAATCACTTTCCATAAGGCCAGAGACATTTACAATAAGAAGGTAGCCCCAGGGAGACAGAAAAAAGATCAGACTCTACAGAGGAGCAAAAGTGGATTTTAGGCGCTGTTGACACTCCAGCCCTGGGCTTAGAAGGAGGACTTGGCACCAATTCCAGCTCACACATGGCTTCTGATGCTCAAAACAAGCTGCAGTCCCTCCCCATGAGCTCTGGACAGGAGGGAGATTTGGAGTTACCCCGCCCAGTGAGAGGGCTTGGACCTGTGCAGTAGCCCCTGTTCCTGCAGCCCGTGATAACCTGGTAGGAATGAAGCCGTGCTTGCCCTCCAGGGTAATCTGCCTGAAACAGCCACTCCTGTGTAGGGGATGAGCTTATCTCAGCACCACGGTTACTACAGGAATAGTTAGTGGAGAGCAGCTGAGAGCTTCTGCATCTCCACAGTCAGGTGAAAATAGTAGCCTTTAACAGAAAAATATTTTATCCGGTGTTTCTCAGGGCCCTGCAAGGGGTTTCGCGGCCAGAAGCCCCACTCCACGGAGCACAGATCCATCTGTGCAGGCCAAGTGGGGTGGGCGGGGAGATTTCAAAAATAATATTCCAGCCAAGAAGAAACTCACTGTTCATTTTCCAGGTGAACTGAATTGGACCAGGTTCTTAGGCATGTAAGAGAGGGGAAATTTAAGTACAGAAAGAGTGAAATGAACTTTGCCACAATGGGTCAGATGCAGAAAGGGGATGCTCCATAGGATAAAAATGAGGGGCTGGCAATCTAAGGGGCTGAGCACAGGGAATAGACCCTCCACCATGCCTGTGCTCTGCTGGGAATTCAGTGAACACCCAGGCACCTTGGACAAATCCTTTAACCACGCATGCATATATCTGCACATGTGTGTTCGTGTTCTCTGTGCGTCTGTCGCCCTATTGGTGAGTACTGCTAAACTGTCTTTACCAAAGCCCAGGGATATAGGAAAGAATCTAGATCTCGCACGTGACTATTCAGTGGGCCCGTCGCCTATTAGACAGCAGTGATCAATGTCATGTTTCTTGCGAAGCTTCTGTGTCCTTGTCGGGTGCTGTGGCAGGGAAGGAAGGAAGTCGGAGGCAGGGTCTTCTTCCTTAAAGATCTTCTAGTGTAACTGAGAAGACAGGCAGAAGAAGGAACTTTTTTTTTGAGACACGGTCTCATTCTGTCGCCCATGCTGGAATGCAGTGGTGCAATCATAGCTCACTGCAGCCTCCACCTTCCAGGCTCAAGCAATTCTCCCACCTCAGCCTCAGCCTCCCGAGTAGCTGGGACTATAGGTACACACCACCGTACCCAGCTTTTTTTTTTTTTTTGGAGAGACTGGGTCTCACAGTGTTGCCCAGGCTGGTCTCAAATTCCCAAGCTCAAGCAATCCTCCCATCTTGGCCTCTCAAAGTGCTGGGATTACAGGCTTGAGCCACTGCCTGGAACCTGGCTGAGAAGAAGGAACTCATGGAGTGTCACAAGAAACAAAGAAACCTGCTCTAGACGACAAGTAGCTAGTATACAGGAGAGGCAGGATTTGAACCTAGGAGGTCTGGCTCCAGAGCTCATGCCCTTTGTCTCTATACTGTACAGAAGGGCCAGACGTCGTGGGCCATGAAGGGTGAAGGACAGGGTCACCAGAGGCCTGGCTGGTCAGGAAGGGAGAGGCTTACCAGGAAGGAGAGGTCTGACCTGGAGGGGTAACTAGGATTAAAGCCACGTGGTAGGGCCTCAGGGGGATATAGATGTCAGGTGGGGGCTTCTCAATTAGGATAAAGAAATGAGGGAGGGTCTGGCTGGAGGGAAGTGGGAGTTGGAGGAGCCCAGAGGAAGAAGCAGAGCTGTCTCGTCCCAGGCAAACTCGCTCTGAGTACACTGAGTTAGCCTGCAGACAGGCAGGAATGGGGGAGAGGCCCAGGGAGGCCAGAGGTGGAGACCCAGGATGACTTCAGCATTAAAGACACACAAGGAAAGGAAATGGCTTCAGGTCAGTTATTTAGCATGGTGGCAGAGCCAGAGCTATGAGCTGTAAGATCTTTCTTGCACTCAGTTCTCTTTTTCACATCCTAGTGGTGCCTTTTTTCTCTTGTATTGAGAGTTACTATTTCACGTATTCATGAGCCACGTGTGAGTGCGTTACATGCGTAGAACATGGAATGATCAAGGCAGGGTACGTGGGGTATCCATGGCCTTGAGTGGTTTTTTGTTTGTTTGTTTGTTTTGTTTTTTGAGACAGAGTCTCACTTTGTCCCCAGGCTGGAATGCAGTGGCGCCATCTCGGCTCACTGCACCCTCCACCTTCCAGGTTCAAGCAATTCTCCTGCCTCAGCCTCCCAAGTAGCTGGGACTACAGGCGTGCGCCACTACACCCAGCTAATTTTTTTATTTTTAGTAGAGATGGGATTTCATCATGTTGGCCAGGATGGTCTCAATCTCTTGACCTCGTGATCCGCCCGCCTCAGTGTTTACTATTTTTATGTTGGTATCATTGCAAGTCCTCTCTTCCAGTTACTTTGAAGTGAACCTCGCGGTGCTTTTTAAGTTGAATGTGTCATCCTATTGCTTGTGGCCTTGCTTATTTGAGGTAGGGAAGAGGAATGTGATTGGCCTCACGTTAGTTTGGTGTTCCGGGCTCAGCCCCTCCCCCAAGCCAGGAAGGCAGTCAGAACTGCAATAATAGGATGGGCAGCGCCAGATACGGTCATTTAGTGAAGATGTAATCGATGGGAATGATTCAGGGCAGAGGCTGCTTTCTGGGCCGATGGGCTCAGGTGTGATTGCACCATTCCCTGTGGGGCACTGGACAACACTGTGCACTTTCTCCCCCTGGGCATCCTAACTCAATGCTTAGCTTCATTTCTGAGCTTCTCCAGGCTGGGCCAATATTTCACTTCTACGGTTTGGGTAAAATAGGAAGGGCTTGAAGCGAAAGATGAGGAGAGGAGATAAAGTAATAATAGAGCAGGAGAAGAACTCTGAGTATCTGATTTAGATGCTCCGGGGAACTCTTCTGCCCTCCCGGTACCTGAGAAATGGAGGTACCTAGCCTTGCATCACCTTTCAAGATACTTTTCTTGTCTAATTCAGCTTTTCTGGGGGGGAAAAAAAAGTCATTCATTTATTTCCAAGAGCAAGAACTGCTATGGAAGCCAAGCTGGGAGCACAGATCCCTGTTTTCTTTTAAATTTCGAGAGACTGGCGAGGGATCTCCCCCTCACTCTCTCCCTGGCTCCTTTTTTCAATTATTTTCAACTGTGTGCTCTTTCACGCGCTGGCTTTTTTTTTTTTTTTTTTTTTCCTTCACTTTTGTTGGAACTGAAGGGAGGAAAAAGCTGTGTGGGCTCAGTAACATTAACCACCAGATCCGAATTTCTCCTTAAAGGTGAGCGTGAACAAGACTCCACTTTAAATCTTTAGCACCCCCGACCCCCGCCCAAAGTAAGATACTGCTGGCAGCTTTGTTTTCTTTAAGGGAAAATTAGCCATGAAAAAAAGTGTTATTGTTTGCAAGTCCTGATTACCCCCAGGTTTCTTCCAAATTAGATATGTTAGTCTTGAGAACATACATTTTGTTTCTGATGTCCACGTAAAATGCCCCAAATCCCAGCCCACCTTCCTGTCAACTTGTCTCACATGCATGCACACACACACACACACACACACACACACACACACACGCAAACACACATTCTCAGATTTCATTTGCGAAATAATCTGCCTATCCTATAAAATATACTTCACTAAAAGCATGACCATATAACTCCCCCTAACTCCATGAATGTGGAGATCAGCAGTTCCCATTTTCACTTTTAAAGTCTGATTACTCCATGTAGATTTAAAAATGTATAGACAGGGCCAGGTGCGGTGGCTCATGCCTGTAATCTGACCACTTTGGGAGGCCGAGGCAGGTGGATCACCTGAGGCCGGGAGTTAGAGACCAGCCTGATGAAACCCTGTCTGTACTAAAAATACAAAAAATTAGCCCGGAGTGGTGGGGGGCATCTGTCATCCCAGCTACTTAGAAGGCTGAAGCAGGAGAATTGCTTGAACCTGGGAGGTGGAGGTTGCAGTGAGCTGAGATCTTGCCAGCACGCTCCAGCCTGGGTGACAGGGCAAGACTCCATCTGAAAAATATAAATAAAATGTATAGACAGAGGTTGGGGGAATTGGGGCTGGGCACATTTCTCTCTGCCTTTCCTCTCCTGATTCTTTATACCCTCCCTGCCCTCTGAATAGATTGGAAATTGATCACCAAATCTTCAAGGAACATTGGGTTAGTTATGTAAGAAGTCCCGATTCCCTGGGACGCTGTAGCCTGTGGTGATTAGAAAATAATTTACTCATCCCCACTGTAGGCACATTTCCTGTCTCATAGGGAGCATCATTGAAGGTTTTCCTGTCTGCGAAGTTTGTCTTGGCCCAGTGCCAAGTCCAGGATCGAAAAAGGACCATCCAGTGAGCTAGGATGACCCATCTTATCCCAGACAAGGCCGAGGCTTGGCCAAATTCTGAACTCTAGGGAGTCAGAAAATCAGAAGGTGGCCTTTGCCAGCCAATGATGTCTCTAAGGTGTGTGCGCATGTGTGTGTGTGTACGCCTAGGTGTGTGTGAGAGCTCATCTATCATCTTTACGCCAGGGCTTCTAGGACGCAGTGGGTTCTCTACAGAAGCTGTTGACTGAGAAATGGTTTCTCTCAACAGAAATGGGATTGAACCTTGTGATTCTTGCTTCCCCAGGGCTTCAGTGACAAGGAGGACGTTTGGGCACAGCGGCATTGCAGTGCACACGTGGTATGCATGTCCGGCATTGATCAAGTCCATCTGGGCTATGGCCATAAGCCAACACCAGTTCTATCTGGACAGAAAGCAAAGTAAGGTGAGTGACCAGACCTCTCACCAAGCCCTCAGCCAGCTTAAGAGCAGCCTGGGCCATTGTCTGCCTCTCTTAGTTTAGGAATGAGGATCGGATGGGTGGGGGAGGCGCCATGTCCCTTGCCCAGGTCCATAGCTTGCACAGGTACAGGCTTGCCTCTTAGGGCTACAGATGGGAGGGATGAGACTAGCTCTTCAAGAGGGCACATTCCATGCATCTTGGTCCAGGGGGCTCCGACCACCATCAGAGCCGCTCAAGCCGCTGACTGCAGCCAGGTAGGCCCCTTTTGAGGAATTCCCACTGTGCTTTTGGCCCTCGGGAGAATCCTCTAGCAGCGTGAAGGCAAGCCCTTTTTGGTGTTTAAACAGTGGTATACTATCTTCCTTTTGAAAAGAAAAAAGGAATCTTTCTCAACGAATAGACACCACCTAACTGTTTAGGGTAATTGCTGTGAAAACCCTCAGGCGGTTCCAACTGCCAAGTCCATTTTTTTTTTTAATGCAAAACTGGAAACGTTAAAAAAAAAAAAAAAAGGCAACTACCCTGTTTCCCTAAGGTAGACCTAGAGCCTGGGGCCTTGGTAAACAGACTTCCTCCAAGGAGGTGTCACCACCCCCGACTCTGGGCTCGCAGCTGCGTTTTCTGGTGGGTGAGAGGATGACGTCTCCTTGGTTCACACAGGGCTTATATCAACACTCTGCCCCCTCTTCCTCCAGCCCTGTCTCCCCAGACTCCCCTGTCAGCCCCCCACAAGCCACTCCCATTCATTCTCCCTCAGGGGAAGAGCCCTGCCAAGATGGCCCTGCAGCTTCTCTCAAGATCCTGCTGGCTTGGGCTGGGGGAATACAGACTGAGGTCACCCTGGGCCCCTGGGCTAGTGGTTTCTAGCACTTATGGAGGATTTCCCTCCATCGCATGAGTTCTTGGGAGAAGGTGGCAAGATGCTCCACTTACTGGGCACAAGAGTCACTGAATCGGTGCCCTCTAGGGTTCTTTCTCTTTTGCCATCTTATCCATATTTTAAGGGGTTTCTCTTTTTCTGGGGAAGAGGAGAGTGAGCGAATTGGGGGTCAAGGGGGAGGTGATAAGAGAAAGAAAAGAGGACAGGGCTGGGCACAGTGGCTCACATCTGTAGTCTCAGCGCTTCGGGAGGCCAAGGCAGGAGGATCACTTGAGCTCAGGAATTCCAGACCAGCCTGGGCAACATAGTGAGACCCCCGTCTCTACTAAAAGAAAAAAAAAAAGAAGAAAAGAGGACAGGAAGAAATGAAACAATCCCTTTAGTCATAATTCAGTTTTAAATTGGGGTCTGTCCCCTGCAGCCGTCATTTTCTCCTTTGTAAAATATTTTGTCCTCTACTTTCTGACCCCCTTTTTGGTCATTTTCTGGGATGAATGTGTGCAGGACGGAGAATTTCTGTTGTTAGGAATAATGACAGTATTCTCCGCAGCTCTCCTGGCAGTGATGGGTCCTAGTCCTAGCGCAGGAATTTGAAGCTCGATTAGATCAAAAGAAATGGGGCCAAAGTGTTTTTGACTCATGCTCGATATTGACACAGTGGGTGGGTGTCAGGGTTTTGCTGTCCAGGGGCAACAGTTGGAGGTCGACACCTGAGAACGTTAATTTCACCCTCTGTGGTTGGGTGATGGATGGTGGGGGTTAGGGGATTGGGCAATGCTCCTGAACCCCACTGCCAATTCCCCTTGAGGGCAGACCCCCCATGCACTGTACCACAGTGTGGAAAGAGGAAAAGGTGTATCTCGCCCTGAGGATAGCACAGCATTGGCTGTTCAAGCTCCTCCTCTCTGCGCCGGTTTTTGCATAGGCGGTCTCTTGAGCATCTCAAGAAGCTTGTTCTTATGGCTTTCCCGCTGCACCTGGGAAGATGGGCTCATTCTGCAGTTGGCAAGCCTTGTTATTGAACAGGCTAACAGGTCAACTCACTGACACAGCAAGTACATCTCAAAAGGAAATTATTGGCCGGCCGCCATGGCTCACGTCTGTAATCTCAGTACTTTGGGAAGCCGAGGAGAGCAGATCACTTGAGGTCAGGAGTTCGAGACCAGCCTGGCAAACATGGGGAAACCCAGTCTTTACTAAAAATACAAAAAAAAAAAAAACAAAAACAGTAGCCAAGCATCGTGGCAGGCATCTGTAATCTCAGCTACTAGGGAGGCTGAGGGAGAAGAATTGCTTGAACCCAGGAGGCAGAGGTTGCAGTGAGCTGAGATCACACCACTGCACTCCAGCCTGGTTGACAGAGTGAGACTCCATCTCAGAAAAAAAAAAAAAAAAAAAGATTATTGTAGATAACTTAGTAACAAGACATGTCTTTTAGGAGGTAAAACCAAATGCCCATAGCATTAGGAATGTTTCAGCTGTCCCTTTTGTAAAAGTAACCCTTGGGGACTGAAGAAAATGCCCACGCTCCCAGGAGGAGAAGGAGAACATTTCCCAGGAAGCCTGGCATGCTCACAGATGTCCTAGAGCCCTCACACTTCTCACAGGAACCAGTTCCCCAGCCTGCAGTGACAGGTGAGGATCACAACCCTCTATGTGGGAATTGGAGGCCTCTGTTTTCCAGCTCTGGGACCCCGGGTGGGTCTTTCATCCTTGGTGTTTTGCTTTCCCCAATTGGCAGCAAAGGAAATTCCTGACCTCAATTAGTGATTGGTCAAATGGCACCACATTTGTGAAATTGCTTGAGGAAATACGTGCCATCTTTTACTAATGTCATAGTTAATCTAGCATACTATCGCTGGCCAACACTTGCATGAAGTTTAAATTCTCTAAAAGGCCCGCAAATTAAATCAGAGATGATGACATACCCTTTGGGAATTACATTACAACACCTTTCTGTTTCCGGAATGTTCTTTATAGAACAGCGATGTGATTCATCTCTGATGGGCAGCACTACCTCTGGGTGAGTGATGGCCGACAGGGCTGGGACAGAGAGCTTCATAATATTTCTAGGCAGCCAGTTCTGGCTGGCATCCTGGCCACTGCTCACACTCTACTGTACTGGGACATGCCAACCATTCCTTTCTCTGAAGAGCTTCAGCAAAGCCCAGGCCTCCCAAATGATGTTTATCAACCCGAGAGAGACAAGTGAGGTCTAGTGGTTTGAGTCAGCAAGGGTGGGGAGCCATGAGGGTTCAGGTGCTCCCCTGACACTCGGTTTTTTTCTTCTTTCAGGGTCACTGTGCAAATCATTTAAGGAAATCTCTCCTTCTTTCTCTCTGCCTGTCTCTCCCTCCCTCCCTCCCTCTCTCCCTCCCTCCATCAGCTCTCCATGCATATACATCAAGAAACCATTCTACCATCTAAGACAGGGCGGGGGGAGGCTGTGCTGGTTGGTTATTTGTAGCTCCTTCAGAATGAGAAGCTGCACAGGCACCAATTATAATTGGTAACTTCTATGCTGACCCCAGAGATCAGAAATGTTGTCTGCTAGATCCCAGCAGCCTCTGAAGCCCAGAGCCAAGGAACGTCTTAGAGACTTTGCAGGAAAATATTTGAAAGTTCAAAATGTTTAGAGTCGACATTAGACACTTTTCCCTCTGAACTCAGAGTGGGGACTTCTTGAATTGGCCCCCAATCCAAACGTCTTTCCTTCTTCCTAATCTTTTTTTTTCTCTCCCTGATGCAGTTCTCCATTTCATTTAGGGTCAAAGGCAGAGTCAAAGGGGGACAGGGACATTGAAGCTTTGTTCCCACAATATCAGTCAGAAGACTGAGTCACGTGTATCAGGCAAGACTCCCAGACCAAAATGTTCCAGAGTCTGGGGACTCCTTAAGGTCAGCCCAGAGACCTGACTTTGCAAAGAGAGACTCTCCCCGACAATGCCCATGGTCCTCCTGGTCCTCTCTCCACCGAGTCTGTTAGGTCGCTGTGATATTTCCATTCTGGAAAGAATCCCGGCCGGGCGCAGTGGCTCATGCCTGTAATCGCAGCACTTGGGAGGCTGAGTCGGGCAGATCACCTAAGATCAGGGGTTTGACACCAGCCTGGCCAACATGACAAAACCCCGTATCTACTAAAAATAGCCGGGCGTGGTGGCCCACACGTGTAGTCCCAGCTACTCAGGAGGCTGAGGCAGGAGAATTGCTTGAACCCAGGAGGCAGAGGTTGCAGTGAGCTGAGATCGTGCCACCGCACTCCCCCAGCCTAGACAACAGTGTGAAACTCTGTCTCAAAAAAAAAAAAAAAAATCCAGTAGTTTGCTAAAGCTTCCATAAGGCTTCCAGGAATCTAGTCTCCTTTAGGAAAGATGCCTTTTGATCTCATATTTTTGTTTTAAGAATGATGTGTGGCAAGAGTTCTGGTATGACAAGGGGGATAAGTTTTTCATGTGATTAATGAGGTCCCCAAAATATCTGGTTGGGCCATCAATCTAACCTCAGTTAGCAAATTACAGCCAGGCCCTAATGTAGATCCTATTCTTATTACGATGGCCTTTACATAAATTATCTACTTTAGTTATCACAACTCTAGGATGTGGGTTTTAAGACCTCCATTTTACAAACATGTATCTGAGAATCAGGAAGGTGAAGGGTCAAAGTCCGATAGTGATTCACTGGGAAGAGCCAAGATTCTAAGTCAGGTCTTTTTTTTTAGACAGAGTCTCACTCTAGCACCCAGCCTGGAATGAGATCAGTCAGTGGCGTGATCTCAGCTCACTGCAACCTCCGCCTCCCGGGTTCAAGCAATTCTCCTGCCTCAGCCTCCAGAGTAACTGGGACTACAGGCTTGTGCCATCACACAAGTCTAATTTTTGTATTTTTAGTAGAGACAGGGTTTTGCCATGTTAGCCAGGCTGTTCTCAAATACCTGGCCTCAAGTGATCCACCCACCTCGGCCTCCCAAAGTGCTGGGATGGACAGGCTTGAGCCACCATGCCCAGCTCTAATTCAGGTCATTCTGACTTCAGAGCCCAGACCCTTCACCCAGCACTGAATTGGTCTAGGCCTTCGTGAGTTATTGTTACATCACCGTTTGGGAGTGGGCTACTTTTTATTAAAACCTGGGTCTCCATAACAGAGCGATGTAGAAAGAAAGGAAGTCATGGGTTGTACTCGCCATGCTTGCTTAGAGGGTAAAACTCAGCCAGATGGGCGCAAATGATAGGCTGTGTCAAAATGAAATAAAAGGCCCTTTTCCTTCCTTCTGCGGCAAGCCAAAATCCTTCGAGGGCCTGGCAGCCAGGATTGTTTTATGAACAAGGAAATTTGCCTGAGGAAGTCGACTTCAGTCTGAATGCAAGGAAAAAAGTTGAGGTTAGGAAGGAAGCATAAGTCGAGGAAAGGCCCACGGGGTAGGGAGGAGGAGGAGGAGGAAGACAGTTCACACCAGGTGAAGAAAACAAGCGCCATGCCTCAGTGTTTCCTCCGGCCCGCGGACTTCCATCGTGTTAACATGAAGTCGGAAGTTGTTGTCCTTGCCAGTGTGGACAGCAACATCGAGGGCAGAGGAAGGGCAGAGCTGCAGGCATTCAGACAGCCCTGGCTGGACAGTAAGGGCCCCCGGGCACGGAAGGAAGGCTGTACACAGGGCATCCAGGAGTGGTGGGTCCACACCCCTCCATGGCCTTCGCCACCACCCCCATGCCTGCTTTCTCCTGTGTGGGAAAGACCTTGGGTTCTACAGGCCAGGCAGGAAGCTACAATGGTGAACCTCGCCCAGCCCGTGTGTGTGCTGTAGACAGTGGCCACAGAAAGGACAGATGAGCAAGTGACCGTTTCTAGTTGTTTTCACCAAGTTCTGTGTACTGGCAAAGCCTGTTGCCTTCAGCACACTCACAAAAAGTTGATTTCCTGAAGAAGAAAACAAGCAAACATTGGACACACGTGTGGGAAATGCAAACACATTGTCACTACCGAAGGTAGAAACTGGAGCAGATACCTTATAAAAACCACTGCTTTAGCCAGGCGCGGTGGCTCACGCCTGTAATCCCAGCACTTTGGGAGGCTGCAGCAGGCGGATCACCTGAGGTCAGGAGTTTGAGACCAGCCTGGCCAACATGGCAAAACCCCCGTCTCTACTAAAAATACAAAAATTAGCTGGGCGTGGTGGTGGACACCTGTAATCCCCACTACTCAGGAGGCTAAGGCAGGAAAACCACTTCAACCCAGGAGGCAGAGGTTGCAGAGAGTCAAGACTGGGCCACTGCACTCCAGCCTGGGTGACTGAGACTCTGTCTCAAAAAAAAAAAAAAAAAATTTTTTTTGAAAAACCACTGCTTTTAGGAATGTCAATTTGAACACAGACTTTTTTTCTAATTATTCTTACCTGCTGTGACTTTTAACCAAATAGAGCCAATCAACGTGGATTAAAGGGAGTGTCCTTTGAACCATAATAGGAAGACTAGGGCAACATGTACTTAGGTATCAAAATACAAGCAAAGCACCGTGTCAGACGTTCATTGGTGGGACCCCAGAATCCAAATGAGCAGTTTTTCCACAATCATGCACCCTGTGATTGCAGGTCTAGAGATCTGTCATTGTCATTTCTTTTTTTTTTTAAGAGACAAGGTCTCACTTTGTTGCCCAGGCTGGGGTGCAATGGTGCAATCACAGCTCACTGCAGCCTCCAACTCCTGGGCTCAAGCAATCCTCTTGTCTCAGCCTCCCCAGTAGCTGGGACTACAGGCATGCACTACCACACCTGGCTAATTTTTTTGTATAGATGGGATCTTGCTATGATGCCCAAGCTGGAGAACCACTGTCACTTCTTCATCAGCTAAACTTTCCATGACCACATGGCAAACTATTTAAGAGGTTTAAATCTCTTAGGTCTTTCACAGCACTGAAAATCATTTTCCCCTCCTTGTTTAAGCACGAAATAATTATAACCACAGTGTTTGTTGAGAGCTGTGTGCCAGGCAGATAAGGAGGAAGAGGGGAGGACAGGGGAGTTGGGAGGGGAGGAACACCCTTCCCACACTTTCTCTCCTTTGACCCGAACCAACCCCTGGGTGGTGAGTGGCATCTACCGTGTTTTGTGGCTGGGAATAATAAAGCTCAATGAGATTAAGTCACTTTTCCTAAATCAGGACATTCTCTTAAGCACAAAGCAGTGCAGCCTACAGAATCGGAGGCTTAGAACATCCTCCATTGATGCAGCTCTTGAGCTGCCTCTGCTCTTCGCAGAGAGTGTCGGTGATTAATGATTAGGCCAAGGGATGCAAACAAAAATGCTGCACATTAGTCAGGGAGATAAGTCCCTTTGCGGAATGTCAAGACGGTGAGCAGGGGCAGGCGAGGGATGACTGTCCTTTCCGCAAGGTGAGCGTCACTTCTTTGACCTGCTTCCCTTTCCATTCCAGTCCAAAATCCATGCAGCACGCAGCCTGAGTGAGATCGCCATCGACCTGACCGAGACGGGGACGCTGAAGACCTCGAAGCTGGCCAACATGGGCAGCAAGGGGAAGATCATCAGCGGCAGCAGCGGCAGCCTGCTGTCTTCAGGTAGGCAGAGGCCAGCTGGAGGGATGCCCCCCGAGCATGGCTGGGACCCCAGAGGGGACCAGGAAGGTGGGGAGAGCTGCAGCTGGGGAGGCTGCAGGGCAAGCTGCCCCAAAGCTGGCTTTGCTTTCCAGACCAAGGTTGGGATCCAAATGCGAATCTGAGAAAACTGCTCCCAGGAATCAAATAGTGGAAGGGAAAAAAAAAAAAAAAAGCATCAGTAGAACCACGCAGTGCAAGAAGGCCTGCTGGTCACACTTAAGTGTCTTCAGGTACCCCCCAGAGCGTTTCACAATGCCAGTGGCAAGCTGTCGGGAATGTCAGGTCCAAGGGTGAAAAGTGGAATCCGCTCATGTGCCCACTTGTGTGTTGTGAATTTCAGGATCTGGTGCCAGGAGACACTGCATTCTACTCCCAGGTGGGTTTCTCCAGCTTTTAAAAATGCGGAATACTCTCTCCATCGTGTCACAGGGCATGATTTCTCCATTCAGTGCCTTTTGAAATTGCGAGTCAGAGATCTGGTGCCGTCGTCCGCTTCTGCCAGCCTTGGCCAAGTCATTTTGTCTTTTGATGTTGGGAGGGACAGAGGAGTTCCAAGGTCCTGGATCTGACTGACTTAAAGAGGGGGGTGTCATTTACTGAAATGGCAGGAGGAGGAGTGGGTTTGAAAGAAGCAGAGAGGAAGGGAGGCAGCCGTGGTTTGGAAATGTTAGAAAAGGGCATTGTGGCCGGGCACGGTGGCTCACACCTCTAATCCCAGCACTGTGGGAGGCCGAGGCTGGAGAATCACTTGAGGCCAGGGAGTTTAAGACCAGCCTGGGCAATATAATGAGACCCCGTCTCTACCAAAAAAAAAAAAAAATTAGCCAGGTGTGGTGGCACAGCACCTGTAGTCCCAGCTACTTGGGAGGCTGAGTAGGGAGGATCACTGAACCCTGGAGGTTGAGGCTGCAGTGAGCAGTGACTGCACTGCCCTCCAACCTGGGTGACAGAGCAAGACCCTGTCTCAAAAAACAAAAAAAGAAAAGTGGAACATGAGAAAAAAACCTGATTGATGTAGGAACCGTGCAGCTGTCTCTGAGCCATGCAAAGAAGGCAAGAAATCTTCCCTGGTAATTTATATTACTATATATAGTGGCTGTAAACAATAACAAAAAGGAAAAGACAGGAGACGAAGAGGAGCTAAAAATTGTCTCGTTAGCTTCTGGGCTGGTGTGATCCAATCATAGCCAGGAAAAATTTAAAGGACCAGAGAGGGGACAGACATCCTTCCTGGACTGAGAGGCGAGGTTACTGTTCTGGTGAGTGGAGCGTTAAGTTGAAGGCCCATCCTTGGACAGGCTGAGGCCCTCCGTGGACCTTAGCAGTGTGTTCACATGGTCATGTGTTTTTATAAAATCTGTGAACATAATACGTTTTGTATTTTTCTTCAGTAGAACCGCTAAAGGCCAGTGTGGTGGCTCAGGCCTGTAATCTCAGCACTTTGGGAGGCCGAGGCAGGTGGATCACCTGAGGTCAGGAGTTGGAGACCAGTCTGGCCAACACAGTGAAACCGCATCTCTACTAAAAATACAAAAATTAGCCGAGTGTGGTGGTGCACACCTATAATCCCACTACTTGGCAGGCTGAGGCAGGAGAATCACTTGAACTCAGGAGGCAGAGGTTGCAGTGAGCAGAGATCGTGCCAGTGCACTCCAGCCTGGGCAACAGAGCAAGACTCTGTCTCAAAAAAAAAAAAAAAAAAAAAAAGCCGCTAAAATTTTATAAGCTTCAAGCCCCATAAACCTAGATCTGCCTCTGCCACATCACCTGGGGTCCATTGTCAACCCCTCCCTGCCTTAAGTTCTTCGAAAATATTTCATCCAAAAAAATGGGGTCAATGCTTATTCTTTCTGAAGCTTGGGAGTTGGCCATGAAGACTGCAGAGAATGTTGTCTTCAAGGATCAAAGAGAATGAAATTCAAAGCCCAAGACCCCTACCTCGAATTACAGCCGCTCCCAGTCTCCTGCTGAATGACCTAGAGCAGAGTCAGAGCCAACACCTTGTTTGTGTTTTAAACACAACCTACAATCGCGTTTTTTCCTAACCCTGTGAAAACCCAGTGTCAGATTAGAGAGGCTGCATCTATCAGCCCACCTTCCCCCTTAGCATAGGGAATCTGGCTGACTTCAGCTTGGATTCTTGAAGCTCAGTGGTTCTCAAACTTCGGCATGCATCGAAACCACTTGGAGGGCTTGTCAAAACCCCTCTCAGAGCTCCTGATTCTGTAGGTCTGGGGAGAGCCTGAGAATTTACACCTCTAACAAGTTTCCAAGTGAGGCTGATGCTGCTGGTCTACTCACTTTAATTGCAGAGACTCTCTTGTTGCTGAGGAAGAGACAAGCTTGGGGTGGGTGGGTTGCTCAGGATCATAGAACCCAGGTGTGCCCAGTTTTAAGCCCGTGTTCTGGTCCATCTGCACGGGCCCCCTTGTATCTGGCAGACTCCAGGGGGCACCAAGGCAACAATTTACCTTAATAGCAGCTATAGATGAGGCTGTGAACAGGAGCCCCAAACCTCCTGAGATGAAATTGACATCATGCACCATCAGAAATGAAATCTGGCTGGGCGCGGTGGCTCACGCCTGTAATCCCAGCACTTTGGGAGGCCAAGGCAGGCGGATCGTTTGAGGCCAGGAGTTTGAGACCAGCCTAGCTAACATGGTGAAAGCCCATCTCTACTAAAAATACAAAACTTAGCCAGGCATGGTGGTGCACACCTGTAATCCCAGTTATTTTTGAGGCTGAGGCAGGAGAATCACTTGAACTCAGGAGGCGGAGGTTGCAGTGAGCTAAAATGATGCTACTGTACTCCAGCCTGAGCGGCAGAGTGAGACTGTGTCTCTCTCACACACACACAGAAATGAAATCCAAGCGTCTTTAAGACTTAAAAGCAGTACATCTCTATGACTCCCCACAGGCTGGACTTTGCTAATCAGTCTGGTGGGCTAGAAGAGAAATCCTAAGAAAACCTTCCTGCTTAATCCATCTGTACACCTAATAGATAAGCATCGGTATACCAATACAATGAAGCGATCTTCAAATGCTTTATCATTCAGTGCTGGGTCCCCAGGCTGAGGTGATTAGGAGTTACTAGTAGCAGCTGGGGCCACTTGCAGAGCGTATCCCATTGTCAGCTTCAGTGCCCTCAGCCCTTTCTGCAGCTGCACAGCTGAGCAAGAAGAAACCCTGGTGAGAAGGTGAGAAAGCCCCATGACTCAACCCGAGGGCAGGTCCCACTCTTACCAGCCCTGCAAGTTTGAGCCTGAAAAACATCCTTTAGTGCCAGGGTGGAGGCTCCTTGGGGTGCCCCACACCCACCTCCTGTGACTTAGGAGGGCCAAGACAGTCGGGGGACGAACTGCAAACAGGAAACATTCCATCAGGGAACAAAGGGAATTTCTAGCACCCCTAGATCTTGTTCTCCCTCCCGCTGGGATGGCTGACGGCTGCCTGTGTTTCCTTGCACCAGGAGGATAAAGCTTTCCCGTGATGAAAGCATTGGCAGCGCCATCTGGAAGGGGCTGATTCCACATCCCTTGCAATGGGGAAATCTAGCCTTGGCCTGAAGATCTAGGCGGCTGGCTCATCTCCATCCCTTTCTTCCTGCCTTTCTGCCCTCTTGCCTAGAATGTGTTCCCACAAAGGGGACAAGCCCCGCTGCTTGCAATTCCAGGAGAGCTCTGATTGTTAATACTCTTATTACACTTGCCGGATTTTATTTTCTGACGTTCATTCAGAAAAGGTGATACATATAACCCAGTGTCCAGTTGGGTCAACTGTTATCTCTCTTTCACCTCCTTGTTAGATAGTGTCTAATAATTGTTCCTTAAAAGCATTTTGAGAAACTAGTCTCCATTTCAGAATTTTCTAATGCTTGTCCAGTACCCAACACCCAATAGGTGTTTGATGCACAGTTATTGAAATTAAATTAAATTGTGAAGGATACTAATAAGACTCCTGCATGTGCTGTGCTTTAGGAATATTCACCCCAGCACAGTGGCTCACGCCTATTCGGGAGGGTAGAGGTTTGGGGCGGTGGGGAGGATCACTTGAAGCCAGGAGTTCCAGACCAGCCTTGGCAACATAGCAAGACACCATCTGTACCAAAAAAAAAAAAAAAAATCTTCTTAATATAGCTGGACATGGTTGGTGCATGCTTGTATTTCCCACTACTTGGGAGGCTGAGGCTGGAGGATCACGTGAGCCCAGGAGTTCAAGGCTGTAGTGAGCTATGATGGTATCACTATACTAACAGCCTAGGTGACAGAGTGAGACCCTGTCTCTTAAAAAAAAAAAAAAAAAGAAGAATCTTCTATGTTCTTAGAGTGTATGGTACCTTGGGCCTTGCTGATACCGCCCATAGGATCTGCCTCCAGCATTTTTTTTCCCAAATTATATTGTAAACCTTTGTCACACTGGTATGAGACCTTTAAAGTTTGTGTCACGTCAGTGTCCTGCAGTAGTATCCATCTTGTCGTCTTTCAATTATTCTCTGACCCTCATCTAAACCCAAATCATGGTGTGTCTGAGCCATGTCACAACACTGTAAGATTTCTGTGGTATAAACATTTCTGCTAGCTTCCAACTCTGCCAGGTACTATACACAGCATTTTACAAAGTTATAGCCCCCCACCACCCCCCGCGCAAAGAGTTTGTGTACTGCTCATTGATTTTTAAAAAAGATGTAAAATGTTTCTAAACTATTAGTAACTTTGAAGGTGGTTTGCCTGTTCAAGGACACATAATTACCTTTAAAATTACTGAAGTCTAGGACTTGGTATCTGAGGCCTCAGATGCTGAAGAAATGAAGAATGTCATTGATACCTATTAAAGAAGCCAGGCCAGGTGCAATGGCCCAGGCCTGTAATCCCAGCACTTTGGGAGGCCAAGGCAGGCAGGAGTTCGAGACTAGCCTGGCCAACATGATGAAATCCAGTCTCTACCAAAAATACAAAAATTAGCTAGGTGTGTAATTACACACCTGTAATCCCAGATACTTGGGAGGCTGAGGCAGGAGAGTTACTTGAGCCTAGCTAGGAGGCAGAGGTTGCAGTGAGCTGAAATTACACCACTGCATTCCAGCCTGCGAGACAGAGCGAGACTCTGTCTCTAAAATAAGTAAATAAATAAAAAAGAAGTCAATATCCATACCTACCAATGCCCTGAGCCACGGATTAGCATTTCAAATAAAAAAGTCAACATAGTTGACTGTAGATTTTGCTTCATTTTTATTTTTTAAACCCAAGATCCGTCAACAGATTCTTTTTTTAATAGTAAATTTTTTAATTTTTTTATTATTATACTTTAAGTTTTAGGGTACATGTGCACAAGGTGCAGGTTTGTTATATACGTATACATGTGCCATGTTGGTGTGCTGTACCCATTAACTCGTCATTTAGTATTAGGTATATCTCCTAATGCTATCCCTCCCCCTGCCCCCCACCCCACAACAGTCCCCAGTGTGTGATGTTCCCCTTCCTGTGTCCAAGTGTTCTCATTGTTCAATTCCCACCTATGAGTGAGAACATGCGGTGTTTGGTTTCTTGTCCTTGCAATAGTTTGCTGAGAATGATGGTTTCCAGTTTCATCCATGTCCCTACAAAGGACATGAACTCATCATTTTTTATGGCTGCATAGTATTCCATGGTGTATATGTGCCACATTTTCTTAATCCAGTCTATCGTTGTTGGACATTTAGGTTGGTTCCAAGTCTTTGCTATTGCCGTCACCAGATTCTTGACAGTCCTGCTCATCACACTGCAGATGACTCAATGGCAGATGACTTCAACATAGTTAAAGTGATTGGTTAAGGCTTGAGACCAGGACCCTGAATCCCACAGTAGTGATACACAGAGCTGTCCCCTGTGAGACCCCATAGACCTGTATTTAAGTGGAGGCCCTTAGAGGTGGTGAACCATCTGAATCAGAGCTGTAAGCCTGTGTTGGAAGAAAAGGAATGAAATTCTCACCTCCCCATGCAGCACTGAGTGGCATTCAGATGGGAGGAAGGTCGTGGAACCCGCGTCCTGAATCCATTTGTGCAGGGGCTCAGTGCCTCTGTTATTGACCACTGGAGGGGGAGCAGGCAGGGTGCATTGGATTCACTCTGCCCTGTGACAGCCCGGTGATTGCTTCCACATTTGTAGCTGCGTCTCTCTGTTGCTTTCGCTCCTAAGTCTTCAGGTAACACATTTCCAGAAAGTTCAGGTACAGTTTGAGAGAACAACTATGAATTCAAACCATCTGGTTAAGACATGTTCAGGGTCTTTTTAAAAAAGAATCCAAAATCCATGTTGAAAGAATTTGAATGGGTTTATTCCTTCCTTCCCATCTCATATTACTTGAAATTCCAGAAAATGTTGGAGGGGAGAAAAAAGGGAATAACAACAACAAAGCAACAATAACTGGGTGTATCGTTGTAGGTGAAGACACACAGCCCATTCATAGCTTGTCTGAAAGTGAGACACAGCCTGAGATTTGTTCTAAGTGTTGTTTTGGGGATTTGCCATCAGAGAACAGCTCATTCATTCATTCATTTTGTTTTTTGAGATGGAGTCTTGCTCTGTCGCCCAGGCTGGAGTGCAGTGGCATGATCTCGGCTCACTGCAACCTCTTCCTCCCGGGTTCTCTGCGATTCTCCTGCCTCAGCCTCCTGAGCAGCTGGGACTACAGTTGCCCACCACCACATTTGGCTAATTTTTGTATTTTTAGTAGAGATGGGGTTTCATGATGTTGGCCAGGATGGTCTCGAACTCTTGAGCTCCAGTGAGCTGCCTGCCTCGGCCTCCCAACATGCTGGGATTACAGGCTTGAGCCACCACACCTGGCCAAGCCATCAGAGAACAGTTCTGATTTCAATGGGAGTTAGGAGAGTTAGTTTTTGTTCTCAGGCTTTTTAAGGAAAATAGCACAAACCCACTTAGGAAATACCCAGTGTGCTGCAGGGACGTGTGGCTTGTTGTATTAACCACTGAAATGAAAAAATGGGACTGCAGCGTTTCTTAAATGAGATGATGAGGCTGATCTTGGCTTCTTGACTAGAAGTCTAGGGCCATAAACGACCCATTCTCTGTAAAACTAAGGGATATGTTGTGTTTTCAAGTAGGAATTTGGCTGTGTGATTACTGAGATGGCCATTGAGTCATCTGCAGTGTGATCAGCAAGATTGCAAAGAATCTGGTGATGGATCTTGGGTTTAAAAAACGAGAAATGAAACAAAACTTGCAGTCTGTCATTGTACCCTGGCTCTGACACTTTCTCTTCTGGGAGAAAACAGGCTGTGCTAAACATGGGCCTGGCATTGCCTGGGATCCGTCCACATTCAGTCCTCAGCTGTTGACACACTCCCATTCTCTGAATGCTAGCACTTCCTCCCATTGTTAAGGAGTTTATTAATAACTAATGTAACAATGAGAGTGCCAGCTATCTGACATCTCTCCAAACAGAGAGGGGAGCTGATAGGCTCTGTCAGCGTCATGATGGCGGCTGTGTTCAGCTCAAAATTCACTGCCTTGCGCTGATATAAATCACACGACGTTTTTCGGTTTTGTCTTCATCCCTTCTCTTTTGTGTCCTTCCTCCTTCTCCTCCCTGTATCTCTGTTCCTGGCCTTTTAAAGTCCTCCATTACCCATGGCCTGTGGCCTCTCCTTTTAGGTCTAACAATGGACAGGATTCCAGGGGCCTTAATTTTGGTCATAGCCTCTGCTCTGCCCCAGGGCGCAGCCAAAGTCGGATTGTGCCAGGGTTTGTTTATGCTGGACCGTGTGCCCAGGGAGAGCTGCGAAATCTCTTTCTGGGGAATGGATGGTTCTGGACATGTTTGAGCAGGACTGGCCTGAGTCAAAATTGAGAGGGAGACAGAGTCGTTATCCCTTTCTGTTCTTATTTTGGGGGAAATAAAAACAAAATCATTTACACAGCTATATTTATCCCCTGAGGTGTTACTAATAAAGGAGTATTTGCCCACTAAAGGGAACCAGGACCAAATGACAATGTATAACCTAAATGAATGACTTTCCAATGATAACTATTTTTTGAGACAGGGTCTCGCTCTGTCGCCCTGAGTGCAGTGGCGCAGTGCTAGCTCACTCCAGCCTCAAACTCCTGGGCTTAAGCGATCCTCCTGCCTCAGCCTCCTGACTGGGTAGGACTGTGATGAAATTTTAAATACTAAAAAGAGATATAACTATCACTTCCCACGAGCGTTTCTCTGTTCCCATTTAGGGCCAGCCCTCTGTTGCAGTGCTCCTTTGCTGGGAGCACAGAATGAGGATGACTGAAATTCACAGTTAACCTGCAAACGTTGGTATTGCAATAGCCTAACAAGCTTGGAGCCAGAAGATAGATCAGCTCCCTCATTTCACAGCCTAAGAAATGGAAACTGTAGGATTTACAAACCATAGTTTCAGCTGGGTATTTTACTGGATGCTGCTAATTTTTTTAAATGAATGTTCAGTTATTTTTTTCCATTCTCCTCTCTCTCTGTTAAATTACATTTGCACTCTTCACCGAGTGCCAGTGAGCCATGGAATCTAGCCAGAGAGCAAAGCTCTTCCAGAGACTCCCAGCCACCATCAAAAGGTGCTTGCTTTTCAAAGAGCTTCAATTTCAATGCTCTCTGAAATGAACTATTTTATTTCTAAAATTTCTAAGCCTGATGAAAAGTTCTCCAAGCATGCATTTTTTCATGTTAAAAATCACATCCAATTCTCTATAACAGTCCCCAGAGATGACATGTTTATCCTGCAGTCTGCAATGTGGCATTATTTCCCGTGGTCTCCTGGGACATCTTTTATGTAAGGAATTCATCACTGAGGATTTGTCAAGGAAATAAATATCTTTTTATCATAAAGAAGAATTCTAACCTTTTCCTCATATTTATTCCTGGGATGTCTGCCAAAACTTTTCCTTACAGCTTTTACCGATCTGCTGGGAATATACCGCCTTCTTCATTTTTTTTTTTTTCTCTAAGGTCTAAAGAGACGGATTGTCGTTTCCCTTCTTTAGTTCTAGAACAACCGATTCCTTTCTTCTTTGGAGCACTGTTTGCTTCGAAGTTTCCCCTCCTTCCAGAGAGGAAAGCACCCCTTCTCTGTCTTCTGAAATCAGTGGCTGGTCATCAATATCCCCTCTGTGTCAAAAACAGATGGGCCACGCGTGGCTCCTGACAACGTCCTCCTGGCAGAATGTGCGCTCATATCCGGTGCTGAGTCGCCCAGGGTCTTCTGAACAATTGGAGCATTTCTGGCTCGCGGCTGAATGAGGCTGAACGAGGCTGTCCTTCCATGTGTCTGCCGGCCGGGAGGAGAGCTGCTGTTTGTGCTGCTGGCGTTCCCTCCACATCCGCTCCTCCACACCCAGCTGTCCCCGGCTGGAGTCTGGAGTTCCCCGGCTGGAAGCTGGGAAACCCACAGTGACACAGGCAGTGTCTCCAGGGTCTCAAACAATGTTCATAGCATCGGGAAGTTCACTCCAAAGATTTCCAAATGCCCCTGAAAATGACTTTCTGACTTGGCGTGAGTAACTCCATCTCTCTCTCTGCTTGGATGGGAATTGTCTTTTTAGGGTCAGCCCTTTTTGTCTTCCTCGTTGGCCAGATTATTAGTGAACTAGTTCAATGAAAATCCTTTGGATTAGGATTGAAATGTGCTCATAACGTCGCCAAAAACAACAGATTCTATCTTTAGTATCATTCAAGTAGATCATTTCCTCCCGATAACTGGGAGGAAAGATTTTTTGCTGGAGAACTGACCTGATGACACTGTTTTCCTGACAATAATTCAGAGGCAGGCTTAACCTTCTCAGAGAGGCAATAAAAAAGTCACCCAGCTGGGTGCAGTGGCTCACGCCTGTAATCCCAGCACTTTGGGAGTCAAGGCGGGCAGATCACTTGAGGTCAGCAGTTGGAGACCAGCCTGGCTAACATGGTGAAACCCCATCTCTACTAAAAATAGAAAAATTAGTCGGGCTTGGTGGTGCACTATAATCCCAGCTACTCGGGAGGCTGAGGCAGGAGAATCACTTGAACCCAGGAGGCAGAGGTTGCAGTGAACTGAGATCACACCACTGCACTCCAGCCTGGGCGACAGAGTGAGACTCCGCCTCAAAAAAAAAAAAAAACTGTATGTGACCAGCTACAATTCAGGTTAATTACCCAGTTAGCTCCCGGCTGTGGGTTCCACCTTCCACCTTCTACGGCAACTACTACCTGTCTCATTCTTTTTTTGTCTGTTTAGAGACAGGGTCTCACTCTGTTACCCAGGCTGGAGCGCAGTGGTGTGAGCATAGCTCAGTGTACTCTCAAACTCCCGGATTCAAGGGATCTTCCTGCCTCAGCCTTTTGGGCAGCTGGGACTAAGGCGTTCGCCACCACACCCAACTAATTTTTTTATTTTTTATTTTTTTTTACAGATAGGGTCTCGCTGTGTTGCCCAGGATAGTCTCAAACTCCTGGCGTTAAGCAGTCCTCCTGCCAGGGCCTCCCAAAGTGCTGGCATTAGAGGTGAAAGCCACCATGCCCGGCCTATTCTTGTGGCCTGCTCTCTTCTGCCTCTCGGCGGGCAGGTCTGAGCGCTGGACGCATGTCTGCTGTTCGTGTCTCTCCCACACCACCGTGTACATGGAAGGGGCTCCAGAGGCTTCTATTAGTCGGGCGTTGTGGCGCGCTGTAATCCCAGCTACTTGGGAGGCTGAGGCAGGAGAATCACTTGAACCCAGGAGGCGGAGGTTGCAGTGAGCTGAGATCACGCCACTGCACTCCAGCCTGGGTGATCCAAAGAGCCCCTGCCCTGCTTCCTTCTCTTAGGTTTTGATGCTTGCACTGTCATGCAAAGAGCCCCCGCTTGGGAGTCGATGTGACTGCCTTCTACACAGGTTTACCAGGGCAGCCCAGCTGAGATCAAGACAGAAAGCTCCTACCCGTGTTGAGTTTTTATGCAAGAGGCAGAAGACAGAATAGCAGAGTTAGACTCCCAGTTCAGCCTCCCTATGACTCTGTGACCTTTTCTATGAAAATGGGAGGCCAGGCGCAGTGGCTCACGCCTGTAATCCCAGCACTTTGGGAGGCCGAGGCAGGTGGATCACAGGGTCAGGAGTTCAAGACCAACCTGACCAACATACTATATCTCTACTAACCCCATCTCTACTAAAAATATAAAAATTAGCCGGGCGTGGTGGCGTGTGCCTGTGGTCCCAGCTATTCAGGAGGCTGAGGCAGGAGAATCACTTGAACCCGGGAGGTGGAGGTTGCAGTGAGCCAAGATCAGGCCACTGCACTCCAGCTTTGGTGACAGAGCGAAACTCTGTCTCAAAAAAAAAAAAAAAAAAAAAAAAAGGAAGAAAATGGGAATGATGTCTCTGTGAGGATTCAATGAAGTGCAGCAGGTAGGAAGCTCCTGTTTAGGAGTTCTCTAAAAATTCATTTCCTTACCCTTCTCCTCCTGAGCTTCCTGAATTGATGTGGCCACGGTGGGTGGTACATCTGCAAGCATTCTACGTTTCCTTGCTTGTCCACGAAATGGACTTTCTCATCTACATTTTGGAGCTCTCTGAATTGGGGTGCAGACTCCTAATAAAGGCTAGGAATAGTGGCGGGGGAGGGTTTCAGACGGGGTCTTGCTTTGTTGCCCAGGCTGGAGTGCAGTGGCACAATCACAGCTCACAGTAGCCTCAACACCCTCTGCTGAAGGAATTCTCCCATCTCAGCCTCCAGCGTAGCTGAGACCACAGGCATGCACTACCACGCCTTACTAATTTTTTTTTTTTAATTTTTGTAGAGACAAGGTCTGGCTATGTTGCCCAAGATGGTCTCAAACTCTTGGCCTCAAGCAGTCCTCCCATTTCAGCCTCCCAAAAGTGCTGGGATTATAGGTGTGAGACACCACCCCAGCCTCACTTTTTAATAGAAAGAGTAACTGGTATTCATGTAACACTTAATATATTCTCACCTCTCTTCCAAGCATCTTCTAAGTGTTCTCTTTTAATTCTCCCAACTTCTGAAGAAGTCCTGTTTTCATTCCCATTTTATAGGGGAGGAAACAGACTTCGAGAGGTTACACAACCTTCCCGAGTCCCCACAGCTGGTAAACGGCAGTGCTGAAACACACACCCAGCCCTGTTAACTCAAAACCACTGGTGTGAGCTTTGGCTTTCGAGGAAGCTACATAACAGTTTGTGTCTTCTAAAGAATATTCAGAATACCCTTATAAATCTGAGTGTTGCCTGAAACTTTACCAAAAAAAAAAATATATATATACATATACATATATATATACATATACATATATACATATATATATATGTGCATTATGTGTATCTTTCACAAACCGTATTGAGATCACCTCTGTTTTCCCCTTGACTCCTACACCAACTCATTATGTTTGGACATCCCTTTCCAGGTAGCACTTAGCTACTGTTTTCTCAATCAATAACCTTTGAAATCTCGCCCTTCTACCTAGAATAAAGAGGTTCCATCCATCTTCTACTTCATTAATCCCAGAGAGCTCAGATTAAACTCTGTTTAGCTTTTGAGTTTACAAATATTTGCTTCGGTCTGTTGATAAGATGAAGCAGTAAATCCTTTAGGCACTGGTTCATGATGAGACACACCCTTCCAGCCCGAGAGAGGCTGTAGCAGTAACTGAAATGAGAGCAGCACTGGCAGAAGGCTAGAAGTTAGGAAGGTAGAGAAAAAGGGGAGGGAAGATTGTGCTGTGTATAAGATGCCTGTTGTAAAAATTGCAAAAATGACTGCTAGCGGCACGAGGGAACTATCCGAGTAAGTTGTTTATTGAGTAATAGTGAATTCAGTTTGAAGAATCTTAGAGATGGGTCAATTGGTCATTTTATAGACGGAACCATGAGATTAGTAACTCAAGGCCTTACACCATTTAATGGCAGATATGTGATGAAAATCCAGTGTCTTCTCCACCAGTCACCACCCTCTCTCCATGATAGCAGATGTAGATCATTTAATTTTTTTTTAATAGAGAAGGGGTCTCACTATGGCCAGTCTGGTCTTGAACTCCTAGCCTCAAGCAGTCCTCCCACCTCAGCCTCCCAGAGTGCTGGTATTACAGGTATGAGCCACTGCGCCCAGCCTATATCCTTTTTTTTTAACTTTTTTTAAAATTTTTTTTTTTTAATGGAGTCTCGCTCTGTCACCCCGGCTGGAGTGCAGTGGCGCCATCTCAGCTCACCGCGACCTCCGCCTCCGAGGTTCAAGAGATTCTCCTGTCTCAGCCCCCCAAGTAGCTGGGATTACAGGCGCATGCCATAACGCCCAGCTGATTTTTGTATTTTTAGTAGAGACAGGGTTTCACCATGTTGGCCAGGCTGCTCTCAAACTCTGACCTCATGATCCGCCCACCTCGGCCTCCCAAAGTGCTGGGATTATAGGCATAAGCCACGACACCCAGCCCTTTTTTTTAATTTCCAAGGGGCTAAACACAACCTCAAAGAGGTTTGCACTTGCAAAAGCATATATGTGTTCAAATAACTGAAAATGGATAAATCAGCATAAGCCTAGGTGCTGATTTGAAATTAGAATTTTTGGTTTGGTTTTGTTTTTGTAGAGACAGAGTCTCACCATGTTGCCCAGGCTGGTCTCATACTCCTGGCTTCAAGGGATGCTCCCTCCTTGGCCTCCCAAAGTGCTGGGATTACAGTGTGAGCCACTGTGACCAGCTTCTAGTTTTTGACAGTCCCATTTCCCTGAGCCCTAAGGCTCTGCCCTGCCTCAATTTCTTCCTGGAGTCATTCTGTCACTTGAGGGCATCAAGGCAGGCAGTGAGAGTGAACCTCCACCTCCTGATTTCTCCCTGTCTTGTAGCTTCTTTCCTTCTTCCCTTTTAAAACCAACCTGCTGGGTCAGTGGATGCCTAGTGGGCATTTGTGGAGGACATGGGAAAGCAGATCAATATCAGAGGGCATTTTGGGCTCCCTCTCCTGACGCCCTTTGAGCTGCTTCTGTGGAATGTTGCTGGTGTGTCCGTGTCACTGGGCACTCGGCCACCTCTTGCCTTGGTGGCCACGTTTGCTTAGTTGCAGGTAGCAGCCCGCAGGCTCAGATCAGACAAGCCCTGAGGTAGAGCAGCGGTGAAAGCTCCGAGCCCTTGCCCCAGAACAGTGGATTTCCTAAAGACAAAAAAGGCAATGGGAACCTCTTTTCGTTACAATACGGCAACCTGAATACATGCAGCAGGTTCACGGGGAGCTGCTCTGTTTTGAGGAACGTGGAGTGGAATAGGATAAGAATAGCCACAGAACCTCCTTGACCCCACCTCCAACCATAGCTGCCCCAAAGACCTAGCTGCTAACCCAGGGACTCAGGAAACATCGTTTGTGAACGCTGTGTGTGTGTGTGTGTGTGTGTGTGTGTGTGTGTGTGTGTGTGTGTGTGTGTGTGTGTGTATATATATATATTTTTTTTTTTTTTTTTTTTTTGAGACAGAGTCTCACTCTGTCACCCAGGCTGTGGTGCAGTGGACCAATCTCGGCTCATTGCAACCTCCGCCTCCCGGGTTCAAGCAATTCCCTGCCTCAGCCACCCAACTGGCTGGGATTACAGGTGCCCACCTCCATGCCCAGCTAATTTTTTTTTTCGTATTTTTAGTAGAGACGGGGTTTCACCATCTTGATCAAGCTGGTCTTGACCTCCTGACCTCGTGACCCACCTGCCTCAGCCTCCCAAAGTGCTGGGATTACAAGCGTGAGCCACCGCGCCCAGCCATAACACTATGTATTTTTTAAAAGTGGATCTCATAGAAGTATAAAGTAGAACAGAAGTTTCTAGAGGCTGGGAAGGGTAGAGAGAGTAGGTGATGGGGGAGATTTGTTGTAGGACAGAAATTACAGTGAGGTAGGAGGAATGTGTTTGAGTGTCCTATAGCACTGTAGGATGTTAATAGTTAACAGTAGGGTATTGTATAGCTTCAAATAGCTAGAGGGAGGATATTGAGTATTTCCAACCCAAAGAAATGATCAATGTTTGGATAATGGATATGCTAATTATCCTGATCTGATTACCATACATTATATGTACCAAAACATCAATGTGCACCCCATATTATGTGCCAATTAAAAAAAAATTTTTAAAGAAAACACTGCCTAGTTCTGTATTGTTCCTTTCTAAAGGTGAGCTTTGGACCTCAAGTGTTACACTGAATTGGGTACGAAGCTCTTTGACCGATACTTCATTGAGCAACAGTGAAGAGGCAGTTGCAATGATTTCTCTTTCTAATTCTACTAGGACGTGTGTGCGTGTGCGTGCACACACATGCTCATGTTCAACCTGCCCTAGTTTGAGGGTTGACCTATTCCAGGCCCAGTGCAAAGTGCTGGAGATGTGTTTTCTCATTCAGCCTTTATGAATTAAGGAGGGCAGGTAACTTACCCAAGGCCACACATTCAGTGAGTGGTTCTGACTTTATCAAACTCAGATCTGTTTTACCCTCTATCCACCATCCAGTTACCGCCACATTGGAAATCTGCATGTCCAAGGCAGGCTGGCTCAGTGATTTTGCGGGGATTTGACTTGGTACCCAGACACCATCTTCGCCCTGAAGTAACTCCCAGGCTAATGGCATGAAACGGAGCCAACCAGCATTAGTGGTGCCAACCAGCATTAGTGGATACGGAGAGGGGCTCTTGAGCCATCTAGTCTGCCAAGACTCTCTTGCCTGTTTTCTGTGGGCTTGGTATCTAGGCTAATTATTGTAAATGATAATAATTTGGGTAGCATTAATGAGCCTTGGAACTCAGGGCCAAATCTTAACTAATCCCATAACTAGCAACATGATCATCCAAAAACTGTGTGCTTTACCTCCCTTGAGTTTCATTTGTAATTTGTGCCATTCCTGAACACAGTTAATTCTTAGATTGGACTTAATAAATCATTATTTCCTATTGAGAGGTTAGGCAGGGGTGAAAGGGAAAACAATGAATTTTTCACTTGAGCTAGAAATCCTTTAATCTTCTTGGACCCAAGTTTCTCTAGGCCTGTTTTTTAAATCTAAAGTCTGACTTCCTTCCAGTATTGTTTTACATTCTTATTAATTCTTTCAATGATGAAACGGAGTACTTCAGTAAATGTTCCTGAGTCTTCAGATGTGATTGGTGACTGTTACTAAGAGAACCAGATTAAGAGTCACAATGATTTAGCCATGTAACCTTGGAGGGACATAAACTGGAGATAATTTAGGATTGGTAAGCACAGGGTGATTGGCTTATGGAGAGAGCAAACCTGAACCATTTCAAAAAGGGGAACCTGCAATAATGTTCAGCGATGTGCTGTGTGAATATGACACTATATGGATTTAGTACATGAGAACCATGAGATCACGGATGAAGCTTTCTTGTGTCCAGTTGCATTTGGAGACCTGCAACTGAAGTATGTCAAAATCCAGGAAACAGCTACGAACATAATTCAAAGCTTGGAAGGTAGGTTCCACGATGGAACAACTTACAGGTATTAGATTTTTGTTACGAAGAGGAGATAATTATAGCATCCAAGTATATGACTGTGAACATTTATTTGGTTGTTCATTCAAGCTAATATTTGTTAGCTGCTTTGGAGGCATAATGATAGTATGTTTCTGCGGTGACAGATATATTCTCTATTTCAAGCTCAAATTGAGGCAAGGGAAAGAACAAAACCCACGTTAGAGTTAAAATGTTCTTAGACATTGAGAGTTCTTGGTGATTAGGGTTGTAAGAGCCTGTATGTATGGTAATTGATGGAATGCAGGGATTTCTGCTCAGAGACGTTAAATAGAAGAATGGTATATTTATGGGGACAATTTAAGTGAAGCAGAGCTGTTTGATGCCACGGGACAGAAGTTCTTTCTAGCTTTATGATGCTGCATTGCCTTTTCTACCATTGGAAGAAACAGAACTGTGGATTCTGGGAATTCTGACTGGATTATTCTCTCATCTGTTTACTAAAATTGTCCAAAAAATCCATTGTTTCCTATGGAAATAGAATTTTTTCATCTTCCTACCAAAAGTCCTGCCAAGGTTTTACTGGGATTGCATTGATTGATGGAGAATGGACATCTTTACAACATCAAGCTTCTAATCCTTGACCACAGTGTATCTCTCTCTCTATTTAGGTCTTTAGGACAGTTTTCGTGGTAGAGATCTTGCTCATCTTTAATTAGATTAATCTCCCTAGGTATTTGAAGTTCTTTGATGCAGTTGTCAATGGCATGGTGTGAGCCCCTTGAATGCACACCCACTAACACCTGTCCATTTCTAACACTTCTGCTCACGATGGGCTTGCAAAGAAAAGTTATAATCGGCTGGGCGCGGTGGCTCATGCCTGTAATCCCAGCACTTTGGGAGGCTGAGGCGGGTGGATCACCTGAGGTCAGGAGTTCAAGACCAGCCTGGCCAACATGGTGAAACCCCGTCTCAACTAAAAATACAAAAAAAAAAAAAAATAGCTGGGCATGGTGGCGGGTGCCTGTAATCCCAGCTACCTTGGGAGGCTGAGGCAGGAGAATCTCTTGAACCTAGGAGGCGGAGGTTGCAGTGAGCCGAGATGGTGCCATTGCACTCCAGCCTGGGCAACAAGGGTGAAACTGTCTGGAAAAAAAAAGAAAGAAAAGAAAAGAAAAGTTATAATCAGCTTTTCCCTTTGTAGAGAGTCAGTGTTCCTTTTCTAACCCATCAAGGTAGAAAAAGTACAATTGCTTCACTCTAGGAAAGTTATTTCAGAATCCAAACACTGGCAGCCCAGAAATTACTCCTTTGGTCTAACCTAAATTCCTCCAGATGGCATTTCAGCTTATTTTCCTTTTGTTTGGTTTGAAGTTTGCCTTCCACAGGGTTTCCTATCTAGCACTCTGCTATTTGAATCATCATGTTTTACCCAGGAAAAGTATGTTAAAATATGTATAACTTTTATTAGGGAATTTGCTCATGATACAAAACATGAAGTTAAAAAATACAATAGCATTCTAATTTTATTTTTTAAATATATGTACTTAGAAAAAAGGCCAAAAGAAAATGCATAGCAATGGTTATTTCTGGGTGATTAGTTAATGGACTATTTCTTATACCTGTCTACATTTTCAGGGTTTTTATCATAAACACACATTATCTTTGCACTAAGCAAAAATAATAAGTATTTTTAAGTGAACAAAATAACATTTTAAATACGTTTTAGGGCTGGGCACGGTGGCTTACACCTGGAATCCCAGCACTTTGGGAGGCCAAGGCAGGCAGATCATTTGAGGTCAGGAGTTCGAGACCAGCCTGGCCAACACGGCGAAACCCCATCTCTACTAAAAATACAAAATTAGCCGGGTGTGGTGGTGGATGCCTGTAACCCCAGCTACTCGGGAGGCTGAGGCATGAGAATCACTTGAACCTGGGAGGCCTCCGAAGGTTGCAGTGAGCCGAGATCATGCCACTGTACTCCAGGCTGGGCGACAGAGTGAGACTGTCTCAAACAAAGATAAATAACTCAATACGTATTAAAATTGCTGACATGAGCTTTTCTTTCCCCCTTTCTTGTGTAAAGTCTGTTAGAATTTGCTAGTAAAATTTAAAAAGGTATGTGACATTTCTTAAGATAATTGAGAAAGATAAACTTCTTTTTCAGGAGGGTCCATCTTCCTGCCATTTCTTCTGACTGGCTATAAATTCCATGCAGTGCTGGAATGTGCTTCTCACAGTTAGAGTGCTGAGCACCTGTTTCATTTCACACTCCCTTGATTCCTGGGGTAAATCCCATCTCCACAGCGTGGGCTCCAGTTAAATTCATTAGTGGTCCAGATGTGTGTCCCCTGTCAGCTGGCCAAGTAACCCCACTGTTTATCGACAGGTTCTCAGGAATCAGATAGCTCGCAGTCGGCCAAGAAGGACATGCTGGCTGCCTTGAAGTCCAGGCAGGAAGCTCTGGAGGAAACCCTGCGTCAGAGGCTGGAGGAACTGAAGAAGCTGTGTCTCCGAGAAGCTGTAAGCCTTTCCTAGCTCATCCCATTGAAATTGGTGTTGTCTGTGATGTCACTGATCTTTCTGATGTCATTTGATCTTTTTGATGTCATTTGACTGATGTCATTTGATCGTTTTGACAGAAGGCAAGGGTAGTGATAAAAAGAGGGCCTATCTGGGCGGCGAGCGCTCTCCTGAAACACAAATGTTGGAAACATCCAAACCTCTCTAATGTGCTTTGTCAGAGAAAGAGCAGAACCGCATTAGTGCAAATCTTAGGAAAGTAGTTGACCTGGCTAGGGAATGCACTATGTGATACTGTTAATATTAGCGAATTTTTTTAAAAGAATATGCTTAAAGGGTTGGAAAAAATAGGGGTTTTGGCGTGTGCCTTTAATTATTTGGAAAGCCGTGTTTTTTTTCAATAAAAGAAAAAGTCCCTAAACCCATCAAAGAATTGGTTGATGAAGCACTGTGATGACCAGTTAAAGTTGGTGCTGGCAAAATCCCAAAGAGGACCCCATGGGAGTCCAAGCGACAAGTCCTAATGATGATCCCTCATCCCTCATACTTGCATAAAGCATCTCCTCATGTGATAGTGCCTCATTGATCATAATGGCTGGCCACCATCCTCCCAAGATTTTGTGCCTGAGTTTATTGTTGTGGTGGCTTTTGTTCTTTCTTAAGGGTATTTCAGACTTGTCTTTGGACATCCTATTGAGAAACACTGGTGGTCAACAAGGAAACCACGATCTCACTTGATATATAATCACCTTTAGACCCTGTGATCTGGTGTTTAACTTTTTCATTTTAAAAAATGAAATCTTAGCCTAATGACATTTTTAAATTTTATGCAGGCTGGGCACAGTTGCTCGTGCCTGTAATACTAGCACTTTGGGAGGCTGAGGCAGGAGGATCACTGGAGACCAGGAGTTGGAGACTAGCCTGAGCAACATAGTGAGACTCTGTCTCTACAAAAAAATAGCCAGAGGTGGTGGTGTGTGTCTGTAGTCCCAGCTACTCAGGAGAGTGAGGCAGGAGGATCACTTGAGCCTGAAAGGTTGAGACTGCAGTGAGCGGTGATCACCCCATTGCACTCCAGCTTGGGTGACACAGCAAGACCCTGTCTCAAAAAAAAAAAAAAAAAAGCAATGCTTTCTCGACCCTATGTATGTGCTAGTCTCACAGAGGTTGCTGCAAGCTGCTGTCTTTATTTATTTAAATATCCATTTCCACCTTTGTCTGTTTATTTCATGACTATTTGTTAGAAGTGTTTGAAGGCTTCATGTTTTAATGCAATACACATGACTCTGTGTGTGTGCACACGCATGCACATGTGTGCATTGTGCACATGGGCACAATGGGGTGGGAGCTCTCCAGGATGGGAGCAACTGTGCACCACCTAACCTTACAAAGAGCTTTGCCGGTAAACAGTTGAGAATGGGAAGTCAAAAGAGGTTCCCAAAGTAAGTCAAAGAGACGTATACCCCTCCCCCAAATACTAAGGCCTTGCAGCGGGAAGAATGAAACAAGGGGCCGTGGAGTGAGATCACATTACATTTCAACTTGGCTTAATTATGGTCTGGATTGATTTAAACCGGAGCCAGCTCAAAGCAGAACCACACTAGCACAAATCCATTGCAAATCTTAGGAAAGCAATTGGCCTGGCTGGGGAATGCGCTATGTGATACTGTTAATATTAGCAACATTTTTATAAAGAATACGCTTGAAGGATTGGAAAAAATATGAGTTTGGGTGTCTGCCTTTAATAATTTGGAAAGCCTTGTTTTGTTTTTAATAAAAAGTCCCTAAACCCGGCAGGGAATCCACGTTTCAAAAATGTAAGGAACATGTCAGGGCAAGATGAGCATGCGTTATAAAAAAATCTCACCATCGCTCTTAAAAACAAAAACAAAAGGAAAACAAAGCTGCCACTTCTTATAATGTTAACACCAGAAAATGTAACTTGAGTGGAAGAAATAACCCAACAAGAAATCAGTTGCAGGTAGATTTCTCCTGTGATCATTCCCTATAGTCAGTCCCACCATAGCCTCTTGACGCATGTGTAGTCAAGGGCTGGGGGGAGGTCTTGCTAAATCTGTGCTGTTCCTGTATCTCTCCCCTCAGCTCAGAGTATCAAGACGTGCTGCTTGACCCCTGGGGAGGGGGGCAACTAGAATGAGGGAGGGGGAGAGCATTTGGCAGGATATAGGGAGGCACCAAGCCGAGGCCCCACTGCAGAGTGTTAAATTACATCTTCAGCATGCAGCTCCAGTTACACATGAAATCAGATTAAATATCTGGAGAATCAAGACTTCGACTCAAATACCTTCAAGTGGATGGTGAAAAAAATCAGTAGCCTCATTTTTTAAACTACATTTTAAAACCACCAACAGTTTAGAGTTACAGATCCATGGCAATTTTAACAACTTTTCCCTCCTTTTTGGAATTTTCTAAGTAAAAAAAAAAATCAAGTCCTGACAATATAAAACCCTCAATAGTTGTGTTACTTATAGATAGACTTTTAGGGAAGCAGATTTTAAAAAAGTTGCGGAATAAACACTTAACTACTTTGGAGACATTTGAACCACATTTTTTTTTTAAAGAAAAAACCAGGGAAGAAAATTGCAGAGTCTGATACTCAGATAGTTGGCCATTGTGCTCTGAAATGCTTACATTGAGGAATGTAAAGTCCACGGGGTCATTTCCCGGCAATCTGAACACAGCGAGGGAGAAGCAGGCGAGTGACGGAGTATGTGTTTATGCTCATGTCACGTGCACACATGTACACATGTACACATGCACACACATGCACACACCATGCCTGCACATGCATACATGCGTACACATGTGCACACAGCAGTTGGAGAAGAAGGGCCAGCATCACTCTCTCATGATTTGGATTTTCCCGCCTGCTGGGCACTCAGCCCTGGGCTCCCCTGCGCAAAAGCTTTCTGTGTGGATGATGGATATTCCTGAGAAAAGCCTTCTGAACTTCCCTGTCAGAGCAGCTCCTTGAGTCTTTGTGCAGCATCTGCGCTGATTTGGGCTAGAAAAGCCAGAGCTGGGCTTGGCCTGGAAGTGCCCACTTTGCCATTAGAGACAGATGCACAGTTGGTCCCCCAGCCTTTTCTGGTCTCTAGAAGTGACTTCTTGAATTTGATGCCTGGCCTCCGCAGGGCGGGGCAGCCACTGACTCTGATTTGATCATTGTTCAGCCCTGATACAACTCACTCACAGAGAGCCTGATTCTAATCTTGAATCGCCCCCAGATCCTTAGCCTTTAACCAGGATCACTGTCACCATGGAAGTCTGTCAACTAAATTCACTGTCCTTGTACCCACAACAAGTAGATTTCCAGGGCCCAAAATACACAAAACAGGTGTTTTTTTAGTAGCCTTGTCAATAACATGAATTATATGTTCAGTTTCTACTAAACTTTTTTTTTCCTTAATAAACAGAGTCTCGATCTGTCACCTAGGCTGGAGTGCAGTGGCATGATCTTGGCTCACTGCAACCTCCGCCTCCCGGGTTCAAGCGATTCTCCTGCCTCAGCTTCCCAAGTAGCTGGGATTGCAGGTGCTTACCACCACGCCCAGCTAATTTTTGTATTTTTAGTAGAGACAGGGTTTCACCATGTTGGCCAGGCTGGTCTCGGACTCCTGATCTCAAGAGATCCGCCTGCCTCAGCCTCCCAAAGTGCTGGGATTACAGACATGAGCCACCGTGCCCAGCCATTCTACTAAAACTTTTAAATTAAACAGTTTAATGTCTTTTAAGCACAGCCTATTCCTGTAGCATCTGGCCAGAGTAGGTTACTACCCTTTCTCAGTTTCTAAATTATTTATCTATGCACTTTTCTGGGATTTGCCATATAGATACCACTCCTCTTGTGAAAATTCATTTGAAGGAAACTTTAAACTTAGATATTTGAGCAGGAATATTTGATGCAGTGTCAAGAGCACGGGATTTGGAGTTAGAGAGACCTGAGAACTCACGTTGACACTGCTCCTCACCGGCTGGGTGACCTTGCCTGGCACAGAGGAGGCAGGCAGGAAATATCTGTTCAATTAACAAATGAATGAAATTCAAGTTTTATAATGAAAGCCAAATGGCAATTATGTTTACCTCACAGAAATTTACTTTGGAAAAAACTTTGGAAGTGCAACTATTCTACATAAGAGACATTGTTAGAGGAATGAAATTTCATTTCTTGAACTCTTAGGCAGAGTGCTTAATGTGAACATTTCTAGCATAAGCGTTGACCTGTATCGAAGTGCATGCGTGCATTTGTGTGCGTGTATGTGCGTGTGTGTGTGTTCTAGGAAGCAGACACACCCCACTCTGATTTGTGCTCACTCCGAATGCCATTTCACATATGCAGGAGCTCACGGGCAAGCTGCCAGTAGAATATCCCCTGGATCCAGGGGAGGAACCACCCATCGTTCGGAGAAGAATAGGAACAGCCTTCAAACTGGATGAACAGAAAATCCTGCCCAAAGGAGAGGTGCGTCCTTCCATTCTGTTGTTGGATTCTCTCGTGTTATCCTTGTTTTTCCCATTGGTCAGGCCTTCCAGGTTTTCTGTACCAATTTCTTCTTTTCTGCCTAATGCCAGTATTTTCGCTCATACCTTTTCTTGAGTGAGCTGGCCGGTCAGTATGTGGTTCCCCTCGGTAGGAGTAGTTTGCTTGCATTTGCAGGCATTTGGGTGTCTGTCAAAGTTGCTTGTCTGACACTGTGGGCCTAGCGCAAGCAGCCACGTTGAGCTTGGGGAGAACATTCCAGTAGCATTCACGTGTATTTGGCTTTGTAATGGCCTCTCAGCCCTCAGTGACTCAGAGCCAAGCTTGATGTGTGATCTATGGAAGAAAAGCTGCCGAGAGAAGGAAAACTTAGGCCATGGCATCAGGTGCAAGGGTACATTGGCTGGGGAGAGACCAGTAGGGTCCACCGCCCCGTGGTCATAGCCTCACCTGGCTACTCACATCCCTCCAAGAATGTGTGCAGGATGCTTGGGCGGCCCTGGCCTTGTTTGTCTGTGTTTGGAGAAGCTACGTCCATCCTTTGGACTGAACATGGGTGAAGATGGGGCTGGAGACTTCAGATTTGGGGAGAAAACAAACAAACAAACAAACGAAACAGACTTGACTCTCTGGCTGGTTAATGAGAATCCAGCCTCAGGCCAAGAGAAAGTAAAGGCCAGGTATACCCTCAGGCCCAGGGCTCCTGCCCAGGAAATGCTTTCCCAAATTTCTTCTGAAGGAAGTTACTAATTAACAAGCTCTTGAACAGAGGCCTTAAAAGGTCAGGACTTAGAGCCAGGGGAAAAAGGAATGCTGTACAGTTTTAGTCTTTTAAGAAAGTGATTGGGAGAAACGGACACCTGGGGTAGGTAGGATTAGGGTGAGGGTGAATTCAGAGGGGGACCCATGTGCTTGTGGCCCATCTGTGTTAGAGGAATCTCCTGAGATCTGCAGTGGCAGGTCCTGGGACACTGGCAGACACACCAATGTGCTTCAATTAAAACTAAAGCTCATGTGGCCGGGCGTGGTGGCCCACGCCTTTCGCTGCAAAATCCCAGCACTTTGGGAGGCCAGAGTGCACAGATCATTGAGGTCAGGAGTTCAAGGCCAGCATGGTGAAGCCCCATCTCTACCAAAAAGATACAAACATTAGCCAGGCATGGTGATGTGTGCCTGTAATCCCAGCTACTCAGGAGGCTGAGGCGAGAATCGCTTGAACCCGGGAGTCGGAGGTTGCGGTGAGCCGAGGTTGCGCCACTGCACTCCAGCCTGGGTGACAGACTGAGACCCTGTCTCAAAAAAAAAAAAAAACAAACAAACAAAAAAACTAAAGCTCAGTTAGGCAGTTCCTGGTCTGTAAAATGGAGCTCATAGCCCTTACTTCTTGGGGTGTCCCTGGGATTGAATGAGCCAGTGTATGTAAAACACGCCACTCAGTACTTGGCACTTGTGATGCTCAGCAAACAGTTGCTTGTAGGGGAGATGCAATCTCAAAGAAGGGGTGCCACACCGTAGGCAGGAACTGCAGGGGACGGAGGGATTGAGGTCAGGTATTTCCAAATCCTGCTGGTCATCAGAGCCACCCTAGGGAGGAACTTCAACTGCCCCTGTTGCTGGGCAGATACCTGGCCCTTCAGCTTTAAAAAGGGACCCCACTTTTAGGGAGTTCCCCCAACACCCTCCTTGGTCTTCCCAGAGTCCCACCACACCTTTCACACTTCTCAGTACCGCGGGACTTTAGCTCCCTGAGAATGCCCTAGCCATGTGCTTCCTTACCTGTCCCCACACATGATCTTTCCTAAGTTCGTAAAAGGAACCAACACGGGAGCAGCTGGCATTCTGCGGGGTTCCTCTGAGAAGCATGAGATGATCACCTGGTCTCTACTGTGGCTCCTGGAAACGCACTTTGCTTCCCTATTCATATAACAGGCAGACATTTGCATGGACAGGGCATTCAGCCTTGGACTTGTCTTAGTTTAAATAGTGAGAATTTTCCTGGGCTCCCCACAAAACTCTGAATCAGTGTCTGGTGCCAGGGCCATTGTAACAGCTCAGGAACAGCTGCCCCAGGGAGCCCAAACTCACAGAACAGTCTTTGTCCCTTGGTGACTTGCCTATTTCAAGACCACAGGCGGGAGTCCATGCTGATATTCTTCTCCCTCTGAGAGAACAGTGCAGCCAGCCTTGGCAGGATTCAGAAGGAGTTTATTATCTCCGAAATAGTTCTCTTTAACCTTCACCTTTTCCTCTCGCTTCTTGTTCCTGCTCCCTTTAGGCTTAAAGTGCGCAAAAGTCAATGAGATCAGGCAAAGAACTTCTCCTTGATGGCATCCTCCAGCTTGGTGCATTGTGCCCAGAGGCAAGGATATTTTACTGAGCCACTGAACAGGAAGATCTGTTGATTCTAGCAAACAATTGATCTCCTCCTATTTGGCTAGATCAGTTCCCATCAGATTTCAGCGTGTCCGTGAATTTCCTACGGCAAGATGTGTGCTCTCTCTCCCTGGCCTTGAGAAGCTGCCGATGCATTTGTCCTGGGTTTACTAGCTGTGGGGTTAGGCAAATATTCTACCTCTCCTTCAGGCTCCCAAGTATGCCCACCTTGCAGGACCCTGTCAGTGAGACAGCTCACTGCTCAAAATCTCAACCGACAAGGTGCTGTTTAGAGCTAGCTCTGATCCGGAGGGGTTTTACTAGAGAAGAGAGGAAATAGAAAAATGAACAATCTGACGCTTTGCGGGGGATTCTGCATTCATCCCCAAATCCTCACGCACACATGCATGAGCTGCCTCCCCCCATCCCTCAGCAGCTGGTGTACATACATCTGCAGAGGAGAGGCTTGGTCAGCATAGAGGACAGCAGCAAACATGCTGTCTAGGTGTCATCCGCTAGGTCCACCAGGCATTTTTGACAGCCACAGCTTCATTCTTCCCGGTCCCAAAACTCTGAGGAGAATCTCATCCATCTGTACTTCTTGGCTAAAGGAAGGATAGAGGTGGGAGGGAGCTACAATAAAAAGAGGGGGGAAGGACATCAAGTGAGCTGGGGGGGTGGGGTGGGAGGGGGACTGCCTCCACCACCACCCACTGTCCATTTGTCCCCCTTGAAGGGCCCGGGTGTAGCCTAGCAGAGTATACATGAATAGGCAGATGGGGGAGGGACAGCCAGAGCTTGCAAAATGAGCTCCCATGGCCGGGCATGGTGGCTCACACCTGTAATCCCAGCACTTTGGGAGGCCAAGGCAGAAGGATAGCCTGAGGTCAGGAGTTCGAGACCAGCCTGGCCAACATGGTAAAACCCCATCTCTACTAAAAATACAAAAGTTAGCAAGGTGTGGTGGCAGGTGCCTGTAATCTTATCTACTCGGGAGGCTGAGGCAGGAGAATCATTTGAACCTGGGAAGCAGTGGTTAAAGTGAGCAGAGATTGCACCAGTGCACTCCAGCCTGGGTGACAGAGCAAGATCCATCTCAAAAAAAAAAAAAAGAGAGAAAAAAAAAGCTCCCGAAAGACACGCGGGTGAGTGGGGATACGGGAAAGACAAGATATGAGAGTCAGAGGCCTGTGAGTTAGACGCATGTGAGGGGCACACAGTGTGAGAGTCAGAGGCCCGTGCATTAGTTTCATGTGTGTGAGCTCCTTGGTAGCAAGTCCACAGAGAAGAATGGCATAAAGAAACTAAAAATCCTGCTGCATCCTACATCCAAAATGGAAAGGAAATGGCAGTCACTTGGGCTCTGAATCTCTCCAAAGGCTTTGGTTTGTCTTGATGAACCTTGCTGGACACAGTCGAAACACAGCCAAGCGATCCCTAAACCTGCAGCGTGGGAACTCTGTTCTCAGCGATGGTGACAGCGTTCACACCAACACTTGTCTCCAGAAAGTAACAGGAGCAAGGGTTACAACAGTGGGTGTGCCTGGGGACTTCAGTGGGTGAAGATTTTAGGAGTGGGGCTACTCTTAAGCATGTCTCCCATGGAACTGGACTTGCCTTCTTGGAGGGGACAGGGGAGGGAAGGATGAGGGTCTCCCTGCTCAGCATCCCCAGTAACCCAAACCGGTGCTTTCCCTCCCACAGGAAGCTGAGCTGGAACGCCTGGAACGAGAGTTTGCCATTCAGTCCCAGATTACGGAGGCCGCCCGCCGCCTAGCCAGTGACCCCAACGTCAGCAAAAAACTGAAGAAACAAAGGAAAACCTCGTATCTGAATGCACTGAAGAAACTGCAGGAGATTGAAAATGCAATCAATGAGAACCGCATCAAGTCTGGGAAGAAACCCACCCAGAGGGCTTCGCTGATCATAGACGGTCAGTGCCAACCGGGCTACCCCCACCCCACTCCCACGCCCGGGCCCCGGGAACCAGACGCCAGGTCCCACGAGTGGTCCCTGCATGACCTGAGCAGCTGCCTAACTGTCCGCTGCCTTCATTTGTCCATCCATAAAATGAAGCGAGTAAGGCCTGATCCCACATGAGAGAAACCAAGTGGACTCAGACACAGATGAAGGGATTGTACGAATCAAACTGTTGGTATCACTATTGGTTTCCTCCCTGGGAGAACCTGCAGCCAGGAGCTAGCATTCTTCTCAGCCCTCACTGTGAACTGAGCTGAGTTGACTGGGCTAGACCATGCTCTGACACTGTCAGGGACCTGACCACCCCTACTCAAGTCTGGAAGGACAGGTGGGGCTGGGGTACACAGCAGCAGTGATCCCTGTCTTCGAGCAGCCCCCGCCAACCCACTGACCCCTATGCTGCCAGGGGCCTCCTATCCCAAGAGCTGAGGCTTGGGGAGACTGGACCATCTGATTATCTGGAACCCTGAGCTCCAGTCAGGGGTTAGGAATTTGGGTGATGACCTTTGGTAAATTCTAGAAGGAAATCCCCCAAAATCCACCCACAAAGCATCAAGTCCCCTAAACTGTTAGAATCCTTCTTGTCTAAGTCAGTGAATTCTTGAAAATATATATCAAGCATTCTTTCCTCCAAGTGTATGTGTGTTTAAAATACCTTTGCTCTAGAAAGACAGAAAGTAGAATAGTGGTCACTATGGGGGGCTTAGGGGACAGGGGAATGAGGAGTTACTGCTTGATAGATACCGAGTTTCAGTCTGGAAACATGAAAATATTATTCAAACAAAAGATGGATGGTGGTGACGGTTACGCAACAATGGGAATGTGCTTGATGCCAATGAACTGTACACTTAAAAATAGTTAAGCTGGGGCTGGGTGCGGTGGCTCACACCTGTAATCCCAGCACTTTGGGAGGCTGAGGTGGGCGGATCACCTGAGGTCGGGAGTTCAAGACCAGCTTGACCAAAGTGTTTCTACTAAAAATACAAAAATTAGCCAGGCGTGGTGGCGCATGCCTGTAATCCTAGCTATTCAGGAGGCTGAGGCAGGAGAATCGCTTGAACCTGGGAGGCAGAGGTTGCAGTGAGCTGAGATTGCGACATTGCACTCCAGGCTGGGCAACAAGAGCAAAACTATCTCAAACAAACAAACAAAAAAATAGTTAAGCTGGGCATGTTGGCATGCACCTATAGTCCCAGCTACTCAGGAGGCTGAGGCAGAAGGATTACTTGAGCCAGAGGTTTGAGACTGTAGTCCACTATGATTGTACCTGTGAGTAACCATGCGTGCCAGCCTGGGCAATATAGCAAGACTCATCTCTGAAAAAAAAAAATGTTAACATGGTAAATGTGATGTTATATATATTTCACCACAATTACATAGATAGATAAATATAGATAGATACAGATTTGCAGCCTAAACTCGTGAGCATCCTAGCGTAGCAGTGATGTGCTGAAGATTCCAAGATGCCAAAGTCAGAGCTCCTGGTTGCTCATAGTCCATCATGCAACATAAATAAAGTGAATTTCTAGTTAAAAAGAGAATTTTTTAAAATTCTTTTGCTCTAGGAAATTTGGAATGACCATCTTTCCCTATCTCATCCTGTTGTCCTTGGCCAAGACCACACAACTTTTCCCCTACCTCCTAGTAAAGCTCCCTCAGCCAGCCTCTTTCTGACACTCCATTTGAGACCCTCTGCCCCCTCCAAGGCACTTAGGGGTTCCCAACAGAAACATGTTTCCTATAGAAACATCCAAGGACCCACTTGAACTAGAGGAGTAATTAAGGTTCTTGCTAGTTCCTTAGCATATTATTTTAGAGATAAAACACCAAACTTGGAATCTGAAGACTTGGGACCTTTGCTCACATTGCCGGAGAGCAAAACCACCTCAGACAAACCACTCTTCCCTTCCTACCCCTCAGTTTCCCCAGCAGTAAAACAGGGAGGATTATTTTACCATCACCCTTTTGGGTGTGTTCTCCCAGTTAATTGAATGGCATCTATAAAAATAAGCTTTGGAGAGATGGAGCCTGTATTTAGCATGCTTGTTTTCTCTACTAACGACTTACAAAGTTTATTGAGAAGCCATTTATTGCCACAGAAGCAAAGCAAAGTGCCTACCCTGGTTTCACATTTGTAGAATCAAAAGCAGTTCGCGTCCTTTGGTTTTGCTGGTACACGCCCTGGGTTTGTGCAGGGACAATGATGTGGTTTAATCAGGCTGGGGCAGCCTTTATATTCGATATGAAGCCACTCTGCATTGCAGTATTCTATGAAACCAGGGCACAAACACACAAAGGCTAGGGCACATGGGCACATGGCAGTGTCGGGGTGGGGAGGCTGAGCCAATGACCCGCCACAGGGACTGACAAAAGAAACACCCAACAGCATTTTTATTGTATCTGGTGGGTTGTTTCTGGTTAGGAAGAGAAAGGTATGAGGTGGTAGTAGACATGCTATTTTTACAGATAGGGCTTTGCTGAAGGAATGTGCTGAACTCATAGGCTATTGCTTTTTGTCTTCTCAGATGGAAACATTGCCAGTGAAGACAGCTCCCTCTCAGATGCCCTTGTTCTTGAGGATGGTAGGTTTATGCATTTCCTGCTTACAAACCTACAGCTCAGAGTAAACAGAGATGAATTTCTATGTAGTCTGGGGATTGCCTTGTGTAAAGGCAAGAGCCTGGCCAAAAGGCAGCTGGGCTCCCTGCAAGCTCTCTCATTTCCCAGTATTCACCTATTTGGTTGGGAGTGGGTAGGTGCTGCATAAACCCACGTGTATTAGAGCTTTTCATCAGTGAGTGGTGCTTTACTTTTTTAGAAGCCAAAAACTTTTTTTTTTTTTTTGAGACAGGGTCTCACACTATTGCCCAGGCTGGAGTGCAGTGGTATGATCTCGGCTCACTACAACCTCTGCCTCCTAGGCTCAAGTGATTCCTCCACCTCAGCCTCCCTAGTAGCTGGGACTACAGCATGCCACCACACCTGGTTAATTTTTGTATTTTTTTGTAGAGACTGGGTTTGCCATGTTGCTCCTGGGTTCAAGCGACCCACCCACCTCGGCCTCCCAAAGTGCTGGGAGGATTACAGGCAGGAGCCACCATACCTGGCCCAAAACCACATGTTTAGCTAGACAGAGAATCTACACACTAGGCATAGCTTCCTTTTGAGTATTCATGGTATCTAAAAGAAAAGGGTAGAAATTGATTTAGATCACAAATCAAAGATTGAAACCCACTAGGAGAGTGTAAGGATCATGAGAAGAACTGGAACACACCCTCTGTTGCTTCCCAAGACAGTAGTGAAAGTAAGAGGGGAGGTATCCCAGTAGATACACACTCAGGCTGGAAAACTGTCTTATTATTTCCCACTGAACTCTTAAAACCTGGCAGTTAGGATATTTTCTTGGGAAATTCTTAAAAAAACAGAACTGATCCCTCCCCCAACCCCCATCACCACCATACGTCGGGGAAGAAAGAATTCCAAACCCAGAACCATGTGAGAATACTCCTGTGGATGTTTAACCATCGTACTGGGAGGCGGGTACATTAATTATATGGAAATATATTAAGTGGCAGTTAATTTTTTTGCCCTGTATGGAAACCTCAGGCAGGCAGTGATAAGTGGCTGTTCAGATGGAAAGCATGAAAGGTCCACACTAGTCATAGTAATAATGATAATTGCAATAATAATAATGATTGCTCTTGATGTGAGGAAAGTCTGGCGGATTATTTACCCAGTCACCTTGGCTGTGCTATTAGAAATCAGATTGGAATATATTTGTCTGCTTCATTACAAGCCGGGGACGCCATTGGGCTACAAGGAAATGGGGGGCTTGAGCATCAGAGATCCCAGCCCTGCGGTTGGCCTCTGAGTACCCCAGTCTCCCCTGGAAAGGGAAGAAAAATTGAGAGATTCCTTGGTAGTAGAGGGGTGCCTGGAGCAATAGGTAATGTCACGGGGTAATTTTGAGATATCATTCCGTGATTCCAGCTTCTTCCCCGTGTTCCAGATGCAGACCCCTGGACTTCCTCACAGGTGTCGGCACATCCTTTTGCCACGGTCCCACTGCAGGGTCTCTTTCTGGGGACTCTTCCTTTACTGATTTGAGGGCAAAGGAGGAGTGGGTGCATAGTGGGTGTCCACGGCTAGGGGACTGAGAATTAGGCTGTGAAACAAGTCGCTGGAAATGGATTTAGGGGCAAGTGAATGGTAGTTGGTTGTTTGTAAGGTTTGCTTCTGTGCTTTTTTCCCCTCCACCTCCCATGTCTGCCTTCCCCGTGAAGCCTGAATCATTCCCTCCTCTCTCTTCTCAATGCTGACCTGCCCTAGCCTGAAGTCCTCATTCATCCCCCTCTCTAGTCTCTCTCCCTTCCTTTCTAGTTTTAGAACGCTACCAGGTGAATAGTTCTAAAACAGGATTTTTCACTCTGATGCATCTGTGCTTAAGACATCGCAAAGTTTTCCTGTGGCTTTTCAAAATCTCAACTCGGAATTCCAGGCCCCCATCAGTCGGGCTCTTGGCTCACATGGTGCACACAGAAGGCGGCTGTGCTGGCCAGAGCTCCACCCTTACTCCCCCTGCCCCTCCTCACCAGCCCCTGCCTGGCCAGATGTGCCTGCAGCTGGTACCCTGCCCTCAGGGCCTCCACACTTTGGTTCAAGCCCTTCCTTCCTCCTCCTCTTTGCCTGCCCACTGCTCAAGCCCCTTCAAGACCAGCCTCTCCCACAGCACCTCCTAGACTCACTGAATTTGCTTTTTCTGAAAGTCCTCTAGCGCACTGACGTGTTAGATCATTTCTTTCCTGGAGGCAGGGAGTCATTTATTAATACATAATCTTTGTAGCTCATCTCCTTAAAGAAGTTAAGGCAGTTTCAAAATTAAAATATAGAGGAAGAGATTAAAAGAGAATAAACACAGCTCTGGGGGAAAAAAGCAGAGTAGACACCCGATCCACCCAGCAGGTATTTACAATGGACATATAGACCCTCATTCATTTTTTCTTCTCCAACCAATGGTTATCAAGCACCTACTATGTGTCGGCTGAGGATCTAGCAGCAGATGAAACAGACAAAACTCTCCCAGAACTCAGACCCTCCCAAAGTGAATCAGATGCTTAGCATCTGTTGAAAGACAACATTTTGCTGTTTAGTGTGAAGCAGTCATTTGTTGGTGGTATTTAATGACGTTCAGACTTCACTCCATTCGTGTCTAATCAAAAGTGACGCATCTCTTCCCATGCAATCCCGCCTGCAGTGGAGGTTTGGCTTGCCCTGGTTTGGTTTGACTCGTCTTGACTTGTCTTGGCAACTGGGGAAGAGTTTCAGGGTTTCTCATCACAGGGGTGAAGGTGTGGGTTTGGCTGTGTGGCTCCAAGGTGCGGGTGGAGGGGTGGAGGGGTTCTGTCTCAGCCTGTGGGAAGGATGACCGGGGCTCAGTTCCTCTCTTCCTGTCTTTGTGCAGAAGACTCTCAGGTTACCAGCACAATATCCCCCCTACATTCTCCTCACAAGGGACTCCCTCCTCGGCCACCGTCGCACAACAGGCCTCCTCCTCCCCAGTCCCTGGAGGGACTCCGACAGATGCACTATCACCGCAACGACTATGACAAGTCACCCATCAAGCCCAAAATGTGGAGTGAGTCCTCTTTAGATGAACCCTATGAGAAGGTCAAGAAGCGCTCCTCTCACAGCCATTCCAGGTGAGCTGCATCGTGAATGAGGCCAAATGAGGCCTCCCTCTATGCTCTGGAAGAATCAAAGGGCCGTCCCAAGTAGCATCCACGATGACAAAATCCACATCAACCTAGTTCTCCCCACTGGGGTTTGCCTTTCACGGGGTCGTGCTCACAGCGCCCTCTGCTGCCGACACTGTTGAGGTACATTTTTGTGACTCAGAGAAATTGGGGCTTTGGCCCACAATCAATGTGATGGCAGATGGTTTGAATGCTGTTAAATTCCAGAGGAATTAATTAGGAAATCTCAGGCAGCGCTATTCTGAAATAGCAAGTGAAAGTCCACTCGGAGCAAATGCAGAGTGGTTCAGAACTCTACCCCCTCATCCAGCAGAATTCTCCAGCCAAGCAGCTGTAATCCAAGCTGTGTATTATCAGCTCATTACCGGGCTGACTTTGTAGGGAGGTTTTTTGTGGGGGGGGAAGGCATTTTCGGTCTGCTTCTCTGTTTTTCTCATTTCCTTTAATCACCCTACCAAGCTCCAAGGGGGGTGCCAGGACAGGTAAATATTTGTTTCTTGGAAAACAAAAACTGTAAGGGCAGGACCGTCACACTGCCTGACGCAGAGAAGGCTGACCAGGGTTTTCGTCTCATATTGCCGAGGTGGGGAGGGGGGAGGGCATACCCCCTGCTGGGGAAAGGCTGAGAACCACAGTAGAGGTCTGACCAAGCGAGGTGGGAGTCACGGGCGAGCTTTCCCCACATGCTGGGATCATTGTCCTGAACTAGCCAGCCCCCCAGGAAAGGTGCTGTCTGTCTGGCGGTGACCACGTGGCATCCTTGGCTTTGCAGCAGCCACAAGCGCTTCCCCAGCACAGGAAGCTGTGCGGAAGCCGGCGGAGGAAGCAACTCCTTGCAGAACAGCCCCATCCGCGGCCTCCCGCACTGGAACTCCCAGTCCAGCATGCCGTCCACGCCAGACCTGCGGGTCCGGAGTCCCCACTATGTCCATTCCACGAGGTGAGTCTGCCTGGCCTTCCTGCTCAGACCAAGCCTTCCTTTTTAAAATTGGGCATTGTCAGCCCCAAGCTGGCCCAAATAATGGATGAGCTACAGTCAGACCTGAACCTGGGAGGATAAATGAAGCGGAATAAAAAACCAAGCTGGCAGCAGTCAACCCCCGTTAGCCAAGAGACCCATGCACAGGGCACTTGGAGTCAGCCAAAGAATCCCCGGGCTCCTGGAGACAGGGAGCATGGAAAGTTTCCTAAGCAAAGCAGAGGCCACAGAGGCTGGCTGGGTTAGCATTGGAAGAGGTCTTCTATCTTTCTACTGAGGCCTAAATTTATACTGGACTTCCTTTAGTGCCTCAAAATGTAAATTCATAAAGAGCAAAAGAGCCAGGCAAAAATGAGGCTTCAGTGAATCACACCTTCTGTTTTTTTTTTTTTTTTTTTTTTTTTGAGATGGAGTCTTGCTCTGTCACCCAGGCTGGAGTACAGTGGCGCGATCTTGGCTCGCTGCAACCTCTGCCTCCCGGGTTCAAGCGATTCTCCTGCCTCAGCCTCCCAAGTAGCTGGGATTACAGGCACCTACCACCACGCCTGGCTAATTTTTGTATTTTTTAGTAGAGACGGGGTTTCACCATGTTGGCCAGGCTGGTCTGGAACTCCTGACCTCAGGTGATCCACCCACCTTGGCCTCCCAAAGTGCTGGGATTAGAGACGTGAGCCACCGCTCCTAGCCACACCTTCTTTTTCTAAAAAGAAGCAAACCAGATCACGGAGGGCCACGTGATGGGGGCTTTCATCCCCCTTCTGAGTGGCAGTCGGAAGTGGGACTCGCCTCTTCCTGTGCTTGGCCCGTGGGGCCGCTGTGAAGTTCACGTGCAGTCCCAGCATCGGGCAACATCATCTGCCATGTGATACTGTTTTGCACTTCCCTAAGCCCTGAGTGGACTCAAACGAGCAGAATGAATTATAAAGTAATGGTATGGTGAGTATTTGCATCATTCATTGTTTAATTATCTCATTTGCCACCAACCTTCTATTTCCCAGTTTTCACAGGAAAGGGGAGTCTATTTATATGGATCATGTAATAGTATTTGGTTAAACAATATGAAGGGCCTCTGTAGGACTGCTTTTATCTGATCTGTAAATAGGGACATTTCATCTGGTTTGTGTTTTCTCTTTTTTTTTTTTTTTTTTAAAGAGAGACAGGGTCTTGCCCTGTCGCCCAGGCTGGAGTGCAGTGGTTTGATCATAGCTTACTGCATCCTCAAGTGACCCTCCCTCTTCAACCTCCTGACTAGCTGGGACCCCTGGTGTACAACACTACACCCAGCTAATTTTCTAATTTATTTGTAAGAGATGAGGTCTTACAGTGTTGCACAGGATGGTCTCAAATTCCCAGGCTCAAGCAATTCTTCAGCCTCCTGAAGCACTGGGATTACAGGCTTGGACCACAGTGCCCAGCCCTATCTGGTTTAACATAGGGCTAGTATCTTACTCGAGTATCTAGTATAGATACTCGAGTAAGGATTCTGTGATTCTCTTTGTGTCTATAGATTTAAAAAAAAAAAAACCCAGAAATCGAAACCTTTCTGTGAGTCCTTGCTTCAGTCCCACTTCCCACTGGGAATCATGGTGGAGACCCCAGGTTCACCTCCCGCAACGGGCAGTTCCATTCGCCTGGAAACCACAGGCAGTTCCCGGATCCCTGGGGCAGCCCTGCTGAGTGAGACTCTGGCTTGCTGGGCTGGGGCCTGAGCCCGCGTGGAGACACCCAGTGCCCTCCTCAGGACCCCCTCCTCCCCGGAGCACCCCTCCTTGGGCCCACTCCCCACCCCCAGACCAACCCGGGTCGTCTCCCGGCAGGTCGGTGGACATCAGCCCCACCCGACTGCACAGCCTCGCACTGCACTTTAGGCACCGGAGCTCCAGCCTGGAGTCCCAGGGCAAGCTCCTGGGCTCGGAAAACGACACCGGGAGCCCCGACTTCTACACCCCGCGGACTCGTAGCAGCAACGGCTCAGACCCCATGGACGACTGCTCGTCGTGCACCAGCCACTCGAGCTCGGAGCACTACTACCCGGCGCAGATGAACGCCAACTACTCCACGCTGGCCGAGGACTCGCCGTCCAAGGCGCGCCAGAGGCAGAGGCAGAGGCAGCGGGCGGCGGGCGCACTGGGCTCAGCCAGCTCGGGCAGCATGCCCAACCTGGCGGCGCGCGGGGGTGCGGGGGGCGCAGGGGGCGCGGGGGGCGGTGTGTACCTGCACAGCCAGAGCCAGCCCAGCTCGCAGTACCGCATCAAGGAGTACCCGCTGTACATCGAGGGCGGCGCCACGCCCGTGGTGGTGCGCAGCCTGGAGAGCGACCAGGAGGGCCACTACAGCGTCAAGGCTCAGTTCAAGACGTCCAACTCCTACACGGCGGGCGGCCTGTTCAAGGAGAGCTGGCGCGGCGGCGGCGGCGACGAGGGTGACACGAGCCGCCTGACGCCGTCGCGATCGCAGATCCTGCGGACTCCGTCGCTGGGCCGCGAGGGCGCCCACGACAAGGGCGCGGGCCGTGCCGCCGTCTCAGACGAGCTGCGCCAGTGGTACCAGCGTTCCACCGCCTCGCACAAGGAGCACAGCCGCCTGTCGCACACCAGCTCCACCTCCTCGGACAGCGGCTCGCAGTACAGCACCTCCTCCCAGAGCACCTTCGTGGCGCACAGCAGGGTCACCAGGATGCCCCAGATGTGCAAGGCCACGTCAGGTGAGAGGGGGCGGCCAGGTGCACGCGGGAAGACCTGAGGGCGAACTGCTTGCCGGTGTCAAGGGCTACTGCGGGGAGGTATCCTTAGGACTGGGTGCAGTGAGGAACGGGAATCATTAATTAATTCTGGGAACGCTGCTGTTAGATGCGGGAGACTTGAGGTCTTCCAGGCCTTTGTTGACCCCGCCCCGTTCTTACCCTAATCTTGCACCATAACCGTGCACCTGACCCTCCAGAGTGCACTGGGCCAGCTCTCCCATTTCTCCTTGTAAAGACAGAAATCTAAGAAAGTTAGTTAGGTAAAGTAAAAGTAATGTCTCTGGGTTTATCCAACCAAAGGTGTCTTTTATCCTAGTGAGGAGAGTATCCCAGTGAAAGCCCACAGCTGTAGCTTGCAAAGGAAGCTGGGTTGGGGATGGGCTTGGGTTAAGCCTAGAGATTTGGCCAGTGTCTCCCCAGTTGGGGGCAGACTGGCTAATAAACAGTGCCAAAGCTGTGCGTTTGACAGAATTCCTGGCTGCTCCTGGCTTTCCCATTTCGATGATGATGTTATGCCAGAGCCACAAACTATTTAAGTGTCTTCAATATCCTTGATGTTATATCTGAAAATTTCTGTAAAGTTAGTTTACCTTATATTCTCGACCTCAAGAGCATTGGGCAGTATTGAATCAAGTAAAAAAGAAGAAGAAACCACTCATTCCCTTAAGTTACATTTAATAACAGTGACAATGACCAACATTGAGCGGTTGCCTTGTGCTCTGGTCTCAGCACTGGCTTATTAACATACTCGTACCACTCAGAGAGGGACACTGAGGAGAACAGAAATGGTAAACATCATAAGAATAAAATGAGAGTCAGAAGCAAATGGGAGGAACTCTTGAGTCAGGAATTTGGTAAAGATCGGGGGAAACAGAGTGACCTGAGACAATGGGGGGTTCATCTTTGGGGAACTGTAGGAGATTCTTGGTGCCTGGAGACAGCAGGGCAAAGAGGAAGAACCTGGATGCCCTAGCGAGCCAGGCTCTGGCATTCTATCCCCACCTCCCCCTGGACCTGTTTATTAGGGTCCACTGGCCAAATGACAAGCTCCAAAGATCAGGTAATGGTGGGTGTTCCGTGGACTTCAGGGTCCCAGAACCTTCTTTATGTTCCTTCTTCATCTGTAAAATAGCCCAGTGAAATTTGCCATTGACTCCCCAGGAAGATCTTGAGTGTGATCATCTGTGACCCTATTAGATAAAGAACCAACATTTTGTAAATATCTCCAACAAACAGGAGGGTTTATGTTCTATCGAAACTGCAGCACTGGTCTAGTAGATTTGCTTTATGTAAAGAGATGAGGTAGATCTTTTGGAACATATTTTAGACTAAAATTGTTAAGCTGTATCTGAGGTTTACTGATGGAAAGGATTCCTTTACCAAAAAAGCAAAGGATGCATTTACGTAGGACTGACTTCCTACTAAATCTTTCCAGCTGGACTTCCATGCTGCCTACATCAGTAAATGCGTAGTGGTCAGGTTTGGATGAGCTATTAAAAGCCCTGCTCCCTTCAAAGCGCCCTACAGTAGCAATGATAAGCCTGAAACAGCAGAGAGAGCAGGCTCTGAGAACCTTTCTGGATGCCCTCTCTTCACAATGGGGAGAAACAATTTCATGACAGGGCCACACTGAAAATGCCCTGGGGCCAGAGAAATATGCCCTCCCTGTATGAGCCCTGCTCAGGTCTCACTCAAAGGACTATGGGGGACATCAGGTTCTTTGCTGCTGTAGAAACCATCACCATCCCTATGCCTACTTCCTGGTGGCAAAGTGGGGACCTAGGATCCCAGGTCAGCTTGACTCAGAATGAAGGTGCATGGTAGTGGGTAGAAAATGGAATGGGTGGGATGCAGAGGTTGGGGGGGCATGTAGAGATGGTTGCCCACCGTGACCATGCCATAGGGATGCTGAGACCCTGCTCTGGGGTCCTTCCCAGCATCCCTGGAAATGGTGACCTCTGGCCACTGGGTTGGTGTCAGCCAACAAGTCGCAAGCTCCTTCACCTGTGTCTGATCCCTGTCTGCTCTCTGCCTTTCTTGCACCACCTGCATGTAGCTGCCTTACCTCAAAGCCAGAGAAGCTCGACACCGTCAAGTGAAATTGGAGCCACCCCCCCAAGCAGCCCCCACCACATCCTAACCTGGCAGACTGGGTGAGTTCTCCTTCCATGTTCTTCACTGTGTCAGCTCGAAAGAGTGTCATAGACGTTCAGATCCTAGTGACATAAGGATAAGTCAGTAAATGGATGATGAGGGTTCACCACTGGGAGGTGTCTTCCTTTCAAGAGAAGCCCCATGATCTGCTGTCACCTCTGCCTACTCCTTTTCCTGGCTGTGCCTTTATAGAGGTGAATTGTCTGTGTTCTCTTAAAGTAGGCGGTGGTCCTTGGGATGTGGGGAGATGGAAGCACGAAGTGGGACTGTGCTTCTTTGGTAAGATTTCCAGACAGCATTTCATTTCGGTTCGGATTATACTCAGGCTGACTCAAAATGCCAGGCAAGAATGTCAGGGGGAGAAAGAGAGCTGATGAAGACAGCAAATACACTGGGGCAGGTGAAACAGCCAGTGTCTTAGGATGTCTCAGGGTACAAGAAAAAGGGCTGTGTCCTGGCCAAGCACTTGCTCTTTCTCAACACACACGAGAGATCAGGTGCCCTGAAGCCTTCAGTGGAAGCTGCACACAACAAAATTAATGAAACCAAAAGGCAGCTCCTTTGATAGCTTGACATGTTTGCATACAGCATTATCATCTCAGGGCCAGTGAGGCTATTCTGAACTACTGGAGGGTCTGGCAGACACAGATAACCTCCCTGGCCCTACAGCACCTGCCTCTTCTGTTGCCCCTGAGACATCATCTCTAAGTAGATGTTAGGTTCTGTCAACATCTGTTGGTTAGAGGAGTTAAGGAGGCCCCTTCCTCGGTTTGTCTGGTTCCTGGTTTGGTGGAGCATCAGGGGGATGTCTGGGAAAACCTGACAACTGGCTGTGAGTTGAATCATGAGAAAAGCACAATTCCAGAATTGGCTGTATTGTCTGCCTTTCAGGCTCTCATACTTGGCCTTTTTTTGAGACGGAGTCTCACTCTGTTGCCCAGACTGCAGTGGTGTGATATCAGCTCACTGCAACCTCCACAGTTCAAGTGATTCTCCTGCCTCAGCCTTCCTAAGTAGCCGGGACTACTAGTGTGCATCACTACACCTGGCTAATCTCTAGTAGAGACAGGGTTTCACCACGTTGGCCAGGCTGGTCTCGAACTCCTGACCTCAGGTGATCTGCCCACCTCAGCTTCCCAAAGTGCTAGGATTACAGGCACCTGGCCGGCATTTTTGTTCCTGCAGGTTTATCTGTGGTAATTTTTTTTACACCAGGTTTTCTGGAGCCTTCATTTTTGGCAAGAAAGGGTCCTAACACTTACTGAGTGCTTGCTGTGTACTCAAAGGCTGTGAGCAGCTTCTAACACACATGAGCTCATACAATCCTCATCATCCCCTTGCGGGGGAAATACCCAGATGTTTTAGTTTCATAGATGAGGCTCAGAGGAACTAAGTGCATGGCCCAAAGTCTGACAGCTGGAGGGAGCTGGAATTCCAGCTCTGCCCTCTGTGACCCCAAACCCTGTCTTTCCCCACTATACCGGTAGTTAAGTGTGATCCCAAAGCCAGCAGCACGAGTGAGCCTCACCTGGGATCTTGTCAGAAATGCAAATTCTCGGGCTCACCTGTAACATAAAAAAAAATCCAAAACTCTGGGGGTGAGCCCAGCAGGCTGCATTCCGATAAGCCCTCCAGGTGATGCTGACCCACACTCAAGTTTTGACAATCACTGAACGATCCCCTGCTGCCTCTGATTCCTTTTAAAATAAGACAAACTGGAGCCCCAGCTCGGTCCAGCTCGGTGTTCCTGTGTCTGCTCCTACTTCTTGAGCTGTCTGTTGGACAGTAGCTGCCCCTTTGTCCTTTAGATCATTAACACTCACCCACCCACACCCCAGCTCTCACCTGTTTGGCCAGGCAGCCTCTGCAAGGTTTGGGGTCTAAGATTAACTCATAAAAGAATGACATATCTTTCATATATATAATACATACCTCCAGTGACTAAACAAGAAACTTCAGATTGCAAGATCCCTCTCTAGATCTTCCAACTTTTCTGAATCATGCCCAGTCTCACCTGATCCAAATATATGATTGTATTATTTGGCTGTCAACAGGCTCTGAAATGTACAAGCCCTCCTCACGGTCCTATGCACTTAAGATGGTCTGAAACTTGCCTATTTCACCATCTACAACTAGTGAGGACTCAAGCCAAATTTGAAAAACAGCAATTTTGGTTCTTGGCATAAACTGTTTGCTATGATGTGATACGAAATGAGGCCATGGGTAAAAGAGGGCCCGTCCCTCCTAACAAACTAGGTATTTTGACTCAATTATGGGGACTGAAAGTACTGCATGACTTGTATGATCTGTTGCTAATTCGGGTGTCTAATCAGCGAGCCTTTCGGATATATTAATAAGCTACTAATCATGTCTGTGTCAGTGTCTCTCTGTAACATGACCTCTCTTCTCTTCCTCCTCCTGCTTTCCTTTGTTCAGAGAAGCAACAGAAAACTCACCCATTCTGGATGGGTCTGAGTCTCCACCTCACCAAAGTACTGATGAATAGAGGTACCGTAAGGGGAGTTTTGTTCCTACTGCCCATGAGTCTGTGGTCCCACATGTGTTGCTTTTCTCCATGTCACCATTTCCACAAGGATACATCTGAATGCTGTATTTATGCCTTATTTCTAGATACATGGGGAACTATGTTTTTAGATGAAGGTTCTTACATCAAAATTACATCAAAAGTTAGATATTCCTAACACTGCTTCCCAGAAAAGACCCCCCAGACTATGTTTTGTTTTGAGACAGAGTCTTGTTCTGTTGCCCAGGCTGGAGTGCAGTGGCATGATCTCGGCTCACTGCAACCTCTGCCTCCCAAGTTCAAGCGATTCTCCTGCCTCCCTAGTAGCTACAGGTGCTTGCATGGCTAATTTTTGTATTTTTAGTAGACACGGGGTTTTGCCATGTTGGCCAGGATAGTCTCGAACTCCTGACTTAAGTGATCTGTGCACCTGGCCCCAAAGTATATTTTAGACTCACCATGTTCTATCTACATTCAAAGATTTGTAGACATTTTACTGTGAGTAATCAGTGTCCCTGAAAAGAACAGCATCACTGCAATGTAAGTTTCAAAGCACCAAGGGCCGACTGAGTGGATCTAGAAGCACCCCCAGCATTCTTAACAGCTGTGCTGAGTACCAAAAGCTATGAGCACTGCTTTTCCAAATGTCCATAAGGTCCATAAGCCAACATTTTTATCGCTACCACCATCACCTGGTAGCTCGTTAGAAAGCTAGTCTCCCGGGCACCACCCTGGCCTACTGAACCTAATGTGCATTTAACAAGATTCCTGAGTGAATAACATGCACGTCGAAATCTGCAAAGCACAGGGGCAGAAAACAGTACCATCTGGTCTGGTTCCTAGCCCCAGGACCCTTACAGTCTAACTGGGACACAAGGCCTTGAAATCAAATTGCCTATCAGAAGATATACAAGGAGCATGAGAAACTTCTACACTTATGTATTAAGTGCTCTAAGACTTAGAAACAAAATGCTGAGAGGATTCAGAAATGAGGGGGTCACTTTCAAGTGCTCTAAGACTTAGAAACAAAATGCTGAGAGGATTCAGAAATGAGGGGGTCACTTTCGAGTTCACGGAGATGTTATGTGAGCCTGGCTCAGAAGCCTGCCGTGGGAGGAGGGGGCTTAGACAGGTGGAGACAGAGACCATCCCAAGTGCAAAAACATGGATGCACAGATAAGGGTGAGGGGTGGTTAACAGTAGAGAGTCTTGTTTCCTGTAGAGAAAAAACTGGACTTTTGAAAAGTAAGTTAGGACAATATTGCAAAGTTGACAGATGGGGAATTGGGACAGGGACTTAGGCTTTGGAAGGAAGGTAGACCCCCTCCCCCAGCGCCAGCGCCAGGATGATGTCATGAGACCAGTATTTTTGAAGTAGGAAGAATGGCCTTTTTCTCCCCCAGTATGGGAGGGCGATCATCTGCTAAAGGTGATGGAGGTAGGGCTGACAGCCAGAAGTAGAATTAACCAGGTTTGAAAGAGCTGCCGTGGGAATGTAGGCACTGCTTGAAATACCTACATACATACACGAATACATGCTCATGCATACATGAGCACATGCAGGGACACACATGCGTTATACTGAGCAACAGCACCTTCCCAGACCAGGTAAGACAGGATGCCCCTAGAGGGCCTCATCCCCTATCCTCTGGCCTTGTGACCAACTGTGGGACTGTTCAACAACCCCAGTATGTGCCACCAGTTGGTTTTGTAAGTTAGTTATACGTTTAAAAAAATAATTCAGTTTGAAATTCCTCCCTCCCAGCAGCCCCACCTCCCTATGCCGAGCAGTTATAAACCACAAAATCCTGTGAGATGTGGGTGAATTTGCCATCTGTCTGGTATCAGACGGCCCTGGCTTAGCCAGTACCCTTTGCAGGCCACACATCTCTGAGCATAGCCCTTGGAAAGGGCATTCTTGCAGTGGAAAGCCCCCACAGATTCTGAAGTCACCACTTCTGTGACCCAGACTGCCCAGGGCTAAGCTGCTCTTCTGGGTCACAGTTGAGAGAGCACACCTAGATCTTCATCCTGCCCCAGCTCATGTTCCAGTGAATGACTGACTTAGGTTTTTAGGTTTTTACTAGGGCAACTATTTAGTGGCCCCATTTGTAGTATTTGTGAAGAATAAATGCTTCCTAAGGGTCTCTTTCGTAGCACATGGCATTCCTTGACTACTACCGTAAAATTGAATTTGTACTGAAAGGCAAAGGCTTAGCTGAGCAGCCAGCAGAACAAGGGTCTCTTCCCCAAACTTGAGAATAAAAGACCAATACATGAAGCAACATTTATAGCTTTGAAAATACCTTATGTACTTCAATAACTATGGGGAAGCACTAAGAAAGATTCTGTATAAAACATCGCAAGTTTGGAAAAATACATCTTTACATCTTTTCCTCCAGCTTCATTTTCTCAGAGGCAGGAGCAGGCCAGTGGTTTCCATACTGTGGCTCCTCTAGGAGCCACCTGAGAACCAAACCACCAATCCAGCATCTCCCACCCCATCATCCAGATCCTCCCGATGCCCTCTCATATGTGGGTTCTGTGACCCAGAAGCCTCCATAATGAACCACAGGAGAACACATGGGCCCGTCAACAGTTAGGCTCTTCACATACCAAATAAACCACCACAGGAACCCTTAACCTCATCTACTGCCTTATCCAAACATCACTGCTTTGAACTCAATGGTCTTTCTTGAGCCTTTATGATCAATACATAGTGCACTTTTAGTCCCTCTGAAGCAGATTATATTGTCACAATTATGACTCAACTTTAATAGTTTCAACCAGAAACTGTTTAGGATCCAACAGACAAGAGAGTCAACTACATTTCATAATATTAGCCCATTTAAGAGTATTTTTCAAAGTGTGTTCTGTGGATGTTAATAGGTGATACTGTTCCAGAAGTTCTGTGGCAAACTAATCCAGGACTTCTCAGAACCTTTAATATATGTTTCATATACATTTACATTTGTTTCATATACATTTACATTTCAGGCCTCTGAAAGGCAGAATCCTCAAATTTATTTATCCATGGAAGCTTTTTTTCCCCTCAGAGCAACTCACAGGACTACTTTGGGAAACACTGGCTAAGTGTTCCTAAGATCTCATGAAACCCCTTAGGGAAGTTTTATCCCAAACAGACCCAGATCATGTTTGTGTTAGAAACAAAAATTTCATCAACAGTTTAAGAAACTACTTACATGTGCCACTATTCGTTAGTTACATATGAAAAACTCAGTTCAACAAGCGTAAGCAAACAAAAGCGTGTACCAGCCGATGTCACTGGAGCCCGGGCTGGCTGGGTCTCCTTCCATCTCTAGCTCTGCTTCCTCCTCCTGTTAACCTAGTTCTCAGGAGGAAATGACATCCTTGTGGTTTCAAAGCTGCTCAGGCACGTGGCCACCTTTGAACCAGGGATTTTGATCGGGGGACTCTCATTGGCCCGGCCCCGTTGGGTTCCTTGTCCCCTGGCCCCCACGGGAGTGAGGATGGCGCCATTGTGGAGAGCACCACCAGGACCACGTGGAGTTAGGGAGAGACTGTCCCCCTAAGAAAAACATAGGACCACTGCAAGGCCCAACCACCTCTCCCATTAGAAGTTTTTCAGTCAGGCACAATTTCAAAAGTCAGCTTAGGGTGGAGACAAAGTTTGCAGGAAAGGTGTCCCAGAAACATCCACATACCACCTACATATAGTAATACCCATGGCCAGTGTCATAATCAAGGGCCTTTTCTTACTTTGCTTCTGAAGCTGGTTTATTTCTGGTGCTCCAAACACAGGACTCTCATTAAAATCCACCAGTATGTGCACAGATGCCTTGTGATTTTCCAGCTTTCATGGATTTTAAGGCCAGATGAGAAACATTTACAACATCCAGTTGTTCCTAGAGAGGTTAGCAAATGAAATAGAAAGCTGGGGATGACTGATGATTCTCAATCGTGAAGCTGTGTTTGGTACCGAAATGCTCCTAAAACTCACCCGCTCTGAACTACTTTGGGTTAGGGTCCCTTCCTGTCACCCATCCCTCACCACTCCCCATGGGGAGATCAGTTGCAGGAGAGGAATTCAAAGGGCTCATTCAGGATCATTGAAGAGAGGCTGTTTTTCCGAATCATGATCCCTAGTAATGACTATTGGCTTCCACATATCTATGATTGCTTCTTAAGATTTAAGAATTACTTCTACCCAACCTAAATGGTGATACCTACCTAAAATACTTTAAAAAAAAAAAAAGCCTTTTATTTTCTTCTATAGACTTTCCTGTGTATTTTAAATGAACACACTTTTATAATCACAAAACAATGCATGTTATTTAGAATAAAGCAAAGTCACCATTGATTTTTTTTAAACTTTTAAAACACAATTCAAAATACCACCGCAGTTTCACTATAGGGAAAACTCACATTTTGAATGTTCTTCCAGGACAGAATAAAAATTTCCTAGTGACATCTGGTTAGCCCTGGGGTCTCACGGAGGACAACCCAGGCAGCTGTCGTGTGGGAAAAGTCCCCTGAGGAAAGCCCAGAGGTTCTGGCTTTGGCTGCATCTGAGAATCACCTGGTGGGGAGCTTTGACAATTCTCAGCGCTCAAACACACCCCAAACCAATTGGGCCCAGGCATGAGTATTTCTGAGAGTTCCCAGGTGCTCCCCGGATGCAGCCACGCTGAAGAACCACCACACTGAGTAAGTTACCTTCCATTTTCCTCCTTCACAAATGCTCTAGGTTTCAGGCGGCCCCTTTGTGTGGATTCCGGGGGCCTTCTGTACACACAGCACTGTTGAGGGTCTCAGGCCTCACTGCTCCGAACAGGAAAGACTCGTGATTAGCACAGGGCCCTGTCAAGGTGAACACATCCTTCTCAGTGCAGGCCTGGCTGAACCCATCCTCCTCCACTAACTGTCTCATCTCCTTTCTTGGGCCTCCCACAGGAGCTACAATGATAGCTGTTTCCTGGATTCCTCCCTCTATCCAGAACTAGCTGATGTCCAGTGGTACGGGCAGGAAAAAGCCAAGCCCGGGACCCTCGTGTGAGCCAGCCCGGCCTAATCTGACCGCCTCAACGCCATTCTGAGATCACCTCACTGCCTCTCATTTGCCTTACCCAGACGCACCGTCACCCTGCACCAGCTTCGGCCCTCAGCACTTTTTTTCTCCTGTCTCCGCATTCCCTCCCTCTTGAAAACCTGACTGAGGAGACATTCTGGAAGGTTCCGGTCCCACTGTGTGTCCCCTGGCGCTCTTGCCCATAGAGAGCCATACACCAATCCTCAATGGCACCTTGGTGGCTTCCCTCTGCCATGACAGCCCCTAGGCCAGGAACCGTCAGGGGGGCCAGCCGGCATCCAATTCCTGCGGATAAGTAGCATTGGGAGAGAACGGGAAAGGGGACTTGAGTTACAGGGTGACCCAGAAAGACGATTCAGCTGTGTCCAGCCTGCCATCCATACGTAGGCCAACCAAGCACTTCATGAAGAGGAGGCCTCGTGGCATATTCAGTTTACACCTGAAATATTCCTTGATGGGACAGCTTGTGGGGATGGCTATGGGGGAAGGGGAGGTTGAGAAAGGAAGTTCTCGACACCAGAAATGCATCGGAGGACCACAATCAGTTCTATGCTGCCAAAGATTACAAATAAATAAAAACATAAAAAATTCAGAGGGGCCAAGAGGAAGACATTCTTTCTGCAAGGAAATTTCTTTTAAATTGTGAACTGCTACTACACACAAGTGAAAGTCAACCCTATGTAAACTGGTGTCCTCTCTCTAGCCCTCTCCCTTACTGGCCCACTTCTCTCTCCGTAGAGAGCCTGAAAAACTGCCCCAATGCCACGGTAAAGGCGAGGAAGTCTTGGCTGGCGTTGCTGACTCACAGTCGCCATCCATCTGGACACAAAGAGAGACCTGTGGGAGTCGTAGAGGGTACTGTTAGCCCCGGTCCATGCAGGGGGTTCAGCCGAGCCCAAGACTCAAAGCTGCTTTCCTTTCAGGATTTGTAGTAACATAAGGTGATAATGGCCAAAAGTGGTTCTCTCTCATTAAACCAACCAGTAAAAGCGTATCCTATTTTTTTGCACAAGGTGTTTCATTTTCGTTTTTATGGGAAACCAAGGGAAAAGCACATTGCGATCCATTCAGTGTTTAACTGTCGTGGCTCATTTTCTGTTCGTTAGCACTTGTGTGACAAAAGAGCTCAGATCCGACTTCTCCTATGTGTCACTTATTCCAAGAACCCAACTATGCCCTTAGGTAGAAAGATTTGACTCATGTGTCTACTAGCCAACAGGCAGAGCAGGGTTGAAAAAAATATCAGCTCCCAAAGGGCCCATGTGTCTACATCATCAGTTACTGTCATGCACCACATTTGTGTGCAGATACCAAAAGAGGAGGAAAGAAGAAAAAAATTAATGTGTGGGAGCTGCACGTTTACATGTTTTGAGCTATGCTTCAAACACAACTGGAAAGCCATCAATCTTCAAAGGCCTCAAAAATACTTTTATAGTAACAAGTGCACAACTTTAGTTGGGTTATTCAAGATGGCACAAAAAGGTTTCCGCAGAGGTGGTATGCTGTGCTTTTGGCGCAAGTGGTGGGGGGATGGGGGTGGGGGTGGAATTTTTTTCTCACTCTAATGAGTTCCTATTGGAAAAGCATTGACAGCCAGGGACAGGAGCCAGGGTGGGGGTAGTTTTGTGGGAAAGCAGAACTGAAGTTAGCTTAAGCATAAAAACAAAGAAAAATCTTCGCTTTTCACGTATGTGGAATCCAAGAATAACCATAGGCTCTACCAGACCAGGAGGGTAAGGATGGACACTAAAATGAAACAAATACCAAGGTATTCCTTCTGCTGCAGCCTGGAGACCACCGAGAGTCGAGCTGGGGCACACACACCTGGCTGGGACCCGGCAGGGACAAGGCGGGCCGTGGCCTCCTCCACCAAGTCTCTCTAGACAATTCAGGGCCTGCTTTCCCCAGCTCCATGCATGGCTGGACTGGTGATTCCAGGGTGCAGAAGGGATTCATATTCCCAGAACGCTTTAAGTGTACACCTGCAGGATAAAGAGAAACCAGTTACATTATTAAATGATTCTAGGGATTCACTGGGGGATATTTTTGTTGCTTTTACTTTCATGGTTAGAGCTACAAAGAACAGTGATTTTTTTTTTTTTCTCCCTTCCCCATTCAGAAACATTATACATTGGGCCATTTTTCTTTCTCCCAAAGAAGATTCATGAATAGTCAGACTGAACTGTGTGCAACAGGAAAAGTCAAAAGGGAAAAGGAAGCTGATGAGGTTACATGGTTACAGGTTCTACATCATGCAGAGTAGCTTGAAATCTAGTCTGGAGAAAACTGGATCAAGATTCTAGCCCACTGGAGTTGCAAGGAATGAGAGGCAAAAATTCTAAAGATTTGGGTTATATTTTCAACTTGGGGGACAGAGAGAAATGGAGAGCAGGAATTACAGTTCCAACAAACATCATGATAGTCTGGTAGTCAAGACAGAGATTAAGTAAAACAGGTTTTACTGTTTAGCTGAGTTCAGTTAATACAAAATGTACATAAAACGTTAGTCCTTTGAGACTGACATGATTAATCATCAGTGTGGTGGGAAATGATGTAGTTATTGTACACAAGCACTTGCAAACTCTTTATCCCTATTTCTTTAAAACAAAATAAGGTGAAATACGAAGTCCTTGGTCTGATATAAAGCCCCTATTGGATTCTTCGGATGCGTAAAAGAAATTGCCTGTTTCAGCCAGAAGACTGGTGAAAACACATACATCAGACTATGTTGTGAGCCAGGTTGATTTTTTATTTTATTATATGCAGGTGAGTGTTGAAACTGTTAAAATTCCAATTTGTTTTCATTCAGTATTAGTTTAGTTCTAAATATAGCAAACCCCATCCAGGTGCTATCAGATGACCAGTTACTGCTTAGTTAACTAGGTGTAAAGTTTTACATATACATTAATGTCAATAGTTTATTACAAGTTGTGTAAAATGGACTCTAGTTTAATAATGGGGGAAAAAAAGATTAGGTTGCTCCTGAAACTGACTGTAGAGCATGTAAAATGATTTTACTGGATTCTGTTCAACTGTAATCAATGAAAAAGATGTACGTTGTAGACAAAGTTGCAGAATTAAAAAAAGAAATCTGCTTTTAATTTATTCTTTTTGTATTAAGAATTTGTATAGTACCTTTACATTTTGCAAAACAGTGTTGTCAACACTTATTAAAGCATTTTCAAAATGAAAAGATCCCAGCTGCCTCCTGGAGATTTTGTTTCTTTGTCTGTCAGCGATAAATGCTTGCGTGTGCACTGGGAATCTGTAATTCAGGTGCTTGTGTCCTCAGTGGGCTCCTTTATTAAAGTCAATCTATAGATGGCATTTTTATGAGCTTGCTAGATGATACAGAGAAGCTTGGTTTGTTCAGCTGAGGTGAATTCCCTCTTATTCTAGTTTCCTTTTGTTAACTGTGCAAGATAATATTGTCTAAATTATGTATTCCTGCTACTACAAAAAAGGACTTGAGATTAGAGGTCAATCTTTATGAGGATACTATCTCAGCCTTTGCATCACTATTCACTGCAAACGGCTCCCTGTGTGTAATATGTGCCAGCATGTGTACTGTCCCTGCAAGACAGTCCACGGCAGGAGCAATGAAGGAAGCTAGGCTTTGAGGGATCGTCTTTAGTCTCTCCATGTTGCCCCTCGTTCCATGTAGGATGCAGAGGGTCACTCACACAGGCTGCTTAGGCTCTCTGTGACTACCATTAATCCTCTGTGCTCACACTGCAGCTCAAACCCTGCCACTGACTCTCTAAATCACATCACGAGAGCCAAGCGCCTATGGGGACTGCAAGTACAAAGAGTCCCTGACTTACAGATGAAATGGTGACTGACTGACTTGAGTAGTGACTGCTGCAATCGAATCCCTGGCCCCCTAACTTAATAGGCATCTCCTCCTAGCAAAACTGGAAGTCTGGCCTCCAATAGCATCCCTGGATGAAAAAACTCCTGGATGGGAAGCCTTACAGAAGAAGCCTTGGCCACTAGAGCCAGTTGATGCTGCCGAAAAGGAAAACAATCCACTGAGAATCACATCTGGAAGTGAGCCCATCGAGAGAGTGTTCTCTACTTCCTACACCCTAAAAACTGCCCGTGGGAGAGCCTGAAGCCTCCTCTCCCTGGGGAAGCAACCAGGCCATCTCAAAATCATCTACACTTGAAAAAAGACAAAGGGCCCTCACGTAAGTCTTTTACATGTAAATATGTCACAGCTCAGGAAATTAGCGTATTATCTTCTCATTAAGCTCTACCACATGAAAGCAACTGGTAGGAAGATCCTCTTCCCATTTCTTTCCCACTGCTTCCTACTTTTCACCTCTTCATCTATCAATCTGTTTATCTATCTACCCTTTCATTGTGCCAAAAAAGGTGATTCCGAACATTTAATTATTAGTGAACACCCCACTCCTGGTAGAAAGTATTACAAACAGCCAGCTCTTTATTTTCCCAGGATACCATTTCAAAAAGGCTCTATGTAAAACTCTCTAAAAAGAGGAATATGAAGTCACCACTGATGAGGGCCAGCAGGCAGACAATGGGTCTCCAACAAAGTCATTTCACTGCACATTTGGTGCAGAGTTCCAGTTCTTAAAAGCTTACTCTCATGGACGAGACAAACAGGCACACAACCACATTTATGGGGAAAGGAGGACACCAGCATTAAACAGGAGGAAGAGATTAAAATTATTCCCAAGGATAAGAGATCAACAGGGCATCTCTCATTGGTTACCTGAGTTGAGTGGTCAGAGATGGCAGAGACAAAGTAGAAGAGCTGCAGAGGTATAACCTTTATGCCTTGCACAAAGTCATGCTCCCAGCAAAGTCGATACGTACTCCAGCAAAGCTGAAGAACCTGCACTGCATTCACAAGAATAAAACAGTGTGGAGAGTAATTTCAAGAGCCCATAGGATTATAATGGCACCAAGATTGATTTTTTAAATCAGAAACCCATTTCTATCTTCATAAACTTTTATCCCCACGAGCTAATTGTTTTCTCCTTCATTTATCCATTTTCTCTCAAACCCACTCCAATTATGCTTTCACCCCTCCCCACTCTACTAAACCCACTCTTGCCAAGGTCAACGATGACTCCCTGCAATGCCAAATCCAATGGTTAATTCTCTGTTCTCATCTAATATCACTTGCCAGCCACACTTTGGAGTGTGAAGAAGTGGGACACTTCATTGAAACACTTTCTTCACTGGGATGTCAGGATGCCACATTGTCCTGGTTTTCCACCTGGTATCGTAGTCCAGGGCTCTCCTTTTCAATCTCCTTGGTAGTTTTTCTTCCCTGGCTTCTTGGCATTGGTGTCCCCGGGCTCAATCCTTAGACTCCTTCCCTTTATTATTGACAATTATTCCTTAAAGTTCCCATCTACTCTCATGGCTTTAAATGCCATCTTTATGCTGATGAGACCGATATTTATCCCTATATCCTAGACCTCCTCTCTAAAAGTTGTACATTCCACTGCCTACACAATATCCCCACGTGGATGTCCAATGTGCTAACATGTCCTGAACTAAACTCTTGACTGTCCCCTCCAAACCTCACCAATGAATGGCCCTCCCCAGCTCAGTTACAGGCAACTCCAGGCCTTCCAGTGTTCAGGCCAAAAATATGGGAATCATCCAAGCTTTCTTTTTCATCAGCTTTCCTTTCCTCACACCTCACATCTGCACAAACAAAACAGATGCAAATTCCCTGCCCTTATAAGACTTAATTACACTGGAAGTAGAGGGGGCCAACAGAAAGTAAATTAGATAACATAATAGATAAGAAAGCAGGATAGTGGAAGATTTAGCCTATGACAGAAAGAGGAACAGCTTTTTCTCCAAATCAAGTAAGACAAGATGCTGGTAGGTTTGGAGGTAGAAAGAGGCCTTAAGATTGCCTCCATATTCAAGCTGTATGAGAAGGGTAGGTTAGGCCACCCTCCAAGTGAGATAAAAAGGAGGCAGCAGGGTAGGATCAGGATAGAGCAGAGGCATCAGGAGAGCTATGGCAGGGAGGATCCAGCTGACATTGGATGCTTAGATTGTGAATTTCCTCCAGGGCAGCTACTATCATGTCAGAGCATGGGAGGAGAGAGGTTGGAATGACTCTGGCTTGGGGTTGTCAGCGGGTGTGGCAGGACAACAAAAACATGTGAGAGTAAAAGGGACTGGAAGGTGACTGAAATGATGGTAATGGGATCCAGACTGACTAAAAAGAAAAGGGAAGCTGAGAAGGTGCTATTACGTAGGAGAAAACAGACTGATTGGACATAGGTCTTGAGGAGACTGAGGAACAGCAGGGTAGGAATGAAGGAGGGAGCAAAGCAAGGTCTTCATGACCAGGGTGTAGGTAAAACATCAGTTTCCCCTAATCTCGCAGCTATCCCCACGGGGGTGAATCACATCATCTAGGGAGGGATCCCTATGTTGTATTGAGGAAAGCTAGTGAAAAATCCACCTGAGCTTGGGATTGCATAGAAGAGGACCTGGGTCTCATGGCTCTTTTCCAGGAGCTGAAAACCTGGTTGCCTATTATATCTCGGACCAAGACCATAGCAATTATTCTAAGTGAGATGATTGAACAAACAACTGTCAACCAGATAGTGAAGAGATAGGCAAAAAGGGGACTCTCAGGTATCACAGAGAGAACTGCAATAGGAAGCCACCACGCTTAGGGCTGGGAACCAGAGGCAAGGCTGGGATCATTAAAATGTGGAAGCTTTTCCAGGAGCTGGGAGTGAAACCTCTCAGGCATGGACACCACTCTCCTGGTAACTGGTACTTCAGAAATGTGGGGACTCCACAGAGCTCGGATTCAAACCTCTGAAGAGGGGCCACCGGCTGACGGTGCGGTGATCTTTGAGTGGAGAGATGAAGCTGGTTCTACAAGTGTGGAAAACCGCACCCTGGAACCCACTATTCCTTCAGGAGTGAACAGCCACTGCTCAGCTTCTGGAAAACCACGGCTGTGCCATCGTTGTTAGAAACAGAAAGCAAATAGAAGGGGGGAGCTCCCTTCTTCCCGCCTCCACGTTCCAGTCTCTCGTGTCCAATCCTGGTATACCCTAACAAAAAGCTCTCCAGCAAAGGAAAGATGTGGTTTGCAGAGTCTCTCATGACAAAGCAGAGTATGAAGATGTGTCTGGAGCTGAGACAACAGCCTCACAACCAGCGCCCCTACTGACCAGAAATTGGACCTTTATCCTGAGTCCTGGCTAGAAATTCCTAATCAAAGGATGAACTAACAGGTTCTAAAATCTCAAAGAGACCTCTAAAATCTACGCTATAATATTTAAGACAAACTAATTTTTAGCTTTTTAATTTTTAAAAAACTCTATAAAGGACAAAAACACAAGCACTTTTTTTTTTTGGCCCATGTTAGTGTAACGTGAGTTGCCATCTCAGACAGAACTGTAGTAATAACAAGTCAAAGCATATCAAGGTGCTTTTCCCAAAATGATGAAACCACAATCATGTATTTTCTCAAGTATCTTTCACATCTATAACAGATACTCAGAAGAGAGTTTAATTCTCTCAAAGTCTCTTCTTACTCTGATGGAGATTTGGAGAGAACACAAGAGGAATCAGAGCTAAATGCTTTTGTCCAATAAATTGAGTGATTCAGAATCTTGATGACAGGGCAGAAGAACTCGGCATCTGTTCCAGTACCTGGTTGTCCTTGAGGTGCTTTTAACATCAGTTCCATCTGTGGCTTTTCTGTAACTGAAATCACAATGTACCAACATCCACAGAACCACTTCAAGTAAATGCTCTCATATCTATTTTATCTTAGGAGGACGTGGCAAAGTCCGATTTTATTCCAGTCAAAATGAACAAAGACCTCAGCAACATGGCACACTTGCCACAAGTCACTTGATGATTTTGAAGGTCAAGAAGTTTGAGTAATGCATGTATTGCTTGGAGACTGAGTTGAGCAGAATATAATGGAAACCCAACTTACCCAATACTGTTCTCATATAACATGAGGCCCAGAGGAAGGCAGCTGTGATGGTTAATTTTGTGTCAACTTCACTGGGGAAGACGGTACCCAAATATTTGGTTAAACATCATTCCAAACGTATCTGTGAGGGTGTTTTTGGATGAGATTAACATTTGAATTGGTAGACCGAGTAAACACATGGCCCTTCTCAGTGCATATGGGCATCATTCAATCCACTGGTGGCCTGAATAGATCAAAAAGATGGGGTAAAGGAGAATTAGCTCTCTCTACGCTCCAGTCCACCTGCAGACTGGAATTACACCATCAGCTCTCCTGGTTCTCAGGCCTTTGGACTTAGACTAGAATTTACACCATTGACTCTCTTGGTTCTCAGGCCTTTGGATTCAGACGGGAGCTACACCACCAGCTTTCCTGGGTCTCCAGCTTGCGGGGTACAGATCACTGGACTTAGCCTCCATAACTGTATCAACCAATTCCTTATAATAAATCTCTCTCCCTCCCCCGCAACAACTTTCTCTTTCTCCCTATCTCCTATCTCTTCTGTTTTTCTGTAGAACCTTAAAAAAGCAGTTCATGTTTTATACAAAATGATTTCATGATGCCATAAAAAAAAAAAAAAGAAAAGCCAAGCTTTATCTTCTGCTCTGCCATCTTTAGCACATCTTCATTGTCAAGATTGCAGGATGGCCACCAAGCATCTACGCATCATGATCACAGGCAAAGGACAAAATATGTATATCAGCTAAGTCTGTCTCTTTCTCTTAGTAAAGCAACAGGTTTCCAGGCAGTCCCACTCACCCACAGACTTCTATCCGTATCTTCTTCGCAGGACCATGTCACACGAACAACCCTAACTGCAAAAGGTCCTGGGAGGACAAGTTGTTTTAACTGTGCACATTACAGTTCTAAACAAATTAGGGCTCTGTTAGTAGAGAAGGAGAGAGAATGAACATTGCGTAAGTAACTAGTAGTGTCTACACCACACATATATGGCACATGAACTTGCATATCAAAAGAAGCAAAACAAAAACAGCCATATCTCAAATGAAATAATCCAATACAACAGTTAACAAAAAAGTGCAAACATTCACATAATTTCCTCTTCTCACAAATCTTACACTCTTAAACATGCCACTATGATGACATCATTAAACAAGAGGAAGAATTGTTATTTAAGCTTGACATATGATTTTTATAAAATCTATCGGGCAAAGATAGTTGGCAAAGGTTATGTCAATATCTGAGTCAGTCATAAGATTATTTCTCCAATGCATAAAAAGTAACCTGGCACAAAGGGTGGCCACCAAGTGGGAGGCTTATTTGCAATACAGATATCTAGCCAGAATACAGAAAGTACTATAAATCAGTGAGAAAAAAGCAGGCAATTCAGTAGAGGAAAAATGGACAAAAGCAAGCATTGAACAGGAGCTTCACAAAAGATAACATCCAAATGGCCATTAAACATACGAAAAAAGGTACTCAACTATATTAGCCATTAGAGAAATGCAAATTAAAGCCACAACGTGATACCATTATGACTACCAGAAGGGCTAAAATGAAAATGACAGAGGATATATCAAGTGTGGCAAGGAGGCAGAGTAACTGGAACTCTCAACTCCTGCTGTGGGAATGTGTTAACTGGTATAAGGTTTTCCTTTGGAAAACTCTTTGACAATAACTCTAATAGCCAAGTTATTAGAGTTACATACATACCCTATGTCCCAGAAATTTCATACCTTGGTATATATTCTTGTGAATATAAATAGAGAAATGTATATTCACCAAGAAACACATATAAAACATCCATGCAAAAACCAGGAACAACTCACATGTCCATCATCAGTAGAATAAATTGTGAGACACAGCATCAAGACTGAAAAACCACAACTACACACATTGGGGATGAGTAAGTATCAGAACCCCTAAGCTGAGCCAAAGAAGTCAAGCACATACTGTTTGATTCCATTTATAAACAGGCAAATTGTTAAACACAGGCAAACGGGGTTCTTTTTTGGAATGACGAAAGTGTTCTAAGACTGTGGTGATGGTTGTGTAACTGTGAATATACTGACAACCTTTGTACACTTTAAATGGGTACAACTGATGGTATGTGAATTACACGTCGATATTTTTTTAAAATTATGATGTTAGAAATTAGGACCATGGCTATGACTAGAAGAGGACATGAAGAGATTTCTGGGGAGTTAATAACAATTACGTTTTCTGATTGGGGCGCTAGTTACTTTACTTTGTGAAATGTTTACTTTGTGAAAAACCTATCATGATGTGATACTCTAGTAATTTTTCTGTATGTATGTTACACTGCCAATAAGAAAATTTACATTAAAAGAAATGTAATTTAGCACTGAGTCTTAGGAAATAATTTTCAAAGGGCCAAACCACTGTCCTCTCAACAGACACTTGACGCATAACACTAGACTCCTTGCAACTATTCTTGCCCCAAACCTATCTCATACTTAATTAATTTATTACTTATTTTTGAGACAGGGTCTCACTCTGTCACCCAGGCTGGAACGCAGCAGTGTGATCACTGCTCACTATAGCCTCGACCTCCTGGGCTCACACAATCCTTCCACCTCAACCCAAGTAGCTGGGACTACACATGCGCGCCACCACACCTGGCTAATTTTTGTATTTTTTGTAGAGATGAGGTCTCACCATGTTGCCCAGGCTGGCCTCAAACTCCTGAGCTCAAGTGATCTGCCCGCCTTGGCTTCGCAGAGTGCTGGCATTACAGGCGTGAGCCACCACACCTAGCCAAACCTATCTCGTACTTTAACTGACCTCCCATTTATTTTGTAATACCTTGTTTAATCTTGCTTTATCCAACAATGTGCAACCAGCCCAAGGTGATCAGCTATACATACTGCCAATTTTCTAACAGATGGCTTACAAGTTTCTTTTCTCGGTTCTTCTATGGATGTCTCCTCATTTTAAACTTAAGAATTACATATTACGGCAGAAGTATTTAGCATTCTGAAGTACTGTAGGTTCTATAATCTGCTAAATTTCACACTAACAATGAGAGCCAAGTGTTATCTCCATATTAAAAAAAATCAAAAAAGAACTATAGTCCTTTTGTCCTAGATTCATCTAACAGGTCATTTCCTTCTTTAATTCTACTGATAATTGCTTTAATCGGTGGTTTTCCAAACAACTCCATTAAAAAGTGGGCAAAGGACACGAACAGACACTTCACAAAAGAAGACATACATGCAGCCAACAAACACAAGAAGAAAAGCTCAACATCACTGATCATTAGAGAAATGCAAATCAAAACCTCAATAAGCTACTATCCCACACCAGTCAGAATGGCTATTATCAAAAAATTAAAAAATAACAGATGCTGGTGAGGTTGTAGAGAAAAAAGGAACGCTTTTATACTATTGGTGGGACTGTAAATTAGTTCAACCATTGTTGAAGACAGTGTGGCAATTCTTCAAAGAACTAGAGACAGTAATAACATTCAATCCAACAATCCCATTCCTGGGTATATAACCAAAGGAATATAAATCATTCTATTATAAAGACACACTCACATGTATGTTCACTGTGACACAATTCACAATAGCAAAGACATGGAATCAACCCAAATGCCCACCAATGATAGCCTGGATAAAGAAAATGTGGTACATATACACTATGGAATACTACACAGCCATACAAAGAAATGAGATCATGTCCTCTGCAGGGACATGGATGGAGCTGGAGGCCATTATCCTTATCAAACTAACACAGAAACAGCAAAGCAAATATCACATGTTCTCACTTGTAAGTAGGAGCTGAACAATGAGAACACATGGACACACAGGGGTAACAACACACACTGGGGCCTGTTGGAGGATGGCGGGTGGGAGGAGGGAGAGGATCAGGAAGAATAGCTAGTGGATGCCGGGCTTAATATCTGGGTGATAGGATGATGTGTGCAGCAAACCACCATGACACATGTTCACCTATGCAACAAACCTGCACATCCTGCACATATACCCCTGAAATTAACATAAAAGTTTGAAATTAAAAAAAAAAAATCAGTGGTTTTCAAACTGCTGACCACCATACATTAATGAGTTGTCAACCAATTTTGAGGATAACCACCAGCATATTTTTAAAAAGAAACACAACAGATTAGAAAACATAAGAATGTGCCTTGCACATGGTACGGCCAGTGACTTTGTTTCAGGTAGACGTGCCTGTGTACATGTAATACTGGGTCTCCATGCACTTGTTTTGAGTTGTGGTCCAAAAGTTTCAAATTCTACAGCTTTTACACTTCTACTTCCCAGGATGGCCAAACTTAGAAAGGCAGGCACAGACTGCACAGACTGCAATGCTCATGGTTCCTAACATCTCCTAAGTCTGAAAGGAAAAGCAGTTGACCACAAAGGCAATTTAGTTTTGGCAAGTTGTAAAACTGTGAGTTGAGAAAGGCCAGGACAGCGGATTGCACGAGTGACTCTTGACTGTCCCGGCCTGAAGCTCAGTGAAAGAGTCTGAGATCACCAAAAGGCAACTCGAAACTTCTCAGCTGCTCTCATTGGTAAAATGATGTGTTAAGCTTGAACACTGTGAGAAAAAGTTGAGGAAGTTCGTGCTTACAGAGAGGGAAGAAGAGACTCAACGGAAGTGGCCTAGTGAGAGTGACCAGCAGAGGCAACACAAGGATTCATTTAAGCAAGTTGTATAAAGTTTACAATGGGGGAAAAATAAATAATCAATGCTCTCATGATAAATTGTTCTGATCAATGTAAAAATACATTCTTTTTTTAAATGAGCATGTTTCCAATATTCTGAATGGGGTCAGCTCACACCATAGCTGCGTGGCTGGCCACACTGCCCTCCCTAGCTATTCCACACCACCAGAAATTATTTTTAAATTTCAAATGATTTTAAAGTTACTGTTAACCATTAAAGGACTAGCGTGTGGTTATAGTTCAGCCAATGGAACTGCAGAGTCTGTGATGAAAACCAGTTGCCATAACAGTGTTCCCATAGCAACCCTCTGGGGACTGACGCTGGCTCTTGCGCACTGGACAGCTGGAAGCTCTTACATCAATATACCGTGAGAAAGTGCTTTTCGGCTCAAGACTCCCAATATGACACCATACCATAGATTGCTATGGGATAAACTTATTCTTTAGGGGCTTCGTGGGAGTATACTGGGGGAAGGAGGAGGCACAATCCATTAAGTCGTGTTCTACCAGACATGCAGACAAAGGAAAGAGGCAGAGCTCAGCTTAATGCTCCCTTTCATTGAAACTGCCCCACTTCGTTCTACCATCCTTCTGTGTGAAGCATTAACCTCATGGGGTGGGGCAGGGTAGGGCGGGTACAAAGGTGAGCACATGTGGCTGAAAAGCAGCCAATGATATGAATCCCCAAATTCAAATCTATCAAAGATTTGGAAACACTGGTGTTTTCCAACCTGCTTTCTTTCCGGATACATTATTACTTTCTTTCCAACAAAAAGGTGGTTGCATTTCCAAGTTATTTACTGAGATCAAACCCTAGAGTGCTCTGAAGTGCTGGAGTAGGTCAGGAAATCACCAGAAGGCAGAACTTAGCATTAAAAGTCATACTGCTATCAAGCCTGTTTCCTAGTCCTCTGAGTTCTCACTGAGCGCTCTGGGCCCACAGCAGATCACTAAGTTCCATTCTTAGCGACAGCTGCCTGCCTAGCTCTGGTCTCTCAGGACCGCTCCCTTCCTCCTACGAGATTCGGACTGTCCTCTGTCTCTTTCCACGTGTCAATTATTTTTGGCCTCAGCTTTACTTTCCTAATTGTCCCCCAAAGACTGAAATCACAGCCACAACCTCCAGATTGCTGCAGGCTCTATGCTGCAACACTGAAAAATACTGCTCTGTCTTTGCAGTTGGCAATGAGACTCCTAGGAAATGCACTATTTACTTCTGAAGGGAACTCAGTGTTTTATGAAATTTGAATTCAGAGACACAACTCTTAATGGATAGGAGTCTGGGGAGGAAGAATGGGAGGAATTTATCTAAGGACTGTGATTTTAAAAGGTATGTCTTCACTGTTTTATAAACAACTACAAACAGAAATACGTATCTGCTGAGCCAAATTTTCACGATTTGGAAATTGGGGAAGGGCATTTTTCTATATATCCTCATGTTATTTGCAGTCATTTGAAGATCTTTAATTTCAGGGAAATGGAAAACTTCTCTGAGGGGATCTACATCTTTGAATGTGCTTCCCTCGAATGGTCACAGCCCTGTGGAACAGGTTCCTTTTTTCTCTAAACCATCTACCACATTGACCAATTTTAGGAGGTACTGGTGTCACATGACAGTTTCTTTATATGGAACATTAACTAACTGCAAAACAGAAGACAACAAGAAATTAATGAACTACTCTACTGTGTGACCTGATGGTGAATACAGAAAAAGTAACTCGGAGAGTACTCATTCAACAATATTTATAAATAGGTCCTATATAAAAAATCTAAATTGCTGTCATATCTTACGAAAGTCTGTCTCTCACTTGCGCTGGTAAGTTACACTAAGCTCTAACTGATTTTTTTTTTGTCGGGGGGAGGGGACAGAATCTCACTCTGTTGCCCAGGCTGGAGTGCAGTGGCACGATCTCGGCTCACTGCAAGCTCTGCCTCCCGGGTTCACGCCATTCTCCCGCCTCAGCCTCCCAAGTAGCTGGGACTACAGGCACCCGCCACCATGCCCGGCTAATTTTTTGTATTTTTAGTAGAGACAGGGTTTCACAGTGTTAGCCAGAATGGTCTCTACCTCCTGACCTAGTGATCTGCCCATCTCGGCCTCCCAAAGTGCTGGGATTACAGGCGTGAGCCACCACGCCTGGCCCCCTCTAACTGATTTAATAACAAGAAAAGGTTTCCAAATGAGGGAGTGGGAGGCAGGGAACCCCAATTCAATTCCAGACAGTGGACCTCAGCCACTACCATGCATATAACCATCAGAAACGATCCTGTCTAGGCACAGCAGAAGAGCACAAGTGGCCAAAACTGGCTTTTGAACCTTCCCAAGAGGGACCAGAATAGACCGCTGTGAATCTACACCCCCCTACTTGGTGGCATCTAGCTTCCACCACATCCCCGGCCCTTCTCAATGCAGAACTGGCTGAAAGCAGGAACAGCCGCAGGGTTCAGATACAGTAAATGCTTAATCAACGTTTCCATGATTACTGCTGTTGCTGCTAACACCATCATTATTACTGTTATTGTTTTGTGAGGACACACTGCCCCTAAACACAGGGCTCCTGAAAGGGACTCTGGCTTCCCTCTAATGACAACAGTGACACAACAACTAATATTTACGAGCTCTTATTATTTGCCAGTGTGCTCAGCATTCTGCTTGAACACAAAAGTGATGCTACAAAGCATGGACTATTATTACCAACTACCATTTAAGACAACGAAGTTGAGGCTTAGAAAGATCCAGTTGCTTGCTAAAGTCATGCAGCGAGCAGGTGCGGAGCTGAGATGTGAAGCTGGAAGTTCTGCCTTTGGAGCCCCCGCTCTTACCGCTATCCAGCGCCACCACTCCACCTGCTCCGGGAGCATCCGCTCACACATGCTGCCATGTGAACAGAGGCCTCTCAGGTTCTAAAGCATAGTAACAGGTCACAGTGATATCTGAGTATGACATTGTGCAACATTAGAACGAGCCCTCACTGTGGAAAACCAAGGCCAGGACAGACTGTTGGGTGGGGACATCAGTACCAGCACCTTCCTCCTCTGTTGGCGGGTGTGGCTGGGAACACAGTCTGCCCAGGTCTACCAGCATCATCACAATTTCCCCACTCTCCCTGGCATCACAAACCACTGTCCCACCTTAACCTTGATGCACTGGGGTTATTCTGTTTTGAACTTAGTTTGCTATGATGTGCCATCTCTGTTTCTTCAAACTTCTATTTCCTATTAATTGTATCTGTCCTGAGAGATGACAAATACTAAAATTTACACTTCTTGGAAGATAAAAGCAAGCTGTGAAATGCAAGAAAAATAACATTTGAGTTATACCAGTAATAATATTTACATTCAAATTCTATTGCAAGACAGCAAAAGTTCAGCAACATTTAAGGACTATAAAGTTTCATTCAATGGTCCCATGTTTTTGAAATATATAAAAATATTTTACATAAATATTACATAAAAGACAATAGGCAAATTATAATATTTTACTGAAATAATTAAGTCCATCCTCAAATGTTTCTTTTCAATCATCTAACCACAACTTTCGGGTCAACTGAAAAAAAGGTCATTTTAAACCCCCTTCTGTTGTCTACGGATTTAAATTGTGAGGAAAAGTCTTTAAAACTTAATTTTGGACTAATTAAAATGAAAGCAAGAAAGAAAAATCAGCTTGCAGTCAGATATGAAATGAAGGCCAACACAGTTCTTAAAACCAGTCAAGAGTTACATCAGGTAGAACTCAGAGATTGGAAACTCCAGTTTTCTTCTTTCCTCATTCCTGTTGGTAATTCCAGAAGTCCACAGCCTGCTTCCATAAGTTTCTTATTGTTATTAACACACCATACACAGATCTCACAGTGCATTGTACTCCACACATTTGGATGGGTCTGTAGGAAAGTGTTTCTGGCAAATGGTCATTAACCTCTTCAATCCCTAAGAAAATAAGGAAAACAAAGGTTGGTTATGACATGGTTAAATTATTCTTAACTGCCTTCCTCTGAACCCGTATCAGTTTGTCAATGTCCCCATAAAATGCAGCAGACCCAAGCTAATTCACTCAGATGTATGCCTAGAGACATTTTTCCTGTGCACCTGCAGGTCCACACAAGAATGTTCATCACAGAACTGTTCACAATAACAAAACCGAAAAACTGGAAACAACCCAAATTTCCATCCATAGGAGGACATATGAAAAAAACTTTAGTGTGCTCACAAATGGGATATCTTACAGCAGTAAAAATCAATTAACTCTAGCTACATGTAACAATTCGGCCCGTCTCAACCAGGTTCCAATAGAGAATTAAGCTCTAACTGCCCAGCCTAAGGCATCCATTGTATGTAATGAGATAACTTCTCCCTTATGCATCTAAAATTTAGGAGACTATTTATGTATCATGTTTGGAGGACTGAGAAAATACACTCAAATTATTTTCTGTGTTCTGTGGTCAAGATGAGGGGCTCTGGTTGGGAAAGGCCGATGTATATGAATCTTAGAAGCAATGTCGAAAGTAAAAAGCAAGTGGCATGAAGTGTTACTACCTTCAGTGATACCCTTTTCATAAAATTCAAAAACAAGTAAAAAATGTATTGCTTAGAAATGCACATATAACATGGTGGAACTGTTTTTCAAAAAGAAAGGAAATGACAAACTTAAGTGCAAGGTAATGGTTACTTCTGGAGTATGGAAGGAAAATATCGTTTCAATGGTTTTCAGAATGTTCTAGTTCTTAAACTGGGAGTAAGGCTTTTAGACATTCATTTTATTACTTACTTTATAACTTGTGTTTTACATGTATTCTTCTGTATGCACCAAATATTACACAATAAAACCACTTTAATATGTCAGTACAAACTGAGTACTACATTCCAAGTGTGACCTGGCCATTCTTGCAGAATTCACTAGAAGTAGTCACTGCACTACTTTTGTTCTGTATCTTGGCAACTGTAACCAAGACCCTTAGCTGTTTTTAGACAACTACAATACACACACCTAATTCCCACTGATCTCACAAAATTCAAGTGCCTTTTGTCTCTACAGCAGTTTGGCCAGTTCTCCAGTGTATAACTTTATAGTTAGATTTTTTAAGCTGATGAAAACAACTATCACTATTCAATTTCATCCTGTCTCTTTCAACTCATTCTTCAGTCTGTGATCTTTCAGAATCCTTGGTCGACATTTAGCTTCAGTTATTCTTCTTAGCTTTCTCATCCACCACTCGGTAAACATGTCCTCTAAGTCATTATCCAAATACTCAATACCCTGCGCAAACAGGCCAGGGCAAGGGCAGAGACCTGAGACACACCACGATCGAGCTCTCTCCAAAACGATCTTGGGAAGAGTCTGTAACCAGCAATGAATCCTATTCACTGTGCAATTCATTAACGCACACATTTCCTTGTTTACAAGGAAAGACTTTGCCAAAGGTCTTACTGAAATCTATGTAACTTAACACCTGTTAAGCTCAATAAAATCACCAAAACAAACAAACAACACAAAAATCGCTGCAAAATCTCACTGGTCCCATAGTAAACAGACAACACAAATATTAATCACAGTCAGTATCCATGGGTTATGTGTCCATGGATTCAACCAACCCTGGTTAAAAAATATTCAGAAAAAAACGGCAACAAAAAAAGAATTAAAAATAATACAAATAAATATCATGTAATAACTATTTAAATAGCATTTACATTGTGTTGGGTATTGTAAGTAATCCAGAGATGATCTAAAGTATACAAGAGGATGCGCATAGATTATATGCAAATACTATGTCATTTTCTATCAGGGACTTGAGCATCCAGATTTTGGTATCTGCAGGGTCCTGGAACCAATCCCTGAGGATATTAAGGGACAACTGACATACTTCTATGAATGGAGCCATAATCTAACAGATTCCACATCAGAGAAACAAGACTGTGAAGTATTTAAAGTCCTTGGTGGATTCAAGGATTGCCCATATTATGAGATTTAGGAATTAGGGGTGTGGAGGGAGGTTATCTTTCAACTGATTCATAAGAAGGGCTTTTGCACACGTAATTCACTTGGCTCCTTTTTGTTGTTGTTGTTCCCTGTGTAATCAGGTATTTGCTTTGGGATAAAGACCATTCCATCACATAATCGAGCTTCTCCTGCTGTGAATTCTAATCATGTGTATGCAGAACTTTGATCGGTAGCCATGGAAATATAGATGATAGCACTAATTTGGCATCTTAAGGTTCCTGAAGGAATAGGTGAGAAGAGGGGCAAAGTCAGGCAAGAGAACACCCTGATGAAATACAAATAGCTTCACTCAGCAGCAGAGCATGGCAAGAATTGTTATGCACAAGTGGAAGGCAAACTGATGGTTTGCCTTGGAGGTGGTTTTCCCCATGTCAGAAGAATTGGAATCTTAGGTGTGTGCTCCTTACAGAAGACGTGTGTGATGCCTATTTATACTCACTAAGCAGATTCTATGATTTAAAAACATATACTAGTGTTCTCCCTGAAATCTTAGCTGCCAAGGGTTGTGAAACTCAATCGTTTTAGTCATAAGTAGTTACCACAGAGCGGTATGATAAATTTTTGTAAAAAAGATTTGAGAGTGCATGGCAGAGATAGGTGTGTAATCTCAGGACAGAATATCGTTATTTTCCAGATGGAAACAAATCTTTTCAATTAGACCCCTCAGGATTTCAGTTTCAAACTGCTTATGGATGCTTAAGCCAGTAAAACAATGAGCTGCTTAGCTTAGCTTATGGCAAGTGGCTTAAAAACTTGTGGTATTTTTAATTGGCTTTTTATTTATATAAAGGCAATACCCTTATCTAACAAATGTTTATTCAGTGCCTACTATACATACTGTTCTAGGCTCTGGAAATACAGTAGCGAAGAAGCCAGAAAAAATCCCACCCTCCTGAGATCGAATTGTGATAAGGGAAGACAGGCAAGAAACAAAATAAATTCATTAAAAAAAATTTTTCAACAATGCTAAGTGCTTTGGAGAAAATAAAGCAGGCAAGTGGGTTATGTGGACGTGTGGGGCAACCTGAAGGACTTTGGCTTGGACTCTGTGAACTAGGAAGCCCCTGCAGGGTTCTGAACAACAGAGCAACACGATCTGACTGTATGTGAACTGGATCAGTCTGGGGAATGCTGCAAAGAAACTGGAGAGGAGCAATAAGAGAAGCTCAGGGACCAGAGAGAAGACACTGGAATAATTCAGAGGAGAGGTGGTGGCTGGACCCAGTGGCAGCAAGGAAGGTGGTGAGAAGGGATCGGGCTCCAGACATACTTTGAATATAGAACCATCAAGCTTTGACATGGATAGGATATGGGTTGTGACAGGAAGAAAAAAGCCAAGGATAATTCCGGGTTTTGTGTGTACACTGTTTGAGGGGGAAAAAAAAAAATCACACAATTCTTGTACCAAATAATAGCAGTCCTCTACCTCACTCTTTCCAAATCCTAATTCCAGCTCTCCACAGGCAACCCTTTTCAAACGTTTTAAGTGTTTCCTCTGGCATGTATTGCCACATTTCTAAATACTATACTGACAGTGCTTGGTTTTTCCACCAGATATTAGTGATATCTCCTGACTTCCTACTATGAAGCAGAGGATATCTCACTCTTACACCACTGTCCACTGGCCCCACATATGCACACACACACCTAAAAAGCACTTTCTCCCCCATCCTCCCCAAACCACATTTTTAGTGAAATCAATATTCAGGGTTTTCCTTATAAAGGCTATACAAATATCGTTCAAAGCCAACCCACATAATGTATTATGATGATGACCTCTCATAAGTTTTTTTCCTCTTTTTGTTTTGTTTTTCTAATCCATTCTCCAACATGAGACTACCCTCGCATGCCCAAACATCACTCAGGATCTGATCAGACATGCCAGGGAATATAAGCTCTTCCATTTCTTCCTGGAGTCCTTCAACCATCTACTCTAACCTGGACCCACTTGTACTGCTACCATCCTGGAGCAGGACAACCCTGCAGCTCCAGCCTGGGGATTCCTCTCGCCTTGCTCTGTGCTGGATCTCAGCTCTTGGATCTTTTTGTTTGGGTGGAGGACATCCTCAGGTAGAGTCAAGACTGCCCTCATTCCAATCCCAATTCTACCACTGACTTGCCATGTGACCTTGAGAACTCACTTCTCTACGCCTCTTCCCCACTTACAAAACAGGGAAATGTCAGTGTCCATCTCATATTGTGGCTGTAAAGTACTGAAGGGAAGCACAGTAAGCACTACATAAGTGTCAGCTATGACGATAATGACTACAGAGAATGTGCGCATGGGAGATGTCATTAGCCTATATTTACCCTTCACTTGATAGTTCAGAAAGGAAGAGAATTCTGAGTTGGACACTATTTCCCTAGCTATTGCAAAGGTACTGCTCTACTGTCTTCTACCTTCTAGTGCTATTAGTGAGAAGTATGACAGTATTTTAATTCCTGCACCTTTGTAAGTGACCTTTTCTCTGAAGTCTTTGAAATCTTCTCTTTAGCTTTGGCCTTCCAACACTGCATTCTTTTGTGCCTTGATGTGAACTCTTCCTATTCATTTGCTCTGTGTTAAGTGAATTCTTTTCATTCTACAAACTCATGTCCTTCAGGTCTGGGACGTTTTCTTGCATTAATTCTTTATTTCCTATCTTCCCTTTTCTGTTGTAATGGCTATAAACGTTATACATTGACTCTTATTTTCTTACCTTTCCTGCTTTTCATATTTCATCTTCTAACCCACTAATGTAATTACTAAATTTTTGCTGATTTAAATTTCTGCTAATTTTTAAGAGTTCATTTTGATTCCCAAACTTTTTTATAGCCTAATGTTCTTATTTCATGGCTACAACGTTACCTAAGAATTTTTTTGTTTGTTTTGTTATCAGACCGGTCTGTCACCCAGGCTGGAGTGCAGTGGCACGATCCTAGCTCACTGCAGCCTCAAACTCCTGGGCTCAAGCAATCCTCCTACCTCAGCCTCCTGAATAGGCATGCACCACCACGTCCAGCTAAATTTTTTATTTTTTGTAGAGAAGGGATCTATTTTGCCCAGGCTGGTCTAGAACTCCTGGTCTCAAGCACCTCTCCCACCTCAGCCTCCTAAAGTGGTGGGATTACAGGCATGAGCCACCACGCTTGGCCTCTAAGGATATTAATTATCATTCTCATTGAAATTTTTTTCTGTTCTCTATAATTCTGTTTCTCTGAAGGTCTTTTTTTTCTGTGTGTTTTGGTCTCTGTTTTCATGTTGGAGACTTTCTCCAAATGTCTGATGAATCTTAGGTGAACATTCATGCTGATGAGTAACGCACTATAGAGCTGAATGGAAAAACTCCCTGAATAGGTGGGGCTTGCCCATAGGACAGCATTTTCAGACGACAGGGCAGCAAGCTGGTTTTTTCACTGAAGGAACACTTAAGTGTTAGTAACTCAGATGCTTTCTCTTGGGTCAGTTTCACAGAGCAGAATCCTCCAACTTACTAACTGAGGGTGAAAGCCTGGCTGCCAGCATCAGTGGAATCCAGGAACTAAAGGTCTCATTTGTCAATATTGTATATTCCACTCAATTTTCCTGTTTTCAGTATATCTTACCCTTCCTGAGCAGTACATATCCATCCAAAAGCAACCCGATTTTCTGCTAGAGTGGAAGGAGGGTGGGGAGCCCCACTTGGGCAGGCAATCTCTGGACTACTTATCCTAATTCTCAACCACTCCTTCTTTTCAGCCTTCTCCCATGGCCTGGCCTTTGAGAAGTGCCTAATATCCCCCATGTGCCCAGGTTTTCTAGTTTCTACAGTGGGAACCGTTTGGTTCCGTAATGACTGCCTCCCATACAATATTTAGCTATATTCATTTTTCAAATATCAATGTGTTTAGAGGAAAATGTTCTGCATTTAAAAGTCTAATTGGTGAGGCCAGGTGCGGTGGCTCACGCCTGTAATCCCAGCACTCTGGGAGGCCAAGGCAGGCAGATCACTTGAGGTCAGGAGTTCAAGACCAGCCTGGCCAACATGGCATACCATGTCACTACGAAAATACAAAAAAATTAGCCAGGCATGGTGGCACACACCCAGCTACTCAGGAGGCTGAGGCATGACAAGTTGTTGAACCTGGGGGGTGGAAGTTGCAGTGAGCCAAGATCGTGCCACTGCATTCCAGCCTGGGAGACGGAATGAGACCCTGTCTGAAATAAATAAATAAATATCTAATTGGTGAACTGTACACATAAAAATGATTAAGATGGTAAATTTTATGTTATGTATGTCACAATTTTTAAGTCTAAATGGAAGTAATACAGAATGTTCCAGATATGATATACAAATATCAGATACAGATATAGTTTGGTGTATCATAGCATGATATAGGATATATCCTGGATAATGAAAGTTCTTTATATCCAGAGAAATCAATAAACCATTAAAACAACCAACCTGCATCCACTAAAAAGATTAGCAATTTTTTTATTATTGCAGAAAACAAAAACTAAACCAAACCAAACCAAACCAAACTACAATGACAATTCTTTGCCTTGATTTGCCTCTTTAATATATCATTAGAACTTGAGGAAGATATTTTGTTTATAAGTAATCTTTATATTTAAGTATAAAGACATGTTGTTAAATCAATTATTTCTGTACCTTTTGCTAGTCTACACTATGAAACAAAGCCTTAAAGAGGAAAGCACAAATCCATTTAGTGGTACATCCTAAGAACGTGAAGAATAAAGAAACAAGATGAGTGACGTTTTCCACCCAGCTATTCAAAATTCTGTCATAAACTGCAAAAGTTCTGACATAATAATGCATTAATATGCAATACTTAAGTTAACGAATCCTAACTTCATACTATAGGAATGCTCATTTGACCTGAAATGTGATGTTCAAAAAATGTGTACTTAGTAAGTACATTTCTATCATTTCAACTAACATTTGTAGTCATGCATTAAAACACCAATACTTCAAACACCGTCTATGGGAACTTTTTTTTTTTCTTTTTTTGAGACGGCGTCTCGCGCTGTCACCCAAGCTGGAGTGCAGTGGCGCAATCTCGGCTCACTGCAACCTCCGCCTCCAGGGTTCATGCCATTCTCCTGCCTCAGCCTCCCGAGTAGCTGGGACTACAGGTGCCCGCCACTACACCTGGCTAATTTTTTGTATTTTTTTTAGTAGAGATGGGGTTTCACTGTGTTAGCCAGGATGGTCTCGATCTCCTGACCTCGTGATCTGCCCGCCTCGGCCTCCCAAAGTGCTGGGATTACAGGCGTGAGCCACCGTGCCCAGCCTGTGGGAACTCTTTACACACAAATATATTGTTAAAATTGAATTCATCCAAACAACCCATTCTAGACTTTTAAATTACTGATCTGGGTTCAGCCACTTGGGATGACAGCAGATAAGGGCAACTGTAGGCTGGTTCTAATAAGAAGCCCACTGTAAGTATTAAACATACAAAAACTTCAGTATCTGGAGGACTTATCAAAAAACTAAAGAAAACAGATAGCTTCAGACTAACTCAAACTGCCTGCATAGTTTATGGTAAGAAACAGACTCTGCTGCTCTTTTTACTTCTCTGTATTTTTGTTTTCTATACGAGAACAAGTTTCCAGTGCAAGGGTTTATTTCACAGAAAGTTACACCAAATTACAAACAACAACTCAAAAATTAAGTAAAAATGTACTCCAAATGACTAATTTGAGGGAAGATTTCATTTACGTGAGTACCAGGCTTTCACAATAGAGACTGGTCTGGCTTTTTTTCCAACCGTGTGGTTGAGAAATATAAGATGTAATACCCTACAGTAAAATGCCTCTTTACCATCAACTAAGCTGCCAGCTAGAAAGCAGCATGGCCCAGTTTAGATCAGCATTCCCCCAAATCTGTTTCCAAAACACGCTAGTGTTCTATGACATTAAAAGGTATTACTATGTAAAACATAAATACTAGCAGTATTTTTCTCTAAAAATGTACTCTTTTAATATGCCAGGAAGATTAAGGGGGTAGACAGCTGTCATCATGCAACAACTTGCCTTTAGGAAACAGCCCAGAATGCCAGACTGTGGCATGAAGCCACTCAACCCACAAGTGTGTGACATACATTAGAGCACTGAGGCATGGGAGCATTTACCAACAGCTATGATACTGTGTGTGCAACATACAGATCAAGCTGTGATCACTTATTGCAGTCATGAATGTTTCTGTTACACCAGTTTTGGTAACATGTGAACACATTACAAACTCACAAATGTTCCATGGACAGATAAATTTGGCAAATGCTAGCATAGATGAAATATGCCAAAACCTGAAACATGGATTGAAATAATTGACATAAAATATTGGGATGATGTCTTTACTAGGAAACTTATAAACTTAAGCTTACTGAAAACAACTTGCCAGAGAATAATATTATAGGATATTTACCTTTTGTAATAGCAAAAGCTTAACGGAAATCATTAGAAGATTAGTATTCCTTAATCTTCTAACCTCCAAAGGAATCTGTAACACAGTGCACAGCTCAATTCATCTATACATATCGAGGAGGATGCCAGCAGTCGAACTGGATAATGTGATGGTAGTAGTTTCGAGGATGTTACAAAGGAGTGGGCTGGACTTAGGACCAACAAGACACAGTAGAGCAACCTAGCGCTGGCAATCCTGGGAAGCTGTGGCTAGCCCGAATTCTGAAGGCAAAGGAGGATAGTGGCCACTGGAACCTAGGGAGGGTAGCTGTATGGAGACAGCCACTCGAGAGAAGCGACAGCCTCGGGCAGAGGGATGCAGTCACCCTAGGGGCCCCTCCAGGGAGCAAGTTGGGAAAATCAATACCCTAAACTCATTCTTCTCCAACCTACAAAATGCCTTCCAGTCCCTCTCATCGCCTGCTCCAGTCAGAAGCCACAAGGCAAGGGTGCCTATCAGTGTTGCTGGTAAAGTCACGTTTGGAGGGAACACAGTGAGGAAGGATAAGAGTAGCTCTGGTAGGGCAACAGCTCTTTGACATGCATTTCACCTCATCTTTTTCTCCTGTCTACCTTCCTTCCCTTATTTTTGACAAATAAAGAATGCCCAAGATGTGAACTTTTTCAAGAGCTATCTGGGAATGATTGAATTATAAAGTTTCTAAATAACCCAGAGCTTCCTATAATATATGTAAAAGAAGCTTTACCCAAAGTCTGGGCCAGTGGTTACATCTCTATTTGGAAGAATGAACAAAGACCTTAAAGCTACTACCACCAATTTCTACCTAACCCTGGACTTGAAGCAAGCCAGTAAGCTATAGAACTTTCCTTTAATCTGCCTGGAGAGAACCCTCCTAGTGGTATATTTAATTTTTGTGAGAAATAGAACACTTCAAATAACTTTCATTGTTTAAGTTCTACAGAGGTTTGCATAAAACCAAAAGATGAAATCTATGTTCCAGTGAAACTGCCCCTTGAATTATTGTCTATCATATTTCATAAAACATATTTTTCACCAGTATTTCTAAATAAAAAAATAATTATCTCAGACATTACAAGTTTCCATTTACATGATGCTCAAGAACAGGCAAAACTAACCAATAATGGTACATGTTAGAATAATGGTTACTTCTGATAGGAGGAGGAGGATTCAGGCTGGGAACAGGCATGAAGGAACCTGCTGGAAGTGTTCTAACTCCAGATCTTGTTTTACAGCTTGATATACATGACACGTATCAAGAATCATTGGGCTATACCATTAAGGTAGCAGACTTCAAGCACTACAATGTTTGTTGAGGCATTGAGGCATTTTATACCGCAATTTAAAAAGAAATAATTATTAAATGATTTTCATAATTACCTCCTCGGCCAATATCTTAGTGTAAAAAAGGTTTTGGGTTCGTTCATACATTTACTACGGGGCAGCAAACTGTGGTTCTCAGCCCACTTGCCTCTTTTCTACATGGTTTTACTGGAACACAGCCACTGGCTGCTTTTGTGCCTTAGCTGCATGGGTGAGTAGTTAGAGATGGCAAGAAGTACAAAGCCCAAGATATTTACTATCTGATCCTTTAAGAAAAATTTTGCCAACCCTTGACTTACACTTCACATAATAAATTGTCTTTTTTTTAGGAGAATTCAAATTAATCTCATCCAGATACCAAAGTAACAAGAGGAACATTCTTTAGACAGCTTAGTAAATCAATCAGTAAATTGTAACCAAGAATTTTACAAAACTCTAACATAGGGTGGCCACATTCTTCTGCTTGAGTTACACTATGGGTTTAAGACACAGATCACAAACTGGCATTCTGTTTAGCCTTACACAATGTTAATTTTTTTATTTGATGCCAACATTTAAAAATAGGAGAATACTTTTTTTTCAAAAACCAAGATTTTCCTTCTCATTAAAAAAATAAATGGAAGATCCAGCAACATTGGAACCATATTCCTACAAGGTAACAATGAGCTGAAGTGAATTCATCAACAGAGAGGCCAAGCATCACTGACACTCAGTATCGCTTCTGCATTGCTCATTTCTCTTACAGCACAGGTGAGAGGAAAATGAAATGCAGCTTCTAGTTGCACCTACATAAGGAGTAGGAAAGTGGAAGACAGAGGCCAGAGGTTTAACCCTCAGCTCACTCGTTATCTTAGTGACTCTTGGGCGCATGAGTTGAAACTTGAGGTTTAAGCAATGGCCTCTAGGGAAAATGGCAGAAAAGAATGAGAGGAATCTGGCCAGAAGGGCCAAAAAGGGCAACGTTTTATGCCTCCAGACATCAAGAGGTGGGTGTCTTCCTCCATCTCCCACCTTGGGACAATTCTGCCTATTAAAAAGCTTCTTACTATTTTTTGCAACTTCTTGTGAGTCTATAATTATTTCAAAATAAAAACGTTTTCTGAAAAAGCTTTGTCTTACACTAACTAAAAATCTGTCCAATTGTATAAAACAAGTTTAATCCTTTTCCATCAGAAAGTTCTACCATTTTCTATAGAGGAAGTCCCCAGTCCCTGGGCCACAGGCCAGCACTAGTCCGTGGCCAGTCAGGAAATGGGCCACACAGCAGAGGTGAGCAGAGGGCAAGAGAATTAGCACCTAAGCTCTGCTCTCCTCTGTCCTGGCATTAGATTCTCACAGGAGCGCAAACCCTATTGTGAACAGCACACGTGAGGGATCGAGGTTGCATGCTCCTTACTAACACCTGATGATCTGAGGTGGAACAGTTTCATCCTGAAACCATCCCCCTGACCTCCCCGATCCATGGAAAAATTGTCTTCCATGAAACCAGTCCCTGGTGCCAAAGATGTCAGGGACCGCTGATCTAGAACTCTTGCCCAGATTCTCACCAAGAGTCTCCTTTCTCGAGGACTAGAAAAAGAGCAATTATTATCACCTCTCTTGCTCTATCATGAATTCATTCAATTAGCAAATATTTATTAAGCACCCACCATGACTCAGATATTGTTCTAGATTCTAGGGGTACAATACTGAACTATGTTCTTGCCCTGGAGAACCTACACTAAGTTATTAGGTGGCCATATCATACTACAAATTTTATTACACTAAATTTAGTCCACTAAATTCTTTCTTTTTTTTTTTTTTTTTTTTTTTTTTGACAGGGTCTTGCTCTGTCTGAAGTGCAGTGATGCAATCACAAATCACTGCAACCTTGAACTCCCAGGCTGAAGAGATCCTTCTGCCTCAACCTCTCTAGTAGCTAGGACTACAGGCACACACAACCGTGCCTGGCTAGTTTCTATTTTTTGTAGAAATGGGGTCTCGCTATGTTGCCCAGGCTAGTCTTAAACTCCTGGCCTCAGGCAATCTTCCTGCCACAGCCTCTCGAAGTGTCGGGATTACAGGTGTGAGCCACCATGCTCAGCCTCTAATTCTTTTTTATATCCACTGCCCAAATTATAAGCTTAAGCAAAAGGGTATATGGATCCAATTTTCTTATGGTAATCCTTCCTTCCTAAATATTGTATTTTTAGACTCTGCCCTTCTCTCTCGTCTGTCAAGAACTTCTAGAATAGCAGTTTCTTTTCCACCTTAACATACACTCCATCCCATCTAGTTTCTTGCTGTCTGCAAACCTGATAAACCCATCCTTCGGTATAGTCATCCAAGTCAGTCATTAAAAGGTTCGACAGGACAGCACTGAGGTCCCTAAGACCCCTGACATACATCTCTAGCATCTACCCTAAGAGACACGAGTCCATTATTTAATGCTCCATGGCTTCCCTCTGTCAATGAGCTACGAGTCCAGCCTGATTTGCCCTATCCACAAGAATACCATTGGGTCTGCATCAAACACCTAGCTAAAGTTCAAATACAGTATGCTCATCAATTTTCTCTAATCACCTAGTGGGCAAAAGAAGAATATTTTTAATGGGAAGAGAACAGTTAAAAAGGAAGAACAATGGAGTAAGTACAGGTCATTACATAGCTTCCAAAATAAACCAGAATTCTTGAATAAATGCTAGGTATACTTAAAAAAAAATCACTCCTCGGGGAGGTGAAAATCACATCACTGTTTATAAGAAATGTCTTTCAGACGATTGATTTAATCATATGAACTTTTATACACTACACCTTTGGCCACAATATAGATGAACACAATTAGCAAATTTAATCTTTGGAACCTGTTTTCTATTGTTAAAGCTAAGCAACTGTTTTTTTTTTTTTTTCAGCTAAAAGCTTCTGCCTTTAATACACTCACTGGTGGTTATTAAAAAATGGAAATGTGTTTGAATTTGCAGAAGTATATTTGAACTCTGTATACAGTTCACATGAGGGAGTCCAATTGAAATCATATTTTAAAAAGCTATTATATGTGACTAAGGCATAAAGCATGACATGAATTAACATTCAGCACTTGGAAGTGAAATAAAAACAAAAAGATAATTCATGAATATGGTAATGACTGTTCTCTGGCACAAAATCTGAAAGCACTTTATGCATTTTAAGTGAACTTCAAATTTTAAGTAAACTTCCGGAGTATCACTGTCAAGTTTTAGAACTATCATCCAGCAAGTCATTTTACAGACACAATCTGGGATTTATGACAATTTGGCAAACACTACATTATAGTTATTTTCTTCCCACTAAGGAGAAAAGTTTAGCCCAACAACAGTACAAACAAGTTTATGTGAAGCATGTATAACTTGAAGAAAACAAACCATCAGCACTTTAGACCTATTCACATGACTAAAGAAGTGTTGTTACATGCTACGTACATTAAAGCCAAGTCTTTACTCTCCATACATCTTGAACCCAGTAGATGTTAGATTTACCTTGAAAGCAACAAAGCAGGATTTATTGTAAAATACTCTAAGTTTGTTGCTCTTCACTAAACTCCCACATTTCTCTGATGAGCTCAACTTTTACTTGCTAATACACGTCTTAAAAAAAAAAAGCAAACTGCAATCATTTTATTTCAGTGCTAAGGTAATTAAAGCACAATACTTCACCCTGTCTTCCAACATATATGAAAGTTGAAAGGTTTTTACTTTATTCAGTGAAGGTGGCTTCAGTGTCAGTGCTTATCCAGAGGGGACTTCCATCCTATCACGCTATGTTCTATTTGCTGTAATTCTCTGCCTGCTTTCCAGACTTAGAGTTTTGGGAATTAGAGAATATTCACTTCCAGGGCAATTCCCGGCTCTCCAAACTGCTTACCTGAATATATTTCCGCTGAGTTTCGTCATTTAAAACATGTGCAACATGCTTGGAAAAAATCTTTTCTCTGCCAGTTCTGGCATGGATACCAACCATAGTGACACCGATGGGCCAAGGCGCATTTCCAATGGCCATCTGAAGATAAGCATCATTTGCCTGAAAGGAAAGTGTAAGAAGAAATCAGAAAGGCGAAAATGTTGTACTGGCTCAAATTCTTATTGAAAGTATTTCACAGCCCTTTATGATGTAATTTTCGTCCACCTTTTGGGCACATGGAAAATATTACCATGACTGTTATTCAAACAAAACAGATTAAAATACAGGGTAACAGACTGCCCTGCCCAGGACCACCAATGTCCATGGAAAAAACAGAAACCAAAGCTAGGTTGTGAGTAAAAAAAAGGCAAACATTCCTTTGCAGTCTTTGTATGCTGGAAATTAATATGTTGCAGATCTGGAATTACCAGGTAGGCACTTCAATGCACTGATGAAAATTCTAGTTTTGGTCTCCTTTAGACCCAGTCTTCTCCACAGGGGGTCATGTAGAAGACAGGGGCTAAGTAGTTTTTCATCGTCCAACCCTAAACAATATCCACTCCCTACACAGCATTGTGGCTCTCTGAAGGAAGTGGGGGCTCAGTATGTGCCGACGACCACACAGGTTCTTTAACAGATGTGTAAACAGAGAGGAAACACTGGCCCTCCAGTCGAATAGCTGAAGGATGAGATCGCTCCACTTTGCCCCCCACCCCACCCCCTACCTGCCAAGAACCTTTAAAGAACAGCCACAAAAAATGAAGACAGAAACCAATGAAGACAAATGGCTTTTTTTCCTAACCAAGCCTGGCTAGCTGTGAGGAAGAACAAGAAAAACATAAAGCAAATAAATTCTAAAGGACCTCAAGGGTTAAGAGAAGCTTATAAAGCCAGGCCTCAAGGAGATTTTAATTTAAAAAAATCAGACACCTATGAGATTGATAGGGAGAGTCAATTTTTTTTAAATCAGATACTACAGATAGGGTAGCTGGAAGATAATTTTCTACCCTAAAGATAAATGTGAACTTGCTCTGCTCACTGGTTTTATAAAGCTTTATTTAAAAAGGGCCTATGTACATTTTTATCATTAATTTTCATGTGTATAAACTTTAACATTGGATCTTAACTGATAAAAACTGCAATATTTAGTTTCCCCCAAATTCCAAAGAAACTGTCTAAACAGGTTATTAAAGCTTCTTGGTTCTTTCTGTAGTTTATACAAAATAAGCTTGCACTTGCACTTAGTTCTGATATGTGATCACGAGAAAAAGCAGTAAGAGGAAAGGCATCCATTCTAGCAGGGAGTGATGTGCATTCTTCCTGCAGTGATGGTGACCTTATCCATCCATGCCAATGCAACCATCCTTAGTAAGAATCATGCAACTGACAGAAACTAAGAAGCACATTTATAACTGTAAGGCAAAAAATATTTTCTTTGAGAAAACTGGCTGGCTCTTAAAAGGAGTAAAATCACTGCAGGAACCTCTTTAGCCTAAGGCTCTAATCAAGTAAATCATCCAGTCACTCAGGAATGCCAGCAGTCCCTTGTTACGTCAGTATACAGATACAGCACTGGATAAGCAATGTCATTCCGAGTTCCCTACTGCTCTGGCACTGGCACTGGGGTTGCTGCACTGAAATGCTCTACTCCTAGTGTCTTGGGAGGCACGGCCACAAGAAGCCTCCCTCAAACTCTGTTCTTTCTTCATTGCCACTACTGGTGCATTGGGCCCTTCCCTTCTTGTTCCCCTGTACCAACTGACAGTCCTCCTCTTACCCCTTTCTAAACTCTATCTCAGGGAGCCCTGGACACCAGCACTGTTTCCCTCACCACCGCCTCCCAGAGCCCATTCAGGAGTATAGACACTGGGGCAAGGGAGGAGAGACTTCCCCTGCACGGGTCTGCAACACTGAAATGGGAGAGATGAGTCCTGGAAGCCTTGCTTGAACCATTTCCCCGTAGAAACAATTATAAAGAGTGGTTAAATTCCACTGTACCATCAGTGCAACAGTTCAGCTATATTACAGATTAAAGGGGCTTTTATGACCATCCTGGGAAACTCATCTATACAACGTTGTTTCTATGGGAAAATTTGTTCCAAGACATAATCAGCCATTTACAAAACTTTGAAATTCATAAAATGAACATTGCCTATATAAAGTTCATGCTCCGAAGAACCTTTAGGCCTATTTTAAAAATGACCAAGAGCATACAGATGAGGTCTGTATTTTCTTAGTCAGGTTTGTTATTCACTGCCTAACAGTAAAGCTGGCAAATACAACAGAAAATAAAACGCTTTTTACTACTAACTCATCTCACATTTATTCTTAAATCTACTATGTAAAATCCTCCTATCCCAAATGAACATTATATTACGTACATAACCTAGATATACTCTTAACAGTTTCAAAGAACAGCATGGGAATGTACCTTCACGTATTCTCTCTGCAACATGAATTTAATAATATCCGTTATTGATTCTTTAATATCAGCAGGAAGATTCTGAAAAAAATAATAAGAAATTTTGGAAGCTACTATGTATAGATGTATAGGGAAAAAACAGACTGCATTTATTCTAAATTTATACTGTATTTTTAAAGTCAGTTAAAAAAAGTATTTTCCAAGAAACCTCACCCTTTTCCGTAGCTTTCTGAAAAGTGGTCTGAGGTAGGACTCGGTCTGTTTCTGGGTCGCACTGTTCAGTTTACCCTGCACACTGCGTTTCACATAATCTTCTCTGGCATTCAATTCTTTAGCCCAAACGCCAAGAAGAAACTGTTGAAAGGATGGGTAAACTTAGACTACAATGCCACCCAGTGGTTCAGTACATCTAAATGCTCTCTAGCACACAAAAACAGAATACAATCATCCTTAAAGTAAATGTCTTGATTAAAACGCCACCAAATAATATAGAATAAGCTAGTTCTGCTTATTGGTCATGATAATGCTTTGAAGTAGTACCTTTGGCAAGTCACCAACTTCCCTAGTCTACATCTATTCCTAGCTCAAGATAATTTGCTTCCCTCAGAAAACAACTATCAAGTTTCATAGTTAACTATTTGAGAGGAAATAAACTTGTATTTGTATTATATACATAAAATTCAACAAGTTACGAGTTACAAGAAAACTGGACTTTCTACATATGCTGTAGAGACCATGATTAAGTTTAAAAACCATGAAAGCACCTGACTAAAGGAGAGGAAGGAGAAAGAGAAACAGAAATAAAGAAGCCAAGACCCAGCATTCCCACCCCACCCCCACCCCTAGAAAACTACCTCAGTGCCCCGTGGGTTTAACTGCATAAAGGGCACCCTTCCTGGAAGTAGGAAACAGAGAAGGCTGAGGAGGAAGTTTCCCTCTAGGGGCATCATCTATGCATATCCTAAAAAAGAAGAGGCCATCACTCAAAGAGGAAATTCTAGTTCATACTAATTCCTATGCCCTATCTACTTCCATGCTGTATCCTCAATATATTCAGAATCTTGATGAATAATATGTTGTATCTAAACTGTACACACAAGAAAAAGCATTCCTTGCATGTAAATCTCTTGGTCTGAACAGTTTGTGAATAAACAATAAAATATCTGGGATTTGTTCATACTCTATCTAGACCACTAAAGAGAGAAATGTTGAGAAGACAGTTGGAATCAGGAAGTCAGCAAAAATAGGCAGCTAGTTGTAGAACTGAAGAATTGAGCACTCTCTGAAAGGTTACAAAAAAAAACTAAAAAATTAGCTGGGCATGGTGGTACATGCCCTACTACTCGGGAGGTTGATGAGCCCAGGATTTCAAGGTTACAGCGAGCTATGATGACACCACTGCACTCCAGCCTAGGCAACAGAGAAAGACACTTTTGCTAAAAAAAAAAAAAAAAAAAAAAAAAAAAGCTAGAACCCTCTTCTTCCTTGGGTTGTCTAGAAATTCAGCGGGACACTGTGGCTCATGCCTATAATCCCAGGATTTTGGGAGGCCGAGGCAGGTGGATCACTTGTGGTCAGGAGTTCAAGACCAGCCTGGCCAACAGGGTGAAACCCTGTCTCTACTAAAAAAAAATAAATAAATAAATAATACAAAAACTAGTCGGGTGTGGTGGCATGCTACTTTGAGAGGCTGAGGCAGGAGAATCGCTTGAATCCAGGAAGCAGTGGTTGCAGCAAGCCGAGATGGTGCCACTGCATTCCAGCCTGGGCGACAGAGCAAGACTCTGCCTCAAGAAAAAAATAAGCAACTCTACCAACTTCTTATTAATTCTGCTGTTGTGATTCTTTTCTATGTGTTTACATTAATGAGCCAGCTTTAAAAAATATGCCACAAGAAAAGTAGACCAGGCACAGTGGCTCATGCCTGTAATCCCAGCACTTTGGCAGGCTGAGGTGGGTGGATCACCTGAGGTCAGGAGTTCAAGACCAGTGTGGCCAACATGGTGAAACCTGATCTCTACTAAAAATACAAAAATTAGCCAAGCATGGTGGTGGGTGCCTGTAATCCCAGCTACTCAGGAGGCTGAGGCAGGAGAATCACTTGAACCCGGGAGGTGGAGGTTGCAGTGAGCTGAGATTACACCACTGCACCCCAGCTTGAGAGACAAGAGCAAGGCTCTGTTTCCAAAAAACAAAAAAAGCCACAAGAAAAGTAAATATGCATTTTCTCTTACTAACTGCTACATCAAGTGCATAGCGATATCATAAACATCATGTATGTGCGAGAAATGTGTATTGAGGCTTTCCCGTTCCAGCCTTTAACCCTTGGTAATCCAAAAATATAAGAATAGTTCATAAGGATCCAAGGCATCCTCATCCCCTCGCCTAAGACACGCACCTTCAGGAATTTGGTGATGATGTCCATGTCTTTATGATCATCGCCTTTCCCTAAGGACTCTCCAAGCGCCTGAAGAAAAAGAAACAATGCTTCTGTTCATTAATACAGAGCAACAACTAAACATATATATTACCAACACCAGTCTAAACATGGCTCTTGGTCACATATGCTGTTCAATTTTTACTTAAAAATCTGATGGAATTTCTAGATAAGAAACCAAAAACAAAAAACATGGATTTGCCACTTAAATTTGGAGAGCATGTTATCTTTTATGAAAAGTCAAGAGTGGGTAATGAATGTGAGATTTCTTTTTGGGGGAACCAAAATGTTCTAAAATTAGATTGTGATGATGGTTGCACCACCATGTGAATATACTAAAAACCACTGATTTGTTTATGTTAAATCAGTCAACTGTATGGTATGTCAATATGTCAATAAAGCTGTTTTTTAAAAATAAACAAATAAATATACCAATAAAAAAAAAAAAAAAAGCCCACAACTGGTTGCCCATACCAATTATTTTAGTAAAATTTAGGGACCATAGACAGGTATTGGAGGAGGCAAGGGATTAAAATGACGTCTTCCTCAACTATGATCTTATTCAGAGGGACAGCTACACATGCAAGAGCCAGGAATTAAAGGAAACAGAAAAATAAGTTTATGTTTCCTTAAGCATTAAGAACTTTAAGCCATATTTATTTTACATGCTACTTACATGACACAAAATTGCTTTTTAATTAAGATTATACACTAACACTCCACAAGCAGCACTATAGCAAAAATCAGACAGCAAGATATTGCCAAGTGTTGGCAGGGCTGGAAAGACAGGAGACCCTCACACTGCTGGGTGTAGACTAGGACAGCCATTCCAGAGAGTAACTTGGCAGTACTTAGACAAGTTAAATATACATATATAAATCCCACAATCCCACTTTGTTAGGCCATTGTGGTTATGCACAAGACTGTTCATCAGGAAGCTGTTTGTGGTAGGAGAGAGCTGGGAACAATCTAGCTGTCCATCATTACTGGAGAACAAAAAGTCAAATGCAGTGAATGGCGTAACACATGGAATCCTATGTAGCAATTAAAAGCAAAGGATTCAGTGTACACAGAGCATCAAGGATAGCTCTTAAAAACATAGTGCTAACTGAAAAAAAGAAAAGTAAAACACGGAATAAAGAATTTCACAGCATAACATCATTTATGTAAATCAAAATACATGCTCACAAAACACTGCAGGTCACAAGAGCACCAACAAACAGAAGGATGCATATCCAACATATTAGAATGGGTTCCTTTTGAAGGCAGGAAGTAGGGGAATGTGAGTGGAGGATGAGAAAAAGGGGAGTAAATAAATAAAAGCGAGGAGTAAATAAACAAAAGACCAAGGACAACAGTATGCTCTGCCCTCAACCATCTGCCCGACTCAGTCATCTGCTCCAGAGGAAAGAAGGGTGCCAGGGCTGTGCTGGGCTTGGTGTAGAGATTACCTCTAACTCTTCAATTGTGGTGTTTTCCTCATGAACTTTCAGATCATTCTGTGTGTCTTCCTCTCCAGGCTCCTGACCGCCGACGATTTCATTGAGGTATTGCTGATCAATCTTATCCAAGGCTGCTTTCAAATCATTCCTCAATCCCTAAGAAAAGCAAAAAAAGGAAGAACACCTGTTTTTTCACCTTTGATTTTTCATTAATAACTGCAAATATTTTTTCCCCCACAAGAAGAGTTCAGCAAAAGTAGGGACTCAAATGACATCAATTTATCACACAACTATCACTACTGTCCATTTAAAGTTAATTCTTATGGACATATTTAAATTAAAACAATGCACAAACAATGGCCAGTCTGCTGGTCAGAAAAATAAAATACACATGAGTGACGAATCCAAGTAAGAATCTTCATCAATGCTGTAATTTTCTAATAAGGCTTAGTGACAGTGGCAGGTCTCCATTAGAGTCCCCAACCCGTTTGCCCAGCTCATTTACAATGTCTAACCTCAACTACTGTGAACTCCCAAAACATTCAGAAACATCAGTGTAATAAAATTGGTGCCTCATCTATATCCCAGGTTCTCAACTATGTTTCTAGCAAACCAGCAAATTCGCATTTTATGCACGTATGGTTCATGACCCTTTAATGAAAATGGAAGCCTCATCTTCCTAAAAATGAATGAGAATCAGCTGCAAGGTTTAAGAGCCAAGGAAACATGGCCGTGAGGCGGCTATAGGGTAATGGTTGAGAGTAAAGGCTATCTGGGTTCAAATCCTTGCCACATACTATTAAATAGCTCTTCGAAAGCTTGCTTAACCCCTGTATGCCTCGGTAGACTCACCTACAGAATAGGAGTAATGGCACCATCTACTACGTAGGGCTGTAATGAGGATGCTATTTTTTATTTCAGTGATGAACAGTTACTATGTGATGCAGCTGCTCCAGAACCTCGCAAACATCAAGTCACGTAAGTAAGCTAAGAAATGGACGATGAGCTTTGAACAGTTACTGGAGCACGGTGCACATTCAACCAATGTTAACTCCTAACGTTCTCACACAAAAAGCATCTGATCATTGTCACCTGTCCCTTCATAAACACAGAAGAGAAACATTCAACTCAAAACACTTATAATTTCTCAAACACTGACTGATCACCCGCTGTGTAAAAAGTATGACGCCAGGCATTCCCAGAGGTCACCTCATTGAATTCTCAGTGCATCCCAGTGAGCCAAATATCACTGCCTCTGTTTTACCAATGAGGATTCTAAGGTTCAAACAGAGTAAAAGACTTGCCAACGGCCAAATAATTGATTACTATAATCCAGGAATGGAATCCAGACCTTGTGCTCCTGTGCTTTGTCCTCAAAACCTCTAGATGCACGGCGCGGGACTTGGCATACAAAGGTAAAACAGCCTTTGCCCACCAGGAAGAGATAAATATGCACATAACTCTAATAATAGCGAAAAACAGTAAGTACACTAACAAAGGTTTACTCATAGGCACATGGAGAAGGAAGCAATTAATTCTGACTGGGATCAAAAATAGATTCCGAGAAAAGATGTGGTCACTGAATTGCATGTGAAAGTATAAAAACAAGATTTCAACCAGAGCATACAAGACAGAAACACAGCAAGCAAAGGAAAAATGATCATTACAGACACAGAGGACTGAAAGCAACTGCTAGTGTTGTGGGGCCAGAATGGCAATGCTGGGAAGTAAAGCAGGAAAGTGGTTTGGCAACAAAGAAAGCAGTCAGACAGCCCAGGCTAGCAGACAGAGCAGGTCGGGGAGCGGGCCTGGCCAGCCCCAGCTGTTCCTGCCATTCCAACTGAGACGCCAGGAAAGGGGCAAGATATCAGCTTAGAAGACCAGTCCAGAGGCAGCCTCACATGATTTCAGCTGCAGCCTTCATCTGACTGCAATCACAAGAAAGACCCCAAGCAAGATACTGCTCAATCCAGCCCAATCAAACCACAGAACTGGTAATTATTAAGACAATAACAAATTATCTTAAGCTATCAAGTTTCAGGGTGGCTTGTTAATCACCAAAAACAGATTTGGTAATAATAAATCCTTTATAATAAATAAACAAACACTAGTAAGTTTTGGAGTAGTCTGTTACATACTCATAGATAACCACACCTGTCTCTCAATAATCGAGAAAGCAAGTAGATAAAAAGTTAGCAAGGCCAAAGAAGATCTGAACAACACTATCATCACTGACATTTGTAGAACTGTACCATGAAAGCAAAACAATACTCTTTTCAAGAGCCCATGGAATAAACCATATGCTATGCCATAAAACAAGATCAGAGCCTTAAATGTAAAGCAAAAACTATAATATTAAGCTTCTAGAAGAAAATTAAGAATATCTATTTGAAATCTTGGGATAAGCAAAGATTTCTTAAGCAGGACACGAAAAGCAATGACCATAAAAGGAAAAAACAATAAATTGGACTTCATTAAAATATAAAACTTCTGGCCCGGGCACTTCGGGAGGCCAAGGCGGGAGGATCCCTTGAGTAGAGGAGTTCAAGATCAGCCTGGGCAACATGAGGAGGCCTCATCTCTACAAAAATTAAAAAATCAGCCAGGCATGGTGGCACTCACCTGTGGTCTCAGCTACTTGGAAGGCTGAGGTGGGAGATCGCTTAAGCCCAGGAGCTAGAGGTTGCAGTTAGCCATGATCATGCTGAACTCCAGCCTGGGTGAGAGTGAGACCCTGTCTCAAAAAGCGTGTGTGTACACACACACAAACTTCTGTTCAGCAAAAGATTCAATTAAGAGAACAGGTAAGCCCTAAACTACAAGAAAATAATCACAAAAAATATTCGTTTATCTGACAAAGAACTTCTATCCAGAATATACAAAGAATTCCTATAATCCATTTACAAAAAGAGAAGTTTATTTTTAAAATGAACAAAAAGCGCCTGTAATCCCAGCTACTTGAGAGGCTGAGGTGGGAGGACTGCTTAAGCCCAGGAAGTTGCAGCTGCCATGAGCCATGATTATGCCACTGCATTCCAGCGTAGGTGACAGAGTGAGACTCTGTCTCAAAAAAAAATAAATAAGGAAAGAAAGACTTTAACAGACACTACACTAATGAACACAAGTTTATGAAAAGATGCTCCTCATCTTTAGTCATCAGGTAATGTGATTAAAGCCGCAAAGAGCTACTACCAGACACAAAAGAGAATGGTTAAAATTAAAAAGACTAACAATACCACATGCTGGGGTTTGGAAATGACTGGCATTTCTTATGAAGTTAAGCATACATCTACTCTTATTATCCAGCAATTCTACTTCTAGGTATCTCCCCAAGAGACATATTTATTTACCCAAGAAAAATAACATAGTTCCAAAAAAAGATCTGCATAAGAATGGTCATAGCAGTTTTATCCCTTTTTTTTTTTTTTGAGACGGAGTCTCGCTCTGTCGCCAGGCTGGAGTGCAGTGGCACGATCTCAGCTCACTGCAACCTCCGCCTCCCGGATTCAAGTGATTCTCTTGCCTCGGCCTCCCGAGTAGCTGGGAATACAGGCACACGCCACTACGCCCAGCTAATTTTTGTATTTTTGGTAGAGACGGGGTTTCACCATGTTGGCCAGGATGGTCTCGATCTCTTCACCTTGTGATCCACCCGCCTCAGCCTCCCAAAGTGCTGGGATTACAGGCTTGTGCCACCACGCCCAGCCAGCAGTTTTATTCCTAATAGCCCAAAGCTGGAAACAAATTTTGATATATTCATACAACTGAGTATCACTGGAAAATGAAAAGGAAACCAGTGGTATCTGCAATAACATGGATGAACCTTAAAAACGGATATGCTGAGCGAAAGAAGCCAGACACACAATCTATGAGTCTATCTGTATGAAATACAAGAACAAGCAAAATTAATCCATGATGACAAAATTCAAATGGTGGCTGCCCAGGAAGGGATGAGGAGAAATATGAGGATAGGCTGAGAAGGGGTACTGGGGAAATTTCCTTTTTCTCTTTTTTTTCAACTTTTAAGTTCAGGGATACAGGTGCAGGATGACAGGTTTGTTACATAGGGAAACGTGTGTCATGGTGGTTTACTTCACAGATCATCCCATCACCCAGGTATTGAGCCCAGCATCCATTCGCTATTCTTCCTGATGCTCTCGGGGAAATTTCTTTGGTGACGAAAATGTTCTATTTCTTTATAAGGGCAGTGGTTATATGCTTGTATGTATTTGTCAAAATGCATTAAATGTTATACTTAAGATATGCGCTTTTCAAAAAATTAATGAAAACTTCCATTCAGCAGCAATAATCTGCTCACTTTACTTTTCCATTGTTGCCTACAATAATGCAATTAGTCAAACTCTATTCTAGTGAATGCAGTACAGTGGTATTTTTCTAGCTTTGTTCTGTCCTCTTACCTTGTTAACTTCTGGTGTGAGGATCTCTATTTTCCTTAAACGTTGAAAAGCATCATAATCAGTCTCTCCAAATAGTCTGATTGGTTCTCCTCTTTCTCTCAATCTTCTGATGACCTACAAAGTGAAACAGATACCAAGTAAATTTTTTTTTTTTTTTTTGAGACAGTCTCACTCTGTTGCCCAGGCTGGAGTGCAATGGTGCGATCTCGGCTCACTGCAAGCTCCGCCTCCCAGGTTCAAGCGATTCTCCTGCCTCAGCCTCCCGAGTAGCTGGGACTACAGGCACCCGCCACCACACCCAGCTAACTTTTGTATTTTTAGTAGAGACGGGGTTTCACCATGTTGGCCAAGATGGTCTCAGTCTCCTGCCCTTGTGATCCGCCTGCCTCGGGCTCCCAAAGTGCTGGGATTACAGGCGTGAGCTAATGTGCCCAGCTATTAAACTTTTGAGAGAGGAAAAAACTAAACATCTCAAAAACAATTTGTATATTGTACCTTAAAAGCCAAGCCTGGGTTTAATAAAAGCTAATTATCCAAATACATGCCTCTGTGTAAAGTATAAAATCCTTCAAATATTTTAGATCATTTCAATTAAGCTAAACAAAGATGTTTCCAAATCAAAGAGAAAATCAAGTACTTTAAAAATCTATTTTGACTCAAAAGTCACTGTTATTAATTTTATTACTGAACAGCTCCTAGAAAGTGGTCTGACCTATGATTCTACAATTCAAGTCTAAAGAAAGACCCTAATATAAACCACCTCTTTTACTGTGAGATTTTTAAAAAATTCTTTTTTGTAAGAAAAGGGGCATGTTTGTGGCCCTCATTTTACATAATTATAACTGTTCTTAGTCTTCTTTTAAAAACAATGGAAAGACAATAGTAATCCCTTATGTCAGCATATTTTTGGTGATCAAACACTTGTTTTGAAATGTAGATGAAAAAAGTAATCTGTTTATTCTTTTAATTTTCCATGAACAGATATACTGTGTTACCATCACACCTTAAGTAACCATAAAGTTTAGGTCGTTTAGCTCACTGCTTCAATAGGACCAATCTGTGTGGCAGGACACACAGGAAAAACACTAAGATGGGAGGGAATGACAGCATTTATAGAGAGAAGGAAAATCAAATCTGAAGCCAGCTGATAATTACCATAATGGACAGTCTGCATTGTAATAACACCATGAAACCAAAAACTTCTCCCTCAGAAAACAGGGAGTTATAATCTGCATATGCAGAGCTTTTAAGATGCTGAAAATCTATTTCCAAACTTGGGTGATGGTTACATGAATATTTATTTTATAATTATTCATATATGTGTAACATATATTGCCCTAACATGTTTCATACACTTTATATACATGCTATGTGTGTCATTTTAAAAAGGAAGAAAGAAACAGAAAACGTAATAATACTAGTCCAAATTTTTTAAATAAAGCAATAATGAGAAACACCAAGAGCTTTACCTGGGAGCATAAATAGCATCACACCTAAAATCCATTGAGAGGGCTCCCGCTGGATTAACAGAAGTTTGAGATTAAAATAGAAATTTAAGAGGTCATCTAGTGCTATCTCCAATCAATGCAGAAATGACCTCACAAACACCCTTGTCAGATCCCTGGCTGACAAATGGCAGGAATCACATTTCTTCATGAAACATCCCATCCCATTGTTTAGACAGAGATGTTTTGCTTCTCAAAACTGAAATCTACTTCCCTCAAACTTCTACCCATTTATCCCAGTTCCACTTTATGAAACTACAGAGAATATTCCGATTTTCCAAAATCAGAGCTACTTTCATTGGATTTTTAAAGATATCTCTAGTAATTCTTCTCTCCAGCCTCACTATTCTAAATTCCTTCACCTCATCTTCATATGATGGTTTCTAGAGTCAGTCACCATTCCCCTGAAAATTTCCTTTTATGCAATGTCCGTCATAAACATGTGATAATGTAGAACTAAATAATAATACTGCAAACATGTCAACTTGCGAGAAGTACAGAATACATAAGCCTTTGATCTAGACGCTATATTTCTATGACTTACATTCAGTCCTATCCACAACTACAGAGGTCGAACAGGAAGAGACTACTGAGGACTCAAAGATGAAAGATGACCCTAAGTCAGTCAGTCAAAGACAAAAACAACCTCGACAGAAAAAAGAAAGGGAATGTGAGCTAGTTATTACTGTAAAACACTGCTTAAGATTGGGTGCTATAACTTAGGCCAAGTTGTGAGGAGTGCATAATATTTTTCTGGTTATCAGTTTAAATAGCTAACTCTCATCTACCTGGAATTATATAACAGTGGTTCTGTCTAAAGGCAAGGTAATAAACTACCTGACTTCAAATTTTCTTTTAGTGCAAGAATTCTATTATTCTAATTTTTTAAATAAAGAAGCTGAAATATACCACCACCACCACCACCACCTCCCCCAAAAAATGACACAGAGACTAAAGGGACATCAGTGAAAGAACTTAAGCCTCTGAGTCCTCTTTTACTATTTCAATAGAAGCTCCCTGAGCAAAGGCAGGAACTTCTTCCCCATATCATGTCTACTACTTAACTGATGTACCACTATTAATCAGTAACAATGGTTTACTAATGATGGATCTCACAAAAAGAACAACTTCTTAAAACTACCTCATCTTTTAACTCAAGCTTTTCAATGTTTAAAGATAAAGTAAATTCTAGGCCAGGCACGGTGGCCCTCGCTGGTAATCCCAGCACTCTGGGAGGTCGAGGCGAGCAGATCACCTGAATCAGGAATTCAAGACCAGCCAGGCCAACATGGCAAAACCTCGTTTCTACTAAAAATACAAAAATTAGTAAGGCCTGGTGGTGCATACCTGCAGTCCCAGCTACTTGGGAGGCTTAGGCTTCAGAAACTCTTGAACCCGGGAGGCGGAGGTTGCAGTGAGCCTACATCATGCCACTGCACTCCAGCCTGGGAGACACAGTGAGACTTTGTCTCAAAAAATCGAAAAGTAACAGAATTCTAAAATATGTAAGTGACGTGAAATTTCAAGTATTTTGACTATGAAGTTAATATATACTCATTTGAGATACAAAATTAAAATATAAAGAAAATTATATTTTCTATATATAAAGAATGAGTTCATAAAGGTAGTGGAAAAAAATTAATATATCTTTGTTTAACTCTTAGGAACAGAGGAAACCTTTCTAAGCACGATGCTCAAGACAAAAAAAAAACATAATGAAAAAGACTGATGCCATCGTATAAAAATGTAAAACTTCTGCATGGCAAAAAATAAATGATACACTGACAAATATATATATACACTATGTACATCTGATACATACACACTTATGAACACAGGTTAACACCCTTAACATATAAATATGTTGATCTGCAAATCAATAAAGACAAATTTCACAATATAAAAACGGCAATTCCACAAAACAAGAGACATTAACGACCACTGAACACGTGAAAACATGTTCAATTCTAATAATCACTAATAGAAAGTTTCACATTAACACAAGATACCTATTTCACCCATCAGTTTGGCAAAAATTTAAAATAATAATCTGCTTTCAGATTGGCAAAGGCTGAAACATCTTAAAATAAAGAGTTGACAGAAATGCTAGGAAGTCTTACATACTTAACAGTTCGAATGTAAATTGGCACAGCTTCTTTGTAGGACAATTCCACACAATCGAAAATTACATAGACACACTCTCTGACCAGAAATTATTTTCCTAGGAAATTATCCTATTGATAAACTCATACAAATATCAAGACATATGTATAAGGAAGTTCACCTTAGCACTGTATGTAAGGGCAAACAACTGGAAGTAATCTATCCATCAGTAAAGAGCTAATTTTAATAAATTACAGAACTACTACTAAAAACAATACCTAAGTTTGTTGAGTAGCTCACTATTAAGGACTGTTCTCTTCATGTATTACCTTATTTTATCATGAAAGTCTCCTGAGGTAGACCCAATTGTTACCCTCATTCAGACATAAGGAAATTGAGAAACAGACCAGATAACCTGCCCAAAGCACATGTTTACTGTGAAAAATGTTCATACACACACACACCCCAACATAAAATGGCCTTCAAAATGTACTTTTAAGTGAAAAGACTAAGGCACAAATCCATGTCATCTCATTTGTGTGAAAGGGAAAAAAGGTATACACATACACACTGATGCTTGTACAAGTGAAGAACTGGGTAGGAGGACTGATGGGGGCACAGGGGGAGTGGGAGGAAACGGAAGATAAGAAAAAGGGAAGACATTTTTGTTTTACAGCCTTTTGTATTGATTTGATTTCTTTATATCACTTGATTATCTTTAAATTTTATGATTTTTTTTAAGTAAAATAATAGTTGGTACTGATCAAGGTATAGACAAACACTATAAACACAACAGCTAGGAGTATAAAGTGGCACAACATGGCTAATACCTCCAGAGCTATCTGGTAATATATATCAAGTCTTAAAAATATACGTAGTCTTTGCCCTAAAAATCATGCTTCTAGAAATGTTTCCAAAGGAAATAATCACACATTATTATGTATGCAATGATGTCTACATAAGGATGTTCATCTTAGTATTATTTATAATAAGCAATCTAAATGATCATCAATAAATGATTTTTTAAATATTACGGTGCAGCCAGGCACGGTGGCTCACACCTGTAATCCCAGCACTTTGGAAGGCCGAGACAGGTGGATCACTTGAGGTCAGGAGTTTGAGACCAGCCTGGCCAACATGATGAAACCCCATCTCTACTAAAAATTACAAAAAAAAATTAGCTGGGTGTGGTGGCGCAGGCCTGTAATCCCAGCCACTCAGGAGGCTGAGGCAGGAGAATCACTTGAACCCGGGAGGCAGAGATTGCAGTGAACCGAGACTGCACCACTGTATTCCAGCCTGGGCAACACAGTGAGACTCTGTCTCAAAATAAATAAATAAATAAATAAACAAACATTATGGAGCAAACAAGCAATGGGAAATTATACACTCATTCAAAATTATGTAGATCTCCATATTTTAATCTGGAAAGACGTATTATTAAATAAGGGAAATGGAAGTATGTTACAAAATAATAATTAAAATAATTTAAGTACAAATATTTAGCATAAGAGCATTTAATTATACTTATTTTTGAATATTCATGTTTATTTTTTAAAGTTTAGAAGGATAAGCTCTAAAAAAAGATAATAATATCAAGAAAAGAAGCAGTGAGTAATTTAGAACTTCATGAAGAAAACTAGCTGCACAGCATTTTTAGATCGTCATTTTACGCAGGAAATAATGACGTTTAACTTATTGGAAAAGCCGGAGATAAATGTAAACACCGTGGAGATCTTATTCTCATGAAACCATCACAAATAAACTTACCTCTTGCCTAGAAAGCGTCATAGGTAATTTTTCCTCTGCCAGTTCAAGTTCTAACACTGGATTCGATGAAGTTAATGGTTTCTGGTCCTCCTCTTTTGGCTGTATCTATATTAATAGCCAAAAGAAATGAAATTCAGCTTTAAAAATATAGTTGATATTTATCATTCCATTACCTTAGCTATGGAAATTAAACATGTTTTCAACACTGAAGATTTTCTAATATTCCTCTGAGCAAAGAGCTCATAATAAGTGTACATGCTTATAAAAGAGAGTCAAACGTATTCACATCAGGGGCATCGCAAGTCCAGAGCATGCACAGAGGAATCAGCATTCTTGCTATAAAAGAGTGACACGACTACCACGATTTCCAAAATCCAAATTTAACAGGGCTGAAATTTGCACTCTCTTTCTCCCCAGATTCTAAAGACTGTACTTTTTCCTTAAAAACCAGCAACTTGCTCTTCCTCTTTAAATGTCTTGCAGGGTTATTTGATTCTTGCTCAGCTTCAAAATGAAGATAAAAGAAAAGAATTTCTTTCCAACAGCAACCTGAGAAACTTCAAGCTCTAGCTTTTCCTATGCTGCTTTTCAAAACGTATTATTCCAAATGTATGAAAATCATGTTGGACATACAGAAAAATTCCTAATGCTACAAAGATTTGGTCCAAACTGAGCTACCAACCTTGCAGAAACACAAGGAAAAAAGCACGTGTCTACTGATGCCACCCAGGGAAACAGTGGGCATTCTTGTTCATATGAACCTGTAGGAAAAACAATCTCTTCACATATTTTCTCAAATCTGTTGCTCAAGTCTCAGTTTAAGAAAACTGAATTCAGCAATTTACAAGCCCCTTTGTGGAGTCTATAAAAAAGATACTGAAACGTGGTTTCCCATCTGACCATAAGATAAATCCAAAATGCTGAAAGTAGGAGTAAGATCAAAAGAACATAAAAGAAGATCAACAATAAGGAAGAAATTCACATTAAGAAAGGCTATATGGTAAAAATTACATAATTCATGATTCTATAGCTTACAGTTCAAGTTTATGTTTACTGTAACTAATTGATACTGAGGTAAAATTAAGGTAACAAACTAAGCCTTTCTATTTTCACAGGTCAAATCAGCACCAAGTCTTAAAAAATGCTAACTCATTTCTACAAAAGAATAGAAGGAATGAATACCATGTCATTACTACCAAGACGGAAATCTTTAAAAATCTTTAGAAAGAAACACCTGTGCTTTACTTTTTAAGCATGGAAACATATTTCTCCAAAAATCTCAGGATTAAAAACACATTTAATTATATAATGGCAGTTAATAGCTCTGGGGAAAAAATCTAAGTCATTTCATGAGCTGGACTCGAAGTTATAAACAATTATCTTTACAGTAATTACTTTCCTTCAGGGCTTTCCTCTATAAAAACAAAAAAACACACTAAACAAAAGCAAAAACTGCCACTATATTAAGTTACTTTCCTACCTTATCAAATAGTTGAAAAGGTTCAAATTTAAGAATCTGGGAATGCCACAAGCCAGCAGAGTAAACCTATGTAAGTGATTCTTATTCCAGACCAAATGTGTGTTAGACAACACTGGGCAAGGCAAAAACGAGAGTTCCTTTCTGAATATCTATCTACTCAATGGTTATTAACATAAAACTTATTTTCATTTCTAATTAAGCAAATAAAACAAATATCTTTATGGAAAAAATCAAAATACAAGTATAAACTTTCCCATATTTTAAAAACATATCAGAAATATAATTACATTTTAAAATATTTTTTAAGTCACTTCTGGGTATCTTTTGAAAACTACATTTTTCTTTAATACTTGTCTTCTCCCAGCACTACAAAATCAAACCAAATGCATATACATACCATGTGCATTCCTCATGCTTCCTTCTAAAAATGCTATGCAGGATAAATCCATTTCCAGAACTATCCCCATTACATGCACAAAAGTATTATCTTATATTGATATTTTACAAGCAAAAGGTTAATTACAAGTTTATGATTTGGCAAAAGTATTCCAATAGAACCTCTGAGCTTTGAGTTAAAAATTAAGCTAGATATAGTCTTCTTTTAAAATAATTTAAACGTAACTTCTCCACCTTATACCCTTTAACCCCTCCCAATAAAACCACAATACATTATCAACTAATTTCTTCTAAAATATACAAGCAAAGCCTTCCAGACAACTCATTTGTTTCTAAGAAATATTTCAAGATGACATTTTCTATCCAACGGACTAAATAGTGTTTGAAATGTGATACCTTATTACAACAAAGGCATATAAATATATACGGCTTTATACTTTAGGCAGAGGTTCTTAGGACCCAAAAGGACGTATTAACAATGCAAACATAAAATCGATGGCTTAAAATATTCCGGAGAAGGCAGGGAAATTACCACCACTAATATTACTGTGGCTGGATGAATAAATGTTTTGAAGTCTTTCCAAATAGACTGTTTTATTGGGAGAGGTAGGGGAGAGGAGTGGTGGTGGAGTTGAAACTAACGCAGTCTCAGATTCAGGACTTTATTAAAAAAAAAAAAAAATTCAAGCTTTGATCTCAAGCCACTTCATGCCGTCCACAAAAAGCCAAACCATTCCAAGCCAAAAGTCATGCATGTATTTTCCTGAATTCAAGATTTTTTTAAAAATGCAAAAACAAAAACTCATACCTCTCCAGATGGCTTCTCATTTATAGGCTAACGTATATTGATAAATTGAACAGAGATCAATGATTGTCATTTAACAACAGCTGTATAAATTTAAACTCAGAAATGTACAATTTAACATAAAAGCAGACATTCATACCTTGTAGCCACATCTTTCAAAATATGCTTCCTCTTCTTTTTTGGCGAGCTCACTACGCTTGAAATATTTTTTATTTTCCTATTAAAGAAAAAAAATTATGTCAATAATATATCCTTGAGCAAAATTTCATGTCCCATAGTCAACAAATACCTTTAGAAAACTTTGGAAACACTCTTCAGTTTTTCAAGAATTGGATAAAATAAATATTTTTTGGTTCCAGAGATGAATACATTGATTCCCCAAGCACATCACCAACCCTCCACTACAACTATGGGCACCGATATGTGGTAAGTTCAAGTATTTTTCTTGCAGTATCAATCAGTAGGCAAGTCCATCAGCAAAGAGGAGACCAAGAATATTTTCCAAATGTTTTCATTTCTTAATGTCTGAGTTCAATGATAATTTCTTCAAATGGATTCATTATGAAACACATAAAATGGTATACCTCAATTATTTTTTCCCAACAGAAACAAAATTATGACATACATAGCCTACATTTGATATCCCACATAACAAGGGAACTCCAGGAGTGTAAGTTCTTTCTTGTTACCTGGAACCTTATTACATCAATCAGTTCTTAAAATAATCTACATATAGGGTGGTCTTGGTGAACCCTTTTATTTAAAAAATGATTTAAGGATATTTGGGGGTTTTTGTGCGTTTTTCTGGTTTTCTGTTTGTTTTGGAGACAGGGTATCTCTCTTGTCACGCGGGCTGGAGTGGAGTGGCACAATCAAGGCCACAACTTCGACTCCCTGGGTTCAAATGATCCTCTCACAAGGTATTTGTTTTGATATGATTTGATGTAAAGAGACAAGCTCTAAGTCTTGTCTGTGGCTAAAAAGATGTCAGTCCTTTCCACATTATACATAAAATTATCCTTATTGTTACATCTACAGTCCGTAATTTGGAGGCTTGTTGCCATCTCAGCTCTGCCTCTTGGATATTATTCCAAAGATGGCTTTGTTCAAATAAAGATACTGTCCCCGACTGTATTAACAGTAATGATATAATATTACCTGTGTACTACCTCCACACAAGTATTTAGCACCTCATAGTTCCAAAGCTCATTCACTCAGACAATGATCATCAATGGATGCTAAAACCTTATGAAAAAGGCCGATGGTGACAATGGAAAGATGAGCCTGCCACCATTTGAACCCAACGATCAAGCTTGACATCAGTAAAAGATTATGTACCACCTATGTTATACTACAGGAATTACCCAGCCATCGTCTACGAAGTATTATTCTTGTTAAATGTAGGGAAGAGAGGAATTAACTAAGTGTCAATATGCCAGGAAGCAATCACACAAATCAAAGACATTTTACAAAACTAGCCCCAGTTTCTCCAGCAAGTCAATGGCATGGAAAAAATCAGCCAAGTTGAGAAAATGACAACGTTCTTCATTAAAAGAAACCAAGATTCATAATAAGCAAATACAAGGATCGAACTTCGTGTTGACCTGACTTGAAAAACCAACTGTAAAAGCAAATGTATGTACATATTTTAATTCAACTGGAAAATATACGAATGTGAGGAGAGTATTTGATAAAATTAACAAACTAATTTTAATTTTGTTGGGTGTGATCATATTTTGATTTTAAAAGAACATGTCATTTTCTAGAGCTGCATGTTTCAGGGGAAGGATATACAGGGGCTCATCATAAAATTTTATCTATTTTTGTATGTTTAAAACTTTCAGAATAAGGTTTTTCTAAAAGTTCATTCCTTAATTCAATAAACATTTCCAGACTTATCTACCACACAACAAGCACAGTTTTACGGAAATAAAGATGAAGATATTATCTGGGGTAAGGAACCGATGGTATCATCTGAACATCAAAACTACCCTGAGTACTGTGGGGGCAAATAGTATTAACCCCTTTTTAGAGATGAGAAAGCTGAGAATTAGGTTAGGTGACATTCCCAGAACTCAGGAAGAATGATGAGTAGCAGCTAGAACTCTGGTCCTTAAACCCTTTGTTCTGATCTAGTCTTCCAAGCTACAGTTCTTCACTCCCAAAATATTATTTTGGCATCTAAAATTGTTTTTGGCTAGGTAGTATATAATTGTCATATTTCAAATAAGTTGGCAAACACACATTGGTATCCTCTCAGAAAGGGCTGATGTGTAGAAAGAAAGGAAAAAACACTCTCCAGGCCGGAGGCCATGGTCCAATCTTTTTAACTATGTTATCTTTGATGACCATGTCTCAATTCCATTGAACACACCTAACAAAATCTCAAGCCTAGAACATCTCAAAATGTGGTCCACAGAGGCTCTTTCAGAGGTTTTGCAAGGTCAAATTTATTTTCATGATATACTAAGACATTATGTGCCCCGTTTTCATTGTGCTCAGATTTGCACTGACAGTCCAAAAGCAACATGGGGGGAGGATTTGGGAAGGGGGACTACTGGCATCAGCAAAAATAAAGGCAAGGCCTTCAAACTGTATTCTTCACCAACATGCACTTACGAAAGAATAAAAAGTCTAGTTTCTCTTAAGAATGTCCTTGACGAAGTATAATTAGTATAATTTTCCTAAATCTCAACCTTTGAGTACACAGCCTTTTAATAATCAGCATGAAAAAATAAAATGTATAAAGCACTTTTGTTACATACTAAAGCAGAATGGTTTTCTCAAAGAAAAGCACTTGTGCAATTGTTTGATTAGTCAGATTTGGGTGTTTGGTAGACATTTTCTCAGAACTGAACAAAACAAGCTTAAAGCTAAAAGAAAACAATGATAGTATTTACCACCGATGATAAAATTCCAGCTGTCAAGTGAGAACTGGAAAAGTGGAAAACTTGTACCCACCACCATGAGCTTAATAGCTTCCCAATACTTGAAGCCTTTTCCAATGAAATCAGTGGTGATATTAATGAGATTTTTTAATATTATCTAATGAAAAATGTCAACATTAAGAAGATCTGCATAATTCACTGAACCATGACATTACAAAATCAAGATGTTACAAAATCACATGTAGGTAAAAAGATCCATTCAAGGAGCAAAATAGATCAACAGGCTTTAATGTATGAAAAGTTCATTGAAATGATTTCAGAATCCACATTGTAACTGATCTTTAAGAAACCAACTGTCTAGTTTTGGTGTAGTATCAAGAAGAATATCCACAATTATCTGAAAAGGCTATTAAGATACTCCTTTTTCTAACTACTTATCTGTGGATGAATTTTCTTCGTGTACTTGAAAACAACATACAGCAACAGATTGGAGAGAGAAATAGAATCACTGTCTAATATGCCAGAGGTTTCTAAAACAATGTCACTTTTCTCACTGAAGTGTTTGTTTTCACAAATATAGTCTTTTCATAAAAATATCTGTTAGCATACTATGGGTTTATTATGGCATTTCTACATGGAATATACATTTTGTAATTTCCTGGCTTTAATTTCTAATATGGTAATTATCAATAAATGTGTCCTATGTAAATAAAAGCTCTCTGGGGCTATCAATAATTGAGAATGAGACCTGAGACCAGTAAGTTTAAGTCCACTTGGCATTCTCCATGCCTATAGCATGCGCAAAACAATGCTGGCAAAAACCACTGGGGCCTCAACATTGCCTATTGGTCCTGGGGTATTTACCCATTTCATTTTCTTTCCTATTGTCTACACTGACCATTCCACTGTCTCCATTCTCACGAACTTCCCATCCTTTCATTCTCCCCTCATTTTCAGCAGATGACTAAACCATCTCATTTTATGGAAGCAACCAGTCAGGAACTCCTCCAAATTCCTCCCAACTCCAGTCATGAGCTGGATCTGCATTGGTCCTTTCATTTCACAGTGAAACAGAGAACCCTCCTCTGTCTGTCTAGGGCAAATCCCTTGCCAATTACTCCAGACCTCAATTCCTCAGGGACTTCTCACCATCAATGCTGTTTTCTCCTTCGCATATTCATCCTTCCCCTCTCTACTGGCTCTTGACAATTATCATTTAAGTATGCTCAAGACTCTGCCCCGGGTATCATTTACAGCAGAACCACATTAAACTGTTTAATCTAATCCGTGTCCACTTCCTTACCTCCAATTCTCTCTGCAGGCCCACAGCATATGGACATCCATTCTGTTTCACTGAAAAAACCTCCTTGGGGTCATAAATAATGTCTAAGGTACAAATCCAAAGAGACTTCTCTGACTGATCTCATTCAGTCTTCGATTTAACTGCTCATTCCTTCCTTCCTTCAGTAACTTTCTCCTCTTAGCTGACAGATTCTTCTTATGTCTTCCTCACTTACTGGTTTGCTTAGATTTTCTATTTCTTGTATTTTTTTGTACTTTGTAGCCATTTATTTCACTTAGATTTTCCAGTGTATTAGAACTAGTATACAGTTTTCCTTACTAATTTTATTTTCCAATGTCTCCCATGTTGGTTCCTGCCGTTCCTTCCATTGGTCCTTCATTTCAGAATGTTTTGTATAATGTGGGGTAGGGGTTGTTGCTTATTATTTCCGTATGGATATCCAGTTGTTCAGCATCATTTACTGAAAATATCTTTCCTTCCATTTGGTTTTAGTGTCTTTGTCAAAAATCAATAATTGTGTAAGGGTGGCTCCGTTCTGGGTGCTCTGTTATACTCTAGTGGTGTTAGTTGTTGCTCTTTATGCCAGCGCTATGCTGTTTTGATTATTGTAGCATTGTTACTGCAGCACAGCGTAGTATCTTGCATATAGGAAAGATGCAGTAAATACTGGAAGGAAAAAAAGCTAAAATTCTGCACATAGCTCATCTTCATAACTACAACTAGTAAAACTACTAATTACTCCCCATTGAGTTTCTAAAGCAGCCTGGTTTTCCACATGAGGTTTTGCATTAAATGAAAACTCACCAATTCTAGGCTCCAAAACACTGGTGTTCTAGCAATGCAGACACCACATTTACCTCAGGGTGGTTACACCAGGCAGGGCACTTTAGGACAGGTGGTAAGAGGATATCTTAGTCACTTCTCTGCAATTTGAGAAAGAGGCACTCACAAGCTAAGTACTGATTATTTCAACTATCACAGATTAACCACAAAAAGCTGGGACACCACTTGAAATGACCAAAGATGAGGTGGCTCTTCTTTCTGGAAGAGCAATACCACACAGACAACTGTTTTCCAGCTACAGATGCAGTAATGACAATAATCTACTGATCCCTGACCCGTGTTTTCTAAAAAATTAAAACAAAGGGACTTGCTCTTCCCCATCTTGTAAGATGGTGGGTGAAAAAGTTGAGAAGCCGGATACTAAAGAGAAGAAACCCGAAGCCAAGAAGGCTGAGGCTGGTGACAAGGTGAAAAAGGGTCACCTCAAGGCTAAGAAGCCCAAGAAGGGGAAGCCCCATTGCAGCACAACCCTGTCCTTGTCAGAGGAATTGGCAGGTATTCCCGATGTGCTATGTATTCCAGAAAAGCTGTGTATAAGAGGAAGTACTCAGCCGCTAAGTCCGAGGTTGAAAAGAAAAAGAAGGTTCTTGCAACTGTTACAAAACCAGTTGGTGGTGACAAGAATGGTAGTACCCAGGTGGTTAAACTTCATAAAATGCCTAGATATTTTCCTACTGAAGATGTGCCTCAAAAGCTGTTGAGCCACGGCAAAAAAAAAAAGACAAAAAATAAAAAACAAAAAAAAAACCAAACCCTCAGTTCACACGTGAGAAAACTGCGAGCCAGCATTACCCCGGGGAACGTTCTGATCAGCCTCATTGGATTCCACAGAGGCAAGAGGGCGGTCTTCCTGAAGCACCTGGCTAGTGGCTTGTTACTTGTGACTGGACCTCTGGTCCTCAATCAAGTTCCTCTATGAAGAGAACACCAGAAATCTGTCATTGCCACCTCAACCAAAATTGTTATCAGCGATGTAAAAATCCCAAAACATCCCACTGATGCTTATTCAAGCAGCAGCAGCAGCTGCAGAAGCCCAGACACCAGGAAGCTGAGATCTTCAGCACAGAAAAAGATAAATACAAGATTACAGAGCAGCACAAGATTGATCAGAAAGCTGTGGAGTCACAGATTTTACCAAAAATCAAAGCTATTCCTAAGCTCCAGGGCTACCTGCGATCTGTGTTTGCCCTGACTCATGGAATTTATCCTCACAAATTGGTGTTCTACATTTCTTAAGAAGAACCTAATTAAATAACTGATAACCAAAAAGGGGGACTGAATAAAACATGATAAAATCATTTGTGGTTGTAAGAATTATTTCATAAAACTTTTTTCACATACATATCAGATCAATATATAAAAATGTATTGCTATGAATGGGGCAGTGAAAAAGTCTGTAAGTTACTGACAGACACTATGATGCAGAAAGATAAGATATAAAGCAACTGTTCTGCATGAAATGATAGAGCTGCAGATCTAAAGACTGTCTTCCCATGGATACAACAGAAAAGACGCCTAGTTGTGTATGTTCCCTTACATCATGCAAGAGCACTCACCCTCAAGTTGGTCTAAGACTTGAGATCTATCCCGGCTGGCCACAGGAATATGAGAACATCGTGTAACCCTCTAAGCCTCAATTTCATCATCCATGAAAACAGCATTGCCTTGTGCACTAATTAACCGTTGTAAAGCTCAAATCAGATAGCATACAGCACTTTGAAAAATATAAATCACATTAGTCTAATAATTTTCCAGTGCTTCGTTACATGAGCCCTATCAAAACTAGTTCTATGTTTGTAAGGTGAATAAATATCCATTCTATCTGTACAGGTTAACAGAGCAGGCTCTGAAGTAGGAACAGACCAGCGTTCAAATCCAGACTCTATCTCTTGCTAGCTGCCTAATCCTATAGTCATGTAACTTCTCTTAGCTTCCAGTTTCCTCATCTGTAAATGGGAATAATGGTAACTTGTTGTACAAGTTAGAAAACACATATTGCATGATGCCTAACATTACTGCTAATATAAACTATGAATGTCAGTATTTTTTTTTTTTTTGAGATGGAGTCTCGCTCTGTCGCCCAGGCTGCAGTGCAGTGGCACAATATCAGCTCACTGCAAGCCCCGCCTCCCGGGTTCACGCCATTCTCCTGCCTCAGCCTCCTGAGTAGCTGGGACTACAGGCACCCGCCACCATGCCCAGCTAATATATATATATATATTTGTATTTTTAGTAGAGATGGGGTTTCACCATGTTAGCCAGGATAGTCTCAATCTCGTGATCTGCCCACCTCAGGCTCCCAAAGTGCTGGGATTACAGGCGTGAGCCACCGCGCCCGGCTGAATGTCAGTATTTTAATTCCCATTTCATGTATGCCCTTTGTTGGTCTGAACTGTTCTGTGATTGAAAAAATCAATCTTATCTTCTGGCTGGAATTATGTGATAATTCAATGAACTACCAAATTAAAAAATGAAAGACACCCAGGAAAAGTTTATATATTATAAATTATAAATGACCCTGAAGAATCTAAAGTTTTTTTTTTTAATGATCATTTTTGTAGATTGGTCCATTTCAATGACGAAGAACATGATTATGCAAATATTCATGTTGCGAACCCTGAGGGTGGGCTGAATATTTTGTGATTCACTTTTCCCTTTAAAGCACTTAGATTTCAACACCCTGGCCCTTCCTAACATCAACTATGCACTCCAACACCTAAATTTAAAATACTCCCAACCACTCATCAAAAGGTCCCTGCAGTAGACATAAAAACATTTACAAATATGAACAAGCTTTTCCCCATAGCTACCAAACAGCATTCTATTACCTCCACTTTTCTAATTTTTTTTAAAGTTTAAATGATCATGAAATTTGCCATTTACCAAGCTAAGAACTCTAACTTACTTACACTACATCACACACATCGATCGTACACAACATCCAAGTATCTAAGTCAGATATTCTGTGATGCACGGATTTCCATGGGTCCTGTAGACCCTCTGAGAGGACTCATGAGGTCAGAAGTGTTTTCTATAGTAAGGCATTATCTGCCTGCTCACTCTGATGACATCTGCACTGTAGGTGAAAAGCAATGGTAAATTTGCTAAAGCCTTAGCAAGAACCAAGGCAGTGACTCTAAACTGCCACTGCAGCCAGAGGGAGCCAGTTTCTCTAAACAAATTTACTTGTTATGATAAAGGAGTAAAATTACTATTTTTATTAAGTCTTGATCTTTGGCCATATCTTTTTAATATGATGTGACAAAACAGGAAAGATGCATACAACACTTCTCATTTATACCAAAGTTTGCTGGTTGTGTGGAGGAAAGTAATTGAGTTGCAAGCTAAACTGGCTTTTTCACGGAATACCATTTTTACACTTAAGAACACCTGGCAAACCATGGTTCTTCAGACTTGGGTATTTGGCAGACAACTTCCCCAAACTGAACAAAGTGAGCAGATCACTTCAAGAAAATAACTGATAATATTTGTTGCCTATGATAAAATTCCAGCTTCCAAGTGGAAATTAAAAGTGTGGTGAACTTAGATCTGTCATCAGGAGCCTGACAGTTTCCTAATGCTTACAGATGTTTCTCAGATCAGTGGATATTAAATAAAGTGATCTTTTCATATTGTGTAATGAAATGTGTCAACAGGTGGGAGACCTGCATAATTCAGTAACCCAATATTTTCCAAATGATCGATCAGTGAATATTTTTAACGTTTCTCAGTTTTAACTTCTAATATGGTAAATACGGATAGAAATAACACATAAACAAAAGTCCTTCAAGATCTTCAGTAACTTTTAAGAGTGTGAAGGGGTCCTGAGACCAAAAGCTTTGAGAACCAGCGGTCTAAGTTACTGCTACACAATAAAGTAAGGGAGATCATCTTCAGGAAGTTCCTAAATCGTGTAATTCTTTCTCCCCCTTTTTAGTACCTTTCCAAAAGAGTCTTGGCATTCCCATCAGTGAAGAGCAGGCCTACAGACTTTTCATGTGTTGAAGAAGAGAGAAGGAGGAGGAATAGAATTTTAAAAATTGGGATTTACTATTAGAAAGGAATTTTATTACTTTTTTTTTTTTTTTTTTAGAGACAGGGACTCGGTCTCTCACCCAGGCTGGAGTGCAGTGGCACGATGATAGCTCACTGCAGCCTGAACTCCTGGGCTCAAGCGATCCTCCCGCCTTGGTCTCCCAAGCAGCCGGGACTAGACGCGCGCACCACCACACCTGGCTAGAAGGAATTTTTTTTTTTTTTTTGAGACGGTGTCTCACTGTCGCCCAGGCAGGAGTGCAGTGGTGCGATGTCGGCTCACGGCAACCTCCGCCTCCCGGGTTCAAGTGATTCTCTGGCCTCAGCCTCCTGAGTAGCTGGGATTACAGGCGCGCACCACCACGCCCAGCTAATTTTTGTGTTTTTAGTAGAGACGGGGTTTCACCATGTTTGCCAGGCTGGTCTCGAACTCCTGACCTCAGGTGATCTGCCCACCAAAGTGCAGGTGTGAGCCACCGCGCCCGGCGGCCCTTCCTCCATGTTTCAATTGGGCACAAACCCTTCGTAAGGCGACAGAAGGGAACTCTCAGGAGCACTGGGGCACGTCCGCAGAATGCCGACAGGTGGGAGCGGGGATACGGGGCAGTTAGGTAAACTGGAGGGAAACAGGGTCAGGAGAAAATAGCCAAAGCCTCGGGTTTTCCTGCAATTCCCACACCTGCATCCCTAAGGCTCCCAAGTGGTTACCGGAATGAAGGCCGTGAGTGTAAGTTGCCCGGGTCCTTGGCGTTTTGAACAAAGAATTGGAGAAAACGCACAAAAAAAGTAACAAAACACAGGAATGAACCAGCAAAAGTAGGGACTTATGAACGCGAGCAAGCGCTCCACAGGGTGTGAGTCGGCCCGAGCAAGCGGCTCGAGGCCCCGGTTACAAAGTTTTCTGGGTTTTAGGTACTCCTTCTGAGGTCCCTATCAGCTACCCCGTATCTGGATGAAGGGTTCGGTCTGTGGCTAAAGACTGAGGTGAACTGGCACCCTATGCAGATGAAGGGATGGCCCGTGTTTGGCCCACGGCCAATGCAGGGCACGTTCCCTTCCCATCTGAGAGGTGGTGGAAAGGCAGGGATGCGGGGAGAGCCGCAGCCTGGAGCCTTTGCTACTCGGTGGTGGGAAGATGAGGATTTTTCTTTTGGTTTGGCTTTTGGACGTGGGCGTTAATTGGCCTCAGGTTCCCGCCCCCAGACCCAGGTGTTTTCCTTTTGATCCAGCTTTGGGAAGTCAGCACGAATTGTACTCAAGCTCCCTGCTCTCAGACCCTATTCTCCAGCCTCAAGAGTGAGACGCCAAGGGTTGGATCTAAAGGGGGCCTACCAGTGGTAGTGGCAGGACACTCGCTAAGCCCCTTCCCCGCCCCGAATCCTCTGAGTATCGTCACCCTCACCCCAAAACCCCGACACACACACTCTCACTCTTACATCCCGACCCCCACGACCGCAGGGTCCTCACCACCAGCAGGTTCCTGTCCTCCACCAGCTGCCGCTTCCGAAGGATCTCTGATTTCAGAATGTCCATCTCGCCGCCAGAATTTAAGCTCCAGTTTCCCGCTCCAGCTCCTCGAACCCAGCCTCACTGGGCCGGCGGCCGCGAACCCACTGAGTATACGGAACAACAAGCCCAAACACCTGAGAACAACTGACAGGGGCCGCTTCCGGCGGAAGCTGGGATGAGAGAGATGAGGGAAGAGAGTGGCCCGGGGCGCCTGTGGTGGCCAAAGCAGCTGTGCGTGAGTGGCCACTGGCGGCGCCCTCCGGCAGCGCGCCTGTAGTTTCCCCTTGTAGAGAGGTTTACGTGAACGTGCACGGAAACCCGGGTCTTTATAGTACTCTCTGCACCTGCTAGTTCAGTTCCAAAAGCCTCTCGAAGAACACCTCAGTAATGCCAGTTAAATCAAGATCTTTATTAACTGGAAATTTACATTAGGGTTTCTGAAGTTACTTGCTTGCAAAATTAGTGTACTAAAGGATGAGAAAAATCTAAATAATAATACTAACTTGTAACAATAGAGTGAAAGGGCAGTGTTCATTACTAGCCTGTTAAATTTCCTGTGAACTTAAACGACTACATCCATTTAAGGCAGTTTGGAAGTCAATTTATCTTCACTCCCTCTGTTTTAGATTGCTTACCAATCTTGGTGATAATTGAACATTTACCTCAAGCTAACTAATCACTTTTTTGGTCATGTGTTCAGCAATCAAGATTTTTCAGTGACATGATTGGAGATGTAATCAGAAATTCCTTTTTTTTTTTTTTAAATCCAACCCAAGGGAAAAAAACTTAAATTGAAGAGAAAAATTATGTCAGAGATTTTTTAAGTCCCTAACATTTGTTTACAGTGGACTTATTTTTTTCATGTCATTGAAGCACGTTTAAAAATTGTTTTTGTGAAATCATAATTGAACAATATTTGACATTTCGTTTTTCTTACTCAAAAAAGGTAAGAAATATCATTTTGTTGAGTCAGCTGATAATGGGTAAAATGATTTACAAAACAAAAAATGAACAATCGAATTATTTCAATTTAGAAAGTCTTTTGTGGGGGGTGATACTTCATCTAAAAGATATCTGAGGCCAGACGGGGTGGCTCACCCCTGTAATCCCAGAACTTTGGGAGGCCGAGGTGGACAGATCACCTGAGGTCAGGAGTTCAAGACCAGCCTGGCCAACATGGTGAAATCCCGTCTCTACTAAAAATACAAAAATTAGCCAGGCGTGGTGGCAGGTGCCTATAGTCCTAGCTACTCAGGAGGCTGAGACAGGAGAATTGCTTGAATCCGGGAGGTGGAGGTTGCAGTGAGCCGGGATCATGCCACTGCAGTCCAGCCTGGGTGATAGAGCAAGACTTTGTCTCAAAAACAAAACAAAATAAAATAAAATATACCGGACTTTTGCCAGAAATAAGCCAACACAGGAAAATGTCCTTGAACTAAATATGGCAACACTCTTGCATGAATATGGGTTTCCCTCACTAATCAATGAGCAAATAATAATTTATTAGCATTTTCCTGATTTAGGGATTAGGGATTGTTAGACACAAAAAAAAACCTGAAGGGTTAAGACAGATGACAGTAACAGCAATGGAAGTTTACAGAGAACACAACGGCTGGCTACCTGGGAAACTGTCAGTGTAAACCAGAGAAGTTACTAGCTACAGTTAACAGCCTCCCCTTACATTTTAGACTTTCATTGATTTCTACGTTTATGTAAACATGTGCACTCAATCCTGATTAAGGCCTGAGATCAAAGAGTGATAGAGAGAAATACTTGAACAAGCAACTGACAAGCAAGCTTTTCAATTCAAAAGGAAGGAAAAAAGATATCCAGGAGCTTTTAGAAATACTTAAAAGAGGCTGGGCACAGTGGCTCACGCCTACAATCCGAGCACTTTGGGAGGCCAAGGCAGGCGGATCAACTGAGGTCAGGAGTTTGAGACCAGCCTGGCCAACATGGTGAAACCCTGTCTCTACTACAAAAATAGCCGGGCTTGGTGGCACACACCTGTAGTCCCAGCTATTCAGGAGGCTGAGGCAGGAGAATCGCTTTAACCTGGGAGGTGGAGGTTGCAGTGAGCCAAGATCGCGCCACTGCACTCCAGCCTGGGTGACAGGGCAAGACTCTGTCTCAAAAAAAAAAAAAGAAAAGAAAAGAAACACTTAAAAGAACAAATCACCGTGACCCTAAGAGAGACCATATTCATTTAAAAAAAAATGCATCCCATTTCATCACAATCATTATTTTAAAAGTGAAATATTGGGACTGGGTACAGGGGCTCACACTTGTAATCCCAGCACTTTGGGAAGCCGAGGCAGGAAGATCACTTGAACCCAGGAGTTCAAGGCTGCAGTGAGCATTGATCGCACCACTGCACTCCAGCCTGAGTGGCAGAGTGAGACACTGTCTCTAAAACAAAAATAAATAAATAAGAAATAAAAATGAAAAATTGGAAACAACCCAAGTGTTCTAAATGGAGGAATAGTTAAATAAAATATAGTTTATACATACAACCAAATAACATGGCATCATTAAAAACCATGTTTTTAAAAATTCAATGGTATGGGAATGCTCATGATACAATGTTCAGTCCAAAAGTAGCATAATGAAACTTTATAGCATATAGTCTCTGCTTTTTAACAAAAACATAGACATATGCTTCTTAACAAAAACATATAGACGTAATAAAACATTGATTGGAAGGAAACATACCAAAATATCAAGTTTTTATCTGGACAGTAGAACAATTGGGGATTCTTATTTTCTGCTTTATACCACAATTTGGTACAAATCTCATAATATGGGGGGAAAATTCAGGTATCAGTCTTTTTCTGTTTAATTATTATTTAGACTATAAATTTTCTAGCATGTCTATTTTAGACATTGTATATGATAAATTTTGAAGAGTATAAAAGAAAGCAAAGAATTAGATAAAGAATTTTTTAAATTTCCATAGTTATTCAATCTAATATTTAAATATCTTATATATGAGCTCTATACTACATTAGCTTCTGTGACCTAAACCAAAACATAGACCCTGCCCACAAAGAGATAGCCAGTTAGTTGGGGAATCAAGAAATAGATCTAAAAAGTTAAATTATGTAAGATTTAATAGTGTATATGTGGCTATAATTTCAGAAATTAAAAATCAGTCATCTTCTAAAAGAAAAAAGGGTAAAAATCAGTACAGGATTGATGAGATATTCCTCTGTAGAGGTAACTCATCCTAGGAAATTATTTGTCATTTCTGGAGACTGGAGGGAAATGCCAAATTGAATCAGGATCACCTGGATTTGTTTTGTGGCTGCCCTAAAAGATGGAATGTAACTTAAACAGCAAAGAAAAGCTCTATGATTCAATACAGTGGCTCTCAATCCTTAACATGCTTCAGGATAACCTGGAGGACTTTTTGAAACACAGACGGCTGGTCCTCAACCCCAGAAATTGTCTTTCCATAGGCTTGGGGTGGGACCCAAGATTTTGCTTTTTGAACAAACTCCCAAGGGAGATGGATGCTGTTGATCCAGGGACCTCATTTTGAGAACTGCCAACCTAATATATTATTTTGTCATCTCCTGCGGGGAAAAAGTGCATTTGCAGTCTGAAATGCAGTCTGCACGAGTCTTCAGAATTGGTGCAGAGCAGGAAGGCTGGTCGGTGGTGTCTGCAGCACGGTCACAGGCACCTCAAAGGGCACCCGTCCACTCCCAGTAATGCTGCTTCTGGGAATTTCCTAATGGCAAGGGAGCAGGCTCCCTCCAGATCCAGCCACCTTTACAAAACTGCTTTGTAGGGTTAGACCACAGAGAATGACTTATCCAATCTGGGACAATCAGAGTCCCTTCCCTAGAAAACTAAAATTGGAATGGAGTGGATCCTTCCAAGACTCAGGATATATAAAATGTGAATTCCAGAGTGATAGCCACTTCAGCCAGGCTGGTGCATACCGTCCCACAAGAGCCAACTGTTACATTTTTGAGAATTTTGTGTCAGTTGTCAAACTTAGCAATTATTACAAATCAAATGAGTTTACTTGTAATCAAATAAATCATATTATAAATGAAGTTAATAAATACACAGAACCTAATTCTTATTTTACTACATTTTTACTCTTATGCTCTTGGAGTTATTTATGACTGTTGTATCTTCGTGGTGGAAATACTATAAAATGGTGGCTCCTGCAGACCTGTTACCAGTTCCAGGCTTAAGGACCCCACCTTGGCAACTGGAAATCAACCACAGTGACTGTATTAGTCAGGGTTCTCCAGAGAAACAGAGCCGCTAGGATATATAGGTATTTATCAGAAGACATTTATTATGGGAATTGGCTCACGCAATTATGGAAGCTGTGAAGTCCCACAATCCTGCCTTCTGCAAGCTGAAGAACCTGGAAAGCCAGGGGCATAATTCAGTTGGAGTCTGGGGGCCTGAGAATAGGAAGGTGGGAGGTTGAGCTGGCTGGGCTAGCATAAGTCCCAGAGTCTGAAGGCCCAAGAACCAGGAATTCTGATGTCCAAGGGGAGTAAAAGGCGATGTCCAGCTCAAGAAGAGAGAGAGAGGCCAGGCATGGTGGCTCATGCCTGTAATCCCACCATTTTGGGAGGCCGAGGCTCAGTTGAGGCCAGGTATTCAAGACCAGCCTGGGCAACATAGCAAGACCCCATCTCTACAAAAAATAAAATTAATAAATAAATAAAAGAGAGATAGAATCCACCCTTCTTCTTCTCTCCTGGCCCTCAACAAATTGGATGATGCCCACGCATTACTCAGTCCACCAACTCAAATGCTAATATCTTCCAGAAACATGTTCGCAAACACACCCAGAAATAATGTTTTACCGGGGATCTGGGTGGGCTTCCCTTAGGCCCGTCAAGTTGACACAAAAGTTAACCATCACACTGGGAGTATTTACACCACAGAAATTGGCAAACTGTTGATCTATTGTTTTGTTGGCTGTCTAAACTTTAAAGTTTATGGAGAAAATGTTCACAATACAGATCAGGGTTTTTCAACCTTGGGCCCCATAGTTCCTTACTGAGGGATGCTTCTGGCCTCATGTCATTAGACACCAATCACATCCCTTCCCTAGTTGTGACAACCAAAAAAAAAAATCTCTGGATCGCCAAATGTCCTTTGAGAAACCAAATCTCTCTCTAGTGGAGAACCACCGATAAAAATTAAATTTATTTATGTATTTATTGAAACAGAGTTTCCCTCTGTCACCCAGGCTACAGTGCAGTGGCACAATCTCGGCTCACTGCAACCTCCACCTCCTGGGCTCAAGCGATTCTCCTGCCTCAGCCTCCCGAGTAGATGGGACTGCAGGCATGCGCCACCACACCCAGCTAATTTTTGTATTTTTAGTAGACATGGGTTTTCACCATGTTGGCCAGGCTGGTGTTGAATTCCTTGCCTCAAGTGATCTGTCGGCCTTGGCCTCCCAAAGAAAAATTAAATGTAAAAGTGTTGTGTCTGTAGCCATTACTTAGTAAATAGGACAAAAAAATTGAGGAAATAGTCTTCTAGTATTTGAAAACTATCATCTGATTCAATTGAGTCTCTCCTGTCATTGACAAACAAGTGAAGTTCTGACATACATCTTCGTTGTTCACTTTTGTCTTATTCATTGATTGAAGCCAAAATATCAGCCAGCATTCATGTCAGACAGAGCTGGACATGTTCATCAATTATAGCCATAGGTTGGCTAGGAATGCTGGAGTGTTGCAAAAATCAATGAAAGCATTCTGGGAGAATCAATGGGCTATATGGAATTTACAATAAAGATTATTGTGCAGTTTATTATTATTTATAAATTGTGTCCTCTGCATGCTTTATGTCAGTAAAAATTATATGAATATATGTGCACACCTTTTTTTTCCCCCAAGAGGCGATATTTTAAATATTTCCAGCACAGCACTGACCATGATCCACCTCCCATATTGGATGATTACCAGAAAATTGTTTAGCAAAGAAACTTGGAATATCAAGAAAAAAGAGTGAAATAGAGTTGCAAGAAGACACATGAAGAGTAAACCGTGAAGAATAATCCCTGCTCCCCCACCCCTAGATCTCCAATTCTCTACTCTGGTTCTTCCTAGAGTCTGGCTTGTATCCCCGTCCCAAAAAATACCACTGAAGCCTACTACCGTATTTTGGCATTTTTAAGGTGCTCTCTTTTTTTTTTACATTTTAATGTTTCTGAATTCAGGATGCACCTTACAACCAATATGTTACAACCACCACAGTGAGGACTATGATGTTCTCTCCAGATATTCTCTTCAGGCCAACGCACCTGTCCCCCATCTGCAGGAAACAGGGGTTGCTGAGGGCACACAGCTACACCCTGCACTGGCATGACCCCAGGCCGCAGGGACCAGTCTCAGCTGCAGGGACCCACCTCAGCCAGGGTTACCACTGCTTCAAGGGGCATCCCAAACCAATGACTGATGCAGAGATTCAAAAGCCCAACTCCATTGCCTCAACTCAACTCTAAAGGGTCATTCTATCTAGCTCCAGAGCTTGCCCCAAGAGCATGACAGAAGGTCTCAGCTGCAACTTCTTTGCAGTCCAGCTTCTCCCTCTGCCAAACCCAGCCTTCCTCATTTCCTTACAGATGCATCTCCAAGAGGATTCCCAAAGAAACAGAACCATTTGCTCACAAAGTAAAGAAATGTTTTGTCCTGGACTCATGGGTATGCTTATCCGTTTGGTAGGGAATTATTAAATTGGTATTCTAGTTTTTACATCAGTTATTTTTGTGGATATCGTTAATGAGAGTTGCTCCCTGGCCTGGTCCAAGTCTGGTAACACCAACAGAATTGAATTTAAGAGTGTTAAAAGTTGAACCGGGCGCAGTAGCTCACGCCCATAATCCCAGTACTTTGGGAGGCCCAGGTGGGCGGATCACCTGAGGTCAGGAGTTCAAGACCAGCCTGGCCAACATGGTAAAGCCCAGTCTCTACTAAAAATACAAAAATTAGCTAGGTGCAGTGATGGGCACCTGTAATCTCAGCTACTTGGGAGGCTGAGGCAGGATAATGGCTTGAACCCAGGAGGTGGAGGTTGCAGTGAGCGGAGATCGCACCATTGCACTCCAGCTTGGGTGACAAGAGTGAAACTCCATCTCAAAAAAAAAACAAAAAAGAATGTTAAAAGTTGAGAAGATCTTGGATCCTGGTAGATCTGTAAATATCAGTCAGCCCTGTGATGCCCAGGCTGAGACTGACACCAGCTGACAACCACCAGTGCCATCTTCTTTTCTTGAACATTCACAGTAATCGGATGGGGGGCAGCCCATATACCATAGCCAGTGCCCTTTTCTTGTTCCATGCCATTTCTTGTCTGCTGTTACCCGTCCTTCTATTCTCTTTCTCCCAAATCTTTTATACTGTTTTATTAGTGGTATATTTGAAATAAAATGAATTAAAGAGGGAGGTCAAGAGAAAAAGAGAAAAAATTCAAGATTAGATTAAGAAAGGAGGCTAGGCACCAAGGCTCATGCCTCTAATCCCAGCACTTTGGGAGGCCGAGATGGGCAGATCACTTAAGGTCAGAAGATCGAGACCATCCTGGCCAACATGGTGAAACCACATCTCTACTAAAAATACAAAAATTAGCTGGTGTGGTGGCACGTACCTGTAATCCCAGCTACTCGGGAGGCTGAGGCAGGAGAATTACTTGAACCCAGGAGGCGGAGGTTGCAGTGAGCTGAGATCACGCCACTACACTCCAGCCTGGGTGACAGAGTGAGACTCTGTTTCAAAAAAAAAAAAAAAAGAAGAAGAAGAAGAAGTAACCAAGAATGCAAAAGTGCTTGAAGGAAATGTGAGAAATACTGCCTGCAACTCAATGGCAATAAACTTGAAAACCTAGAAGAAATGGATGATTTCTTAGCAAAAATCTAAGTTACCACAATTAACCAAGAAAGAGTAGAAAACTTTAATAAGCAAATGGAACAGAGAGAAAGCAAAGTGATTGTAGACCCCACTTATAAAGGCGCCAGATCCAGATGTTTTCCTATTGAGATCTATGCAGCCTTTGAAGAAGAAATACTCTAACATGATTTGAGCACGTTATTCTCAAACTTTTTGGTCTCAGAACCCCTTTCCATTTTTAAAAATTCTTGAGGACCCCCAAAAAGCTTTGTGTGGGTTATAGCTCTTGATATTTGTCATACTAGAAATAAAAACAGAAATTTTAAAAAATTAATTCACTTAAAATCATATAATGAACACTTTATATATTAATACAAACAACATGTTTTTGTCAAAAGCAATTATGGTTTCAAAAAATTTAATGAGAAAAGTAGCATTATTTTACACTGTTGCAAACTTCCTTAATGTCTAGCTTAGTGGAAGAACACAGGATTCTCCTATCTACTTCTCCATTCGATCTATTGCAGTATATTATATTGGTTGAAGCGTATAAGGAAAATCTAGCCTCACAGATATACATAGTTGGAACAGGGAAAAGTATCTTAATTCTCATGGAAATTCTTCTTTGATATTACCTCCAAGCTTGAGTAGCAGTCGTTTTTTAAGAGTTAGTTGCAACGTGGAATCTGAAACATTAAAATTCACTGGTCTATCTTGAATTTTGGATGGATCTTTTACTCATACTTGATTTTGTAGCAGAATCCATTGGTCATTTGGAAAGCATAAGTTCAGTGATGTATACAGATCTTCCAAATGTTGACACATTTTATTACACAGTATTTTAAAAATCACATTCATTAATGCCACCTCCTCCATCTCATCAGAAAAAAAGTCTTTTTTGTTGTTTTGTTTTGAGACAGAGTCTTGCTCTGTCGTCAGGCTGGAGTGATCTTGGCTCACGGCAACCTCCGCCCTTCAGGATCAAGCGATTCTCCTCCCTCAGCCTCCCAAGTAGCTGGCATTACAGGTGTGTGCCATCACGCCCAGCTAATTTTTGTATTTTTAGTAGAGACAGGGTTTCACCATGTTGGCCAGACTGGTTACGAACTCCTGACCTCAAGTGATCCACCTGCCTCGGCCTCCCAAAGTGCTGGGATTACAGGCGTGAGCCACCACACCTGGCCAGAAAAGCCTTTTAATCCCTGGGCAGACATCAAGCTCATGGTGACAGGTGCAACTTTCCAAAATGCTAATTTTTACTGAAAGCTCACTTTTATCACTAGCAACAAATATTGTCTGCTGTTTTCCTCACATGACAGGCTCACTTTGTTCATTTGCAAAAAAATGTCCACCAGAGAGTATAAATTAGTTCAACCATTGTGGAAAACAGCGTAGCGATTCTTCAAGAATCTAGAACTAGAAATACCATTTGACCCGGCAATCCCATTACTGGGTATATACCCAAAGGATTATAAATCATTCTACAATAAAGACACATGCACTTGTATGTTTATTGCAGCACTATTCACAATAGCAGAGACTTGGAACCAACCCAAATGTCCATCAGTGATAGACTGGATTAAGAAAATGTGGCACATATACACCACGGAATGCTATGCAGCCATAAGAAAGGATGAGTTCACGTCCTTTGCAGGGACATGGATGAAACTGGAAACCCTCATTCTCAGCAAGCTATCACAAGATCAGAAAACCAAACACCACATGTTCTCACTCATAAGTGGGAGTTGAACAATGAGAACACATGGACACAGGGAGGAGAACATTACACACCGGGGCCTGCAGGGGGTGGAGGGCTAGGGGAGGAGAAATACCTAATGTAAGTGATGGGTTGATGGGTGCAGCAAACCACCATGGCATGTGTATACCTATGTCACAAACCTGCACATTCTACACATGTATCCCAGAACTTAAAGTATAAAAAAAAAGAAAAAAATCACACACACACACACACACAAGTGAGATGTCATTAAAAGAAAAAAAATGTCCACCAGATACCCAACTCTGAAGAACCATAGTTTGTCTATTGCTTATTCTTTCTAGTAAAAGAAATATTCCAGGGGAAAAAAAAGCTAGTTCAGTTTGCAATTCAATTGCACAATGCTTTTTCTAAAGCCAACCATCATACTTCTGAATGCAGCAGGTTGCTTTCTGTGTACTTCCTGTTTCATCACACAGAATACTAAAAAGATGCTTATTCAAGTGTCAAGATTTAATAAAATTAATAATTTCTACTGCTTTATTGAAAATATGTTTAAGTGAAACTGGCCTTTTTTTTTAAATTTTCTTTCATGGGTATATGGCAGTGAAGACTACGATGGCTGGTAAGGTTTCATGCTGGTGTTTTGGTTCATGCTAATGTTACCAGCACACTGACTGTTGTTTTTGTACCTCCAGTGCAAATGTCAACATAGTGAAAAGGGCAAATAATGTTAGCGTTATTGTAAAAATAGCTTTGACCTCACCAATCCCCTCAATGGACCGCACTTTTGAGAACTGACGCTCTAAAATTATTCTAGACTACAGAAAAACTTGGAAAGCTCTCCAGGGCATTTTATGAAGCCACGATAAACTTCACACTGAAGCCTGAAAAAGGACCAATGAAAAAGCATATATACATCCTCATTGCATTTATGAACATAGATTGAAAACTTGTGCCTAAAATATTAGCAAATAGAATTTAGCAGTGCATTAAAAAACACACTATGGGCAGGGCAAAGTGGCTCAGGCCTGTAATCCCAGCACTTTGGGAGGCCAAGACAGGCGAATCACGAGGTCAGGAGATCGAGACCCTCCTGGCTAACATGGTGAAACCTCGTCTCTACTAAAAATACAAAAAATTACCTGGGCTTGGTGGCATGCGCCTGTGGTCCCAGTTACTTGGGAGGCAGAGGCAGGAGAATCACTTGAACCCGGGAGGCAGAGGTTGCAGTGGGCCAAGATCCTGCAACTGCACTCCAGCCTGGGCAACAGAGGGAGACTCTATCTGGAAACACACACACACACACACATACGCATACACTATGACTAAGTAGGGTTTATTCCAAGGAAATGTACCTAAATAATTAACCACATCAACAAATTACAAGAGGAAAAATAAAGAATTATATTTTTAAAAAATCCTGAGAAGGCATTTAATACAATGTAGGGGTCATTATTAATAATAATGATAAAAAACTCTGAGTAAAGTAAATATAGGGAAATTATTTAAATGTGATAAGATTACTTAATAATATTCAATAGTAGACACCATTCTAAATGGTGAAATACTAAAACATTAAGATGTGGATCATCACTGTCATCATAATAATTCAATCTTGTTTTAGATGTTCTATGAGAGAAATAAGAAAAAATTAAGAGTAAGTATAAATATTGGAAAAACGGAGATAACGTTATTGCATTCTGCCAATGATTCAATCATTTTCCAAGAAAACCCTACAAGCCATTGACTTTTTAAAAACTAGAATTAACAAGGAAATGTAATATAGCTAAATTCAAAATAAGTTTAAAATTGATGTTTTTTCTGTGTATGCAATAATGAGATAGAAGTGGAAATAGGAAAATGTTACATTTAAAAAGTACAAAATCTTAGAAATAAAGAACAAAAAAGTCCAGATTACATGGGGAAAGGTTTATAAAATGTTACTGAAGGATATAAAGCAACACCCAGATAAAGGAATGACAAAATATGTTACTAGGTAAGGAGAAAAAATAACATAAAATCAATTTTCCAAAAAGTAATATAGAGAGTCCATGTTTCAGTTATAATTCCTTTTTTTTTTTTTTTTAAGATGGACTTTCACTGTCACCCAGGCTGGAGTACAGTGGTATAATCTCGGCCCACTGCAACCTTCGCCTCCCAGGTTCAAGCGGTTCTCCTCCCTCAGCCTCCTGAGTAGCTGGAATTACAGGCACCCACCAGCATGCACAGCTAATTTTTGTATTTTTAGTAGAGACGAGGTTTCACTATGTTGGCCAGGCTGGTCTTGAGCTCCTGACCTCAAGTGATCCACCCTCCTCGGCCTCTCAAAGTGCTGGGATTACAGGCATAAGCCGCTGCACACAGCCTACATGAGGAAAGATTTATAAAGTGTCATTGAAGGATATAAAGCAACACCCAAATAAAGGAATAGCAAAATATGCTATTGGCTAAGGAGGCAAAATAACATAAAGTCAAATTTCCAAAAAGTAATATAGAGAGTCCATGTTTCACTTATAATTCCTATGGTACAGGGTTTTGTAATGGAAGAAACTGGTCTTCAAGATCATATGGAAGTATAAATTTCCAATAATAGTCATAAAAATCATGGAAAAGCATAGTGAGTTTTTGCTTCTGAGCTAGAAGGCTAACTGCTATAAGAACTGCTCTCCTACCATAAACAACTACAAAAAAAAAACAGACAAAGTATATAAATAACTATTTCTCACACATTTGATAACCAGCAGTAAAGGGCTTCTCTTCTCTTCATGGAGAGAAGAGAAAACACATAAGGTGAGCCCTACCTCATGGATTCCTGGATTCTTGGAATTCTGGAGGCAGTTTCCAGGATACAGCACAGGGAGGAGAAACCCCAACAGAACCCACTTGTCTCACTGAGTAGAGGAAAAAGAAATTGCAGTTCTGGGAGATTGAAGAGGTGAAATCCATGGAGCAGAATACTGGAAAGGAGAGAGAGGCACTGGAAAGAAAGAGAGAAAGACAGAAAGGAAGGAAGAAAGAAAGGAAGGAAGGGAGGGAGGGAAGGAGGGAAGGAGGGATGAGAGAGAGAGAGGAAGGAAGGAAGGAAAGAAGGAATGAAGGAAGGAAGGGAAAGAAAAGAATGCAGAGAATGCATTCTCTAGACAATAAATGATAAACATAGTGTTTTATGTTTAATGTGAATACACATAAACAGAATTAAGAGAGAGATGGAAGAAAACAAAACCCAAATGGAACCTCTAGAGATGAAAAACACAATATCTGAAATAAAGAATACTCTGGACAGCATTAACAGCAGATAAGGCACAGCAGAAGAAAATACTGGTGAACTTGGAGACTTAGTAAAAATGATTCGAAGAAAGAGAGAGAGATTTTTTTAACATTAAGCCAGCATCAGTGACCCATGGGATAGTATCAAGCAGTTTAACGTGTCTGTAATGGAGCCCAGAAAGGTCACAGGTCTGGAGATACGTCAAGAATTAATGGCCAAATATTTCTCAAGTTTGACGAAAACTAGAAGACACTCAGATCCCAAAAGTTCATGGACCCCGGCAGAAAACTGCACCAAGGTAGATCACAGTCAAATTTCTGAGAAGCAGCGACTAAAGAACATATATTAAAAGCTGCTCACAAAAATTATTATATAAAGAAAAACAAAGAAAAGAATGACTACACATTTCCTATCAGAAACCACGCAGGCCAGAGGACAAAGAAGTGACATTTTTTAAGTACTAGGGGACAAAAACTGTCAACCTAGGATTCTATACTCTGCAAAAATATCAAAAATGAAAGTAAACTGAAGGTTTTTTTCAGACAAATGTTGAGAGAATTCATCACCAGTAAACCTGTACTATAAAGAGTATCAAAGAAAGTTCTTCAGTCTGAAGAAAAATCATGCAAAATAAAAAGGAAAGAAAAATGTAGAATTGCTAAACATCTGGATAAATATGAAAGGCTTCTCATTTTTAATATATTTTTTAAAAGTAATTGACTATTTAAATCAATAATTGCATTAAGAGGCTGGGCACAGTGGCTCAAGCCTGTAATCCCAGCACTTTGGGAGGCCAAGGCAGGCAGATCACCTGAGGTCAGGAATTCAAGACCAGCCTGGTCAACATGGTAAAACCGTGTCTCTACTAAAAATACAAAAATTAGCTGGGCGTAGTGGCGCAAGCCTGTAATCCCAGCTACTTGGGAGGCTGAGGCAGGAGAATCGCTTGAGCCTGGGAGGCAGAGATTGCAGTAAGCTGAGATTGTGCCACTGCACTCCAGCCTGAGTGACCGAATGAGACTCTGTCTCCAAAAAAAATACATAAAATAATAATAATAATAATTGCATTAAGTGCAAATTGACTAAACAGTACAATTGAAAGGCAGAAATTATTAGACTGGATTTTAAAGAACAAATCAACTGTATGTTGTCTCATTGGTTTTTTGAAACAGAGTCTTGCTCTGTCGCCCAGGCTGGAGTACAGTGGCACGATCTAGGCTCACTGCAAGAATCTCACTTTAAATATAAAGTTAGAGGTAAAGGATGGGAAATGATATTCCCATGCAACCATTAATAAAAAGAAATGAAACTACCTGTCTTAGTCTGGTTGAGTTGCCGTAAAAAATATCTTAGGCTGGGTGATTTATAAACAATAGTGTATAGTTCTGACTCTGGGAAGCCCAAGATCAAGATGCCAGCAGATTTGGTGTCTGGTGAGAGCCTGTTCCTCATAGATGACAGCTTCGTGCTGTGTCCTCACATGGCAAAAGGGGTAAGCCTGGCCTCTTTTATAAGGGTCAAGCCTTTTATGAAGGCACTGATCCTATTCATGAGGGCAGAGTTCTTTCAAAAAAAAATCACCTCCCAAAGCCCCCACTTATTAATACCATCACTTTGGGGGTTAAGTTTCAACATATGAATTTTGAGAGACTACAAACATTCAGATCATAGCAGTGACTATGTTAATTAGACAAAGCAAAATTCTGAATAAGGAACATTAATAGGGAGAAAGAAGAACATTTCATAATGATAAAAATGTCACTGCACCAAGAGGGCATAACAATCTCAAATGAGTATTAACATAGCGTCAAAATGCATGAAGCAAAAGACGTTAGATCTCAAAGGACAAGTAAACAAGTCTACACTTATAGGTGGAGATTTCCACACACCACTATCAGTAATTGAGAGAACAAGTGGACAGAAAATCAGCAAGGATATATAAGACTTGTACATTATCAATTAGCATGACCCAATTGAAATTTATATAACATTCTGCCCCAAACATCAGAATACATACTCTTTTTAAAGTCCATTTGGAACACGCACTAAGATCATATTCTGAAGCATTAAACAATTCTCAATAAATTTCAAATAATTAAAAATATACGGTGTATGTTCTTTGACAAGAATGAATTAAACTAGAAATAACAGAAAAATATCTAGAAAACTCCAGTATTTGGAAATTAAACAATATGGTTATAAATAATCCATAGGATCAAAAAAGTAATCACAAGGGAAATTAGCAAGTTTCATTTTTTTAGACAGGGTCTTGCTGTCACCCAGGCTGGAGTGCAGTGGCATGATCATGGCTTGCTGCAGCCTCCACCTCCCCAGCTCAAGTGATCCTCACACCTTAGGCCCCAAAATAGCTTGTGCCATGGTCATGTGCCACCACACTCAGCTCATTTTGTTTTTATTTTTTGTAGAGATAGGGTTTCGTCACATTGCCCAGGCTGGAAATTAGTAAGTATTTTGAACTAAGCTAAGCACAGTAGTACACACTTACCCCAGCTACTCGGGAGACAGAGGTGGGAGAATCACTTGAACCTGCGAGGCGGAGGTTTCAGTGAGCTGAGAGTGCACCACTGTACTCCAGCCTGGGCAACAGAGAGAGATTCTGTCTCAAACAAACAAACAAGCAAACAAACAAAACCCTGTGGGGTGGAAATAGAAATCTCCAAGTCCTGAGAGTTTCACTGGAGACTTATCATATATTTAAAGTAGTAACACCAATTTTGCAGTTCTTCCAGAAAATATAAGAGGGAGTACTTCCCAACTAATTTTTATGAGGCCAGTTTCCCAGAAACCAAAACCTAACAAACACATTACAGAAAAATAAAACTATAGACCAATATCACTTATGAACTTAGACACAAAATTCCTCAACCAAATATTAGCAACTTGAATCCAACAATGTATAAAAATCATTATACACCATGAAAAGGTAGGATTTTTTTCTTTCCGTAGCTTTTGGAGTACAAGTGGTTTTGGTTACACAGATGAATTGTAGAGTGGTGAAGTCTAAGATTTTAGTGTGCCTGTCACCCAAGTCCTGTACATTGTACTCAATATGTAGTTTTTTATCCCCCACCGCCCTCCCACCCTCCTTCCTTCTGAATCTCTAAAGTCTATTATACCAGTGTGCATGACTTTGCATACGCATAGCTTAGCTCCCACTTACGAGTGAGAATATACTGTGTTTGATTTTCCATTCCTGAGTTACTTCCCTTGGAACAATGGCCTTCAGCTTCATTCAAGTTGCTGAAAAGACATTATTTCACTTTTTTACAGCTGAGTAGATTCTATGGTGTATATATACCACATTTTCTTTACCCACTCATTGGGTGATTGGCACTTTGGTTGATTCCATATCTTTGCAATTGTGAATTGTGCTGTGATAAATATATATATGCAGGTGTCTTCTTGATAGAATGACTTCTTTTCCTTTGGGTAGATACCCAGTAGCCAGATTGCTGGATCAAATGGTAGATCTACTTTTGTTCCTTAAGAAGTCTCCATACCACTTTCCATAGAGGTTGTGCTAAGTTACATTCCCACCTTCCTTTTTTAGCTTGTCTGTGCCAACATCTATTGTTTTCTGACTTTGTTTTTTTTTTGTTTTTTTTTTTTTGAGTCAGAGTGTCGCTCTTGTTGCCCAGGCCGGAGTGCAGTGGCGCAATCTCAGCTCACTGCAACCTCCGCCTCCTGGGTTCAAGTGATTCTCTTGCCTCAACCTCCCGAGTAGCTGGGATTATAGGCGCCCGCCACCACATCCGGCTAATTTCTTGTATTTTTAGTAGAGATGGGGTTTCGCCATGTTGGGCAGGCTGGTCTCGAACTCCTGACATCAGGTGATCTGCCCACCTCAGCCTCCCAAAGTGCTGGGATTACAGGCTTGAGCCACTGCACCTGGCCTGTTTTCTGACTTTTTAATAATGGTGGTCTGGCTGGGGTAAGGTGGTATCTCTTTGTGATTTTAATTTGCATTTCCCTAATGATTAGTAATGTTGAGCATTTCTTCATATATTTGCTGGCCATTTGTACATCTTCTTTTGAGAAATGTCTATTCATGTCATTTGCCTACTTTTCGATGGAATTATTTATTTTTCTGGCTGGTTTGTTTGAGTTCCTTGTAGATTCTGGATATTAGCCCTTTGTTGGATGCATCGTTTGCAAATATTTTCTCCCATTCTGTGGGTTGTCTGTTTACTCTGATGATTATTTCTTTTGGCATGCAAAAGCTTCTTCAATACAGTCCTATTTATTTATTTATTGCATTTGCTTTTGGGGCCTTAGTCACAAATTATTTTCCTAGGCCAATGTCCAGAAGGGGTTTTCCTAGGTTTTCTTCTAGAATTTTTATAGTTTCAGGTCTTAAAGTCTTTGATCCATCTTGGGTTGATTTTTTTATATGGTGAGAGACAGAGATCCAGTTTTATTCTTCTACATATGGCTATCCAGTTTTCCCAGCACCATTTATTGAATAGGTTGTCCTTTCCCCAATTTATGTTTTTGTGTGCTTTGTTACAGACCAGTTGGTTGTAAGTATTTGGCTTTACTTCTGATTTCTCCACTCTGTTCCATTGGTCTATGTATCTACTTTCATACCAGTACCATGCCATTTTGTTTAATATAGCCTTGTAGTATAATTTGAAATCAGGTAATGTGATGCTTTCAGATTTGTTCTTTTTGCTTAGAATTGCTTTGGTTATTCAAGGACATAAAGTAGAACTTGTTCCAGATATGCAAGAGTGGTTCAACAAACAAAAATTGATTAATTAAAAATTTATCAATGTAATCCACTGTATCAACTGGCTAACAAAAAAAATCATGTGACCATCTTAGTTGACACACACACAAAAAGCATTTGACAAAATCCAACACTCATTCATGATAAAAACTTGCAGCAAAGTAGGAAAGAGCATTTACCAAAAACCTACAGTCACCATCATATGTAATGGTGAAAGACTGAATGTTTCCTTGTTGGGTTGGAGAAACAACCCAAATACATATGTCAACTAGTGAATGGATAAATGCACCATAGTATCATTCATTCAAAGGAATTGTATTCTGAAATAAATAAGGAATGAACAGCTGACATATGCAACAAAACCTGGAAAGTCCCAAAATAGTATGTTAAGTGAAGTATTCCAGACACAGAATACTATATACTACATGATTCCATTTATATGAAATTTCAGGAGCATTTAAAATATAGTGATAGAAAGATTAGTGACTGCCAGGAGCTGGGGCTTGGGCTGGGAATTGACTGCAGAGGGTCACGAAGGAGCATTTTTTGGAGGAGGAGGGAAATGGAAATATTCTATATCATAGTGGTTAAAAAGACACATGCACCCCCTCCCTAAACATCTTATCCTCTGATATATTCCATACTCTTCCTATTGTATCCACTCTTTAGCATCCTCTGCCACTGCATCCTTCTGTGTTAGCCATCACATCCAAAATATACAATCTTCACAGGTTTGCATCAAAAAGAGCACCACTGGCCGGGCGCAGTGGCTCAAGCCTGTAATCCCAGCACTTTGGGAGGCCGAGGTGGGTGGATCACCTGAGGTCAGGAGTTCGAGACCAGCCTGACTAATATGGTGAAACCCCGTCTCTACTAAAAATACAAAAATTAGCTGGGCATGGTGGTGTGCGCCTGTATTCCCAGCTACTTAGGAGGCTGAGACAGGAGAATTGCTTGAACCCAGGAGGCAGAGGTTGCAGTGAGCTGAGATCATCCCACTGCACTCCAGCCTGGGTGACAGAGACTCCATCTCAAAAAAAAAAAGCACTGTTTATAACTACATATAACTACAGCTGCTACAATTGACAGCACGTTCCAAAAGGAGGGACAGAACATTGAGAACATTGCAAGTGGCAGTAGTAATGGCCATGGGAAAAGCTGGCTATGAATGTCCCCCACGTGTTAGAAATATCTATCAAGACACCGTTAAAGACCATATTTCACCCAGTTTAACGTGACTTTTTTTTTCAGTTTTAACTTCTCTGAAAAGGGGACATATTTTTTCAGTTGATGACATCACGCAGTTATAATTGAGAATGTTTATTTTTCCTTCTTAGTGGTGAATTTTTTTAATGGTGCACTTTTTTAAAATTATACTTTAAGTTCTGGGGTACATATGCAGAATGTGCAGGTTTGTTATACAGGTATACACGCGCCATGGTGGTTTGCTGCACCCATCAACCTGTCATCTACATTAGGTATTTCTCCTAATGCTATCCCTCCCCCAGCCCCCCACCCTCCGACAGGCCCCAGTGTGTGATGTTCCCCTCCTTGTATCTATGTGTTCTCAATGCTCAACTCCCACTTATGAGTGAGAACATGCAGTGTTTGGTTTTCTGTCCCTGTGTTAGTTTGCTGAGAATAATGGTTTCCAACTTCATCTATGTCCCTGCAAAGGACATGAACTCATCATTTTTTACAGCTGCATAGTATTTCATGGTATATATGTGCCACATTTTCTTTATCCAGTCTATCATTGATGGGCATTTGGGTTGGTTCCAAGTCTTTGCTGTTGTGAACAGGGTGCACTTTTTTTATACCAGAGCAATTACATCAGAATCTCTGAATGAATGGCTGTCATAGAGTCAATAAAATATAGGATGGCTGGCCAGAAGACGCAGAGAATTTTGCTTTGGCTTTCAAGGGTAAGAAAGCAGAGGTGAGAGTCAAGGCAGAACTGGAAGCCTGGAACCCAAGTCCTGGATCTCCATGTTATGTTTGAAATTAATAGCCCCTTTCCCACCTATTCTTATCTCCAGTTAGGGCTGAAGAGGTGTGTTGCCAAGTGGTGCCAACAGCCTTTGGAATAAGAAGTCACAAATAGAGCTGAAAGAGATGGTGGAAGGGTAAGGGAACAAGAGCAGGTCCACTCAGCCACAAGTGGCAGCACAAACAGAAGCAACCAATTGATGGGCTTGGGCTTGGCTGGCTTAGGAAGAGTATGGCTGGCTAGTTGCATTATGAAATTGAGTAACTTGCCACAGGGCTCTTATGAAATCAGGAACTTGCTGCAGTGTTATAAATGGGACAGGGCCTCAGTACTATAATTACTTAATCTTTCTGTACTTCAGTTTCTTCATCTGCAGAATGGGAAATAATAGCAGTACCTGCGTAAGAGAATTAGTGTGTTGATTAAAATGAGATGCGTATAGTGGGCTAAAACAGTGCCTGGCATATGGTAAATACTCAATAATTTTAGGTAACATTATATTCATTTCTGTGTTTTTACAGTTCATCCATCCGTTCTTTCATTATTTCAACAAACATTTATTTAGCATTTACAATGCTAGGAGCTGAATAGTTCATCGCATTTCGTTAATGTTTATGTCTTTTTAATCTCCTTAGAAACGACCAGTGCCAAATGCCAATTCCTTATAATTCTTACTTACCCTCCTCAATATATTTTATTTCTGTTTCATCCTCCTACCACTGAAAAGATTAGTTAAAATAGGGCCAGAGTTTCTACTCTTTACAATAAAAAAAAAAGCTACTGATTCATCCTAGAAAATACCAGATTTTAGCATGCCAACAATGATCTAGAAAAACACACAAGACTGAAAAAAAGAGAAGTAGAAAATGGCTTTGTCACTTAAAGAGGTATAATATTAGGCCAGTCATTTGCAAAATAAAGATCATAATTTACTTAACCAACAGAGATTTTGAGGCAAAAAAAATGAGATAAAGTGTTTCTAAATGTATAAATTTAATATTATAAATAGACCCTAAATCAGGGTAAGTTTCTGCTATCAAACATAACATGATTTTCTTTTGATTGCTGAAGATGTTTAGTAATTTAATATATTTACATGGTAACTTTCTTCTAAAGAACCCCCAAGGCTGGGGGCAGTGGCTCATGCCTATAGTGCCAGCACTTTGGAAGGCCAAGGCGGGTGGATCACAAGGTCTGGAGTTCAAGACCAGCCTGGCCAATGTGGTGAAACCCCATCTCTACTAAAAATACAAAAATTAGCCAGGCGTGGTGGCAGGCACCTGTGATCCCAGCTACTCAGAAGGCTGAGGCAGGAGAATTGCTCGAACCTGGGAGGCAGAGGTTGCAGTGAGCCAAGATTGCGCCATTGCGCGACAGAGCAAGACTCCATCTCAGAAAAAAAAAAAAAGAAAGAAAGAAAAAGAAAAGAACCCCCCAAATTTCAGTCTCAAAATTCTTCAGAGATAAGGGACAGAATGTTGAATGCCATGACGTCCTTTTTGTGTGATCCCACCATGATTTATTTGAACTTCTCTTATTATGTTTAATAGTCTACTTTATTTTATGTATTTTTGTATTTATTTAAGCCATCTTTTGAATCCCATCTTTCTTGAAGGCAAGAGCTGTTACAGCCCCTCTAATGGCAGTCATTGGCTGATTGTCTCAGGTGCCCACCTTATAATCCTGCCTTGAAATGGCCCCGTAGCCCACCTTTCCACCTTCACCTCCACTGCACGCCTCCCCTCCAAACATTACACCCATTTTCTTTTTTTATTTTCAACTGTAACCACCACACACTTTATTTTTCTTCGTCATAGATCTCCATTTACCATTCATCCTCATTCTTTCTAGTGTTTTATCCCCTGTATTTGTCTGTTCTTGCATCACTATAAAGAAATACCTGAGACTGGGTAATTTATGAATAAAACAGGTTTAATTGGCTCATGGTTCTGCAGGCTGTACAGGAAGCATGATGCTGGCATCTGCTTGGCTTCTGGGGAGGCCTCGGGAAGCTTCCAATCAGGGCGGAAGGCAAAGGGGGAGCAGATGCGTCTTAAATGGCCGGAGCAGGAGCAGGGGATGGGGGTGGGTACCACACACTTTTAAACTAGATCTCACAAGAACTCACTGACTATCATGAGGACAGTATCAAGGGGGATGGTGCTAAAGCATTCAGGGGAAATCTGCCCCTATGGTACAGTCACCTCCTACCAGGCCCCACCTCCAACCCTGGGGATTACAATTCAACATGAGATTTGGTGGGGATGCAGATCCAAACTGACAGAGCAGGAGCACTGTCTTCTTGGAAAAACACCGCCATTTTAAGTTCTAGCTCCCTTTCTACCCTCATGCGTTTCAAGGAAATCACTTCTCTTCTAACAAGAAAAAGCCAGAAAGGGCAGATAGCAAAACACAGATAAGACAGCTCGGGCCCAGAAGGAGTGGGGGAAAGTCTCTTGGGTAACCACCAAACTTCACACTCATACAATGGGCCCCAGTAAAACAGTGGGCCCTAATAAGCACATTCCTTTTCCTTTAGGTGCACTAAGCTAGGAAAGCTAAAAGCAGACTCAGTGGGTATGCCTGTACCTGCAGGAAGATGTATGGGAACAGACACAAAACTCTCTCTCCCAGATAAGCAAGACAAAGAGACACAGAAACATTCCCAGCCTGTGATGAGCTCTCTTGACCCGACCTCTTAAAAACTCTTAGTCTGTAAGAGAGAGTGCTCCTGACCTAATTCGGCCAGAAGCCCCTCTCAGGTTTATTCTTTAACATAAACCTGTCTTTGACTGTTGAGCCACTTTTTGTGCTTCTTTCTTCCTTCTTCAACTCTTACACAAACCATATCATCCACCAACAGTTACCTGAATGACTTTACGGTTCTTCCTCTCCCTCCATGATCCTTCCCTGATGTTTCCACTTTCCCACTTTCTACCACCTCTTGGCTTCATTCCCTTGCCCTATCACTTGCCCAGCTTTCTTCTGAATTCCCATAGTGGGTATCAGCCCTGTTGAAAGATCTCTATTGCCTGTGGGAGGAAGCTGGGTGCTGAGGAGCAGTTTCTTGTCAGCTTTGGCAAAGTGGTCAGGTGAGAACTGGACCAGGTGAGGAGGAAGACCCACACGTGTCTTCCTCCTCTGGAAGAAGGAGGGTTAGCAGACAAGGAGGGTTAGCCACAGGCAGGCAATAGAGAATTTGGGCCATTGTCAAAATGCCAAACAGGCTGTGTGCAGTGACTCATGCCTGTGATCTCAATACTTTGGGAGACTGAAGCAAGAGGACTGCATGCGATCAGGAGTTCAAGACCAGCCTGGGCAACAGAGCGAGACTGCTTCTTTACAAAATACTTAAAAGTTAGCCAGGTGTAGTGATGCATGTCTGCAGTCCCAGCTACTTGGAAGGCTGAGAGGGAGGATCACCTGAGCCCAGGGGGTCAAGGCTGCAGTGAACCGTGATTGCATCACTGTGCTCTAGTCTAAGTGGCAAAGTGAGTCCTTGTCTCAAAAAAAAAAAAAAAATCCAAGTGGAAGAGGTAATCCAAGAAGAATAGCCTGCAAGTTCATGGATCCAGTCAACAGGGGACATATTAGAGTCAGTGACAGAGAGAGAGGAAACATAGGTTAAAAAATGCAGGCACCAGCCAGGCACAGTGGCTCATGCCTGTCATCCCAGCACTTTGGGAGGCCGAGTTGGGCGGATCACAAGGTCAGGGAATAGAGACCATCCTGGCTAACACAGTGAAACCCTGTCTCTACTAAAAATACAAAAATTAGCCAGGCGCGGTGGCAGGTGCCTGTAATCCCAGCTACTCAGGGGGCTGAGGCAGGAGAACCGCTTGAACCCAGGGAGGCAGAGGTTGCAGTGAGCTGAGACCATGCTACTGCACTCCAGCCTGGGTGACAGAGTCAGATTCCGTCTCAAAAAAAATAAAAATAAAAATAAAAAATGCAGGCACCAGGCCAGGCGCAGTGGCTCACACCTGTAATCCCAACACTTTGGGAGGCTGAGACAGGTGGATCACAAGGTCAGGAGTTCAAGATCAGCCTGGCCACAGGCTCCCAAAAGGGAGTATTCAGGGGAGATGGGCTCAGAGACCTGTTATCTATAAATTTGGTAATTATTTCTGAACTTCCCACTTACCTGTTTGCTACGGTTTAGATGTTTGTTGCCCAAACTTCGTGTTGAAATTTGATTCCCAACATTGGAGGTGGGGCCTAATGGGAGGTGGTTGAGTCACGGGGGCGGATCCCTCATGAACGGCTTGGTGCATCCTCTCAGTAATGACAGAGCTCTCGCTCTATTAGTTCACACGACAGCTTGTTGTTAAAAAGTGTCTGGCACCTCCTTCTCTCTCCTGCTTTCTCTCTCACCGTGTGATCACCACATGCTGGTGCTGGCTGCCCTTCCCCTCCTGCAGTAAGTGGAAGCTTCCTGAGGCCTCACCAGAAGCAGATGCTGGCACCATGCTTCTTATACAGCCTGGAGAACTGTGAGCCAAAAAAACTTGTCTTTATAAATTATCCAGAGTCAGGTGTTCCTTTATAGCAACATAAATGGACTAAGACACGTTCATCTTTGCCATACAAAGAATGCTATGTTTCCAGCCTCATCTGAAAATCGTTGCACATTTACCTCAATAAATTGTGTAGCTGCATAAGAGTATCTAGATGCTGGATGATAGTGACATCGAAACTGTCCCAGGAGAGTCATGAATGCAGGCGGCATTTCAGAAAACATGTCAAGTTGTAACATAAAGGGTCTTTGTGCACAGTCCTGTCCTGACCTCCCCCAAATGGAGATACAGGATCCACTGAGAGGCCAGCACCTTCTCCCTCAGCAGCAACTTGGTGAGGTTGAATGATGGCAAAATAGCTCTACTGATAACTCTTCCTGGGCCTCCTTACCATCATTCCGCAATTCTACAAGGTAGCAATATCACACCCTGAGCTGATGGAGACACGGCTTGGTCGAGTAACTTACCCACGATCACACAGCTATGAGCAGAAGAACCAGAACTTCAAACCAGGTCTGTCCATGATTTTATCAACTAAGTTAATACTGCCTCAAGGTAGAGATGAAAAACAAGCAGTATTCAGGGGAAAAAACATGCCAGTTGTGGTTAGGGCTCGTTGATTTCAACAATGTTTAGGGCTTGCTGATTTTAACATTAGTTCCTATTGTAGCCCCCAGAGAAAGGGAAAATGAGTACAAAGTATGGGCACCTGGTGGCCGGGGAGGCAGCTGTGGCCCAGCTATGCTAGAAATCGACATAAATCCAATGCATAAGTTTCCAGTAAGTAGGTCTTCTTGGGCTGCCTGGAAAACAATGTTTCGCTATTTGTTTTTATTTTTTCATCAAGGGCCTCAACTGCCAAAGGCAGGTTTGGCTTGCCCCTTGATGAAAAAATAAAAACAAACAACATGACTTTCTCAAAATGGCTGTTTACCCTCCCTCAAGGTTCATTCCAGGACCTAGGATATATCAGGGCACCAATAAATTTATCAAAATTATCACTGAAATTAGAGGTAAAAATACTCTAAATAGGAAGTTAGAATCACAGAACCTTTAAAACTAATATAACCATATTATAGGAATTTAGCAAATGGAGAAAATAAAATCATACATAATTCTATCACACAATTAGTTACCACTTAATAAAATTAGGGCGCATATTTTATTTGCATGTGTATAGACTTTGTAATAATTGTGCACCTATTATTTTGCATCCTGTTTTTTCTTTTACTTAATCATATCACATCCACTTTCCCATTTTGATTCACAGTCTTCATTGTGGCTTCTTTAGTTATGTAATATTTCACTAAGTGGACTATAACCAGAATTTATTTAAATCACTCCTGTGTTGCTGGATATTTAGGTCATTGCAAGCTTTTGCTATTATAAGTTATTCTGCAGTGAACATCTTCACGCAAATAGCATCTTTTTTGCAATTTGCATAAAGTATTTTAGATTCGTTACTTCTCATGTTCACTACTACCCTAGGCCAGGTCTTAAGCACGAAATGCCTCAGTTAATGGATTAACATGTGAGACAGTGTCCCCTGCGTCTTCTCTTTTTTTTTCTTCAAGATGGAGTCTTGCTCTGTCGCCCAGGCTGGAGTGCAGTGGCACGATCTCAGCTCACTGCAACCTCCATCTCCCAGTTTCAACAAATTCTCCTGCCTCAGCCTCCCGAGTAGCTGGGATTACAGGCATGGGCCACCACATTTGGCTTATTTTTTGTACTTTTAATAGAGATGAGGGTTCGCCATGTTGGCCAGGCTGGTCTTGAACTCCTAACTTCTAGTGATCTGCCTGCCTCGGCCTCCCAAAGTGCTGGGATTACAGGCGTGAGCCACTGCATCTGGCCCTGTTTCTGATTTGTCCCACACAGCACTAGGAGATTAATCATCCCAAAATGCCACTTTCATCTTGTCACTTGTTTACTTAAGATATCCTTTATGCTTATCTCCCAATCTTCTGTGTACTGTGATTTGATTACTCTTCCCTAACCCTTGCAGACCAAAATGTGAAGCATGTTGGATCCCAGAAGCTCCCCATCAGGGACCAGGGAATGAACTGGAAACAGGGAGTCTGGAACCAACCCAGAAACAACATTGAGTCCCAGGATGCATGTCACAGTATCCACCAGAGCAAGAGAAACTTGGGCACAGTTCAAGTTGGATCCACCCAGGAGGTCTCTCTTGCTAAGTGAGGGCACAACTTCAACAGTCACTGAGTAGTGGCAGCAACTTAGTCATGCAGAGCCAGAATCAGAGTCCAAGAGAAGTCTATTCAAGTTGAAATAGAAGTAGAATGAATGGTACCAGACACACTGGGGCACAGAAGCTGGCAAAAGCTAGACAGAAAATCGCAATCTAGCCAAATGGGCCTAAGCTTGTGTCATGGCTCCAGAACTACCAGATTGCTAAAGTGCAAACAAGGAACCAGGGCCGAAGCCTGGTTGTATAAGCTAGGGAAGGTTGCAGGCTGGAAGCCGCAAGCAGGCTTATAAAAAGTCAGGTTGGAGGGAATCATCAATATTAAATGTCTGTCTTAGAGCCACAGACTAGGTCTACAGCTAGTGGGTCTGGGTTCTTAATCTGAGAAAAACCCAGAGTCTGCAAGACAGCCTGCTGAGGTAGGTGCCCACTATCTGTAGCAGGCAGAGACTGACATCCAGAATGACCCTCCAACCAAAAACAAAATAAATAAAAGCACATATCTTTTTGGTTGGAGCAATGACCATTCAACCAAAACCAAAATAAATAAAAACACTTATCTATGTATATAGAATCAAATGCGTATGTATGATACAGTCCACCAACCTGGTGGAATAAACTTTCATTTTTAGCATTCCTTTCTTTTGGTTTGAAGACATTATTATTGTTAAAAGATATATGGAGGTCCAGGTGCAGTGGCTCATGCCTGTAATCCCAGCACTTTGGGAGGCTGAGGTGGGCGAATCACCTGAGGTCAGGAGTTCGAGACCAGCCTGGCCAACATGGTGAAACCCCATCTCAACTAAAAATACAAAAATTAGCTGGGCGTGGTGGTGGGTGCCTGTAATCCCAGCTACTCAGGAGGCTGAGGCAGAAGAATTACTTGAACCTGGGAGGTGGAAGTTGCAGTGAGCCAAGATCACTCCACTGCACTCCAGGCTGGGCAACAAGAGCGAGACTCTGTCTCAAAAAACAAAACAAAAAAAAAGTAAAAGGTATATAGACCCTATCAACTTCACACAACCATACCTCAATGTTAATTATCTGCTTCTCTGTAAATTGAGGTTAGCTGAAAGCTGATACAGGTTGAAGACAAGAAGGAGGCAAGAAGGATAGTAGAGCTAGTAGTAGACAACTAGCCATTGTATTAGTCAGGTTTCTCTGGAAACACACACACACACACACACACACACACGCACGCACAGAGTCATGTGCAACATCATGGTGTTTCAGTCAACAGTGGACCACATACACAACAGTGGTCCCATAAGATTATAATGGAGCTGAAAATTTTCTATCACCAGATGACATTGTAGATGTCATAAGATCATGGAGCAATTACTATATTTTAAAAATAAACTTAGTGTAGCCTAAGGCTATGGGGCTTTTAAAGTCTGTGATAGTGTACAGTAACATTCTAGGCCTTCACATTCACCCACCACTCACTCACTGACTCATCCAGAGCAATTTCCAGTCCTGCAAGCACCATTCGTGGTGTCTTATATAGTTATATCGTTTTTTATCTTTTATACCAGGTTTTTACTGTAGTTTTTATGTTTAGGTATGCTTAAGTACACAAATACCGTTGTGTTACAATTGCCTACAGTATTCAGTACAGTAAAATTCTGTACAGGTTTATCGCCTAGGAGCAATAGGCTATACCATCTAGTCTATGTATGTAATAGGCTGTACCATCTTGGTATGTAAGTATATCTGTGATGTTTGCACAACCATGAAATGGCCTAATTATGCATTTTTCAGAATGTATTCCCATCATTAAGCAACACATGCATACACACACACTATGGAACAGTTATGTCTATGGAATGCACTGAGTCTGTAGATCAAATTGGAAAGAAATGACAGCTTGACAATACTGAGTTTTCCTATCTTCATGCATGGAATATCTCTCCATTTATTTAGAGCTTCTTTGATTTCTTTCATCAGAGTTTGTAGTTTTTCTTATAGATCTTACATATATTTTGTTAGATGTATACCTAAGTATTTAACTTGTGAGTACTAGTGTAAATGGTTTTATGTATTTTATTTCAAATTCCATTTGTTCATTGCTGGTATATAAGAATGCAATTGACTTTTGCATATTAACCTTGTATCCTGCAACCTTACTATAATCACTTATTAGCCAGTTCTTGTTGATTCTTTGGTATTTCTATGTGGACAGTCATGTCATCTGCAAACAAAGACAGTTTTATTTCTCCCTTACCAGCCTATACACCTTTTATGTCATTTTCTTGTCTTATTGCATTATCTAGGAGTTCCAGTACAATGTTAAATAGGAGTGGTGAGAGCAGACATCCTTGCCTTGTTCCTGATCTTAGTGGGAAAGCATCTAGTTTCTCACCATTAAGCATGATGCTAGCTCTAGGGATTTTTAAAATAGATATTCTTTATCAAGTTGAAGAAGTTCCCTTCTATTTCTAGTTCATTGAAAGATTTTTCATAAATGAGTGTTGGATTTTGTCAAATTATTTTTCTGCATCTGCTGATAGGATCATGGGATTCTTCTTCTTTAGCCTGCTGATGGGATAGATTCCAGCGATCAGTTTTCAAATGTTGAACCAGCCTTGCAAACCTGAAACAAATCCCTCTTAGTCCTAGTATATACTTTTTTATACATTGTTGAATTTGATTTGCTAATATTTTATTGAGGAGGACTGACATTTAAGCAGCAATAAAACATATTATTTTATAACAATCCACATGGGTTTGTGCAAAACAATTTTTTGCATTCTCTGTATAGCAGAATGATTAGACAAGCATGTTCATTAGGACTATGTATACAAGGATATAAAATAGTAGAGTTCTGTTTAAATGATATCTGACTGAGTGCAGTGGCTCACGCCTGTAATCCCAACACTTTGGGAGGTCGAAGCAGGCAAATCACCTGAGGTCAAGAGTTCAAGACTAGCCTGGCCAACATGGTGAAACCCTGTCTCTACTAAAACTACAAAAAAATTAGCCAGGCGTGATGGGGCATGCCTGTAATCCCAGCTACTCGGGAAGCTGAGGCAGGAGAATTGCTTGAACCTGGGAGGTGGAGGTTGCAGTGAACCAAGATGGCGCCACTGCACTCACGCCTGGGCAACAAGAATGAAACTCCGGCTGGGCACGGTGGCTCACACCTGTAATCCCAGCACTTTGGGAGGCCGAGGTGGGCGAATCATGAGGTCAGGAGATTGAGACCATCCTGGCTAACACGGTGAAACCCCGTCTCTACTAAAAATACAAAAAATTAGCCTGGTGTGGTGGCGGGCACTTGTAGTCCCAGCTACTTGGGAGGCTGAGGCAGGAAAATGGCATGAACCCAGGAGGCGGAGGTTGCGGTGAGCCGAGATGGCACCACTGCACTCCAGCCTGGGCGACAGAGCAAGAATCCGTCTCAAAAAAAAAAAAAAAAAAAAAAGAACGAAACTCCATCTCAATAAATAAATAAAGATATATAAATATCTTTTGTATTTGTCCCCTCTCTCCACCTGCTGCTTTTTTTTCCAGTTATGATACCTTCCCTTTCACTTTCTACTTCTATGACTCATACAGTGATGTGATTTATGACAGCTCAGAGAGACTTCCAGTTTTTCATGGTAGATTAAACAGAAGCATTTTTATTTGCTCACTCCTGAAACCAAACAAAAATGATATTGAGTAATTAAAAAACACATAAACACAAAAAGAATGAATGGGAGGGAAATAACAGATAAGGATTATTAACAAAATAAAATAAATCAATAAAATAAAATTTAGAAAAGTGGAAAACAGATGATGGAGTGGTAACTTACTTAGCAGACAGGAGAAAGCCAAAAACCTACAGCTTTGTTAGCAAATTCTTTTGTGTATATTTCCTGCAGATGGATATTCTCCTGCACAGTCAAAACACTGCCATCAAAATCAGGAAGTTGACATTAATATGTTACTACTACTTAATCCTTTTACCCTATTTAAATTTCTAGTTGTCCCAATAATCTCTTTAATACAAGAGGAGCTAGTCCACAATTATACGTTGCATTTATTTGTCATATCTCTTTACTCTCCTTCCGTCTGAAATTGTTCTTGACTCTTTCCTCGATTTTCATGACCTTGACAAGTCTGATGACTATAGAACAGTTATTTTGAGGAATATCCCACCATTTTGGTTTTTCCAGTGTTTTCTCTTGACTAGATTTGGGTTGTGAATCTTTGACAGGAATATCATGGAAGTGATGCTGTGTTCCCATGGCATTCCATCAGGGGATTCTGATGTCTATTTGTCCCATTACCAGTGATATTGAGGTAGGAGGCAAAACTTGACTCCAGAGGCAGGGCTCAGATTCCGGACCAAATTGAGGACTAGCAAAAACAGGTTCCCAGGGGAAGCAGCTTTCCATAAGACACACCCACCCATATGCCATATCAGTTTACCATTGCCATGGCAACACCTGGACATTACAAGGTCTTTCCATGGCAACGGCCTGACGACCTGGAAGTTACCACCCTCATCCTAGACATTTCTGCATAAACTGCCCCTTAATTTGTGTATAGTTAAAACAGGCATAAATATTAGTGCAGAACCACCTCCAAGCTGCTTCTCTTGGCACACTGCCTTTGGGGTAACCCTGCGTCACAAGGAGCTGTACCTTTCCTGCTGCTGTATGCTGCCAAGTTGCTGTTTAACACCACCTGCTAACCCTTGAATTCTTTCCCAGGCAAAGCCAAGAACCCTTCTGGGCTAAGCCTCAATGTTGGGGCTTGCCTGTTCTATGTTAGTATTATGTTTGGTCATTTGATTAAGAAGGTGTTGGCCATGATTCTCCACTGTAAGTGACAGTTTTTCCCTCTGGAATTAATACTAATATTAGTTTTTGAAGAGGTAAGGTAAACCTATGTAAATATCTGTTCCTCATCTAACTTACAATTTATTCACATTGGTATACATTTCTTTATACCAAATGTGGACTCATGGGTTCCTGTTTTATTTGATGAGTTATAATCTGTTACGATTACTTTTTTTTTTTTTCTTTGAGAAGGAGTCTCGCTCTGTGTCACCCAGGTTGGAGTGCAGTGGTGCAATCTCAGCTCACTGCAATCTCCGCCTCCCGGGTTGAAGCGATTCTCCTGCCTCAGTCTCCTGAGTAGCTGGGACTACAGGCACACGCCACCACAAGCGGCTAATTTTTGTATTTTTGGTAGAGACAGGGTTTCACCATATTGGCCAAGCTGATCTCGACCTCCTGGCCTCAAATGATCCGCCTGCCTTGGCCTCTCAAAGTGCTGGGATTACAGGCATGAGCCACCGTGCTTGGCTATAATTTGTTATGATTACTACTAATTTTGATGTCGTTTATCTCAGATTTGACCAGTGGGGAGCCCATTCCAACTGGATTCTATGCCCTTTAACAGAGCCCCATCATTATTTGGGGGACTTCCTTATTTTTTTGCACAAAACTTTCCAGGCTCATTTTGTGCATCCCCTGTCCCGGTTTGCAAATTATTAATTTCATCAAAAAGCCTCGGATTTTTTTGTTTGTTTGTTTTTGGTGGAGAAAAAATGCCATGGTTTTCAGAAATCAAGATTGGGTCTTTAGGTGTGCTCAATACTATTGGGGTGTTGACATGTTCAAGTCTTGTCAGTGGGCAGAACTAGAAATTACATGTATGCGTATGTATATATCTTTCTATAAAGCCATGAATTCACACCAATTCCAGCTATTGGTTCACTCTTGCTTTCTGCTTTCCATATTTGTAATTCCCTTCTCTGACAATGAGAAAGCTGGTCTCTACTATCATTAATATTCTTTTTTATTTATTTAGGCAGGGTCTTGCTCTGTTGCACAGGCTGGAGTGCAGTGACATGATAATGGCTCACTGCAGCCTCAACCTCCCAGGCTCGGCGATCCTCCCACCTCAGTCTCCCTAGTAGCTGAGACTCCAGGTGCACACCATCAGAGCTGGCTAATTTTTTATTTTTTTGTAGAGATAGGGTTTCACGATGTGGCCCAGGCAGGTCTCAAATTCCTGGGTTCAAGCAATCCCGTGACCTTGGCCTCCCGAAGTGCTGGGATTACAGGCATGAGCCACCACGCCTGGTCAATATACTTATTTATCTCCATATATGTAGCCAATGTCCAGTCACCATTGCTGCTGCCCTTCTCCACACCCTCCTCTCCATGTCCTCCTGTTCTCATGTGGCCCTTACCCACATAACTGTAGCATTGATTTGAGTCTCTTAAATATTTCTCAAAACATTAAATAATTTTCAGTGTAAAGATCTTGAACAACTTTTAAAAAATGTATTAGTAAATACTGTTGCATGCTTTTGTGAACACAAAATATCTGAGATTGGTCTCAGTCAATTTAGGAAGTTTATTTTGCCAAAGTTAAGGTCATGTGCGTGTGACACAGCCCCAGAAGGTCCTGAGGACATGTACCCAAGGTGGTAAGCACAGCTTGGTTTTATACATTTTAGGAAGACATGAGACATCAGTCAACATATGTAAGATGAATATTGGTTCAGTCCAGAAAGGCGGGACAACTCAAAGCTGGGAGTGGGCTTCCAGGTCATAGGTAGATAAGAGATAAATGATTAACATCCTTTCGAGTTTCTGATCAGCCTTTCCAAGGGAGGCAATGAGATATGCATTTATCTCAGGGAGCAGAGGGATGACTTTGAACAGAATGGGAGGTAGGTTTGCCCTAAGCAATTCCCAGCTTGACTTTTCCCCTTAGCTTATGCAATTGGTTTTTATTTTCTAATTGTTTGCTGTTAGTACATAGACATGCAATTGATTTTTTAAAACTGACTTTGTATCCTAAGACTTTGTACACTCATTCACTGATTCTAGTAGTTTCGCTGTTATTATTTATTGATTCCTTAGGAGTTTTACATTAACAATCACGTTGTCTGTGAACAGAAAGTTTTATCACTTCTTCTCCTATTTTTATGTCTTTTATTTCTTTGTCTTGCATTATTGTGATGAACTTCCAACTGAATAGAAATGAAAAAATCAGAAATTCTTTCTTTGTCCTTTATTTTATTTTTTGAGACAGAGCCTTACTCTGTTGCCCAGGCTGGAGTGCAGTGGCATGATCTCAGCTCACTGCAACCTCTGCACCTGGCCAATATACTTATTTATTAACTCCTCCTGGGTTCAAGTGATTCTCCTGCCTCAGCCTCCTGAGTAGCTGGCAATACAGGCACCTGCCACCACGCTGGGCTTTTTTGTGTTTTTGGTAGAGACGGGGTTTCACCATGTTGCCCAGGCTGGTCTGGTCTTGAACTCCTGACCTCAAGTGATCCTCGGCCTCCCAAAGTGCTGGGATTACCGGCGTGAGCCACCACGCCCAGCCTTCTTTTATTTTAGAGATAGGGTCTCCCTTTATTGCCTAGCCTGGTCTTGAACTCCTGGCTTCAAGTGATCTTCCTGCCTCAGCCTCCCAAAATGCTGGGATTTCAGACATGAGCCACCATGCTCAGCCTGTGAAAATATTTTTCATAATAAATTCAATGTATTTAAAAAGGGTTGTTCCAATTTTATATTTCATATTGTGCCAACTTAGATTTTACTTTTTAAGGAACTTGGCCATTTTATGTAAGTTGTTAATATATCAACCTAAGATAGTTCACACTATTTTCTTATCCTTCAATGCCAATAGGATCTGTAGTGATATCCGTACCCTCTTTCATTCTTGACACTGAAAATGTATATTTTCTCCCTTTTTTTCTTAATAGGTCTTGCTAGAATTTTATCTATTTTATTACCCTTTTCAAATAATTCCTTCTGGCTTGCTTATAATTTTCTCTATAGATTGCTTCTGGATTTTTTTTTCCCATCGATATCTGCTTTTTACTCTTTCCTTCTTGCTTTGGGTTTAACTTGTCTTTTTGTAGGTTCTTAAACCGGAATCTTAAGATAATTTATGTTAAGCTTTTCTTGCTGTCTCATATTAGCATTTAAAGATGTAAATACAACCCACAAATTTTTTATGTTGTATTTTCACTAACTTTGTAATATTTTCTCATTTCCCTTATGATTTATTTTTTGCCTCATGTGTTACTTAAAAGTGTGTTGCTTAATTTTCAAATATTTGGGGATTTCCTAGCCATCTTACTGTTACCAATTTCTAATTGAATTCTGTTGTGGTCAGAAAACATACTCTTTCAGAATCCAATATTTATCAACAATTTATTGAGACTTGTTTGATGACCCAGCATTTAGTCCATCTAAGTGAACATTCTATTTGCACTTGGAAGGAATGTGAATTTTCCACTTGGGCTTAGTGTTCCAAAGTTGTCATTTAGGTCAAAGTGATTAATGGTATGGTTTAGATCTTCTATAGCCTTATGGATTTTGTCTCCTAGTTCTATCAATTACTGAGAGAGATATGTTAAAATCTCCAGCAATGATTGTGGATTTGTCTATTTTTTTATTGCTATAATCCTGACAGTTTGTATTTCATGTATTCTGAAGCTCGGTTATTTAGCATACAGTCATTCATAATTGTTTGGTCCTCCTGATGTATTTACACTCTTGTCATTATGAAATGTCTCTTTTCTTCTCTGCTAACGCTCCTTTTCTTGAATTCTATTTTGTTTGATATAAATACAGCCACTCCAGATTTTTTGTGCTGATTGATTTCATGGTATATCTTTTTCCATCCTTTGACTTTCTTTTTTTAAAATTAATTAATTTATGTATTTATTTTTTTGAGACGGAATCTCACCCTGTTACTCAGGCTGGAGTACTGTGGCATTATCTCGGCTCACTGCAACCTCTGCCTCCTGGGTTCAAGCGATTCTCCTGCCTCAGCCTCCCAAGTAGCTGAGACTACAGGCACATGCCACCACGCCCAGCTAATTTTTGTATTTTTAGTAGAAACAGGGTTTCTCCATGTTGGCCAGGCTGGTCTCGAACCCCTGACCTCAGGTGATCCACCTGCCTTGGCCTCCCAAAGTGCTGGGATTACAGGTGTGAGCAACTGTGCCTGGCCTATCCTTTGACTTTCAACCTATTGGTGCCTTTGTACTTAAAGTGTGAAAGTGTGCCTCTTGCAGACAGAGTTAAGTCACGCTTTTTCAGCTGGTCTGATAATTTCTGCCTTTTAACTGGAGTTTGTTCATCCATGTACATTTAATGTAATTCTTTATAAGGTTGGATTTAGGTGTACATTTTGCTATTTGCCTTCTATTTTTCCAGGTTTTGTTCCTCTCTTCCTCCTTTCTTGCCTTCTTTTGGATTTTTCAAATATTTTGTAGTATTCCATTTTTATTTTTCTGTTGACTTTTTTGCTATGTCTTTTACATTTTTGAGTAGTTGTTTTAAGGATTTCAATATACATCTCTAATTTGTCACAATCATACTACTTCACATAAAATACAGGAACCTTATAATACTCTAGCTTTATTTACCACTCCCTCAGACTTTGTGAGATTTTTGTCATAGTACATCTACTTATGTTACAAACCCCATAATACGGTGTTATTATTTTCCATTAAACAATCCCATGATTTTTTAAAGAAATTCAGAAAACCAAAATATATATCCTTTTATATTTACCCAAATATTTACCATTTCCTGTGTCCTTATTATTTTCATTGGATCCAAGTTACTATCTAGTGTCATTCCCTTCCAGCTTGAAAAATTCCCTTTAGCATTTCCTATAGCACAAGTCTGCTGGTGACACATGATCTCAGCTTTTATCTGAAAATATCTATATTTTGCTTTCCTTTTTGCAAGATAATCTTGCTGCATACAGAATTCTTGGTTGGCATTTAGGTTTTAGTACTTAAAGATGTCATACAATTGTTCTCATGGATTTGGTTCCCTGGGAGACAGACTCCAAGATGGAGTTTATCCAATAGATGTTTACTAAGGAATTTCCTTGGCATCAAAACCTGTGGGAAAAAGAAGAAAGTAAGAGTGGTCAGAACGAAAAGTTCATCTGTGATGTATGCCCTATAACAGTCTCAGCTGACCACCCGGGAAGATCTGGAGCAAGAACAGCCCTTCAGATACATCTTGCCACGGACCAAGATGGTCAGGCCCAATTGACTGATCTCTGACTGTAGGCACCTCAGGAACGGCTATGACCCTAGAGTGAGGCAATTCTCGACAGCTGAGACAATTCCTAAAGAAGCGGACAAATGAAAGTTATCTGCTAACAGCACTCTTCGCAGCTGGGGCAACAAGTTTTTCACTGAAGGTTTCCTGGGTGTGCATCATAGTCTTCTGGCCCCATTGTTTCTGATGAGAAGTCTGCCATCGTTTGTGTTATTGTTTCTCTTTATGTAGTGTATAGAGGTGTTTTTTTTTTCTTGGCTCCTTTCTTTTTATCTTTGGAATTCAGCAGTCTGCCACATCCTTAGTGTAGTTTTCCTTGCATTTCTTCTGCTGTGGTTAACTAACCTTTTGGATCTGTAAGTTTATGTTTTTACTAAATCTGGGAGGCTTTGGCCATTATTTCTTCAAATTTTTTTTTCTTCCCTCTTCTCTCCCTCTTCTCTAATTCTGGAAGTCCAATTTCAAGTGTTCAACTGCTCGGTATTATATTACAGTTCCCCGAGTTGCTATTCATATATCTTCTATCTTTTCCTCCTCTTTTCTTGAATTTGGATAATTTCCGTTCATTATTTTCCGATTCACTGACTCTTGTGCCACCTCCAATTTGCCATTAAATATATCCAGTAAATTTTTCATTTTATTTACTGTATTTTTCATCTAAAATTTTCATATGGATCTTTTAATTGTTTCCATTTTGCTGCTAAGATTCTCCATCTGTTCATTCATTATATGTATTTTCCTGTAAGTCCTTGAACAGTCTTATAATAGCTGCCTTAAAATTCTTGTCTGCTAAGTACCACCTAAGGTTTGCTTCTCATTGACTGGGTTTTTTTTTTCTTCTTTTGCATATGTATCATATTTTCTTGTTTCTTATGTGTTTAGTCATTTCTTAACTTATACCAGACATAAAGAATGATACATTGTAGAGTCTCTGGATTCTGTTACATTGCTAAGAAGAGTGTTGATTTCTGTTCTAGTAGAGAATTAATTTTAATGTGCATATTTCAGTTTTCAGACAAGAATTTGAGCAATGTATATGCAAATTTGGGGGCTTGTTGCCTCTATGAAGCCCTCCCTTCTAGACTTATCCCCAGCTTCCTAGCTGCTTTTCAATCCTGAACACTGTACTCTGACACCACAGTCCAGTAAGGCTGGAACTTTCTTCATCCTGAGCCACCTACTCAATTAGTGAACATCTTAGGGCAAACACTACAAACTCAAAAATCACATTGGTATAGTTCCAACCTTTTAAGGGTAGACTTTTCTCCAGTTTTTGCCTGCTTTCAGTCTCTGGTATCTTCCGATAGGTGATTTTTAATATTTTCACCCAGACTTTAACATTGTCATCTGTAGGAAGGTTAGTCCCACCAAGTTACATAATTATTACCAGAAGCCAAATTTCCTGATATTATATTTTGTTCCCTACTGGAATCATGTCCCCTACCCCCACCCAATTTTTCTTTGTGTTAGAACAGCAGTTTTTGTTCAAATGTTAATCTTCCCACATATCTTTGGGGGTAAGTCGTGATTAGGCTGTCAGTTGTTATAATTTATTGCCCTTGCATCAATCATGTTTAGGAAGGTTCATATATTAATCAGGAAACCAGAAGCTACTCTATGTAGCCTAGATATTAAGGGTTTTAGTATAGGGAATTTGTGGTTTATCCCCCAGGGCCCCCCTAAAAAAAAACCTAAGGGAGCATTGGTAACAGAAGCTACCTGATATGGTTTGGATTTGCATCCCCAACAAAATTTCATGTCGAATTGTAATCCCCGTGTTGGAGAATGGGCCTGGTGGGAGGGAATTGGATCATGGGGGCAGACATTTCCCTTGCCGTTCTCATGATAGTGAGTTCTCATGAGATCTGGTTGTTGAAAAGTGAGTTGCACTTCCCCCTTGCTCTCTTCTTCCTGTCCCAGCCATGTAAGATGTGCCTGTTTCCCCTTCCACCATGATTGTAAGTTTCCTGAGGCCTCCCCAGCCAAGCTTCCTGTACAGCCTGTGGAACTCTGAGCCAATTAAACCTCTTTTTTTTTTTTAAATAAATTACCCAGTCTCAGGTAGTTCTTTAGACCAAGAATGGACTAATACACTGCCACTGACTTTCTCAACCTGAAGCACTCAAAGAAAGTGGTTCTTAAAACTCACCTTGACATTTTTACCAGTATCACACCTATTCATACTTCTGACCACAACTGACTCTAGAGAATGATCTCTTCATCACTATGGCTCAAGGGTGCCTCTTGTTGTTACGTTACACCCTGGAACCATACGACAAAGGGGATTCTGGCAAACATAGTTCCAGGCTTCTCTTCTTCAAAGCGGAGGAGAACTTAGAAGGGGTAGGGTCGATAGTGAATTGACAACAGATGATCCAACACAGGGCATGGGACCCAAATTAGCCAAAGGAACGTGAGGGGACAGGAGCTGGAGAGATTCTGGAAAAGACTTAGCTGCTAATAAACTGAACAATACAAAAAGACTCACAAGAACAGTCCCTCTTCTTCTTCCACTGAATTCATTGTTGTTGTTTATTTTTGCATGACTCTTGGAATAAAAGCATGAATCTTGTGATGATGAAAGGAGCTAGCTGAGATGGAGGCAAACACAGTGTCTAAAACCTATCCGACCTGGATTTCTTGTTGTGTGAGAATAAATATTATTTAAGTCATTTTCAGTTGTTTTTTCTGTTACATGTAACAGACATGGCTCATTTTGATCAAGGAGGTAAATCCCAGAAGGAATGGTTTAAAGGGGTGAAACTGGTAGCCTTCAGGAAACCAGAATAGGAGTGAGGAGGTGTGGTACAGGGTACTTTGTTATTCTATGCCTTCTGCTATTTTTACATTGTAGAGACGATGTACCACATGGATTCAAAAATTAAAGAAGAGACAAGTCGACAACTTGCCTTCACATCATGCTTTTTGTTTTGTTTTGTTTTTTGTTTTTTGAGATGGAGTCTTGCTCTGTCACCCAGGCTGGAGTGCAGTGGCAAGATCTCGGCTCACTGTAACCTCTGCCTCCTAGGTTCATGCCATTCTCCTGGCTCAGCCTTCCAAGTAGCTGGGATTACAGGCACAAGCCACCATGACCTGCTAATTTTTGTATTTTTAGTAGAGACGGGGTTTCACCATATTGGCCAGGCTGGTCTCGAACTCCTGACCTTGTGATCCACCCCCTCCCCCCTCGGCTTCCCAAAGTGCTAAGATTACAGGCGTGAGCCACCACACCCGGCACATCATGCTTTTTTTTAATTCACTCTGACCTGAAGTGCAAAAGAAAATTTCTTTTGCTCTAATTTCTGGTGATCATCCATTCTAGCTGCCTACTAAAGAGCTTCCTAAGTGAATCCCATTCTCATTCCCCTTAGTCCACCATCTATCTGCAACCAAAATAATCGCTCTGAAGGACAAATATGATCACATCCTTATTGTGCTTAAAATCCCTAATGGAACTCTAATTTTACCTCTATAGGATAAATTCTAAAGTTCTTAATATGGCATCCAAGACCCTTCCTGATTTGACCCCTGACATTCTCTTGAGAATTATTCCAGCCATTCCGAAAATCTTGCTTTTCTCTAGACACTCCATGCTCTCTCAGACCTCCATTCCTTTGCACATACTGTTTCTCTGGGGTGGAACCGCCTTCCTAATCCCTTCTACCTCTTTTTTGAAGTTTTCTTACTCCCCAGTCCTTCTACAGTCTCTTCTTCCAGATACATTGTGGATACCTACAGCCTTCATCAGCATGGATTATATAACAGTTCAAAAGTCACTTATGAGAAATTCTGAAATCCAGAAAATCTCTGGGTATCTTCTGCATGACAAAAATATAAGTTTATTCATCTCATGGCCACACATCATATCACACACATATTTAACTTTCTGAAGAGAAGGGGAGGAAAGGAGATAAAGAGAAAATCCATAATGTCATCAAGGCATGAATAGATAACGTCAATTTATTTTTTAATATTGCTGTTGGGAATTGCTCCTTTAGCTCTTCCCAGGGAATACTAAAATATTTTTGGCGTAACTCATTTGCTGGCAAAAACTGAATTGAACTATTTATATGTATATTTATAATCTCAATGGATCCTACTTTGAGTGAATATTGGTTAATTTTGTTGCAGATATATTAATGGGTTCCATTACAGAGTGGAGCCTCGGGCCCCACAGATGGTATTACATAGCTCATTTTTGGACTGGGGCTATAGATGCACACACTTGTACATATAGAGTTTGTGTATCTGTGGCCCCACTCCAAAAATGGCCACTGCAATACTTCTCATTCCCACAAATTCTTCCAAAACGTCCACTTCTCATCAAGAGGTGAGGCCTGTTTCTTCTTCCCCTTGAAACTGGGATTTTATGCCTGCCTTGATGGATAAAAAGCAGTGGAATAGACACTGTTTGACTTTCAACGCCAGGTCTTCAAAGGTCATATGGCTTCTGCCTGTCCTCCTTTTTCTCTTGAACTTCCTGCCCTTGGAACCCAGTCACCATGTCCCAGGCCACATGGTGAGGTCACATGGAGGTGTTCTGACCCACAGTCTCTGCTAAGGTCTCAACCACCAGCCAACACCAACCACTGGACATGCCAGCAAATAAACCTTAATGTGACCCCTGCCCTGCGCATGCAAGCATCCCACCTGTTGGCCAAATGGAGCAAAGAAAAGCTGCTGCCACCAAGACCTGCCCAAAATGCAGATTCATGAGAAAAGTGAATGTTTTTGTTGTTTTATTAAAACCCACTAAGTTTGGGGGTAATTGTTATGCAGTCATAGTAACTAGAATACCATCATCTTACATTAAGATGTGAACAATTCTGAATTCCAAAACCTTCCAAAGGTTTTCAGATAAGACATGTACACTATAATCATGCATTTGTATATCTATTTTTCAGTGGAATTAGAAGTTCTCTGAAGATGAGAACTAAGTCTTTTTATCTTGGTATTCTCAGAGCCAGTGTCTAAGAGTTAGTAGGTCCTCAAGGCATGTTTGCTGAACTAATGAAAGAATAAACCAAAGAAAAAACACAGTTCCAAACAACTGGCTATTTCAAAATAATTATTTGACTCTATGCTTTTATTCAACTCAGTCCATTGCCCAAAAATAACTTAGAATGTCTTATTTTTATAATTATTTTCAGTTTATAAACCATAAAAAATTTCATTAGCTTTCCTATTTTGTTTTTATCCTAAAATATTATCTATTATGATCATGTATTTTGTCTATCAAACTATGTTCCAAATTATCTTTGGCTGTTTCCAAAAATCAAATGCATCATTAAGGACGAATGTTTTTCCATTACTGAGACTAATAAAAATCATTTGACATAAACTCTGAAGGTGATTCCAAAACAGGAGATCGCATTGTTTTTGAACAATGCAGTGCTCAAATGCCATGTAATGCAATGAGGTGTTGATGCAAAGACTTCAGCATCCATGGTGACACCTTTAGAAGAGACAAAAACCCCACTAATTTGGAGTGTAAATTCTATGTTGCATAACAAAAATATAAGTTTATTCATCTCATGATCACATATCATATCACACAAGTATTTATGAAGAGAAAGGGAGGAAAGGAGATAAAGTCCGTAACATCATAAAAGCATGAATAGATAACATCAATTTCTTTGTTAATGTTCCTGTTGGGAATACCTACGGTATGAGTCCGTTCTCATGCTGCTAATAAAGACATATCCGAGACTGGGTAATTTATAAAGACAAGAGGTTTAATGGACTCACAGTTCCACACGGCTGGGGAGGCTTCACAGTCACGGTGCAAGGCAAAAGAGAAGCAAAGGCATGTCTTACATGGCAGCAGGCAAGACAGCATGTGCAGGGCGACTCCCATTTATAAAACCACTGGATCTCCTGAGACTTATTCACTACCATCAGAACAGTCTGGGGGAAACCTCCCCCATGATTCAATTATCTCCACCTGGCCTTGCCCTTGACACATGGGGATATTACAATTCAAGATGAGATTTGGGTGGGGGACATAGCCAAACCATATCACCTACTTTAGCTCTTCCTCGGGAACGTTTGAATGATGAAATAAGTAAGGCACTACTTTTACAGTTTGCTGCCCAACATTGGTTCGGTTCAACTTTAATAAATCCTTGCTGCCCTGTTTTCCTCCTTCCTCACTTTAAGTCAAGGGCTTGAAGGGGGTTGCATGTAAGAGCAGCTCAGCATCATTCACATTCAGAGGCAACATCAATGTGATAGCAAAAAGAGAAAAAAGTTATTGAAATAAATATAAACACAGTCTCTCAAAAGAATGTCAAAAGGGGGATGAATCTTCCAACCCACAGCAGAAGTTCTTGAAAAGCTGATTTCACCTTTGCCTTCTCTCTGATGTGGCACAGAGCCCAGCAGGACATCCCCTTCTTTCTCTTCCTATTCTTCCGTAATCCCTCTCTCTACCCCTCTCCCTCCCATGCCCCTTCCCACATGCACCCCACCGCATCCTTCTTTCTGTCCTACCCATCTCAACTTCTGAATCTGTTCTTTTCTCCTGGATGACTAGCTTGCTGCCTTTTCTCTATCAACTAAACTGGCCTTGACTTCACTTAGTTCCCTCCTTCTTTCATTAACCCAGTCCTGTACAATTCTGGGCCCAGGAACACAGCATGGGTGACAACAGAATTCTCTTTTTCAAGGCAATGAGTGGGAGAACCTGGAATCCTTAGGCACATATACATATACATATGTATATGTTGTCATAACAACACCTTACACATGGAATTATATTTCCCTAAATAGTAGTAGTAATATGGGTAACCTCATCTATATCTCTATAGTTAGGGTATCATAAAATATACCATGGTCTAGGCCCAGTGTGGTGGCTCATGCCTGTAATTTCAGCACTTTGCGAGGCTGAGGCAGGCAGATCTCTTGACATCAGGAGTTCAAGACCAGCCTTGCCAACATGGTGAAACTCCATCTCTACTAAAAATATAAAAATATAAAAATTAGCTGGGCATGGTGGTGTGCACTTGAAGTGCCAGTTACTCAGGAGGCTGAGGTAGGAGAATCATTTGAACCCGGGAGGAGGAGATTGCAGTGAGCCGAAATGGCACCACTGCACTCCAGCCTAGGCAGCAGAGCAAGAAATATATATATATATATATATACACACACACACACACACACACACACACACACACACACACACACACCTTGGCCTGACTCCAGATGAACAGTTCAGGGACCAGCTATTCACCGATATATATTGCTGCATATTTGGATAAATTGGTATTGATTTAAATGGATGGGTATCTCATCCAATTGAGAGCTATCTCATCACTGAGGCTACCTTATTCCTGGGGTCCCCCTCGTTGGACCTGACATCTCAGCACCAATTTCATAGGCCTGGAAATTGCCAAGGACCTGGCAATGAGTGTCAAGTATCCTCTCTTCTATTCCCCAACCCTACTCCACTCTGAACTCTGAGCCCTGGGTGAAGTTCTGGGAAATGAAGGGTGAGCAAGCTGCAGGAGTAGAACTTCCCATTTACGATAGGGTTGCCAAATAAAATACAAGACACCTAGTTCAATTTGAATGCATAATTTATTAGTAGAAAGCATGAACCAAATGTTGCATGGGACATACTTATACTTTTTAGAAAAGTATTCATTGTGTGGAATTCAAATTTAACTGGGTGTTCCTGTTTGATTCACCCCCTAGATCTTGTAACCCTAATTTATGACATTTGGTGACAGAATATCAACCAGGAATACCTAATGCTTAAAATGAGAATTCTCAGGTACATAGTGCCTCTTGAGCTGCCCACAAAAATATACCTAAAACATCAGAATATTTAAAAGTCAGCCTCTAAGTACGGCAGGTCAGACAGAGGCAGTCCAAAGCATGAAGATGCTTAGGTAGCTGAAAGTGTTTTATTGGTGTACTATAGACAGAGATCAAGTCAGCTTATCCTTCAAGAGTAGATGAGGTTGGAACCCTGCGAAAATTTACTTGTCAGCATTACTTGTATAGATGAGTTCAAAGTCTCCTCTTATTTCCTGGAAAAGGCATTGGGAATTTCAAAGCAAAATACTTGCAGGAATGTTTTATTTTATTAATTATTTTTTGAAACGAGGTCTCGCTCTGTTGCCCAGGCTGGAGTACAGTGGCATGGTCTCGGCTTGCTGCAACCTCCACCTCCCGCGTTAAAGTGATTCTCCTGCCTTAGCCTCCTGAATGCTGGTATTACAGGCACGTGCCACCATGCCTGGCTAATTTTTGCATTTTTAGTAGAGACGAGATTTCACCATGTTGACCAGGCTGGTCTCAAACTCCTGACTTCAGGTGATCCACCCGCCTGGGCATCCAAAAGTGTTGGGATTAAAGGAGTGAGCCACCGTGCTCAGCCCCATTTAGCTTTTAAATAATTATTTAGTCATATGAAGTTACACTGCTGTAGTTTCAATATCTGCTAAGAATTGGGGTGAGAGTACTTTTTTCTTTTTTTCTAAGAATAATCAGGATTGAAGATAAGAAAGTGAGTTAGCCACATTAGACTGTATTTATCACTTTGAATATTCACTTTTCTACTCAGTCTGTGTTAGATTTTTCAGGAAAAAAAAACATGAGCTTTTTGAGCACTTTTGTGATGCCTACCACTATCACTCTTTAAATTTTCCTAGTCAGTGTAGTTTGTTTTATTGTAGCATCTTTGGTCTTTAAGTTTTCTCAATTTGGCAATGTAGATTTCCTTCCAATTTTAAAACATTCGCCGGGCATGGTGGCTCACACCTGTAATCCCAGCACTTTGGGAGGCTGAGACGGGTGGATCACTTGAGGTCAGGAGTTCAAGACCAGCCTGGCCAACATGGTGAAACCCCATCTCTACTAAAAATACAAAAATTAGCTGGGTGTGGTGGTGTGTGTCTGTAGTCCCAGCTATTCCGGAGGCTGCGGCAGGAGAATCACTTGAACCCAGGAGGTGGAGGTTGCAGTGAGCTGAGATGGCACCAGTGAACTCCAGCTTGGGCAACAGAGTGAGAATGAGAGACTGTTTGGTCCCCGCAGTCAGTCCAGACTAAGGAGTGTGCTTGCTCAGCTCAACAGCAGTCCCCATGGTGCATGGAAGCACACAGCCACTCCCCATTGCCTGAATAGTATGGGGTCCCGAACAGGGAGTTTGGGTCAATGATGAGATGGAGCCTGAGTGAACTCAGAGCATCTCAGAGATCAGAGCAGAGAAACAAGAAGAGGCATTTCGGGTGTGTTCAGAGAAGTAGGGCAGGGTGGGGCTTCAGGGTGAAGGTTCAGGCAGGAGCAGGTGAGGGACTAGCTTGCTTTTCTTTTCACTGAAGAATTCCAAAAATTATTTCGCATCTTCTACTCTGTTTGAAAAGAATGCTATTCTACTGAAATATGACTGCAGAGTTAAAGCAAGTCTGTTAAATGTCATCGAGGAAAATAAACCTAGACTCACCCGACCTGGCAACCTCTTCCTGCATGTCCCCTCTCCCCATCCGCAAACACTGACCTGTCTGAATTCCATTCCGTGTTGCTTTTAGTGTTTTTGATGTGGTGTCTGATGTGAAACACAGCAGGTCCTTCTCATCTTAACAGCCTGCTAACCTGTGCACTCACTGAATGCCGAAGCAGTCTCTTAGATACCCTCATTTCCTACAGGGGCTGGAACCTAGAACAAAGTGCTGTGGACATAAGCAGGCATTGAGAGTGAATTAATGAATGCAACCTCCAAATTGCTAACATTTAAAAATACTAATTAGTGGCTGGGCGTGGTGGCTCACACCTGTAATCCCAGCACTTTGGGAGGCCAAGCTGGGCAGATAGCTTGAGGTCAGGAGTTGGAGACCAGCCTGGCCAACATGGTGAAACCCCATCTCTACTAAAAACACAAAAATTAGCCAGGCATGGTGGTGCACGTGTGTAGTCCCAGCTACTCTGGAAGCTGAGACAGGAGGATCACCTGAGCCTGGGAGGCAGAGGTTGTGGTAAGCTGAAATCACACCACTGCACTCCAGCCTGGGTAACGTAGCAAGACCCTGTCTCAAAAAATAAAAATAAAAATACTAATTAGTATAATATGATTGCTCTCAAAAATAAAACAGAATGGAATCACAGAGATTCTCTTGCCTTGACAGTTCTTAACGCAGACTCCTTTAGAATGAGACTGAAGTGCAAAGTCGGGCAAGTGTATAATAGACTTCAGTCTCCTGAGTTGTCAGTTCGGCAACCTCCACTAGAGTTAAATTAGCCATAAGAAAATGAGTGAAAGTGCCAGCATGCTATACACATCAGGAAAAAGAACAAAATGAAATCATATTGACAAAATACGTCTCTCTTTCCTCTAGAATTGTTCATTTGATCTTTGTCCCAAACCTTCCTTGACATGATTAACCAAAGATTGAAAATTGAAGATATGAGACACATAAAAGGTTATTTGAACCTGTAATCCCAGCACTTTGGGAGGCCGAGGCGGGTGGATCACCTGAGGTTGGGAGTTCGAGACCAGCCTGACCAACATGGAGAAACCCCCAACTTTACTAAAAATATAAAATTAGCTGGGCGTGGTGGTGCATGCCTGTAATCCCAGCTACTCTGGAGGCTGAGGCAGGAGAATCACTTGAACCCAGGAGGCAGAGGTTGCAGTGAGCCGAGATCACACCACTGCACTCCAGCGTGGGCAACAGAGCAAGACTCCATCTCAAAAAAAAAAATAAAAAAAAAAATAAAAATAAAAAGGTTATTTGATTATCTACTCTGGTTTTGAGGCCACATGGACAATTACACATTCCCTACAGAAATATTTTCTAGAGCTCTGTCCATTCCATTCCCAGTACTCTAAATGTCTTGAAGTCTTTTTCCGAGGAGCTTATTCCAGTTAGGCTGAAATACCTGACAGTTTTTCTAAAACTTCTATTACAATTTGTCTCATTTAAATTTTGCCCCATTACTCCTACTTAGACCCTCTTCCCGTCACTGTCTTGTAGATAATTTTCATATTCCTTTTTAGGTATAATTTAACTGTGCTTCACACATTAACTTGAGTAGACAGTATATGGTATAAATTACAGAAAACAGCGATGTGTGAAGACACTCTGTGGTGAATAAATTAAGGCATTAATTTCAGACATATCAAACTAACACTTTTTAAATTTGTGGTTCCTCTGATTGATTTTCAGACCTGTTTCCAAGGTCTTCGGAATGGCGGAATTAAATGAAAGTGATTAGTCTAAAACTTCTAGCTTTACTTCATAAGTTGGAGATTGGCCATTCCTGATATAAATATATTCATATTTTAAAAAGGAAGAATGTTAAAAAGAGAATGTAACATGGAGGGCCTGTTCAGATTGAAGGCGATGTCGGCACAGGTGAAAAAGATTGGGTTTATCAGGAGGCTGAGGCAGGATAATCGCTTGAACTGGGAGGCGGAGGTTGCGGTGGGTTTAGCAGCGCTTCAGATATAATTGCCTTAGTTGGGCAGTCGGGAGAGAATAAAGACTGTCCATTGGGAGAGGACTTCATGACCCACCGGGTATTTGCTAATGCATCTGAATGTGCTGAAGGACTGAACATGTTCATAATATGAAGGAAAGATTTTTTAAAAGGAGAACCTCCCTCAAATTTAACCAAAATCTCCATGTGCAAAGGAAAAACTTCCCAGCACAGGCTCTCCTGAGATTCGGGAATTTCTGACTTCCACACTGATAGAGAATTACAGACATGGAGCTGGCACTGAAACACACACACACACACACACACCACAACCACCACTACCACCACCATCAGCACCACCCACATTCTTTTTCCATAATGATGTTACAAGAAAGGGGTCCGCGTCCAGACTCCAAGAGAGGAAGAATTCAGAGCGAGTCCATAAAGTGAAAGTTTACTAGGAAAGTAAAGGAATAAAAAAATGGCTACTCCATAGATAGAGCAGCCCCAGGGCTGCTGGTTGCCTATTTTCATGGTTATTTCTCAATTATACGCTAAACAAGGGGTGGATTATTTGTGCCTCCGCCTTTTTTCTTTTTTCTTTTCTTTTTTTTTCTTTTGAGACGGAGTCTTGCTCTGTCGCCCAGGCTGGAGTGCAGTGGCGTGATCTCGGCTCACTGCAAGCTCCGCCTCCCGGGTTCACGCCATTCTCCTGCCTCAGCCTCCCGAGTAGCTGGGACTACAGGCGCCCGCCACCACACCCGGCTAATTTTTTTTTGTATTTTTAGTAGAGACGGGGTTTCACCGTGTTAGCCAGGATAGTCTCGATCTCCTGACCTCATGATCCGCCCGCCTTGGCCTCCGAAAGTGCTGGGATTACAGGCGTGAGCACTACGCCCGGCCATGCCTTCCCTTTTTAGACCGTATAAGGCAACTTCCTGATGTTGCCATGGCATTTGTTAACTGTCCTGGCGCTGAAATGTAGCAGTGAAGATGATCAGAGGTCACTCTCGGGGCCATCTTGGGCCAGCTTCTTTACTGCAACCTGTTTTATCAGCAAGGTCTGTGTGACCTGTATCTTGTGCCGACCTCCTATCTCATCCTGTGACTTAGAATGCCTTAACCGTCTGGGAATGCAGCCCAGCAGGTCTCAGCCTCATTTTACCCAGCTCCCATTCAAGATGGAGTCGATCTGGTTCACCTGCCTGGGACAGTGAGTCTTGGGAAAGAATCAAGTCCATCTCTGTTCCCAGTTTTTTCTTCACAGTATTTATCACTGATCCTACATTTTTAGTTTATTTATTATTTATCTCCCCCCACTTCCCACCTAGAATTTAAACTCCACGAGGACAGAAAATGTGTTTTGTGTTGTTCACTTCTGAGCCCCCCAAGTCTAGAAGAGTGCCTGGCTCATCCTAGGTAGTCAATAGATATTGGTTGAAGGAATGAATTCATTTACTTGGCACTGATTCTCTAAGGAATCAAAGATACACAAAGATACACTTCTCTGCTAGAAAGAGCTAGAAAAGAAAACAAAAACTTATTATACTTTGGAAAGAAGTTCTTTAAATTCCTAATGGTAAGCTTTGAGATCGTATTAATCCCTAATCAATAAAGCAGGAAGCAGCTCAAATCTGACAATCTTTTTTTTTTTTTTTCTTTCTTTGAGACAGGGTCTCCCTCTGTCACCCAGGCTGGAGTGCAGTGGTGCAATTTTGGCTCACTGCAACTTCTGCCTCCAGAGTTCAAGCGATTCTCCAGACTCAGCCTCCTGAGTAGCTGGGACTAAAGGCATGAGCCACCACACAAGGCTAATTTTTGTATTTTGGCAGAGGTGGGGTTTCACCATGTTGGCCAGGCTGGTTTCCAACTCCTGAGCTCAAGTGATCCACCCGCCCCGGCCTCCCAAAGTGCTGGGATTACAGACGTGAGCCACTGTGTCCGGCCAGATCTGACAATCTTCTTAAAGGCACTAGAGATGAGGCTCCATGAGGGCACAGGCTGTGCCTCGCTTGTCTTTTTATATTAGCTCATCCCACAGGCCTGGTATCTTGAATGAATAAGAGCCGACTGGAAGAGCTGACATAGATCACACTAGCCCGTGGGGTAAGCACTTAAGTGCATCAATTCATTCACTCTTCACAATATGTGAGAGGTACAATTAGTGTCCCAGTTTCCAGGTGAAGAAAACAAGGCATAAAATATAGAACTGCCAGTCCTCAATGGCTTGCCTCTCCACTCCAGAGCCACCCTGCTTTGTGACCCTGGAGCTGGCGGCACATTAGGTCTTGTCAACAGAGGGCACCAGAGGGACGCCGCAGGACCACAGTCTTGGGAAGCCCCTTCCTGTGCAGGATCTGGTCCTCCATTGTTCCTGTTCAGTGTGGGAGCTCAGGGGCCACCTTGGCAGAGCTCCAGCTGCATGCTCAGGACACAGTGTTCTTACAGGTAGCTGCTTCTGCAGACTAGCTCTGGCCCTCGCCTTCTGGAAAGTCATTTGCCTGCAGCAGGCTGTGTGCTCTTAAAAAATAAGACTGAATCCCTGCCTGGGGGTGGGGGGTGAGGGGACCCTCCTCCTCCCTCCTCCTCCCTCCTTCCTTTAGCATCCCCTCTCCCTCAGCAAGAGGCAGTGGCTGCTTCTGTGCACCTGCTACTTCTGTACCCCTTAGACGCCTCTATTACCTCTTTTAGTAACTAACCGTCTTCTAAGACTTAACAATTATTTACATTAAATTTTCCCTGGGTATACTATGAGTAGGGTAATGTAGTGTATCAGATACAGAATTGGCCAGGGTTGTACCACCACGAAGTGATAAACCTGGATTTCAAACCCAGGAAGTCTCCAGAGTGTATGCCATAAACTCCTATGCTACACTGTCACAAATGTTTGGGATAAAACTCGGGTTAACACTGCCTGCAGTCTGAATACTTCTAACGCTGCAGGAGGTATTTACTTACCTAGGAGTTTCATTCAATTGCAACAATGAGAATTGCAATATCATGGTAAGGTGCTCAATTTCCTCTCAGGTATGGCATGGACTAATACCAAATGACCCTAAATTTGAATTTTTCAAATCACTTTCACATGCAGGATTTCACCTGTAAACAACTTGGCGGAGTCGATAAGGCACATGTTATTCTTTCTATAGAAAAGAAACTGAAGCTTACAAATAATAGAAACTTGCATGGTGAGTGGTAAGCAAGTCTCCCTAAACCCAGCCAGAATTTCATCTGCAATATCACTGTCTTGTCTCGGGGTTTAGTTACTCCAGAATCAATTTGACTGGGAGGAGGAAAAGGGAATCTCTGAAATATCTCTACGTCCTAATCCTTGGAACTGTGAATGTTGCCTTATTTGGAAAAAAAAAAAAGGGGGTGGGGAGGGTGGGGGTGGTTTGCAGGTGTGATTAGTTAAGGATCTTGTGAAGGGAGATTATCCCGGATTACATACACCTAAATGTCACTATAAGTGTCCTTATAAGAGATGAGGAGGAGACTTGCACACACAGGAACAGGAGATGGTGATGTGAAGACAGAGAAAGCAATGCAGAGATTGGAGTGATGCGGCCATAATCCAAGGAATGCCAGCATCCTGCAGAAGCTGGAAGAGAAGAGGAAAGAACAAGAAGAGGCAAGGCACAACTTTCCTCGAGAGCCTCTGGATGGACCTCAGCCTGGAGGATACCTTGATTTCAGCCCAGTGCTACTGATGTCACACTTCTGGCCTCTAGAATGGTGAAATAGCAGATTTTTATTGTTTGAAGCCACCAAGTTTGTAGTCACTTGTTACAGCAGCCTCAGGAAACTGATACACTGACAAATTCAAGCTTAAGAGAAAAGTTTATACAGATAGAAGAAAATTTCTTAACATGACATAAAAACATTTGTAAACTCAGCTTCATTAAAATTAAGAACATTAAGATGAAAGCACGAGCTACAGATTGTGAGAAGACATTTGTAATACAAATATCCTCCAAAATACATACCTAGAATATAAAAAGAACTTCAAATGGCAAAACTGCAACTACTTTTGCACCAACCTAATAATTTTTTTTTTTTTTAGGTGAAGCCTCTTTCTTGTCCCCCAGGCTGGAGTGCTAATGTCGCGATCTCAGCTCACTGCAACCTCTGCCTCCTGGGTTAAAGTGATTCTCCTGCCTCGGCCTCCCAAGTAGCTGGGACTACAAGCGCCTGCCATCACACCTGGCTAATTTTTGTATTTTTAGTAGAGATGGGGCTTCACCATGCTGGCCAGGCTGGTCTCGAACTCCTGACCTCAGGTGATCTGCCTGCCTCGGCCTCCTAAAGTGCTGGGATTACAGGCGTGAGCCACCATGCCCAGCCCAACCTAATAATTTTCAAAAGACCAACAACTCAAAAATGTTTGAACGGGCAAAAGATTGAAAGTGCTCATCACAAAAGAAGATGTCCAAATGACCAATACGCATAAGAAAATGTGCTTAATGTCATTGGACAATTGGGGAATGCAAATTAAAATCCCAGTGAGCTAAGATACCACTACACCCTCTCACTATGGCTAAAATTAACAGGACTGATAATATCAAGTGTTGGTGAAGATATGAGATAACTAGGACTCTCACACACTGTAGGTGGGAGTATATACGGATAGAATTACTTAGAAAAATGGCTGGGTGCAGTGGCTCATGCCTGTAATCCCAGCGCTCTGGGAGGCTAAGGCGGGTGGATCACTTGAGGCCAGGAGTTCAAGACCAGCCTGGCCAACATAGCGAAACCCCGTCTCTACTAAAAATACAAAAAATTAGCTGGGCATGGTGGCACACACTTGTAATCCCAGCTACTAGGGAGGCTGAGGCAGGAGAGTTGCTTGAACCCAGGAGGCGAAGGCTGCAGTGAGCCAAGATCACACCACTGCACTCCAGCCTGGGTGACAGAGCAAGATTCAGTCTAAAACAAAAAAAAAGAAGAAAAAAGGAATTACTTAGAAAAACTATTTTAATAGTAGTCTACTAGATCTAAACAATGTATATACTATAATACAGCAATCCTACTCATGGATATATGTGAGATAAAGTGTGCTTACATGCACCAAGAGACATGAACAAAAATGTACAAGAATATCCATCGACAGTAAATTAAAAATTGTGCTACATTCTTATAATGAAATAATGTACAGCAATGAAAAGTGATGAACTACTGCTATAGCCAACGTCATGAATGAATCTCACAGGCATCATATTAAGCAAAAGAAGTCAGACAAAAAATAGCACACACTGTATGACACCACTTATATGAGGTTTAAGAGCAGGCAAACCCAAGCTATTGTGATAGAGTTTAGAAGTGTGGTTTCCTTGGGGGGCTATCTACTTTGAGGGGCCTCAGGGAAGCCTACTGGTGTGCTGGAAAAGTTCTAAATCTTCATCAGGGTGGGGGATACATGGATGTATATATAAGTAAAACAAATTAATTGAGATATCCACTGAAGGTTTGTGTTCCTTATCATATATAAGGTAGATCTTGAAAAGAACAAAAAAAAAGTATTTTGAAGAACCAAGTAAAAAAAAATAAGGTTCATGCATCATATTTAAGAGTCAGGAAACAGCAGACCATTCTAGTTTCACTAAAAAATGGTCTTCAGAATGGATTTTTCTCATTTGCAAAATTGGAATATTAATATATACCAATCTCATAGAACTATTAAGAGTTAGATAATGCATACATATGCTTGAGCTATAAAAGAAGCCCCATATAAAATATAAGGTAATATTATTTGTGGAACATTCCAACTCTCATTTTCACTTATGAAATCTCTTATAAATACCGCCTCCTTTCTCTTAAATTGCAATCACCAAAACCAGTGAAGTAAACGGGTGTAGAAACTGCATTAGGCCAGCAACACTTGGGAAACGGCAGCTAAAAGGAGGGCATCTATTCCTTCCATGACCGTCTGATGGGTGATTGTCCTAATGTTGAAAAGTGGATATTTATACATATTAAATCTTCCTGAAGGATTCCCAGAATCTATTTAATGACAGGATATTCAATTCCAGAAAATCCAATCAAAGATTATAAAAAGCCTGAAGCCCAATAATTCCATTCTGCTCATCTTCTTTCTGAGGTGTATTAATAAAACAGTTAAACAGTAATCAAGTTGTGGACATACTACATCTACGTACATAGCATGGTTCAAATCATACATTCCTTCTAAATCTGAGCTGCCCAATATGGTCACCACTAACTACATGTGACTATGGACAATTTGAAATTTGGCTAGTTTGAATTGATTTGTAATCTGAGGGTAAGATGCATACCAATTTCAAAACTTTGTATAACAAAAAGCATATAAACTATCTCAATAATAATATTCTCATATTATGTGTCAAAATAGTATTTTAATGTATTCAGCTAAATAAGATAAATTATTAAAATGAATTTCATCTGTTTATTTTTACTTTTTTCAGTGTGGCTAATAGGACATTTTAAATTACATACATAGCTTGCATTGTATTTCTATTCGACGGCAGAGCTCTAAATAAAGATGAAACTTTTCATAATGCTATTCCTCTCAGGACAGTTTTCAGGAAGAGCATTTCAAGTATTAGGGGTAAGGTTACTTCACGTTTTCTGGCCAAATTATCTGGCTTTGTCAAAGATTGAAACCAACATGTAATCTTTATAATCAAGTGGGTTTAAGCATGGCCATATAATAAAATGTTTGCCCTGCGTGATGTCATTGAATATTTGACCAATTATTTCTGATCTCCAGTAACACATAAACCTGTGGTTCTGGAACTTTAGGGGGCCTTTAAGAATGAGGCAAAGAGTGCTAGCTTCGGCAGCACATATACTAAAATTGGAAAGAATGGGGTAAAGAAATGACTTCAGTAGATCCCCTAGAAAACTTTCCAGGACCCCTCAATACAGACACTATATTTGAATGAAAACAAGATGGCTACAGACTGATTTGTGTCCCCCACAAACTCATATGTTGAATCCCTGACTCCTAACGTGACTGTATCTGGAGATTGAACCTTTAATAGAAGGTAATTAAGGTTAAAAGAGATCATAAAGGTGGAGCCCTAACTTGATAAGATTGGTGGCCTTATAAGAAGAGGGAGAGAATGACAGCTCTCTTCCTATGCCATGTAAGGGTAGTGGTGTGCAAGCTAAGAAAAGGGCCCTCACCAGAAACTGACCCTGCCAGACCTAGATCTGAAACTTGCAGCCTTTAGAATGGTAAGAAAATAAGTTGCTGTTAAGTCGCCCAGTACGTGGTATTTGTTAAGATAGCCGGAACAGGCTAATACAGTAGTCCCCCTTTATCCATGATTTCAGTTACCTGCAGTCACCTATGGCCTGCAAATATTGAATGGAAACTTCCAGAAATAAACAATTCATCAATTTAAAATTGTGCCCCATTTTGAGTGGCATGACGAAATCTTTAGCCAACCCGCTCCTTCCGGCCCGGAACGGGAATCATTCTTTTAGCCTAGCGTATTCACGTTGTCTGCAGTATCTGCTCGTTAGTCACTTGGTAGTTGGCTTGGTTATTAGAAAACATAAAACAATAAAAAACAAGGTATATATGGGGTTTGATACTAACATAGTATATACGGGGTTCGGTACTATCCTCAGGTTCAGACATCCACTGAAGGTCTTGGACACACTCCCCAAGGATAAGGAGCAGCTACTATATGGATAATTGCTACTTAAAGCAATCTCACTTTATGTTTTATTTTATATTTTAATTTTTTGGTAGAGACCGGGTCTCAGGATCTTATCCAGGTTGGTCTTGAATTTCTGGCCTTAAGCAATCCTTCTGTAACCCAAAATGTTGGGATTACAGGTGTGAGCCACCACACCTGGCCCCAAGCAACCTCATTTTAATTAAACATTATTATTAATCTTAACACTAAATGTGATATATACATTTTTGTTAGATAAGAGCATAGTGATTTGCACAAAATGCAGAGTAAACAGACATTTATTTTCTCTAAAAGCTAATAAGACAAGCCTAGCCTGTGTCCTCTGCAGGCCAACTCACACATAGACCATCTTTGGAAAGCCAGGTTAAAAAGGGTCAAGGAGAAATGACTACTATTTAAAAATATTCTTACTCAAATATTTTATTCTTAACTATATCAAAAATATTCTCTTCAGTAAATGGAATTTGCATTCCCACTTGAACTGAAAATGCTAAGTTGTTAATACCTTCTCCAGGGATTTACTTCTTAGGATGACACCTTCACTGAGTTCATCATAGTTTAAGCATAATAAAATCTCATTATATGCTCCAAAGCATGAACGATCCGGGAAGTTCCTCAGTCAATGTAGAACTTAGCCTTACGGCTTTGAGAATAACATTTTAAAAGGCATTACATAAAGAAAGAATGGATCCCAGCCTAGAGAACAAAATTGCATGCTTTGTTTCTTTAAAAACATCCAAAACAGCCGGACGTGGTGGTTCACGCCTGTGATCCCAGCACTTTGGGAGGCCTAGGCGGGCTGATCACTTGAGGTCAGGAGTTTGAAACCAGCCTGGCCAACATGGCGAAACCCCATCTCTACTAAAATACAAAAAATTAGCTGGGCGTGGTGGCCCATGCCTGTAATCCTAGCTACTTGGGAGGCTGAGGCAGGAGAATCGCTTGAACCCGGGAGGTGGAGGTTGCAGTAAGCTGAGATCGCACCACTGCACTCCATCCTGGGCGACAGAATGAGACTCTGTCTCAAAAAATAAAAAATAAAAAAAAAATCCAAAACATCTTCAGATTTTAATGCCTGATTTTAAAGAAAGGGGTGGCAGGGAAGGAAGAAACCCAAATAGGGTAGTTGCTTTAATCAACTGTTACCACTAATTTTCTGAGAGCAGCAAAGCACGTCTAAGAACTCCAATAAATCTATACTAAATTTTATATGTCCCATACATATTTTCCGGGAAAAAGGGCCCTTGAGCTTTGAACATAATCTCAAAGGAAACAGTGACTAAAAAGGTTAAGAACCTCTTGTTGAAGGGTTTGCTTTATTGAACGGAAGAAACAGTTCTCCCTCTCCCCTCCACGCTAGGTATAACCAGCCTTCCGGATGTGCCGCCTTTGGTATCACCCAAGATCTCGGGATGGGTACCCATCCCTGCCTCCACTGCCTGGTTTGCTGGTTACCCTGCTCTTTGGTTCTGTTTCTCCATGTGTGTTTCTGCAGCTGCCTCAGCGTCCCCCTTCCTCGGCAGTTGTCCTACTCTGTGTCCCTGAAATAAGAGCGGTTCCTCAGCGGCTGCCTCATTTGGGTGAGACCCACGTGACACTCATCACATTTGTCAACCTCCCCTTTTTCCTCTCTACTCTTTTGGGGCCACTGGCCTTTGCCCCGTGCTGGAGAGGTAGCCCCCCATCCCCCGACTCTTTACCCTCTTCCTGGTTGGGTTTGGCAGATACTTTCACGCATGTCCCACCATGTTCCTGTCCTACCATTCCCAGGTGGTGTGAAATTCTTTTCCTGGCCCACTCGAAAGATGTGAGAAAGAAATGGTGCCTGAAGTGCGCTCTCTGCTCCCCCGAAAAGAATATTACACATAACTAGTAAGCGCTTTGTGTTTGGGTCCATGATTCCGACACATGACGTGGAGAAGCATAGTCCCCTGCACCCGCCTTGACCATGGCCTCCTGAGAGTCCCCAGGGCCACCAAGCCCCCCATTCCAAGTGCTCTCCTTGAATGTGACTCGGCTCTTTCCACAATCCGCCCAGCCTGGGTTAGGGAATGGGAGCTCTCTACTATATTCTTCTCCACAATATTCTAAAACCTCCTCTCTGTCCTTGTAGAGAGAGCGCAAATGGGTAAGTTTTTTCCCCCTAAAACTTGCTTAAAATCAGCGCGTCGGGCCCCGGGGCGCCCGGGATGTGAGGGCGGGGAGGTGGTTGTCGGGGCGGTCCGCGCCCCCACGGCGAGGTGCACGGAGGAGCTCGGCCCAGCAAGCGGCGGAGGGAGGCCAGCGAGCGGGGTCTGCGAGCGGAGGCCCGGGCGGCGGCGTCGTCCCCGGGGGCAGGCAGGCCGGCCGGGCCCGGGCCAGGGCGCTGCGCCGCGGCCTCCGCGCCTCCTCGGGGCGCCGCGCGGCCAGGCCGGCGGCGGCCCCCGGGGATGGCGGCGGCCGGGCTCCGCCAGCAGGTGGCCCTGGGGTCCCAGCGGCACCGCCCCCTCCGCCGGCGCCCCTCCTCCCGCGGGGGCGGTCAGCGCCCCGGCCGGCTCTGCACCCGCCGCCGCCCTCCCCGCAGCCCGCCCGCCGCGTCTTCGGGGCCGCCGCCGCCGCCGCCGCCGCGACCGCAGGCTGAGCCCAGGCGGGCCGGCCGCCCCGAGCCGCCCCCCGCCGCCGCCGCCGCCGCCGCGCCCCCGCCCGGCCCGCTCCCAACGGAAAGTTGGGCTGCGGCGGGCGGCGTCTGGAACCCGCGGGCCGGCATGAGCGGGGGCCGCGGGGGCGCCTAGGGCACCGGGAGGCGGCGCCGCGCGGGGGCAACTTCGCCCGGGAGCCCACGCCGCCGGGCCCCGCGCCTGCAGCCCCGAGCGGGCTCGCGGTGGTTCCTCCCGTCCCGCGGCCTCCCCCCGCCGACTCCAGGCGCGGACCTTGGTCCCGGCGGCTCCGCGGCGGTGACACGAGCCCGCGCCGCCGCTGCCGCCGCTGCCGCCGCCTCCTCAGCCCCCGCCGCCGCCTTCCCCGCACCATGGAGTTCTCCGAGAGGAAAAGAAGCAGGAAATCCCAGAGCTTCAAACTGGTGAGCCGAGGTAAGCGGCCGCCGGGGCGGCGGGGGCAGGCAGCGGGCGCCGCGCCCTCGGCCGCCCGCGGGGGTCCACGGTGGGGGGCGCGCCCTCCCGGAGCCCCCGGTCCTTCCCGTTCCCCCGGTGCCTCCGCCGGGCTGGCAGGCAGGGCCGCGGCCGCACACGCCGGGCGGCGGGGAAAGTTGTGCGGGGGGAGCCGGGGTGTTATTTAACGTAAACAAGTCGGAGGGCAGCTCAGGAAATTAGCAAACAATGACACCGGGGGGCCCGAGCCCTCCTCGGGGCGCCTCCGGGGCAGGGCTGGGGCGGCCGCGGACCTGCCTGGCCATCAGGCCGAGCGTGGACCCTCGGACCTGAGATTTGCTGTTTTTGTTTTCTGGGGTCTTCCCCCTTCCCCCCGCCAAGAGAAGGAGGAAAAAGGATGACCGTTGTTGGTCTTTTTAAGAAGGAGAAAGAAGCTCACGCCGTGTCCAAGCCCAAGGCGGAATTGTTGACATCCAACATCTCTAGCTAGCTGATTTGGGTTGGAAAGGTGTTTTAGACTAGATCATATAGCAGTCAGATAAGTATCCTTTAAAAAAAAGAAAAAAGAAAAGAAAGAAAAGAAATCCATCTAGTTCCTGACGAATTAACAGGTGTACACCACACTCTAGGGTTTGTATTTTGTCAGGGAGGGGAAAGTGGAATACAGTCTTGTCTGTGTTCAGTTACTTGTTAAGAGTCTTTATCTTCCTGATTTGACTTTTTTAAAAAAAAAATAACTCAAGAGCCATCGTGAAAATATATCTCAAAATGCATTGTCATCTTTAATTAGGGGCAGGTGACTTTTTTCATTGTAATGTCACAAGTCCTCATATTGAGTTTAGACCCGCTCTGTTTAAATGTCGTCTTTTAATCAAGTTGAGGTCAAAGCCAAACCCCAACCTGTCCACTTTTCCTCTGTCGTTTTCTCTAGCATTGGCATCAGGGTAGAAACTCCAACAACCTGCAGAAGTCACGTGTAAACTGACGAAAATTAGTGAAAAAATCGTGGACAATTGCAAGTAATCGAATTTTTCAAACTGAGCTAAGCTAGCTAAGATGTGGATTTGGTTCATCTGAAAATGCTTTGATTATAGGCATTTTGAAGATCCATTCTTATCTGCCTCCCCTAATTTAGTTTGGATACTGTTTAATGAAAGAGGCCTGAAATAGTTTCACGCATTCAAAATACTTGGCTCTTCCCACTTTCTGAGTAAATTTTTTTTCCACATCCGTGTTGATTACTCAGTTACTTGGACTTTTAAAAGTCTCTGTCTGGGTGATTGCCCTGTTGGTGCTATCTGATTCATTCAGGAATGTAAGCTGCTTTCTTATTGATGACCTCAGAGAACTTAACTGCTTTATCTTAAAAGTGAGAGTAGTTTTGTTGACTTTGTCCTGTGAGGTCTAAGGCCAGAGAAAGGGGACTAGGTGTTAAGGAGGAACCTCTATTTTCATGCCTTAGTGACCCTGCTTTTCAAAAATAGAAGCAAAAATGCAGTAGCCTCCATAGAGAAGCTTGTAAAATATTGTATTTTAAACTTTGACTGACATAGCAAGTTTTTCCTTTTTCCTTTTTTCTTTTTCTTTTAATTATAGGTCTGATTCTTCTCTTTCTCTGCAGGTGCAGTTTTAGAAAATAAACTTGCATATTAAATAAAGTGCAGTAGCTGAATGCGAAAGAGTCACTTGTGTGAAAGATGAAAATCTTGCTTTCTTATCCAAATCATACTACATTTGAAATAACAAATCAGTATTTTTCATGTGTGCTTGCCTTTAAGCTGCTTAAAGGCTGAGATTTTCTGGGTAAACTGAGAAAACTAAAGTGCTGGCTAACTTTAAAGCATACTGTTGATATGCTGGTGAAAATGGGTTGTGAAGAGAAATTTGGAAACCTCCCCTGCTCTATGATTGGGCAAACATACTTGCCACCTCAAAGAAAAAAAGCCTAAAAATTGGCATCTGTGGGTACAATTTACCGTGAAAATGGTGTGATCAAGCTGTCTTCTAAAGCCAAAGTAATCTTTCAAGTTTGCGTACTCCAGAATAAGCAAAGTTTTAGGAATTATTCTTGACTACTAATTATGTGATTATTTCAGTTCTCAAAAAGTTTATTTATAAATTATAGAGTATACATACTAAATAGAATGAGATTCTAGACTTGACTGCTTATTCCTATCTTGAGGTCCTTAGGATTCTAATTTTTGGTTGTTTTCTCATGCCAGATTATCACCATGAGGTGTATAAGATCCCAGAATTCAGCAACGATGTTAATGGGGAGGCCAAAGAGACACAGCCCATTTTTTTAGGTAGGTTCCTATGTCAATTAATATCTCAGCAAAACATCGTGACCATTTGCAATTAGGGGGAAAAAAGGAAATTGTTCAGGAACGGGAAATGTCTGCCATTGCTTAATGTATGACATTCTTTTCAAGACCTTTTATTTTACAGATTGCCAATATATCCCTTATTAACATTGCTAAAAGTTGTAATTTCAGACATAAATGTTTATTAGTGTCTACACACAGTGCTAATTATCACTCACTCACAGAGCCAGATGCTGACTGTGCAGTTCTGTGGCTCTGCGCTCACCCCATTTACATTGCATATTCGCTGGCATGCTTCACTGGCAATAGTTTGTGTAATTGGGGTATTACATCTTTGACATCTGGATAACAGAAATTCAATTTCCAGGAAGCTGCTATTTGTTTGGTTTTGCTTCTGCCTTGGGTGGGATAGAGGATTAATGTGCTGTCTTATTATAATGTCCCTTCACCTCTGTGGCCCAGTTGCTAATCCTGCCATGACAAAATTAAATTAAATCTACAGTCAAAAAGCATAAGGAAAATAAAAGTTTGACTGTCTGCCTAACCAGCTCTTGATAGTGCTAGTTATCATCAAGCAGCTCCTCATTTTCCTGACTTTGTGCTCCTTTCACACCAGCATTTTGGAACAGGGGGAACAGCGTGCTTTCCTCTTACCATCCTTGTTCCCAGCTCACGTCAGGGACGAGCAGAGCTAAAACGGCATTTCTGAGACTTTCCAGCAAGTGTAGCTGCATGATGGATGGGTAGGTAGCCACAAACATTGCCACCTTTCCCATGTGCAGTGTTGGTGCAAATACTGTGCAGGAAAGACTTTGGATGTGCAGTTTTTTATTTGCACACCATCAGCCAAAAATGAAACCATGTAGGATTTTGCCTCTAAGAGTGAAGTACCCATAAGGTCAGGGTGGAGAGTAGATGGTGGCGTTTGGCCTCAACCTTGTCCATCTTGGACCTCTGCAATCCCAGGTAGCAGGGTGAGGGCCCAGCACTGCACAGCAAGGAAGCAGACATGAGAGAGGTCAGAGCGAGAACAATTACAAGCAAAGCCACAATTACCCCATCAAGGGGGACTTCAGGTAGCAGGACTGCTGCTCAGACCCAGTGTGGGTCAGCCTTCAAACGAAGCTCTCACCAGGATCTCTCTGGTTTTGCTTTGAGGGATAGAAAGGGTGGGTCGGGATGCATTGGGAAGAAGTCAAATATTAATATATACTTTAAGAGGAAAAATAGGAGGGAAATGTCTGCATTTCTTACATGAGCGATCATTGATAGCACATAGATCTTTCTGCTGAGAGAAAGAATATCACTGGGGCCAGCACTGCTCCCAGTACCTGTTTACTGTTAAGAGTGCTAGGAGCCAAAAGGTTAATAATCAAGTGAAATGCTGTGGCCCAGAAAGAGAATATTCTTGGATTCTAGTCTTTCCAGTCCCCTAAACTTGGTCAGTTGGAATTCTTTTTTTTTTTTTTTTTTTTTTTTTTTTTTTTTGAGACGGAGGTTCACTCTTGTTATCCAGGCTGGAGTGCAATGGCATGATCTCGGCTCACTGCAACCCCTGCCTCCCAGGTTCAGGCGATTCTCCTGCCTCAGACTCCGGAGTAGCTGGGATTACAAGCACCTGCCACCACGCTTGGCTAATTTTTTGTATTTTTAATAGAGACAGAGTTTTACCATGTTGGCCAGGCTGGTCTCGAACTCCTGACCTCAGGTGATCCACCTGCCTCAGCCTCCCAAAGTGCTGGGATTATAGGCGTGAGCCACCATGCCTGGCTGGTCAGCTGGAATTTTGTATTATCAAAGTACCACTCTATATAGCCATTCGAAATAACGAATTTACCCTTTAGTAGAAAATTTACTTTCACCATACAAATGAAACATCATGTCCTTGATTTAGTTCTCCAGCAAGGCAGGCTTTCCCGCACTTTCTGCTGTGTACTACTAGAAAAGTGGTAAGGTCACTACGAAGGAAGTGAATTGTAAGGATAAGAGAGGGGAAGCTGAAGAGCAACAGGATGCTAGTGCCCAGGATTCAGTAAGCTGGAAACTCCCAGAGATGATAGACGTTGTTGCTTTTCTTCTTCCTAGTCCAAGTTGAGGAAGATGCAAGAATTCCAATGAAAGACCAGGCTTGAGATAGATACGCTTTCAAAGTGGTTCCTCCAGAAGGCCTTCAACATCAAGACACAAAAGATTGAACAGCCTGGGAGTGTGCTGTGGGTTATTTTCAATCTTTTGCTCATTCTTGGGTCATCATGTAGTTGGTTCCCAAATAACATTTTTATTTTGTGATCTCTAGGTCAGTTAAGAAAAAATAACAGAAATTGTCACAGAAACATGATTTCTGGAGCAATTGAGAATAGTTACTGATGGCATCTGAGAGTAGGAATTTTTTGTTGACAGTGTTATAGTTTATAGTTTTATAGTTACACTTTTCAAAACATAAAGATTTCAATTATGTTTATTTTATAAATTGCTGAAGCCTGTCCATAAAGATGTAGAATTATATGGGAAGCTTATGACATCCAAGGGGGTTTGGTACCAAAATACTAGAACTCTTTCCCCTGTAACAAAGTACTGACACACTGTCCCAGGGATGGTCTATAGGATTTTCTACATTCAAACATATGTGTTCCCTTTAATACTATCTGCATCTATAAGATCAAAGTTTATGTTCTAGGTGAAAAAGAGTCTTCTAGAACGTGGCAGAGGTTCCCACATCAAGTCTACTTCTCTGGAACATTTTTAGGCTGTTAACGAACGTAGTGTATCTCACATGGTAGGGTAGCTCAGTAGTGTAAATGGCTTGGCCTCGTGCTTTAGGAATTACTCACATATTTTTAATTGGATAATAGGGTCAGAAGAAGTTACTTTACCCTGTGGACATTGACTTTCTCAAGCTGGCTGTGATGGGACTACAATGAAGATTTAAGCACTGTTTGAAGGGAAACAGTTCTCTTAAATCAGTTCAGCCAGTGTCTTTATAGAAGATACTCTGAACTCAGCACTTTTCTGGAATGGGAGTGGGGTCAGAGATAGTCACAGAAATGGATAGGACAGGGACCTTGTTCTTGGATTCAGATCCAGCTGGGGAGGAGACAGGACAAATTCAGGAAACGGAGCAGTATTCAGCAATCATAAGAGCTACAGTTGTTTGAGCACTTAACTGTGTGCGAGGCAGCACACTGAGCACTTTACATGAAAGACCTGATTTGCTCTTTGCCGCATGTCTGTACGAGTTACCGTCATCCCCATTTTGTAGATGAGCCTAGAGATGTCGAGGTGACCTGCCCAAGGTCTCTCAAGTAGGAAGTGCCACAGGTGGGGTTCCAGTGCAGGTCTGCCTGAACTTTGAACACTCCACTTAACCGCCTGTCTGTGAACGGTAATTAAATGACAAATGTGAATGATCAGGGCAACAGCAAATGCAGAGTTGGAAGGGGTAGAGGGGAGGGCTCTGCAAAGCAGAGATGTTGAACTACAGGAAAGATTCGCTCCTGTATTTCTCCTCCCTGGAGAAGATTCCAGGTGGGAAGGGTGAGGGAGCCGCCAATAGGCATCATTATAGCTCGACCATGAGTGTTGCACTTATGGTTTAGAAAGTGCTTTCACATCTGTCTTCTCGGGATTTTTACCATATACCTGTGGGGTAGTCAGGGCAGATATAATGATTCCTATAATGATGGGAACCGAAGCTCAGTTACCTGACCTCACGAATAGCAGAGGCCGGAGTAAACCCAGGCCTCCTCTCAAAAGATCTTTCCCCTCTGCCCTGTGGAGCCAGGCAAAGCCAAGGCTCATGGAGGAGGCCTTAGCTGCTAGCAGGGCACTTTTAGAAGGATTTTAATGAGACAATTAATTTATTATTCATAGCAGTAATGCAAATATAAAATGAAGTCTCTTTTCACACATTGGATTTTGGGTTAGATTTATCATAGTATGTACATTGGAAACATGTTTATCTGTCAGGTGTTCAGTCTCATTCATTTATTCATTCAACAGAAATTCATTGCGCTCCATTTACATCCATGCCAAGCCCTGTTCTAGTTATTCTTTTTAATATTCAGTTCAGTTATTCAGCTTTCCGTAGATGAAGCACACAGTGTGGCAGCCATGCCAGCTGAGCAGGGTCGACATCTCTGAAACTCTGAAGTCTCTTTTCAGTGGCTTTCTTGATGACAGCTGCACCCACTAGAGTCCCCAGAATCCCCCTGAAGAGGACACACTGGAACAATCCCTGTGCACTTTTACAAGTTACAGAGTTGTCTCCCAGCCACGGCATCGTTCTCCTCCCTGGAGGGCTCGGCAGGTCCGTCTGTAGAATGGAGGAGGTCTTCACCTGGAGTCAGGTGGCCTGGGCCCCACCCTGGTTCTTGGTTGGTTTCAAGAGGCTTGGGAGCTGAGCCCCCACTTCCAAGAGGAAGAAGGGTCTAGTGTGTCACCATACCTGGGGCAGGAGTTGCAACCTCAGAGGAAATGAAGGGCCAAGGGGGAAAAGTGGAACCCCAAAATCCCAGTATGTGGAAGCAAGTGCTTCCCCTCTGTTCCTTCCCACAAAAGCTCCACCTTCAGCACCCTGGCCCCACTGTGTCCTTGTGTCCCTGTGCTCTTTCTTGTAAGTCCTCTCCTTTTTTGGTGGTGGAATGAATGGGACAGATGACCAGGAGTGTCTCTTGGGGTTAGGTACGTGGCCAGTAATAGTGTTATTTACCCAGAGCTTGCTGTGTGCCAGCACTATGTAAAGGACTTTGTAAATGTTATCCCGTTAATTGTCCCAAGAAACGTGTTGTTTTTCCCTCTTTATGGATGAAGAATTTGAGGAGTTCACAGAGTTACTCAGTGCCAGAGCCAGGATGCAAGCCAGGGTCTGCCTGTCTCCAAAGCAAGCCCTTAACCACATGGCAGGCTTTGTTCAAACGTGCTCCCAAGCGGAACCCCCAGTATGTCCAGCAGATCAAAGGGGAGCCGAGCTGCTTGAAAAAAGGTCGAGGAGACCCAGAGAGCCTGACGTGCGTTTCACATTCCTCTGTGGGCCTCTGCAGAATGTTAGGGCGCCCCCAGTCACTGTTTTAAAACTCCTGGTCTGGACAGTTCCCAAGGCTTCATACAGCACCTGATTTGTCTGATTATACTCTAGGACCGAAAAATGGCTTCAAAAACAATTGCAAGCAAAGTCAAAGTTTGGAGAGCCTCTTGAGGGAACTTAAATACCGATGGCTTCTTTCAATTTATGTGCACATAAACATATGTTTCGGTAGCTGTGGATGCAGAACTTGGTCGTTCTCACGTATGACTTGTTGCCTAAAGTCTGGGAGGCATTTGTAGTTAGGCCATCCGGGCACTCCATCTCTCATTTAGTTTCTATTGCAGCTACACTGTGAGGTTGGTGTTGGGTTGGCCTCATGTTTTACAAATGGGAACCTCAACTCAGGGATGAAAGTGATTTGCCCAAGGCTACATGGTCATTAGTAGCTGACCACACCTTCCAGTGGGGTCTCCTGACATCCACTTCTGAGTTCTTCACCTTGTCAGAGTTGCCACAACTCCTTGCTCCAATCTGCCCACGTGGGCTGATCTCAGTACGTAACTTCTCACCCTCTCTCCTGCTTAGAGACTTCAGCTGCCTTGTCATGGGTTCCAGAATCAAGGCAGAGCCCTTCACTGAGTGTTTAGTATGCGCGGTCTGACCCGACCACGTCTGCATCTCCCTGTCCACAGCTTTCATGTAACCGCCTTCCCTTGAGCCAACCGGCTTCCTAAACCAGGACTTCCAGGTGCAGAGGAGGCACCACAGGGAGGGGGAATGGGGTGGGCAGGAGCTACTGCCTGGGAAAGCCCCTCCTGCTGGGAAGAAAGGAGCTAGGGCTTGTTTACTGCCTCCCGTGTGTGCTGGGCACTTCCGAACTTTATCTCATTTAACACTAAGACCAGCTCTGAGAAGGTATTGTCATTTCTACTTTTATATGAGAAAAATGGGCCTTTAGAATTGTTAATGTACGTAAGGTCATAGAACTAGGAGACAAGAGCCTGGATCTGGAATTTGGACATGGCCTGACCACGATCTTTCCACTGTACCATGCTGCCTTGGAGGAGCGAGGCCCCGCTCTCCTCTCTCTTTCAGTTCGCTGTCTGTTTCTAAACCGCCCTTCCAGCCTTCTCTTGCTCTTCACCCTCACTGAAAACATGTGCTGTGTCAAACTGATCACATCATTCCCTCCTAAAGCACCTTCCCATTCTCACCTCTGCCATTTCACTGCGGCTCCTTCTCCATCCTAGCCTCCTACCATTCCTTACCCCATTTCCAAACTCCTTCTAGTAAAATCCTGTCTCTCCTATCGGTTTTTAAAGCTCAATTCAAATATTACCTTGGCCTGTAAGCCTTCTCAGTTTACATAGCGTAGCAGAGAGAAGTTGGATTTAGAGTCAGAAAACCTTGCTTTGAATCTCAGGCTCCAGTTCTAACACCTTGGATAACACTCTTGAGGGGTTTTCCTCATCTTCTGTAATAGAAGAACAACGTTGGCCCTCCTGACGCACATGCGAAATCCTGTATGGTAAAACGCTTTTTCAAACTGGAAAACACTGTATTTCTGTTTTTATTACCCCATTCTCTCTCCTTCTCCCAGATTTAGGAGTTATCTTTTCTTTTTTTTTTTTCTTTCTTTTTTTTGAGACGGAGTCTCGCTCTGTTGCCCAGGCTGGAGTGCAGTGGTGCCATCTCGGCTCACTGCAAGCTCCACCTCCCAGGTTCACGCCATTCTCCTGCCTCAGCCTCCCGAGTAGCTGGGACTACAGGCGCCCGCCACCACACCCGGCTAATTTTTTTGTATTTTTTTTAGTAGAGACGGGGTTTCACCATGTTAGCCAGGATGGTCTCGATCTCCTGACCTCGTGATCCACCTGCCTCGGCCTCCCAAAGTGCTGGGATTACAGGCGTGAGCCACCGTGCCCAGCCTAGGAGTTATCTATTCTTCCGATCACTTGGGCACTAAGTAATAACATTACTCTTTTCTGGCACTTACCATGTGATGCCTAATATTTACTTATTTTTGTGTGTGGCTTTATTGTGCTCAAGTCACCCTGCAGATCCTCCCCCGAAACTTAACAGCTGCCACATTGAAATGTGGTTGTTTATTTTCAGGACTCTCCTAATCGCTCCTAATGTAAATTGTCAGATCCTAGAGGGCAAGTGTGACCTGAGTTCATTCTGGATCCTTTGAGAACCTAGCACAATGCTGTATCCGTAATAGGTACTCTGCTGATAGGTCCTCAGATATGTGATTTAAATGCATGAATATATTGGACACTGTCGTTAGGACTCTGAAGATTTATTGTAAAGTATACTGCTATATTGAGATTTTAGAGACATTTAGTGAGCCAAACTAAAAGATGCCTCATTTAACTTTAAGATTCTGTAACATACTAGAGTAGAAATTTGGGATTTCTGATGTTGATTTGTGAGATACAACTTCTTTTTTCAAATCCAGAAGACACCGAAAAGGAGAACTCACATATGAAAGCCAGTGACATGTTGGAAACCAAAATTGGAAAATCACATTTGTTCTGCTTGTTCCTTATTCTGCTCTAACACAGGTACAGCTTTAGAAAGGTGCTTAAGATAGCGCTGGCCCGTCTGTAAACTGATGTTGACATTGTTGACTTCTCAGATTTCACATGAAGCAAGCTTTTCTACCTTAATTTAAGGACATAAAGCCATGTATTAAAGATCACACCAACAAACCTTAGTGCCTGTCGGGTTTCTGAGGGAGTTGGGCCCCCGCACACAGCCACCGAAGTTGTACCTGCCCAAGGGGGCCCTGTGAGGGGCCAGTGGGGCTGACATGCAGCCTGCAGCCTGCTCGCCACGGCCCGCATGGGGGCAGCAGCTGTCCTGGGGAAAAGCCACCTCTTTCTGTTTCTCAGGAAGGCTCATTGTGGTTCAGCAACTGCCCTATAAATGGAAAGTGTGATATATTGTGGTCTTTACTTTTCTTACACTGGTCATGACCAAATCATTGAAAAAAAATAATAAATTCATGAAGGATAGAATCTAAGGAAACGTGTTGACAATTCAGCCTCCCTGTGATTTTGTTTTCTGAGGAAAATCATATGGCCATCTATACGGTGAAATAAGGATTTTGAACCAGTGTGTTTTGCATCTCAAAGTTAAAAATAGACCTGGGATGTTGGCGTGGGAAGTCTGTTATCCTTATAAGTAGCAGATTATCGGAGAGAAAGTGACCTGGACAGCAGTGCCTCAGCAGTAGCAGGGGAGCGGGGCTGGCGAAGGGCAGAAACCTGAACCTGCAGCCATTGCGATCCACACGGTGCCTTTCGGCTCCTGAGAGTATCGTGTGCAACTTGGGCTGCCCCTCTGCCTGAAATTCTTTTCCATTTTTCAGAGACAGGCTCTCGCTCTGTTGCCCTGGCTCGAGTGCAGTGGTGTGATCATAGCTTACTAAAGCTTCCAACTCCTGGGCTCAAGGTACTCAGCCTCCCAAGTAGCTGGGACTTCAGGCATGCACCGCCATGCCCAGCTAATTTTTTTATTTTTTGTAGAGACAGCGTCTCCCTCTGTTGCCCCAGCTGGTCTTGAACTCCTGGCCTCAAGCAATCCTCCAGCCTTGGCCTCCCACAGTGCTGGGATTATAGATGTGATGCTTGAAATTCTTTATCATCTAAGTGTACCCAAACTCCCTAGCATGACAGCTGAGACCCTGCACGAACTGCCTCCGTCTACTTCTTCGAGCTGATTCCTGACACTCCTCTCTTGCCTCCATGTGCAGCAGCCATACCAGACCACTTTTCATTCCTGCAGCGGCTCTCCTTCCTTATGTTTTAGGCTGTGCACTTCCTCACCTCATTGACATGCTTACCACTCTTCTGCAAAAAAAAAAAAAATTCTACAAAAAAATACAAAAATTAGCCAGGTGTCATGCTGCATAGTCCCAACTACTCAGGAGGCTGAGGTGGGAGGATCAGTTGAGCCCGGTGGGTGGGAGTTGCAGCGAGCTGAGATAGCACCATTGCACTCCAGCCTGGGCAACAAGTGAGATCCTGTCTCAAAAAAAAAAAAAAGCCACCAGAAAACCCTAATAGGGCAACAAATGCTTGCTTAATTTATTTGTTCTGCTTGCTTCTTAAAGAATATAACCAGATATTCCAAACGACACTTATTTTTTGTATGGTCACAAAAATCTTCAATGGACACTGAGAAATACAGTCTTTTACTTAAACACTTACATATAATGGTCTTTGGCACTGGAAATCCAAAAGCCTCCTTTGGTATCAACTCTTCAAAGCCTGTATGTATCCTGCTATCATCTAGCCTGATCTCTTTGCATTTTTGTTTGCAGAACAGTGTCTGGCACATTCTAGGAAATATCATAAGTATTTGTTAAATAATTTTTTTTTCCTTTGAGTTAGAGTCTCGCTGTGTCACCCAAGCTGGAGTGCAGTGGCGCGATTTTGGTTCACTGCATCCTTCACCACCAGGTTCAAGCGATTCTCCTGCGTCAGCCTCCCGAGTAGCTGGGACTATAGGCACGTGCCACCACGCCTGGCTAGTTTTTGTATTTTTAATGGAGACGGGGTTTCACCATGTTGGCCAGGCAGGTCTTGAACTCCTGACTTCAAGCGATCTGCCTGCCTTGGCCTCCCAAACTGCTGGAATTACCAGCGTGAGCCACCACGCCCAGCCTGTTTTCTATTTTAATAGGTAGCAGTCTCCCTCCTTTAAAGTCTAACTCTGAAATAGGATGCACTCCTGTGCCCCTGTGTGTCACCAGCCTCCGCGCCACCCCGGGCCTCGCAGACTCACATGGCACAAGGGACAGCACCCCTGGAATCTTGCAACACCAGGGCCCTGGCATGTGCTCTGCCGGCCTCTTTGCCTAGAGTGACCTCGACTACCTTTGCCTCCGTGATCTTTTGTTTATCCTTCCAGTCTCAGTTTGAATTCCTTCAGGGCAAGACTCTGAGTGTCCAATGCTGTATTCCTACTGTAGTATTCCTTGGCGCAGAGTAGACTCTTAATAACTATTCTTGAATAAATGAATGAGTTCCATGTTAAACCGTGTTAAAAGGTAATGTGCCTCCAGTTATCAGTAGATCAGAGTGAGACGATTGATTGAGATGAGGCCGTTTCCTTGTGCAGGATTGTCCCATGCGGCGCATGAGGTCTTCATCCCACTCTCCACATGTTGGCAGCGTAAACGTACACCATTGTTGACAGCACCCCATCTACACATTGTGTCCGTCAAATGCACTCTCTATGAATGTAAGCTACAGCATGGTCCTTAGCAGGCCAGGGTTGTGGGATCAGTCATCCTGAAGGCAATTTGACTTTAAACAGGAAAAAAACTATTCCATTGCCATCAACTGAACACACCACCCTCGTCCATTGTCTCACAGATGCCAGGATGAAGGGGGAGCGGATGAGAGGCTGTGCTGAACATTTCGGCCGCATGACCATAGTTAGGAGAGAGAGGTCAAAGGGCACATTCCACTGGGTGTCAGGTTACTGTGCCTCATTTCTCTACAAAGGATAGCTTATTGCATGCATATTTCATAATATGTTTTCAAATCATTACAAAGTTGAGAGACATTTTCTTTCAGTATTCCATACAACCAATATCCTTGTAAATAAGAATCCATAAAATTGTTTTCTTAGTATTGCATGTTTTTCAAACATGCAGAAATATACTGTTATTCAGATTCCAAGGGGTTTACAATGTTTTTTACTTGAAATCAAATTTTATATCTGAAAGGTTAATGGAGAAAACTAATTATACTGCTATCTGGTAACCAAATGTGTGATGAGACATTTGTCTCTGTAATTAACAGCAAGGAACTTTTATAGTTCCATAAAATCGAATGCTACATAGAGTATTCTGTGAGCATTTGTTTGGCCGAGGTGTCCAAAACAGAGATGTTTATGGATGATATAAACTTGAGCTGAAATGTAATGCAGGTGTCTGTGTCTCTCGCAGCATTTCTCATTGTTGAAATGGAAGCCAAAAGATTAATACCTTTACATTGTCATGATAAAATAAGTGATGTGTTCTTGGAACAGTGGAACGCTACATAAGTTACTCAGTGATTCCAAGAATTTATTCTGTTCCAGGAATAATATCCTTAACAATTTATTTTTACAGAAAAAGTTGATGCAATAGAATAGACTATGAAGTTGCTTGCATGGTGAATGGAATTATATATCAAGTATGACTTTACACCTACATAGGAAATGTAAAGAACCCCACAGAAGCGCAAGGTTCAGGTACCTCTTAAAAGTAAAAAGTCAGGAGATGCAAAAGTTAAGGTTCCTCTGTTGCATTAACTCATTCTCATTGCACATAGATAATTTTTTCAATTACTAGCAAGACTTTAATGGGTACCTTAATATGCACAGCATGCAATGTGCCTGAGGAGTTGCTGCAGGAATATTAGCTTTAGCATTTCTCTACAAGTTCAGTGTTCCTCTTCTTAACTGTCCGCTGGGAGGGAGAGCCTGGTGCCGGCACGCGGTAGAGCAGGGTGGCCCACGTCCGACCCAACTTCCCTGGTTTACTTGATCATTCTGGACAGGCAGCTTTGTCTTCCCATTTGTCGAGGCAGGGGCAACTGAATTTCCCACACGTCATCTGCAATGAACTGGGAAGAAGATGGAGATGAGACATGTCCCTCGGGGAAGGCTTTCATGGGAAGATGTGGCCGAATTTAGGCACCAAATGGCTTCTGCTTGCCACCCCGCTGCACGCTCTGCAGAAAGAAGGAGAACTGCACGGATGCCTCCGATGTGGGTTTATCTCTTGCACATCAGTGGTGGTGTTTTTCCGTCAGCTTTCCTCAACCATATCTTCTCGTCATATCTGTTATTAGAATTGACGTTAATATATTCCTATTGTAGATATTTATTGAAGCCACTAGGCCAGGCTGGGAGGTTGTAGAACCCACTAGATTGTGATAAGAGAAATTAAGGATTCTGTGGGAACATGGGACAGGAGCCCTCCCAGGCCTGGGGAATTAAGGAATACGGCCCTTGAGAAAATGAACTTGAAACTGAGACCTGAAGGGCCAATGTGGTGTTGGGGCTGAGGACACAGAAGGGGCGGCATGTGGGGACCAGCTTCTGAGACACAGGAAAAGGCCTTTGGCAGGGCCAGGGCTGCACAGACAGTCGCTTCTTGGATTCCGATTGAATTGTCTTGAATAGAGTCCCGGGCACTTTTATTTTTTAAAAGTTGCCCCAGTGGTTCTCATGTGCAGCCAGACCCAAGAGCCAGACGCCACCATAGAATAGGAGAAATGTGGCAGGAGCCAGGGCTGGAGCAACAGCAAGGAGGCCCAGCCTCTCGGGGAGCTGCAGCTGCATCCTGGGGATACTGGCACTCCATGGAGGTCCGCAGTGTAATTCGATTTGCATTTTTGAAAGATCACTCTAGCTTCAGGGTGGAGTAGAATGGGAGGGGAGCAATCCTGAAGGCTTGTGGCAGTAGCCCCATGGAGTGATACCAAGAATGGGGTGGTGGTGGGGAGAAGCAGTCGAATTCTAAAGTAATTTAGAAGTTACAAGAAGCAGGACTTGGTGACGAATCAGCTGTGGGAGGGAGGGGAGGAGGAATAACTCCTAGGTTTTTGGCTCAGACAGCTGAGTTGGCCCATGTACTAAGGCTAGGGGATGGTCATGATAAAATAACATTTTTAGACATGATGTTAAGGTTGCTTTTGAGATGTCCAAGTGAGGCTATCTGGTAAGCAATTGGATGTCTGGCTCTGGAGCCCTGAGGTGGAATCTGGGCTGGAGTCCTCTTGTGCAGGTAGTCAGTGGAGCCAGGAGAGAGGACGGTGAATCCAGGAAGAGCATGGAGGACGAGAAGACTGCCTAGGCCAGCGTCCTAAAACTGTGGACACTGAAGGCAATGTTTTGCACACCAGTGGTTGTGACCTGTAAGTAGGTCATGATATCAATTTAGTGGATTGTCACTGACACTACAACAGTAACAATAGCAATAAGAAGAAGAAGAAAGAAATAGAGTAGAATAGAAAACATCAAAGTACACTGTGTGCAGGAAAGACAAATTCCTCACACTGTTGTTAAGAGTTGTGTGCATGGTATACATATCTGTATGTGCGTTCTAGGTCATCATGAAAAATGTATTTTTTGCTGTGAACCATGGTCAGAAAAGCTTGGAAGACACTGATTTAAGTTACTGTTGCCTTAGCCCCAGAGATTTCCCACAAGACTCACTCAGGGAAGGCTGCCATTCTCCAGGTCCCTTGGGGCCCAAATTATCCAAATCCCTTGAGATCCTTGGAAGAAAAAGCCATTGTGAATGTGATCTGTTTGTCATCATTATTAATAATATGTACATTGAAAATGAAATTGTGCAATAACATGTGTGTTTAACTCAGAATATTTAAAAAATTTAAATGACTGAAGAAATATAATCCAGACGGTACTTAATGATGTTCATACTTAACTGATCCATGAGGTAGATGTGGAATTAACATCTCAGGAAGGAGGGGAGATTTGCATTTCTGTGTCAAGACTCTCTTAGAAGTTTTCTGTACAGGAGAGCAGAGGATCAGCATTTCAACTTATATTGAAAAGGGCGTCTCTTTGCAAATAGTAAATTGTGAACATTTTCTTGTTGAATGAAGGCAAGACTTGTGTTACTGTAGGAATTCAGAAGCAGCTCTTAATCTACAATCTTGTTCTATTTTTCCTAGGTGTATTGTCAGCCTTTGGAGACTTTTGCTGTGTGTTTCATAGAATCGTGAACATAGACTTTTATTTCGCTTTTCTGAAGTTTTCATCTTTGGCTTTGGTAGAACTAACAGGCTTCACATGGACCAAGTTTCCAGTTTGTTTTTTTCTAAGAGACAGGATCTCGCTATGTTGTCCAGGCTGGAGTGCAGAGGCTGTTAACAGGCATGGTTGTAGCATACTGCAGCCTTAAACTTCTGGGCTCAAGTGATCCTCCTGCCTCAGCCTCCCAAGTACAGATTTCCAATTTAAAAGGAAATAGCCTCATTCTTCTTAATTTGGAGCAGTGCAACTAAGTCAGAATCTGTAAAGATGGTTGGTCCAGTGATTTCCTTGTTTCCACCCTGTGTGCTAACATTCCTAGGTAGTTAAGGTACCAGCTAGTTCACACGGCACCCACGTCTTGTTGTGACAGCTCCCTGGACACCGGCTTGATAGTCTCATGAATGGAGTCCTTCCTGCCATTCAGCTAGTTCCTTGAGCAGCTTAGTAGAGCAGTGTAGCACAGGGACCCGGAAGCCTGATGCATCCAATGCAGATCTCTCACCTCACAGTCTCTGCATCTCCTGGGTAAAATGTATATGCCAGTGCTCGAACCTCTTAGCTTGGTGTCAGGATTCAATGTAGGCAGGGTGCTTACCAGAGGCCTGGTACATACTAAGTGCTCTGTAAGTGGTATTCATAGCTTTAACACTCTTTCCCTTAAATACATCCAAATTCCTTTTAAGGATACATGACTTGTAATGAGTTTCAAGAGAAAGTGGCCTTAGCATGTATTCCAGGGATTACAAAACATGCCACACCCCAGCATCTCCCTGCTTGACTTTTCTTGCTGCCGTCTAGCTGCTGCTGAGTCAGTCGTTCCTGCCCAATTTCACTGTGATGTTTTCAGGTCCACAGCTACATCTACCAGTTGCCTTATACCCAGCTTGAGAATACCACAAAGAAGAGTTTGTAAATAATTCTTCTAGATCATTTTTCCTTCAAAACAGTCATATATATTCATTTTGAAACCATTTTTTAAACAATTTATAAAGCCAAAAACAAAATAAAAAGTAAAAGATCTCAGCTGGTCTGAAGTTAGTGAGTTACCTCAATTGATTGTTCACAGTGAGTTGTAGGTCAAACTCCTTCTACTGTTTCCCCTTCTCACTAATACACTTGACTAGTTATTTGGGGTTTTGGGATTGTTGTTTTTTTTGAGACGGAGTCTCACTCTGTTGCCCAGGCTGGAGTGCAGTGGCGGGATCTCAGCTCACAGCAACCTCCGCCTTCTGGGTTCAAGCGATTCTCCTGCCTCAGCTTCCTGAGTAGCTGGGATTACAGGTGCCTACCATCACACCCAGCTAATTTTCGTATTTTTTAAGTAGGGATGGGGTTTCACCATGTTGGCCAGGCTGGCCTTGAACACCTGACCTTAAGTGATCCGTCCACCTCAGCCTTCCAAAGTGCTGGGATTATAGGCGTGAGCCACTGTGCCCGGCCCTTGACTAGTTTTTTTTTTTTTTTAATCGAATCACACTCTCCAGTGATAACCACTATTACCAATAGAGGTGTGTGTGAAATGTGTGTGTGTGTCACAGAAAAAGAAAATAGAATTATGCTATATAACATGTTGCAACTTTTTTCACTTAACCTAGTCTTTATTTATTTCATCCATATTGACTGCCTATTTGGAACCAGGCAGATTTAGCCCCTAGTTATCCTGTAGTGAATGAGATGATCATGATCTCCTTTCTTGAAGCTAATAATTTGTCTTTCACATACTTCCAAATGACTCTAGAAGGGTCTATTTCACTCTTTATAGATGTGAAATGATATAATTTCGTTCTACTGCTGTACCATAATTCATTTATCTAATGTTCTGTTGATAAATGTTTACATTGTTCCCAATATTTCCCTTGTAAAATGATGCTGTAGTGAATATTCATAGGTAGTTGTTGGAATATTTCTGTAGCGTAAATTTTGGTAAGTGGAATTCCCATATTCTGCGCCAAAAAGGTTTTGCCAAATTACATCCCTACCAACAGCCTATGAGAGTTACTGTGACCCTCAACTATCACCAAAAATGGGCTTTTTGAATCTATAATTACATAGAAAGGAAAAGAATTTTATGTTAATTTTCATTACATTAATAATTAGGGAGATAAGATACTTAAAATATTTATTGATCTTTTTTTCTTCTTGTGAATTACATGTTCATGTCCTTTGCCCATTTTTCCATCATTAGTATTCATCATCATCTTTATTGATTTATAAGACCTTTTCCATGCATTTCAGATTTAACTCTTTGACTTGATTATTCTTGAATATTACTTGAAGTGGTGGTTTCAGACCTAGTTGCTTAATGTTAGATGCAGTTACTCATCAGGGAACACTGGACAGCCATGCTATATTGATTATAAAATAAAACTTTGCTTTCCACAATGTAAGAACATTTGGAGGAGAAATAAGTAGACAAAAATCTTTGAATTCACTGAGTAGTTCTAACTGTGTCCTATCGCTCTTACAAAAAGCTTCATTGATCTCCTGTCGCTTTGAGGATGAAGTCAAAGTGTCAGGGTCCTTTTGTTTTTGACTTTGCCCCATTCATTGCCTTAACTCCAGCTAAGTTCGCTGATTCGCCATTGCCCACTTCACTTCTCTCTGCCCTCAAGCTTTGTTCAGTGCCGTTCTCTTTTCTCCTCCCCAAAGTGCGCATGGAAATGCTGGTGTTGTTTATTGACCACCTCCAGTCTTGCCATCTTTCTGAGGCGTAGTCCTCCCAGGGTAAAGTGATCTCTTTTTCTCTCTGTAATTCCTGAAACACTTGTCACATGATTTCTAAGGCATTGATCATGCGTTCCCTTAGTTTTGTCTGTTCAGTCACGGACACCGTAACTGTGCTCCTGGGAAGTGTAGCTGGCAACGCTGAAGAGCCTGACTCACAGGCACCAGCCCTTGCCTCTGGGATGGACCAGCCCACCCACCCCGGCCTTGCTTTTCAGCTGGCAAACATGTAACTGTGGGTGCCCAGTGCTGGGGCCCAGGGTCCGTAGGAAGCTGCACATCTTGGTGGATAGAAGATTGTTTTAAAATTAAATGCAAAAACAAAGAGAGTATAGGACAGTACTTGCATTCAGTTTTTAAGAGAAAACATAAGGACATCTAAGAAAATTGTTTGTTCCTTATTCCCCTCCTAGGACTCTGTCCCCAAACTTCTCATAGATACTTACCCTCCTTTGGCTTTCTGTGTTCTTTGAGGGAAAAGTTTGAGAAGCCATGTGATAGCTCATTTTGCACAGCTGTTTCTTGCTTCATTTCCTGGTATTTCTTTGCTCTTTTTGACCCTAACTGCCCATCTCAAGCCCTTTGTGCCTTTTTGGCTTTCAGTACCTGTTTTCCCACTAGGATCCTTGGCGTTCCTTCTTGGTACCTGTCCTGGCTTCACATCTTCAGCCATGATTACAAAGTGCCCCTGTCCCCTGGCTGGGGTTGACCGCCGTGCCGCTTAGGCCTGCCCGTCGATCAGAAGAGTGCCATTATACTCTTAGAGCTGTGTACACACTCTTTTGTCTCCTGTGCTAGGCTGTAAACTCCTGAAGGGAAGAGACTGTGTATTACATTTCTTTTTTTTTTTTAGGTCACATTGTGTCTCATAATTTAGTAGTAGTACAGTAAATATTTATTAAGTGGATAAGTGAACCTGCTAGTATCTCAACAGATTTAAAAGGGTCTTATCTATCCTTTAAATGTAAATGCCATGTATACATTGGGCTGCTTAATTATTTTCTATCTGTAGTTCTCAGCTGAACAGGACCCTCAAGCACGTGGAGATATATTTGTGTCTAGATACTCCTTTTCATGGTATTTGATTCATGCAATTAAATGATTCTATGGCCACTTTTTGGTCTTTCCTTTTCCGTGGCATTCAGCCTATGCAGTGTGGAGCCCTTGGAGTTCTTGAGCATCTTCCAAGGGCGGCTTCAGGAATCGGGTTCTGGCGCAGTCTCCTCAGCAGAGCTTTGCTCTTCTTTATTTATTGGGGTTCCACTTTAGATTGCACTTGGGAAAAAAAGGACTTGTTTGGAAAACCACCGCCCTGTTCCATAGACTGATGCTTTTCACACCTTTTTTTGCTGAGTTCGACTCCCAGTCTTGTGTGTCCCTCATAAACATGGCTGTTGTCCCTGCAGGCTGCCAGCTGGGACCTTGATGGCATCTGCATGTTAATGGGGTCTGGAAAGAGGTGCCAGCCTCAGGTCCTCAAAGCACAGGGTCCGTTTCAGATTCCTCTTCTTTCAGCTCACTTGTGGAGGTTGTGCGGAGAGCTGCCCGCAAGCCTGAAGGCCCTGGCTCCGTGCTCCCACCCGTCTCCCATTTGACAGGCCGCCCATCAGTCTATCCACAGCATGGCTCCATGCCAACCTCTATGAGTTCTTAAGAGGAAATATTTTGGACCATATAGTATAATCCTGGTTATCTTATTATTTCTCACTGATAAACTCTTTCTCTTTAACATGCCATTACCTGCCCCCTAAAAAATGCAAGGAGTTTTAAAGCATTTTTCTTTCAAATATGTTCACAGTGTTGTGCAACCACCTCCAGAGCTTTTTCATCACCACAAACAGAGATGCATTCTCATTGTCACCTCTCCTGCAGATGCTTCTGCACTGCTTCTGGTATTTACAAACTGGAAAGTCCAGCTCTTTAAGACCATCTGTGGCCTCACCTTCAGGCTGGAAGCTGCATTTTCAGTTGATTGTTTTTCTTTTTGATAAAGAACAATGTCCTACCCATAATACTGCGTAGTATATTTAGAGATAATTAAGTCACTCAGTGGCCATTTATTAGTGAAAGAACCCAGCCCCCCTTTCATCTTTCCTTGTTCCTTTAATCTGTTCAATTGGCTTTTTCATTATCTCCTCAAGTTTCTCAATGGCCTCTTCAACATAGGACAAAACGGGACATGATAGTGTAATACTGAGTGTAGCGGTAGGATTGGACCCCATTTCTTTCAGACGCCCTCTGTCCATTCTGCTCAGGTAAGTCACCGAACGTGACATCCCTGAGTGATGGGTTTGAGACTGGCGCGGGGAGAGAGAGTCAGTCAGTTCTGATCACGAGGATAGTTGCCTTGGGTTGGGAATTCCGGAGGGATAGGTTTGACTCACTTTACCAGCTTAGAATTATATGAAGTCATATCTTTTTAAATATCTACTAATAAATGAATGTTTTGAGTTCTTTACATGCTAGATTAGTAGAAGATCTAATATCTCTCTATAAGATGTCCTCCACCCCCCAAATTATCCATGACTCTCAGGGGCTTACTCAGTCCAGAGGGGCCAGCCTACTCGTGGATAAAACCGAAATATGGCTTCATGCTCAACCTCATGCACCCAGTAGCTGCGTTTCCCATTGCCTGCTTTTATCCAGATTTTCTTCATCGAAACTAGACTCCGTATCTCCACCCCCTTGCACGCATCTTTTTCCAGTTCTCCTACTGGTGTTTATATCTATTCAGTGACCCAAGCTGGAAACCTTGGGGTTTTCATGGATTCTTCCCGCCTCCACCCCCTGCAAATCCAGCTAATCCCAAGCCCATTTGATTAAACTTCTTCAGTGTCTCTCTCTCTCTCCATCTCTCTCCATTTCCATCCTGAAAATCCTGGTTGACTGACGTTGCCATTCACAGAGCCTTCCGTGATAACATTCTAGCCAGATTCCTCTATGCCATACCGGTTTCACCATAATTTTGCCAGAATTGTTTTTGTGTAGGATATATCTGATTATTTACTATCCTTATATGAAAAGAGACCTGAATCTTAAGTTACCCAGTGATAACCCATTGGCTCCAGTGTACAATTCTTCTGCCTTCACCCTGCATGTGGTGCCCTAGCAGGGTGGCCTCACTACGCGCTCCAGCTCCATTGCCTGCCTCATCTCCTATGAATCTTAAACTCCTGGCTCGCAGAACTGCTGCTTGGGAAGAGGGATGCAAGGTAATACACCTCTGTGAGCTTCTTCCAGGGGTTAAAAGAGCAGTGTTTCAGGGAGCAAGAGGAAAGCCAAGTCTCCTCTGCAGCCTCAAAGGAAGGGAGAATGAATAATTTTCATGCGGGGCCAACAGGGAAGGCAGGATCCACAGGGAAGAGGCGGGTCTAGCTCTAGCAAGGAAGCAGAGCGCGCCATCTGCAACCGGGGGGCAGTTTACAAGTAGAGTTCCAGGGCACACGGTTAAAACAGGCAGGGGTCAGTGGGCTGGGAAAACCAGGACCATTGTTTGGAGCAAGAGGTCAATATAAAGAGATTCAGGTAAGAGATGTTGAGAGAGTTGGGGTACCTTTCAATTTGTACCCGATGATCTTTGTATCTCTGGAGCCTAGGAGGTGCTTGATAAATATTTGTCAAATAATTTATTTCTGATACGTTTTCATTCTTTACTGTTATTTGTTTACTATCTTAGTGTTGCGTTCTGGACTTCATTCTGTTTTTGATAAGCAGGGTTTTTTTAATTACTTAAGAAAGGTTTATGGAACGCCTGCTGTACATTAGCACTGGTACATTTGTAGGGCACAGACAGGGTGACTGTTACCAGGAGTTTTCCTAATAAGGAGGCATATAGATGGGCACACATGCAACTGCTCTGTTTTGGATGGAACTCTTTGAGTTTCCTTATTAACTTAACTGATAGCATTGTCCTCGGCAGCCACCAGAGGCCCGGACAAGTGCCAGCAAGAGATCCACAAGCACAGGTCCCTTTGGGGCAGGCTCCCAGTCAGGGGTCGGACTGTGGGCCTTTAATGACACAAGCACAGTGTGAGAGTTTAAGAAGTTTTAGTACTTACGGACCCCGGGGAGGGTAGCACACCCCTGGAGGCCACACACACGCAGGCCAGAGCGGGTGTCTGCCCCATGTGGCCTGGCAGGGGAGAGAAAGGAACCCATGGCCAGTACCTTTATTGGGTCCAGAGCGTTATCCACACAGGTTTCCTGTAGGGAGCTGTAATTCATGGGCTGAAAGCAAGCAGGCAGGGGTTGCAGGAGGTCACGCAGCGACTGAGAGGGAGTTACTGTGGCATATCTGCACAGTCCACGTGGGGTGCGAGGGCCAGCAGGCTGCATCTAGCTGTCCTATAGGGAGGTGGTCACCAGGCAGCAGTTGTATAAAGCAGATGTCTGGATCGACCACACTGAGGAACCGGGAGTGCAGCGAATAGAACTGGAAACTGTCAAGGGTGACAGAGCCTTGCTTCTGGAATGAAAAACTCCCACTTATATTTAAAATGGATGCCAAGGCAACACAAAATGATGAGCATTCGCTGCACTCTCTCTCTGTTTGTTTGTTACCATCTTTTATCGTGATTACCTGTGAATAATCGTGTTCCACGTAGTGGATCCTTCCCTCCTAGCCAAGTTAAGGGCAACCTTGTGTGGTGACTTCTGTGTTGCCCTCACATGTATCAGATCCTGCAAGACTATGTGTCATAAATTCTTTGCGTAAAGGAACGTGATCTAGTAGAGTCTTGAAATTTAGTGAGGGGGAGAATCCAGCATACAATCTTTTTAGATCTTGTCCAAGGAGTATAGTTACTAAACTCCAAAGGATTTCAGGCTGCCAGTAAGGTAGTCACGTGGCATGGATCCATTTTAGTAAGATTTCTTTGTGTTTGTTTTTCTGAAAAGGATTCAGCGTCTTGGAAAGAGATCAGGAAAAATGCACAGGTTTCCTTATAGCATCCTGTCTCGCTAGAGAGCTCGTTGCTCCAAAGAGCTTCCTTTTCCTGGTATCTATACCTGGAGAAGTCATTGACTAATGATAACTGGAAATACCAGTAGAAGTCAGTGAATGCTTCCAATCTCAATCTCCTGTATACTTTTCACCAATTTTTTTTTTTATCAAAGAACTTGGATTCCACTATGATAGAAGAAGCCTGTCTTCCGAAAAGGACTTCTAGAGCCACAAAGTGCTTGGTTAACACCTTGGTGATGGTGAAAATCCTGTGCCCCTCCTGGACTACCATGTGCCCCTCCCCGGGTTAGGGTTCAGACTCTTGCTTTAGGATTTAGGAAACCAGAGAATATTCAGTGGCTTGGCTAGTATCCAGTAGCAGGTGGGCGTAGTTAGGAGGCGAGACCAGGTGTGGGTGTAATAGCCCAGCCTGTCCTGTCCCACACTAACACTGCACCACACTCAACGAGCTTCTACGGCTCAGCCTGCTCATCTGCTCCCAGCACCCACTGTCCCCAGATTATTTAGGTTGACTCAGCTTCTTTGTCATTGTCACTTGGAGTCTTCAGGCCTCGTTTCTGATCCTCTGCCCCATCTGTCCCAAATGTGCAAGGAAACCTCTTTCTTCCTGTCTGCCAAAGCCTGTCACTCATCATTCCCTGCTGTGGAGTAGAGCCCCAGGACTCCCTCCTCCTAGGCAGCAGCTGCAGGGGTGACCTGCTCAGCTGCTTCTGCTGCTTTGGGTGAAGAGAGTGTGACTCAGTAAACCCCAGAGACCATTCCTGAACGTCCCGTCATCTCCCCTAAGAAACTTTCCACACTCTGCCCTTCTTCAACCTTCCCTGCCGACTCTCAGCTCACCTCTCAGCTCTCCTCTCAGCACAGACTTCTGCAGTTACTGCAGTTTTCTGTGTTCCATCCTTTTAGTTGTTGTTTGTTTGTTTGTTTGTTTGTTTTTTGAGATGGAGTCTCACCCTGTTGCCCAGGCTGGAGTGCAGTGGCACAACCTTGGCTCACTGCAACCTCCGCCTCCCGGGTTCAAGTGATTCTCCTGCCTCAGCCTCCGAGTAGCTGGAACTACAGGCGCGCGCTGCCACGCCCAGCTAACTTTTGTGTTTTTAGTAGAGACAGGCTTTCACCCTGTTGGCCAGGCTGGTCTCAAATTCCAGATCTCGGGTGATCCACCCACCTCAGCCTCCCAAAGTGCTGGGATTACAGGTGTGAGCCACTGTGCCATCCTTTAAAGGATGTGTTCCATCCTTTAAAACATGCCACAGTGAGCTGGGCCGTGAGCTTACTTCCTCTGAGGAGGGACCTGCTTCTGGCCTTCTGCCCTCTTCCTTTCAGCACTGTTTCTTCCTCCTCAGTCCCCCGACGTCCTGATTTTTTGTGTATTTGTTTCGTTTTGTTTTGCCTTTGGGAGACATGTTTCTGCACACGGCAGGCGCAGCCCACCGCCAGAACCCCTCACACCTGCCACCTTCCTCCCTCATTGCCACCTGCAGCTTAGGATGCTGGTTGTCAAAATGAAAATACAAAGTTATGCAAAACTCAGGTTGTATTTTCAGCCATGTACTTTTCATAGGCATAAGTTCTGGAACTCTGAAACTGAGGTCATGACAAAGCAGATTTGCCCTCAGAAGGTTCCAGAATCCTTGTGACGCCTTCCTGTTCCTAATGGTAGCACTGTATCTATCCTAGCATTATATCTACAGAGCAGAGGCAGGACCTTTGGCAGGAGACACATCCCTTCTCCTGTGGTGTGTCAGTTAGCGTGGAGAAGCAAGCTGGCATGGACTTGAGAGCCGGGGTGGGTATCTGCCCCATGTGGCCTGGCTATGGCTGCTCTGTTCAGGGAGCCTGGGGTCAGGGGTGGCGGCCACCAACCTGTGCCAGAGAAGGCTAGTCTCTGCATGGACTTCAGTGCAGGCGTACCCGGCCTGATGGGGAGGGCTGTGGGTGGAAACCACACAGAAAAGATGCCTCCTCTTGCTTGAATTGTGGTGTTAACTAGCCGGGAACGTATGTGTCTGGTTGCTGAAATTAATACCGCATTTGCCTGTGGGCTTATCTTTCAGGATTCCTCTGGGGCCTCTTCCAGACACACCCTGTTCCGTAGCCTCTCGAGAAAGTAGTAAATTTTGCTGACTCTGCGTTATTGAAATCTCGCTTGGTCGTTCATTCTCATAAAATCTGGAATATGATTTATTGTTTATATATTGTAATCTTCACAGGGTTTTGAAGTAGAAATAGTTTTATCTCAAATTAGAATATTTCTCCTCTCAAGCATATGCCAACAACACATAGCAATATTGTAAATTTGGAAATCTGTGTTATTTCCGTGTTCACTCATGTTCAATTAGACAGAATTAATATATTCTGTAATGTTTTTAGTATCATTTTTAAAAACTAAAGATATTTACTTCAAAATAGTGAACAGTAAATTCAAAATAAACTTCCTTATTTAGTAACATAACACATATATTAATAAGCTAAATATCTAACTGGAAAGCACAAAACGGCTAGGTTATTGTGCAGTTACCAGTTCTACAGAGAAACCTGGCTTATCCTAAGTGCAATCATTATATTGATCCATATATATATATATACACATATCCTTATATATACATATATTGATCATTATAATTGATCCTAAGTGCAATCATTATATTGAATGTGCTGTGTTTATTTGTAGGAGCTGTATTTTTCTTAACAGATGCTGTCTGTTAGCCTCTTCTTTATCTTACAGTTTAAATTTCAAGCATTTATTAGAGTAACTGCATGAATGTTTACACACACATACCCTGGCCTAAGATTTTTTTTTTTTTTTGAGACAGGGTCTGCCACTATCACCCAGGCTGAAGTGCAGTGGCACAATCTCGGCTCGCTGCAACCTCTGCCTCCGGGGCTCAAGCAGTCCCTCCACCTCAGCCTCCAAGTAGCTGGGACCACAGGCACACACCACCATGCTGGGCTAACTTTTGTACTTTTTGTAGAGACGGGGTTTCTCCATATTGCCCAGGCTGGTCGCAAACTCCTGAGCTCAAATGACCCTCCCATCTCAGCCTCCCGAAGAGCTGGGATTACACGTGTGAGCCACCATGCCCAACAGTGGCCTAAGATTTTATCTTTTGGGTTTGAGAAAAAAAAATTCATTTCTCTTCATCTTTATGAAGATACTGGCTGATGCACAGTTTAAGAAGATAGTGTGTTTGAAATAGCTCCTAACAGATATCAGCATCCTCTGATATTATTATTGATAGAAAATATTTTCTTTTTCTTTTTCTTTTTTTTTTTTTGAGATGGAGTTTCACTCTTGTTGCCTAGGCTGGAATGCAATGGTGCCATCTTGGCTCACCACAACTTCTACCTCCTGGGTGAGCCGGGTTCTCCTGGCTCAGCCTTGTGAGTAGCTGGGATTACAGGCATGTGCCACCACGCCTGGCTAATTTTGTATTTTCAGTAGAGACAGGGTTTCTCCATGTTGGTCAGGCTGGTCTCGAACTCCCGACCTCAGGTGATCTACCCGCCTCGGCCTCCCAAAGTGCTGGGATTACAGGCGTGAGCCACTGTGCCCGGCCAAAAAGATTTTCTATCTGTACAATATTACAGACATCTTTAATATTTATTAAGTACTCCCAGTGCAGTATAGAAGTTCTTTCATTTTAAAAAAAATGTCCTGAGACGGGAGAAAAATCTTAAAAAAAGAAGTCAGTGTAGGTGAGGTGGGATTTCAAAGTGGCCTGTGACCTTTCGCACACAGTTACGCTGCAGGGGAGGTGGCAGTGCGTTTGGCATGGGAGGAGGGCACGGTGGGGAGGTTGCACTTCCGCCCTTCCAGTGCTGGTACCGCCAGTGACCTCGAGTGGCAGGGACCCCTCGGTCATCACCAGGCTGATGTGATGGGAGTCAGGGTGCCAGAAAGACAAAACCCCCTCGCTTGCCATGCTGCCACACTCGGCGCCTCTCTGTCTCCTCGGCCGTCCTCTCTGAAGGTGATGTCTCCAGCGGCAGCGTGTCATCCTGGAGGACATTGTGTCAGCAGTGAAGCCCTGCATCCCTGCCAGTCATCCTGGAGGACATTGTGTCAGTAGTGAAGCCCTGCGTCCCTGCCAGTCCAGGCTTTCTTCCTTGTCCTTGCCCCGCCTGGTGAAGCTGACAGACAGTGAGCAGAGCACTTTAGTGACCTGCCCATTCCTCACGGGTGGCTGTGGCCCATCAGAGCAGAGGGGTTCCGCGGTCCAGTTCTATCCTTGACCTTCTGTCTCAGCCTGTTTCCTCATCACCTACTCATTCAGAAAATGCTTCCAAAGAGGGAATGTCATGTTTGTTCCTGATGACACACTCTCAAGAAACCTCTTTCATCATAAGCGACTTGCAGAAAGAGGTTAAAATGAGAGGCACCAGGAATAGGATGGGTTTTTTCAGACCGTAGTCAGTTTTCCTGCCTTTGTGTTTTACAGATTAAGTTCATAGAGTCAGTCATCTTTCCCATTTCCAAAGAAGGGTTGTTTTTCTTTCTCTTCTTTTTGGTTAGTGAACTGTTTTCTCTTTCACTAATTTAGAGTGCTAACTTTGGCCCTGTTTCCATTAGGAGATGAAAGCATGGAAATAAAAAAGCAAATTACAGGGATGAGAAGATTGCTGAACGACAGCACTGGGCGGATCTATCAGCGAGTTGGCAAAGAAGGAGAGAAACTAAAAGAAGAGCCCCAGGACCTGGATTTAGTCTGGCCTCCACGTTTGAACTCCTCTGCTGAGGCCCCGCAAAGCCTCCACCCGTCTTCACGTGGTGTGTGGAATGAGCTGCCGCCCCAGAGTGGACAGTTCTCAGGGCAGTATGGCACCCGTTCTAGAACCTTCCAAAGCCAGCCCCACCCTACCACGAGCTCCAATGGTATGGTTGTCAGCAAACATTCAGAAGGCTCTCATGGGGGTTTGTACTGTTCTGTTTTATTTCTAAATATTCAGTGTGTTGAGTTCAATTTATTAAACCCTCCCGTAATTACCTGCCTTTGCTGAGTTACTTTAAAAGACAGGGAGACACAAAGGAAAGAGTTGAAGACTATTAAAAAACAGAATTGAGAATTAGGAAAGACAGGGGGTTCTATGTTATAAGTGAAGATTTCCTGGTAGAGATTTTAGCCCTTTAAGAAGTTAAAGCGATCATTTTGTGCCCATGTATGGATATTATTGTCACACAAAAAACCTGAACATTAGGGCAGAAAGAGCTCCCCATTGTCTTTAAAAGAAGCTTCCTGGTCCTATGGTGTGTTAATAACATATCCTCTTGGTTACTCCTTCACCTTACTCATTATCCGAAGAGTCCCAGATAAAGGCGGGGGCGGACAGGGGTGGGGGGCTGATAACCCAGCATCCCACATCAGTACTGAACCCAGTGATCCATATTTTGTAACATGCTTCATTAGCAATGGAAAGTATTCCTTTAAAGTAAAATTTTCTTAATTTAAGTTTCCTAATTGTTAAGAAAAGAATCAAATGACAGTTTTTTTTCAAAGCTTAAGGAGAAAAACCTGATGCTTTTTGTGGTCATATTAGTTTTCTATCCGGCCACACTGGATGCTATAATATTTGTTCTGTAAACTCTGTAGAGATGTGCAGATCTATAGTTTTCACAAAGAGAACAAGAAAAAGGTAAGAAAGCATTTTCAGTTTCCTTAAGAAGTTAAGGATTTTTTTCCATTCATTTTCATTTCACAATATCCTTCAAGAAAAAGAGAACTGTTTTGACTTTTTTTAAAAACACAATTTGTGGTTCAGAGGCATGAAAAGCCATCCTGAGACATTGATGAGACAGCGAAGGACCCCAGAAATGTATGGGTGTCTTCTCTGCCTCTCAGTAGTACATAAGCCAGTATCAAAGTTCCAATGCTGGCATGCCTCCAGGTTAGAGGGACACAGCTCTTTAAAGACTCCTCCATAAAAATAAAAAGTCAGTTTTCTTTAAAATTAGAAAATGATTTATAACAAGCTGAAAAGGGTTGGTTTTGTCTTCTAAAAATGATAAAAGATGGTACTTAGAATAGTGACTAGAAATATTCTTTAAGACCTTTCTAACTCTACTACCATGGAAGAGACAATAAGAGAAATAAAATACCCTTAGGTATGTATGAAGTTAATAAACCCCACATCAGTAAGTTTTGGGTGAACAGTGTTCTATTTCCCAGTATACAGTAGGGACAGTGGATTTACTTTGAAAAGTATGAAGTTAGTAAAAGTTACAAACATAAATTCCCCCATATCAGTTTGAAAATAGATATTTTATGTTTTCAATAGAAATATGGCTAGGCGTGGTGGGTCACGCCTGTAGTCCTAACGCTTTGGGAGGCCGAGATGAGTGGATTGCTTGAGGCCAGGAGTTCGAGACCAGCCTGGCCAACATGGCGAAACCCCATCACTACTAAAAAATACAAAAATTAGCCGGGCGTGGTAGCGCATGCATGTAGTCCCAGCTACTTGGGGGGCTGAGGCATGAGAAGCGCTTGAGCCTGGGAGGCAGGGGTTGCAGTGAACCAAGATCATACCAGTGCACTCCAGCCTGTGCGGCAGAGCGAGACCCTGTCTCAAAAAAAAAAAAAAAAAAAAAAAAGAAATATATTACATATAACTGTGACTACTTTGGTATTTCATTGGGATTATTTATAATCTTAAAGTTGTAACATTACAATCTTGCTACAATTTTGAATGTAAATAATTGTACCACTACAATCACTAAGTTATCCTGAAGTATTTCATGGTTTTGCTCTGGTGAATTTTTCTATAGTATTCCCAAATAATGCATATTACAGGATTTAAGGTATATAAAGTATAATAAAACATATAATTGGAACAAAACCATGGAACTTACCTTGCTGGCCTGTGAGCCAATGTGAGCGCTGGAAGTCTCTCAACTGCTCCATTTTATGGTGGTCAGGTGAACAGGTGCTGGAGGGAACCCACTGTAAGAGCAATGTCCAAATGTCCCATTTTATTCTAAGGACAATAGAAGATACTTGCTTACCTATGAGAGAAACAGAATAAGATAGGTTCACCAAGGAAAAGGCATTAAATTTAAACAGTGCAAAAGAGGCTGTGGCAAGGGAAAGATAAGCCATGGGAATGGAGAAAAGAGGTAGAGAGATTTTCTTTGTGAAGTTGAAGAAAAGCCAGCCAGCCCACCAATACCCTCGAACGCATCCAGTTCCAATATATCCTCCCGTCCCTGCTCCTCTGTGCTTCCCCACCCCAAACGCCACACCCAGAGAGTATTCTACAAGTTTTCATGTGCGCACAGTTCTTTGTTTTTGAAATAATGTGCTTAATATCAAAACTATTTTCAATAGAACTCATATAATTTTTAATATGAACTCTTAAACACAGCTACCAAATTTTTTTTGCAAGGCTGTCCTCAGGGCTCCTTTTTTGTGTGAACTAGCGTGAGTGTGTTTCGAGTGAGTTTTTGAGGTGGTGTTATTTGAGATGAACAGCTCTGACAATAGGGAGGCCTGCTGTGCCCACTCATTGTGTGTGTGTGTGCATGCGGGCTCCCGCACCGCGCCACAGCACGCACCTTACAGTATGGAAGCCTGGATAATTAGATAAAGTCAGACCCCCAGATTTAGGTTGTGATAATTAGTGGGTACGTTTTCCTTAGGCACAGCTTCATCATAATTGCACATGCTTCAAAATCCTGCCAAGATACTTTCTTTTTTCTCTCCACCTCTTTATGATTTTTTTTTTTTTTTTGGTTTGTTTGGAGTATGTCATTCTTTTCTTTCATGCTCAGGAGAACTTCCAGTGGTGAATTCATCAGCTGGATCAAACTGCTGTACTTGTAACTGCCAGTCAACGTTGCAGGCCATTCTACAAGAACTCAAGACCATGAGGAAATTAATGCAAATTCAAGCAGGTACAAGGATCAGGCCTCGGAATGAGTCCTTTGATTTTTAATGCATATCTGACATCTTCCGTTGTAATGTTCATTGTGCTTTTATTAAAGCCTTCTTCTCACCTTGCTGTCTTGCTGTGCCTTTTGAAGTATCTGTTTTTTCAGCTTTCTCTACAATCCATTTTTCCTTTAGCGAATCAAACATATTTTGTCTTGCTACTGATACAGCTCATATAATTATGTGTATGTACTCGATAGACTTCATTCCATGATCTCCTAGTACTTCACAAATGTCAGTTAATTAAATTTCGGAACAACTGTGTATGGAGGGGTCCTTTAGGAAGCATGGGCTTCAGTGTTCAAGCACTAAGCAGATAAGAAATGTGGAGCCCCAGGCTATGCTTTGTGGCTTTTCTCTCTCCTATTCAGGATGCGGAAGCTCAGAGATCCGCCGTGTTCTGTCGTCTTTGTTTATGTGACTCCTTTTTGTTTTCACTGCCATCAGGCAAGTTGAGGGACGGAAGAGCAGTGGATTTGTAATTTGGGATTGGATGCCAATTTCTGCTTTTGGAGCTGTGTGGCGCATCTGAGCTTCCTATTTCACGTCTGTAAATGGAGAATTCATATCTAACTCACAGGGCTGTTGTCAAAATAGAATGATGTAGTAGCTGTCAATGAACTTTATAAGGCATGGTACAAGCCTAAGCTGTTTCATTAGTGTGGTCTTAAAGTCCATGAAGCGTTCTATAAAAGTCTGGAAGTCTACGTCTTCATTATAGCAGCTGTATTTTCTGATCTTCACAATTGAGGGAAAACAGAATTGTTTTTGTCACAGGTACAAGAAATAAATCATTGTATTAAGTTTTCCCTCTTGTCAAGGGACATCACCACTTGATCTAAGCCATGTCGTGACTGGCTTTCCTGCCCTTTCATCAGGATGGTAGTCCGGAAGGTCGTCACTCAGAAGCTGTTCAGGATGCCACTTAGTGAATTCTAGTATAATTGTAATATTCAGTGATGTGGTTTTGATATAAAAAGCTTAATTAATACTTAGATATATCAGTCACCCAAGATCACATTAAAGTAATGTGAGCTACTTTCTGAAAAACAGCATCTTTTTATTTGAGACGGAGTTTCACTCTTGTTGCCCAGGCTGGAGTGCAATGGCACGATCTCGGCTCACCGAAACCTCTGCCTCCCAGGTTCAAGCGATTCTCCTGCCTCAGCCTCCCTAGTAGCTGGGATTACAGGCATGTGCCACCACGCCTGGCTAATTTTTGTATTTTTAGTAGACATGGGGTTTCTCCATGTTGGTCAGGCTGGTCTCAAACTCCCGACCTCAGGTGATCTGCCTGCCTCAGCCTCCCAAAGTGCTGGGATTACAGGCGTGAGCCACCGCGCCGGGCTAAACAGCATCTTTTTAAGCACTGAATTTGGTTTTACCCCAAGGAAGTATTTTGCTCAGGTCAGTAAGCATTGGACTCACCTTGTTCCACTACGATAATCTGTGTTCTTATTAACCTGGAGGAGGTTAACATCTCCTAAATAAGGAGCTCAGAAAGAAAGGTTACTTTATGATGTTCGGATTCTTTTCTCCGAGGAGGAATTTGTTAGCACTTAAGAAAATATGCATATGAAATTGTAATGATTTGTTTTGTCACTTAAGCTCCTTACTACTGAAATGGCAAACTACAAATTGCAACCATTTAAATCCTTGACGGAAGCCTTTTTAGAATCTATTAAGTAAATGCCACTTTGTCGCTATGTTTTCTTTTCTGAACCTTTGCAGATTAGGGAGGTAAACGATTCCAAAGCTGTAGGATGGCACAAAGGATAAACTGAATAAATTACTCTCCTTTAATTTTCTTAAACTTAAAAATTTGTGTCATGTGGGTAGATTTACTTAAGGTTTAATGCCTGAAGACTTAGATTTAAATTACATTTAGAAAGTTTCACCTTTCTTTTAAGAAGACAGGGAATAAGACCTAGAGGTAAGATCTGGATGCCAGAGACTTGGGCTGTGTCTAGATTTGCAAAAGGAGAAGAAAAACTCAGATAGTCCCCGTGTTCCTTAAACCAAAACATTTTCATTTCTAATTTAGAATCATGAGGCTTAGCAAGGCCTGGGGCCTAGACCATCGTGATCATTATTCGAGGTCCCTTTGACTCTGAGGGTGCAGACCCAGCCTTGAGGGGGAATGCAGAGAGAGCAAAGAGAAGTTCCCAGCTCTGGCTGCACAGCAGAATCACTGGAAGAGCTTTCAGACAATGCTGATTCCCAGGCAGCATGCCTGGAGGTGTCAGGTCACTTCGTCTGGCGTGGGGCTGAGGCATTTCAGTTTTTTTGTTTGTTTGTTTTTGTTTTTGTTTTGAGACATAGTCTCACTCTGTCGCCAGGCTGGAGTGCAGTGGCGTAATCTCGGCTCACTGCAACCTCCGCCTCCTGGGTTCAAGTGATTCTCCTGCCTCAGCCTCTCAAGTAGCTGGGACTACAGGTGCCCACCACCATGCCCAGCTAATTTTTGTATTTTTAGTAGAGACGGGGTTTCACCATGTTGGCCAGGATGGTCTCGATCTCTTGACCTCGTGATCCGCCCACCTCGGCCTCCCAAAGTGCTGGGATTACAGGGGTGAGCCACCATGCCTGGCCCGGCATCTCAGTTTTTTTAAACTCAAGTGATTCTAATGTACAACCAAGGTCGAGAACCATTGAGCTAGACTAATTACTGGTTTAAAAACTTCTGTGCTCTTATGTAGTGCAATTAGTTTGCTTCTAATATTTATGAATTGCTTTTGAATTTGGAGACAAAAATATCAGGATCAAAGTGTAAATATTCTTTATTTTCAGACTGATAAGAGGTAAGAGGAGGTGATTCATGTTTATATGCCTTTAAAGACCTTTAGTTTTCACTTGTCTTATAGGTTCATTTCTGTTGAAAAGCAGGGACATCCTATAGTCATATTTAGGAAGCTATATTAATACTTGAGGATTTAAACAATGATGCCATGTTTTCCAATTACACTTTCCAAGAGAGTATTTTTAAATGGCTAGCAAACATTACTTCTCAGAGTGCACCTGTGAGAACTGTAACTTACCATCCTGGATTTCTTTAAGTATAGAATCAGGTTGAATACTTGGTTCCTGTACTGTGCTTTTCATGTTTGGAACTGTTTCTAGATTTCACTGATTTGCTTGACTTGTACAGAATGATATTGCTCCTCCAGTTATGTGAAACCGAGGTCTAGAGAAGTAGCCTGGTCTGAGGCCATGTAGCAGGGTGCTCTGGAGGTGGTTGATGTGTGGAGAATATTTGTTTGGTGAGGAAGGATTCACTGGTCCTAATTAAGTAACTAACAGGCTTTTCCCACATGCTTACTGGTCCCTAATATAGAATCATCCCAGACGGCTTCTTTTGATCAGTCTTGCCCAAATGATCATCACTGTCTCATCTTTATCAGTTTTGGCACCTGTAGATTATTAGGAACGGATCAGTCTAACCCCAAATGTAATCCTGAAACAGGATTACAAGGAAGCACAGCCGTCTCTATCTAAATTTAAATTCCGAAGTTCTCATTTATTTAAAAACATCCTATGATTTATAAAGCCATGCTCAGGTGTTTTCTCACAGCTCATGATCCTTTCCCTGCATTGAACCCAACAGCAGTATGCTGTCACGATTCACCTGCAGTAACGCTTTCTCCTGAGTATTTTTCTGCCTTTAGGACTTGAAAGTGCTTCAGGGCCTGCGTTTGGTAACCTTTAGGTCCAGTGGGAGATTTATTTAGTGTGCTTCATCCTGGAGTTTTCCTCGTTTCGGTTTCAGTTTGTAGATCACATGGATAGACCGGAGATAAGTTTTCCTAAGTCAGACACACGTGCCTGTACCATATTTTTGTTTATTATTCGCAGTTGGAACTCAAAACAGACAACAACCCCCAATTTCCCTTATATGCTCCCAGCGAACTGCTGTCTCACGAAAGAGAAATAAAAAGAAAAAAGTGCCCCCAAAGACTGTGGAACCTCTTACTGTGAAACAGAAGCCCAGTGGGTCAGAGATGGAGAAAAAGTCGGTGGTGGCCTCTGAGCTATCTGCTCTCCAGGCAGCCGAGCACACCTCCCCGGAGGAGAGCCGCGTTCTAGGATTCGGCATTGTTCTGGAATCACCTTCCTCAGATGTAAGTTGCCATTTTCTGGCTGCTGACTCTAATGCTATGTAACTTTTGGGAATTTTATAGTATTTATAGATTTCCCTTTTGACAACTAGAGAAACTTGCAGACTATATGTGGGAAAGAAGAAAAGAAGACTGGTAATAATTTTCTTGTCTGGAGTTTTCTTTTCTGAAAATGTGATGCCTTATTTATTTAGACAGGTTTCCAGTCTTTGTCTCCGAAAAGGAGGGTGATGGCGTAAATAATCTGCTCACTAATTTCTTTTGCATTTTTAATTTTGCAGTGACAATTTTCAATTTCCTTAGTGTAGAGACCTAAAAGAATATAATTAAATCCTTTGTAGATGGGCATAAATGAACAGGACCATACAGATAAGGTCACACCTTTCTGGAAACACAAACTAATAATAAAAAAGGAGCAGTCATGCTAATTCTATTTTATAGATGCAAGCCACACTGCTAATTAGGTGGCAGCGCCATGCCATTTACTCCATGTAATGATAGGTTAACGCTCTGCAAAGGTTTTTCTATTTTAATATCATAGCCAGAATGTTGCCGCAGTCCAGAATGTTGGATGACATCTGAGATAACCATCTGACTTGCTATTTTACATTCATAGGACCATAAACGAATGTGTTTAATAGTGCACTATATTTGCAATTGCATTTCTATTTACAATGTCTTTCTCTAAGTATGTTTGTGTTGTGAACCTTAACTTGTTGGGAGAGTTCTTAAAATAAACAAGAATGGGGGATCTGTTCTTATCAGATTGCATAGGACGAGAATCCTGCTGCGAACTCCCGCAGGCCTGTATAGGATTGGAGGTTGGCCATACCTTTTAAACTTTAAGTAGGAAACAAATTGCTTTTTAAAAAAGTTTTTAAAATTTTGAAAGAAATTGTGGGAAGACAGTTTGCTAGGGTATATCCACATTGGGTTTTTAACAAAGGGAGGGGACAAAAATCATCATCTTGTGACTTTTTTAGATTGGAAAGTTGTTGGAACTTTTACCTAATTCTCGGTGTTAAAGGTTCTTTTTTTTTTTTTTGAAATCTATAAACACTTGCTACAATTGTTAAGAAGTTCATCTAGTCTAAAAATTTAATTTTAAAACATCATTAATGATGATAACGTTCTATGCTGGACCAGTCAGCTCATGCAATGATATCATATTGCTATTGCAACTAGGGCCCTGAGTCAAACCCCAGGTAGATCACATATTCGGAAACAGAGGTAAATTATTCCTCAACACAAAGTACATTCGGTCCTTAAATCTTCTAAGCATTTTTTTTTTTTTTTTTTTTTTTTTAGACAGAGTCTCGCTGTGTCGCCCAGGCTAGAGTGTAGTGGCATGATCTCCACTCACTGCAACCTCCGCCTCTTGGGTTCAAGCAATTCTCCTGCCTCAGCCTCCTGAGTAGCTGGGACTGCAGGTACTTGCCACCACCCCCGGCTAATGAAAACTCAGTTAGCTGTTGATTGTCTTGGAAGAATAACATGCTTCTAAAGAAAAGTGAGGCCAGGCATGGTGGCTTACCCCTGTAATCCCAGCACTTTGGGAGGCCAAGGTGGGCAGATCAACTGAGGTCAAGAGTTTGTGACCAGCCTGGCCAACATGGGAAAACCCGTTCTCTAGTAAAAATACAAAAATTAGCTGGATGTGGTGGCACATGCCTATAGTCCTAACTACTCGGGAGGCTGAGGCATAAGAATCACTTGAACCCAGGAGGCAGAGGTTGCAGTGAGCCGAGATTACACCACTGCACTCCAACCTGGGTGACAGAGGGAGATTCCGTCTCAAAAAAAAAACAAAAACAAAAAAACAAAATCATAGGATTGGGCAAGTGGCCCAGTGTTGCTAGAACAGCTGTCTGGCCGGCATTGGTAAAAGTAGGGTGGGGTGAGAGAGTGAAAGTCCAGGTGAGGCCTTCAGCCTTTATCTGTGGGCAGGAGGGAGCCATTGCAAGTTTCCAGTAAAGGAAGAATTGTGCCTGAATCTTAGAACCGTAGCTAGAACAGCATGTGGCTGACAGAAAGATAGAGATAGCCGGAGGAAGATGCATGCAGCCTGCCAGGCAGGAGATCAGGAGGGCTAGACAGGAGCAGTGAGCCTGGAGAGGAGAGCATGGAGAGACATTCAGGAGGGACATGGGGACTGAGTGGGAAGTGAGCCCTGGATTCCCATCTGGGAAACTTGCTGGGTTACAGCTGCAGCTGAGACTTCAACTGAGACGCGGAGAGCAAAAGCAGTGCAGGCTTTCAGCTCTGGATGGGAAGGAAAAGTGAATTTCATATCCTCAACACGTTTGCTAGACACCTCGAGCACAGGAGAAAGATTAGCACTGGAAACGATGAAAAGTGACACTGGAAACCCGTGCTTTATCGCTTTTGTAAATATAAAAAACTTACAGTGTATAGAGTTCCCTTTTTGCGTTGTGACTCGTAGTGTCACCCAAATGCCAATGTATATACCCATGGCACAAACACAAACATAAGGGCCCACAAGGGGCTGTCAATCATGGCAGATCAGCCACTGTCTTCAAACTGATAACAATAGTCCCTACTCAGATGCAGAAAAACACTAAGCTCTAATCAGAACCAACCAAAATGTCAAAAATGGCAGAGTGTTGTGAGCATCAAATGAGATAGAGTATATGGGAAAATCCTGTAGCAGTGCCTGGCACATAAAAGGTACTCAGTAAATGTTATTTGTTTAATCTGCGAAGGAGGAAACATCTGCATTTGCATTAAGCACAATATACAAAATAAACTTAGGAAACATTAAGTTTAGGACTTAGCTTTAAGGAGAGCCCCCTCCTCAATTTCACTGCAGTTTACTTGTTTTTTCCTGTTCCTCCTCTCTGTACCCACCTACTCCCCTTCAAGGCTCTACTGTGATTTGAACGATCCTCCTGGATAGAACTTCTATACTGTTTGGTAAATATACAAACAGTATATTTTGTAAATAGTTTGTAAATATACAAACAGGATACATGTTAATGCATCCTTCCACCCCAGCTTCTCAAGAGCAGAGACTGTGATTAATAATAATAATAATAATAATAATAGTAATAGTATTCATGCGCCATCTTTGAGGTATTCTTCTTATCCGCTTTCTATGGGCAGCTTGCACAAGTTCACACAGCCAAGAAAAGTGGAGTGTGTCCTGCAACCCAGGTCTGTCATCTGCCCTTGTCCACTGCGCAAAGGACTTGCGGGTGCCCATTCTAGCCCAATGCCTGTGCGTGGCGAACACTCAGTCACTGTGGAGGGGATGATTATCATATGAAAGAACTGAAAGTTTCAGCTGTGGCAGTTGTTTCTGTTTACTTGGAAGTTTCTTGGGGAGAACTTCATGGGTCAGGGAGCAGGCTCTTAGGTCAGGCTGCCTGGGTTAGACTCTCAGCTGTGTGACCCTGAGCAATGAACCTGACCCCTCCCCACTCCATTTCTCTCTGTAGAATGGGGATAGCAAGTGCTTCCCTCCTGGGATTGGCCCATTGGAGGAATTAGATGAAGTCATCCCTGTGGAGCACTTAGAACAAGGCCTGGCCCATTTTAAGCACTCAATAAATATTAGTTCTTTTTTTAACCTTAGCATTCTTACCTCAGTGTCTTTATGGGAATAAATATTTTAAAATAAAACTTATCTATATCTATCAGTAAAAAAATACACGTGAACAAATAGTGTTTTTAGAAAGGGAATAGCCTGGAATATTTCTCTTTTGGGCAGGATTATTTGACCCTTTTAAAAGTAGCACATTAAATAAAATTCAAACCTCAACTATACACAGAAGCAGACACCCAAAACTAAATTTCAGATCTAAATACAGTATTTAGGCCAGGCGCGGTGGCTCACGCCTGTAATCCCAGCACTTTGGGAGGCCAAGGCGGGCGGATCAGGAGGTCAGGAGATTGAGACAGTCCTGGCCAACATGGTGAAACCCCGTCTCTACTGAAAATAAAAAAAAATAGCTAGGCGCAGTGGCACATGCCTGTAATCCCAGCTACTTGGGAGGCTGAGGCAGGAGAATCGCTTGAACCCGGGAGTCGAAGATTGCAGTGAGCTGAGATTGCACCGCTGCACTCCAGCCTGGCGACAGAGCAAGACTCCATCTCAAAAAAAAAGAAAAAAAGAAAATACAGTATTTAATTCTTTCTTCATGAGTTCACAACCCAATACTCTACCAATACTGAGAGAAGACAGTTGTTAATTTCTTATGGTCGCTGTTTTTCAAGATTATATATATTGATTTGTGTTTTTCAGGGCAGATATACATGGCCTAAGTTTGTTTTGTTGTTGTTGCTTTTCGTTTCTTGTTTTTCAGCTTGGTGAAACAATCAGATTAGTTTTTAACAATATTTTAAAATAATTTTTAATAATAGGAAATGTTTTTCTATCTGTTGTAGTTACTATAAATAGTCTCCAGTAATACTAGATTATGCCAGTTTAAAAGTTTTCAGAAGATAAATTGTGGATATTCATCAGAATATCTGTATTGGAAATCTGCTTGCTTGCTTTTTTTTTTTTTTTTTTTTTGTAATTGAGACAGAGTCTCACTCTGTCGTCCAGGCTGGAGTGCAGTGGCATGATCTCGGCTCACCTCCAGGGTTCAAGCAATTCTCCTGCCTCAGCTTCCTGAGTAGCTGGGACTATGGGTGCCTGCCACCATGCCCAACTAATTTTTGTGTTTTTAGTAGAGACAGGGTTTCACCAGGTTGGCCAGGCTGGTCTCGATCTCCTGGCCTCAAGTGATCCATCCGCCTCGTCCTCGCAAAGTGCTGAGATTACAGGTGTGAGCCACCATGCCCAGCCTTGAAATCTGTTTTCTTAACATCTTAGCCCAATAGATAAAGTGATCCACTGGGATCAAGTAAAGAAAACCAAGCAAATGATTTTTTAAATTTACTCATTGACACATTGAAATTGAGGCCATTGGCCAGGCGCGGTGGCTCACGCCTGTAATCCTAGCACTTTGGGAGGCTGAGGCGAGTAGATCAGCTGAGATCAGGAGTTCGAGACCAGCATGATCAACATGGAGAAACTCCATCTCTACTAAAAATATAAAATTAGCCGGGCATGGTGGCACATGCCTGTAATCCCAGCTACTCGGGAGGCTGAGACAGGAGAATCGCTTGAACCTGGGAGGCAGAGGTTGCGGTGAGCCAAAATCGCACCATTGTACTCCAGCCTGGGCAACAGAGCAAGACTCCGTCTCAAAAAACAAAAAAAAAAAAAAGAAGAGAAATTGAGGCCGTGTATGCCTGAGAGTGTAAGTTCCAGCACAGGCTGCAGGAGTTCAGATCTTTGCTTCATCGTGTATTAGCTGGATAATCTTAAACAAGTTACTTCACTTCTCTGAGCCATGGTTTTTGCATCTGCAAACTGGGGATAATAATAGTAGCCATTTCATAGGGTGAAAATCAAATTAGAAAAAATCTGTATGATATGTGTTAGCCTAGGGCATGGAATATAGTAAATAGCAAATAAATGTTAATTATATTGCTGTTTTCCAGGGCATACTGAAGTGTGTGAAATAGTCCCTGCCCTTGAAGGAGCACATGAAGGAAAATTCACAAACAGTAATTATAATAGCGTAGGACATCAGCTGTGGTGCAGGCAGTCAGGTCACCTGGGAGCCTGGATAGTCTCTCAGAGTGGACATCTTGGAGGAGCCATTTCAGTGGCCTTAGGAGAGAAGCTAAATTGCAGTGGTTAGACTCTTACATATTGTACATTTTGGCTCAAATATCTTTAGCATAAATCAAGCCCTAGTCTTCAGAGTCATTAATTTATTACCTGAAGAAGGAAAAAGCTAAAAGCATCTCTAAAAGACAGGAATGTCTCATTATGCAAGTACATGGAGAAAATTTCAAGGGACCAAATTGTATTCTCTTCTAAAATTAAATGCTTAGCTCTACCAAAATATTGTCAACTAAAAATGTCTATAAAGAATTGGCTGTTGGATGACTTCTTTTCATTTTTATCCCATTCAACATTCACTATAGGCTATCGTGTAAACTGCACCTACTTTTAGATAGGACTTTTGGCGGAGCATTTTTTGCTTAATGAAAAGAGGGCAGCCTCCTTCCACTATGAGCCTTGACGTAGGACACGAGCATGCTTCTGCCCCATCCACACTGCGACTCAGGCCCGCTGTGTCCCCAGGCCACATCTGTTCTGAGCTGCTCAACAGGAACAGCCATGCTGGTGAGCATCTAGTCCCACATGCTCTTGTGGCTACCCTCCTCATGGGCTATGTTCTCAGCATAGCACTTAATAAATGACAGGCTGCACATGTTGGCTCCCGCCTATAATCCCAGCACTTTGGGAGGCCAAGGCAGGAGGATTGCTTGAGGCCAAGAGTTGAAACCAGTCTGGGCAACAAAGCGAGACCCCCCTCTCTACAAAATACATAAATACATACATTTTAAAAATTTGCTGGGCAGGGTAGCACATGCCTGTAATCTCAGCATTTTGGCAGGCTGAGGAGGGAGGATCACTGAAGGCCAGGAATTCAAGACCAGCATGGACAACATAGTGAGACTGTGTCTCTACGAAAAAATTTTTATTTAAATTAACTGGCCACACACTTGTAGCCCAAGCTACTCAGGAGGTTGAGGTGAGAGGATCACTTGAACCCAGGAGTTGGAGGCTGCAGTGAGCTGTGATCCCACCACTGTACCCCAGTTTGGGCACCAGGTTGAGATCCTGTCTCTAAAAAATAAAAATAAAATTTAAAAATAGAAAATAAATGATAATAGTGATTCTTGCTATGTCCACCTGGGGCAGACCTGAGTTACAGGAACATTTAGTTTTTATCAGACAGAAGCATATCACATTTATGAACAAAATTAAATCAATTATGGGGGAAGTTTGTGTTTTAAAATTTCTTTTCTTAAACTGAAGCACATTTTCCTCAAAATACATCTAATATACTACGAAATAAACACAAGAACAAAAGATCATTGTATATAGTGGTATGGACATAGACTAAATTCACATCCTTTAAGCACTCTTATGAATCCTGTTATAGGCTTTTCAGCCCCCAATCAGTTAGTCTTGTTCAGCAGGATCCTGCCTCTTCATCTGTAGTTTTCTTTCAGCTTTTGGTCCTGAGCCAGCCTGAGACTGACCAGCCAGCCCAGCCCCCCAAATCCCCACCAGCATATGACCTCGTCCAAACAGCCCTGTGCACGTGCCTGCAAAGGTGACCCTATATAATACACAGAATCTGTACACTATTAATCTGCCATTGAAAATCTGGGGTTAATGCCCAGTATGATTATTTGTGCACTTCTTTTAACCAGTGACCACATGTAGCTTTTTATGTATCTTACTGTAATTTACTTATTAATACCTTACTAATACCTTATATAAAATAGCCTATGATAGAAATAGTCCCTCGGTGGTTAACTAGCATGATCTCCTAAAAATTGTCTTACTTTGTATTTTTTCGATTATACAGGGGAGTCGCGTGATGTGCTTATGGGGACTTGGGAGCGTAACGGGGCAGAGGGGTGGGGAAGGAGCATCTTCATTTACCTAGTTAGGAGATTCCCCAGCCAAACTAGATCTTAACCCCAGCTACTTCTAAGCAAAGGGAGACCACAGTTGAAATGCAAAGAAACAAATTTGTGAAAGTCCACAGGCCTGGATCCAGGACATTTTCAAGAGTGTTGGTGACTGTGTATGCAGTGTATGCAATGTTTGCCTCCAGAACTTCACCCAGTGTGAGATGAATAAGGAAGAGTCAGCATTTGATACATTGTTGTACTAAGTGGCCAAGGTGCCTAAAATAGGCAGGACATAGATGAAAATCCAAATTTATAGTAGGAATTCAGACTCCCAACTCTTAAAATGATGACTCTAAGTGTCTTAAATCCCGCCCCAACTTTAGATTGTTATTTTGAACTGTTCGTTTAGACATCATCATTTTAAAATCATATTCAGTAATCACTAAAATCTGTAAATTAACATATTCGCTTTCTATTTTGGCTTGAGTATCAAATTGTGAATCTGTCAAGAGAAGTCTAGTTTTCAAAATGATATTCATTTGGAAGAGTGTTGGTTTCTGTCATAGCTATCAGTAAGCAGAGAGATCTCATTTAAACTAGAGTCAGTAAACTAAGAGATTTCAATGATACAATTAAAGAAAGAGCTTTATCCTGTTTTTAAATATACGTACAAAGATGTGGATCATTATGTGATAGTAATCCACTGTGATTATATTTATCAAATGGAGGAAATAAAAAGATTTCATAGTGAAAATGTGAGATTAGTGAACGTCATCTTTTCTTCATGTTTCAGAAAACAAAGCTGCCCTCTTTTGTTCTTTTAAGGCGTTGTTGCCTTGCGGCATCTGGCACACGTAGATAGCACTGGCGCTTGTTCACTCCTGGCTTAGAAATCTGAATAGGAGACAGGCCGAGAAGAACAGGAAGGACAGAGCCCAGTCACCTGTGCCCCGGCTGCCGCTGCCACCACCGCCTCCACTAATCAGACTACTTCCTTCTTTGTAAGGTGCTTGCAAGGGGGTGAGTTCATGTTCCTTGATCTGGAAAGAACAGTTCAAAATAACAGTATTTGGCAGTAGAAAGTGGAATGGAAAGCAGTGACAGCGTCTGCATTGGAAGTCTCTTAGCTCTGCAGAAACTTCCAGATACTTAGTTGTTAGGAGTTGTGGCAGATACCAGAAACAGCGGCTGTACCTGTCTCCTGAATCCTGCCTTCAAGATCCTGTTAAAACACTGTCCTATCCCCTCCTGAGCCCCAAGAGCCCCCTTCCTCCCGCACCCCCAGCAGCCAAGTCCTGCCTGATGCTGTCTCAGACAGCACTTGCTCTGTTCTCTCTCATGTTTTATCACGTTCGACTTTATAGGATAGGTATTTGTGCATATGTCTTGCCTGCAGAACCAGCCTTCAGATTCCTACACATGGAGGGGGCTCAGTGAGTAGGTATTGAAACAGCTGGGTCACTGTTCTCCAGGTCACCCAACTCCTGGAGGTACCACATGAACTGTTAGAAGACACAGGTGTGCTGAGCACAGCGTGGCAAACTTTCAAACCCACTTTCTTTATACAGGGATAAAAGATCTGTGAATCAACACCAGTCATTTTAAATGAATTCTTACATATTGTTTTGTTTATTCTAACAAATATCTATTGGGCAGTCAATGGGTGTTTGACACTCCAAATACAAGAGTCCTCATCCCAATGACAAATGCAAACTCCCAGCTAAGCAAATGCTGTGTGAAAAGTGCTGTAAACAGAGTTCTTAGAAACAGTGTGAGCACATGAAGAAGGGAGTGGCCAGTTCCGCCTGGTAGCTCATTCAGGTCAGTGTTTTTCAAACTGGGGTCCACGTTCACAGGATGAATCAAAGGGGAAGTCTCAGAGGTCAGCGTTTTAAGTACCTGTTTAATGGTATCAGAATCAAACTGAGATTATATGAGTAACTAGTGTCCTTCCCCTTCCTCTCTTGCCATTAAGAGTGTCTGAACCACCCTAGATCCTCAAATAGCTGTGATTAGCTGCTTCTAAGATAAACTTGGATTTTTTTTTAATGGCTTTCAAATGATACAGGAGCACTTAGCCAAAATCCAAGATCAGTTCATTTAGAACAAAAGTTCTAAATGCAGCATAGGATGTGCAAAATAAAACTCTGGTTATGAATAAAACTTCATCTTAGATTATGATGGTAAAATTCTCTCAATCCTAATAGTGTCTACATTGAATCATTCAACAAAGACTTATTGAGTGCCTGGTATGTACCACCTCTGTTCTGGGAACTAGGGATGCAGCCTCCAGCTCAGACAACCTCCTCTGGAGACCTGGAACCAGCAAGCAGCAAGATGCAGAAGTTAAGGGGAAAACCTGACAGTATAGCTGTGTATGGTGATATTCACCAAACATTCAGAGACCAAACATGGAATGGCAAAGTGGAGCAGAAGCATGAGATGACTTTCTGGATATTCCAGTTAAAAGTTCTATTTTGGAGGGACCAGGCCCAAACTCCTTCCTGTGTCATCCAAAGAATTTAAGCTATGCTCTGAGCCCTGTTTACTTTGACCATAGGTGGGGTGACATGTTGAAAAGTGATAGGACAAAACCAAAAATAATCATTCTTACCATCCAGGAGAGAAAATTAATCCCGGATCCTCACATTTCTGATGTGATTAGAAACTGCAAAGCAGGGCCAGTTTTGCAGAGTGATGAATACGAGATCTAAGAATCAGCTTTGATAGCATGTCTTAATTCAGTGAGGTTTTCTTCAGACTTTTTTCCTAACAACAGTTTACCAATTGCATTTCTTCATATTAAAGTTATTATTTTACAGCTACCATGTCATAACCAACAAGAAACTAAATGACTTAGTAGTGCAGGTTATGACTAATGAACTTTCGTCTATTCCACAAGAAGTTATGGAGTGCCTGCTATATGCCAGATCCTAGAGATACAAAGTCTGAGCTTCAGGATCAGGGAGGGCTGCAATCTAATAAATAATTCTAATACAGTGTAAGAAATAGAATCATATGTCTGCTAAATGAACAGCAGGAACAGAGAGTTGTAGCCACCTTCATGGGCAGGAAGGAGTTAGGAGATCAGTTCATTTGGAAGGCTTTGTAAAGGAAAGGGTATGAACTGGGTTGAAAGATTCAAAGTTGAGTTGTAAACCTCCTGGCATGCTGTTGGAGAAGGCGTGCTGAGCGCCGAGCGTGTGCGATAGAGTCCAAGTTGAAAGGCACCTTGGACGTCTTCTGATTCCGTATCCCAGTCAGGATATCCCTGCCAGGGAAGCAGTGTGCTAGCACATTGGTTTTCCAAGAGTGATCTGGGACATAGTTTCACATTTTCCTCCTAAAATTAGGGATGGGGAGTGGATTTAAACTGCCTGGGAAACCTGCTCATCATTTTTACTTATTTTACGTATTAGTTTACAAAAGTTTTCATTGGGGAAAAAAAATATCTCTGCAGCTAAAAGCCACTGGCATAGTAAAAGGAGCCAGGGGCCTTCTGGGTTAGCCCCGTATCTGTGTCCTTAGGGGAAAGAAATTAAGTTATTTAGTGTATGAGAAAGTGATCTGTAACTATACTGCACTGAGCACATTTGAATTATTTCTCAATCTTTTTTTTTATGATCTCTTTGGGCCTTAGTTCCTTTGTTTACAAAATGAGGATATTTCATCCAGAAGTCTCAACTCCCTGTTAGCTCTAGAATGATAGGATTTTGTGGTTGTCCAGCCTTCTCTTGGCTATTTTCTTTCCATTGCTTTTGACAAGGCTCAATATTGGAATTAGAGCATCTTGTTTCATAAGTTATAACTAGTCCTTGGTTTTATAAATAGCAGATCCTGGCACACAAAGAAAGCCAAGAGTGTTTTCATTTGTAGGATATGTACATTTCAGTAGCTAGTGATGTTTTTTTGTTGCTCATGTACCCAAAGTCAGATGCTTCAAATCTTGCTTTTAATGAAATATCTGTGTTCTTTTGGTAGCCAGAAGTACAACTTGCTGAAGGCTTTGACGTGTTTATGCCTAAATCTCAGCTGGACTCTATATTGTCAAACTACACTCGCTCAGGAAGCCTTCTGTTTAGAAAACTGGTGTGTGCGTTTTTTGATGACAAGACTTTGGCTAACTCCTTACCCAATGGGAAGAGGAAAAGAGGACTCAATGACAACCGGAAAGGACTAGACCAAAATATTGTGGGTGCAATAAAAGGTTGGTCTGCATCATTTCATTTTGTGGGTTCTTCGTTGAGCTTTGCCTTCATTCCGTAACGATGCAGCTGAAATTGTAGTAAACTGACTAGTGGCCAGTTTCATTTGCCATTGCCAATTTAGCCATTCACATGGCTTTCAGGTGTGAGCTCTGTAATTCACCACCCCAAGTACCACTAGAATTCATTATTCAAGGTAATGTTAATTTGTTAAAATAATAATTTAAGAGCCAGTTTGATCTGCTGCAGAACCAAAAAGAAGTTTTTTCTTGACTTTTAAAATGCAGGTAATTTGTAATTTCTAACTAAGAGCTTCCTCAGAATATGACTTCAACTTAAAGTTTGAGTTATGAGAATAAAGCTATGATGCTTCTTTAAAAAAAAAAAGATAAAGTAAAATGGTTCTCTCTAAAGTTTAGAGTTGCTTTACCAGGTTGTTGCTTCTAAAGACATTTTAAATCTAAGTGACCTTACTGTGACATCAAACCCTGTGCGTCCCCACACATGCCTGGCCCGCTCTTCTGCCTCTTGTTTTGTGCCGTGGAGTCATGCCAGCTCCATGCAGAGACCACCGTGCGTCTCTCCCCCTTCCCTCCTTTGAGCATGCATCTGTATGCCACTGCACTACGATGACCATGCAGGGGCCCGTGGGAGCACCTCTGCATTTATATCCAGTGCCACATCCTAAACCTACTTCTCTTAACTTTAAAATGCCCATATTCAACAATCCGATGAGTGTAACTTTAGGAAATAGAAGTACTTAGTTCTTACCAAAAAGAACATAAACCAAGTCTCAAATCTAAACACAACTCCATGAAAAATGAGACTCTGAATCAGGCCCTGCTTAAAACTGGAATAACGGATAGGGGTGCTGTGCTTCCTAGCTCAGTTCCTGCATTGTTGAGTTGTGAACTGGGACTGACGCAGAGGGCCTTCTCTGCCCCCTTCTGTTCCCCATTATCTGGCAAAATGAGTAAATGAATTCAATAGTGTTTAAAGGATGCTTGAAAGTCCACAATTAACTTTATAAAATAATACGGTATTTAAATGGAACTAGCAAGTACCAAGCACCCTTTGTTCATGGCCAGAAGGACATAAGCCTTCAATAACAGAGAATTTCTCATGCTCAATCAGAATTTTTTCACTTAAAGTGACAGTTGAGTTGTATTAAATATGAAAAGCTACAGAGATATCACAAACTGTGCCATTTCTGAAAAGAATGATTCAGCCTGAAGTGACACTGCAAACAACATGACAGAATTTGAAAAATGGTCAATGATGTAAGTAGGACTTCCTGAAGTGAAGAAGGGTCCCTTCTCAAAACAGGAAGGTCAAGGCTACTGTTGCTTTTCTGAAATGCAGCGAGGAATTGTTTTAACTTTCTTTTTTTTCCCCAGGGCAGTATATTAATATTATGAAAGCATTTGGAAATTAGGGAACCATAAATGACCATAGTCCATTTTAATGACAGTAGAAGAGTCATCCTAATAATAGATAGTAAAGAAATAGATTGTGACAAGTGGATCGATGTGGGTTTCTTCTGCCATTTTCCATCTACACTAGACATGCAAGAGTTTGAAAAAGTATATTACAGGCCAGGCGCGGTGGCTCAAACCTGTAATCCCTGCACTTTGGGAGGCTGAGGTGGGTGGAACACTGCAGGTCAGGAGTTCAAGACCAGCCTGGCCAACATGGTGAAACCCTGTCTCTACTAAAAATTAAAAAAAATTAGCGGGGCATGATGATGCACACCTGTAGTCCCAGCTACTTGGGAGGCTGAGGCAGGAGAATCACTTGAACCTGGGAGGTGGAGGCTGCAGTAAGCTGAGATCACACCATTGTACTCCAGCCTGGGCAACAGGGCCAGACTTGGTCTCAAAAAAAAAAAAAAAAAAAAAAGTATATTACAAATAGAGGACACATCTTCATTTCCTTCACTGCTGTACTCTATAAAAATGGCAAATGAGGTCTTTGCTCCCAATATATAATAAAGTAGATTATTCCAATTGAAGAACTTAAAATTCCCATACACTTTTATTATTGAATTAAATCTATTAAAATTCTGTAATAATGACCCAGTAACTTTAAAACAGATGGAAATCCCATAAGCCACCAACAACCTAAATCAACAAATAGTTTATATTTATCTATTTGCAGTGTTTTTATTTGCAGTGTTTATTCATAGACATATATTTTGATTTTGATTTTTTTCCTGATTACAAAAATAATATTTATTTTAAAATGCAAATGATTTAAAATGTATTGAAAACAAAAAGGCCACCCTAATCTCACTCTTCCAAGATTATGGTATACATTCTTACCATTTTTATTCAAATGTGAATGTGGTATCAGATTTGACTCTTTTATAAGAAAATTCCATTCATTCTGGCTAGTCAACATTTCTACCTGACTTATTCTGATAATTTCTTGTAAGTTTCTTAAGGACACACTTTGTCTTAAATATGTTTTTATTACCTGTTGCTCTTGAAAGAGCTCAGGAGATGCTACCTTAAGAAATGCTGCTTTGGTATGCAGGTTATTTCAAATTGTGGGCACTTGGGGAATAGCAGATGCAGGGAGGGGTTCTCTCTGAACTCCCTTATCTGCCCAAAGACTGATCCTCCAAAGGGAACTCAGTTGTGAACTCCCTCCCTGGAAGTGTCATGAACCAGGGGGAATTAACTCTGATCACAGGAGAGGACACTGGAGGTGACACCACACCCAGAGAGATTTTGTCACGGGCTGTCACCTGTTCTTCTGAGGGCCCATTCATCATTCCCCAAAACCATTTACTCTCCCCTAATTTGTCTGCTCCATCCTCCCTCCCCTCTCCCCTATAAAGAGGGTATATATGCTTCTAGATCTCACTTTTCTTTCCTGCGGTGCCCCTGTGTACCTTAAAAATGTGTACTTCTCTCCTGTTAACTTATCTGCCGTCAGTTTATTTCATAGACTTGACTGAACCCTCAGAGGGTAGAAGGAAAGTCTTCCCTACCCTGCACACATGTTGAGAGCTTCACACAGACCAGTATTTCCATAAATGCACATGGGATGAGTGAAGAGGCATAGGTTTTTATTTTTCATCTTGACTTTGACGTTAATTTATTGACATAATGGGTCTAGTACTAAACATCCATCCTCACATCTTCTTGAATAACTAATCTGGAATGACTGACATTAAAACACTGTTGTAAATTTTTAACAGTTAATAAAATGCCAATGAAAGCTAAAACATAGAAACCAAAATTGAATATAAATTTGAATACAGCTCTCTTAACTTCCTAATACATTTTTCTTTACTGTATTTTCCTTAGTTAAAAGTGGGTTAACCCACACGTTACAATATGAAGCGATTTTCAGAAGTAGCTATTAATTGAAGGTCTTTTTTTGTTGTTGTTGTTATTCGTAGAGATTTTTTAAAAAAAGAAATTTCCCTAACCTGAGTCTTTTGAATCAGAGTACTATGAGAAAGTGATAAAATGGTTTCTTTATACATAATAGTGCCAAGGCTATCCTTGCTATTATTACTGTCTACCACCCCTTGGAAACGATTTTGTAAATATTAAATATACAGTCTTTCTTACTTGATCTCTTGTGGGATAATGTTCCAATAGTGTATTAATTTGAAAAGTCCTATTTTCTAGGAACATATGAAGACTGGCTAATTTTACAAAATCTCAGAAATGAAAATAACAGTAGGAGTTCAATTTTGTTTCAAACAAAAGTGATTATTAGAGTGGTTAAAACAACAATGGGAAAAAAATGAATGAAAATCTATAAAATGCTTATAAGTAGGAACAGAAATGGACTGAAAAAAAGTTTGTTTGGGGGATTATTAACAAAGCTTTTTGTAGTGGTAATTAATATTCCCCATGACAGTATCTTAAAAATAAAATATAAGCCTCTTTTGTAGAGATTGTATTTTTTACATAATCTTATCTGTCTTATGGTGACTAACACTTAATGATAATTTATTTAAAATATATTGATAAGTATGACTCAAGGTATTGCTGATGAAAGAGTTTTTAATTAGAAACATTCACCTAAGCATTTTGAATTTAAGAAGAAACAACTTATGATCTTACCAAGTAGAGTCTTAGGCTTTAGTGCTGGGGATAAAGCTTAGTGTCTTGGATTTGATTCAGAATTGATGTTATAACCAGAGTGGAGGTTAGTACCCAGGTATGTTTTCCTTACCTGCTGAGGCTAGAATTGGTCCACATCTAGTTCTTGCTGTGATATACTCGGTAGACCATGCAGATTAACGTGGTTAGAGTTGTCTAAATATGATAGAATCTTTGAATCCCTGAATGCTCTTCAGAAAATACAGTTGCAATAAAGCGATTTTTAGAGCCCCCGTTGTAGGATTTTTAATTCAACTTCATAGTGATGAGTTTAGAAAGTTTTATTACTATCAAACTGTCCTGGAGTCTTGAATCTTCTTGCATTCAGTGGAAATTACATAGGCACGTCAAGTGAAGACCTTGTTGGCGGTTCTTAGTTCATGCCACACAGCACAAACTGCCGCTCTCCTGAGAGGCCAGCCTTGATGGTCTGTCTGGACAGCCACAGGTATCAGAACTTCTCTGGGAGGGAACACTCCTTGTTTGGTAGCCCTCCAAAAAAATAACTGCGCTTCTTACAAGATTAGAATGGGTGCCTGGCCGCTTTTGCTGTCACACTTTCACAGGCTCTGCAGAAATGACCACCAAAACCTCTTGTTTTATTCTTGTGACTCTAGATACCTGTAGGGTCCATATTTGTCATCTTATAGTATGTCTATTTCCATTAGGATTTAATAAAAAAAAAAGTGAATAGTTCTTTTCTATTTGATCTCACGTAGATTTAAATTAATACAGTTGGGGTGGAATTTGCATCGATTTATTTATTGATAGTAACTTATCTGTGTTCTCAGAACTTTTTATAAGAACAAGGTTGAAACATTAGCTTGGTTTTGAGTACCCCTCCAATGTTGATTATTTTATTTCCATTTATAGGAGAGGACACTGAGGCTATGAGAAATTAAGTAACCCTATTTAATTTAAACACCAGTAAATGGTGGAATCAGGACTTCACCCAAGGCCTGTCTGACTCCAAAGCTATTTTGCAGCACACTAAACACTTCAGTCTTTCTAAAAGGAGTATTTGAAAAGGAAGAAAGATGTCTCAGTTTTTAATTTCTATCTTAAACTCTAGCATTTTGGATTCTTTATAAATTCCACTAGGAAATACAAATGATTTCAGATGACCAGTCAGTCGGTTGTTTATGCAAAGCATATTCAAAGTGATTTTCTGTTTAAAGTATAGCTATACATCATTTTTTTTACTAGTGTCAGGGCAGGTCTTTTCTTGAAGATAGTGAGAATCAGCTCCACTGTGCTTGGGAGGAAAAAAGAAGTTTGATCCCTTCCATCAAGAAAGAGATACTTCTGAGACTCTTCAGTACATAGAACCACAAGGAAAGAGTTTGGGAGTAAACACTTGATATAGCTTGTGTTCCAAAGTTGTATATAAATCAAATTCTAGTTTAAATGTTTGGCAGTCAGAACCAAAGTGATGAATGCTGAAAGAATCCTTTGGGAAGGTGACTAATCACCTGTTAATTTACCTGTTCATATTTTTACATATCAGATCTGCTTAAAACAGGATATAATTACATAATACATAACATCAGTATAATTACATCAGAAATATAGCTTGCCTCTCGGCTGTATTTGTAACTCTCACCTAGTTGTTGTTGTAGTTTGTATTATCCCTTGTTTTATGAAGGCCCAGTGACAAAGAGGTCATGTTGAATCTCGGCTGTTCTCTGTGTGTAGCTCCCTACTTCCAGCCCCTTCCACGATGGTTCTCATATTTTAGTGTGCATCAGAATTTCCTGGGTGTTGGTTCGAAATTCAGACTTCTGGGTCCCATGCTAAGAGATAGATTCAGTAGGTTTAGGAAATCTGCATTTTGAACACACAACCACAGGAGATTCTGATTGCTTTCAGATGCCCCTTGGAGCAGCAGCCCTACAGTCAGAGCTCCTGAGTCCAACAGCAATAACAGGTATCAACCTGAGTTTAACAGCAATGATGAGTATCGACCAGAGTCCAAAAGCGATGATGGGTATCAGCCCGAGTCCAATACTGATGATGGGTATCAACCCAAGTCTAACAGCGATGATGGGTATCGACCCGAGTCCAACACTGATGACGGGTATCGACCTGAGCCCAACACTGATGACGGATATCGACCGGAGTCTAACAGCGATGACGGGTATCGACCCGAGTCCAACAGCGATGACGGGTATCGACCCGAGTCCAACAGCGGTGACGGGTATCGACCCGAGTCCAACAGCGGTGACGGGTATCGACCCGAGTCCAACAGCGGTGACGGGTATCGACCCGAGTCCAACAGCGGTGACGGGTATCGACCCGAGTCCAACAGCGGTGACGGGTATCGACCCGAGTCCAACAGCGGTGACGGGTATCGACCCGAGTCCAACAGCGGTGACGGGTATCGACCCGAGTCCAACAGCGGTGACGGGTATCGACCCGAGTCCAACAGCGGTGACGGGTATCGACCCGAGTCCAACAGCGGTGACGGGTATCGACCCGAGTCCAACAGCGGTGACGGGTATCGACCCGAGTCCAACAGCGGTGACGGGTATCGACCCGAGTCCAACAGCGGTGACGGGTATCTACCCGAGTCCAACAGCGGTGACGGGTATCCACCCGAGTCCAACAGCGGTGACGGGTATCGGCCCCGAGTCCAACAGCGGTGACGGGTATCGACCCGAGTCCAACAGCGGTGACGGGTATCGGCCCCGAGTGTAACAGCGATGACGGGTATTGACCCGAGTCTAACAGTGATGACAGATATCGGCCCCGAGTCTAACAGTCATGAGAGATATCAGCCCCGAGTCTAACAGTCATGAGGAATATCGACCCCAAATCTAACAGTCATGACGGATATCGACCCCAAATTTAACAGCGATGATGGATATCGACCCCGCATCTAACAGCGATGACGGGTATCAGCCCCGAGTCCAACGGCGATGATGGGTGTCGACCCCGAGTCTAACAGCGATGACGGATGTCGGCCCCGAGTCTAACAGCGATGATGGATATTGACCCGAAATCTAACAGCGATGACAGATGTTGGCCACAAGTCTAACAGCGATGATGGATATCAGCCCCGAGTCAAACAGTGATGATGGGTGTCAACCCCAAGTCTAACAGCAATGATGGATATCGGCCCTGAGTCTAACAGCAATGACAGGTATCGGCCCTGTGTCTAACAGTGATGATGGGTATCGACCCCAAATCTAACAGCGATAATGGATATCAGCCCCGAGTTTAACAGCAATGACAGATATCAGCCCTGAGTCTAACAGTGATGACAAGTATTGGCCCCGAGTCTAACAGCAATGACAATATTGGCCCTGAGTCTAACAGTGATGACAGGTATCGGCCCTGAGTGTAACAGCAATGACGAGTATCAACCCCAAGTCTAACAGCGATGATGGGTATCAACCCCGAGTCTAACAGTGATGACGGATATCAGCCCTGAGTGTAACAACAATGATGAGTATCACCCCCAAGTCTAAGAGCGATGATGGGTATCAACCCCGAGTCTAATAGTGATGATGGGTATCGACCCCAAATCTAACAGTGATGACAGATGTCGGCCCCGAGTCCAACAGTGATGATGGATACCAGCCCCAAGTCTCACAGCGATGACGAATCGGCCCTGAGTCTAACAGCGATGACAGGTATTGGCCCTGAGTCTAACAGCGATGACAATATTGGCCCTGAGTCTAACAGTGATGACAGGTATTGGCCCTGAGTGTAACAGCAATGACGAGTATCAACCCCAAGTCTAACAGCGATGACAGATATCAACCCCGAGTCTAACAGTGATGATGGGTATCGACCCCAAATCTGACAGTGATGATGGATGTCGGCCCCGAGTCCAACAGCGGTGATGGATACCAGCCCCAAGTCTCACAGCGATGACGATATCAGCCCTGAGTCTAACAGTGATGACGGGTATCGACCCCGAGTCTAACAGTGATGACGGGTATCGACCCCGAGTCTAACAGTGATGACGGGTATCGGCCTCGAGCCTAACAGTGATGACGGGTATCGGCCTCGAGTCTAACAGTGATGACGGGTATCGACCACGAGTCTAACAGCGATGACGGGTATCGACCCCGAGTCTAACAGCGATGATGGGTATCGACCCCGAGTCTAACAGTGATGACGGGTATCGGCCTCGAGTCTTAACAGTGATGACGGGTATCGACCCCGAGTCTAACAGTGATGACGGGTATCGACCCCGAGTCTAACAGTGATGACGGGTATCGACCCCGAGTCTAACAGTGATGACGGGTATCGACCCCGAGTCTAACAGTGATGACGGGTATCGGCCCCGAGTCTAACAGTGATGACGGGTATCGGCCTCAAGTCTAACAGTGATGATGGGTATCGACCCCAATTCTAATAGCGACGATGGGGATGATGGGTATCAACTGTACACACAACAGCCCCTGTGAAGCTTGGGCTCCTTCAGCTGTTTCTGTCAAGCACCTGGTTTTCTGAAGGTGGCTCCACCTCTGTCCTGGAATCAGTGAGAAGGAAGGAAGCCTTGTCTGAGCTGCCCTCATTCTTTGAACCTTGGGGGTTTAAAACTTTTTTTGTGTTATGTGACACAAGGGTCCTGGTTTCAGACATGGCTACAGTGCCTCACCAGGACTAGACAGAATAGCTGCCCACTTCACCAAGGGGGAAGAAGGCATTTCCAGACTCTAGCACAGATCTCACTTACGGATCACTAAACAAATGCCATTTCATTTTCCTTACAACCTTGTCATGACAGTCTTGAAGAAAACGTAGAATCTCTTCTTGGCATTGGCTAAAGTCCCCTTGATTGCATATTTGAAACACCTGTTCAGCTGACATTTCCCCAAAACAGTGTGTTAACAGAAGACATGATCTTTGCTGCTTTTCAGATACTGGATTAAGTCATGAGAACACCAGAATCTTTGCAGTATTTTCGTTGATATTATAAACCTAGAAATCATCAGCAGGCATGAAATTTCTGCTAACAACATATTTATTGCCCCAAGCCAATGACTGACTAAGGCCCTGATGTTCAGAAATGTACAGTCTAGTAAGACATGTCAGCGATGACCCCTAACAGAGCCATGCTCCAAGACAGAATAAAATAAATGACAAATGTCTATTACCTGGCAGGGGGAGGAGGAAGCACAGAGCATGTAAATCTCACTAGAAGAAGACCTCACAGAATAGGTGACATCTGAACTAGGCCTTGCATGAAGAGAAGTATATCAAATGCCGAGAGAATGGAAAAGGTTAACTACAGAACATGTTTAATGGAGCTTAAATTCAATAAAACATTGGGTGAAAGCCTTTTGCCTCCAGAACTGCTTAAGGCTCATGCTCATTGGTGGACCTTAAGTCCTCAGCAACCTGTTTACCTTAACACATTTGACTTCATGAATATAATGCCAGTGAAATGGACTCAGGTATAGTTTACCTCCAAACGTTTTCAGCCAGAACTGTGCTGCTTAAAGTTGCTTCTGAAAGCTACCTCGGCCCCATCCCAGACCTGATGAATTCGGATCCCTGCCGTTGGGGCCACAGTGAGTCTACGCTTCACCGCCGCTTCATCACCGGCCTTCCATAAGCTCAAAAAAGGGATCTCATCTCCTCAAAACTGTGAATTCATATGTTTACTACATAAGGAGCAAATGGAAATGTGGAGAAACTTGTTAAGAAGGGTGTGGCTTTTATTGATCTTTCTTCAGCCTGTCACATAATGGGCAGGAACCAGTTGTGGATTCACTTGCAAGGATTCCACTCCAACTCCCAGTTACTGAATTCTTACAAAACCTGCATTTTAACACCACCACTAGGGTTGACAAAAACAGCCTCCCGTCAAAAGCGATATGTTTCTGGAGCATAAACGGCCACTACAGTGGAATGTGCGTTGCACACCATTGTGGGCACTGTTGCCGTTGTGGACACTGTTGATTTGTATATTTATTGTGACAGTTTCCCTGCGGCCTAAAGTACAGTGTCTTGAGGAAAGACACCTTTCTAATCTGAACAATGGCTCCATATGTGCCAGCTGTGGCCCTGAAAATAGAAAGCAATGTTTTCTGCGTGGTCCATCTCTTCTTTATTTAACTCCCTGAATTGTGTGGCTCATCAGAGATGCTCACCAGCATCCTAAGGTAATGCCACATCCTCCTATTTTCTCTCCTTTTGTGGGGAAGCAGAATTGTTTAATAAGTTCAGAGTCAGTCAGATTGCATTCCTGGTAGCTTTTCTTCTGGACCTACAATTGGTGCCGGTAATCTAGCAAGTGTTCCAATTCAGTTCCATAACAAGTATTGACTATCTCCTGCAAGGTATGCATCAAAAATCTGAACGACTCAGGAATTGGTATTTGCTAGTATTTCTGCCCTGAAAGTGCATTGCAAATGATCATGGAATACTCACAAAAAAAACTAAAAGTGTATGCAAGCTTCCAATAAGAAAACCCCTTAAAAATTCATAACTTTCGGCTGGGCACGGTGGCTCATGCCTGTAATCCCAGCACTTTGGGAGGTTGAGGTGGGCAGATCATGAGGTCGAGAGATTGAGACCATCCTGGCCAACATGGTGAAACTCCGTCTCTACTAAAAATAGAAAAATTAGCTGGGCATGGTGGCATGTGCCTGTGGTCCCAGCTGCTCGGGAGGCTGAGGCAGGGGAATCGCTTGAACCTGGGAGGTAGAGGTTGCAGTGAGCCGAGATCACGCCACTGCACTCCAGCCTAGTGACAGAGCAAGAATCCATCTCAAAAATAATAATAATTCCATAACCTTCATTTAAAATTAACGGAAAGCTGTAATCGATTTTGGCTGCCTGTCAGACACTTTTGTATAAGAGCAAAGCACGGCTATACCTATCTGTAAAAAACCCTTAGCAGAGAGAGGCGTTCCTTTTTGGAATTAATCAGGTCTTCCCACTGACTGCTCCCTGCAGTCAAGTCTTCTGCTGTATGGACCGTGTTTCCAAGTCGTGTTTCTTGCATCCTGCTCTTGGTTAGATTTTGACACCTCTCCATGGTCAGCTCATAGTATTTCTCAGAAACCCTTTTATACTCAACCCTAGCATCCTCCTATCAGCCCTGCCCCTTGGATCACAGAGTAAATCCAATCTTCGTTATTTTAAGCACCTTCCTCTCAACACCTCTTGATCACTGCACATACCATTTTGAATCCACTTAGCCGGGTACAACTACCTCAGGGCAAATCCCAATTAGAAATGAAGGCAGGACAGTGGAGACCAAGATGTATATATAGGATATTCAGGTCTCCTGCAGGGCATGGGGCCTGTGCTGGCCTCTTTCTGAAGAGTCAGTGGTAGCCCTGCTTACCCACACAGCAGTCATCTTGGCGGTGGCATGGGCCACCTAACCCTGATACCCCCTTGCAACTACATTATTTTTAGCAGAGGCATCAACTAACTCTTCAAGTTTGAAAGCTCAGAAACACCTTGAATGCCTTTTTTTCTTTGCAACTCACCCTGCTTAATTACCTGGCCCTATCAACTCCTTTTGTCCCTCCTCTCTCATTCAGTGCCCTTTGGCTTCTTTGACACCATCCTGGTCCAGCTCTGCATCACTCTGTCCTTGAAATTCTGCAAAAACACTCTTGAAATGTCCTGCCTAACCCTCCTTTCCTTCCAGTTCATAACGTATCCTAACAGCCTAGTAACACCCAGAAAACCAAATCTCGTGACATCGTTTTCCTACTTACTTCCCCTTGGCCTATTCAGTCCGAACTCTGGCCTTTTCCAAGGCTCCGTAACTTGAATTTCTCTCTCCTTGTGAACATATTTCCCGGTGCTTCCTCCCAGGTGAGCCAGCAACACTGTTCCTCAAGCACCACTCGTTCATTGTGGACTCTGTGTTATGCTGTTCTCCACAGGGCCGTGGTGCCCTTCTCTCCCCGCTCTTTATAGACAAGCCTGACTTGTTCTTCCTGGTTTACCCCAAGTCTCATCCCCTGTACCATGAGACTTTTTCAGATGCCCTAACCTGTACTGATTGCCCCTTTCTCTGAGTGCCAGTAGCACTTACTGCCTTTAGACTGCTTAGCAGGGCATCTTAACTCTCCGCCTTGCTATTGATGACTTCTATGGAGGATGAGCATGTCATTTACTGCGCACACTGGGACACTCTTGAGGGTCAGTATGGTGCTGTTAATTATCTCATTGGGAAAACAGGCACTTTATACTTGAACTTCCTGGGCAGATCGGGATACATGGTCATGCTGTTTATATTAGGGCGTCTTGTCTTCCCAACAAGACTATAAGCTCCTGTGGGCAGAGATCATGTTTTATGTTTGCTTTGTATATTCCTTGTCCCGTGAAACAGCACCACTCACATAACTAATGATCCATAAATACAGGAAGGAAGGAAAGAGGGAAGGAAGAAATCAGTCAGTTTATCTTCTCTGAAAAAGGTGGTTTCTTAAAAATCAAAACAGCACTCCCACATTGGATACGTACAGGGCATGAATAACAAGATAACTACACAACTTCTCCGTGACAAGTTGGAAAAGGGCAGCTGAAATTCAAGGAGGCAGAATATAAATTTGAAGATTAGAAGGAACAGCAGCCACAGACAGATCAAATGGCATATGGGAATTAAGGGTAGTGTAATCTTGTCGATCAAAAACATTAAGGTAATCTAAAATAAAAAAGCCAAGTTTGTATTTAATGGGGGCTGTGAAAGCATCGATCATTGCTAAATATCAAAGAGAAACCTCCACGGTATGCCACATGGAAAGTGTAGTATGTCATGCTTTCTTTCATGCTAGAGAGGAATCATCCTCAAAAGATGAAGTGTAATCATTTTATTGTGGGGTTTTGGTTTAAATAAACCTAATAACGGAATCCATAGTTAGGCTAAATGTGCCGTTTCCTAGTTTTCCTACCTGAAGACTTCTTGACACATCCGTATACTTCCCCTCCAGGTATATTTTAGCCTTTGTCCTAGCAACTTGGTGCCTGAAAGAGTGAGGATCAGATAAAAGTCTGAGAACTCCTGTCAGCCTCAGAATGTGAACCCCAAATTTTCCTACAGCTGATCCCAATGAGAAGGGAGTTGCCACTGTGTAAAAAAGAACAGGAAATTGAATCCTACCTCTGAGGCATGGGCCCTGTCCTGACGCCCCAGCGTCTTCTCCCGGTGTCCACGGTGGGACAGTGCATAAATCTCCACTGATGAGTGAGACCCCTGCCCCGCGCCCGCCTTCCCAGCCCTTCACCCTTCCTTCTCCCAGCCTCTGTCACCTCTGGGTTGCGGTCTGACCTGAGCCTCCTGCCCATGTTATAATTTACCCTGGCACTGGAGGCGTTCATTCCAGACCTCCTGGCGAGGGGGTAAACTCAGCGCCTCATGGAATGACTTTGAAAATTCATATACTGAAAAACCCTCGCTTTAGAAAGAGAAAAACGCATGACTTTTTCCTCATTCATTTATCTAAAGAACAGTCAAGCCCAGTAACGTGGAGGGAACGCATGTGTTTTACGCCACTTGCCTAAGGTCTCTGAGCTGGTGATTCCCAATCTTTTAAATTTTGTGTTGCTTGAGCCTCAGCATTCGATTCTATAAAATAAATAAATGAGTTATACGAAACATAATGCACCTTCCAAGTAGAATTTCTATAAATCCATAATTTTTTTTTTTTGAGACAGTTTCTCACCCTGTGACCCAGACTGGACTGCAGTGGTGTGATCTTGGCTCACTGCAACCTCTGCCTTCCAGGCTCAAGCAATTCTCATGTCTCAGCCTCCCTAGTAGCTGGGATTACAGGTGTGCGCCACCACGCCCAGCTAATTTTGAATTTCTAATAGAGACAGGGTTTCGGCATGTTGGCCAGGCTGGTCTTGAACTCCTAACCAGGTGATCCGCCTGCCTCAGCCTCCCAAAGTACTGGGATTACAGGCATGAGCCACTGCGCCCGGCCTATTAAATCCATAATTTTGAAACATTTTTCTTTGCTAAAAAATAAAAAAATGGATTCAACAGTCAAACATCATTACACTAAAGCTTGTTATTACCCAGATCTTAATACTTAGTAAATATGACGTAACCATTGAAATATACCAACTGTGTTAAACAAAGGCATGGCACAGCTCACCAAAGGAAAGTTCTTCTTGTTTCCCAACAGTTGTATTATAAATGGGTGCTTCCTTAAATTGATAGAAATTAAAATTAACCTTGTTTAATTTGAGAAACTACTATCAGCACTTTTTGGCACTTCCTTTTAGACAGAAATGTCATAGTAGCAAAACTGAATGAAGGAAGACAAAGGATATTGTTGTCTGTCCCCCCACCCCTGCCACCACACACACACACACACACGAGAGAGAGAGATAGCTGTGGCCTCAAATCGGTGAGAATCACTGGGATTCAACAAGACTCTTCAAGCCTCAGAGTCCCACCAGTGTGGGGATAACAAAGGGAGCACTGTGGGACGTAGATTCACTCCTGACTGTCATTCAAGCTCTTGAACCATCACTTTCTCTAGGAAAAAAAAAAAGTGTGGCTTGACTAACTTTTAAAGTCTCCAGTTAAAATAATAATAATAAAAGCCTCCAGGTCAGAGATTCTGTGGTTCAGAGATTATAGTCCAAATTCTCAGAAGTAAACCTAAAGAACCAGATAAATATGGCTTGGAATCAGTTTTATGGATATCTAGGGCCCTTTTCATTACATCAGCCAGCTGAAAATAACAGCCCCATAGAGTAGCAGTCAGCACTAAGATGAGATGGTCCTCACAGCCAGCTTTTGCAATCCTTGACTTTTGTGTCTTGTACGACTGACTGCCCCGCATGCCGCCTCCTGCTAAAGTCTCATGTCTATAACTCAGTAGGATATTCTCATTTCATCAGTAAATACCTTGTCTGCAATACTTTATTTCCTTAATTTAAAGGCATCATTTTTAGGTGCATTAGTTGATGAACTGTGTTAAATTCTGATTGTCAAACCGAATCTGAAATGAACTTCAGGGCTCAGTATGAGACCTCTGGCTATTTACTGAAGAAGTGCTTCCTACAGTTCCTTCAAGTTAAGTAACAGACAAGAGAAAAAACTTTCTCAGATTTACTCTTTCATGAACCATACATTCATACCTGCCTATTATGTGCCAGCAGTGAATGGAAGACGTGATCTCTGCCCTTGCTTTGAGCTTGCAGTCTTGATGAACACTGGACATTGTTATTTTAAAAAATCACTGGTTAACGAACTCAGGCAGGCCTTATTGGGGAAGGTCACGTCTCAGTTGAGACCTGAAGGATGAGATGCACTGCTGTCTTCTCTGTTATTCCCCGAAGGCAAATTACTGAGTCTTCTCCCAGCTCCCTTTTAAAGATAGCTTTTGGTGCTTATCCCAAAAGAGTGTGTGTGTAAGGAGTATAATTGAAATCTAGTCAGCGTTGACATTTCTGTGGCATAGCCCTAGGAGAAATTTTCTGATTTGTTCACAGACTGAAGAACGACATTTGTCCCCATTAGCAGTAGTCTTTAGGTTAAAACGTTGAAATAATAGTGTTCCTCTTCATCTTGAATGTGGTAAAGACATTTGCCAAGAATTTGTTTTCTCTGCCTTCCCCTAAGATTTAAAACAGCTATTATTAATAATTTACTTCATATCCCCTCTCTAAGAATCAAGATGTTCCCTCTCCCTTCCATTTTCTCTCTTCCCCGCCCCAGAGTAATGGAGTTGGTGTGTATCTTTCCCATTCATTCTTACTTTGCCACTTGTGTTCCCGTCAATCCTATTCATTATTGTTTTGTGTCCTGCTTACAGATCTGTGGCCACAGCATCACACTGTACTTTTGCAACTTGCTTGTGTTTCACATGTCCTTTTTCATCTTTTTAAAGATTTGTCCATCTCAGCACATTCTAACTCTAGCTTAGCCATTTCATCTGCTAACCACTGCATGACAAAGCCTTTTCTTCCTCCAGGCTTCTCGTAAGAGACAGTGAGGCTGGCTTTTCTCTTTCCCTGTCACCCAAGGCAGCCGTCTTCTCTGTGTTTCTGGGTGCCCATGTGCGGGTTTCTCTAGAGAACACACCAGGCAATGGAACGGCCGAGTAACAGGGAACAGCGTCTTCAGCTTCACTGGGCATTATCAAGTGGCTCTCAAAACTGATTAATTGATGCATCTGCCAGCAAGGTAGAAGAAATCCAACTTTCCCGCATCCTTGCCAAGATCTCTTTTACCAGATTTTAATTTTCACCAGTCTGATGGTTCTCAAGTGAGACTCAGTGGTAGAATCTCTGATCGCTAATGAAGTTCTGCATCCTTTCCTATTTGTCATTATTTAGTTATTTTTCCTCTGTGAATTTCCATCCTTTTCCTGTTTTTCCACTAGATGGTTCTTCTCTTACTGACTTACCAGAGTTTTTTTGTCAATGACATGCATTTCAAGTATCACCCCTTATTTTCCAGTTGTGAAGACATTGCCTACAATGTCTTTTATCTTACCGAAGTTGAGATTTGGCAGGCAGATGGATTCTCTTCATGCTTTTTGCCTTTTTGTGCCCATTTAAAAAGATCCTCCCTATTCAGATGATATAATTATATCCTCTTATTTTTTTTCCAACAAAGTTTTATTTTTTATAATCAGGTCTTTAATCCATCTGGAATTTACTTTTACCTAAATGTGAGGTAGAGATTTAATTCAATTGTTTTTCACTGTGGATGATCAGTCATTTTTAACAGCATCCATTTTTGACGGATTTCGTAATTCTATCTCTGCCATAGTCTGAGCTCCTCTCACACATGTTTACATTTGGTCTTTTATCTACCTTCGTCTTTGAGCCATCATTTTCATTACTCTGGCATTGTAATAATTCTTAAGATCTTATAGGTCATGCCCTCTGCACTCCTCCTCCCCTTTCTCCTCTCCAGTTCTTTGCCTCTGTGTTGTTTTCTTCTTCCCATAAATGGGAAGAAGAAATGGGTTCTTCTAACCCATAAATGGGCTGAACCATTTCTGCCTAGTGTTCCATTATTGGAACGCTAAGCTTGTGGGAGTTATTTATATTCTGCTGTTCATGGTCATCACCAAGGTCTGATTTTTCACAAAAACATTTGCAATCTCCAGCATAAATGGATTAAGCACAGTGTTTAGTAATTCTTTGATTGAGGGTCTTCGAGTCTTTGTTCCGAAATTTTCCTCGGAACAAAGGAATGATGTGGAGTTTAGTTGGGTGATTTGTTGTAGATCAAGGATGGTTTTTCATCATGATTTGAAGATATTCCAGTGTTCTCTAGATTCAGTTGTTGTGGAGTCTGATCAACCTGTTGTTCTTCTGTAGATCATCTGTCTTTTTGCTCTAGTTGATTGTAGGATCTTTTGGCCTTTGGTGTTCTTTGGTTTCTTTATTACAGTTATGTATTTATTTTTCTTAATATACTTGATTGTTGTGCTTCTTAGAACCAAGGATCCATGACTCACCAGTTGTGAAGACTTTTCATCTACTCTCTCTTTCCTCTCCTTCGTTCTTTCAATTCTCTCCCTCTGAAACATCTATTAGTGTTTACTGGACCCTTTTATTCTGTCCTTTGTATCCCTTATCTGTTCTATTTCCACCTCTCATGTCTATGTTACACTCTGGGTTATTCTCCAGATCTATCTCCCTGTTCCACTCAGTGATATTAATTTATTGATTAACCTGTCCTTTGAGTTTTTATGTTTCAGTTGTGATATGGTTTGGCTGTGTCTCCACCCAAATCTCACCTTGAATTATAATAATCCCCACATATCAAGGGCAGGCCAGGTGGAAATAACTGAATCATGGGGGTGGTTCCCCCATACTGTTCTTGTGGTAGTGAATAAGTCTCACAAGATCTGATGGTTTTATAAATGGAAGTTCCCCTGCGCAAGCTCTCTTGCTTGCCGCCATGTAAAATGTGCCTTTGCTCTTCCTTTGCCTTCCACGATGATTGTGAGGCCTCCCCAGCCGTGTTAAACTGTGAGTCCATTAAACCTCTTTCCTTTATAAATTACCCAGTCTCGGGTATGTCTTTATTAGCAGCATGAGAACAGACTAATACAAGATACTATATGTTTAATTTCTGTAAGTTCTATTTGGTTCTTTTTGAAATCAGCCTGTTATTTTCCTGGTGCACTGAATTTTTCCTTGCTCATTTTAAGCACACTTACTTTGCTGTCCATTGCCGTCCACAAGAGGTGTCTCACCCTGCAGCTCCTGAGTCCGCTGCCTCTGGTATTTGCTGGGTCATTGTATGTGTTTCATTATTTTAAATATGAGCTCATCTCTAGCCGGCCTGTTTTTCTTTTCTTTTCTTTTTTCTGTGAGAATCTGTTGTGGCCCAGGTTTCAAGGCATCCTTTCAAACTCATTCTGCATTTCCCTCTCTCTGGAGCCCAGGAGTCTCAACAGCAATGCTTCTGCTCACTCATAGTTTTATGCAATGGTGCAACCTCAGATTCCAAACCTCTGTGAGGTGCAGGCCAAGCATTTAATTTTTTTTTTTTTCAAGATGGAGTCTCGCTCTGTCTCCCAGGCTGGAGTACAGTGGTACCATCTTGGCTCACTGCAACCTCTGCCTCCCAGGTTCAAGCGATTTTCCTGCCTCAGCCTCCCAAGTAGCTGAGATTACAGGTGTGCACCACCACGCCCAGCTAATTTTTGTATTTTTAGTAGAGACGGAGTTTGGCCATGTTGGCCAGGATGGTCTCAAACTCCTGACTGAAAGTGATCTGCCCGCCGCGGCCTCCCAAAGTGCTGGGATTACAGGTGTGAGCCACTGTGCCCGGCTGCCTTTAGAATTTTGTAAGGAACCTTTCTTTTTCTCCCTCAAAGTCTGGACAGAGCTTGCTCGTTGCCTCCCTGTACTCGGGGGTAGACCCTTGCCCTTTGCAGCCTCACCAGAGGCTTTCGTTCCAGCTCTCCCGTCACATAGGCCCAAGACCTCCTTGCCCTTGCCCTGTGGGTGTAGAAACCTGAGCTTCATGTGAGACTGCCTTTCCCTCACCTGCCTCAGGACAGTCGCAGGCTGTGCCTTTGGAATGCACATGCCCTTCCTTGTGAGTGGAGCATTCTCCACCTTCTTTCTCCTTTCTTCAGCTCACCTCCACTTTTTTCTTTGGTTTCAGCTCAGCCATCACTTTATCTGAAAGCTTTCCCCGCTACCCACTCCCACCCAATAATGGGTGAGGTGCCCCTTGGCTGTGTACCTGGTGCTCGGCTTGTGTAATTGCAGGTTTGCTCTGGGCTGTCCTTGACTTCTTACTGCCTTTATCCTCCATTTCACTGCAGGATTTTTGGGGACAAGGGACCATTTGTTCAGTAACACCTAGCATAGTCCTGGCACATTATGTGTGGTGGATAAATATATCTTGAATTAATGCATTTTATTTTTGTAATAAGGTCACAATGAGGTTTAAGTCCCAGATTTGTAACCCTCCCCCCAGTTTGTGTACTGTATCAGAGAACATCATCTTCACCATAGTTGCACTTAATAAGAATCAACAAAAACGTGAGAAAAACCATATGCTGAAATAGATCACATCTCAAGAGATCACTTGTGACTGTGTGTCCCGTGATGTGCCTCTAAGATTTGTGGGTGCACAAAGGCCAGTGGTGCCCACTCAGTGTGCTGAGGCTGAGGGGCATCCAAACACGGGGGTCATATGCCATTGAGGATGCATGAAGAGTCAGGCTTGCTGGGCATCCCAGCTACTGAGGAGGCTGAGGCGGAAGGATTGCTTGAGGCCAGGAGTCCAAGGCCAGCCTGGGCAACATAGTGAGATCCCCATCTTTAAAAGAGAGAGAGAGCGAGGCTTTACTCCAACCTGTTTAAAATGCTCTCTTCTAGAAGGCTCTTTGGTTTCTAGAGTGGAATGTCACTCGGTTCCCTTAGGAAAAAGATGTCTCGTGGGGCTGCAGGTGGAATTGGGCAGGAACAGGGCTGTTGTAAGGCCTGGACTCTGCATCCCTCTCCATGAGCCTTGTCTCTGTGTCTCTGGTCTCTGCCTCTCTTTGCGCACCCGCTTCATCCTCTCCTCCCTGCCGGCTGACTTCCTCCTTTTGCTTGCTGGCTCCTCACAGTTCTGTTTGCACACAGTAGGTGCATCATGCTACTCGCATTGTGACATTTTAGCATCGCTGGCTCTTGCTAAACCCCTTGTTTCCTCATCGCCTGCCATTCTCAGGAGGACAGGAGAGGGCCCGGCTCATCACTCGACACATCTGCGGCTTGGCTCCCCTTAGGTCAAGGGCGCATCATCTTGCAGCCAAGCTGTGGCTTAGAGGGCACTGGGACAAAGCAGTCCTGCCCATTTGGGCAGCAGGGGCGAGAAGTGGGCAGTTTCCTGTGAACATCCTGATCTTTCTCCACGTTCACAGTCAACCTTCTGTTTGGTTGGTCCCCCGTTTCTAGCCCCTTGACCCCAACAAGTAAAGTACTGCGTCACGACATCAAATGTTCCAGATACAGAAAGAGAATCCTTCACCTCTGCATTGCATATTACTTAGTTGTCATTCTAGTTGATGTATCAACCAAGTATTGTGTGTAGGTTTGGGTTTAGGTCTGAATTTTTTTCTGAGTGGCCTGCTAAAATCAGATTTCTGAGCCTGCATGCGGAGAACCCATTCCAAGACTAGAACAATTGCACCAAGATGTGGAGGACCATCAGGCCCTGCCTGAACAACCAGCCTTGATTCTAGCTCTTTCCCACCCTCTCGTAGTGTTTTACATGCCACAGGTATGGTTATTTTAATACAATAGATGGATATCAAGCCTACAATTTATATGTTTCCACTTTTTCCTTGAAAATGGAGAATGAGGTGCTAAATATTATTGGAGAAAAGATATACTCTATTAGATCCAGGTAAAATTTGAGCCACAGTCATCAGATCTCAGAGTTCAAAGTATGTGTAAATCCATCCTACCCACGGCCCAGTTTCCAGGCACAGCTCCCCTGCCGCACATTCACCTGGCCTCCTGGGGACAGGTAATCCGCCAGCCCCTGCCCTGTTCCTCTCCCCAGTTGGCCACCATGCTTCTGTTTTGTGAGGCTGAAAGTAACACCCAGCATCCTCAAGTTCAACATGGGAGGATGCACTTAGCTATGGCTTTGTTTGTTTACCATTCAACCATTTTTCTTGTACAGTCACTGCGTGCTCAAATGCAACTGTAAACCTAAGTCATTTATGTGGAAAATAACTCCTGTTAGATGTGCAGTCTCAGGCCAGTCATTTAAGCTGCCCATACTTGGATTTTGTCATCAGTAACAGGATCACAATACCTAACCCCGCTGGTTGTTGTGAGATTAAATGAGATGTGTATAAACTGCCTCGCACATGGGGAGTCTCAAATGATAGCTCTAAGACAGTAAGAGGAAAGAGAGTGGCAGGGACCCTGGTTGTGGTCCGCTCACTCAGATGTGTGGGCGGGCTGCCTCCCACGACTCCCTCTCCCTCTGCACATCCCTGGCTGCAAGTGCTCCCCAGTTGGGTCCCTCTGCTTGTCCCCTGGGACCCGGCAGCAGAGACTATTGTCCTTTGTCCCTTTGCAAGCTCTAGGAGTTTGGCAGATCTAATGAGGACCCAGTTTTCAGTTCTGCGTGCTGTAAACCTTGATTTCCATGCATGATGTAAACCTTGATTTGATCACAAGTTAAAACTGAATCATCAACTCTGAAGCTGGGCTGTGACTGCCAGCCAGAGTTCTTAGAGGATTTCACAGCGATGTGAAAGCTCTTCCCACCTACCCCTGCTTCTTAAAGTGTCTGCTAGACACAGTGATTTCCTTTCAAATTCCATGCCACATTCTTCTTTTCCCAGCACAGCCAGCCAGAAAAACCCAAATTAAAAGTCCCTCAGGAGAACGACAGTGTGGCTAGATCACTGGGGAACATGGCCAGTCTGCCTTGTTCGCAGAGTGGCGCGTTCAGCATGTCAGACACGCCACGCGCTGCCGCCTTCACTTGATGATGATTACATGAGGAGCAGCATTCTGAAGGAAGGGTTTGCCCAGCCACCAGCAGCTGATTCATTATTTATATACAATTAAAGGGCAGGATTCAAATGAATGCTAGCATCTGGGAAAAGTCATTATTCATGGACGGATCAGATTGAGCATTCGTCATTTCTCTGGTGACTTAACATATGCCCTGTGCCTTGGAACTCAAATTATACTAAGCAGAAGAGATGCTTTAGCTCTTTTATTTAGTTTAATTGTTGATCTTATTTCACTTTTTTCAGATTATCTGGGCTCGTTTAAAAGTAGCCCTTGCTGCTTCTTCATATATTAAAATAGGAAAGGAGGGAGATTTCTTTTTAGAACCTATTGCATTCTCAAGATGAATGCAAATGATTCGACTATGATTCTTAATGACCCACTATTAACATAGTAGAAAACTCAGTGCGTTAATGCAATACCTCTTTTCACATCATTACTCCTAATGGAACTGTTACCAGGATAATAGCTTGACCTTTAGCTATAGATTCAGGTAGCAAAAATGCATTCTGTCTCCCCAATACCTCTATTCACATAGCATATTGACTGTTTGCAGATCAATGCAATGACAATCTTTTGGCCTTGTCCTTGAGGCCTCATCTGCTATCATAATGGAGGGAATAGGATTTCGTCTTCAGTAAGTAAATTCTAGTTAAAAGTCTCTTTTAAGTTTAGACGTAATCCATGAACTAGAGTGTCAATAATGTGCCCAGTGGAAATACTTATTTGTATAGGTGTTTTTCAAAAAGCCTATTGCTGCCCCTTCAAAGATCTTAGACACAGACCCAGGAGACAGTGATTTTCTTGGCTTCTTTCTATTGAAACCAAATAAGTTTTCACTGAAACTAGAAAAAAATAACCAGACACGGCTGCCCTTTTAGTGACTGAGAGAATATTTGAGCTCAAGGTTGGACTAGAAAGGTCTGATCTGAACCCCCTCATGACATGGGAGCAGAGAGTCCACAGCCTTCTTTGGCTTATCTTAAACTTGCTTGTCCGCACACGTGGGAATCGTTCAATGTGGCATAGTCCAAATCCACTTTGTTAATTTGGAGCCATGACTTTCTAATGTGTGCTAATTTGGACACATGCATTTCACAACCCAAGAAAAGAGGGGTTGCTATGGAAATTAGCTGTATAAATAATATTACAAGGGGGGAGATGTGTACCTGCTATGATAGTGGATTCAGTCATTTTTGTAGTACACATTTTTCTATAAACGAATAGGATGCTAAATAGAAATATTTTGTTCTATTTATTAAAACAGGACTTCAAGAACCTTTTGGAAATTATCTGATTAGTAAATGTTCTTGTGGGTATTTGAAGGCAATAAGACCTTGCTTCTTTAAATAGATCCTATTAATTAAAGACTTCCTCCTAATTCAGATAGACCATTTTCCCCCAATTAACCTAAATTTGTAAGCTAATGTATTTCCTTCCATTAGAAACAAAAGTGGAAAATATGTTTGCTTATTTATCAAATGCTTGAGTTCTTCAGAAAAACGCACTATAGTAGGTGCTTTGAGGGAGACAAAAGAGATGAAGACCCTGAAGTTGCTTAGAATCTAGTGGCAGAGATTTCAAAGCATGCGCAGCCCCAGGGATAGGCTTTCCTCTGCACCTCCCCACCTTGCTCTCCCGGCACCCCCCCCATATCATACATCGGGCAACCTGGTTGATTTTCTCCCCAGTCATTAATTCTCCTTTCTAAGCATCACTGCCCCTCTCCCCAGGTGGGGCTTTGATGGAACCTTTCCACTAAGACTCTCAGCCCTACGTCTTCCTCTCGCTCCCCAGTCCCACTGTCATCCGGATCACTGCTCTGTCCACATGACAGATGGCCTAGCCTATGTAGTGGCTGGACCTCATCCACGGTGACATTCACTTCTGCTGCATTTCAGCCCCGCACTGTTGGCCACACCTAAGCATCCTCACACGCGGTTGCTCCTCAGCTGCTCCTGCATGCTCCGGTATCTCAGGGGACAATTCTTCCAGCTGCATGACCCCTGCTTGCCAACCCATTGACACCTGCACTCCCTGATCTCTATAGATAGCTCCAAGCCCATGAGCCTTTTTCTGTATTCACGTCCTTCCTAGATTTGGGGGGTGAAGGATAGGGGAGGAGTAGAGAGGTGAGTTCATTCATGCCCGGTCACACCTTCAGCATCTTCACGGGCTTATATCCCTGTTCTTCTGCCAAAACTGTCCAGCAAAACCCTGAGCCTAGACCAGCCCTACCATCCCGTGTCCTAAAGGAGCTGCAGGAGACGGAGGTGGAAAGCCTGTAGACTCCCGCCACGCTGCATAGCCCTACCATGTAGCCTGTCTGTGGCGTGGCAGCCGTATTAGTTGTCTGTGGTCTGCTTCCTCTCCAATTCTTCTCAGAGATGATTCCACACCTCCCCTACACCCTCCATCCTCCAGAGCCCCTCACCCCTGAGCTCACTGAGGCCTCAGGAGTGTTTGCTCCAGCCTAGAACCACTTCTGAATCAACCATCTTCCCTTTCCGTGGGTTCAGAAAAGGACATTTCCCTCCTTCTGTTGGAGGCAGTCCCTCCATTTCTATTCCAGATCCATCAGCCCTGGCCCCCCAGGGTGATGCCTTTGACCGTCTCCTCCTTCTCCCTGTATCCTGTTCTCTCCAGCCACACCAGTGCTCCCTCAGCCTGCACGTCACATCCAAGTCCCCGTCCCTCAGCCCTCCTGTCTCCCCTCTTCTTCCACCCCCCTCTGGGCCAGGTGTCCTGAGAGTGGCCACCCTCCCTGGCCCTCACTGACCTTCATAGGGTACCAAGCCGCCCCTTCTGTCCCTCTTCTGCAATGCAGCCTGCTGGTCCCTCCTTTTTATTAGAACCACTCAGTGGCCTTCCCTCCACTCTCCCCACCCCTCCTGCCTGGCCAGCCGTGCTTGGGCCCCTTCATGTGCTCTTCTGCCTCCACCTTCTCCTTGGCAGCGTGGCGTTCCCCAGGGCTCCCAACCCAGCCTGTGCCCTTTCCACTCTCCGTGTTCTCTCTGGTGAATGTTCTCTCACTTGTTTTGTTTTGTTTTGTTTTTTGTTTGTTTGAGTCAGAGTCTTGCTCTGTCGCCCAGGCTGGAGTGCAGTGGTACATTCTCGGCTCACTGCAACCTCCATCTTTCAGGTTCAAGCGATTCTCCTACCTCTGCCTTCTGAGTAGCTGGGACTGCGGGCACGTGCCACCAAGCCCGGCTAATGTTTTTATTTTTAGTAAAGATGGGGTTTCACCGTGTTGGCCAGGCTGGTCTCGAACTCCTGACCTCAAGTGATCCAACCGCCTTGGCCTCCCAGAGTACTGGGATTACAGGCATGAGCTACCATGCCCGGCCTCTCTTACTGTTTTAACCACCACTTGTATGTCTGTGCCTCTTAAACCAGTGTGTTCAGCTTGGCCCCTTCTCTGAACTGTAGATTTCTCTGTCTAAATACACTTGGCCTCCTTGTCTGCAGGTTCCATGTCCACAGATTCAACCAGCTGCAGATTGAAAATATTCAGGAAAAAAAATTCAATGCAACAATAAAAAATAATGCAAATAGGCTGGGTGCCCCTCCACTGCTGTTGTATGCTCTGGTATCTCAGGGCACAGTTGTACTAGTCGCTTAAAGTCTCACTCAATTGCCCAGGCTGGAGTGTAATGGTGTAATCATAGCTCACTGCAGCCTTGAACTCCTAGGCTCAAGAGATCCTCCTGCCTCAGCCTCCAGAGTAGCTGGAACCACAGGCTTGCACCACCACTCCCGGATTACTGATTGATTGATGGATTGATTGATTGATTGAGACAGGGTCTCACTGTGTTGCCCAGGCTGGTCTCAAACTCCTGGTCTCAAGCAACGCCCCCCACCTTAGCCTCATAAAGTGTTGAAATTACAGGCATTACCCACCATGCCTGGCCTGTATCAGGGACTTGAACATCTGCAGATTTTGGTGTCTGCTGGGGGTCCTGGAACCAGGACTATATCTGCTATCTCCATGTGGGTGCTCCACAAACACCCCTAACAGCATGCTCCAAACCAAGCCTGCGATGTCCTTTCAGCTCACACACCTTCCCTTTCTTCTCTTTTTACCACATCATGTGATTAACCAAACAATGCCAGTTCTCTGAGAGGCCCTAGATGCGTCACTAGCTCCGGCTTTTGCAGTAGCTTCCTGAAGGGGAACTCCCTGCTGCTCTCTGGGCTCCTTGAAATGTGTCTGCCATGCTACTGACATCGATCTCTTCCTGCACAATCGGATTGTTGCCATGTGTTTGACAGTAGAGATCACATATAGCCGCTTTTCTCTTTCAAATTATTTCCTTAGGATAAATTTCCAGGAGTAAGATTACCAGTCCAAAGGTATAACAGTTTTATGTCTCCCATTAAATATTACTCTTATTTCTCAAAAGGGTTTTCCCTGTTTGCACTAATAGTAATGTGTGAATGTGCCAATTTTATCAGTATCAAGTATTAGCTTTCTAACATTGTTTTTCTGATTTTAGTAGGTATAAAGTGTGTTTTGCAGTTCTTTGGTTAACATATTAATTGAACATTTTTCCTAATATTTTTTGCCCATTTATCTATGGGGACTTTTGAAGTTACTCTTTTATTTGAATGAGCTCTTCATCTGATGGTAGATGGTGAACCTTCTTGGTCACATTTAGTACAACTAGCTTTTCTCATTCTGATGAAATGTCTTATTTTTCATTCAATAGAAATTTTACCTTTTTCTTTAGTTGAATCTGTCAATATTTTCTTTTGTCTTTTTTTTAAGAGAAACCTTTTAAAACATCGAAATTACCAATATTTTAAATACCAAGGAGGCAGTGTGATGTGATGGCCTACCAGATCTTGACCTTACGAAGGACAAGTTGAAAAGATGAGTTTCAAAGTGCTCAGGAGTGTGTGTGAGGCAGAAATGTCAACCCCAGCGCCGCGTGTGCGGCCACACACTGTGCACAGCCCTCCCAAGATCATTGTCCCGCCTGCCTTGTGTCCTGCCATGGGGTTCTCCTTAGTCCCCTTTGTGCTTAATCGGGTAGTTCTTTCCTGGGAGCTCGTGTGATGTGCAAGGGGTTGACTTGAAGTAGAATTGGAACTTTCATCACGACACCAACTGCATTATTATTTGAGTAGTGATTGAGTTAGTAGAAATCACCAGGAGAAAGACCATCTTTTCGTGTTAATTTTGCATTCAATTTTGAATTGACAACAAAGAAGCGAACTCTTTTAATACGTTTGCTAAACCTTGTCATAAGGTCAGTAGACCCTTAGGAAGCATTTTCTTCTCTGCCTATAAGACACATACACATGGATGTGGAGCCAGTAGAAAGAGTAGCTTCCATACAAACTACTTAGTGAGTATCGCCAGTTTCATTTTGAAGCACAATGCATTGGACCTACGCAGGACCTGTCAATCTCCATCTTTGCCAAACAAATATAATACAGATACTGAAGACATATCGTGCAGAACTGACCTCCTTTAGAAATCTACTTTTTTTCTTTTTAGAATATATTTCTGTTTCAGATCTGCATATTTTACTTGTTAAGGTATTTAACAATATTTTACATTTTCTTTCAGTCTTCACAGAAAAGTACTGTACAGCTAACCATGTGGATAAGCTTCCTGGCCCAAGAGATTGGGTACAGATTCTACAGGATCAAATTAAACTGGCCAGAAGAAGGTTAAAAAGAGGCTCAGGTATGACTGAGGTGCAGAAAAATAATTGGAGAAGCACTTATGAATTCTTAGACTTTATAAAGTACAATACTTGGCTCTAGGTTATTTCAGCATCTTGTCTTTTGAAGGAGAGACTGTGTATAATATGCTGATTTGCTCTCTTAAAGTCTTATTCAAATGAATTTTGAAACTCACCTTCAGACTAAATAGTAAAAATTATGTCAGGCCACTTGCATTGAATAGTACAAGTGAAAAAGATTGCTAATCTCATTTGTGGTCTAATGCTGTCATATATGAAAACCGGGTCTCTCTTTTATGGTTTGCTTCTGTCTGCCTATTGATTTTTATTTGTTTGAATCTGCATGACTTTATAAAAGTACAAGTTGCTTAAGGTTAGAAAAAAAAGAAGAAAGAAACTCTTCTACCAGCAACACCACATCAAGTAAAAGGGATTTTAAGTGGGGGATGGGTGTGTGTGCACACACATCCATGCACGGGTTGTGTGTGTGGGTTTAAAATTCTGGGCTTGGAGATTCTGGGATTATTCTTCCAGGAAAAGTGAGCACCCGTTTCATTGTGACTGTTCAGATTTGGTCACTGAAGTCTCAGCTTCCCCAAAGTGACAGTGGGGGCCAATTTCCTAGTGAAGAATCCCTGTGTAGTCAGCTTTCTCCCATCAAATAAGAATAACTATCTCAAACACCACATGTTCTCACTCATAGGTGGGAATTGAACAATGAGAAGACATGGACACAGAAAGGGGAACATCACACACCGGGGCCTGTTGTGGGGTGGGGGGAGGGGGGAGGGATAGCATTAGGGGATATACCTAATGTTAAATGACGAGTTAATGGGTGCAGCACACCAACATGGCACATGTATACATATGTAACAAACCTGCACGTTGTGCACATGTACCCTAAAACTTAAAGTACAATTAAAGAAAAAGAATAACTAGCTCTAGGAGGCCACAAATCTCTAGATAATATTTTTAATTTCATATGAATTAGTGTAGCCATTATGAAAAGCAGTATGAAGTTTCCTCAAAAATTAAAAATAGTTGGGAGGCTGAGGCAGGAGGATTTCTTGAGCCCAGGAGATCGAGACCAGCCTGGGCAACATCTCCAGATGTTTTGTGGAGACCCTATCTACACACACACACACACACACACACACACACACACACACACACACCAAAAAAAAAGAAAAAAACCTTAAAAATTAGCCAGGCAAGATGGCACGCACCTGTTGTCCCACCTACTTGGGAGGCTAAGATGGGAGGATCACTTGAGCCCAGGAGTTTGAGGCTGCAGTGAGCGACGATTGGCCACTGCACTACAGTCTGGGTGACAGAGCGAGACCCTGTTTCTTTAAAAAAAAAAAAAAAAGGTGGAGAAATTCTGTAGAAGGCTATTCTCAGGGACCCAGAAAGACCTTGCTGGCAGTGGATCACGTGACTGAGTAAGAAACACAGTGTAAATGTTGTTCTGCTGCTTTCCCCATGCTGCACATTTTAGACATAAACACACCTTAGTTTCCTTCTATTGTCAGATGCTGAGACCGATTATTATAAGTTCTGGTCTCTATTCCCTTCCCCTGTCCCACCAGCAAGCAGGCACGCACCCAGTAGGGATGTGCCGCCACATCCCTCTTCTCTTTCCCACAAGCAGACTGGCCAGGGAACACATCCCCTAACCATGTCTCATTTCTATTAATAATTCACATCACAAATGCCCATTTTCCCCCCAGGTTTGCCCACTTCTACAGGATGAGACCCAAGCCAGAGCCTGCTCCCCACCCCTCCCCTCCTCGAGGAGTCCCCACTCACTTGCCTGCTCCTGCCCCTTAGACATCAGAATATTTGATGTTGGACATTGTAACTTTTGACCACTGGTTTAGATGATCTGCCCAGATACTTGTGATCGGCTCCCTTGGCCCTTCTCTTCTGCGTTCCTAGCAGGTTCTATTAGCAACTGAGAAGTAGAAGGTGGCTGTAAGACAAAACCAACCCTGACAAGCAGACCCAAATGACAGCACATCAGCAATGACCTGCCAAATACAGTTTGTCTCCCCATTTTGTCAAATCCTGTTCCACATCACTCTCCTCTAGGGCACAGAAGTGGGGCCCCAGCAAATTGAAACTAGAGCCACTTGTATTTCCTTCCATGATGCCGATAGGAACCGAGAGGTCTGGATCAATAATATTACCTGCTCTCATGCTTTTTGTCTTGATGATTTTCAGTCTAAATGATAATACAAACAGTGTCTCATAGAGATTGCACAATTTCCACCTTATTTGTCATATCTGGCTCCATTCCTGGAATGAGGTAGAGATTCTGACTCCACAAGCTAATTGGCTACCACTTAAGGAAGCCTGCACTGCCTCTAGAAAAAAAGAAGTGCCCTACACAGATTTGAAAGGCCGTTATGCAAATCCAAATAGAAATTCATTTGGGGCTGTCGTCACATGGAATAATTTTTATTCTATAGCTCCAGTGATTCCTTTCCTGGTGTGCATTTTTATCATTGCCATCAGATGATTTTCTCAGAGCTGAAATCACAATATATCGTGTTAGATCTCAGAGTAAAGATGTCACTGCTGTTAAATGTTTATTGGACTCGCTCGATCTTTTCCAAATTTACCAACTTGATTGTCACCGGGGAAGAAAGACTGTGAGCTTGTTGTTGCAGATAGATGTTATAATTAAATTTGAGTAACACAACAGTGCCTTCCTCCTTGACTCTCGGTCCCTATTCATGCAGCTAGCATGTTCTGATTTATATATAATCATCTATATATTTTTTTGGTTATATATGTTCTGTTCTTACTAAAGCACATAATTGCATAGGCCTGTTTTTTCAAAGGGAGGATAGCTGAATTACAAAAGGAAGGTCAGTTTATACCCAAAACTGATCTTGTTATAACTAAATGAAAAGCAATTATACATGTAAAGAAAGTTGCCAAAATATAAAATGAACTAGAACTCGAAGATTTAAGAAATTAGCTCATATTGATGCATATGGTATGTTTGGACTATTAATAGCAAAGAGACGAATAGCCCAGACATTAACCCGACTCATGTCCTTGGCGTTGTTACTTACTAGCTGTGTTACCTGGAGTGAGTTTCCTAACCTCTGTCTCACTTTCCTCATGTGTTGAGACGGGCAGAGCAACAGACCCACCTTGTAGAGTTTCCTAAGGGTTCAACGACACATTGCATGTCAAGTGCCCCGTGAGCATTTAATAAATGGTGATTATCATTGTTATTATTATTGAAGGATTTTTAAAATCCTAGGCAATGAGAGAACTACCATGAAGACCATCTGTCTCCAACTCACTCAAACCAATTAGAAGAAAATAATGTCTTCTAAATATAAACATAACATATGTTCATTATTTTTCATATATAAAATAATTTCTAAAAGCCATAGAACAAAATTTAAAATACCTAAAACCTTTCATCCAGAGGGAAACACAGTTAACATTTTAGTAGGTGCCATATTTTTTCTATAAACCTGTTTCCAGAATCTTAATCACACCATTTATCCCATGGTTTGAATATTTTTATGTTGTTAAATATTCATCTACAACATCTTTTTTTTTTTTTTTTTTTTTTTGAGATGGAGTCTCGCTCTGTCGCCCAGGCTGGAGTGCAGTGGCGCGATCTCAGCTCACCAAGCTCCGCCTCCCGGGTTCACACCATTCTCCTGCCTCAGCCTCCCGAGTAGCTGGGACTACAGGCGCCTGCCACCTCTCTTGGCTAATTTTCTGTATTTTTAGTAGAGACGGGGTTTTACTGTGTTAACCAGGATGGTCTCGATCTCCTGACCTCGTGATCCACCCGCCTCGGCCTCCCAAATACAACATCATTTTTAGCAGTTGCTAATCTCATCCAACCTAGATTGGTCTTGCATATTTCATCCCTTCTCAGTGATTTCTCTTTGTGGTGGATCTAGCAGGTCAGCAGACAAGGGGTCTTTCATTAATGCCAGTGAGTGTCCATCTGAGGACAAGATGTTGGAGGATGAAGGAGACAGGGGAGCCATACAATATTTCTAGCCATAGCTAAGCCCTGATTATGTTTAAAGCAACAATAAAAACAAGTACGTAGTACTAGTTTAGGCTTCTTCTGACTCAGTGTTACAACATGGTGCCAAGGCTGACCTCATTCAACAGCCTCACAAGGGCTGCCCACGCACATTATGCAGTCAGCAGGGGCCTGCCTGTGGGGACCACAGGCCCTGAGCCATGGAGGCCACCACCGAAACTATCCCAGGGGCCATAATGTGATGTTTTCCCATCCCCACATGTTACGGGAAACTAACAAGCCCATCCCTTGTCAAGAGACACATGCGCACCTTTTTTTTCACATTTAACGAAGGTTTTTTGTGACTGAAGGATCTACCTTTGGAAAACTCCCAAGGAGATGGATACATTTATCAGACACGAGCGAAGGTTTGCATTTTAAAACTTAGAAATGGGGAATCTTTTGAAGCAACGCCTATTCCTTCTTCATGACCACGTTGATGCCAGAGTTAGATTGGCAGCTCTAGGATCTGAATCAGTCATCTCCAAAGAAAGGTTCACTCTCAAGATTTCCTAAGCTGCCCCCCAGGAGTGGTTCCGGCGATGCCAAGTGCAATTCTACAGCAGGAATTCATTGACACATCCCCTCAATGACCCTATTTAAACAATTCACCCCACATGCTGGTTCGATATTCAAGCCTATGTAAATAAGTGAAAATAAACAGAAATCATCAGTGATCAATAGAATGAGGTTCATAAGATTTTTAAAAATTTTAATATGGGAAAGTTGATTTTATATCACCATCATCAAATATTCAAATAATGATATTAACATCTGTAATATGAACCAACGGTAGCTGAAAATGGAAAAGAATGGTGAAAACTGTTATGTATACTGGAGTTTTTAAAATTACATCACTATTTTCTGTAAAATGAATGTGCTCCCTGAAACTAATGAGATTTGTGTCTTATGTTTGTAACCAGCAGAGATCGCGGACAGTGATGAAAGACTGGATGGCATTTCTCTACCACCAACAGGTAAATAAAACGCATTTACATTTTCATCACCCCCTGGAAAATACAGCCCACAAAACTATTGCATTGAAAACGATTTTAGCATTAGACATGCAGACACTTGAGCAAACTGCTTCTGCAGTGGACCAGGCCCCGTCATTGGAGCTTCGCAAGGCCCCGTACTCAGAGATGTTTTTCATACTGAATAGAAAAATGTTTTTCCCACACTCTTATTTTCATAAAAATCTCAGAAGAGCAAATCCTAAGAACTAAGTATCATAACATTTTGCCTCCCCAAACCTTTGGACATTACAAAATATTTTTAACGTGAAATGAGATTTCACCTTAAAACGGGGACCACTAATTTTGTGTGATCAAATTCATGGCTAGGCTGTCCTCTCCCACCTCCTCCAAACGGCCTTGGAGCCTTGAGCAGTCAATCAGTGGACACCCAGTGAATACTGTGTTTTAACTGAGTGATTTGAACAAGCCCAGCCATCCGGCGTGAGTGGCACATTCCTAATACCAGGACCAGATCAGCTGAAGACACCCTTCCATGGAAGCATTTGCTGCACGCTGTTGTGTTAAGCCATAGACATAATTCCAACTTCATGTTATTTGACTCTCAAGTAATGCTTCTGACCCTGGCTTCCTACCTGTGTATGGGTTCATATCTGAGAGCCAGAGGGGCAGGTGTCTGATCAATGAGCCTTGTGGAAAACAATGTATCCCCTCCATTGGTCACAGGACTCTACTGACTTCCCTCCAAAGGATATCTGAAGATTCTCTGCCCACAAAACCCAGGTACCCCCAAAAACCCTCTTACTGAAAAAGTTCAACCGAATGTTTTTTCCTCTAGTTTTGGGGTGGTCTGTGTTGATTAAATTCAGCAAATATTAGTGGAGTCTCTAGGTTGTGTAGGAACTTGACTAGGCCATGTATTCATTGACAGCACATATCCCAAAATGGCAAGGAAAGCCACATTCGCAGGCATAGGATGGGCCTGTGCTAGTGAACTTCAGAGCTTCAGAGCAACAGGAAAATTCAGCCGTGTAAGAGACACATTGCTTTCTCTGCCACTGAGTAGCTAAGCAACAGATCAATGGACAGATAAATCAAATGAGCTACATAGTGCAAAAAGACCTGCCTACATCAAGTTCTTCCCATACAGAGTCATTATATAAAAGAGATTTCTCTTCTTCTTTGGCTGTGTTTTCACATTTGTGAATTAAGAGAATTGAAATACGTGATCTCTGTTGTTCCTTCCCAATTTGTCATTCTCTGAATATCAGGGCACGCATATCAGCCTCATTCTTATCACCTGGGCCCAATCCCAGCAGATCCATGAAATCCTAATCATAATAGACCTCGCCTTCAAAAGGCCCTTCAGGGGAGCACCATGCCTTTCTAGCTGTGCTTCCCAAGTGCCCTCCCACCCTGGGCATCTGCACTGCCTGTCCTCCTGTGTCATGTGACACAGTGAGCTTTTATTATTTGAAAGCCACTCCCCTTGAAGTTTATATTCACCCCCAAGTGGTGAGTACGGAATGCCTTTGTATTTTCCTATCTGAAGTTGGAGATACGTTTCCAATGAGAAAAGTGAGCTCAGAGGGTGCTGGAAAAGCCTCATGGAACTGAAAAAAATGTCAAGGAATCTGAGAATGAGAAGGAACTTGAGAGATCCTCTAGTCCAATCCCTTCTTTTTATCCAGTCCTTTTATTTTACAGGAAAAAAAGCCTGAGGCCCAGAAACATTAAGTGGCTTTCCCACGGCCTCACAGCTGGTTGACGGCCTGGCCGGAACCCAGGTCCCTCGACTCCCAGCCATGATACCGTATAGCTTTCTCATACCTAAGCCAAAGCCAGCTTTTCTCTGCATGTTTCTTAAAGATCCTAAGAGATGATGGATGTGCTAATCCCTTTAGGAGTCCTCTTCACTGTCTCAGTCTTCACAATTAAAATGTTCGTCGTCAGTCGGCCCGGTTCACTGCAACTGAAACTCATTTCTTCGAGTCTTTTCTCAAACTTTACCCAAGGCTGTGAGGTCATAATGAAGAAAATAGTATAACACACCTGCAGATCTTTTCATTAAACTATTGATAGATATTTGATACAAATCACTAAGCAGCATGATAAATAAAAACGTTTATCATATAGAAAAGAGGAAAAGAGGCCGGGCGCGGTGGCTCACACCTGTAATCCCAGCACTTTGGGAGGCCGAGGCAGGCGGATCACAAGGTCAGGAGATCGAGACCATCCTGACTAACACGGTGAAACCCAGTCTCTACTAAAAAATATACAAAAAATTAGCCAGGCATGGTGGTGGGCGCCTGTAGTCCCAGCTACTCAGGAGGCTGAGGCAGGAGAATGGCGTGAACCCGGGAGGTGGAGCTTGCAGTGAGCCAAGATCGCGCCACTACACTCCAGCTTGGGTGACACAGCGAGACTCCGTCTCAAAAAAAAGAAGGAAAAGAAGTCTCAGATTGGTGCTCAAATTTTGCAGTAATAATATTAAGTAATCTTGATATTCACCTTGATAGTGTGTCTCTTGATTGCCTCCAAAGTAAAATCCCCATTCTTGTTGGCTTCTTTGAATGCAGTGCTGCTCCTAACACCCCTCCTCACATGTGCCCTTTAAGAACTCCACCTTTCTCGCATATGTGGTTTCATCCTTGAACCTGAGCCTCACTGGTCAGAACCACAGGATTGACCAAGGGCTCTGATACAGACTCTCATTATCCCATTTATCTGAGCTAGCAACAGTTAGTTCTTTTTAAAGATTCAACAATGCTTTTATTACTTTTTTAAGGTCTTTTTTCCTCCTTCCAAAGTTGTGTATTTGGGGGAAGGGCAGGGAAAGGGGTGTAAATGCTTAAGTGTTTCTATGAACCAGAAGTGACTAGGGTAGGGTTGCAGGCAGGTCAAATGACATTTGTTTGGATGCATTACATTTAAGCAACCTTCTGTTCATCAAGCTTTAGCAGAAATGGATTCACCTTCTGTAGTGCATCTATTTTATTTTCCCTTAACCCTATTCACGAAGCCTTTTTGAGCAACTACCAAGAATCAGCCCTGTGTTGGGTGCTGGTGTACAAATGCCCTCAGACTAGTGTGAGAGGCAGAAGGAATTACATAAATGCTACAGCACAGATGTGTGGAGAGGGGCTGGGGCTCAAGAAAAGCCACCCAGGAGCTGGGGACAATTTGCATTAAAAAAAAAGTATAGAGAAAGTGAAATCAAAACAGTGCTTTCTAAAATTTAAAATGGGGCTTCCAAATTTGAAATGGGGATGTTCATCTAGACTTAGCAATTGTCATAAATTGGCATTTTACATACTTTTAAAAAATTAATAAAAGTGTAAGGAAGAACATTTCAATTGCTTTTACCACCCACAGACAACCATTATTGGATGATTTTTCTCAAATGTTTCTCCATTTTATTTATTTATACGGTGGAGATCAAATATGTAAAATTTTGTTTCCTACATGTTTTTTTGATTTTTACCTAACAAGCATTTTTCCACTCTATGGCAAATCTTCATATGCATTATTTTAATAGCTGCATAATATTCTGTTTTGCAGGTAAATTATCTTTTAGGCCATTTTCCATGACTGGACAATATGTGGATATACTCTAATAGTAACACACATTCGTGGCCTTTCTCATAAAAAATCATTACAAATTTCCAATTTCTACAATTGCTCATGGAGGACAACTAAAGCCTTGGCTAAAAACTTAGCGACTTAAGTGTGAAACACAGACACCTCCCCAGTAAATTGTTCACTTGTCCAGAACGCCCACCTCCAGCCATGTCACAGAACCGTGTACAACTCTTCCTTAGAGAAGCGGCTGTCCGCCTTCATTTTCTTGTCTCTGTTGTAGGTAATATATTTGACACCAGGAGAGAAAACACGGAGGACACAGAACCAGGTTTCATTGCCTAGACTTTGATTTTAGTGACATTGTTCAGTGGCATATGTAACTTCCGTTTGAATTTCCACAAAGATCCACGTAGCATTTCAGGTTCCTGCAAAGTGTGGGTGTTCTGTGAAGTTTACCTGTCATGATTGAATAGTTTCATATACTTTCTTTGTAATGTGTGATAACCAAGCCTCCAATCTGGTATAAGATTTTTTAAATCATTTTTAGGGTTCATTTGTTACCCTTTAAAAGTCCAGCATATGATTCAGTGAGTTCATTGTCCATTATAAAGAAGTGGTTCTCTCTTCCCTGTTTTCATTCAAAACCTCAGTGTGAATATAGAGCTTTGAAACATATTTATTTTAATGTAAATTGCTTAGATGCAGTATAAAGGAGAATGGCTCTTTCCAGTGCTGAGAGAGCAGTTGTGAAGGCCAAGATTAATGAGACCTTCATCATCTTAGAAGATGAAAAAGTTGTTTTGGGAGATAGGATAGCTCTGACCTGTAAGATGAAATCATTCATGACGTCAGTGCCCCCCAAATAGCCATTTGTAACTGAGTAAGTGCAAATGACCTATGAGTTCTTAGGAAAGAAAAACCTTTCACCTAAGTTGCGTCAACACAATGACAAAATAACTAATTAAAAGGTGAGAAAACCAGTCAATTATCTACATGATACCTGACAGCCACTTTAACAGATGGTCTTAACGGAGTGCTACAGGGTTTTGGCACCATGTGGCAACTAGCTAAAAATGTACTTAATATTATATCATTTATTTGGTTCCTAGTATACTTGCCCTCCACTTTATATAAAACTAATTTATGAAAATCTGGATTTATTTTAAAAAGATACCTTGCCATGAAGGTATTTGTTTTATAGAAATATTTACCTCCAGATTTCTTTCTCTAATAAGATGGTGAATTTAAAACACTGTGTTATTTAGAAACACTGCATTTACACTTCATTTATTGTATAAAGCAAATTGCATTGAATCTTCGCCACTTGACCCAAAGGCCAAAAATTGGCATGAGAACAATTTGGACTACACATCACCAAACCCGGGGTTCTCACCTGTCCACTAGCAGTTCCAATGCCTTCCCCTAGCCCTGGATTTGGCAAAGCACAGAATGTTAAGAGCTAAAAGTTATTGTAGAGGCTACTCAGTCCCACCCGGGAAACTGAGGATGAATGAGGGTAAGTGGTTGCCCAGAGCCCGTTAACCCCTCCATGGCTGGGGCCCTGCCTAGAACCCGAATTCCCTGACTACCCTGTCCAAGGTATTCATGTCACATCACACTGAAACGCTAAACCTAGAGATAGGAGGGACCCTCTGGGATAAATCCCTGTTCCACCAAAGACCAGCCAGTCATCAAAGATGAGAGAAGGCATCCCTGTACTGTAACAAAAAGCTGGCTTTAGGCGTGGCTTGTAGAATCAATCTAACTACTAGACAAGTTACATCTCATATATGTGTGGCTTCTTTTTCTTCTTTTGGGGGGCTACAAGGAAGGTTTGGAGAAATTATTTCCATCATACCTTTTTGTTAGCCTTTTTCCATTTCTGGCCAGTAAGTAATCCCTTTCCTGACAACAGTCCCTTTGTTTTATCAAGTGGTCTGATGAAGTACTGCAAACCGCAGCTCTTGTGTTTTTTGCACCATGGGTTTTAAAATCCGTCCTCTGCCTCCCACAGGGAAATACTACCCAAGGGAAGGGAAAAGATTAATTAGTGACCTTTCGCCCTGTTAAAATAGGATGAGTATGTTGCTGGTCAAGGCAGAAACGCTAACTTCCAACTGTGGTCTGTTAAGAGATCTGCTGGGAACCTTCAGAAGCACTGCCTTCCAAGGCGGGGCCACAGCTTGGAGTGTTCAGCACTTGAGGACGGGTGGGGCTTGTTCAACCCAAAGATATGTGCAATGAATGGATCTACACATTGGAAATATGTACCAAAACTGCAACAGTAAAATCATATTTTGTAAATTAAAATTGTGTTTACTTACTGTGACTACTGTTCAGACTTTATTCAGAAACCTTTTTATAGGCTTTCTTAGCAAAAAAAAAAAATCCGTATCTATGGATAATGTCTCAATCTTCTGTATATATGTTTTATTAATATGTAAATATTTAGATTTTTTAAAATTACTATGTTCTTTAAAAAAGAAATCAATGCAAGCCTGGTTGTGAAGATGGTGTATAACATTGTGTTGTGGTATCAATTCCCAAGATGCTCTTTATGTCTGATCTGGAAGAATACAATAAATTACTTTAATTGAACGTGCGTGCGGATCTTGCCTGTGTGCCGGTCTTCCTGTGTTTATGAAGAGAAGTCAGTGCTGTTCATTAATTAAAAGGTATCATTAATACTCTGATGATCTCCCACAGAAGTTATATCTCCTGATGAAGTTAATTTTTAAAAATAAAGAGACCACCTAGATTGCTGCCAGAGTGAAAGGCGTCAGACTCTGGAAAGGCTGTGTCTGGCTGTTAGATCAATGGCTACAGCAAGTCCCACAGAAACACTTGAGCGTTAAGTACAGAGATGCTTGAAGCCTAATTTTAAATGAATTAGGTAGCTTTATAATCTTCACTTAAAAGGTTAAGCCCTGCTTCTATGGAAACAACACATCAGACGGACAAATCAATCTTCTCCGACGCTGAGCGGCTGCAGCCGCAGAATCGCTCGCTTCCCCTCTTTGAACACAGGAGGGCGCCACCCCTCGCCGGGCACCTGCCCCCCGCCGCCTCCCGCGGGCGTGCTCTGTCCCCTGCTCTGAGCGGGCCGCACCAGCGGGCTGGAATCCAGCTTCTTCGGAGGTTCAATTCAGGGTCTGACTCTGGGCCCCTGGTTTTACAGGCGCCTGGGACAGCTGTGAGGAGAGGCGGGCGGGTAGGGGCAGGAGCTGCTGCCTGGGAAGGCACCCGCACCTGGGCAGGGAGCCACCGGGCGAGCTGTTGCAAAAACAGATGTGGGCTCCAGCCCGTGAGCCTTGCAGGTGTCCGCGCTGCTCTGAAGCTGGAGTCAGGCTCCAGTCCTCGCCTCTGCCCTGATGCCCCCAGCTTCCTGGGGTCCCTTGTGTCAGGGACCCACGTCATATCTTTTGGCCCAAGGCCTCTGGGATGCCCTTGATCCCACAGGGCTGGCAGGGATGGGTGCTTCGAGGTATCCTGGCAGAAAAGCTCGAAGACCTCTCTAACCCAATGGCCAGGGGACCCCCATTTCGCCACAGGAGGCTCCCCTGGAAGACGCTTGCACACCTGCCTCAGTCGTCACCTCTCCTATCCTCCAGCCGCCAAACCCCCCTCCCCAAGGATCTGGGGACACAGCTGGCTCATTTCCCAGCAGCACCCGAGTTCAGCTGCACCATTTTACTGAACACCAACGGGCAGACACTGTGGGTGTTTAGGGCGACTGGTTTCGGGATAAAAGAGAAAAGAGGGGCGAGAGGGGAGGCGGGGCCAAGTCCTGGCACTAAACTGTGCTAGCCTTGCACCATGCCGAGGGGCTGGGACGGCGCGGGCAGCCGCGGAGCATCTGAAGGGAAAGGTGTTGATCGGAGTCCTATCTTAGGTCGATCCGCCTGGCTGAAGCAGGGAGCATTCGCAGGAGGGGTCGGGCTGAAGACAAGGGATCCCAAGAAGAGGCTGTTGGAAGGGGCTCAAAACCCACAAAGCCACGCCTGAGAAAGAATCAGCTCAGGCTGGAGGAGGGAGAATGTGTCAAAGCTGACACCAAGTTTCTGGCTGGGGAACCAGGAGGGGTGTCACTTGCACTCACTAAGATAAGGACACAGGGTGTGACGATTTGGAGGAGACAGGTGAGTTACTCCATTCATTCATTCATTCATTCACTCATTCATTCATTCCACAGGTGCTCATGGTGGGCCCTGCACTGTTGTGCCGGGTGGGAGTGCAGCGGTGACCCTAGTCTTGCAGAGCTCACCTCAGACAATGTCACAAGAAAAGGGACAGATGGCAGAACCCTGGGAGGAGCAGCATCTCGTGCTCCTGAACAACCTTACCAGAGAGAGAGCTGAAACAGGAGCTTTGTCCCAAACCAGCCAAGACTTCAAGCACCATTCATTCCTCATAACTCAGGTCTCAGCTACACTTCATCATCAGAGAGGGATTCGCAACTTTCCCACGCCAGGCTCAGCCAAGTCACGGTCTCTTACCCTTCACATCTCTTGCCTCTCTCTCTGAAATTATCTTGCTTATTTATGTGTGTGTGTGTCACCCATCTTTCCACTGGAATCTGAGCCTTGTGATGTCAGGCTGTTAAGATTTCAGGCCCTGGTGAAAACATGTTCAGGATGCCCTCTCTCCCCTTTGCCCAGCAAGAGTGGACTGATTAAAGTTGGACCTGAGGTTTCCATGAATATGCAACCGAGTCATTCTGACGACAGTGAGTCCTGGCCTCCCAGTGCTGCCAGTTCCCAGAAGTGACTCCCCTTCTCCCATCAGCCCAAACCCAGAGCCTTTATCACAGAACCCAAGATTGAGAGGAGGGTCAGGCTGGTTGGACAGTGGCCTTATCATGGGATGGATCAGGAGCCTTTTACAGCGCTCTCCTTTCCGCTGTATCCCATTGTCTTAGATCAGGTGGACTTGCCTTTTCCCCTAATACCGCCTCCTCAGTGCTCTTCTATAATTGGAGAAATTGTGTCAATAGATCGACCAAAGAGATGCAGGTTGTACTCCATGAGAATTTAATAAACGCTAGCGATTCAAAGCAACTTGAATTTACACAGATCAACTCCTATTATGTTTTGTAACCTCAAATGCGTGAAATTGATTATCCCCCCGAAAGTAATATATACAGATATGTGTGTATATAAATATTTATTTCTATTTTGTTATTGGTGAAATTAAAAAGAAGGTTTAAATGAATCACAGTTTAAAAAAAAAAAGAATGTTCTGGCCGGGCGCTGCGGCTCACACCTGTAATTTGGGAGGCTGAGGTGGGCGGATCACGAGGTCAGGAGTTCGAGACTAGCCTGACCAACATGGTGAAACCCCGTCTCTACTAAAAATACAAAATTAGCCATCCTGGTGGTGGGTGCCTGTAATCCCAGCTACTCAAGAAGCCGAGGCAGGAGAATCGCTTGAACCCGGGAGGCGGAGGTTGCAGTGAGCCGAAATCACACCACTGCACTCCAGCCTGGACAATAGAGCGAGACTCCATCTCAAAAAAAAAAAAAGAACGTTCTAGAAATGGAGCTTGGAGTGGGTAGTGCCCCACATGCTTTACACACACTGATATTCCAAATAGACCTGATAGTTAAAGGCCTTTTTAATTGTTTTATTTTTGGCCATTTTGGACTGTTCACTGAAACATGGAAAGACATTTTAAACCTAAACTTTGAAACTAAGCTACTTTATGATTTCTTTCAAATGCTTTCCAAAAGCGAAGCTGATACAAGCGCAATCAAAGGAGGAGTAGTCGGAAACCAGCTGTCTAGCCTTGCATTTGTGTGTATCCTCCAACACGGTGCCAAGACATTCAAAACATGGAGGGCCCTCCCCGTGAACTGGAGTGAAAAATGACTTTACACAGGAAATTAAGCATCCTAAGTTGTTTCACTGAAGTGGTGGCCCAGTTGCAGGTTCAGTTAGAAAAACTATTTTCTGCTATACTCTAGCAATGGAGGGAGAAAGAGAATACATTAAAATAGAGGACACTTACTCTGTGTATTATCAAATTAAGTACCCTCCAAAAATGATGTATTTCTAACCACTAGACAGAGAACATCAGAAGTGACTCAATTAGCAAAACCCAGGCTAACCTCGTCCCCCTCTGGTGATGCACACGGTAACGGTGCTCTGTCCTTCTGGGAAATATTTCACTAGTGTGAGCTATACCACCTTCTCCCCCTCCTGCCTCTCCCTGATGCTTCCTAGAACATGGACCGATAGCCACAGGCAGCTTTGACTCTTGTTCAGATTCCGTGTTTGTTTTTATCATCATACCATGCGGTGTTCCAGTGCGTTTGTCCTTCCTACCTGCCCCCATTAATGTTGCCTGGCAACCTTAACCACAGCCCGTTCCTCCCGTGCCTTGCCCCAGTGGGACCGGTTCACTAGTCATGGCACAGTGGACTTATTTTAAATGTTCGACTGACTCCCGGACACTGGCTGGACACTGATTTCTAGCCAGGAGCCTGCGTGCACCATGACCCTGTCGTTATGATAGCATACAGCTTTAGAAAGTAAACGCTCTCTGGCCGGGCATGGTGGCTCACACCTGTAATCCCAGCACTTTGGGGGACTGAGGCGGGGGGAGGATCACAAGATCAGGAGTTCAAGAACAGCCTGGCCAAGATGGTGATACCCCGTCTCTACTAAAACTAAAAAAAATTAGCCAGGCACAGTGGCAGGTGCCTGTAATCCCAGCTACTCAGGAGGCTGAGGCAGGACAATTGCTTGAACCTGAGCAGCAGAGGTTGCAGTGAGCTGAGATGGCGCCACTGCACTCCAGCCTGGGCGACAGAGTGAGACTCCATTTCAAAAAAGAAAAGAAAAAAAAAAGTGAACACTCTCAAAGACCAAGAGACAACTTTTGATTGGAAAGCATCCAGTGACTTCAGGGGTAGGGATGAGGAGGTGGCGGAAGCTGGCGAAATTAGTCGAAGCCATTGGAAAGACTGAATGCAGGTGTGTTCATCCATTTTCACACTGCTATAAAGAAATACCCGAGACTGGGTAATTTATAAAGGAAAGCGGTTTCATTTACTCACAGTTCCACGTGGCTGGGGAGGCCTCAGGAAACGTACAGTCATGGCAAAAGGTGAAGGAGAAGCAAGCACCTTCTTCACAAGGGGGCAGGAAACAGAAAACGAAGGAGGAGCTGCCAAACAGAAAACCATCAGATCTCGTGAGAACTCACTCACTATCACGAGAACAGTTTGAGGAAACCACCCCATGATCCAACCACCTCCCATCAGGTCCCTCCCTTGACACGTGGGAATTACAATTCAAAATGAGATTTGAGTGGGGACACAGAGCCAAACCATATCAGCAGGAGAAAAGCCCCTCCAAAAAAATGCTTTAAAAAATGTGAGAGAGTGGTTGAGTGCAGTGGCTCAATCCTCTAATCCCAGTGCCTTGAGAGGCCAAAGTAGGAGGACTGCTTGAGGCCAGGAGTTCAAGACCAGCCTGAGCAGCATAGCGAGATACCCATTTCTTTTTTTTTTTTTTAAGACAGAGTCTCGCTCTGTCACCCAACCTGGAGTGCAGTGGCATGATCTCAGCTCACTGCAACCTCTGCCTCCCAGGTTCAAGCAATTCTTCTGCCTCAGCCTCCCAAGTAACTGGGATTACAGGCATGCGCCACCACACCTGGCTAGTTTTTGTATTTTTAGTAGAAACAGGGTTTCACCATGTTGGCCAGGCTGGTCTCGAACTGTTGACTTCAGGTGATCCGCCTGCCTTGGCCTCCCACAGTGCTGGGATTACAGGCATGAGCCACTGCGCCCGGCCAAGACCCCGTTTCTTCAAAAAAAAAATTGCTGGGCGGTGGTGTGAGCCCGTAGTCCCAGCAACTTGGGAAACTGAGACAGAAGGATCCCTTGAGCCCAGGAGGTTGAGACTGCAGTGAGCTATGATTGTAACACTGCACTCCAGCCTGGTTGACAGTGAGCCCGTCTCCAAAAAAAAAAAAAAAAAAAAAAAAAAAAAAAAAAAAAAAAAAAAAAATCTCTAAATAGTATGTGCTGCTTTTGCATTGAGAAGGGAAAGTTTTTTTTTTTTTCTCAATATATACTAGTATAGAAGAATATTGAATGGCATAGAGGAATGTTCATGATACACTTACTGTTACATAATATGTTCTGCCTGCTCGTATTTTTTTAATTTCAAAAACACTTATTTTTATAGTTAGTTGTGATTGTAACTACAGACTAATTGCAGCATCCAAAAACTATGTACCAATAGCTGCCTACAGCTTTAAAAAGGTATAGACAATGTGTTAATTAACCAGCGCCTGATCCCTTTTTTTCCTTTTTTTTTTTTTTTTTTTTGAGACAGAGTCTTGCTTTGTTGCCCAGGCTGGAGTGCAGTGGCACGATCTCAGCTCACTGTAACCTCCGCCTCCCGGGTTCAAGCGATTCTCCTGCCTCAGCCTCCTGAGTAGCTGGGATGACAGGCACGTGCCACCACGACTGGCTGATTTTTGTATTTTTAGTAGAGACGGGGTTTCACCATATTAGTCAGGCTGGTCTCAAACTCCTGACCTCGTGATCTGCCTGCCTCGGCCTCCCAAAGTGCTGGGATTACAGGCGTGAGCCACTGCGCCCAGCTGCCTGATCACATTTTTAAGAGCAGTATTTACAAGCATGTACAGAAAAAAGAAGGAAGTTGTTAACAGTGGTTACCTCTGGCTGGTAGAATTGCAGGTGATTTTTAAAAATTATATGTTTTAAGTATTCTAAAATGAACACGTATCATTTACTAAAAAAAAAAAAGAAAGGTAAAGGAAAAAACTCAGTGGCATATGTATCAGTATATATGTAATGCTTACTGCTTGGATACTGTTATGAAAACCTGAAATATCTTGAAATATAACAGGCTTCTCATGTATCACATAAACTCCAATGAAAACTTCAGCATCCAGCTCCTTGTTACTCCCATAATATGTACATCAAACTCATTTACAGAACTCTGGAGGTTAATGCTTTACTTTGAAGGAAAAAAATCACTCTGAAGCTTAACAGCAAAAGGATATCCTCTCTGCAGTTTGAAAGGAAACTGGAGACAGAGCTTTATAAAAAATGCATTAGTTGCAAGCCGAGAAGAAACCCATCTGAGGTGTGAGTGCATTGGACACATCATTTCAAAAAACAATACAGCCAAGGCCTTTGGAATTTGGAGAGAAAGACTAAGAAAAATAAAATGTGGGATGGGTTGCTGTAAACAAGTCCAAGAACCTAACGAGTTCAGGCCACGATGGTGCTCTCGTATGCTTCTTCCTGATCTATGCAGTTTTACACAGACCTGGCAGGTGATGTGCTTTGGAGAAACAGATTTGCAACTCTCAAGCCATGTATAGTGTCAACTCCCTCTGAATACTGTCAAACACATATCAGACTTGCATTGCAAGTTGGACACTGCTCCTTTTTTTGAGTTTTGCTCTTGTTGCCCAGGCTGGAGTGCAATGGCGCGATCTTGGCTCACCGCAACCTCCGCCCCCGGGTTCAAGCGATTCTCCTGCTTCAGCCTCCTGAGTAGCTGGGATTACAGGCATGCACCACCATGCCTGGCTAATTTTGTATTTTTAGTAGAGATGGGTTTTCTCCATGTTGGTCAGACTGGTCTCAAACTCCCCACCTCAGATGATCCGCCCGCTTCAGCCTCCCAAAGTGCTGGGATTACAGGTGTGAGCCACCACGCCCAGCCACTGGGCACTGTTCTTAAGCTTCATTCCTACAGTTTAACTCAGGTCATCCTTGAAACCATCTGTATTAGGGTTCTCTAGAGGGACAGAACCCTAGAGGGACAGTATATATATATATATATATATATATATATATATGCACTATATATATGTCCCCTAGAGGGACAGTATATATATAGATAGGGATATATATATATACACACACGTATATATATGTGTGTGTGTATATATGTATATATATGTGTGTATATATGTGTGTGTGTGTGTATGTATATATATGTATATATATAAAGGGGAGTTTATTAAGTATAAATTCGCATGATCACAAGGTCCCAAAATAGGCCGTCTGCAGGCTGAGGAGCAAGGAGAGCCCGTTTGAGTCCCAAAACTGAAGAACCTGGAGCCTGATGTTCAAGGGCAGGAAGCATCCAGCATGAGAGAAAGATGGAGGCTGGGAGGCTAGGCCAGTCTAGCCTTTTCACATTTTTCTGCCTGCTTTATATCCTGGCCTCACTGGCAGCTGATTAGATGGTGCCCACCCAGATTAAGGATGGGTCTGCCTTTCCCAGCCCACGGACTCAAATGTTAATCTCCTTTGGTAACCCTCACAGACACATTCAGGATCAATACTTTGCATCCTTCAATCCAATCCAGTTGACACTCAGTATTAACCATCACACCATCCTGTAAAGTAGATACCACTCCTGTCCCCACTTAACAGATGAAAGAAATTAGGCACCTTCTTCTAGCTCACCTAACTAAGAAGGAGTTTTTTCAGCCAGGATTGAACCTAGGGAATATGACTCCAACTCGCATCCTTAGCATCTGTTTTGCCCGTCAAGTAGCCTTATTAGTGGAGAGAAGTATCCAGAATAACCCCAGTGGGGGCCCAGCCCATGTGATTTGCCTTTACAGTGATCTTTATACTTCTATTTGCACAAAAGCATTGAACTAGGAATGATAACACATGTTGATTAAATGCTTCTTATGAGCTAGGCATTGTTATAAGTATTTTACAGATAACAATTCCGTTATCCATTATAAGCCTGGAAGTACTATTATCCCCATCCCCACTTCACAGGTGAGAAGACTGAGTTACACAGAGCTTAAGTAACTTGCCCAAAGTTACATAGTTAACAAGTAGCAGAGCCAGGATCCAACCCCAGACCTTCTGATCTAGAGCCTGTACAGCTGATCTCTATGCTGTGGGATGTACTTCCAGAGAAATGTGTTGCCTACTGGTTCTGTGTCAGGCCTTGTTTAAAGTGTGCTATTTGAATCATCTCTTTGGAAATGTCCCTAACTAACGCACTGCCAGAAAGAGGCTGGGAAGTAGTGTCTTCAACCTGACAGCTGGTTCTCTATTAAAATGTTTCCGGGCCGAGGGCAGTGGCTCACACCTATAATCTCAGCACTTCGGGAGGCCCAGGTGGGCAGATCACGAGGTCAAGAGATTGAGACCATCCTGGCCAACATGGTGAAACCCCATCTCTACTAAAAATACAAAAATTAGCTGGACGTGGTGTTGGGCGCCTGTAATCCCAGCTACTCGGGAGGCTGAGGCAGGAGAATCGCTTGAACCCAAGAGGCGGAGGTTGCAGTGAGCTGAGATCAATCCACTGCACTCCAGCCTGGCGACAGAGCGAGACTCTGTCTCAAAAAGAAAAAAAAATTTCCAGGGGAACCCAGCAGACTGATTCCAAGAGGGAGCTTTTGATCAGAATGACCAGTATGAAAATAAATACTGGCTATATCATATATATATATATATTTTTTTTTGAGACAGAGTATTGCTCTATCGCCCAGGCTGGAGTGCAGTGGTGCGATCTTGGCTCACTGCAACCTCTGCCTCCCCAGTTCAAGAGATTCTCCTGCCTCAGCCTCCCGAGTAGCTGGAATTACAGGCACATGCCACCACGTCTGGCTAATTTTTGTATTTTTAGTAGAGACGGGGTTTCACCACATTGGCCAGGCTGTTCTCAAACTCCTGACCTCAAGTGATCCTCCCACCTCAGCCTCTCAATCTAGCATTTATTAATAAAGCTCTGGTGCCTTTTTTTCCTTCATTCCCCACCCCCTGACCCCCTACCCTCTCCATCATCCATCCATCCACCAAAAGAATTAGGGGAGACTGAAATGGCAGGCAAACTATCCCCAGAATGGTGAAAGCCACCAAAATCACTGGGAACCCCCACTTTAGTGGGGAGACATTTGCTGCAGGTGGCTGGGGGAGCAGGAAAGAGGTGACGCTGTTGAACAGTGCTCCTGGAAATGGGATTCCCTAGACCAACAACATCGGCATCACCTGGAAATGTAATAGAAATGCAATATCTCTAGCCCCAGCCCAGACCAACAGCTCAGAGGCTCTGGGAGTGGGACTGGTGTGTTTCATGATGCCCTCCAGGTGATCCTGGAGCACACTCAAGTTTGGGAACTACAGCCCTAGGAGATGTGGAAGATAGGGCGAGGCCCCAACCTCAGAGCCCTGAGTGGGATATGAGTAACTTGGAAGTAGTAATAATTAGGTGGGAACTCTCCCTCAGCGAATTGGAGCAAATTCCATTTTCCCTGTGATAGCATCACTGTCCCTTACCTTCTGATGGAGACATCTAGGTGGCATGACAGAAGCATCTGGAAGGGCCAATCCCCCGGGTGAACCTCTGGAGGTGGGTCAAGCCTGGGAGTGCAGACAGTTAGTGTTGCTGTTGGGAAAAGTTCAACACTCAGTCCCCTCTTTGCTGTTGGGATGGAGGCCCAGCAAGGGCAAGGAAGAGGCAGAGCCAGGACCCGACACCGGAACCTCTCGCTCCCTCAGGCCACATAATCTGCCTGTCGGCGCCCTTCCCCAGCTCCTTCTTGGGCCCAGTTGTGTGTTCCTTGGACCTCGCTCTCTCCCCTCCCCTTGTACGCATGCTCTGGAGTGTATGTGCCCACCTAACTCCGCTGGCCTTGACCCTCACTCTGCCCTCTAGAACCACCTTGAATCCCACAAACATGATGCTCCAGGAGGCCTCAGTGCCCCTTGGTTCCTCTAACAGCTCTGGCAGGTGCTCAGGGGAGACAGAGGCGCCAAGGGGAGGTAGAGGTGCCAAGGGGAGGTGGAGCAGATGAATTAGGTAAGTTCTCCTGAAGAAAAGAGTAGGGAAGAGGAGCATGGCTTGGCAGAGATATGTGGAAAGGCAAGACATAGAGGAGAAATCCACTGATACTTACAGAGGCTATTTCTTAATGCAAAGGAAAAGTACTAGTAATATAAAAACAAAATTTTTGCTAAAGTATATGGGCTACATGATCCCACTTTATTTTCCAAAGATGTATAGATTTACATAAGAGTCTGGAAATCTACATCAAAACATTTGCAGTGATTATCTCCAGATGCTGCAATTGCAATTTCTGTTTCCTTCTTTTCTTATTTTCTGCATTAAGCATTCATTGACTTTTTTCAGATATAATTCACATACCATAAAATTCACCACTTTAAGCCATGCAATTCACTGGTTTTTAATTGATTCACAAAGTTGCACAACCATCATCACCATCTAATTCCAGAACATTCTCTTAACCCCAAGAAGAAACCCAGCTCCCCTGAGCAGTCACTCCCCAACATTGCTCCGTTCCCAGCCAGAAGCAACCACAAATTACTTTCTCTCCCTTTGGATTGGTCTCTTCTGGACATTTCATATAAATGGAATCATACAATGTGTGGTCTTGTGCGACTGGTCTCTTTCACTCAGCATGTTTTCAGGGTTCACCCATGTTATAGCAGGTATCAGCACTTCATTGCTTCTTATTGCCAAATAATATTCCATTACATGGATAGACTGCATTTTATTTATCCATTTATCAGTGATAGACCTTTGAGTTATTTCCACTTTGGGGCTATTATAAATAATGCTGCTCTAAACATTTGTGTACCAGTCTTTGTGCAGACATATATGTTCAATTCTCTTGGGTATATGGGTAGGTGTGGGATTGCTGGGTCATATGGTAACTCTATGTTGAAATTTTTTTTTTTTTCTGAGACAGGGTCTTGCTCTGTCACCCAGGCTGGAATGCAGTGGCACCATCATACCTCACTGCAGCCTCAACCACCTGGGTTCAAGCAGTCCTCCCACCTTAACCTCCAGAGTAGCTGGGACTACACCACACCTGGCTAACTTTTTCTTTTTTAGAGGCTGAGTCTGACTATATTGCCCAGGCTAGTCTCAAACCCCTGGGCTCAGACCACCCTCCTGCCTCAGCTTCCCAAAGTGCTGGGATCACAGGTGTGGGCCACCACACCTGGCCTATATTGAACTTTTTGAGGAAATACCTGTTTCCCAAAGAATCTGAACCATTTTACATTCCTACCAGCAATGTATGAGGGATCTGATGTCTCCACACACTTGCTAATACTTGTGATTGTCTGTTTGTTTTATTATAGCCATCCTAGTGAGTGTGAAGTGGTATCTCACTGTGGTTGTGATTTGCATCTCTCTGGTGATTAATAATGCTGAGCATCTTTTTAAAATATATATTTTTACATTTTTTATATTTAATTGACAAATAACAATTGTATATAACTATGGGGTATGATGCGACACTTTGATATATGTGTACATTACGGAATGATCAAATCTAGCTAATTTACCTATTCATCACCTCACACACATCATTTTCTGTGATGAGAACATTTGAAATACATTCTCTTAACAATTTTGAAATATACTATACTTTATTTTTAACTACAGTCACCATGCTGTGCAATAGATCTCAAAAACTTATTCTTTCTGTGTAACTGCAACTTCGTATCTTTCGACCAACACCTGATTCCCTCCCCACTCCACCATCCCCCACTCCCAGCCCCTGGTAACCACCATTTTACTCCACATCTAAGGATTCAACATTTTTAGGTTCCACATAGAAGTGAGGTCACACAGGGCCGGGCAAGGTGGCTCACACCTGTAATCCCAGCACTTTGGGAGGCCAAAGCGGGTGGATCACCTGAGGTCAGGAGTTCAAGATTAGCCTGGCCAACATGGTGAAACCCCGTCTCTACTAAAAATACAAAAATTAGCAGGGCATGGTGGCACATGCCTATAATCCCAGCTACTCAGGAGGCTGACCCAGGACAATCGCTTGAACCCAGGAGGCGGAGGTTGCAGTGAGCTGAGGTCTTGCCATTGCACTCCAGCCTGGGTGATGAGCGAAACTCCATCTCAAAAAAAAAAAAAAAAAAGTGAGGTCACAGAGTATTTGCCTTTCTGTACCTGGCTTATTTTATTTGGCATAGTGTCCTCCAGACTCATCTGTGTTGTCACAAATCACAGGATTTCCTTTTTAATAGCTGAATATGCCCCCATTGTGTATATAGACCAAATTTTCTTTATCCATTGATGGACACTTAGCTTGATTTCCCATCTTGGCTGCTGTGAATAGTGCTGCCATGAATATGAGAGTGCAGGTATCTCTTCAACAGACTGATTTTAATTCCTTTGGATATGTACCCAGTAGTGGAATTGCTGGATCATGTTCTATTTTTAGGTTTTGGGGGATCTTCCATACTGGGGTGTCTGGAGTTGGTTCCTGTCGGTGGGTTCGTGGTCTCGCTGACTTCAAGAATTGAGCTGTGGACCTTCGTGGTGAGTGTTACAGCTCTTAAAGATGGCACAGACCCAAAGAATGAGTGGTAGCAAGTTTTATTGTGAAGAGTGAAAGGACAAAGCTTCCACAGCATGGAAGCGGACCCCAGAAGGTTGTTGCCTGCTGGCTGGGGTGGCCAGCGTTTATTCCCCTTATTGTCCCCACCCATGTTCCCTTTCTGTCCTATCAGAGTGCCCTTTGTTCAATCCTCCCCGCAATTGGCTACTTTTAGAATCCTGCTGATCGGTGCATTTTACAGAGTGCTGATTGGTGCGTTTTACAATCCTCTTGTAAGACAGAAAAGTTCCTGATTGGTGCGTTTTACAATCCTCTTGTAAGACAGAAAAGTTCCCCAAGTCCCCACTCCACCCAGGAAGTCCAGCTGGCTTCACCTCTCACTGTTATCCATAGCGGCTGTACCAATTTACATTCCCACCAACAGTGGACAAGGCTTGCCTTTTCTCCGCATCCTTGGCTACACTTGTTATCTTTGATCTTTTTGATGATAGCCATCCTAACAGGTGTGAGGTGACAGCTCATTGTGGTTTTAATTTGCATTTCTTTTTTATTTCAGTAGCTTTAGGGGTACAAGTAGTTTTTGGTTACATAGATGAATTGTACAGTGGTCAAGTCTGAGATTTTAGTACCCATCACCCAAGTAGTGTACACTGTACCCAATATGTAGTTTTTCAATCCCTCATCCCCTCCCACCCCCTCTTTCTGAGTCTTCGATGTCCATTATACCTTTGCATATGCCTTTGCATACCCATAGCTTAGCTTCCACTTATGAGTGACAACATGTGGTATTTGGTTTTTCATTCCCAAGTTCCTTCACTTGGAATAATGACCTTCAGCTCTATCCAAGTTGCTGCAAAAGACATTCTTTCTTTCTTTTTTATTGCTGAGTAGTATTCTATGGTATATGTATATTACATTTTCTTTATCCACTCATCTCTTGATGGGCACTTAGGTTGATTCCTTATCTTTGCAATTGTGAACTGTACTACAATAAACATATGCATACAGTTGTCTTCCTGATATAATGACTTCTTTTCCTTTAGGTTGATACCCAGTAGTGGGATTGCTGGATCAAATGGTTCATCTGCTTGTAGTTCTTTCAGAAATCTCTATACCGTTTTCCATAGAGGTTGTACTAATTTATATTCCCACCAGCAGGATATAACCATTCCCTTTTAACTACATCCACACCATCTATTGCTTTTTGACTTTTTAATAATGGATATTCTGGTTGGGTAAGGAGGTATGTCACTGTGGTTTCAATTTGCATCTCCCTGATGATTAGTGATGTTGAGCATTTTTTCATTGTTGGCCATTTGTATATCTTCTTTTGAGAAATGTCTATTCATGTCATTTACCTACTTTTTGATGGGATGATTTGGTTTTTTTCTTGCTGATTTGTTTGAGCTCCTTGTAGATTCTGGATATTAGTTCTCTGTCAGATATATAGTTTGCAAATATTTTCTCCCATTCTGTGAATTGTCTGTTTACTCTGAAGATTATTTCTTTTGCTGTGCTGAAGGTTTTTAGTTTAATTAGGTCCCATGTATTTATTTTTGTTTTTATTGCATTTGCTTTTGGGATCTTAAGCACAAATTCTTTGCCTAGGCCAATGTCCAGAATAGTTTTTCCTAGGTTTTTTCCTAGAATTTTTGTAGTTTCAGGTCTTAGATTCAAGTCTTTAACCCATCTTGAGTTGATTTTTTATATGGTGAGAGATAGGGATCTGGCTTTATTCTTCTACATGTGGCTATCAAGTTTTCCCAGCATCATTTATTGAATAGAGTGTCCTTTCTTCAATTTATGTTTTTGTATGATTTGTTGAAGATCAGTTGGTTGTAAGTATTTGGCTTTATTTATGGGTTTTCCATTCTGTTCCATTGGTCTATGTATCTACTTTTATACCTGTACTATGCTGTTTTGGTAACTACAGACTTGCAGTATAATTTATAAAGTAATATGATGCTTCCAGATTTGTTCTTTTGCTTAGGATTGCTTTGAACTATTTGGGCTCTTTTTTGGTGCCATATGAATTTTAGGATTGTTTTTTCTAATTCTGTGAAAAAACAAAGTTGGTATTTTTATATGAATTGCATTGAATATGTAGATTGCACTGGGCAGTATGGTCATTTTCCTGATATTGATTCTCCAATCCATGAGCATGGGATGTGTTTCCATTTGTTTGTGTCATCTATGATTTCTTCAGCAGTATTTTGTAGTTCTCCTTGTAGAGAACGTTCATCTTCTTGGTTAAGTATATCCCTAGGGTTGTTTTTGTTTTGTTTTGTTTTTTGCAGCTATTGTGAAAAAGACTGAGTTCTTGATTTGATTCTCAGGTTGGCCGTTGATGAGTAGCAGTACTACTGATTTGTATACATTAATTTTGTAACCTAAGACTTTACTGAATTTATTTATCAAATCTAGAAGTATTTTGGAGAAGTCTTTGGGGTTTTCTAGGTATACAATCATATCATCAGCACACAGAGATAGTCTGACTTCTTTTCCAGTTTGGATGTCCTTTCTTTCTCTTGCCTGATTGCTCTGGCAAGGATTCCTTCATTTGCATTTCTCTGACCTGAACATCTTTCTCTGTGCTTATTGCAAAACAGAATTCTTATCTCTGTCTTGCTTAAGAGGGTACTGATCCTCAAAAAGTTTACGTGCCTTCCCAAAAACCATATAATAAAAACAGAATAATTGTTTAAATGCAGGCTCTGGAGCCAAAATCCTGGCTTTTCTACTTATTATCTGTGATGCTCAGGCCTCAGTTACCTCATCTGTGAAATGGGAGCAATCATAACTGCCTAAAAATGTGTTGTGAGATTCAGAAATAAAATGTGTCAAATTAACACCACTACCTGACCCCTAAGAGAGTCACTGTATAAATGGCAGCACAATTATCATCTTCCGACAAGGCAGGGTAAGGGCTGCAAGATGTGAGGCAGATTCTCCTGACCATTCTTGCCTCTGCATGTTGGTGGACTGGCCTCTCCCTTTGCTGAATGTTTTCCCCACAGATATTAGATCAAATCTAGAGTTGTCGTTCACGGAGGGAAACAGACAAACGGGAAATCTGTATCTCTCTTGATCCCAGATCAGTTGTTTAGAGAGCCCAAATAAGCTCCCGTGGTGGTACTGAGCGCCGGAATCAGAAGGAAAACAAAAAAAGAGTTCTTAATTTTTGGGATGATCTTTGTTTTTGTCAGTCCAGGTTGCTGTAACAAATTACCATAGGCTGGGGGGCTTAAACAATGAACATTTATTTCTCATAGTTCTGGAGACTGGAAGTCTGAGATCAGGGTGCCAACATGATCGGGTTCCAGGCAAAGGCCCTGTTCCTGGTTCACAGACACCTGCCTTCTCACTGTGACCTTACATGGTGGAGAGCAGAGAGAGGAAGCAAGCTCTTTCCTTTTTTTTTTTTTTTTTTAGGCCCAGAGTCTCACTCACTCTGTCACCCAGGCTGGAGCACAGTGGTGCAATCTCAGCTCACTGCAACCTCTGCCTTCCACGCTCAAGCAATTCTCCTGCCTCAGCCTCCCAAGTAGCTGGGACTACACGCATGCACCACCATGCCCGGCTAACTTTTGTATTTTTAGTAGAGACAGGGTTTTGCCATGTTGGCCAGACTGGTCTTGAACTCCCGACCTCAAGTGATCCACCGCTTTGGCCTCCCAAAGTGCTGGGATTACAGGTGTGAGCCACCTCACCCAGCCTTTCCTGTCTCTTTTATAAGGGCACTAATCCCCTCATAAGGGCCCCACCCTCATGACCAAATCACCTCCCAAAGGCCCTACCTTCTAATATCATCTCCCTGGGGGTTAGGATTTCAACATGTGAATCTGTGGGGGACATACAAATGCAGTCAATAACCATCAGAATCCCAGTGGGCTCCTTGTAGCCAATGGTCATTGGTCCAACTTTAGTTTTCTGTGCTACAATATGACACAGTGATGTGGAAAAAGAGGATAATAATATTATTATAATTATTACTATGAGACTGGCTCAGTGGCTCACACCTGTAATCTCAGCACTTCAGGAGGCCAATGCGGGCGAATGACTTGAGGTCAGGAGTTCAAGACCAGCCTGGCCAACACGGTGAAACCCCATTTCCACTAGCAAGGCATGGTGGCGCACACCTGTAATCACAACTACTCGGGAGGCTGAGGCAGGAGAATCCCTTGAACCCAGGAGGAGGAGCTGAGACCGTGCCACTGTACTCCGACCTGAGCAACAGAGCGAGACCCTGTCTCAAAAAAAGTAATTAATTAATTAACTTTTTAAAAAATTATTATGGAATTTGGAAAGATTGGGGCACTGGTAATTCAATTCCGGCGGGTCTTCTGATCTTGGAATTCACAAGTTATCAAGCCAAATGCTGAAACTGCGCAGGGAAGACAGAAAAAGTGAAACCTCTGTGGATGTCCTCACCCTGCCTGCTAACCAGCCCCTCCATCCTGCCGGTTCCATGCTGGGGGCGTGGGGAGACAATGTCCCTTCATACAACTGAGAAAGAGCACATGCTAGGGAGGCCTGAGACTTACTCTCCTTTTTTTTTCAACGAATTTAATTCTTTTCCAAAGATGAAATATAAACATGCAAAGATTCTCTGTAATAATGATGATACATGAGCTAACATTTATTGGATTCTTAACCCTGGGAGGGCCCACACAGATCTCTCGGCATGCGTTATGCCATTTAATATTTACAGAAAACCCTGAGTTCAGAACCGATGCTAGAGATGGAGAAAATGAGGACCAGAGGCAAATAATTTGAGTATTATAACGTTGCCCCAAAGCTGAAATTTTTAACCATCCATTGTGACATCTAAAAACCCGGCCTCCCTTTCTGCTGAGTTTCTCTGGCTCTACACCTGAATAATAGTTTCAATAAACCCCACCAGGTGTCATCTACATATTTTTTCACAAATAAGTCAAGGTACAGTTTATCATCCTCTGAATGCTAACAAATTCTGAAGATGCAAAACCTACAGGGTGTGTATAAATAATTTCGTTCCGCGGAATAAATATGAATACTGTTTAAAAAAATGAACAACCTTGTTTCCCTAAGTTGTTGTGTTACCTCTTCTCTCCTGGACTTTTTATTGGCTCTGTGGTGCCAATAGGAACCTGTTCTAAAACTGATTAGCCCTGAGAAAGACTCTGTAATCAAATAAATCTGAAGTTAGGCGTGCTTTCAATTTTTGTTAAGAAGTGAGTTTTTTTTTCCAAACAGGACGTGTTTCCCAAAGAAAGCTTGGTGTCTTTTGTATTCTAAAACACGTCTGCGTCTGTGTTTTCAAAGGACAGTAGAAACAATTCTGTTTGTAACTGGCCAATTTCAGTTCCTGTGAAAGACCCGTGGAGAAAGTGGTTTGTGAATAAGATTTGAATAAAGCGTATTATTAGATCTCAAAGAGAATCAGTAGATTCTAACGTAGTTTTCCTTGCATTTCATCAATAAAGCAATGTCGTTATGAAGGCACTGCAATCATGTCTTCTCTTGTTGGTTTGAAAGCTTGTTTTTTGTCGCTGTTGATCGACCTTTGGAAGGTCTATCCTAAGGACAAATTCCTTTGGTTCTGCAATGCGTCATCGCTGCAACCATACCTTAAGGCTCAGAACACCTAGGGAGATAAATAGAGGTTAATTTTGTTATCTGGGCTTTATCAATAAATTTCAACTTGGAAAGATTACGTGACATGCCCTAAGTCCCACATTCAGCCACACTGCGAAGGCTGAGCACAGTTATAGGCAGAGCCTTAACATGCTGAAGACAGAATCTGGGGGATCCCAGGCTCATCTCTTACTTTACTGTCGATCTCAAAGACAATCAATAGAGGCCCGGCGCAGTGGCTCACACCTGTAATCCCAACACTTTGGGAGGCTGAGGCAGGGGGATCACTTGAGGCCAGGAGTCCAAGACCAGCCTGGCCAACATGGTGAAACCCCATCTCTACTAAAAATACAAAAATTAGCTGGGCATGATGGCAGGTGCCTGTAATTCCAGCTACTCCGAAGGCTGAGGCACAAGAATCACTTGAACCCAGGAGGTGAAAGTTGCAGTGAGCCAAGATTACGCCACTGCACTCTAGCCTGGGTGACAGAACAAGACTCTATCTAAAAAGAAAAAAGAGAGAGAGAATCAATAGATTCTAACGTAGTTTTCCTTGCATTGCATCAATAAAGCAACATTGTTATGAAGGCATTGCAATCTTGTCTTCTCCTGTTGGTCTGAAAGCTTGTTTTTTGTTGTTGTTGATCAGCCTTTGGATGGTTTGTTTGGTTCTGCAGAAGCCAGGAGGGTTAGGGGCTGTTAGACTGAATTATGGGCCCCCCTCAATCTCCTAGAATCCATATGTTGAAATCCTAAGCCCCAGTGCCTCAGAATGCAAGCGGGTTTGGAGATAGGGTCTTTGCAGAAATCATTAAGTTAAAAATGAAGACATTAGAGTGGGCCCTAATGCTAATTCTAAAACCTGGTGTTCCAATTACAAGAAGAAGATTTTGACACAGACACACACAGAGGGAAGAGAATTGTGAAGCCATGGAGAAAAGACAGCCATCTGCAAGCCCAGCAGAGAGGCATAGAGCAGACCCTTCCCCCACAGCCCTCAGAAGGACCAGCCCTACAGACACCTTCAGTTGCACTTCCAGCCTCCAGAATGGTGAGAAAATACATTTCTGTTGCTTTAAATGGCTGCAGCCTGAGCATAGTAATACCTGGGCCATTGCAGCTGCCCTACGCATGATGATTCAGAGGCCTGAGGTGTCCTGATCCTGAGCTCTACACCCCAAGACAGTGCTTCTGAAGCTAACAGTGCCAAATCCAGAAACCACAGACTGACCGGTTATTTGGTGCTTACACACCCCACGTCTGTCCTAGATACCCTGGAGACACAGCATCAGGCTTCCTCCCCAGCAAATCTCAGTGGAGGGTGTGAAATTGGAGGCTTCTTGGCCAATTGGTCTGAGGTTGAGTTGAGCTCCTACCTTTCTCTCAACAATCTCTGGCTGGGGGAAGTTTTTCCTGGGAAATCCTCACTCACATGTGGATTTGTGGAGGCTATGCCCACCCAGACCCTCTGTTCTGACATTTTGTTCAAGAGGGCCACATTGTTCTTATAAGGCTCATAGCCACGCCGCCCTCTCCCCCAAGTCCCACCTGTTCCCAGCAGCCCTAACTCGAGTCCTTTTGTGGACAAAGTGGAACAGAGAGTAACGAGACACTGTGCTGAGCACTTTCCAGGCACGATCGCATCTCACCTTTACTGCCTCCCTGAGCGGAAGGCATCACCCTCTCTCAATCTGCCAGATGGCGAAACTGAAGCACAGACGGGTCAGGAACCTGCCCCAAGCTCACACGGCTCACGAGTGAGGGGAATGCATTTGCTCTTGAGTTTCTAAGGCCTGTGCTTTGCTGGTATACAATGCGAGAGAGGTAACCAAATGGCCTTGAACTCCTCTCCCTCCAAGGTAACCATAGGGAAAGGTCCAGCCAGGACCTGGCCGGGTTAGTGCTGGTGACATTTTGTCTCTGGAAGTTTCAGAATCTGTCACTGCAGAGGCTGGCAGGGACGTGCTTTTCACAGGCCACAGTGGCTCATGCCTGTAATCCCAGTGCTTTGGGAGGCCAAGGTGGGAGGATAGCTAGAGGCCAGGAGTTTGAGACCAGCCTGGGCAACAGAGCAAGACCCCATCTCTACAAAGAAAAAAGAAAAGTACTGTGCCACTCAAAGATACCCAAAAGATTGCTTCCAGCTCCACAATGAGGCAAACACAGAAAGTGAGAGTAAGCGTTCAGGGGCACCCACACACATTTAACAGACCAATGCTATGTTGCAAGAATCTAGTAATAAAAAAGAAACGAGCTTATATTTTCTATGGTTTTTTAATACAAAAATTTCCATTTCTCATCACATACTAGAGCCCACTGCAAATAAACACCTGGGTCCTTGCCGGGCACGGTGGCTCACACCTGTAATCCCAGCACTTTGGGAGGCCGAGCCGGGTGGATCACGAGGTCAGGAATTCAAGACCAGCCTGGCCAAGATGGTGAAACCCCATCTCTACTAGAAATACAAAAATTAGCTGGGCCTGGTGGCATGTGCCTGTAATCTCAGCTACTCAGGAGACTGAGGCAGAGAACCGCTTAAACCCGGGAGGCGGAGGTTGCAATGAGCCAAGATTGCGCCACTGCACTCCAGCCTGGGCGACAGAGCAAGATCTCCGTCTCAAAAAAAAAAAAAAAAAAACCTGGGTCCTTACCACTGATAGTTTGAGAAGCCCTGCTGAGACAGCGGTCTCAGTCACTGACTAAGGATAAAATGACATGGAAAAATCTGGAGCCCGGGAAATGCAGGGATTCTCTCCAGCTGTGAGGGCCACACGAGGGATGTCCAGCCACCAAAGTGAGCCCCTCAGCTGCCAACTGCACCCTTAGTAAGGGGCTTTCTGGAATAGTCAAATGGATAGTGCCCTGGAAGTTGAGAATTTGGCTTTTAGTCTCAGGTTTGGGTTTTTTGTTTATTTTTGAGACAGGATCTGGCTGTGTCACTCAGGCTGGAGTGCAGTGGCACGGTCTTGGCTCACTGCAGCCTCAACCTCCCATAGCCCTGGTTTAGTGGTGTGACCTTGGGCCAATCATTTAATCCTCTGTCTGCTGATTTTCTCAACTGTAAGCTGGAGATCATAATACTGGTGCCTGCCTCATAGGGTTATTCTGTGGAATAAACGTGTTAATTTGTGAGCGTTCAGAGCAGTGCCTGAGTGCTATGTACGTGTTCACTATTATTACAATTAGGTAGAAGTCATTTTTCCTTCTCAAGCCTGTATTCTACTGAAATAGTTTTTAAACTACTTTTTTGGGATATTCCTTTGTGGAGGAGGTGTTTCAAGACTTCCATAAGCATCTGACTTACATTTAATTTTTTTTTTTTTTTTTGAGACACATTCTCGCTCTAGTGCACAGGCTGGAGTGCAATGGTGTGATCTCAGCTCACAGCAACCTCTGCCTCCCGGGTTCAAGCAATTCTCCTGCCTCAGCCTCCTGAGCAGCTGGGAGTACAAGCGCACGCCACCACACCCGGCTAATTTTTGTATTTTTAGGAGAGATGGGGTTTTGCCATGTTGGCCAGAATGGTCTCAAACTCCTGAACTCAAGTGATCCACCTGCCTCGGCCTCCCAAAATGCTGGGATTACAGGCGTGAGCCACTGTGCCCGGGCTGTTCCAACTGTTTACCACAAAACTAGGCCTGCAGCTCTGGCCATTCATTTCTCAATTATCTGGGGAGAAATAGGGACGAGGCTGGGGGTATAGGAGAAGGACCTCCTGACTGGACAGCAGGAAACCAGCCTGCCATTAACCACCCAGTGACCTCGGGCAAGTGCATGAACCTCCCAGCCCCTGAGGGTATGGGGCTCTGCCACCCTCTGTATCTTGAGGCAGGTGCTTTTGACAGCAGCCCCTCCTGTCCTTTAGATGAGTGGTCCCCGACCTTTCTGGTACCAGGGACCAGTATCATGGAAGACAATTTTTCCGTTGTCCTGGTGTGGGGGAAGGTTTCAGGATGATTCAAGCACACTACATGTATTGTTCACCTTATTTCTATTATCATTACATTGTAATATATAATGAAATAATTCTAGGCCGGGTGTGGTGGCTCACGCCTGTAATCCCACCACTTTGGGAGGCTGAGGTGGGTGGATCACTTGAGGTCAGGCGTTCAAGACCAGCCTAACCAACAAGGAGAAACCCCATCTCTGCTAAAAATACAAAATTAGCCAGGCATGGTGGCCCATGCCTGTAATCCCAGTTACTTGGGAGGCTGAGGCAGGAGAATCGCTTGAACCCGGGAGGCGGAGGTTGGTGTGAGCCGAGATTGAGCCATTACACTCCAGCCTAGGCAACAAGAGTGAAACTCTGTCTCAAAAAGAAAAAAAAAAGAAAAGAAATAATTATACAACTCACCATAATGTAGAATCAGTGGGAACCCTGAGCTTGTTTTCCTGCAACTAGATGGTCCCATGCAGGGGTGACGGGAGACAGTGACAGATCATCAAGCATTAGATTCTCATAAGAAGCGTGCAACCTAGATCCCTGGCTACGCAGTTCACAATAGGGTTTGTGCTGCTGCTGATTTGAGAGGAGGCGGAGCTCAGGCTGTAATGTGAACGATGGGGAGCAGCTGTAAACACAGATGAAGCTTTGCTTGCTTGCCCGCCACTCACCTCTGGCTGTGTGGGCCTGGTTCCTAACAGGCCACCGGCCAGTACCAGCCCATGGCCCAGGTGTTGGGGACCCCTGCTTTAGATAACCAAACAAGCAGCCAGGCCCTGACATAGACTCATGTAGAACCCCACCCTCTTCCCACTCCATTTTCAAGGCCATCCTGGTAATAAGAAAGTAACCAAAAGACAGCAAAGAGAAGGAAGAGGGCCTGCATGAGGATCTCACCCCGAGACCGGACTAACTGTGGTTCTGGGCTCCTGTCATTTGCCTGGGAAACCTGAGCGTGTCTTTGCAGTTGCTCCCATCCACAGGCCTCTGTCCGACTGGCTTTCATCCCAGCCCACTTAACTTTCCTGCCCAAGAGATACCTGTGGTTTCCACCAGCTGCATGCTACTCCCCCGCCTGAAACGCTCCTACTCCTTCCTGCCCTCGGGGACCAACCAGACCCAGCCTGAAGGCCCAGCTCAGTCCCTCCTGCTTCCCTGCCTCCCTTATCTCCTTATTGTTTATGGCCCTGTTTCACTCCTGGCCCCTGTGCTATCCCACAGACCTGACATTTGCACAGCATTCATGGTTGACAGGGCATGTTCACTGAACCCTCAGAATACATTGATCTGTCAGCTTCTAAAACAAATCACCAGCTCTGGTATCTTAGGGCTACTGTAACAAAACGCCATACATTGGGTGGCTTCTCAACACAGAAATCCAATCGTTCTGGAGGCTGGAGATCCAAGAAGTCCAAGATCAAGGCAGATTTGGTGTCTGGTGAGGGTGTGCTTTCTGCTTCACAGACAGTGACTTTATGCCGTGTCCTCACACGGTGGAAGGGGTGAGAGGGTTCCCTTGGGCCTCTTTTATAAGGGCACCAGTTCCATTCACGAAGACTCCACCCTTGGGACCTAATCACTTCCCAAAGGCCGATCTCCTAATACCATCACCTCAGGGGTTAAGATTTTAACACAGAAATTTTGAAGGCACACAAACATTCAGACCACACATCCAGGGAGCTGAGTGGGATTTTTGCCCCCACCCGCCTGTCTAGTGTCACTGGATAGCTGCCTGCAGTAGAGGGCTGGCAAGGGACTATTGTGCACTTTATGTACACACACCACCTCCTGTGAGCTTGGCATAACACCCGTGAGGTGGGTGGTGGCTTCTTTTTTAGAAACTTCAAAAGTGAAGCTCACTTTCAGTCTGGGCTCAGACTTGACATCTGGTATACCAAACTGTCTTACAAAGAAATAAGCAGAAGCTGATCACATGCTGAAGCTCAGGGCCAATGCAGAGCCCATAAGAGTCAGAGATAGGTCCAGCCCTGTCTATACGATGCCAAAGCCCCTCTCTTCCACCTCAGTTTCAGCCAGGCCTTGCCAGTCCACCCTTCTCCCTCCTCTGTCACCCCTGCCCTTGCCCCTCAGTGGCTGAGGCTCTACAAAGCCCCTGGCAGTCAGGGAACACGGAACCCTAGAATCCTGAGAGGAGGGTCTGGACAAGGCAAATCAGTTCTCTACCTGGGAGTCACACAAGACCTCCTCTCCACGTAGAGAGCAAATCAGAGGCGGGGCTGTTGGGTACCAAGGGGGCATCTGTCCACTAGGAAATGTGCAGGGGCGTCACTTTTGTTTAGGGTTGGATTTGGGTTGGTCGGCACAGTGGCTTGGATCCAGAGCCACTCGGATATTTGATGGGGTTGAGGATAGCCCTGCCAAACACCCTGCACCGAGCAAGTCAGTCCTGTAGAAGGAAGGTCTGCCCACGCTGCTAGTACGGCCCTGTGAGGAATCACTGAGTCCCATCAGCTAGCTTTTCCTTTAGTATCCTCTCCTTATTGTTTATCATCTTGACATTGGCCCAAAGGGCTCAGTCCAGCACTCTGGACTCCACTGCCTGCTCTCAGGCTGCTGGAGGAGACCGGCATCCAGAAACACGTGACCAAGCCTCTGTGCACTCGGGACTTTTAATCTCCTTAATTGAAACTGATTGGCCTCTTGGGAGGCAGATCTGCATTGGCCCTGAGCTTCAGCATGTGATCAACTTTTGCTTATTTCTTTTAAAGATCATTTAACACACCATAGTATCCAATCTTCTCCCTGAATATCGGACCTATTTGCCAACCAGAAGCAAAACCAGAAACACACACACTTAGAAAAACAGCTCAGGAAACAAAAGTGCCTGATAAAAATACGGAGGGAAACATTCTGTCTCATGGTGACTTAGCATTATACAAAAGGCCAGTCAAAACTCCATTACCAAGGAAAGATGTAATCACATGGGAAAGGAGAGATGGGAGAGGTTGGGGGAAGAGTAAGCTGCCTGAAGCTCACAAGATAAATAAGCTGGGCTGGAGAATATCTAAGAACCAGCTGCAAAAAAAAGATAAAAAGGGAAGAAAAGTGAAACATCTTTGTTTGTTTGTTTGTTTGTTTTTTGAGACAGAGTCTCATTCTGTTGCCCAGGCTGGAGTGTAATGGTGCGATGATCTTGGCTCACTGCAACCTCTAGCTCCTGGGCTCAAGCAATTTTCCTGCCTCAGCCTCCCAAGTAGCTGGGATTACAGGCATGCGCCACCACGCCCAGCTAATTTTTGTATTTCTAGTACAGATGGGGTTTCACCATGTTGCCTAGGCTGGTCTTGAACTCCTGGCCTCAAGTGATCCGCCCACCTCAGCCTCCCAAAGTGCTGGGATTATAGGCGTGAACCACATTCCCAGACAAAATATCTTTTTAAATTGAAAGAAAACCAACATCAAGAAATTCGTTTGAGTGTCCAGATTTGTGTTCATCCAGATATACCACGATCACTCCGAAGCAGCTAGAGCTGGTTTACAAACCAGCTTGGCAGGTCATATCTCTTGGCAAAGCCTCTGATAAGGGCCCCTTACCTACCAGACTGATCGTATATCCTGGACATATCTCTCTGGGGCTCTCCTGTGCAATGCTGGTGGGTCATTTCACCAACTGGGCACTGGGCTTCAAAAGAACAGTCCTAGTTGGGGTGGGGCCACCTTGTGACTTCCAAGCTCTTGGTTCTGTTTCTGCACCAGCTGCATGGGATTAACACCAGGGCAAAAGAACCAAGAGGCAGGACCTTAGAGGCAAGAAAGCACAGCACTGACAAGTCAATTAATCACTATTGTGCATGTCAAACTCAGTGCAAACACCTTGCTTCCTGTTCTTCTGAAGATCAAGTCCAGAGTCCAGATTTTAAAAGCACAAAGATCCAGCTGTTTTGCTGTTGGAAAGTTCCACTTACAAATCAATTCAAGGAGACAGTACTTCTTAGTCTCCATGTTCCCTACATAGAGGAAGAAAAACATTTTGTCTACCCTCCTATGTTCAGTTACTGAAGCCTGCAAATTAAATGGATAAAAGCCAGATTAACAAGAGAAATATATAAGAATTTTATTTGATGCTAATATTTTTTCTTACACAGGAGGCCTCACAGAAAATAAGACCCCAGGCTGGGCACGGTGGCTCTTGCCTGTAATCCCAGCAATTTGGGAGGCTGAGGTGGGTGGACCACTTGAGGGCAGTTGTTCAAGACTAGCCTGGCCAACATGGTGAAACCCTGTCTCTACTAAAAATACAAAAATTAGCTGAGTGTGGTGATGTGCACCTGTAAGTCCCAGCTACTTGACTTGGGAGGCTAAGGTAGGAGAATCACTTGAACCTGGGAAGCAGAGGTTGCAGTGAGCTGAGATTGTGCCACGGCACTCCAGCCTGGGCAATAGAGTGAGACTCTATCTCAAAAGACAAAAAAGAAGAAGACCCCAAAAAAGTAGTCAGACTCAGGGGTTTATATACCATTTTAACAAAGGGTGATAAATTGTGAAGTGACTAGACAAAGGAAAGCAGATCATTTAGGCTTCTAGGAGTGGTAAACTGTGGAAAGATAACTAAGAAATGTACAGTAGATAAGGGATGAATAGTTGGATTTGTTAGGCAGACTCACCTTGGTAATGTCTCCAGTGATAAGTCATCTCAAGTGATTAACAGTTATTCTCCTCTTCTGGTATTGGAGAGAGGCACCACTTCACAATTCCTTTACAAGTGGAAATTTATGTTACCTTTACAAAGGGAAACGTGGCCTGCTTTTAGGCAGAAAGAAGAAGGACAGAGAGCTTTTCCTGTGGCTGTATTTTCCCAATTGCCTTCAGCTCAAAATAATCCTTAAACCGAAGTGGCATATTCTGGGCCCCTTCACCTAGCAGCAGGAAAGTGACATAATGACGAAGGAGAGGGTGAACGCTGTAAAGACAAGGGCTGTAACATCATCCATCATCACTAAACCAGGGTCTAAGGGTGCTGAACATATAGTAGGCACTCAATAAATATATGTTGAATGAATAAATAAATCAGTGGCTGGCTGGCTGGATGGATGGATGGATGAATATTGGATAAAATAGGATTGGAGCAACTACATAGTGTGGAAAAGAAAATTGCAGCTTATCGAATGCTGGCTCCCATAAAATACCACCAAGGCAACATGTTGATAAAGCAAAGCTCATGGCAGTAAGAGAAAGCACTACCCTGGTGGTCATAACAATGTCTGAGTGGGACAGATAAATTCAGAGTGTTTATGATGTTTAAGAGTCTGGTTTAAGGAAGGTCTTTCAGTGTGGGGAAGTCTAAGATTGAATAGGATCATGATATAATCCAAGATCATGGAGATAGCAAGGTGAGTTAACAGTCATTTGATGCAATCTACCAAAGTTAGGCAGTTTTAAGTAAGTTCAGGGGAAATTCCTAAAACAAACACTAAAGTTACTTGCAATCTTTAGCTTTCTGGGCAAGTGTTTCCTGCCACAGTGAAATCATGTTGATTGATACAGTTTGGATCTGTCTCCCCGCCCAAATCTCATGTCGAACCATAATCCCCAATGTTGGAAGTGGGTCCCAATGGGAGGTGATTGGATCATGGGAGCGGATCCTTCATGAATGGCTTAGCACCTTCCCCTCCATGCTGTTCTCATGATGGTGAGTGAATTCTCACGAGATCTGGTTGTTTGAAAGTGTTTGGCAGCTCCCCCACCACATCCTCCTGGTCCAGCCATGTAAGACGTGCCTGCTTCTCCTTCACCTTCCATCATGATTGTAAGTTTCCTGAGGCCTCCCCAGAAGCAGAAGCCACTATGCTTCCTGTACAGCCTGTGGAACCGTGAACCAATTAAACTTCTTTTCTTTATAAGTTGCCCCATCTCAGGCATTTCTTTATAGCAATGTGAGAACAGACAAATAGATTGGTAAAGACAGTGGAATAGTAAAGTCATGTTATGAAGACCACATGGTAGTAGTCATATAATGCAGACATAAGCAAGCTTATGTGGGTTTCGGTGGTTTCAGTCCTCAAGCTAATGGTCTTAAGTAAACTGTTCTTCCACAGTGTGGCACACAAAGACAAGTAAACCACGTTTGTCCACAGGAAGACCAGCAAACCTTAAGTGGGCCCCAAGACAGAGGTGATGGTTAATTTCTGGTCATCGAGGCTGAGCCATATAAAGGAGAGGTAATTCAGGAGGCTGGGCACAGTGGCTCACACCTGTAATCCCAGCACTTTGGGAGGCCGAGGCAGGCAGATCACCTGAGGTCGGGAGTTCGAGACCAGCCTGACCAACATGGAGAAACCCCGACTCTACTTACAATACAAAAAAATTAGCTGGGCGTGGTAGCACACGCCTGTGATCCCAGCTACTCGGGAGGCTGAGACAGGAGAATCACTTGAACCCAGGAGGCAGAGGTTGCAGTGAGCCAAGATCACACCATTGCACTCCAGCCTGGGCGACAAGAGGGAAATTCTGTCTCAAAAAAAAAAAAAAGAAAAGAAAAGAAAAGAATTGAAAACAAGGACTGAAATACATACCTGTATGCCAATGTTCATAGCAGCACCATTCACAACAGCCAAGAGGTGGAAATAACCCTAGTGTTTATCAACAGATAATGGATAAATGGTATATCCATATGATGGGAGCTTTTTCAGCCATAAAAAGGAATGACATTCTGACACATGCTGCAATAAGGATGAACCTCAAAAACATTATGCCAAGAGAAATAAGCTCAACACAAAAGAACAAATATTGCATGATTCCACTTCTATTAAATACCCAGAATAGGCAAATTCATAGAGGACACCAGGGACTGAGGGGAGGGGAAATGGCGAGTCACTGCTTAATGGGTACAGAGTTTCTATTTGGAGCAACAAAAAGTTTTTGAAATAGATAGTGGTGATGGTTGCACAACATTATGAGTGGAATCGATGCCACTGAATTGTACACTTAGACATAGTGAAAATAGCCAGGTATGGTGACCTGTTATCCCGGCACTTTGGGAGGCTGAGGCAGGCAGATCGCGTGAGCCCAGGAGTTTGAGACCAGCCTGGGCAACATGGCGAAACCTCATCTCTACAAAAAAATACAAAAAAAAAAAAAAAAAAAATAGCTGAGTGTGGTGGCACACGCCTGTAGTCCCAGCTACCCAGGAGGTAGAGGTGGTAGGATTACCTGAGCCCGGGAAGTTGAGGCTGCAGTGAACCGTGATCACGCCACTGCACTCCAGCCTGGGTGACAGTGTAAGACCCTGTCTCAGAAAAAAGACAGTCTCACAATTAAAATAAAATGTCTCACAATTAAAAATTAAAGCGCACACACACACATACACATATAAAACTGCGTGTGTGTGCATGCTTTCTTGTTAATTGTGGCAAATCACTATATTATATATATTTTATCACAATTTTTTTTAAGTTGTAAAATAAGAAAAATGAAAAATTCCAAGATGGCAGCAGCATAGCATTAACCAAGTCCAGGGTCCTTCTGAGCATGAGCTCTGTGTGAAGCCAGCCCTGCTGAGAGGACGCAGAGTCCAAATCTAGGTGTCATTCCAGCTCCTGGAGACCGAGAGTGAAAGAAAGTGCCTCACTGGGCACTACTTCTGGACTCCAGAATCTACTCAGTGATCAACGAGGATGATCAGGTGGCTCACGCCTGTGGTCCCAGCACTTTGGGAGGCCAAGGCAGATGCATCACTTGAGGTCAGGAGTTCAATACCAGCCTGGTCAACATGGTGAAACCCTGTCTCTACTAAAAATTAAAAAATTAGCAAGACATGGTGGTGCACGCCTGTAATTCCAGCTACTCATGAGGCTGAGGCAGGAGAATTGCTTGAACCCAGAAGGCAGAGGTTGCAGTGAGCTGAGACTGTGCCACTGCACTCCAGCCTGGGCGACAAGAGTGAGACTCCATCTCAAAACAAACAAACAAACAACAACAACAACAACAACAAAAAACATATATTAGTACCAATGAGAGGTGGAGAAGGGAATGAAAAGGTGGGCAAGGCATAGCTTTGTCCCAAGAAACCTAATAAAAATCAGATTGCTTGCCACCTTGGCCACTCGCGTCTTTGATGATCAATCCTTGATCTGGGCTTTACTGAGCAAAAAGAGTGCCCTCGTGGCAAGCCAAACCAAACCAGTGACCTCAAGATGAGCTTCCAGAGCATGGAGGCTACCTCTTGCTTGCAGCAAAAATATACACGTTCACTCGCGGCCTTCAGCTCTTTCACCTCTGGGTGATCACTCAACGGGAGGGTGGGGACTCTGCCTGCTGCCAGAGACCAGATCCCAAACCAAACATCCCCCATTAAAGTTATAAGAAACAGTTCTCTGGCTCCAACCCTGTCTACCATTTGAGTGCCTCAGCCACCCAAAAGCTTCTCTCACCATTTCTGGGACATTTCATGGGTATTTGTGATTCTCTCAGCAACCCCATAGTACGCAATACTTCCTCCAATTCTAACACTGGTTTTCCACAAGGATGGGCGCTGCCTCAACCTCTGAAAGCCTGGAAGCCCCAGGAAGGTGCCTCACCCCAGTCCTGCCTCCTACGCACATGCCTGTGGCCAAGCAGGACGTCAATCCAGCCCCTGTGCTATGCTCTTCCTCCCTAAAGAGGAGAGAAGCCTGAATCACCCCCAGCGCCCCAGCGTGGGGCCATGGTGTAGGTTCTCAGGTACTCCTAAGATCCTGAGGAAGGTCTGGGAGGACGATGTGTGGCCTTGCTGGGCTAAAAGTTGCCTTTCGGGGTTGGTGCCAGGCCTGGGATCTGCCCCAACAGCCCTCCAGGCAAATCCGGATGGGGCCTGAATCCTGGAGATTTCAGTTTGATCTGCAGTTCCTGACATACCAGAAGTGCAGGGCCCAGGCTGCTGCAGCCAAAACATCACAATACACCTTCAGTCCCAATCCCTTCTCCTCTAACGCACTAGGACTACCGATATCACAAGCACGAGCCTGGCTTGAGAGACGGGAGCATAAAACAGCACAATGTTCCAGTTACCGCCTTTTGGGGTTTTTGAGTCAAACCACTCTTCTTTTAACACGGTAGTGAACAGATCAGCTTTTTCAAATTTTTTTTTTAACCGTTAGATATTAACCTTTGGAAAATGTGCTGAAATAGTGCCCCCTAACGGGGGTCCTTCACCACCACACTCTGCTTTCACGTTGCCACCCATCTGTTATAGGAAAGGGACCCTGATCCAGACCCCAAGAGGGGTTCTTGGATCTCACCTAAGAAAGAACTCAGGGTGAGTCCATAGAGTAAAGTGAAAGTTTATTAAGAAAGTAAAGAATCAGGCACAGTGGCTCGCGCCTGTAATCCCAGCACTTTGGGAGGCCGAGGCAGGCGGATCATGAGGTCAGAAATTCAAGACCAGCCTGACCACAAGGTCTGGACTTGGAGAGCAGCCTGGTCAATATGGTAGAACGCCATCTCTACTAAAAATGCAAATATTAGCCAGGCGTGGTGGCGCTTGCCTGTAGTCCCAGCTACTCGGGAGGCTGAGGCAAAAGAATTGCTTGAACCTGGAGGCAGCGGTTGCAGTGAGCAGAGATCATGCCACTGCACTCCACCTCGGGCGACAGAGTGAGACTCCATCTATAAAAAAAAGAAAGAAAGAAAGAAAGAAAGTAAAGGAATGAAGAATGGCTACTCCATAGACAGAGCAGCCCCTGGGGCTGCTGGTTGCCCATTTTTATGGTTCTTTCTGGATTATATGCTAAACAACAGGTGGATTACTCATGCCTCCCCTTTTTAGACCATATAGGGTAACTTCCTGACGTTGCCATGGCATCTGTAAACTGTCATAGCGCTGGTAGGAGTGTAGCAGTGTGGACCACCAGAGAACACTCTTGTCGCCATCTTGGTTTTGGCGGGTTTTGGCCGGCTTCTCTACTGCAACCTGTTTTATTAGCAAGGTCTTTATGACCTGTATTTTGTGCTGACCTCCTATCTCATCCTGTGACTTAGAATGCCTTAACCATCTGGGAATGCAACCCAGTAGGTCTCAGCCTCATTTTACCCAGCCCCTATCCATTCCTGAGAGCTTCCTTTGCCAAAAATATGCCTTTAACAATAAGAGCTAACATTTACTTAACACGTTCTTTGTCTGAGGCTTGGTCGCATGATCTCATTTCATTCTTACAACAACCCTGTAAGAGAAATATTATCTCTCCCTTGCAAAACAGAGAGCATGTTCAGGAAGGTTAAGTGACTTCCCCAACATCACAGGCTAGTTTGTGGGGCTAAGATTCTTCCTTATCCACATGCTGTCAGGATCCAGACGAGACGTTTATCCTCCTATACCTGGGCTTGAATTCCAAGGAACCACTGGGCAGCCTTCACATGTACAAATGTAGGCACAGTGAGCTGATTTGTAATAATAACAGCCAATATCTGAGTACCTACCAAGTGCCAGGCAATATACATAGAGTCTTTCATTTAACAACTCAAATGTATATATATATATATATACTTTTTCTTTTTTTCAGATGGCGGAGTCTTGCTCTGTCACCCAAGCCGGAGTGCAGTGGCGTGATCTCAGCTCACTGCAACCTCTGCCTCCTGGGTTCAAGAGATTCTCCTGTCTCAACCTCCTGAGTAACTGGGATTACAGGTGCACACCAATACACCCAGCTAATTTTTGTTTTTGTTTGAGACAGAGTTTCGCTCTTGTTGCCCAGGCTGGAGTGCAATGGTGTGATCTTGGCTCACCGCAACTTTTGCCTCCCGGGTTCAAGCGATTCTCCTGCCTCAGCGTCCCGATTAGCTGGAATCACAGGCGTGTAACACCACGCCCGGAAATTTGTTTTGTATTTTTAGTAGAGACAGAGTTTCTCCATGTTGGTCAGGCTAGTCTCGAACTCCCGAACTCAGGTGATCCACCTGCCTCAGCCTCCCAAAGTGCTGGGATTACAGGCATAAGCCAGCCACTGTGCCTGGCAACAAGATATATATTTATCCCCATTTTACAGATGAGGCTCCTGGAGCTCAGAGTTTGAGCAACATCCCTGACTATGAGGAGTCATTGACAACTTGGGCTCTGGAGCCCAACTGCTTAGTTCAAATCCACCTCCCCTACTTACTAGCTGTATGACCTCGGACAAGTTAGTTGACTTCTCTGTGCCTTCATTTCCCCATCTGTACAACAAATGACAGTACCTATCTCATAGGATTACTATGAGAATTCAATGAGTGCTCAGAACTGTCCCTGTTACCTAGTCAGAGCTCCATAAACAGGCAGGTTGTTGTTATCCTCCTCCAAAGTCCATGCTTTTGCTCCATGAGATGGCTTTGTCCCCCAGTCTCTACTGAGAGATTAAGAATATACTGCACATTAAAATAAACAGGTTTCTTTTTACTGCAGTAATGCTAAATGCTCAGATGAAGGAAGAGATCAACGGCAGTCCAAATTCACCTACATTACCATTCTCCCTGACGTTCTCAGGGCAGTGACGCTAAGCCAAGAGAATGAGCTCCATTTAGACCTCTCTTCCTTCCACCCGCATCTTCCTCCTTTCCCTTCTCACTAGGTTCTCGAGGGTAAGTTCATCTTTTTGGAATTGCAAGGGCAGTTGCTGCAAATATCTGCACTCACTATGTCTTATTAGGTTAGTCCCTTGTCTGGTACTAGGAGAAGGGTCTGAAGATCTGGAGTTGATTTCTGGCCCAGCTATTTACTGTGTGACCAGCTATAAGTCCCCTAATCCCTGAGCTTCTCTTTTGCCATCTGTTTAAAACAACCACCTCCCCAGACTTACATGAGAATCAAATTAATGATGTGTGTTAATACGCAAGATGGGGGCCAGCAAGGTGGCTCACATCTGTAATCCCAGCACTTTGGGAGGCTGAGGCAGGAGGTTCACTCGAGCCTAGGAGCTTGGGACCAGCCTGGGAAACATAGCAAGACCCCGCATCCCCATCTCTACAAAAATAAAAAAATTAGCCAGATGTGGTGGTACACACCTGTAGCCCCAGCGACTTGAGAGGCTGAGGCTGGAGGATCTCTTGAGTCCAGGAGTTCCAGGCTGCAGTGGGCTAATTGCATCACTGCACTCTAGCCTGGGTGACAGAGTCTCAATCTGTCTCAGAAAAAAAAAAAAAAAAAATTAACATGTAAGATGGTTTGTAAACCGTAAATTACAGTGCCTGGGAGAAATCAGGTCCCTTTGATTCACCTGGCAGGAAATCTTGCGTCTTGGCTTTCCCAGCCATCACTCTGAGTTGCAGTTGGCTTGCTGAGAACATTCTGTAAGAAGCTGCCTAGATTTCACCTTCCTTGGGGCAGGCTGGGGATGGGAGAGTGTCAGGGAGACTCCTGTGGTAAGCACCTCTCTGCTGAAGGAACTTTCAGCAGTAACAGAGTGTGAAGGAGGAGGCCTAGGTGAGGATGGAGAGGGTGGGGCAGGGAAGAACCCTACCAGTGAAATTGGTTTAGAACAGCCCAGTGCCCATGGGGGTAGATTGGGGAATACATGAGATGCCTTGCTAAGTCTGGAACAAGCTTCTCAGGAAGGGGAAACTGACCCTGCTCTAGGGAGATTGGAAAGCTCTTAGGGATAGGGTTAAGTGAAAGCATTTCTTTTTTGACACTGAATCTTCCAACTTAGGTGAAGGGTAAATGTCAAAGAAGAGATAAATGTCATGCATCACTCTGGAAATGCCCAATCCACCTACTCCAGAGTACTGATCAGGGACTTAAGAGTGGAAAAATTTGTCATTTGATGACTTGTCACAAGAACTATGGACCCTGCCCGAGTTACTGTCAATGGTGAAATCAGTGAGGACACATCTGGGCTCCCTGTTAACACCAAGTGTGTATGTAACAATGGATATGTGGACAGAAATAACTGGGTATGTGAGGGCACCTCACCCAGTAAAGGCTTGGGGGACAGTGATGAGAAGGCAGAGCTAAGCGGGCGGAGAGAAATGGCAGCCCAGGACAGCAAGAAGATGGAGGAGCCTGAGGAACAAGCTGTCCCTGAGAGAGAACCCACAGTGTGCCCCTCACCATGCCTTCCACAAAGCCACGATTATGCTCCTTCCAAATTTAATTGCCTCCTTTCAAAAACTCACCATACCCAAAGAGTCCATAAAACCTCTTGTCGGCCGGGCGCGGTGGCACACGCCTGTAATCCCAGCACTTTGGGAGGCCGTGGCGGGCGGATCACGAGGTCAGGAGATCGAGACCATCCTGGTTAACACGGTGAAACCCCGTCTCTACTAAAAATACAAAAAATTAGCCGGGCGTGGTGGCGGGCGCCTGTAGTCCCAGCTACTCGGGAGGCTGAGGCAGGAGAATGGCGTGAACCCAGGAGGCGGAGCTTGCAGTGAGCCGAGATCATGCCACTGCACTCTGGCTTGGGCGAAAAGTAAGACTCTGTCTCAAAAAAAAAAAAAAAAAAACCTCTTGCCAGTCCTGCTGTCAGATGTGACTATTGCCACACGAAGAACAGAAAAGCTACAGAACTGTTCTTGTTCCTTTTTTTTTTAGAGACAGGATCTCACTCTGTCACCCAGGCTGGAATGCAGTGGTGTGATTGTAGTGAAGCGGTGTCGTTGTCTGGGATAAATACCCAAGTTTGGTTGTTTCACACTAAGGGAACTGAGAACGTGGACACACAAGAAGTGGGTTTAGGAGCAGAGGTTTAATAGGCAAAAGAAAGAGAAAGGATAATAGCTCTCTCTCCTGTGAAGGCCAAAGATTGGTTGGATCAGGTGTGGCGTTTACATAGTGCACAAAGAAGCTGGCTACCCCACCCTAATCTTTTTATTATGCAAATGGATTTTCTACTTGGCCGGTGCCATGTTGTCTGCTCCTTACTGTACACGTGGTTGGCAAGGAAAGGGAAGGTGGAGCCTCCATGTTGAACATGCCTAGCCCCAGGTAGCCTTTCCCTATTGGCACAGCTGCTGGCATTCACCCGTGCAAGCTTCCAGCTTGTTTATCTATGTCTGCAGCTCGATATTACAGGCTGATCTTTGCTAGAAAAGAAATAATTTGGGGGCTGCTTTTCAGTAAAAGGAAATCTTTTAAAACCTTACCAAGGATTTCCTTACCCTCACTAGCTACCTACATAATTTCTTTTTAACTCCTATATCAATAGCTTAATGCAGCCTTGAGCTCCTGGGCTCAAGCAACCCACCTCCCTCAGCTTCCCAAGTAGTTGGGACTACAGGCATGCACCGCCATGCCCGGCTAAATTTTTTTTTTTTCTTTAGAAGTGGGGCCTAGCTATGTTGCCCAGGCTGGTCTTCCTGCAGCTTTGACCTCCTGGCCTCAAGCAGTCCTCCCAAAGTTGGGGGATTATTGGCATGAGTCACCACACTCTACTCACAGCTGTTCATAAAACTTCAGATGATAAGCAGTTTTAATGCCCAGAATTTAACTACATGGAGTATGTTCCCAGCTTCCTGTAGTTTCTAATCTCCGGGTAACACACCTCTCCCATTTTTGCTCTCCCAGTTCTTCCACCAGCTTTATAACTTAATTTCCTGCATTCAAGCTGTCTCTGTTTGAAATATCTAAGGTGATTTCTGCTTTTTTCTACTGAACACTTACTGACAAACCCTTTTTCCATTTCTTTTCCTTTGTAGATTTGTGTAAATACCCAAGGTTTTATTATTCAGGTGCCTGTCCTTTCTCCTTTTTGCTGAGTTCTTCAATGTGACCTTGCTGATTTTAATTTTTTTTTTTTTTTGAGACGGAGTCTCACTCTGTCACCCAGGCTGGCATGCAGTGGCATGATGTCGGCTCACTGCAACCTCTGCCTCTCGGGTTCAAGGGATTCTCATGTCTCAGCCTCCCAAGTAACTGGGACTACATGCACTAGCCACCACGCCCACCTACATTTTTGAATTTTTAGTAGAGACAGGGTTTTGCCATGTTGACCAGGCTGGTCTCAAACTCCTGACCTCAGGTGATCCTCCTGTCTTGGCCTCCCAAAGTGCTGGCATTAGGCATGAGCCACTGCACCCTGCACTTTCTGGTTTTAATTTGTTGGTTATCATCATTTCTTCCCATCACCCACTCAACATTGACAGGTGAGAGTCGACGCTTGCCTTTCATTGCGCTCCTCTGCTCTTAGATCCCTGTTACATTAAACTACAAAGCAGCTAAAGCACTGGACAACCCAATCCCTTCTCTGGGACACTGCCACCTGGGAGCATCACTGAACGTTTTCTTCCACTGAGTCATTAGAAACAGGATCTGCAGGGCAAGTGCGGTGGCTTATGCCTGTAATCCCAGCACTTTGGGAGGCTGAAGCCAGCATATCACTTGAGGTCAGGAGTTCAAGACCAGCCTGGCCAACATGGCAAAACCCCATCTCTACAAAAATACAAAAAAATTAGCCGAGCATGGTGGCGCACGCCTGTAATCCCAGCTCCTCGGGAGGCTGAGACAGGAAAATCACTTGAACCCAGGAGGCGGAGGTTGCAGTGAGCCGAGATCGTGCCATTGCACTCCAGCCTGGGCAGCAGAGAGAGACTTCATTTTAAAAAAAAAAAAAAAAAAAAAACAAGATCTGTCACAGGGGGGCTCTGCCCCTGTTGAAGGGAACTATGCATAACTAATGAACAGGAAAGTTAGTAGCAAAATGGCCTGACCCTTCTCAACATGCTTCTAATAACTTCCAAATTCCCCAGTCTAGATTTCCTTATATATCTTCTTTCCTTCCTAAATGATTACTCTAAACCAACAAACCCAGACATTTCTGAGTGTATATTTGCTCTTCCTTTCCTCCCCATCATATGGAACTTTTCTCTGCTGAGGATTAACCCAGCTTCTCGGTCACACTGACACACTTGATTTTTTTTTTTTTTTTTTTTAGATAGGGTCTCACTCTGTCACCCAGGCTGGAGTGCAGTGGCGTGATCTCGGCTCACTGCAACCTCCACCTCCCGGGTTCAAGCGATTCTCCTGCCTCAGCCTCCTGAGTAGCTGGGATTACAGGTGTATACCACCACACCTGGCTAATTTTTGTATTTTTCGTAGAGACAGGGTTTCACCACGTTGCGCAGGCTGGTTTCAAACTCTTGGACTCAAGTGATCCACCCACCTCGGCCTCTCAAAGTGCTAGGATTACAGGCGTGAGCCACTGCGCCTGACCCACTGTACACATTTGAAATAAGACCACTGGCTTGGTCTCTAGCTGTGGATGCTGAGACGTCAGAGGTACCCAACAATCTGGCAGATTTAAGGCTAGACTTTATGGCAGATTTAAGGCTAGACTTTATCTTGTAGCACTGCAAATACCACATGGGATAGACACCAGATCTCTGCTTCAAAGCTGAGGTAAATAGTAAACTTCAGAAGAGTTTACTACTTGTCCAAAGTCACATAGAGGGTAGGAGGCAGAGCCAGGTCCTGAACCCAGGTCTTTCCATTGCCACAGCTCCTGCCAAGCACTGCAGTCAACCGAGGAAAACATAAACGAAAGCAGTGGATGTTAAATTCCAGCAAAACGCTATCGCTCCCCTGTCAACCTGCCGGGCTCCTTGGACAAACATTTCATTTGGGCATTTTTCAGCAACTAGAATGTTTATCAGGAGAACTTCCAGTTCAGAAGGGCCTTCCAGAGTTAATGTCTCCTGAACCATTCATGCATGTGGAATACAATTACACCAACAAGGAGGGTGGTGTGGCAGGCAACACAGGGCATAGAAGCCAGGAGACGGAGAGTAGGGAGGTCATTAGTTTCATCTTTATCACCTATGTTACATCTGCTACAACAAGCTGGATTCTTTTATAACTTGGAAAGCATCTAATAACAAAATTAGGAGCTTGTGGCAAAGATAATATTGTACGTTCACCAAATCCCATTTTATTGTTTTCTTCCTATGTACACAAGACTATAATTCCCAGCCTTTTTTTTTCTCTTTTTTTTTTTTTTTGAGACGGAGTCTTGCTCTGTCACCCAGGCAGGAGTGCAGTGGCACAATCTCAGCTCACTGCAAGCTCCGCCTCCTGGGTTCACGCCATTCTCCTGCTTCAGCCTCCCCAGTAGCTGGGACTACAGGCATCCGCCACCACGCCTGGCTAATTTTTTTTTGTATTGTTAGTAGAGATGGGGTTTCACCGTGTTAGCCAGGATGGTCTCGATCTCCTGAACTCATGATCCGCCCGCCTCAGCCTCCCAAAGTGCTGGGATTACAGGCATGAGCCACCACGCCCAGCTGGCTTCCCAGCTTTTTTCGCCCTGAGATTGGGCCACTATAACTGGATTCTGACTAAAGGACAGGGGCAGAAGGGATGTATGCCACTTCCAAGCCTGCCTGTAAAATCTCCCATGTCATCATCCACCCTCTCTCTTCCTGTTCTGTGGCAAATTGTTTTTTGAGAGAGGGTCTCATTCTGTCACCCAGGCTGGAGTGCAGTGTTGTGATCACGGCTCAATGTAGCCTTGATTTCCTGGGCTCCAGCGATCCTCCCACGTCAGACTTCTAAGTAGCTGGGACCACAAGTGTGCACCACCATGCCTGGCTAATTTTATTTGTAGAGATGGGGTCTCACTAGGTTGCCCAGGCTGGTCTCAAACTGCTGGACTCAAGCAATCCTCCCACTTTGGCTTCTCAAAGTGCTGGGAGTACAAGGATCATGAGCCACCACACTTGGTCTGTGGCAAATTCTTGAGGGCACATGATGGAGATGACACCATCACAAGATGGATGGAGCCTAGATTCCTGAACCAATTACTGGAGGAAAGCCACCAAGGAAAGCCACTTGACCTACATCAAACAATAACCTGTTGTATTGATGTAAGAGTTAAAAAGAAATTATTTAGGCAGATAGGATAAGGAAGTCCTCGGTAAGGTTTCCCTTTTAATGAAAAGCAGCCCCCAAATCATTTCTTTTCTAACAAAAAGCAGCCTGTAAATTCGAGCTGCAGACATAGATAAGCAAGCTGGAAGCTTGCACGGGTGAATTCCGGCAGCTGTGCCAATAGGAAAAGGCTACCTGGGGCCAGGAATGTTCAACATGGAGACCCCTTTTCCCTTTTCTTTATCAACCATGTGTACAGTAAGGAGCAGACAACATGGTGCCAGCCAGGGAGAAAACCCATTTGCATAATAAAAGATTAGGGTGGAGTGGCCACCTTCTTCCTGTGCTATGTAAATGTCACACCTGGTCCAACCAATCTTTGGGCCCTATGTAAATCAGACACTGCCTCTTCAAGCCAGTCTATAAAACCCTGTGCACTTCCCCATGGGACCGGAAGACCCAGTCGGGAGCCCCTCTCTCTCTGGAGGAGAGAGAGCTTTTCTCTTTCTCTCTATTAAATCTCTCTCACTATTAAGCCTCCACTTTTCAACTCACTTCTTGTGTGCCCACATCCTCATCCCCTAGCATGAGATGGCGAACCTCCAGTATTCACCCCCGACAACAAGGCTGCTTCAGCATGAAGCCATTGAAAATAAAGGTTTTCTTTGTTACCGCAGCACAATCTTACCTATCCTGACTAATTTGGATTTCATATATGCCAGGGGATTCCAACGTCCCACAGAAGTCCTGAGAGGGCCTCTTGGTTGCCTCACTCATGGAAACAGCCTTTTGGTGTTTTTACAACCTGGATTTATTTCAGAATCTAAGTTCATATGAGGATATATCTCTACGTACAGTTCTGTTTCCTTCTTCTCCCTCTGAATTACCTTCTCATTCTCACTTTGTTGTGGTGTGCTTGTTCCAAAGTGAAATAAATCAACGACTTCATCACAAAGCACATAGCGCACGTACTTTACATTCTCACTGAAACAAGACCTGAAAAAGGAGGAAATTTTTTTATTACAATTTTATTCCCCCTCAGGGACCATTCTGAATTTTACAATCCTAATATTTACTTCTTGTTATGGTAAAACCTTGAGTAAACCATCAGGGACTGAGTTGTTCTAGACAAGTGTTTTGCATAACTAGAGTTTATGCATTTAGGCATTAATAAGCTGTTGACTCTCACATGTTTGGAAAGAAATATTAAATATGAAATAGGAAGCACAGTGAATGAACTGGGGTGACATATTTTGCCCTTTCATGGCAATTCTGGATTCACCTGAGTTCCTTAAATGTGCTGTGCTCCCTGCAGAGGCTCACGCCATCATCTCTGCCTGGAGCAGTTTTTTCCTTCCTTTGTCTCATTAAATTACTCCTATCCTTTGGTTGTCAGCTCACAGAGCAGTTCCCTCAGGCACAACTGTATACATTTACTAAAACTCATCTAACTGTTCACCTAAAACAGGTGAATTTTGTGGCATGTAAATTATACCTCAATAACACTGTTAAAAACAAAACACACTGTCCAGGAGGTGGTGCATGAACATAACCCCCGTTCTTCTCTAAAAAAAAAAAAAAAAAAATTTTTTTGAGACAGGGTCTCCCTCTGTCATCCAGGCTAGAGGGCGCAGTGGTGCAATCTCTGCTCACTGCAGCCTCAACATTCAGGGCTCAAACGATCCTCCTGCCTCCGCCTCCCAAGTAGATGGGACCACAGGCATGTGTCAACATGCTGAGGTAATTTTTTTTTTTTTTTTAGAGATGGGGTCTCGCTATATTACCCAGGCTGGTCTTGAACTCCTGGCCTCAAGCAGTCCTGCTACCTCGGCCTTCCAAAGGGCAAGGATTACAGGCTTGAGCCACCACTATGGACATTACCTCTGTAAGCTTCCTCCCAAAACCCATAACCCCAATTTAACCATGAGAAGAACATTAGACAAATTCTAATAGACGGCATCCTACAAAATCTACTGCATGAATACTCTTCAAAACTGTCAAGGTCATCAAAAGCAAGGAAAGGCTGAGAAATTGTCACAGCTAAGGGTAGCGTAAAGAGACATGATGACTAAATGTAATATGGTTACACGGATGGGATCCTAAGACAGAAAAATGACATCAAATAGAAACTACAGAAATCTAATACCTGGCTGGGCATGATGGCTCATGCCTACAATCCCAGCACTTTGGAAGGCTGAGGCAGGTGGATCACTTGAGGCCAGGAGTTCAAGACCAGACTGGACAACATGGTGAAACCCTGTTGCCACTAAAAAGACAAAAATTATCCAGGCGTGGTGGCAGGTGCCTGTAATCCCAGCTACTCAGGAGACTGAGGCAGAAAAATCACTTGAACCCAGAAGGTGGAGTTTGCAGTGAGCCAAGATCATGCCACTGCACTCCAGCCTGGGCAACAGGGAGATTCTTCATCTCCAGAAAAAAAAAAAAAAAAAAAAAAAAAAAAGAAAAAGAAAAATCTGAGTATCTTGTGGACTTTAGTTAATAATAAGGTATCAACACTGGTTCAGTATTGTAACAAATGTACCATACTGATGTAAGATGTTAGAAACAGAGGAAACAGTGCAAGATATATGGGAACTATTCTTTATATAAACTTCATGATTTCTCTGTAAATCAAATCTATAATGATTCCTAAAACTAAAGTTCATGGGCTGGGCGCAGTGGCTCACGCCTGTAATCCCAGCACTTTGGGAGGCCGAGACGGATCACAAGGTCAGGAGATCAAGACCATCCTGGCTAACACGGTGAAACTCCGTCTGTACTAAAAATACAAAAAACTTAGCCGAAACTTAGCCGAGCGTGGTGGCGGGCACCTGTAGTCCCAGCTACTCTGGAGGCTGAGGCAGGAGAATGGCGTGAACCCAGGAGAAGGAGCTTGCAGTAAGCCGAGATCGCGCCACTGCACTCCAGCCTGGGCTACAGAGCGAGACTCTGTCTCAAAAAAATAAATTAAATAAATAAATAAATAAATAAATAAAGTTCATTTGGCCGGGCGCGGTGGCTTATGCCTGCAGTTCTAGCACTTTAGGAGACTGAGGCAGGTGGATCAGTTGAGTCCAGAAGTTCAAGACTGGCCTGGCTAACATGGTGAAACCCCATCTCTACTAAAAATACAAAAAATTACCCAGGCATGATGGTGCACACTTGTAGTCCCAGCTACTCGGGAGGCTGAGGCACGAGAATCGATTGAACCTGGGAAGTGGAGGTTGCAGTGAGCTGAGATTGCACTACTGCACTCCAGCCTGGGCAACAGAGACTCTGGCTCAGAAAATAAATAAATAAATTTTATTTAATTTACATTTTTTAGGAATTCCCCAGTTCCCAAGCCAGATCTAATCACCTGCTATGTGTTCATATAGCAATCTGGACTACTGGCTGAATGAATTAATTTATCACCATATGTAATTATATGTTTGTGCATTTTGCTCACTGCTGTATCTTAGTGCAAGGTCAGGGCCTCGCTCTTGACAAGTGCTTAGTAATAGACATAGAGTAAGTGCAGCCTCACAGAATAAAAGTTCCATGACAACAGGATTTCGTCTGTTCTGTTCTCTGTTGTATCCCCATCACCTAGATGATGTCTGGCACATGGTACACATTCAATCAAGATAAATTCCTCCCCAAGTGGAGTCAAGGAATCTTTTCCCTGGTGATCCAGGGCTCTTGACCACCCTGGATCCCTTTGGGGTGGCCTGTCCACTGTAGGTTGGGGCCACAGGCTTGTGGGAAGGGGGGATTGACTTCCCTGGTCCTGGCTGAGGCTCCACATCTTCCTTCTGCACTGGGCTCTGCAGAAGGTTTTCAGCTGGGCAACTCTGCTCAGTTAGTGCCATTTACCAAAATGAGGGAAAGTGAGAGAGGGGCAAGGAGGAGGAGCAGTTCGAAGAAGATCCGTGAGACATCTAACTGACAAGATCAAGTAGGAAATTGCATACAACTCAGGGGCAGCGTAAAGCTGTAGCTATAAAGCTGGAATTCATCAGCCTTATAGATGGTGTCTGAAACCATGAGAATGATAGTGCAGCCGCTGCGGGAAACAGCATGGCGGTTCCTCAAAAGATTAAACGTGGAATGACCATAGGATCCAGCAATTCCGCTTCTAGGTATATACCCAAAAGAATTGAAAACAGGGCCTCAAAGAGACATTTATGTACAAATGTTTATAGCAGCATTATTCATAATACCAAAAGCTAGAAGCAACCAAAGTGTTTATCAATGGATTTTTAAAATGTGGTCTATCCATACAATGGAATATTATTCGCCCTTAAAAAGGAAGGACATTCTAACCCATGCTACATGGATGGACCTTGAGGACATTATGCTAAAGGAAGTAAGCCAATTACAGAAGAACAAATACTGTATGATCCCATTTATATGAGATCCCTACAGCAGTCAAATTCACAGAAACAGAAAGTAGAATGATGGTTGCCAGAGGCTAATGGAGGAGGAAATGGGGAGTTGTTATTTCACAGAGACAGAGTTTCTGTTTGGGAAGATGAAAAGGCTCTGGAGATAGATGGTCATGATGGTTGCACAACAATGTAAACATACTTAATGCCACAGACTGTACTATTAAAAACAGTTAAAATGGCCAAGCACAGTGGCTCATGCCTGTAATCCTAACACTTTGGGAGGCTGAGGCAGTGGATTGCCTGAGCTCAGGAGTTCAAGACCAGCCTGGGCAACATGGTGAAACCCCATCTCTACTAAAATACAAAAAAAATTAGCCAGGCGTGGTGGCGGGCACCTGTAGTCCCAGCTACTTGGGAGGCTGAGGTAGGAGAATTGTGATTGAACCCAGGAGGCAGAAGTTGTAGTGAGTCGAGGTTGCGTCACTAAACTCCAGTCTGGGCAACAGCTTTAGACTCTGTCTCCAAAAAAAATTAATAATAATAATAATTAATGAATATAAAAATAAAAATGGTTAAAATGGTAAATGTTATGTATATATGGTTTTTTTTTTTTCTGAGACGGAGTTTTGCTCTTGTTGCCCAGGCTGGAGTGCAATGGCGCAATCTCGGCTCACCGCAACCGCCGCCTCCTGGGTTCAAGCGATTCTCCTGCCTCAGCCTCCCGAGTAGCTGGGATTACAGGCATGCACCACCACACCCGGCTAATTTTGTATTTTAAGTAGAGATGAAGTATCTCCATGTTGGTCAGGCTAGTCTTGAACTCCCAACCTCAGGTGATCTGCCTACCTTGGCCTCCCGAAGTGCTAAGATTACAGTCATGAGCTACCGCAATGGCCTTGTTATGCATATTTTACCACAATAAAAGAACTCATTATTATGTACTGAAAGCTTCCTGTATGCCCAGCATGTTTTAAGTGCTGCCTGTGTTTCAAACTCATTGAATCCTCCTATTTCCAAGGTAGGTACAGTATCACCCCCATTTTATAGGCAAGGAAAGCAGTGATCAGAGAAGTTAAGTAAAGGGCCTAAGCTCACACGGCTTCTAACTAGCCAGGCTAGGAATTGGATTTAGACAGTTGGGTTCCAGTGCCCAAGCTTTTTATTTAACAAACTGCATGAGCTATGAGAGATTATCTCACTACTACAAGAATTTATGTTTTACATCAAAAAGTAAATTTTTAGGCAGGGTGTGGTGGCTCACGCTGTAATCCCAGCACTTTGGGAGGCCAAGGCAGAAGGACCACTTGAGACCAGGAGTTCAAGACCAGCCTGGGCAACATAACAAGACATTGTCTCAAAAAAATAATAATTAGCCAGGCATGGTGGTGGTGCACACCTATAGTCCCTGCTACTTGGGAAGCTGAGGCAGGAGGATTGCTTGGGGCAACAGTGAGCTATAACAGCATCACTGCCTTCCAGCCTGGACAGAGTGAGACCCTGTCTCAAGAAAAAAAAAAAAAAAACGAAAACGGACCAGCCATGATGGCTCACGCCTGTAATCCCAGCACTTTGGGAGGCCAAGGCACTTGATCACTTGAGGTCAAGAGTTTGAGACTAGCCTGGCCAACATGTTGAAACTCTGTCTCTATCAAACATATAAAAATTAGTCAGGAGTGGTGGTGCGTGCCTGTAATCCCAGCTACTTGGGATGCTGAGGTAGGAGAATCACTTGAACTCAGGAGATAGAGGTTGCAGTGAGCTGAGATCATGCCACTGCACTCCAGCCTGGGTGACAGGGAGAAACCCTGTCTCAAAAAAAAGAAAAAAGAAGAATGTTTTATGAGAATTTAAATGAAAGACTGAATTTACAACGCCTCTTACCACATTCAGACAGCGCCTCCCTGCACAGGGCCTGGGGCTGCAGAAGGGATGAGGAGTTCGAGTGGGAAGGACAGTTAGACCATTTTATAATCTCTGCAAAATTGCTCTATGGCCAGGGATGACCCCCTGGAAGTACCCATCGGATGCTTCCTGTTGTGTGTGTGAGGCCAGAGGGGCCCACAGCACCTGTCCCTCCTTTGCCTTCAGAAGAATTCAGCCCCGACTCAGACCCTCTCAGCCAAGAGGCCAGAGCCCCAGTTCCAAGGCAGGTGGACCCAGGAATGAGATGTGCAGCTCCTTGGCAGCCGAGGGAGAAGCTTGCTATGCTATTTGGGGCTGCTCTGTTGTGTTATCAATTAAACCTCTCAGACAAAAGCAATGCCAAGTCGTGGCTACTCCAGACCTGCAGCTCAGAAACACACAGGGTCCTTACATGGCCTTTCCTCTGGGTGTGTCTGTGTTCTAATCGCCTCTTTGTATAAGGACACCAGGCATTTTGGACTAGGGCCCACCCTAAGGGCCTCATTTTTGTTGTTGTTGTTTTAAACTTTTATTTTGGGTTCAAGTGCACATGTGCAGGTTTGCTATATAGGTAAACTCATGTCATAGGGCTTGGTTTTACAGATCACTTTGTCACCCAGGTACTAAGCCTAGTACCCAATAGTTATTTTTTCTGCTCCTCTCCCTCCTCCACCCTCTAACCTCAAGTGGGCCCCAGTGTGTGTTGTTCCTCTCTGTGTCCATGTGTTCTCATCATTTGGCTCCCACTTATAAGTGAGAACATGGGCTATTTGGTTTTCTGTTCCTGCATTAGTTTGCTAAGGAAAAGGGAAGGGGCTTATTTTAACTTAATCACCAGTTTAAAGACCTTATCTCCAAATGTGTTACATTCTGAGATATTGAGGGTTAAGGCTTCAACATATGAATTTTGAAAGAGACATAGTTCGTCCTGTAACAGCATATAAATAACTAAGGAGGCCCCACCCAATAAAGCACTAGCATAATTCCAGTCAAAACGATTTGTTTAACTTATTGGAAAATAGATAAATTTTTACCAAGGGAGGCAAAGAAACTTCATTGTTCCGTCATCTTCATTTCTGCTCTCAACTGCTTTCAAACAACATTCAAAAACAACATATATGGTAGTTTAAATCTCAGCACTTGTTAGCTATGGTTTTTCTCCCCAGTGTTTTTTGTTTTGTTTTGTTTTTGAGATGGAGTCTTGCCTTGTCGCCCAGGCTAAGTGCAATGGTGAGATCCCAGCTCACTGCAACCTCCGCCTCCCAGGTTCAAGCGATTCTCCTGCCTCAGCCTCCCAGGTTCAAGCGATTCTCCTGCCTCAGCCTCCCAAGTAGCTGGGATTACAGGCACGTACCACCATGCCCGGCTAATTTTTTGTGTCTTTAGTAGAGATGGGGTTTCACCATGTTGGCCAGGCTGGTCTCAAACTCCTGACCTCATGAACCGCCTGCCTCGGCCTCCCAAAATGCTGGGATTACAGGCGTGAGCACCGTGCCCCTCCCGTCTCCCCAATTTTTTAAAACTTCAGTCGCATAATCTATCCCCAAAGGAAGGTAAAGATCAAAAAACAACCCAAAGCGTTACTATCATCTGTAGCCAACATAACATAACCAGCACAAGAATCCAGCCTCTGTGATCTTTGTTGAAATAACATCACTGATAATTTCATCATTGATAATTTCACCAAGAAATAACAAATGAGAACATCTGGGGTATTCCCTTGATTTCTTTTCTGTCCGTCAGTATTTTACTTTGTTGACAACCTTCTTTATACTGAAATCAGAATCTTGCTTTTTTCTCTCATGCTCATTTCCCAACAACATGAACCATGATTCACTTACATGTCGAATGTCTGCATGATAATATTGCGTGGTGTTTCATCTTATTTACCTAACCATTGTCCAATTGCTGGACATTGGGTTAACATTTACAAATAATGCTGACAGACGTTATTGTCATATATCCTTTCTGGTTATTTCTCTTTTTTTGAGACAAGGTCTTGTTCTGTCAACCAGGCTGGAGTACAGTGGCACTATCAAAGCTCACTGCAGCCTCAACCTCCTAGGTTCAATTGATCCTCCCACCTCAGCCTCCTGAGTAGCTGGGACTCCAGGCACGTGCCACCATGCCCAGCTAATTTTTGTATTTTTTGTAGACACAGGGTCTCACCATGTTGCCCAGGCGGTCTCAAACTCTGGGCTCAAGTGATCCACCCACCTCAGACTTCCAAAGTGCCGGGATTACAAATGTGAGCCACCACGCCCAGCCTTGCTGGCTATTTCTTTAGGCTAATCGGGTTTCTATAAGTGAAGTTACTATGTCAAATATTCACACATTTGTTTGAAAGCCTTTTGGAATACAGGAAAACATCTGTCTTTCTAGGTTCTTTGACTTTGCCAGTCAGAGAATAATCTGTCAGCCACCCCTGCCATGCTAACCCAACAGTCGGTCCTATGTTCCTACACAGGATGTCCTCACCCTCTGCCCACCTTCCCACTCAAAGCACAACCATGAGTTCCAACCATTACAGGGTGCTGTGACAGGTGCTGGGAATAGAAAGGTCATACAACTGCCAATAGGGGATGAAAGGTAAGGAGGGTCATAGAAGAGCTTGCATATGTGATGCACTTCTCTGAAGAGCTCAAAGGTTTTCAGAGACATGGCCTTTTTCATCTTCATAGGTGTGTTGTTTTTCCTTCTGAGTCAGACCCAAACATAAACCTTATGCATTGGCTTCTATTTACACGTTCACTCCTGTTTTCTTGACACTCCCTAAAATGGCTTTTATAGATCGGACTTCGCGTTCGTATACATGACAAAAAAGCCCCAAACTGATCTGTTCATCTCTCACCCCTAAGACCCATAGGAGTGACAGGCATGGTGACTCATGCCTGTAATCCCAGCACTTCGGGAGGCCAAAACCGGAGGATCACCTGCATCGCCTGAGCCCAGGAGCTTGAGACCAGCCGGGGCAACATAGTGGGACTTTGTATTAGTCCGTTCTCACGTTACTTTAAAGAACTACATGAGACTGACCGGGCGCAGTGGCTCACGCCTGTAATCCCAGCACTTTGGGAGGCCGAGGCGGGTGGAACACGAAGTCAGGAGATCGAGACCATCCTGGCTAATACAGTGAAACCCCGTCTCTACTAAAAATATAAAAAATTAGCCGGGCGTGGTGGTGGACGCCTGTATCCAGCTACTCGGGAGGCTGAGGCAGGAGAATGGCGTGAAACCGGGAGGTGGAGCTTGCAGTGAGTCAAGATCACGCCACTGCACTCCAGCCTACGGGAGAGAGCGAGACTCCGCCTCAAAAAAAAAAAAAAACTACCTGAAACTGGATAACTTATAAAGGAAAGAGTTTTAATTGACTTACAGTTCCACAGTTTAACAGGAAGCATGACCGGGAGGCGTCAGGAAACTTACAATTACAGCAGAAGGCGAAAGGGAAGCAAGCACGTCTTAACATGGCAAAGCAGGAGCCAGCGAAGGGGGAAGTGCCACGCTTTTAAACAACCAGATCTCATGAGAACTCACTTACTATCGCGAGAACAGCAAGGGGGAAGTCCGCCCCCGTGATCCAATCACCCCCTACCCAGTGCCTCCTTCGACATGTGGGAATTACAGTTCGAGATGAAATTTCGGTGGGGACACAGACCAAACCCCACCTCTACAAAAAATTGAAATTCAAAAATTAGTCAAGTGTGGTGTTATGTGCCTATAGCTCCTCAGGAGGCTGAGGTGGGAGGATCCCTTGAGCCCAGGAGTTGAAGGCAGCAGAGAGCTAGGATTGTGCCACTGCACTCCAGCCTGGGCGACAGGGAGAGATCCTGTCTCTAAAAAAAAAGAAAGAAAAAGAGACGTTATTCCAGCAAGCAGTTTTCAAACTGGGGAGAGGACGCCTTCTGTACGAAACAAAAGTGCACTCCACCAGAATCAAGAGGGGACTGTCTTGCTGGGGAAAGTTCCAGCCCGGGATCCCCCTCCAGTCTGCTATGCAAATGAGGCATGTAAGCTCGCTCAATCCTGATTGGTTGATGTTAAAACTGACCACAGATCCCAGTTCATGGATCAGGTCCAGATGGCAGAATGGGACCTTCCAGCAGCAGTTGATTCTGCTGGCATCGACAGGGCCAGACGGCTATGAAAGCTCCAAAGTTTAACTACTGTTCAGCTTGTATAGGGTACAAGTGTAACCTCCAGTTGGCAAATGGCTCTCAGCTCCATTCAGGACTTAGATCCAGTTACCCACTCACAATCTATCTTGAAGGGTGACACTTTCTGGGTTCACACATTTCTCCTCGATACTATACAAGAAGATCGGTCCGGATTTTCAATAATAGACTGGTCTATCTTGGCAGAGGGTGTCCATTAGAATGTAAATGAGCAAAAAGGAGAAATATATGCCTGATTTTAAAGTTATAGAAGTCTGACCTACAGTCATCATTGACAGAAATGTATCTGGGGATTGCAAGTTTTAACTTTAACCCCCTCTTAATCACTCGGAACTTATGAACAAATGGACTTATAAACAGCCTGTTTGTAAGTAAAAGGAGATAGATTTCGTTAAGTGAATTAATATGTGGTTGAACAACTTTACCAAGACATACAGGTTGAGAGTCTCGTAACTAATCTAAAATGAGGTCTCTATGGCTTGGTCAGTCTTCATTTCTGCCCTGTTCAGAACTCTCCAATTTGTCATGGAATAGGAAAATCAGAAAGCAATATGCTGTATCTGCACTGTTATAAATGTGTAGAAGTAAAAAATCGTGGTTCTTATACAAATATAAAATAAGCCAGGTGTGGTGGCTCGCTCCTGTAATCCCAGCACTTTGAGAGACTGAAGCAGATGGATAACTTGAGGCCAGGAGTTCAGGACCAGCTGGCCAACATGGTGAAACCCCATTTCTACTAAAAATACAAAAATTAGCAGGGCATGGTAGCACACGCCTGTAGTCCCAGCTACTCAGGAAGCTGTGACATGGGAATCGCTTGAGCCCGGGAGGTGAAGGTAGCAGTGAGCCAAGATTGTGCTACTGCACTCCAGCCTGGGCAACAGAGGGAGACTCTGTCTCAAAAAATACACACACACACACACACACACACACACACATATATATACACATACACACATATATATGCATATATAATGAATATATGCGTGTATATATGTGCATATATATGCATATATAATATATAATGAATATATATGCATAAATATACGCATGTGTATATATATATATAATGAACACGTGTCCAAGATTTTTAAATTAATTTAACTCATTAATTGATGATGCAGACAGCAAAATATTACAACTGGCTGAAAGAGAATCCAAAGAACAGACATATCTACAAGCAATCAGGAGTGCTGAAATAAATTTACTAAGAGATGCAAGACTGACAGCCTCTTTATGGGGTAGAAATCAATTGCATTTCTACCAGACAAAACTCGTTTGTATCTCTATGGACAAGAATCATTTCCATAACCTTGTGTTTTCTATAATTTACAGTTACAAAATAGTTCAGTCAAAAACGATGAAAGACACAGACCCCTGTGAAATCAGACAACCCTGAAGCCTCTGCTAGATAATACCCAGCCATCTACTGAAAGGAAACTCAGTAATCTTTCTGCCCATTTCAAGGCCTTTTCCTGACAAAAAGAGGAGATTTAATCATCATAAAGCAATCTGAAGCTCTGTGCTGGGACCAAGTACAAGGAGAGAGTGGAAAGGTTGCAGCTTAGCACTAGTGTATGTGGGAATGTCTTGGGAGTTTAAATCAGCATTATATTCCAAGATTCAATGTGATGAGGCTGCCAAAAACTTTTTGGCTTTTTTTTTTTTTTTCAATTCAGGCATCATCTCTAGAATGAAAGAAAGGAAGAAACTGCTGTGGTCAGCTATGATCAGACAGACTACTGGATTTTGTGTACCACATTTTACAAGGGCTAGACGGAGTCAGAAAGGTAAGGGAATGTGACACCCATGCGTAAGGAGTGCTGGAAGAAGCCAGGAATATTTAAAGAGGAAAAAGCTCACATAGAAATGGACAGTTGTCTTCAAATACTTGTAGGACAACTGAGGAATAAGGCTTAAGGAACATCTTCCTAAATAATAACCAAGCTGATGGTGATGATGGTGATGATGGTGATGATGATGGTGATGATGATGATGACAGTGTCAGTCAACATTAATTGAGCTTTACTACATTATTTGAGCTTTATTAGGTGTCAAACCATGGGCTGAGCGCTTTACAAGTGCCCTCTCATTTAACCCTCATGACAGTGAGAAACTAGTTTCCCGGCCCACACTTGGTAGACAGAGATGTCAAACTTTTGGTGGAATTAGAGGCCTTTAAGTCCCCTTTGAGCTCTAAGATTACATGGTTCTGTGTCACTCTTCTGCTCAAAGACGTTTGATGAATCCCTACTGGCTACTATATTAAGTACAAATTCCCCAGCCTGCCAACAGAAGCTCTTCACAGCATTGCTCAAATCAAGCTCTCCAGATTCGTCACCAAAATACCACTACCATCATTTTAAACACCACGACCACCACTACCCCCATCAAACATACCAAATGCAGCCATGCAAGATACTCACTCAACCAGCTCTCAATCAACTCAATCAACCATCCAATCTCTATAGTCCTACTCATGCCCTTCCATCTCCAATGGTGCCTCCTCCATAGTCATTCTAGTGCATTCTTTCCCTCCTCTTCCACCATCTCCCTTCCTGCAATAGCACTTTTGCCACATGCTGGTCACTATCAGAGTCACTTATTAGTACTTGTTTTATCACTTCTAGGTTGCAAGCTCCTTGAGGAGGCTGCTGCTGAATGAATTCGTTGAAGGGCCAGAGAGGGAAAGTGGGACGTAGACGGGGCAAGGGAAGCTCAGGAAACAATCTAAGGCAATAGGAATAACGTCAGGTCCTTTACTGGGGAAGCAATTTCGGAAATGCCTTTATCCCAGGTGCATCCCTGAGAGTTATTTTTTCAGCTCTTAAGGGTATGAGCAAAGGTGTCAGGGAAAGAAACTTTGCTTTCTGAAGAGAGATGGTCTACCTGGAGTAGAGGGCATTCCCATTAGGTAAAAAGAGCAGAGTCAAGGCTTCATTCTTTTAGTTCCTAGCCCAAGACAGGTGGTCAAGAAAGGTTTTTGTTTTATTTTGCTTTGTTTTTTAAAGGCAGGGTCTTGCTCTGTCACCCACGTTGGAGTGCAGTGGTATAATCATAACTCAATATAACCTCGAATTCCTAGGCTCAAGCAGTCCTCCTGTCTCAGCCTCCTGAGTAGCTTGGACTACAGGTGTGCGCCACAGCATCCAGTTGATTTTTAACTTTTTTTTTTTTTTTTTGTAGAGACAGGGTCTCACTATGATGCCCAGGCTGGTCTCTAACTCCTGGCCTCCAATGATCCTCCTGCCTCAGCCTCCCAAAGTGCTGGGATTACAGGTGTGAGCCACCACGCCTGGCAAAGAAAGATTTACTAAATGACTTTATTTATTGTAGTGAGGGCTGAGACTGGTTAGGTGCATTTGGGTCAAAATCATGGAAGGCCTTGAATACCAGGACAAAGGGAGCACTTATGGATTCCTGACCAAGACGGTGTCTTGATTCTCCCTAAATGTCTTACAAGTATTTTTTTGTATTTATATTATTGTATGCATTTTAAAAAATATGCTCATATGATTTTCTTTTTTTTTTTTTTTTTTTTTTTGAGATGGAGTCCTGCTCTGTTGCCCAGGCTGGAGTGCAATGGCGTGATCTCGGCTCACGGCAACCTCCACCTCCTGGGTTCAAGCGATTCTCCCCTCTCAGCCTCCCAAGTAGCTGGGATTACAGGCACACCAACACCATGCCTGGCTAATTTTTGTATTTTTGGTGAAAATAGGGTTTTGCCATATTGGCCAGCTGGTCTGAAACTCCTGACCTCAAATGATCCGCCCACCTCAGCCTCCCAAAGTGCTGGGATTACAGGTGTGAGTCACCGCGCCCGGCCCAATTTTCTCATTTCTGACCTCTTATTCACACAGACCTTGTTCTGATTGCTTCTAAACACTATCACAGGCATTTGATAGTTTTGTATTTCTTCTGCTTTTGTCATTCCCCACCTAGTCCGAGAATGTACTTTTCCTCTCTGTCTTGGACATATACATTTCCTTTTCCTCTCCCCTCCCTGAATCCGTAAGCACCTCTATCATGCCCTTTAACTTGTCTGCTTTTCTCTTGAAGATCTTCCTTTTTTCCTCCCTTTGCTGTCCAACTGTCCTGATTCTACTGACCATCACTTACTTCGGTTTTGGGTTCCCCAATTCCCATTACTTAGGTCCTACTCATTTCCCACGGAAGGCTGCAGAGAACAATAACTTCAGCCAGAAAGCAATCAGGAATTACTCACTGATTGGTGGGTTGCCTGTGCTTTTCACATCTCTTTTCCAGAACCACTGGGAGCACCAGCAGATCCTGCCCACCTGTGAGATGGGCAGAACCCTGGCCGTCCTGCCTGCGGAGACAGCTTTAGGATGATGCTGGAAGCTACTGCTTCACCCACTGCTGTCCAAGAAGCCTTACCCACATGATCTCAACCTTCAAACAGCCCTGTCATGTGGGTTCCTGCCCCTATTCTACTGATAAAGATGTTACAATTCAGAGAAATCTTTTTTTTTTTTTTTTTTAGACGAAGTTTCACCCTTTTTGCCCAGGCTGGAGTGTGGAGTGCAATGGTGCGATCTCGGCTCACTGCAACCTCCACCTCCCACGTTCAAGTGATTCTCCTGCCTCAGCCTCCAGAGTAGCTGGGATTACAGGCGCCTGCCATCACACCCAGCTAATTCTTTGTATTTTTAGTAGAGACAAGATTTCACCATGTTGGCCAGGCTGGTCTCAAACTCCTGACCTCAGGTGATCCACCCGTCTCAGCATCCCAAATTGCTGGGACTACAGGCGTGAACCACCGCTCCCGTAATTTCTATTTATAAAGATTTTCTTTTAAGAATTGCCAAGATTAGGCCAAGCAAATCCCACCTCCCAAAGTGCTGGGATTACAGGCATGAGTTGTCCAGCCAAGGTAGAAGGATCGCTTGAGTTCAGGAGTTTGAAACCAGCCTGGGCAACATAGTGAGAACCCCGTGTCTACAAAAAATGTAAAAATTAGCGGGGCACAGTGGCACGCGCCTGTAGTCCCAGCTACTTGGGAGACTGAGGTGGGGGGAATACTTGAGCCCGGGAGGTCAAGGTTGCAGTGAGTCATGATGGTGCCACTGCACTCCAGCCTGGGTGACAGAGAGAGACCCTGTCTCAAGAAAAAGAAAGAAAAGAAAAGAAAAGAAAAAAACAGGATTGTAACAAATCCATTCACTTCCTGTCCCTCTCTCTTTACAGCTTCAGCAGCACAGCCTCCATCTTTGGACCCAAGCTTGGAAAGCATAGCTCCCTCTTTTAGACATTGTCCATTTCAAAGCATCTCCAGTCTGGATCAACAGAAGGATGATGTGTTTATGTCCTTCCCTGTCTGTTCCTTAAAGCAACCTTAAGTCTGGAACATAAATTCTCTTTTTTAAACAAATTTTAAAACTTAGTAGAGAATTCAAAAGGTACAAAGGGTAGCCACACAGGTTACCATTGTCACCGCTTCCTTGTAGCTTCTGGACTCTTGATGGCATTTGCCAATTCAAACAAAGAAAAAGTCTATGTGAATAGTTTTGTTTTCCCCTGTGACTTTAAGCTACTTAAAAGAAAATTTGGCCAGACACCGTGGCTCACTCCTGTAATCCCAGCACTTTGGGAAGCTGCAGCAGGCAGATCACGAGGTCAGGAGTTTGAGACCAGCCTGACCAACATAGAGAAACCTTGTCTCTACTAAAAATACAAAACAATTAGCTGGGCGTGCTGGCACATGCCTGTGATCCCAGCTACTCAGGAGGCTGAGACAGGAGAATCGCTTGAACCTGGGAGATGGAGGTTGCAGTGAGCCGAGCTCGCGCCATTGCACTCCAGCCTTGGAACAAGAGTGAAACTCTGTCTCAAAAAAAAAAAAAAAAAGCGTGGTCTTTATCTTAACCCTCCTGGCATCTTCATATAGTTCACGAAAAAAGAGAGAGACAGGAAGAGGAAGAATCGCTTCTGTTAATTCTCTTCACCTAGCTTCACTTGGCAACATCATCAGTTCTCCTCATTTGCATGATCTGTTCTTTCTCTCACTATTATTGAGTGTTCCAGTCTCTGCTTATTGGCAAAATAAGACCTAGGTTTCTCATTAGTTTGTGTTTACTGAAGAGTCAAAGGCTAAAGATTTTACCTTGCCTGGCAATATTTTCTGTCTCCAAAGCAGTATCTGACTGACTCTCTGGTGCCAACAATTGAGAATACTGGCAAGAAATGAGCTGGTGAGGGTGTGCCATCTGCTTCTAAAACTTCATTCAGAAAGTTACATGCAGTTTACAAATATAATGTCTCAAAATACACTCAGAGGCAGCTGTGTTGGTGCTCTAGGGTGTCAGAGCCGTAAAGAGGTAAAAGGCTCAGAAGTCAGCCGAATCCCAGCTGGGTCTTCCCCCAGCCACCAGACTTGGAAAGGCTGCGAGCTGCTCTGAGCTGCTTCTGTGTTGAGCTCTACCTCTCAGGGTTTCTGAGGCTACTGAGCTAACAAACGCAAATGTCTACCATACTCCGCTGGGCGCGGTGGCGCACGCCTGTAATCCCAGCACTTTGGAAGGCCAAGGCGGGCGGATTGCCTGAGCTCAGGAGTTTGAGACCAGCCTGGCCAACTTGGTGAAACCCCGTCTCTACTAAAAATATGAAAGATTAGCCGGGGGTGGTGGCGGGCGCCTGTAATCCCAGCTACTCGGGAGGCTGAGGCAGGAGAATCGCTTGAACCCGGGAGGCGGAGGTTGCAGTGAGCCGAGATCGCGCCATTGCACTCCAGCCTGGGAGACAGAGACCCCGTCTCAAAAAAAAAAAAAAAAAAAAAAAAAAAAAAGAAGGAAGAAGAAGAAGAAAATAAAAATCAGCTGGGCATTTTTTTTCCCCATGGTATAAAAGTGAACGCCGCCCAGAAGCACAGTCCTGCACTTTTCCCTCCAGCCTGGCCTTGCTTAGAGCTGCTCTGCTCGACAGGGTGCTCCGAGTGAAGAGGGCGCACCCCGCTACCTGCGCGCCTTGGCTCCCTGCCTCTCCAGCCGCACCTCCGGGTGGAATTTACCTGGAATGATCGCTTTCCTCCCCGCCCCCACCCCGGCCACTCTCAGGTCCTCCTGTCATTTCACCTTTTCTCTGCTTCACAGAACCCTTGAATGGTAATCTGCTTTTATTTTCCTGAACTTCTGAACTCTTCCTGTGTCTTTAACCTCCGGTCGTTGGCGATCAGCCTCGGATTCCTTTATCTGCCGTTGGCTTGGCTGAGGCTTTTGCCGTGGGAGAATCGGAGAATTTTTCACAGTGGTTCTGTCTCACGCGTGATCACACTTACCTGCCACGCCGCCTGTGCTTTCTCCCTTTTCTCTCCCTCCTTTACAGCTGAGCAAACATTTCCTCTCCTATCGGTGCTTGCACGCCAGGGTTTTTTCCTTTGCGATCTGGTCTGCCCTGCCTGGCGCTCCCCACCCACTTCTTCCAGGCTATTCCCGGTCTTTAGTCCTACAGGTGCCAGATTCTAGGCTATTGCTGGGCAAAATGAAATGGTCTTTAGTCCCACAAGTGACAGAGATGATACCATCTCCCCAGCTCCTCCAAGGAATTCTGAACCACCTTGTCGGTTTCAGGAGTCTCAAGTTCAAGTGCTGGGAAACCTGTGTTTGTAGGCTGAGTAACCGCCCAGCTCAGCTCAGTAACCCGGGAACGTGGCTCTGCTCCCCAAGGTGGAAGGCTCATTCCACCACCTCCCATGTGCAAGCCTACATTCTCCTGTCCACACCCGAGTTCCGCTAAGTATTTTACTTGGCTGGCATTGCCGTGTCTTTTTAGCCATACTAAAACGGCGTCTTTCATACCAGCTTCCTGTCTCACTGAAGATGGAGAAGTGTTTGTTTCTTGTCCGGCTTGGTGTGGTGCAACCGCAAGACTAAATCAGAGGCTCCCATTTTTTATCCCCATATATTTTTTAGGGCGTGTCATGAATTCTCGCCGTTAGTAACACACTTTTTCTAAATTTCAAAAATTGTGTCTTTGAGGATTACAGTGGAGAGATTTTTGTCATCTCAATTCTCCTCGCAAAATTTTTGCCTTGGAATATTTTACAGGTGATCAGATGTCTATTTATTTATTTATTTATTTATTTATTTATTTATTTATTTATTTTTGAGGCGGGGTCTCACTCTGTCGCCCAGGCTGGAGTGCAGTGGCACAACCTTGGCTCACTGCAGCCTCCTCCTCCTGAGTTCAAGCCATTCTCGTCTCTCAGCCTCCCGAGTAGCTAGGATTACAGGATCATGCCACCATGCCTGGCTAATTTTTCTACTTTTAGTAGAGACGGAGTTTCACCATGTTGGCCAGGCTGGTTTTGAACTCCTGACCGCAGGTGATTCACCCACCTCAGCCTCCCAAAGCGCTGAGATTACAAGCGTGAGCCACTGCACCCGGGCTTTTTTGAGACTGTGTCTTGCTCTGTCGCTCAGGCTGGAGTGCAGTGGCACCATCATAGCTTACTGCAGCCTCAAACTCCTGGGCTCAAGGGATCTTCTCACCTCCTGCCTCCCAAAGCACTGAGATCATAGGCGTGAGCCACCACACCTGGTCCAAATGTCCTTTCTAAATGGTGGTGGTCCTTTCTAAACTATGTAAGTCCCTTTTTGTTAGGGAGTTTCCTTTTTATCTTACGGAAAACGAGAGACATTGATATAGGAGTTAGGAAGAAATCACTTAGGCAGATAGTGAGGGTATGGAAGTCCTCAGTAAGGCTTTTTCTTTTTAATGAAAAGCAGTCCCAAATCACTTTCTAACAAAGAGCAGCGTGTAAAGTCTGCAGACATAGACAAGCAAATTGGGAGCTTGCACAGGTGAATGCGAGCAGGAACTAGGAGCTAGACATGTTCAGCATGGCGGATCCATCTTCCCTTCTCTGCCAGCCACGTGTACACTAAGGAGCAGACAAGATGGCACCAGACAAAGGGAGAATTCACTTGCATAATAAGATTAGGGTAGGCACCCACCACCACGCCTGGCTAATTTTTGTATTTTTTAATAGGGACGGGGTTTTGCCATGTTGGTCAGGCTGGTCTCGAACTCCTGACCTCAGGTGATCTGCCCACTTCAGCCTCCCAAAGTGCTGGGATTACAGGCATGAGCCACCACACCCAGCCTCCTTTTCCTTCTTGAATCTGATCTCCAGATGACTCAATTACTTTGCAGTTCTATAATCTCACCCTCCTTCCCTTGTCAGTTCATTCTCGCACTTGCCACTGTACATTCTGGTTTAAAATTTATTCTGGGGCCAGGCACGGTGGCTCACACCTATAATCCCAGCATCTTGGGAGGCTGAGGTGGGAGGATTGCTTGAAGCCAGGGGTTCCAGGCTACACTGAGCTATGATCATGCCACTGCGCTCCAGCCAGGGCGACAGAGCAAGAAAATGTCTCTCTCTAAAAAAAAAAAAAAAATTCTGTTTTTTGTTTGTTTATTTGTTTTTGGACAGTATTGATCTGTCGCCCACACTGGAGTGCAGTGGCGTAATCACAGATCACTGCAGCCTTGACCTCCCAGGCTCAGGTGGTTCTCCCACCTCAACCTCCCAAACAGCTGGGAATACAGGTGCACGCCACCATGGCCAGCTCATTTTTGTATTTTTTGTATAGATGGGGTTTTGCCATGTTGCCCAGGCTGCTCTCAAACTCCTGGGCTTAAGCAATCCTCCTGCCTTCTGCCCTACCACACCTGGCCAAAAATTCTGTTCTTTACCTTCACAGTGGGGACCCCTTGGTTTCTCCTCCTCGATTTCACCCACTATCCCCGTAAGGACAAATGAAAGAAATGGAAGCAAGGAGATGCCCTGAGGAATAGCAACTCTTGTAAGCAGTGACTGGACTGCCGAATCCTGGGGTTCAACCACAAGCTTTCTTTGGGGGCCTCATCCTGTGTTAGGTTTCAACAGCTTCCTTGAAGTCTAAGCCACAGCTCCATCCTCATTTCCAAAAGGGTGTTCCCAAGTTGATGTTCCTTTTGGCTCTTCTCATATACATTTTTTCCCCAAATGTTCCAATAAGAAACAAATGTGAGCACTTCCCTACAGAAGTAAACTAAGAACCTGCGGAATCGCAGATGTTTAGAGCTGGAATAGCGCTAGGCCAGGGAGTATCTTTTTCCCACTGGGATGGAGCATAGGCCACGTGGATGTTTTCATTGACAATAGCAGCAATTTGACAAGAGTCCATGGATGGTGGTGTAGGACATGCCTCAAACATGAATCCAGACCATGCAGAGGCTTCACTCATCTATATTTTCTTTCTTTCTTTCTTTCTTTTTTTTTGAGATGGAGTTTCGCTCTTGTTGCCCATAATGGAGTGCAATGGTGTAATCTCGGCTCACTGCAAATTCTGCCTCCTGGGTTCAAGTGATTCTCCTGCCTCAGCCTCCTGAGTAGCTGGGATTACAGGCATGCGCCACCACGCCTGGCTAATTTTGCATTTTTAGTAGAGACGAGGTTTCTCCATGTTGGTCAGGCTGGTCTCGAACTCCCGACCTCAGTTGATCCGCTCGCCAAAGTGCTGGGATTACAGGCGTGAGCCACCGTGCCCGGAAGAATTTACTTTCTCCTCCCAGTTAATGTTTGCTCTCAGAAAAGAAGCTGATCAAGGTAATTTATGCCCTATGATTGCTTTTGAGATATAATATACATATCATAAAATTCACCATTTCAAAGAGCACAATTCAGTGGTTTTCAGCGTATTCCAATGATGTGCAACCATCACCACCATATAATTCTAGAACATTTTTGTCACCCCCCGAAAGAATCTCTGTCCCCAATAGTAGTCATTCCCATTCCCCTCTTTCCCAGCCCCTGGCAACCAGCAATATATTTTCTGTCTGTGGGAATCTGCCTATTCTGGATATGCCCTAGAAAAGGCATCACAATATATGATCCTTCGCACCTGGCTTCTTTTACGTAGAATAGTGTTTTCAAGGTTCATCCATTTTGTAGCATGGATCAGCACTTGATTCCTTTTTATGGCTGAGTATTATTCTATTGTGTGGTTATATAGAACTCATTTGTTTTTTGTTTTTTTTATTGGGCTTTTATTTAAAAATACTTTTTTAAAATTATACTTTAAGTTCTAGGGTACATGTGCACAACATGCAGGTTTGTTACATATGTATACATGTGCCATGTTGGTGTGCTGCACCCATTAACTCTTCATTTAACATTAGGTATATCTCTTAATGCTATCCCTCCCCCCTCCCCACACCCATGACAGGCCCCGGTGTGTGACTTTCCCCTTCCTGTGTCCAAGTGTTCTCATTGTTCAATTCCCACCTATAAGTGAGAACATGCGGTGTTTGGTTTTTTGTCCTTGCAATACTTTGCTAAGAATGATGGTTTCCAGCATCATCCATGTCCCTACAAAGGACATGAACTCATCCTTTTTTAAGGCTGCATAGTATTCCATGGTGTATATGTGCCACATTTTCTTAATCCAGTCTATCATTGATGGACATTTGGGTTGGTTCCAAGTCTTTGCTATTGTGAATAGTGCCGCAATAAACATATGTGTGCATGTGTCTTTATAGCAGCTTGATTTATAATCCTTTGAGTATATACCAAGTAATGGGATGGCTGGGTCAAATGGTATTTCTAACAACTCGTTTGTTTATCCATTTGTCACCTGATGGATATTTGTGTCATTTCCATCTTTTAGCTGTTGTGAATAATGCTGCTGGGAACATTCGTGTACATATATGTGTGGACATATATTTCATTTCTCCTGGTTGTATCCTTAGGAGTGGAATTTCTGGTTCACATGGTAATGCTATTTTTAATCTTTTGAGGAACTGCCAAACTATTTTCCAAACTGGTTACATCATTTACATCCCCCACAACAACATATGAGGATTCTAATTTCTTTGTGTCTTCACCAGCACTTGCTTTTGTCTGTCTTTCTGATTCTAGTCATCCTAGTGGGTATGAAGTGGTATCTTAGTGGGGCTTTGATTGTCATTTCTCTAATGACTCACGATGTTGAACATCTTTTCATGCATTTATTGACCATTGTATCTTTTTTTTTTTTTTTTTTTTTCTGAGACGGAGTCTTGCTCTGTCCCCCAGGCTGGAGTGCAGTGGCACAATCTGTACTCGCTGCAAGCTCTGCCTCCCAGGTTCAAGCAATTCTCCCACCTCAGCCTCCTGAGTAGCTGGGATTACAGATGCATGCCACCACACCCAGCTAATTTTTGTATTTTTTAGTAAAGACAGGGTTTCGTCATGTTGACCAGGCTGGTCTCGAACTCCTGACCTCAGGTGATCCACCTGCCTTGGCCTCCCAAAGTGCTGGGATTATAGGCGTGAGCCACTGCTCCTGGCCACCTCCTAATACTTTTAAAGTCAAATTAAAGCTAATTACTTACTATCCAGAAACGAACAAACCCAACATTTTTACCAGTCCCGCTGTGCATTATATAACCACTTCCTGACAGGAACAGAATGTTACACTAACAGGATTGACCTATTAGTCATTGTAGTTAAAGCGGACTTTAATTGGTCATATAATGTAAGTGGTTCCAATTTAACTCCACTCCCATGACATCACGAAATTTGGGTACTACAAAGGATTCTTGGCGAAAGAAAATAGAGATGAGCCAGGTGCAGTGGTTCATGCCTGTAATCCCAGCACTTTGGGAGGCAGAGGCCATTGGATCACTTGAGGCCAGGAGCCAACCTGGCCAACATGGTGAAACCCTGTCTCTACTAAAAATACAAAAAAAAAAAATAGCCACGTGGTGGCACATGCACCTGTAGCCCCAGCTACTTGGGAGGCTGAGGCACGAGAATCACTTGAACCTGAGAGGCGGTGGTTGCAGTGAGCCAAGATCATGCCAGTGCACTCCAGCCTTGGTGACAGAGCAAGTATCTGTTTTAAAAAAAGAAAAGAAAAGAAAAGAAAGGGCCAGGCGTGGTGGTTCATGCCTGTAATCCCAGCACTTTGGGAGCCCAAGGTGGGCAGATCACTTGAGGCCATGAGTTCAAGACCAGCCTGGGCAACATGGTGAAACCCCATCTCTACTAAAAAATATAAAAATTAGTTAGGCATGGTGGTGGGCACCTGTAATCCTAGCTACTCGGTGGAGGGTGAGGCATAAGAATCACTTGAACGAGGGAGGCAGAGGTTGCAGTGAGCCAAGATCGTGCCACTGCACTAAAGCCTGGGCAACAGAGCAAGACTCTGTCTCAAAAAAAAAAAAAAAAGGAAAGAAAAAAAAGTCAAGCCGGGCACGGTGGCTCACACCTGTAATCCCAGCACTTTGGGAAGCTGAGGCGGGTGGATCATTTGAGGTCAGGAGTTCAAGACCAGCGTGGCCAACATGGTGAAACCCCATCTCTACTAAAAATACAAAAATTACCCAGGCGTGGTGGCACATGCTTGTAGTCCCAGCTACCAGGGAGGCTGAGGCAGGAGAATTGCTTGAACCCAGGTGGTAGAGGTTGCAGTGAGCCAAAATCGTGCCACTACATTCCAGCCTGGGCGACAGAGCAAGACTCCATCCCAAACAAAAAAAAAAAAAAGAAAAGAAAAAAAAAAGTTGTTTCAGGCACCAAAAACCAGAAAGTGGACTTTTGAAAGGTTGCAAACAACAAAATATGTACATGCTTTTCTTGCAGCTAAGAAAGGGAAAAGATAAGAGAAATCCTGGCTTCAAGAAGAAAGGCTTAGTTGTCAAAAAGTTATTGAAATACGTAGTTCTTACTCAATTGCCTGGGCCTGCACACTAGTCCCAAGATGATCCCCCATAAGCTGCGCATGTTTGCGTGAAACAGGTTCCTCTAAGCCTGGCAGAAGTTTGCTGCCTTCCAAAAGCAGCTATCGGATAGCTGTTTGCTTATGTCGCACTGCCAGCTTGGGAAGGGAACTTGGGAATTTAATACACACAGAGCATCCCCAGGAGAGAGACCAGCTCAGATCAGGTGACTTCGAACCTGGCTGGAATAATTACACACCTTCACTTCATAACAAAAAGAGATACCCGTTCAGTAACCTTAGAGGGGGATTTGACGTTTAAATTGTTAACAGACTTTGGATCAGAGAAATATTTGACAGGGAAAAGCAAACATTCTTCAGATGAGCTTTATGGTGGGTTGGAAGTTCTGAAAAAGCTCACGGTTTGATGAAAGCCATGCCATCCTCCCTCCTACACACCTGGAGGGAGCAATCATCTGCACTGGTGAGAGAAAGGTCTCTTGACTTAGGATCGTGGCTCATGGTACAATTATGCAGCGCTGATAAAAAAAAAAAAAAACAGGGATTAATATGGGGGATCGTAAAATGCTTTTACAGAGGTGTGTAAGAAGAAATATTTCAGAGCAGGTTAAGAGGGGACCAGGTATTTCAAGCCTGTTTAATAAGAGCTACAGGCAGAGCATCCAGGCTGCTTCTGTCTGGGGGAGGAAAGCTAGCCCAAAGATGAAATAAAGATAGGGGAGCCGAGACGAGGAGTGCCTAGAATGTCAGCATGAAGACACAGTGACAAGTTTGGAAACCAGTGAATTAGAATGGGACAGGGAGCTAAAATTATCTCTCGCTAAAGAGTCTGAGAAGTAGTTACTGTTAACATACATCATTTGCAAGCTTGGCACAGTAGCTCATGCCTGTAATGCCAGCACTTTGGGAGGCCAAGGTGGGAGGATTGCTTGAGCCTAGGAGTTTGAGATCAGCCTGGACAACATAGCAAGACCCTATCTCTACAAAAAATGTTAAAAATTAGCCAGGTGTGGTGGCTCACACCTATAGTCCCAGCTACTCAGAAGGCTGACGTGGGAGGGTCACTTGAGCCCAGGAGGTCAAGGTTGCAGTGAGCTATGATCATACCACTGCCCTCCAGCTTGGGAAACAGAGCAAGACCCAGTCTCTTAAAAAACAAACAAAAAACAAAAACAACAGCAAAAACAAAAACTCTATATACACACATGTACATATAGACACACATCATTTGCAGTTGAAAAAAAAAATGGCTAAACTCTCCACAGCCTCATCCTATAAACACACAGCGGCAGCAACTCAACTAGAATTCAAAGCAACAAATAAACACAAGACCAAACCACCTCCTGGCCTAGACCGCAAGTGTCTCTCCTGATCCCTGCCCGGAGTATTAAGAGAAATGCTGGGAACAGTCATTAACTCAGTGAGCTTTCATTTTTGCATAACAGAGCCCCCCCACTTTTTTTTTTTTTTTTGAGATGGAGTCTTGCTCTGTCACCCAGGCTGGAGTGCACGATCTTGGCTCACTGCAACCTCCATCTCCCGGGTTCAAGCAATTCTCCTGCCTCAGCCTCCCGACTAGCTGGGACTACAGATGAGCGCCACCACGCCCAGCTAATTTTTGTATTTTTAGTAGAGACAGGGTTTCACCATGTTGGCCAGGATGGTCTCGATCTCTTGACCTTGTGATCTGCCCACCTCGGCCTCCCAAAGTGCTGGGATTACAGGCGTGAGCCACTGTGCCCAGCAACAGAGTCCATTTTAATCTAACCTAACTGTGCTGTCAGCTAAGCCTTTTCCTGGACAGGCTGTCTTCTAACATCTCGGCCTTTATATTAACCCAATTGTATCCTCTACTCATTTCCATTATTTTCCCTGTAACTTCGTGGTGACTTCTCAGGTTCTATTTGGGGTTTCCTTGCAGTATTTAATCTCTGAGCCTACACCATCCAGTACAGCAGCCATTAGGCACATATAGGTACTGTGCACTTGAGATGAGCTCTTAGGTGTAAAATTTGCATCGTATTTAAAAGACCTAATAAGACATTTTTAACCATTTAAAAAATGTTAGTTCCACATTGAAATGAGACTATTTGGAGTGTATTGGGTTCAATAACATATATTATTAAAACTAATTTCATCTGTTTCTTTTTACTTTTTCAATGTGGCTATTAGAACATTTTATTTTAATACTGTAAGTATTTCTTAAATTTCAACTTTTTTATTTTTTTATTTTTTTGAGATGGAGTCTCGATCTGTTGTCAAAGTTGGAGTGCAATGGTGCGATCTCAGCTCACTGCAACCTCCGCCTCCCAGGTTCAAGCAATTCTCCTGCCTCAGCCTCCCGAGTAGCTGGGATTACAGGTACCTGCCACCACGACTGGGTAATTTTTGTATTTTTAATAGAGACACAGTTTCGCCATACTGGCCAGGCTGGTCTCGAACTCCTGGCTTCAAGTGATCCACCCACCTTGGCCTCCCAAAGCGCTGGGATTACAGGCATGAGCCACCATGCCCTGCCCAAGACTTTTTATTTTATTTTTTTCAATATTTTTCTTTTAGAAACTGGCCTCGCTCTGTCACCCAGGCTGCCAGGCTGGAGTGCAGTGGCACCACCATAGCTCACTACAGCCTCGACCTCCTGCGCTCAAGCCATCCTCCCAGGTCAGCCTCCTGAGCAGTTAGGATCCCAGGCACACACTGCATGCCTGGCTAAGTTTAAAATTTTTTCTGTAGAGATGAGATCTTGCTATGTTGCCCAGGCTGGTCTTGAACTCCTGGCCTCAAGGGATCCTCCCACCCTGGCCTCCTGAAATGCTGGGATTAAAGGCATGAGCCACTGAGCCTGGCAGTTTTTTCATTTCCACATTATTGTCTTAGTACTCTGAAACTGGTAAAAATGATTACTCTTTTCACTGTATTACAAATGTCATTGGTCTAGTGCAAACATTGTATATTGCTATTTGTAGTGGCTGGAATATTATTAATTATCTGGTATGTTTGCAAGTCTCTTCACTTCCCAGTGGCAGCAGAACATAGTGGAGAAGCATGCTAGCGCCTCCCTCCAGCTGTGTGACCTCAAAGAGGTGGTCCAACCTCTCTGATCTTCCTAATACCTACAAAATTGTACTGATCATTATAGAATCAGCTTGGTAAGTTTGTTGGTGAGTTTAAAACAAGTGTCTGGAGCATAGTGGATGCTCAATAAACATTTGACATAGGATTGGCAGCTGGGTGTTTGGTTCCCAATCAAGAATATGACTTGAGGGTATTGGATTTAGATACCTCTCAAATCTCAATTTCTATGATTCTCTGAGATACAATGAAATGATAAAATGTACTTTCATTTTGGTTTTGCTAAAACTGCTTGCACAGTGGACACCTACATGAAGGATGCTTCTGCCGGTCTTCATCATGTTACAGCTATCAGAACAATGAGGAGCTTCTTTGCAGAGCCTCCATTGATTTGTTTTAATAAATTAACTTCTAAGCCAAGCACAGTGGCTCACGCCTGTAATCTCAGCACTTTGGGAGGCCGAGGAAGGCAGATCACGAGGTCAGGAGTTCGAGACCAGCCTGGCCAAGAGACCAACCTGGCCAATATGATGAAATCCCGTCTCTACTAAAAATACAAAAATCAGCTGGGCGTGGCGGCAGGTGCCTATAATCCCAGCTGCTTGGGAGGCTGAGGCAGGAGAATTGCTTGAACCCGGGAGGCAGAGGTTGTAGTGAGCCAAGATCGCGCCATTGTACTCCAGCCTGGGTGACAGAGTGAGACTCTGACACACACACAAAAAATTAACTTCTTTGGGAAGCATACTTCTGGGTAGACATCCACTAAATGGGACTCCAAGCAGATCAAGGAAATTAATGGGCATGATTTTGTTTTGCAACCCCATAAAGGAGAATAAATAGATAACCAGATATTATGTGAAAAATGCTTCTGTGGTCAAATGTGTTTCCAAACCTTGCCTGCCTACTATGACCTCCTCTTAGAGATGCACAACACACTTCCAGCTTATTAATAGCTCAGAGCAGCTTTGTCCAATAGAAATATAATCTCTGTCCAATAGAAATATAATGTGAGCCACAGCTGAATGTAAAATTTTTGACGTGGGATCATCTAGGTACCCATCAACAGTGGATTGAATAAAGAAAATGTGGTGTATATACACCGTGGAATACTATACAGCCATAAAAAAGAACAAGCTCCCGTCCTTTGCAGCAACAAAGTCGCATCTGGAGGCCATTATCCTAAGCGAATTAACACAGAAACAGAAAATCAAATACTGCATGTTCTCACTTATAAGTGGGAGCTGAACTTTGGGTACACATGGACATAAAGATGGGAACAGTAGACACTAAGGACTCCAAAAGGGGGAAAGGGGGGAGGAGGCAAGGAGACAATGGCTGAAAACCCACTGTTGGGTGATATGCTCAGTACCTGGGTGATAGGATCAATCGTACCCCAAACCTCAGGATCATGGAAATATACTAAACATGAACATATACATCCTGAATCGAAAATAAAAGTTGGAGACAGAATTGAGACTCTGTCTCAAAATAAATTTATTTATCTATTTAAAAAAATAAAAAGTGTTGAGCTTTTCTGATCCTAGGGCCAGAGAGCAGCAGGGAGAATAGTGTTATATTCAGCTGTGGTTTCTACAGTGATGCCTGGCGCCCCCGCAGCATTTAATATTTTGAGGGTGTTTAGCTCTGTTAATTCCTGCCTTTTGCAGGATACAGAGAAAGAAACATAAGCACAGAGCTGATGAGCTGCTCCTCCTCCCCTGGGCCAGAGCACAGACTCCAGCAACAGGATCCTGACTCAGAGCATTAGGTTATGCTGCCTCCTACCGGCCATAGTGGGGATCTGTACAAAACCCACAGGTCTCATCTGGATTAATACACAGACTCTTTTAAAGGGCAGGGAGGGGAATCTCGTCTAAATATGTCTGCAGTCTCCAGATTGAGAAACGCCATTCTAAATCAATCAAGTGACAAAGTTCACTTATCAACCAAGCCTCAAATTCTAAGAGGTGCTTTTCATGGGAGACCTTGCAAGGCAGGGTGTCTTCTTTGTTCTCAGGATTATCCACTTTGTGTATATTTTCCACAATAAACCTCACAGTCATGGTGACCTTTTGCCAGTCACCTGTCTACTTGGCTTTCGATGCTGTTTATAACTCCATTCTTACAGAAACATACTTTTCCCCCAGGTTCTGTGAAACTGTACTTATTTCTCTCCTTCACCTTATATAAGTTTCTGTCTTTTCCCATCTAGAACAGGGGAGGATATGATTGCTGTGTCTCAACACTCTGTCCTTTACACTTCTTTTTTTTGTTGTATTTTTTTTGAGACAGGGTCTTGCTCTGTCACCTAGGCTGCAGTGTAGTAGCACAGTCATACCTCACTGCAACCTTGATCTCCTGGGATCAAGTGATTCTCCCATCTCAGCCTTCTGACAGCTGGGACTATCGGTGCACACCACAATGTCCAGCTAATTTTTAAATTTTTTTGTAGAGATGTGGTTTTTCTGTGTTGCCCAGGTGGGTCTCGAAATCCTGGACTCAAGTGATTCCCCACCTCAGCCTCCCAAAGTGTTGGAATGATAGGCATGAGCCATCAGGCCTGGTCTTAAAATACTTTCTTTCTTTTTTTTTTTTTTTTTAATAATGATGGGGTCTTCCTGTGTTGCCCAGGTTGGTCATGAACTCCTGAGCTCAAGCAATGCTCCCAACTCAGCCTCCCAAACTGCTGGGATTAGAGGCATGGGTGCCCAGCCTTTCTTAGTTTTTTTAAACAAATAAAATGTGTGCTGGGCACAGTGGTTCACGCCTGTAACCCCAGCATTTTGGGAGATCGACACGGGCAAATCACCTGAGGTCAGGAGTTCAAGCAGCCTGGCCAACATGGCGAAACCCCGTCTCTACTAAAAAGACAAAAATTAGCCAGGCATGGTGGTAGGCGTCTGTGGTCCCAGCTACTCGGGAGGCTGAGGCAGGAGGATCACTTGAATCCAGGAGAGAGAGGTTGCAGTGAGCCGAGATCGCGCCACTGCACTCCAGCCTGGGTGACAGAGTGAGACTCTATCTTAAATAAATAAATAAATATAAATAAAATGTTATAAAGTTCAAGCATAACCTCTACTTCTGGTTTTTCTCCCTCCCTCCCAAAAGTCAGAATATCATGTATTTTATGTGACTCCTTCTCATTCTGGTCATAGATAAACACATTCAGTAAGTATGTAGTAGTATTATTATTTAGTGTTTTCAAATTTCACGAACGGCATCATATAATGCATTTTATCTTGCACTTGTTCTGTTCACTTAACACTATGCTTTTTAATTATAGTAAAATATACACAGCATAAAATTTACCATTTTAGGCCAGGCGCAGTAGTTCACGCCTGTTATCCCAGCACTTTGGAAGGCTGAGGAGGGCAGATCACCTGAGGTCGGGAGTTCAAGACCAGCCTGGCCAACATGGAGAAACCCCGTCTCTACTAAAAATACAAAACTAGCCGGGTGTGGTGGTGCATGCCTGTAATCCCAGCTACTTGGGAGGCTGAGGCAGGAGAATCACTTCAACCTGGGAGGCAGAGGTTGCCGTGAGCTGAGATCACGCCACTGCACTCCAGCCTGGGCAACAAGAGTGAAACTCCGCCTCAAAAAAAAAAAAATACCGTTTTAACCATGTTAAGCGTACAGTTCAGTAGCATTAAGTACATTCACACTGTTGGGCTACCATCACCACCACCGATCTCCAGGACTTTTTCATCATCCTAAATTGAAACTCCAAACTCATTAAACAGCTTCCTTAACATCGTTTTAAGGTTCCTTTATGCTGATACATTTAGAGTTGCTTCATAATTTTGACTGCTATATAGTATTCTGTGATATGAATGTGCAACATTTATTTTTTCTACTCCTTTTTTTGTTTTTGTTTTTTGTTTTTTTGTTTTTTTGTTTTTGAGACAGACTTTCGTTCTTGTTGCCCAGGCTGGAGTGCAGTGCTGTGATCTTGGCTCACCACAACCTCCGCCTCCCAGGTTCAAGCAATTCTCCTGCATCAGCTTCCCAAGTAGCTGGGATTACAGGTGCCCGCCACCACGCCCGGCTAATTTTGTATTTTTAGTAGAGACGGGGTTTCTCCATGTTGGTCAGGCTGGTCTTGAACTCCTGATCTCAAGTGATCCGCCAGCCTTGGCCTCCCAAAGGGCTGGGATTACAGGCATGAGCCACCATGCCTGGCCTTCTACTCCTTTTTCAATGAACATTTATTTCCGATTTTTTGCTATTACAAACATCCTTGTACGCAACTCTGTGCACGAACATCCACCTAGAAGCGGCACTAATGAATCAGAGGATATATGTATCTTCACCTCTACTAGAAAGTGTCCAATTGCCCTCCAAAACAGCTTTACTAATGTACAGTCCTGCCCTGAGCATAAGAGACCTCTGATTTCCCCATGTTCCTCACAATATGTGGTCAAGACTCACTGGACTTAATTTTTGCCAGTGCAGTGGCTGTAAAGTGATATCTAGCTTTAATTTGCATTCTCCTGATTACTGGTGAGGTTGAGCATCTTTTCGTGTATTTATTTATTTATTTAGAGACAGAGTTTCACTCTTGTTGCCCAGGCTGGAGTCCAATGGCACAATCTCGGCTCACTGCAACCTCTGCCTCCGGGGTTCAAGCTATTCTCCTGCCTCAGCCTCCCAAGTAAGTGGGATTATAGGCGTGTGCCACCACACCTGGCTAATTTTGTATTTTTAGTAGAGACAGGGTTTTTCCATGTGGATCAGGCTAGTCTTGAACTCCCAGCCTCAGGTGATCCACCCTGCTCTGTCTCCTGGTGTGCTGGGATTACAGGCGTGAGCCACCGCGTCTGCCTCATGTATTTATTCACAACTTAGATGGTTTCTTTTGTGAATTCCCTGTTCATAACTTTGTTATTTTTTGATTGGATATATTTTTTATTGATTTTTAGTTCTTCACATATTCTAGAAAGTGTTCCTCCTTTGTTGATTATATGCGGTGTGACTATCTACTCTCATTCTGTGGCTTTTTTTTTTTTTTTTCGAGACAGGGCCTTGCTCTGTCACCCAAGCTGGAGTGCAGTGGTACAATCTTGGCTCACTGCAGCCTTGGCTTTCAGGCTCCAGTAATACTCCCATTTCAACCTCCCCAATAGCTGGAACTACAGGCGTGCACTACCATGTCTGGGTAACTTTTCTGTCATTTTTCCTAGAGATGGGGTTTCACCATGTTTGCCAGGCCAACCTCGAACTCCTGAGCTCAAACGATCCGCCCACATTGGCCTCCTAATGTGCTCAGATTACAGACTTCAGCCACGGTGCCTGGTCTGGCTTGTCTTTTAATGTGGTTTAAGTACCTCTTTATTATACAAAAAGTGTAAGCTTTAATAGAGTCAAGTTTATCAAAATTTTTCCTTCTGATTTGTGCTTTTTGTATCTTGTTTAAGAAATCTTTCACAGGCCTAGTGCGGCAGCTCAAGCCTGTAATCCCAGCACTTTGGGAGGCTGAGGCAGGCAGATCACCTGAAGTCAGGAGTTTGAAACCAGCCTGACCAACATGGTGAAACCCCGTCTCCACTAAATTTCCAAAAATTAGCTGGGTGTAGTGGTGCATGTCTGTAATCCTAGCTACTCAGGAGGCTAAGGCAGGAGAATCGCTTGAACCTGGGAGGCAGAATTTGCAAGTGAGCCGAGATCTTGCCACTGCACTCTTTTTGAGACTCTGTCTCAAAAAAAAAAAGAAAAGAAAAAATTCTTCTCACTCTGAAGTCAAAGTCTCATATTTTTGAAATGCAAAGGTGTACTTTTATTGTAAGGCTCCTAATTGTCTTGTAAACAGCATAATTATATTGCACTGATTTGCGTGTGTGTGTGAAAAGCATTAAATTATTAGACATATACGCTTTAACTATACTGCTTATGTTTGTAATCGTTGGCAGTTTTAATTTTTTTTAATTAAAAAGAGAGGAGGACCACTTGAGGCCAGGAGTTTGAGACCAGCCTAAGCAACACAGAGAGACCCTGTCTCTATTAAGAAAAATAAAAATAATTTAGCTAGGTAAGGTGGTGTGCACCTGTAGTCCCAGCTCCTCAGGAGGCTGAGACAGGACCACTTGAGCGAAGGAAGGAGTTTGAGATAAAAATGGGTTATGATTGCACCACTGTACCCAGCCTGTGCAACAGAACAAGACCCTTTCTCTAAAAATAAATAATTGATTAATTAAAGCACAAAATCTCAAAAAAACTGGAAGAGATGCTGGTTGTTCTTGACGACTTTGAGTCTCTGGCATTCACCTTTCACATTTCTTTTTTTTTTTTTTTTTCTTTTTTGAGATGGAGTCTCACTCTGTCGCCCAGGCTGGAGTGCAGTGCTGCAATCTCAGCTCACTGCAACCTCCACCTCCAGGGTTCAGGTGATTCTCCTGCCTCAGCCTTCTGAGTAGCTGGAATTACAGGAGCGTGCCACCATGCCCAGCTAATTTTTGTATTTTTAGTAGACACATGGTTTCACCATGTTGGTCAGGCTGGTCTCGAACTCCTGACCTCAGGTGATCCACCTGCCTCGGCCTCCCAAAGTGCTATGATTACAGGCATAAACCACCACACCTGGCCCACCTTTCACATTTCAAGGGTGATAATGAGAGTATTGGTGAGCCATAACTAAGTTTGATTTTTGGGACATGGAAGCACCTTGGCATTTACAGGAATTTCAGAGCAGGAGGCATTGCAAAAGGCAGGACTTTCTTTCACCAGCCAGGGGGAGGGTTCTTGGAGTCTTGACAATGGGTTAATGACAAGGCGGTTAACACGTACTTCACCACTGGCCGAGCTTGGTTACTTGGGCTCAAGGAATGGGGGCAGCTTGAGACCAGCGTGACCAACATGGTGAAACCCCGACCCTAATAAAAATACAAAAAATTAGCTAGGCATGGTGGTGCGCCCCTGTAATCCCAGCTGCTTGGGAGGCTGAGGCAGGAGAATTACTTGAATCCAGGAGGTGGAGGTTGCAGTGAGCCGAGATTGTGCCACTGCACTCCAGCCTGGGTGACAGAGCAAGATTCTGCTTCAAAAAAGAAAAAAAAAAGGCCAAGCACGGTGGCTCATGCCTGTAATCCCAACACTTCGGGAGGCTCAGGCAGGTGGATCACTTGAGGTCAGGAGTTTGAGACAAGCCTGGCCAACATGGTGAAACCCCATCTCTACTAAAAATACAAAAATTAGTCAGGCACGGTGGTGCGCGCCTATAATCCCAGCTGCTTGGGAGGCTGAGGCAGGAGAATTACTTGAATCCAGGAGGTGGAGGTTGCAGTGAGCCGAGATTGTGCCACTGCACTCCAGCCTGGGTGACAGAGCAAGATTCTGCTTCAAAAAAGAAAAAAAAAAAAGGCCAAGCACAGTGGCTCATGCCTGTAATCCCAACACTTCGGGAGGCTCAGGCAGGTGGATCACTTGAGGTCAGGAGTTTGAGACAAGCCTGGCCAACATGGTGAAACCCCATCTCTACTAAAAATACAAAAATTAGTCAGGCACGGTGGTGCGCGCCTATAATCCCAGCTACTTGGGAGGCTGAGGCAGGGGAATCACTTGAACCTGGGAGGCGGAGGTTGCACTGAGCTGAGATTGGGCTACTGCACTCCAGCCTGGGCAACAGAGTGAGACTCCACTTCAAAAAAGAAAAGATAAAAAAGGGTTGGGGCGGGGCACCTCCAGGTTTTCAGACTTGGGTGTGGCTTTATCTGAGCTGTGCTTCGGGAGGGTATCTTGGGGCAGAGGCGTAAGAGGGTAGGTAGAGTAGGGAAGCAGAGACTTCAGTTAGGAGACCACTGCTGGTCATTCAGACAAATGGAATGTGAATGAAGGTTAAATTCGTGGAGAAGGACAAATGTGGATGGAGTTGAGTAATATTCAGAAAAGCAGAATCAACAAGAAGCCAGACTGAGCTGAGGAAATCACCACCAACAAATGGTCAGGGGCGCCCCCCACCCCGCACCAAATGAATCACAGAATCTTCAGCGTGGAAAGGATCTTCATGCTCAAGTACAACAACACATCTGCTGCTTGGACCCCTCTGCTAAGCATTGGAATGGAAACATTCCCCTCGCTCTCTTTAAAGAAAACAGAGCACCTCATAGGATGGAGGACTGGCTGTGCTCGGAGAAATTCCAGCCAAGGAGGTCAAACCTGAACAACATCCAAAATGAGAAATGGTCCCTGCAATCCAGATGTGGGAGCTCTGAGAGAGTTGAAATCTATTTTTTTCCTTCCACCATTATTTATTTATTATCCTCATCTTTTTTCTTTTTTTCTTTTGGACAGCGTTTCACTCTATCACCCAGGTTAAAGAGCAGTGGCCAGATCTCGGCTCACTGCAACCTCCGCCTCCCGGGTTCAAGAAATTCTTCTGCCTCAGCCTCCAGAGTAGCTGGGATTACAGGCACCCGCCACCAGGCCCGGCTAATTTTTGTATTTTTTGTAGAGATGGGGGTTCACCATGTTGGCCAGGCTAGTCTCAAACTCATGGCCTCAAGTGATCCACCCTCCTCGGCATCCCAAAGTGCTGGGATTACAGGTGTGAGCCACCGCACCCAGCCCCTCTTATCCTCATCTTGCATCCAGTCTGTATACAACTTTGAGTCTGGAGTCCCTGAAGTCGAGTCTACTCCTGAACCATGTTCAGCATAAGGGCTGGCGACACTGCTGACAGAGAAAGTATCCAACAAGGACAGTCACAGTTGGGTGGGATGAACTCACGTTGTAATTCTTTTCCCAAGTGGCCTCTAACCAGAGGAAATAATTAAGGAAGACGGTAATCATGGGGCAAAGGGTAAAGTCTGCCATGGATTAAACATTGGAGACAAAGAATGTGGAGAAATAGCTGCTCCCTTGCTTGGAGAACAATGAACTCTAGTTAACTGAGGACTTAGTTCTGGATTCCATTTTTATTCAAGAATTTAGAGCAGGAAGTCAGCCTGAAACATACATCCACATATACTTGTCTTTTCGATCTATTTTCTCTGCATCTCTCTCCTCCTTCCTTTTCCCTCTTTCTGCCCCTCCCCTACCCAATAAACACGAGCTGGGAGCTGCATGCTAACAATCATCATTCAATACAATGTGACCACATGCAGATAGTCTTCAACACTGGGGGACAAAGAAGAGCCTATCACAATTTCATTCTGAAAAATGTGAAGAGGCTGGTGCATAGCTCACGCCTGTAACCCCAGCACGTTGGGAGGCACAGGCGGGAGGATCACATGAAACCAGGAGTTCAAGACCAGCCTGGCCAACATGGTGAAACCCCATCTCTACTAAAAATACAAAAATTAGCCGGGTGTGGTGGCACGTGCCTGTAGTCCCAGCTACTTGGGAGGGTGAGGTAGGAGGATCGCTTGAAACCAGGAGACTGAGGTTGCAATGAGCCGAAATCGTGTCACTGCACTCCAGCCTGGATGATGGAACAAGACTCTGTCTCAAAAAAAAAAAAAAAGAAAGAAAAAGAACAATGTGGAGGATGCATCTAGACCGAGGTGATCATGACTCTTCATTTAGGCTGGGCACGGTGGCTCACGCCTATAATCCCAGCATTTAGGGAGGCCAGGGTGGGAGAATTGCTTGACCCCAGGAATTCGAGATCAGCCTGAGCAACAAAGCAAGACTACATCTCTACAGAATTTTTTTTTTTTTTTTTTTTTTTTTTTTTTTTGAGACAGAGTCTCACTCTGTCACCCAGGCTGGAGTGCAGTGGCGTGATCTCAGCTCACTGCAAGCTCCGCCTTCCGGGTTCACACCATTCTCCTGCCTCAGCCTCCCTAGTAGCTGGGATACAGGGGCCTGCCACCACGCCCCGCTAATTTTTTGTATTTTTAGTAGAGACGGGGTTTCACCGTGTTAGCCAGGATGGTCTCAATCTCCTGATCTCGTGACCGCCGGCCTCGGCCTCCCAAAGTGCTGGGATTACAGGCGTGAACCACCGCGCCCGGCCAGAAAATTTTTTTAAAGTAGCTGGGCATGGTGGCGTGCAACTGTAGTCCCAGCTACTCATGAGGGCTGAGGTGAGAGGATCACTTGATCCCAGGAGTTCAAGGCTGCAGTGAGCTATGATGGTGCTACTGCACTCCATCCTGGGCCACAGAATGAGACCCTGTCTCAAAAGAAAGGACTTGGACTTAGATAATAACCAGAAGTGAGTGGCTACCAAGATCTCATTTAGAAGAGGGGCGTCTGCACTTTCTGAAATGATGTGCAAGATTTCACTCATTTTAATTAGTGGAGGCAGGACGGGGCGGGGGTGGGGTCGATGAAAATGCAATCAAAGAAAATAAACCAGGTGTTTTTCAATATTATCTTTCACCTATCAAAAAAGGGGAAACAATTTTTATTTTGTTTTTCCTTTTTGAGATGGAGTCTCGCTCCCTCACCCAGACTGGAGTGCAGTGGCGCGATCTCAGCCCACTGTAACCTCCGCCTCCCAGGTTCAGGCGACTCTCCAGCGTCAGCCTCCTGAGCAGCTGGGATTACAGGCACACACCACCGTGCCCGGCTAATTTTTGTACTTTTAGGAGAGAAGGGGTTTCACCATGTTTGCCAGGCTAGTCTCAAACTCCTGACCTCAAGTGATCCGCCCACCTCGGCCTCCCAAAGTGCTGAGATTACAGGCATGAGCCACCACGCCCGGCCAAGAAACAATAATTTTGTAGCCTTTGATATTCTCTGGGTGCAAGGAAATCTTCATTTTATACACAAAAGGAATCATTTTGGGGGGGTTAAAAACGCGGAATTCACTGGGCAAACACCATGGCAGGCACGGTGGGATTTTGGTGGAATGTGGCTACGTTCAGGGAGCTGCAGAGCTAGAATCTTGGAAAGCATCTTCTGATTGATTATATTTCAGTGGCGCGTACTCCCCTCACCGCATCGCATGGAGGTGTGCTTCCGGCCATTGTCAATCGCATAGATGCCCCCTTGCGTTGCTGTCTAGACTGAGTTCAAGTCCTGTGTCCTGCCTCCGTTCTGCCACCGCACAGTGGTGTGAGATCTTTTTGTTTTTTGTTTTTTGAGACGGAGTCTTGCTTCGTTGCCTAGGCTGGAGTGCAGTGGCGCGATCTCGGCTCACCGCAACCTCCGCCTCCCGGGTTCACGCCCTTCTCCTGCCTCAGCCTCCTGAGTAGCTGGGACTACAGGCGCCCGCCACCACGCCCCGCTAATTTTTTGTATTTTTAGTAGAGACAAGGTTTCAATATGTTGGCCAGGCTGGTCTCGAACTCCTGACCTCGTGATCCGCCTGTCTCAGCCTTCCAAAGTGCTGAGATTACAGGCATGAGCTACCACACCTGGCCATTTTTAAAAACTTTTTTAGAGATGAGGCTTCGCTATGTTGCCCAGACTGGTCTCAAACTCCTGGGCTCAAGCAATCCTCCTGCCTTGGCCTCCCAAAGTGCTGGGATTTCAGGTGTGAGCCACTGCGCCCAGCTGTTGTGACCTTTTTTATTTTTGTCAAAAAAGCTATGGTTCTACCAAAGATCGTAAGGCCACTGATGAAGAGGAATGATGATTACTGAAATTACTGTAATATTAATGAGTTAATGGAATAGTAATGTCCTCCCTATATTTCAAAGGTCTCCCTCAAACGCAACTGCTGTTCTCACAGTACTTACCACCATACTTAGGCTGGGAGTCACAGACCCCTCCGAGGAGCTAGTGGAAGCGAGGAACTCTCTTCCCAGAAATGACGAGGAAACACAATTTTGCTCATCATTTCAGAAGGTTCATGGATTCCCTCCTCTCCCCTCAAATGTAAAATAAAACAAAATGCATCTCCTGCCCGGGTGCGGTGGCTCACGCCTGTAATCCCAGCACTTTCGGAGGCCGAGGCGGGCAGATCACAAGGTCAGGAGATCAAGACCATCCTGGCTAACACAGTGAAACCCCGTCTCTACTAAAAATACAAAAAATTAGCTGGGCACGGTGGCGGGCACCTGTAGTCCCAGCTACTTGGGAGGCTGAGGCAGGAGAATGGCGTGAACCCAGGAGGTGGAGCTTGCAGTGAGCAGAGATCGTGCCACTGCACTCCAGCCTGGGCGAAAGAGAGAGACTCCGTCTCAAAAAAAAAAAAAAAAAAATGCATCTCTTGCAATCTCCACTTAGCACTTCATATTTCCACAATTCCCGTCCACTGATTTGGATTCCAACGTTCACGGGATCCCAGTACCCAGCCCAGTGCCTGGAAACTAGTAGTTGCTCAGTGCTAAGGCTTATTGTTAACCTGACTTTGTAGGCAAGGGTGGTGGACAAAGACAAATGATATATAGAAGTAGATAGAGGCTGGGCGTGGTGACTCACGCCTGTAATCCCAGCACTTTGGCAGGCTGAGGTGGGCAGATCACCTGAGGTCGGGAGTTTGAGACAAGCCTGACCAACATGGAGAAACCAACCCCGTCTCTATTAAAAATACAAAAATTAGCCGGGCATGGTGGCTCATGCCTGTAATTTCAGCTACTCAAGAGGCTGACGCAGAAGAATCACTTGAACCTGGGAGGTGGAGGTTGTGATGAGCCGAGATCGTGCCATTGCACTCCAGACTGGGTGACAAGAATGAAACTCTGTCTCAAAAAAAAAAAAAAAAAAAAAAAACGAAGTAGGGAGAAAGCTTATTTCTCTTGTTCAAGAAAAAAAACTTTATTGGTCTTTCAGCGGTATCCATTTTTGTTGGAATTCAGGTCACTTGGGAATTTCATAGCATGGAAAAACAGGACCAGTTTCTCTTTTTTTATTTTTATTTTTAGAGATAGGATCTTACTCTGTTGCCCAGGCTGGAGTGCAGTGGCAAGATCATAGCTCTCTGCACCTTGGGCTCAAGCGATCCTCCCACCCCAGCCTCTCAAAAAGTGCTGGGATTACAGTCATGAACCACTGCATCTGGCCCAGATTGTCTTATACAGAGAGGGATCCAAAACCCTTGCCCTTGGAAGAGTTCAATTGATCTAGAAAGCTATGTAGTTACAAGAATAACCCCAGGCAAGTCCGGGCACCGTGGCTCACGCCTGTAATCCCAGCACTTTGGGAGGCTGAGGCGGGAGGATCATGAGGTCATGAGATTGAGACCATCCTGGCTAACACAGTGAAACCCCATCTCTACTAAAAATACAAAAAAAAATTAGCTGGGTGTGGTGGCACACACCCGTAATCCCAGCTACTCTGGAGGCTGAGGCAGGAGAATCGCTTGAACCTGGGAGGCGGAGGTTGCAGTGAGCCGAGATCATGCCACTGCACTCCAGCCTTGCCGACAGAGCGAGATTCTGCCTCTAAAAAAATAAAATAAATAAATAAATAACCCCAGGCAGGGGCCTAGGGGAAAACAGAGAGGGCTCCAAAAGATCAAAATGCAACCTAAAATTTGCCTTAATGGTCTTGCTCTTTTACAGTATCAGCCCACAGGAAAATGCTGGCTTCCAGGGCATACACAGCTGGTCCCAGGCCCTACTTTGGGATATAGTCCAGGCTGTGTCACTTTCCCACCTGACCTACCAGGGCCCCCATCTGGCCTTCCTGGTTCTCTGGCTTTCCTTAGCCCTGAATCTATTACCTCGGAAGCTCCTGGTTCTGGATCTGAATTTCTGCTCCCCTTAGACACCTACCTTCTGACACTTGTCCCCTGGCCCTAATCCCTGCTGACAGACAATTCTAGAGCTGCAAAGCCAGGTCTACAGGGAGTGGGGTGGTCCTGTGGAAGGAACCAGCCCCAGGGCCACTAGGGTTCTCTTCAATCCAGTGATCTATTTTCTTTTCTTTTTTTTTTTTTTTTTTTTTTTTTTTTGAGACGGAGTCTTGCTCTGTCGCCCAGGCCAGAGTGCAGTGGTGCGATCTCCACTCCCTGCAAGCTCCGCCTCCCGGGTTCACCCCATTCTCCTGCCTCAGCCTCCCAAGTAGCTGGGACTACAAGCGCCTGCCACCACGCCTGGCTAATTTTTTGTATTTTTAGTAGAGACGGGGTTTCACCATGTTAGCCAGGATGGTCTCGATCTCTTGACCTCATGATCCACCCGCCTGGGCCTCCCAAAGTACTGGGATTACAGGCGTGAGCCACGGCACCCGGCTCCAATGATCTATTTTCAATTCCTTATCTTACTTTAATTTTCTGTAGATTTGGCAATGTCCGATATTCTTCCCTTCTTGAAATCTTCTTTGTCACCAAATTCCAGAATGTCACTTTCCTGCCATTCCTAGCATATTTCAAGCAGTGTGCTAGGCACTGGGGGGCAAAGACATTCCAGACAGTTTCTGCAAGACACTCATGGTTTGATGGGGTTTTTGGAGGAACAGGCTAGGTACAGGGAACACCACTGCAAGTCAGCTGGATAGGTTCCATGACGAGGACTGTACAAGGGATAGGGTGGTGCAGAGAATGGAATATTTGTTTCCTTTGACTTTTCTAACAAATAAGCCACAAATTTAGTGGTGGCTTATTAAATCTATTAAAAAGATGCAAATCTATTACTTTATAGTTCTGGAGCCCAGAAGTCTAAAATGGGTGGGCAAGCCACGCTTGGTGGCTCGCACCTGTAATCCCAGCACTTTTGGAGGCTGAGGCCAGTGGATCACCTGAGGTCAGGAGTTCGAGCCCAGCCTGGCCAACATGGAGAAACCCCTGTCTCTACTAAAAATACAAAAAATTAGCCAGGCATTGTGGCAGGCACCTGTAATCCCAGCTACTGGGGAGGCTGAGGCAGGAGAATCGCTTGAACCCTGGAGGCAGAGGTTGCAGTGAGTCAAGATTGCGCCATTGCACTCCAGCCTGGGGAACAAGAGCGAAACTCCGTTTCAAAATAAATAAATAAATAAGTAAATAGTAAAAAAAATAAAAATAAAAATAGGCCAGGTGCAGTGGCTCACACCTATAATCCCAGCACTTTGGGAGGCCAAGGCAGGCAGATCACCTGAGGTCAGGAGTTCAAGACCAGCTTGGCCAACACGGTGAAACCCCATCTCTACTAAAAATATAAAAATTACCCGGGCATGGTGGCGCATGCCTGTAATCCCAGGCATGTAATCCCTACTCGGGAGACTGAGATGGGGGAATCTCTTGAACCCAGGAGGCAGAGGTTGCAGTGAGCCAAGATCGCGCCACTGCACTCCAGCCTGGGCGACAGAGCGAGATTCCGTCTCAAAAAAACAAACAAATACATACATACATACATACATAAAAATAAAAATAGGTGGGCAGAGCCGTGTGTCTTCTGGAGGCTTCAGGGGAGAATCCGTTTCTTAAGGACCCTCCTGTGTCCCTTGTGATGACATTGAGCTCACCTGGATAATCTGGGATAGTCTCCTATCTCAAGATCATTAGTTTAATCACATCTGCAAAGCCCTTTTTGCCACGGAAGATACTATATTCATTCACAGGTTCTGGAGATGAGGATGAGGGTATCTTCAGGGATTATTACTCTGTCTACCAAGAATAGGGTGTTCACTCTCCCAGAGTATCTAGAGAGCCCTTCAGAGAGGAGACTCTTGGAGCTGAATCTCACAAGTTTAGTTATTATCCATTTTCACCAGAAGTGAGGAGGGTGGAAGAGGGAGAGCAGGTGAAGAAATAGTACTTGCTGAGACACTTCGTGAAGAAAGAGAAGTGAGCCCGGAGATCTGGAAGCCACTCAGTGTGGCTGTAGGGCTGAAGAGGGTAGATTAGATTAGAGAAGAAAAGTAGAAGCCTGGCTGCGGTGGCTCACGCCTGTAATTTCTGCACTTTGGGAGGCCAAGGCAGGAGGATCTCTCAAGCCCAGAAGTTCAAGGCTGTAGTGAGCTGTATGGTGACACCACTGCATTCCGACCTGGGTGACAGAGCCAGACCATGTCTCAAAAAAGAAAGAAAAGTAGGCTGGGCGCTGTGGCTCATGCCTGTAATCCCAGCACTTTGGGAGGCCAAGGCGGGCGGATCACCTGAGGTCGGGAGTTTGAGACCCGCCTGGCCAACATGGTGAAACCCCGTCTCTACTAAAAATATGAAAATTAGCCAGGCGTGGTGGCGGGCATCTGTAATCCCAGCTACTCGGGAGGCTGAGGCAGGAGAATTGCTTGGACCCAGGAGGTGGAGGTTGCAGTGAGCTGAGATCACGCCATTGCACTCCAGGCTGGGTAACACAGTGAGACTCTGTTAAAAAGGAAAGGAAGGGAGGGGAGGGGAGGGGAGGGGAGGGGGAAAGAGAGAAAGAAAGGAAGGAAGGAAGGGAGGGAAGGAGGGAGAGAGGAAGGAAGGAAGGAAGGAAAGAAGGAGGGAAGGGAGAGAAGGAGGCTTGGTCACAAAGCGTTTATTTTTTTGTTTGCTTAGTTTTTTACCATATTAAGGAGTCTGAAATTTATCCTGTAGCTATTATTTACCTGGTCAGTGCTATTACTTCAGCCTGTGCTATTGTTTCTTTAAACTTTTATTTAAATTGACTCACTTTTGTTCTGAACAATAATGTCCGTGAAATCACAGGTTTTATGTTTCAGTTAAATCCTTCCAGTGGGTGTTGAAATGAATACCCCTAACTACAAAAATAAAATATTCTTCCATGTCCTACTTAACTCATCCATGCACACCCACGAATGAAGACCAGACTTTTTGAGAAATGGAGCCACAGGCAACGGGAGCTACTGTGCGGTTTTAAGCAAGGAAAGGACATGATCAGGTTTGCCCCTGATAAATGTCATTCCAGCCGCATGGATCATTTTGGGCTGATGGAAATGAGCAAAACAGCAAAAGACCGTAAAGAAGGCTAAGTCCACAACAGTGGGGATGAGAGATGAATATCAAGGTGGTAGAATTGACTCAGAATAGGGACTGGAAAGAGAGGGAGGAGTTCAGTATAAGGGCCAGGGTTCCACCATGTGCAACACAGGAGATTGTCCACCAGCCAAGAGAGTACATAGTGGGGAGTGATGGGACAGGGAGAGTGGGAAGGAAAATGATTATTTTGGTCTGGAACATGTTGAATGTGAAGTGTTTGTGTAACACTCATGTAGGTGCCCAAATGCCTGTGTCTGGGGTCTGGGAACCAGGAATCCTTTAAGGCAGTGTTGTCCACTAGAAAGTGGATGTGACCACATGTGTCATCTTAAGTGTTCAAGTGGCCCCATTTTAAAAAGTAAAAAGAGGCCAGGCATGGTGGCTCACACCTGTATCCCAGGACTCTGGGAGGCCGAGGCAGGTGGATCACGAAGTCAGGAGTTCTAGACCAGCCCGGCCAACACAGTGAAACCTCATATCTACTAAAAATACAAAAATTAGCCACGTGTGGTGGGGCACAGTGGCTCACGCCTATAGTCCCAGCACTTTGGGAGGCTGAGGCGGGTGGATCACGAGGTCAGGAGTTCTAGACCAGCCTGGCCAACACAGTGAAACCTCGTCTCTACTAAAAATACAAAAATTAGCCAGGTGTGGCCAGGCATGGTGGCTCACGCCTATAGTCCCAGCACTTTGGGAGGCTGAGGTGGGTGGATCACGAGGTCAGGAGTTCAAGACCAGCCTCGCCAACACAGTGAAACCTCGTCTGTACTGAAAATACAAAAATTAGCCAGGTGTGGCTGGGCACGGTGGCTCACGCCTGTAATCCCAGCACTTTGGGAGGCTGAGGTGGGTGGATCACAAGGTCAGGAGTTCAAGACCAGCCTGGCCAAGATGGTGAAACCCCATCTCTACCAAAAATTAAAAAAAAAAAATTATCCAGGCATGGGGGCAGGCACCTGTAATCCCAGCTACTCGGGAGGCTAAGGTAGAGAATTGCTTGAACCCGGTAGGTGGAGGTTATAGTGAGCCGAGATCGCCCACTGCACTCCAGCCTGGGCGACAGAGCGAGACTCCGTCTCAAAAAAAAAAAAAAAAAGTAAAAAGAAACAGGTGACACGAATTTTAATTGTGTGTGTGTGTGTGTGTGTGTGTGTTTGAGATGGAGTCTTCTTCTGTTGCCCGGGCTGGAGTGCATTGGTGTGAACTTGGCTCACTGCAGCCTCCGCCTCCCAGGTTCAAGTGATTCTCTTGCCTCAGGCTCCCCAGTAGCTGGGATTATAGGCACCCACCACCATGCCTGGCCAATTATTTTTTAGATGGAGTCTTACTCTGTCGCCCAGGCTAGAGTACAGCGGCACGATCTCGGCTCACTGCTACCTCCACCTCCTGGGTTCAAGTAATTCTCTTGTCTCAGCCTCCCAAGTAGCTGGGATTACAGGCACCTGCCACCACACCTGGCTTATTTTTTTGTATTTTTAGTAGAGACGGAGTTTCACCTTGTTGACCAGGCTGGTCTGGAACTCCTGACCTCAGGTGATCCAGCCGCCTCAGGCTCCCAAAGTGCTGGGATTACAGGCATGAGCCACTGTGCCCTGCCTGAAAATTTCAAACAAAAGAGTGGGACTAGCAAATGCTGGAGGCTGGGTGCATGGGCTCCAGACGTAGCCCAAGCTCAAATCCTGTTTTCACTACTTACAGCTGGGCACTGTGGTAGCACTGCCCACGCCATTGACATCTGACTCACTGATCTTACCCAAAGCTGCAGGGGCCAGCCCGCTGAGAGCATCCCACGTCAATCACCTGCCTGCCCAGCACTCCAGGGCAGCTCTGCTGGCCCTGAAGTTCTCAGTCTTGTCCAGTCCAGTGAGAGGACATGCGGGGAGTTCCGGGGAATTAACATCCAGGGGCAACCCTTAACCACCAAAGGACAGGAGTCAGTGGATAAAGCCGTGGCTTCTTTTCCTGCCAGTAGCATGAGTTTAAGGGGACAGATTTGTTGCTATTGCTGTTGAGACAAATTATCACAAACTTTGTGGCTTTGTCAGAGGCATTTGAACCAGATCAACTCCATCTTGAATGGGAGCTGGGTAAAATGAGGCTGAGACCTACTGGGCTGCATTCCCAGATGGTTAAGTCATTCTAAGTCACAGGATGAGATAGGAGGTCAGCACGAGATACAGGTCATAAAGCCCTTGCTGATAAAACAGGTTGCAGTACAGAAGCCGGCCCAAATCCACCAAAACCAAGATGGTGATGAGAGTGACCTCTGGTTGCCCTCATTGCTACACTCCCACCAGCACCATGACAGTTTACGAATGCCACGGCAATGCAGGACGTTACCCTATATGGTCTAAAAAGGGGAGGCATGAATAATCCACCACTTGTTTAGCATATCATCAAGAAAGAACCATAAAAATGGGCAACCAGCAGCCCCCAAGGTTGTTCTGTGTATGGAGTACCCATTCTTTTATTCCTTTACTTTCTTAATAAACTTGTTTTTTAAAAATACATACATAAAATAAAATAAACTTGCTTTTGCTATTTTGCTTTGCACTGTGGACTTGCCCTGAATTCTTTCTTTTTTTTTTTTTTTTTTTGAGACAGAGTCTCACTCTGTCACCCAGGCTGGAGTGCAATAGCACAATCTCGGCTCACTGCAGCCTCCACCTCCTGGATTCAAACGATTCTCCTCCCTCAGCCTCCCGAGTAGCTGGGATTACAGGCGCCTGCCACTATGCCTGGCTAATTTTTGTATTTTTAGTAGAGACAGGAATTCACCATGTTGGTCAAGCGGGTCTCGAACTCCCGACCTCAGGTGATCCACCCGCCTCGGCCTCCCAAAGCGATGGGATTACAGGCGTGAGCCACCGCACCCAGCTTGCCCTGAATTATTTCTTGTGCGAGATCCAAGATTCCTCTCTTGGGGTCTGGATCAGGGCCCCTCTCCTATAACAGCTTGAATTATGATCTGACAGTTCTGTGGACCAGAAGTCTGACACGGATCTCATTAAGCTAAGATCAAGCTATCAGCTAGATGTATTCTCTTCCAGAGGCTTTAAAGGAGAACCTGCTTGTCTTTTCCATATTCTAGGGGGCACCTGTTTTCCTCAGTTTGTGGCCGCTTGCTCCATCTTCAAAGCTAGCAATGTCCGTCTAATTCTTTCTCAGGCTCCCATCTCTCCAGCTCTCTATTCCCTCTTCCACTTTTCAGGAGGCTTGTGATTACCTTGGATCCACCTAGATTATCCAAGATAACCACCCTATTTTAAGCTCAAATAATGAGCAAATTTTTCTTTAATTATTTTAAGAGACAGGGTCTCTGTCACCCAGGCTGGAGTGCAATGGTACAATCATACCTCACTTTGTCCTTGAACTCCTAGGCTCCAATAATCTGCCAGCCTCAGCCTCCCGAGTAGCTGAGACTAGAGGCATGAGCTACAACACTTGGCTCTGATCAGTACATTCAATTCCTGCAACTGAAATTCTTCTTTGCCTTGTAACATAACATAGTCACAGGCTCTGGGGCTTGGGACATAGACCTACTGGAGTTCGTCATTCGTCTGCCTGCCCTAGGGGGTCCGTACCATTTCTCAGATCAGCCTCAACAGGGCAGAGTCCCAGGTGCCCACGGTTGGTAGGCCACTCTAACATTCCTTCCGGCTTTCTCCTTTCTGTTTCCTCCTGTCTGCTTCATGACTTATGTTTCCTAGGATCACCTCCCAAATTAACTAACTCCCTTCTCCCTAATCCTTGTCTCCAGGTCTATTTTGGGGGAGCCCAAACTAAGACAGTGACCTTGGATAAATTACTTAATTAGTCGGAACCCTGGTTCCCATCCCCATGAAAGGAAAACCTACCGCAGGGGGCTGTGGGGAGAATTCTAAAAGCAATGCTTTAAAACACTGTGCAGTGGGGTATGTAGTGAATCCTCAACAAAGGTTAGCTATTGTTGGAGGGGTGGAAGTCAGGGTACAGGCAGGGACCAGCCTGGGACAGGCAGAGGGCAGTCCTGTCTCTGAGACACTGACCCTGGAGGTCAGAGGAGTATAGTGGGGCCAGGGAAGGGTGGGAGAATTACAGGGTTTCCTCTGAGGACATGAATTTTTTTCTGTAAGGTGCATCTGCTCTTGAAGGCAGCAAAGAGTGAACCAGCCCTTGGGGAGAATAATGAACATCAGGAATAACATACTCAATGATTTCTGCGCTGTCAGAAAAGCCCTGCTGGCACTGGGGGCTGACATGCCCATCATGGCAGGATCTCTAAGTTCTGAGTTTCCTCCAGCCCAGTGGAAGGACAAAGAAGGCAGGTAGAGGGGCTTAAGTTTGGACATGTGGGGGTGAACATGGTCAATGAAAAGGGTTGAGGGGAGATGAGGCTGCAGAACTACCCTCAGAGGGTCCAAGCTGAACAGAATGAAACGGATCCACTTCAGGAGACCGGTAGCCCCCATGAAGTTAGAGTGTGGGTGTCCTATGTAAAGAAGGGAGAGGACTCAGGGATGGGGGAGAGGGTGTTGGTGTTTAAGATTTCCAGGGTTAGCTAAGCATGGTAGTAGTCCCAGCTACTCAGGAGGCTGAGGTGGGAGGATTGCTTGAGCCCAGAAGTTTGAGACCACCTTGGGCAACATAACGAGAGCTCATCTCTAAACGAATAAAAAATGAAAGATTTCCAGGGCCGAGAAGGTTCACAGCACGGCCAAGAGAATGGGTGTCTAAAGTGGAGTTAAGGTCAAGGTCATCAGATTTGCACATCCATCATCTAGCAGGTGCTATTCCTGAGAATGGACCCTCTCCATCCCCTGGGATGACAGAGCAGGGGCCACTTTTGAATGGGCATGACTCAAACCATGCAGGGGAGTGACACTTCTGGCAGCAGATGGTGGCAGTGTTGGATGGCATGAGCCCCGAATGAGAAGGGCAGGTGACAGGAAGGTGATGTCACTGGAGCTGCTTTGCTGCTTTAGGGTGAGCAGGATGTGGGGTATAGAACAGGCAGCCTCTCGTCCCTCTGGGTTTCAGAGGAAGTGGAATTCTTAGGTCAGTGTTCTTCAAAAGCATCAGAATCACCCAGGGAGCCTGGCAAAATGGGGATTCTTCACATCCCTTCCCCACCACATACACCTCCGACCTGCTGGAGTCGTTTCCCATGGCTGCCATAACAAAGGACCGCAAGCTGGGTAGTTTAAATCCTGGAGGCTGCTAGCGGGAAGCCAAGGTGTCAGCAGGGCTACGCTCCCTCTGAAAGCTCTAGGGAAGAATTCCTCCTTGCCTCTCCCAGCTTCTGGTGCTGACGGCAACCTCTGCTGTAGCTTGTAGCTGCATTGCTCCAACCTCTGTCTCGGTCTTCACATGCATGGCCATCTTCCCTGTGTCTCCTCTGTGCCGCTGTCTCCAAATCTTCCTTTTCTTTTCTTTCTTTTTCTCTTTTCTTTTTTTGTTGAGACATCTTGCTCTGTCACCCAGGCTGGAGTGCAGTGGCATGATCCCAGCTCACTGCAACCTCCGCCTCCTGGGTTCAAGCGATTCTTCTGCCTCAGCTTCCCGAGAAGCTGGGATTACAGGCATATGCCACCACGCCCAGCTAATTTTTGTACATTTAGTAGAGATGGGGTTTCGCCATGTTGGCCAGGCTGGTCTCAAACTCCTGGCCTCAAGTGATCTGCCCACCTTGGCCTCCCAAAGTGCTGAGATTACAGGCGTGAGCCACCACGCCCAGCCCAAATATTCCTTTTTTTCTAGGAACATGAGCCATAGGATTTAGGGCATATCACAATTGAGTATGACTTCATCTTACCTTGATTAAATCTGCAAATATTTTATTTCCAAGTAAGGCCACATTCACAGGTATGGGGGGCAGTCAGGATTTCAACACACCTTTTGTGGTGGACATAATTCATCCCATTGTATCTGCTAGCTGTAATCTTTCAAGTGAGTGAGGCTGGTAAATTAGTTCTTTTTGTTTTGCTCTGTTTTGTTTGAGACAGGGTCTTTCTATGTTACTCAGGCTAGAGTGTAGTGGCATGATTACAGCTCAATGTAGCCTTGAACTACTGGGCTCAAATGATTTACCTCAGCCTCTGAGGTAGTTAGGACTATAGGCATGCGCCATCACACCTGACTACTTCTTAAATTTTCTGTAGAGCCGCGGTTTCATTATGTTGCCCAGGCTGGTCTCAACCTCCTGGCCTCAAGTGATCCTCCTGTCTTGGCCTCCCAAAGCCCTGGGGTTACAGGCACCCTGAGCTACCCTGCTCAGCGGTAAACTGGTATTTTTAAGCTTATTAAAAATAAGCATTGTCTGGGGCTTCCCAACCAGACAATGCAACCCAGGAGAACCATCTCTCGGACGGAACCAGCAGAGCCTGAGAATCCAGCGGGGATGGCTCCCTAGAATGGGGTTCTGGTGAGCCCGGGAGTTGCGGGGGAGCGTAGGACTAGCTCAAAGCAGTACCCAAGGAAGAAGCTCTCATCAGCGGCAAAGAAAAGGATGCATGACTCTGCCAGATGATCTGGGCCAAGGCTGTAGTGTGGCCCTGGATGAAGTAAGGCATCTGTGGCTTACGGCCTCTGCGGCAGAGAACTGCTTCCCGGTGAGCTCGTGGTGGGTGGAGGCGGGGAGGAAGAGTCGGTTCTGAGGATGGTGGCCTCCCACCGACGCAGCGGGGATCAGCCTCTGTCCCGCCCAGCCGCTTGATTTCCAAGTTCTGCAGAGCTCTGTCCAAGGTCTCTTTCACTTTTTTCCTGAGCTCTCCCTTCGGGGTTAATCTCACCTCTTATGGAGGCTTCGAACACCATTTACATGCTGATGGCACCCAGATTTGCATCTCTGAGCCCCATCCCCACACCAAATTCCGGACCTGTTTCCCTATTAACTTTGGTCTGGAATATCCGGCAGACCTGAGATTTGCAACTCTGAGCCCCACCCCCACACCATCCGGCAGACCTCAGATTTAACATTTCCAAAGCTGAACTCACCCCGAAACTTGTTTGCCTTTCAGCAGTTCTTAGATAAATTATTAGCATCGCTCCTCATTCCCTCCCCCACCCCCCACCCCCGCAAACTGGAAACCTGGGGGTCATCTTATCCTTCTTCCTCTCCTTCCTACGTGCTAAATCACACCAAATCCCTTCCCTGGGCTGCATTCCCCTTGCTTTCAGTTCAAGTACATCTCCGGGCTTGACTAGTACAATACCCTCTTAATGAGAACCGTGACCCTGTCTTCCCCTCTGGGAGAAGCCATCCTCCAGTGGCAGGCGCCTGTAATCTCAGCTACTGGGGAGGCTGAGGCAGGAGAATCACTTGAACCCAGGAGGCGGAGGTTGCAGTGAGCCGAGATCGCGCCACTGCACTCCAGCCTGGCGACAGAGTGGGACTCCGTCTCAAAATAAATAAATATAAAATAAAATCAAATAAAAGAATGCAGGCTAACACGTTCTTTGCAAACTTACTACAGGGTATGAAGAAAGGACACAAAGACAGGAGCAGCCTGTCTTCGAGGTGGCATCACTTCTGCATCCAGCCCAGGATTAAAACCCGGAGCAACTGGCAAGCGGAAATGTTAACGAAAAGGGCATCTGCGTAGCGTGCCAACCTGCCGTGCCACGTAAAGCACGGTCCAGCGACCCAAAACATTTCTGCTCCCAAATACATTTGGAAAATGCTGACCTACTGCCTAGAAAAGTTCGATCGGCATTCTTGCACACTGCTGTTTTAGAGGGAAGCCCTAAACGATATCTGAAAGCATTTGCTTTATTTTCATCAGCAATGCTTTAGAATCTCGACAGCCCGGAAAAAAGTTATTTCACGACGTGAAGCTCCCCCCTCGATGTCAATTCGAACACATCCAGGGTTGCGGCTGCCATGTTCGCTCGAACATGCGCAGGACAAACAATGCAACCAGCGGGGGAACCGTAAACCTTTTTCCTCGACTTCCTACCACGCACATGGAGTGTTCAAGAAACTTTGCAGGACGTCTCCACATTTCACGAGGCTCCCGTGAACTCCGGAGCCGAGCTAAACAATAGGAAGGACAGATGCTGGGAGTCCCCAAGCATCTAACGCGCCATTTGTGTTTTCAAAAAACCTCTGCCTGGCGCCCAAGCGGTTTTTCCTGGGCTCCTAGCCTCCTGTGCAAATTGTTCCCATGGTCATTGTCTTCCAGGACGCTCCGCTGCGCATTCGGGGAGCAGGGACAGCGCCCCGCAGAGCGCCGCGCGGTCGAGCCCGGCCAGGTGGCGGAAACGTTCCCGGCCCTTGCAGCGGGGCCCGGGAAAAAGGTGGCCCGGGCGCCAAGGGCGGCTGCCAATGCAACTCGCAACTTTTGAAATCAATCCTTTTTTGCATCATGCAACGGATGCCACCGCTCCTCGGGTTTGCAACCCCCCACCCCTCCCCCGAGACCAATCATTGCCGCGCTCGGGGCTGCACGGCGCCCCCGCCCCCTTCCCGGGCCGCACGCCGCACCCAGCAGCCCGGGCCGCCTCTTAAAGGGAGGTGGCCGGCCTTAAAGGACCCCCGCGCGCCCAGCCGGCGGGAGCGCGGCGGCCCGGCTCCCGCAGGGCCGCGCCGAGGCAGGCGAGCCCCCGCGGCGCCCAGGCGCGGGCCCGGGCCCCCGCCGCCGCCGCCGCCGTCGGGCGCGGCATTTTTATTCAGGCGACGCTTAAGGGAGCCCGGCCGCGCCCGGTGCATTGTGGGAGCGGCCCGCGGCCCGTTTTCGGGAGGAGGCGGAGGGCGCAAAGCGAGCCGGTAAGCGGCGGGCCCGGCGCGGGGGGGAGGCGCAGGCTTAAAGGGGAATCTGGGTCCGCAGGCCCGCGGCGGCCGTTGCAAATCCCCCTCCGGGCCGCCCGGGACCGCCGGGGAGCCGCGCGCCGCCGGCCCCGCCAGCCCTGCCTGGAGAGGGGCAGCGCCGGGCTTGGTGGGGCCGCTTTAAAAAAGAAGCGCCGCCCGCGCCGCCGCCGCCGCCGCCGCGCGGGGCCGGGGAAGGAGGGAGGGAGGGCGGGGAGGAGCGGAGGGGAGGGCGGCGGCGGCCACGCAGGGGTTAATTTTTTCGCCCGCCGACATTTTTGCGCGGCGGCGGCGGCGGCCCGTGCGCGCGGCGGGAGCGGCCGGCCTGGGGTCCCGGCGTGCCTCCAGGGCCTCCCCGCCTCCCCTTTTCTCCGCGCGGGCCCTGTCGACCCGGGGCGGGTGGGTGCCGGCGTCCTCCCCGGCTCCTGGGCCGCACGCGCGGTGCCCGCCGGCTCCCGCCGCCTCCCGCCGGCCCGAACAGGGATGGCCCGGCCGGGGCCCCGAGCTGCCGCCTCCGCCCCGCCGCCGGCCCGCAGCCCGGGCCTGCTGGGCCTTCCGAGGCGGCGGCGAGGGCCTGAGCCTGAGCCCGAAGGTGTCCCCGGGTTCCTTGCTCCCCTCCCCGGCCGCCTCCGACGCGGGCGTCCTGGAGAGCGCGCCCCATTGTGCGGGGCCGGCGGGGAGGTAGGTCCGGGGTTGGCGGGGCAGCACGCCGGGCCCACCCCGCTGACCGGCTCCCCGGCTCCCCACGCTCGTTGGAGGAAAAAAAAAAAACCAAACCATGGAAATGTGCCCGGGAAGGAAAGGGCTAAACGTTGCTTTAAATATTCATGCCATTGTTTTAAAGGCGTAAACATGTGGCTGCGGGGTCGCCGGGCACCGTCCCTTATTAATGCAAATGGATCCCCCTGGTTCCCTAATCACTGCACATTTCCCCCAGCACCCCCCTCCCTTCCCATGCCCTCCAAAAATGTAAGAATCTAGTACTTTTTTCATTAGGATGTGAGGCTGATTTGTGTCCTTAGTACCATTTGGAATTTTAAATCTGAGCGCCTTCCTGATACAAGGTGTTTTAAACTTTTTTCCACCCTTAAAACTCTTGAGAAGATAGTAATTTAAAAGGAAGTGATAGCCACACAATTCCCCTCCCCACCTTTTTGGGAGCCAGGAGAGGAATAGATAGGAGGTAGGAAAATAACTGGATGCCTCGTGAGTTGGATTTTTTCTTTTTCTTTTTTTTTTCCTGGTAGGGGTGAGGCTGTGTTAAATGCGAGGTGTTTTTTGAGGAAAGGACTTTGTTGTTTTTGTTGAAACGCCTTCCAAGTCAAAGTGGTATTCAAACTTTCCCATAACTCTAAGATGGCTTCAAAATTCTCGTCTCTTGTCACTTGCGGCCAGCGCCTGCTCTTTTTGGGCAGGGAGACTTCTTGGAATCGTGTTCGAAGGCTGACTCCTGTTCAGTTGTTACGTTTCCCACCGAAATCATTGCTCATCTCAAACCGTGTTTTCGTGAAGACGGTTTGGATTACTGCCCAAACTCGGGCTTCGTGAGATTTATGAGCGATGTGCGTCCCAAGGGATGGAAAACTCTATAAATGGGAATTATGTTCTTAATCATAAATTTTATAGGGGAAACCGACCTTAAAACTTGGGGTGTTTGTAATTCTAGTCCCAATAAAGTATCAGTCTGGAGGTTTGTAAACTCGAGGAACACATGTTGTTTTTTCCTTTAGCCCCAAAGGCTAAAAAACGTAGGAGTGCTTGTTCCAGAAACCTAACGGTGGTACACAGGGCCGAAATGCTGGTGATTTAGTATGGCTTAATTTATTGTTTCGGTTCTGCAATGAAATGTTAATGAGGAGTAGCATATTTTGTCAATGATGTGTTACTAGTTTGTTGGGCTGGATGTTTGCTTTCTAGGAAATAGCACTGCGTGAAAACATCAGAGAACTTTCCAGGCTTTCGCCTGAAGAACACAGACCTTACTGTGTTAAACTGCCACTGTAGTTTTTAAGTTGTGCCCTTTAGAGAGGACTCCTATTAGTTTTGGATTGCGTTGTATATTTTTTTATTTTTTATTTGAGACGGAGTCTCACTCTCGCCCAGGCTGGAGTGCAGTGGCTCGATCTCGGCTCACTGCAACCTCCGCCTCCCAGGTTCAAGCGATTCTCTTGCCTCAGCCTCCCAAGTAGCTGGGATTACAGGTGCGCACCACCACGCCCAGCTAATTTTTATATTTTTAGTAGAGACGGGGTTTCGCCATGCTGGCCAGGCTGGTGTCCTGACTTCAGGTGATCCACCCGCGTTGGCCTCCCAAAGTGCCGAGATTGTAGGCATGAGCCACCACGCCCAACCTTGTGTTGTATATTCTTTGGGCTCAGAGGGAAAACGTGTTTTTCTAAAATTAGGATTTAGCATCGTGAAGAATTTTGTCCAATGCATTTACATTAATGCCCTTTTCTGACAAGTTTGTATTGGGCGTTTCATTCTTCTATGTGATGAAGCAAAAGATTTTGCGGAAAAGTCACCTTAGCGAGGACCGCCGCTTTCTGAACCACAGTGCTTCCAGGTTGACACATGAAGTGCCCAGAGGTGCTGTTCTAATGCTGAGTCCTAGAAGAACCTTTGGGGTTTGCTGTTCAAGGTGGCATGGTGTCATGTGAACCTGCAGGCTGGCCCTCTTGCCACAGTTAAAACCACAGTCCAGATGTCAGATTTTGCATAGATGTCTGTGCTGACACAGTCCCTTTATGAAAAGATCTATTTTGTCATATGCACTGCTGTGGTGAATATAAGTGGTCTTGATGATTTCAGCCCTTGTCACATTGACTTTTCGCTGTCATGTATTCACTTGATTCGCTGGCAGGTTCCAGTGGGAATTCTTTTCATGGCATCTTTGTGTTTTGGTGACACCCAGGTGGATCCATAAAGAACCCAGCCAACCCGCAGAGGGAGGGGAGGGGCTGAGCTGTGAGGAGAGCGGGGCCCAAGAACCATGTCTACGCGGGAGTCCTTTAACCCGGAAAGTTACGAATTGGACAAAAGCTTCCGGCTAACCAGATTCACTGAACTGAAGGGCACAGGCTGCAAAGTGCCCCAAGATGTCCTGCAAAAATTGCTGGAATCTTTACAGGAGAACCACTTCCAAGAAGATGAGCAGTTTCTGGGAGCCGTTATGCCAAGGCTTGGTAGGTAACCCAGTGTTTCTTTGATGGTCTGTGATCCAATCAGTGAGTCAAAAACTGGATTTCTCGCCTCCCATATTGCCTGTTTATTTTTTATTATTAATTTTTTTGCTTTTATAGATTTGGGTAATACACATGCAGTTTTGTTACATGAATATATTACATAATGGTGAAGACTAGGCTCTTAGTGTAGCCATCACCCAAATAGTGTACATCGTACCCCTCTTTTATTTTTTTTTAATTTTTGTGGGAAGGATTAGAAGAGCAATCAATGTTATGATTGCTATGTTATGTTCTTGTAACTTATGTAGAGAAAGTACTTGAAACGCATCAAGAGGGGTACTCTTGACAGTTTTTAAATCATGGAGTATGCAATTGAGATTGTTATTACAGTAAAAACTTTTTAATTTTTATTTTCAATTTTAATTAAATTGAATTTTCTGTTAGCTGAAGATTAAGCAGAAATACTTTATTCCCTTTTCCTAAAAGGACTCCTAAAATGCTCACATTCCCTTCATTGCCCTAGGAAAGGCGGTTCCAGCCTTAGGGTTCTTGTGCCGTACTTGGATGGCAGTGACTGTGTCAGGAGGGCATTGGGGTTCTCTGCAGGGTGCATCGGGCGAAAAGCGTGTTGTGGTGAGGAGGTGGGACTGCTCCAGACCCAGGACTGGATGGATCCGTTCTTGACCCCAGGATGTCATCTGGAACCAGGGCAATGTCTTTTTCTTTACTACATTCCTGATGTCATGAGTGATTTCACTTTTCCCAAACACAGAGCTTAGAAACAAATTCTGGGCTCCTGGGATATTGTTTATTCATGTTTCTTGTGCAGTTTATTAAGTACACAGTACAAGACTGTGATCACTTTTCTTGTGTTCGACGCATAGTTTCGGAGGTTTGGATGTTCGATAATTACTGTGTGACTTAATCAGTTTTCTTCCTTTTTTTTTTGTAATGGATTCTCACTCTGTCACCCAGGCTGGAGTGCAGTGGCGTGATCTTGGCTCACTGCAACCTCTGCCTCCTGGGTTCATGCAATTCTTCTGCCTCAGCCTCTTGAGTAGCTGGGATTATAGGCCCCTGTCACCATGCCTGGCTAATTTTTGTATTTTTAGTGGAGATGGAGTTTTACCATGTTGGCCAGGCTGTTCTCGAACTCCTGACCTCAGGTGATCTGCCTGCCTCAGCCTCCCAAAGTGCTGGGATTACAGGTGTAAGCCACCACACCCAGCCAAGGTTTTCATTTCATTTGTTTTTGCCCATTATTTTGTAAGGTTCATTGGTTATGAGCCTGGGGTCTCCTTTACTCCCAGATAGAGAAAGCAGATAAAAGCAGACTTGCTTTTGTTGGAAAGGAAGAAATATTACACCCCAGTCTCTGGTGACCTGCAGGACTTTGAGGAGCTCAGTTTGAAAACAGTTCCTGCCGTCCAGCTGATGGCCAAGCTGTGGAGAAATACCACGTGAGCGAGCTGGGTTTGATGTTGGCTTATTTGTCGAGAAATGAGAATATACTGAGGAAGCTGTTAGATAACTGTCAAGAAAAAAAGCTATTAATACTTAATGCTCAAAAACCAATGAAATTAAAACATTACGGGATAAAGTAAGAATTACTATTTATAACTTCCTCTGGCACAGTTACTTACTAGTCACTCATATAATGTCATGAATGTCACCCAGCCCTCCTGAGCCTCAGCTTCCTAATCTATAAAATAATAATTGCTGTTTGGGGTTGGGTGCGGTGGCTCACACTTGTAATCCCAGCACTTTGGGAGGTCAAGATGGGCGGATCACTCAAGGTCAGGAGTTCAAGACCAGCCTGGGCAAAATGGTGAAACCCGTCTCTACTGAAAATATAAAAGTTACCTGGGCTTGCTGGTGTACACCTGTAGTTTCAGCTACTCGGGAGGCTGAGGTGGGAGGATCCCTTGAGCCCGGGAGGCAGAGGCTACAGTGAGCTGAGGTCACACCACTGTACTGCGGCCTGGGAGACAGAGTGAGACCCTGCCTCAAAAAAAAAAAAAGATTACTGTTTTGCATTGTTGTACCAAAAATGTGTGTAGGTGTGCCATGTATGTCTGTACTTACATATATAATACATGTATGTGTATACTCTCTGTACACCAGTATATATGGTATATATGTATGGGTGTTTTTGACCTTTTTTGTTGTTGTTGTTGAGATGAAGTCTCACTGTGTCGCCCAGGCGGGAGTGCAGTGGCACAATCTCAGCTCACTGCAACCTCCGCTTCCCAGGTTCAAGCAATGATCTCCTGCCTCTGCCTCCCAAGTAGCTGGGACTACAGGCGCATGCCACCACACCCAGCTAAATTTTTTTGTGTTTTTAGTAGAGACGGGGTTTCACGGTGTTGGCCAGGCTGGTCTCAAGCTCCTGAGCTCAGGTTATCCACCCACCTCAGCCTCCCAAAGTGCTGGGATTACAGGCGTGAGCCACCGCACCCGGCTGTATGTTTATTTTTTTAACTTTTTTTTTTTTTTTTGAGACGGAGTCTTGCTCTGTCGCCCAGGCTGGAGTGCAGTGGCGCGATCTCCGCTTATTGCAAGCTCCGCCTCCCAGGTTCACGCCGTCCTCCTGCCTCAGCCTCCCAAGTAGCTGGGACTACAGGCGCCGGCCACCATGCCTGGCTAATTTTTTGTATTTTTAGTAGAGACGGGGTTTCACAGTGGTCTCGATCTCCTGACCTCGTGATCCACCTGTCTCGGCCTCCCAAAGTGCTGGGATTACAGGCCTGAGACACTGCACCCGGCCATCTTTTTTTTTTTTTTTTTTTCTTGAGATAGAGTCTCACTCCATCACCCAGGCTTGAGTACAGTGGTGCAATCTCAACTCACTGCAACCTCTGCTTCCCGGGTTCAAGGCCCTCCCAGGCCTGATTCTCATGCCTCAGCCTCCCTCCAAGTAGCTGGAATGACAGACGCGCACCACCACACCCAGCTAATTTTTTTGTATTTTTAATAGAGTTAGGGTTTCACTATGTTGGTCAGGCTGGTCTGGAACTCCTGACTCTTAAGTGATCCGCCCACCTCGGCCTCCCAAAGTGCTGGGATTAAAGGCATGAGCCCCCGCACCCGGCCTGTTTATGTTTTTAACTTTTTTCTAATTAAATGTCATGTTTTCTGGCTTCAAAAATGGTGTTAATTGAAGGGTTAACCAAAATAGCTTTTAAATGTACACACGATTACTAAATGTGTCCTAATTAAAGAAATGTTGAAAGAAGTGTGCCTTAGAACCAGAGACATTTGTTGCCTGGTGCCTAGGAGCTATCAAGTAATGATTGCTGCTGCTGGGGGTGCGGTGCGGGGGTTGGGGGTGGGTAGTGGTGTGATAACTTAGGTTGTCTTTCTGATGGAGGATGTCAGTATTGCTGAAAACCTTCCAGCAAGTTTGCCCATTGCCTCCTGGTCATTAAACCTAAACTGTTCTGTCTAGTATTTAAGGCTTCCCCGACCCTGTGGCATTTTCCTCTGTTCCCAGTTACCATCCCTCTGGACCGTCCCTCTGTCTTTCCATTTGAAACGCTAGTTTTTCAAGGCCTATGGGCATCTCAGGCTCACCCCTTCTCTCTTCCTTCCTTGAAATGTGATTGGTGATTTCTAAACCAATCACTGCAGACCAATGCTGTCCAAAAATACAATGCAAGCCACATGTGTAATTTTCAAATTTAAAGTAATATTTTTAAAAACCCGATAACAAAAATCAGGTGGAGTTAATTATAAGCTATTTTATTTAGCACAATATATAAAAATGTCTTTTCAGTATGTATATATAAGACATTATTAATGAGATGTTGGTTTTTGGTACTAGGTGTTTAAAATCAGTTGTCTGTTTTATACTTACAGCACCTGTTTGTCAGATGCGCAGCCACCCCCTGTGTCTAGTGTCAACCACATTGGACAGCACCAGACCCTATTCTAGTAGACTATGGTGGCACAGGTGTGAAAGAGAAACCATGGATAACAGAGCTGCTTTTCAGCCCTAGGGGCGTGCTCAAGAGTCCCCCGTTACTCTGATCAAAGGACTTGCTAAGTTTAGAAATAAAGCGCTTTACAAATCAAATGTATGTAATTCAAATTTAAGATTATTCAAATTAAGAACATTTAAAGCTAACATTCAGCAACAATTTTAGTGTCTCTTTCAGTAGTCCTCCAGTTTAAATGGAAGCCTGAAAGAAAACTGCCTCTTACTGTTTTCCAAAGTGAATAATAATATACTCAGAATAACCAGTTGTCGGAATTATCCATTTAGGGAGAATCCATTGAGTTAAAGAGTGGTATTTCTATTTAGGTGCTAAAGAGTGTGGTGAGACAAATTTCTGAGAGGTTGTGCCCATGGGCTGTTTACGTGAATTATCTCACACGTTCTCCTCTGACAAATGAAAACTGATCCAGTGCCTGAAATTGTTGAAACTTGCCATTCTGAACTTCACTTCACTTCTCCATTCCCTAAGCGAGGTCTTCCAGCAAGAGTTTCTGCTTTGTTATGTAGTGTGATAAAAATCAGCCTGTCTTCACAGACTATGGCTTTTTATTGAGTGCGATTTCATTTTTGCGGCAGGAAAGATCTGGTGCCTCCATGACCGGCCTCTGTGAGGTCTGCTGCTGTCATGAGACCGAGTGAGGCAGTGCTTCACGGCCCTTTCACTTACGCAGAATATTAAAGGTCGTTTTAGTGCGATTCAGATATGATTTAAACTTGTTTGAAATTCTGAATTTACAGGGTAGATTCAGGCACATAATTTGCTTCCTTTTGTCCTCATTCTGGCTTTTTCCCTGCTTTTGGCTATTGGGCTGCAAAGTAGAAGTACAGCATCCCCCTCTGTATCTGCGGAATCCTCGTGGGGGATTCAACCAACCACAGACTGAAAATATGCAGGGAAAGAAGTGGATGGTTGCATCTCAACATGCACAGACTTTTTTTTTGTCTTGTCATTATTCCCTAAACAGTACAGCATAACAAATACTTACATCGCATTCACATCATATTGGGTGTCATAGGTGATCTAGAGATGATTTAAGGTATGTGAGAAGATGTGTGTAGGTTATATGCAAATATTGGGACATTTCAAATCAGGGATTTGAGCATCTGTGGATGTTGGTGTCTGTGGGAGTCCTGGAACCAGTCCCCCACAGATACCAAGGAACAGCTGTCCTCATAAGAGGACAGAAGAGTGTCCTTCTGAGGGGTGTAGGGCTGCTCACTGTGTTCAGCTTTCTTGGTGGGAATGCTAGTCTGAGTTTGTAAAATGCCTGCATTACAAGTAATTTTGAAAGGAGTACAGCCTTATCTCCAAGACAAGGAGTAGCCTATCTTGACTACTACTGGTGGTCTTGGGACTCCTCTGACATAGATGCCAGAGTGTTTATATCCAGGCTTGATTGGAAATTTCCGTTGAATTGTCGATTGGGATTTGTCCTTTCATTTCATCTGTGTGTGTCATTTTCACTTTTGACTAAAATGTATAAGTAATAATAGCATTTTTCAATGTAAAAATATTTTACATAGTTTCTGATGGGACAATACGATAATGTCTATAAAGATGTACGCAAAATAACTATAGTTAAGATAACCCAAGTTCCATTTATAGGATTCTCATCTTCAAAGAAGTTGTATATGGTACCAGTCACACGCTACAGTAATACAGTAAAATAATAAAAGTCATACAGTGAAAAAGATTTTTATTCAAGGCATCATTAAGGATTAAAACTATGCCATATTGGAGTTGAGTCTTGATGAGTAACATTTTCATTGGTATTTTCCATCCTAAGCTGGATATGTTTCACGTTTATTTCAGTTACGCTTCTTGATAGGAAACACATGGCTTCATTGGCAGCCTGCAGTTTCCATAAGTATCTTATGAGCTCTTCCTGTTCAGAGCACTGGTGATATAAAATGAAATGGCTTTCCCGTTTTATTTTTGGATGCTAATGACTTCCATCTCCACAGGCATTGGAATGGATACTTGTGTCATTCCTTTGAGGCATGGTGGGCTTTCCTTGGTTCAAACCACAGATTACATTTACCCGATCGTAGACGACCCTTACATGATGGTAAGCGTGAGCCGATGTGTTTTTGTGACTGGAAGGGCTTATTCGTTTGGTTTGGGTTGTGGCTGGGGTTTTGTATGTATCTGTGGGGTTTTGGTTTTATTTCTGTTATATCCCGACTATACTGCCCCACCCTACCCAGACTCCTGCAGTTGCTGAAGTCGGGCCTGTCCCCTGCCCACACTTGGCACTGGGCATAAAGCAATTAGGGAGGAAGCAGGGAAGGCCCTCTGCTGCTGTTGCACCTGAGTACATGCTGTGAGTAAGAACACCTCTTGTTTAGTAGCGTGTCAATGGCCTGTTTTTGTCATTTTCTTCTTTCTTGCACCTTCTCTTCTTTGACATTGGTAACCTCCATCACCCCTGTGTTTTAGGCTGGAGATGTTACTGTCCTCTGTAATAGGACTGATCCTAAATGTTTCCTTCAAGAGATTAAGGAGCTAGTATCTCATCACAATTAGATGCCTCAAACATTAATTCGGATATCTGGTTAATTCACTCAACCCAGCCACCTGCACACCCACCACCGTGTGATGTGCCGCTGTACATAGTAGGTTTCTGACCACTGAGTTAAAGTTCCTGGCTACTGATGATACACTGCTGAGGTGTGTTCCCCAGTTGTTCACTGCGTAGTTGCAGCCAGCCACCCTTTGATCCACCCAACCTTTAACCCCAATTTGCTACCACCCAGGAGGAGCCAGTGGAGAGACTAGGAAAATCCGGTTTGCTATAAAATGCCAGGTGTTTTTCGTGTGTGGCAAGGACAGTGGGATCAGGCTGCACTGTAGGGACTTTATCATGAGGCAGCCACGTGGGGGGTGTTCACCCTCAGGTACCAGTGACAAATACCAGATTATTGGAAACCTATATTTCTTCCGCACATCCGTCCGTTTTCTCCTCTGGAGCAATACTCTTGAGACTGGGCAGGTAAGCCACAGCCCAGGTCCCACATGACCAGGTGGCAGGGATGGCTAAAACCACAGTCCATTGTTTTCCAGCGTCTCCTAAAATGAGAACACCCAGAACAGAAGGGGCGCTAAATCACCACCCCCCTAACTAGCGATTGGCTTGTGCGAGTTGTAGACCACCTGTTGGCCTTGTGGACTGGCTTGATGGTACTGAAAGTGCGGCCACACCACAGATGGTTGTTGAGCTGCATTGCTGACCTCCAGGAATGTATAAGAAAGCATAAAGCAAGCAATTAAACAGCCATTGGAAATGATAACACTTGGGAGTTTGATTATCCTTATGTCAGAAGGAAAATTTGTATTTTCTCTTTATTGTCTACAAAAGATAAAAATTTAGATAAGGGCAACTTAACTTTTAAAAATCTCCAGTGGCAATAAAAAAATCTTCATTACCACATTTCTGTTGAATTGTATTTTAAAGTTCCTAATAAAATGACATCATTTACTGGGAAATGCTTCTTTTTCTTTTGAAAACAATATGACTTCAGCCCTGGGTATTTTTTTATTTGTTTCTTAAGGTGATTTTTCTGTTTATCTCATACATCCTTGAAAAGAAGCTACAAAATTTTTTTTTGTTTTTTTTTTGTTGTTGTTGTTTATTGACAGAGTCTTGCTCTGTTGCCCAGGCTAGAGTGCAGTGGCACGATCTCAGCTTACTGCAACCTCCACCTCGCAGGTTCAAGCAATTCTCATGCCTCAGGCTCCCAAGTAGCTGAGACTACAGGTGTGCACCACCATGCCCAGCTAATTTTTATATTTTTAGCAGAAACAGCATTTTGCCATGTTGGCCAGGCTGGTCTTTAACTCCTGGCCTCAAGTGATCCACCTGATTCGGCCTCTCAAATTGCTGGGATTACAGGCGTGAGCTATCACACCCAGCCTAAGCTGCAAACATTACTTAATCCAAGTGCACAAAGACTATCTCCGTCTCTATAACCACTAAAGCCAGCCATTTTTAGAATCTGTTTGGGATATGTGGCTGTTTCCAACTTTTCTTTAGGAGAGTTGTTTGCAGGCTTTTTCGCTCCATAGCTCTTCCCCCAAGACTGTCGGTTCTAACCTTGCTTCTCCTCCTCATTCGCTGCACATATACCCCTTCCCCTATCTAAATAAATTGCAGACTTCTAAAATTTAGAATGGAGAAAAACTGGTACATTCTTTGTCCTGCACAAGAAAGAGGTGGTAACAGGAATGTCTGAGAAAAAACGAATGGCCTAGTGACTCTGTGATGCAGGAAAGGTTGCCAGTCTGCAAATCATAGAAACTGAGGACCCCATCCCAGTAGCTGCTACTCCTGGAAAGTCCCCACGTTCTCTGTGGAGTCCACTCCATGGCTCACTCAGTTTCTGCAGATGGAAAGTCCCCGGTCGTCCTTTCTCACGTTTCCCTCTCTTCCCAGGGCAGGATAGCGTGTGCCAATGTCCTCAGTGACCTCTATGCAATGGGGGTCACGGAATGTGACAATATGCTGATGCTCCTTGGAGTCAGTAATAAAATGACCGACAGGGTAAGTAGGAGCTACCCGGCTGCTGCCTGGTCCGTGTTGTCCCGGTGGCATCTCTGGCCTTGGTTAGACTTGGTTTCCCATCTAGAAAGCGAGGAGCCCAGGCCATATGGCTCCCTGCACTCCTTCTGGCTCTCCACTTTTTGGCAGTTACCAGTAAATTAAAATGAGGAAGCCTGGCCTATTCATCTCTGCACTTCTGCCACCTGCTCCCTTTCTCTCTTCCCAGTAGACTGAAACCAAGGCTTTTTTTTTTTTTTTGAGACAGGAGTCTCACTCTGTCGCCCAGGCTGGAGTGTAGTGGCGCAATCTCAGTCCACTGCAACCTCCGCCTCCCGGGTTCAAGCAATTCTCCTGCCTCAGCCTCCCAAGTAGCTGGGATTACAGGCATGTACCACCACACCTGGCTAATTTGTGTATTTTTATTAGAGACAGGGTTTTATCACGTTGGCCAGGCTGTTCTCGAACTCCTGACCTCAGGTAATCCACCTGTCTCAGCATCCCAAAGTGCTGGGTTTGCAGGCGTGAAACACCGTGCCCGGCCCAAGGCATTTGTGTATATATTTTTTTGTTTTATTGAGACAGAGTCTCACTCTGTCACCCAGGCTAGAGTGTAGTGGCACAAGCTCAGCTCACTGCAACCTCCACCTCCCAGGTTCAAGCGATTCTCCTGCCTCAGCCTCCCAAGTAGCTGGGATTACAGGGGCACACCAGCACCCCCAGCTAATTTTTATATTTTCAGTAGAGACGGGGTTTCACCATGTTGGTCAGGCTGGTCTCGAACTCCTGAGCTCGTGATCCGCCCACCTCGGCCTCCCAAACTGCTGGGATTATAGGCATGAGCCACCGCGCCCGACCTGTGCATTTTTTAAAATAAAGTTTTGGCCATAGTAATGGTGCCTCAGTGTGAATCAGGCACAGCCTTACAGATGTGGGACACGTGGCACTTAGAGGGCACTCCCTCTGCTGTGGCTGGGGATGTCGTGGATGTAGATGGTGACAGGGGATAGGGCCACCAGGGGCTCACACCTCTGTGTCATCGCCTAGCATTCTGTGCCCTTGCTGCCTGAACCTGTTCTTTGAACCAGAGATGAATTCCCATTTAGATAGACAGGTACTTGTTTTTGTCCCAAGAGCCCCCAGCAGTTTGCCCTGCCTTAGAGAAACTTGAGTTTCCAGTAGGCTCTTTCCTGCCCTTGAACATGGGCTGTAGTCATCAGTGGTGCATGGTGGTCTTGGCGCAGGCTCTGTCAGTGTGGGTTACTCATAGCCTGCAGCCAAGCCTTGGTAGGATGGATGCCTACTGCAGGGCAGGGGACCTGTGCTTAGGAAGCCAGTCTTGAGATTCTCGAGGAGCACTGGACAGCTGGCTTCCAGCAGTCATCAGACCTAGGGCTGGTCCTGTGCACTGAGTCCAGACAATGTTGGTGTCTGGGCTTTATTTACATTGTTGTCTAGAACATCTTCCAGCATTGGATAAAATGATGACAATGTGAAATATTTTCTAGCTTTTGTTTTTGTTTGTTTTTGAGACAAGATCTCCCTGTGTTGCCCAGGTTGGAGTGCAGTGGTGTGATGAGAGCTCACTGCAGCAGCCTCAGCCTCCCGGGCTCAAGACATCCTCCCACTTCAGCCTCTGGAATAGCTGGGACCACAGGCACATGCCACCACACCAAGCAATGTTTTTTTTTTTTTTTTTTTTTTGAGATGAAGTCTCACTCTTGTGCCCAGGGCTGGAGTGCAGTGGTGCGATCTTGGCTAACTGCAACCTCTGCCTCCCGGGTTCAAGCAATTCTCCTGCCTCAGTCTCCCAAGTAGCTGGGATTACAGGCGCATGCTACCACACCCGGCTAATTTTTGTATTTTTAGTAGAGACGGGGTTTCACCATGTTGGCCAGGCTGGTCTCAAACTCCTGACCTGAGGTGATCTGCCCGCCTCAGCCTCCCAAACTGCTGGGAATACAGGCATGAGCCACTGTGCCCGGTCACCCAGCAATTTTTACATGTTTTGTAGAGAAAGGGGTCTGTCTGCGTTGCCCAGACTGGTCTTAAACTCCTGGGCTCAAGCTCTCTGCCCACCTCGGACTCCCAAAGTGCTGGAATTACAGGCCTGAGCGATTATGCCTGGCCCCTAACAACCTTCCCTGTCTGTAAACTTTGAGGACTTCCTTTAGGATTTTATGGTTCTTTTTATAACGGTAAGTGTAAAAACCTTCTTTTCTGGGTTTTGAACAGAATTCTTTGACTTTTTATTTGTACCTTTTTCAACCTTAGGAAAGGGATAAAGTGATGCCTCTGATTATCCAAGGTTTTAAAGACGCAGCTGAGGAAGCAGGAACATCTGTAACAGGCGGCCAAACAGTACTAAACCCCTGGATTGTCCTGGGAGGAGTGGCTACCACTGTCTGCCAGCCCAATGAATTTATCATGTAAGTTGATTTTTGTTTCATATCACCTGACCTGTTTTTCTCTCTCCTCTCTTTTTAAAAATTGATGTATTAAGGTCAGGTGCAGTGGCTCACGCATATAATCCCAGACTTTGGTAGGCCGAGGCGGGCAGATCACCTGAGGTCAGGAGTTTGAGACCAGCCTGGCCAACGTGGCAAAACCCTGTCTCTACTAAAAATACAAAAATTAGCCAGGCATGGTGGCGCAAGCCTGTAGTTTCAGCTACTCTGGAGGCTGAGGCAGGAGAATCGCTTGAACCCCAGGGGTGGAGGTTGCAGTGAGCTGAGATCATGTCCCTGCGCTCTAGCCTGGGCAACAGAACAAGATTCTGTCTCCAAAAAAAAAAAAAAGACAAGAACGCAAGGCTGGGCGCGGTGGCTCATGCCTGTAATCCCAGCGCTTTTGGAGGCCAAGGCGGGTGGATCACCTGAGGTCGGGAGTTTGAGACCAGCCTGACCAACATGGAGAAACCCCATCTCTACTAAAAATACACAATTAGCCGGGCATGATGGTACATGCCTGTAATCCCAGCTACTTGGGAGGCTGAGGCAGGAGAATCACTTGAACCCAGGAGGCGGAGGCTGCAGTGAGCCAAGATCGCGCCACTGCACTCCAGCCTGGGCAACAAGAGCGAAACTCCATCTCAAAAAAAAAAAAAATAGATGTATTAAGATATAATTTGCGTACTATACCATTCACCCATTTGAAGAGTCAGTGGTTTGGAGTATACTCAGAGTTGTACAGCCATTACCGGAGTTGATGTTAGGATGTTTTCATCACTGCAGGAAGAAACCCCATCCTCCTCTGCTCTCACTGTTCACTCCTCCTGCTCCATCCTGGATTTTGTCACTTAGCATAGTATTAGCATACTTTTAAGGGTCATCTATTTTGTAGCATGTGTCAGTATTTTAATCCTATTTTTAAGACATTTTAGATGTTTTTGTTTTTGTTTTTGAGACGGAGTCTTACTCTGTCGCCCAGGCTGGAGTGCAGTGGCATGATCTCGGCTCACTGCAAGCTCCATCTCCCGGGTTCACGCCATTCTCCTGCCTCAGCTTCCCGAGTAGCTGGGACTACAGGCGCCTGCCACCACGCCCGGCTAATTTTTTGTATTTTTAGTAGAGATGGGGTTTCACCATGTTAGGCAGGATGGTCTCGATCTCCTGACTCATGATCCGACCGCCTCAGCCTCCCAAAGTGCTGGGATTACAGGCGTGAGCCACCACGCCCGGCTGACATTTTAGGTTTTTTAGTTGAAGTATAATTCACATAACAAAATTTCACATAACATAGAATTCAGCATTTTGAAGTACACAATGTGTTGGTTTTTAGTATTGACAAGGTTGTGCACCCATCACCACTATCCAATTCCAGAATGTTATCATCACCCCAAAAAGAAGCCCTGTAGCTCACTCCCATTTCCCTCCTGCTCCCATCCTCTGGCAACCAAGAATGTGCTTTTGTCTCTAAGGATTTGCCTGTTCTGGACATTGTATAGAAATGGAATCGTGCAGTATGACATGCTGTGTCTGGCTTCATTCCCATAGCGGAATGTTTTCCGGGTCCATCCGTGTTGTGGCATGAATCAGTATTGCATTCCTTTCCATGGCTGTATAATCCATTGCATGGATGGACCCTGCTTTATTTAGCCATTCCTCAGGTGACGGACCTTTGGGTTGTTTCCACCTATTAGGAATGATGCTGCCATGAACATTCTAAGTTTTTGTGTGGACATAAGTTCCAGTCTCTTGGGTGTATACCTAAGAATTGACTGGGTCATGTGGTAATTATGTTTAACTTGAGGAATCATCAGACTGGTCTCCAACATGGCTGCGCCATTTTACGTTCCCAGCAGCAATGTATGAGGATTCCAATTTTCTCTGTGACCCCTCCAGTACTTGTTTTCCTGTCTCTTTTGGATTCTAGCCAGACTACTGGGTGTGAAGTGGAATGTCTTTGTGGTTTTGATTTGTGTCTGCCTGATGACTGATGAGGCCGAGCATCTTTTCATGTGCTTACCACCCATTTGTGTATCTTCTTTGGAGAAGTTTCTTTCCACGTTTGATGTCTTGTTAAGAAAAGTCAGTCTTTTGGCCGGGCGTGGTGGCTCATGCCTGTAATCCCAGCACTTTGGGAAGCCAAGACGGGTGGATCATCTGAGGTCAGGAGTTCAAGACCACCCTGGCCAACATGGTGAAACCCTGTCTCTACTAAAAATACAAAAAATTAGCTGGGCACGATGGCAGGCGCCTGTAATCCAGCTACTCAGGAGACTGAGGAGAGTCGTTTGAACCCGGGAGGTGGAGGTTGCAGTGAGCCAAGATCGTGCCACTGTACTCCAGCCTGGGTGACAGAGTGAAACTCAGTCTCAAAAAAAAAAAAGATCTAGAACTAGAAATACCATCTGACCCAGCAATCCCATTACTGGGTATATACCCAAAGGATTATAAATCATGCTGCTATAAAGACGCATGCACACATATGTTTATTGCAGCACTATTCACAATAGCTAAGACTTGGAACCAACTCAAATGTCCATCAATGATAGACTGGATTAAGAAAATGTGGCACATACACACCATGGAATACTATGCAGCCGTAAAAAAGGATGAGTTCATGTACTTTGCAGGGAGATGGATGAAGCTGGAAACCATCATTCTAAGCAAACTATCAAAAGGACAGAAAACCAAACGCCGCATGTTCTCACTCATAGGTGGGAGTTGAACAATGAGAACACTTGGACACAGGGCGGGTAACATCACACACCAGGGCCTGTCGGGGGTAGGGGGCTGGGGGAGGGATAGCATTAGGAGATATACCTAATGTAAAGGACGGGTTGATGGGTGCAGCAAACCAACATGGCACATGTATACCTATGTAACAAACCTGCATGTTGTGTACATGTACCCTAGAACTTAAAGTATAATTTTAAAAAATTAAAAAAGAACATCAACTTTATGGTACAACTGAGTCTGAATTCGAAGACATTTATGTCTTCAGGTCTGGTTTTTGGAAAACAAGTTTCTTGCGTAGTCACAGAATTCTATTTTTCAAAGCTGAGAGTGGATACAAATGGTATAGGTTGAGCTGGGGAGCTGGGTGTTGGTATTGAAGTCTGTGGCCCTGGCTTTGTTTTCATCGACTTGGGTGAGTACCTGAGGAGGCCAGCATCGGGGAATGGAACGATTCAGGAGCTCAGCTGCTGAAGCTGCGAAAGGCACAACTCTCAGACCTGCTTCCTGGTAGTGTGAATGCAAGTCTGGTAGATGTTTCATTCGGGGCACCAGTTGTCATCTTTTAGAGGTGCCTTTTTAGTATTGCCTTCTGTCTCTAAGACAGGGACCACCAAGGCTTCTGGGTGCCAGGTAGGAAACTCACCATCGGTCAGTCTGAGTTTGAGAACCTGGAGGCAGAAATCACCAAGACATTAGACCCACAGATTGCCTGCAAATCCACCAAACCCCTGGGCCGAAAAATCCGTCCTGAGTCTCTAGCATATCAGTGATCATAAAGAAGCACTCTCTGTTTCAGAAGCTTTTGAATGCTAGTGGGTCTGTAGTGAAAATTACACATACACTCGTATGTGGTCGAGGGGAAATCTGGGCCTGATGAAACGTTTGAAGGCTAAATGTTTCATTCTTTTTAAAAATATGTATATTATTTTTGAAATGGGGTCCTTGTTGTGTTGCCCAGGCTGGTCCTGAACTCCTGGGCTCAAGTGATCCTCCCATCTTGACCTCTCAAAGTGCTGGGGTTACAGAAATGAGCCACTGTGTCCAGCCTGACGGCTGAATGTTTTGTTCCAGCAATAGCCTCAGTAGCAGGTTGCAAGGCTCTGTCCCATACATGCTGGTAGTTGGCTTCAATTTAAGTAAATGCAAAGGCAGATATATTTTTGACAGATTTTTCCTTCTCTTGTGTTAATAACAATGAGCTCATCTCCTTGGTTAGTTTGGCTAGAACATGCCCTTTTCTTTTCTTCAGGCCAGACAATGCAGTGCCAGGGGACGTGCTGGTGTTGACAAAACCCCTGGGGACACAGGTGGCAGTGGCTGTGCACCAGTGGCTGGATATCGTGAGTAAACCACTGCTGTGATGGGAGGGAGGGGAATGGTACGTTTGCAGGTAATTTTTGTTGGCGGATTTGGGAAATGAGGTTTTTTAGTTTCATATCCAGGGAGTTAATATTAGTCAAGTCCTTAAAGAAATCCTAGGAATTGTTCATAGTCTTTAAATAACAGTTTTGCATATTGAATGCTTGATTGCAGTAGGTAAGCCCCAGCTTGGAGCTTTAAGATTTTTCTGTAAAGAATTTGCTCGGCAGGGGGTTAGCTTTGTTTACTTGGCCCTGAGATAGCTTCGTCTTTCATGTCTTAAACATCACTAAGAAATAATATGAAAGAGAATTGGTGGAAGGCGTAGTGTTTGGGGTATAAATAAAACCAGGGTTATTGACAGTTTAAATTGTTTTATGCAGTTTTTGGTTGTTTTTGTTTGGTAGTTTTGTCTTTTTAAACTGATTAGTAACTCAGAACAGTTTGATAAATAATTCTCTTGTGCAGAATGAATCTATCTATAATGAGGATATGTCTCATGAGTCATTTTTCCAGTGAGCTATAATCATACTTTAAGATTGGTTTTCTTCATTGCCGTAACAACTCACAAATTAATAAGATTGGGGTATATTCTCACATATCATGGTGCATTTAATTTCTACAACTATCATCTGAAACTACCAGTCCTGAGAAACAGTTGAAAGAGAATAATCAATAATTGCACGTCTTTCATCAACCTGGTATATCTTAGCTTTTGATGTAGCAGGGTAGAGAAATTCTCTAAGGCTGCCACGTTCTTTAGCAGTTTTTCCCTCCTCCCCCTGTGATGGGGAGCAGAGCAGAAGGCCACTGCGGGGATGTTGCGCAGAGGTGCCTTCCAGCCCCACCTCCCAGGCCTGAGCTAGCAGGGAACTGGAAGCAGGTGAGGCAGGGAGTGTCAGGGATGGGGGAGCCTTTCTCCACTAGCAGGACACTACACTGCATGTACAGCAGTGCCACCGTGTGTCCCGCTAGACTACACATACCCAATAAATCACAGCATTTGATTACAGAAATGTGGGATGAGAACAGAAAAGACGCCATGCTGACAGGTCTAATGGACACCTAAAATACTATCCACAGAAAAACCAGAGTTGGAAAATTCAGTTTTCTGAATTAAAGTCCCTAGAAGTTAAATAAGAAAAAGTTGCTGTTTTTCTCAGTTGCTAGAAGTAAAGATTAATCACATTTTCCTCTCTTTCTCTCCCTCACCTACATTTCTATTATCAGCCTGAGAAATGGAATAAGATTAAACTAGTGGTCACCCAAGAAGATGTAGAGCTGGCCTACCAGGAGGCGATGATGAACATGGCGAGGCTCAACAGGACAGGTATGACAGGTGGGAAGGGCGCTTCGGTCCCAGGGGTCCAAGACAGTAAATGTCTTAGGCTTTTCTGGCCACATACTGTCTCAGGGTAGGTGGCCAGGTTTTTGGCCAGTGACTACAGACCGTCTTCTCCTGGTACCAGGTTGGCATTCCATAGATCACTGCAGATGGTCCCTGACTTACAGTGCTTTATAATTAAGAAGGAAGTCCTAACTTCTGACATACCAGAGGAACTATTTCTAGAAAGCATTTGTGTGGGTTACCTATGTAAGATTTGGAAGCAAACCATTCAGAATGGAAATTTAGAAAGTTTAAGATACTGGAGCTATTTCCAGAACATAACCTTGGAAGTCTAGAAGTGCCCCCACTCCCACCCATCCCCTGCATTCCTGCTTAGGTGTAACCACTGAATTTTGTGTTTATTTTCTTGCATTTTAGAATATTTTTATTGCACAGCCCTTGTGTTCTTAAGCAGCAAATTAGTTTTGCATTTTTTTTACTTGTTTTATTCACCATTGTTCCTGAGAGTCTCCTTGTTATATGTAGCTGTAGTAGATTCCTTTTGGCTGTGTTGATTTTTCCACTGGCTTCTCTGCTCTCCTTTTCACACTGGGGCGACTGCTAGGGACTTCCTTGGCCCAGCCCTCTGAGGCACGTGTAAGAGATCAGTACTGGCTCAGCTTTTATAGATAGTGCCAAACTGTCTTCCAAAGTGTTCACCACAGTTTACAATGGCACACTATGTTTAGAAAGCGTTTTTTAATATGTCTTCTCTTCCCATTTATTTTATACATTTTTTCTACTATAAAAGAATTACATGCTTATTATAGAAAAGTTTTTAGAAAATGGAAAATAGTACAGAAAAAAGTTGTCCATAGTCCCTCCACCCAAAACAGCTCCAGCTAGCATTTTTATGTATTCTTCCAGGACTTTTTTTCATGTTTGGCTGGTGATTTACTATTGTTGTTTTAAAGTAGTGGTTAGTATAAGTTTTCACTATGTAATGGTTAGTATAAGTATATGTATTTGGAGTGCCTGCTTTTGTTGTTTTGACATGACTAATGTTTCCCATATTATGTATCCTAGTAAACTTTTTTTTTTTTTTTTTTTTGAGACAGAATCTAACTCTGTCGCCCAGGCTGGAGTGCATCGGTGTGATCTCGGCTCGCTGCAACTGCCACCTACCAGGTTCAAGCAGTTCTGTTGCCTCAGCCTTCCCAGTAGCTGGGACTACAGGCACGCATCACCATGCCCGGTGGATTTTTGTATTTTTGGTAGAGACAGGGTTTCACTATGTTGGCCAGGCTGGTATCGAACTCCTGACCTCAGGTGATCTACCCTCCTTGGCCTCCCAAGGTGCTGGGATTATAGGCGTGAGCCACAGTACACATAATTTTTAATGACTAAATAATGTTCTACCAGAGAAATGTACCACAATTATCTTTTACCTATTGTTTTACAATTCATTTGGAAATAAAAATTTTCTGTAATTTGTTGTTACTTGTAAGAAAGTTATAGCCAGGCACAGTGGCTCACACCTATAATCCAGCACTTTGGGAGGTTGAGGCAGGAGGATCACTTGAGTCCAGCAGTTGGAGACCAGCCTAGGCAACATAGTGAGACCCCATCTCGTCTCTTTAGCTGCGCCTGGTGCATTCCTGTAGTCTAAGCTACTCGAGAGGCTGAGGTGGGAGGATTACTTGAGCCCAGGATGTTGAGACTGCAGTGAGTGGTGATCATACCCCTACGCTTCAGCCTGGGTGACAGGGTGAGACCATGTCTCAAAAAAAAAAAAAGTTATAGATCAGAGGAACAGAATAGAGAATCCAGAGGTAGGTCCATATTATAGTCAACTGATTTTTTTTTTTTTTTTTTTTTTTGAGATGGAGTTTTGCTCTTTCGCCCAGGCTGAAGTGCAGTGGCAGGATCTTGGCTCACCGCAACCTCCGCCTTCCGACTTCAAGTGATTCTTCTGCCGCAGCCTCCCAAGTAGCTGGGATTATAGGCGTCTGCCACCACGCCTGGCTAATTTTTGTATTTTTAGTAGAGATGGGTTTTCACCATGTTGGCCAGGCTAGTCTTGAACCCCTGACCTTGTGATCCGCCTGTCTCCGCCTCCCAAAGTACTGGGATTACAGGCGTGAGCCACTGCACCTGGCCTAGTCAACTGATTTTTGACAAAGGAGTAAAGGCAATTCATTGGAGAAAAGAGTCTTTTCACCAAATGGTGCTGGAACAAGTGGACATTCACATGAAGAAAATTATTCTGGATGCAGATCTTACACCTTTCATGAAGATTAACTCAAAATGAATGTTTAGTGTGTTTTCACACTGCTATAAATAGCCAAGACTGGATAATTTATTTATTCATTTATTATTATTATTTTTTTTTTTTTTGAGACTGAGTCTCGCTCTTTCGCCCAGGCTGGAGTGCAGTGGTGCTATCTTGGCTCACTGCAAGCTCTGTCTTCTGGGTTCCCGCCATTCTCCTGCCTCAGCCTCCCGAGTAGCTGGGACCATAGGCGCCCGCCACTGCGCCCTGCTAATTTTTTGTATTTTTGGTAGATAACAGGGTTTCACCGTGTTAGCCAGGATGGTCTCGATCTCCTGACCTCGTGATCTGCCCGCCTCGGCCTCCCAAAGTGCTGGGATTACAGGCATGAGCCACTGTGCCCGGCCTATTATTATTTTTTTGTAGACAGAGTCTCACTGTGTCACCCAGGCTGGAGTGCAGTGGGGCGATCTCGGCTCACTGCAACCTGTGCCTCTCAGGTTCAAGCGATTCTCCTGCCTCAGCCTCTGGAGTAGCTGGGATTACAGGGCGCACGCCACCACACCCCACTAATTTTTGTATTTTTAGTAGAGACGGGGTTTCACCATGTTGGTCAGGCTGGTCTTGAACTCCTGACCTTGGCCTCCCAAAGTGCTGGAATTGCAGGCGTGAGCCACCATGCCCAGCTGACTGGGTAATTTATAAAGGAAAGAGGTTTAATTTACTCACAGTTTCACATGGCTGCGGAGGCCTCAGGAAACTTACAGTCGTGGCAGATGGTGAAGGGGAAACAGGCACCTAGGTTCTTCATGAGGCAGCAGGACAGAGAAGAGCAGGGGAAACTGCCACTTACAAAACCATCAGATCTCATGAGAATTCATTCACCCTGACGAGAACAGCACGAGGGAAACCGCCCTCATGATTCAGTCACCTCCCACCAGGTCCCTCTCTTGACATGTGGGGATTACAATTCGAGATGAGATTTAGGTGGGGACACAGAGCCAGACCATATTGATGATTCGTAGACCTAAATAAAACACAACAATATAAAACTGGAAGAAGGTAACATCAGAGAAAATTTAGGTGGCTTTGGGTTTGGTGATGACTTTATAACACCAAAAGCACTATCTATTTAAAAATTGCTAAGTTTGGCTTTATTAATATAAAAAACTTCTGCTCGGTGAAAAACACTGTTAAGGAAATGAAAAGACAAGCCACAGACTGGGAGAAAAATTTTGCCAAACACATACCTGTTCAAGGTCAGGTATCCACAATATACAAAGGACTCTTAAAACTCAATAATGAAAAACAACTCAATTTAAACATGGCCCAAAGACCTTGACAGACACCATGAAAGAAGATAACGCAGATGGCAAATAAGCATAAAAGGAAACCTTCAGTGTGGTACGTCAATAGGGAACTGTAGATTAAAGCAGTGATTGAGATGCCACCACATACCTGTTAGAATGGCTAAAATCCAAAACACTGAGAATAGCCTGGGCAACATGGTGAAACCCCATCTCTACCAAAAAAATACAAAAAATTAGCTGGGCATGGTGGCTTGCACCTTAGTCCCAGCTACTTGGGAAGCTGAGGTGGGAGGATCCCTTGAGCCCAGGAGGTCGAGGCTGCAGTAAGCTGTGATCGCACCACCTCACTCCAGCCTGGGTGACAAAGTGAGACCCTGTCTCAAAAAAAAACCCAAAAACACTGATAATACCAACTGCTGGCAAGGATGTAGAGAAACAGGAAGGAACTCTCATTTATTACTGGTAGGACTGAAAACTGGCACAGCCACTTTAAAAGTCAGTTTGGCAGTTTCTTATGAAACTAAATATGTTATTATATGATGCAGCGATTGTGCTCCTTGATATTCACTCAAAAAAGTTGAAAACTTACATTCACACAAAAGCCTGCAGACAAATGTTCATAGCAACATTATTCATAATTGCCAAAACTTGGAAGCAGCCATTCATTTCTTCAGTAGGTGAGTGGATGAATGGATAAACAAAATGTAGTGTATCTGTATGATGGAATATTATTGAGCAGTAAAAAGAAATGAGCTATCAAGCCATGAAAAGATGTGGAGGAATCTTAAGTGCATATTACTAAGTGAAAGAAGCCAGTCTGAAAAAGCTCCATACAGAAGGATTCCAACTGCATGACATTCTGCAAAACTGTAGAGATGCAGAAAAGATCAGTGGTGGCCAGAGGTTATCGGAGAGGAAGGGGATCAGGTAGAGCACTGAGGATTTGTTACTTCCTACTTAATTTCTTTCTAAACGCAAAACTGCTCCAAAAAATAAAGTCTATAAATTTTTTAAAAATTAAATAATAGGTCGGGTGAATGGATAATTAAATAATAGTAGGTGAGTGGATGAATGGATAAACAAAATGTAGTGTATCTGTAGTATGGAATATTATTGAGCAGTGGCTCACACTTGTAATCCCAGCGCTTTGGGAGGCTGAGGCAGGACGATTGCCTGAGCCCAAGTGCAGTGAGTTATGATCATGCCACTGCACTCCAGCCTGGTCAATAGAGCAAGACTCTGTCTTTTAAAAAAAAAAAAAAGGAAATTTAAAAATAAACTTGCACGCAATTCACCTTTAGCAGGAGTACCTTGATGCTGAGCAAGGCCTTCTTAAAAAGTGCTGGTCTTGGCCGGGTGTGGTGGCTCACATCTGTAATCCCAGCACTTTGGGAGGCCAGGGCGGGCGGATCATGAGGTCAGGAGTTCAAGATCAGCCTGGCCAATATGGTGAAACCCTGTCTCTGCTAAAAATACAGAAATTAGCTGGGCGTGGTGGTGCGCACCTGTAGTCCCAGCTATTCAGGAGGCTGAGGCAGGAGAATCACTTGAGCCCTGGAGGCAGAGGTTGCAGTGAGCCGAGATCGCACGACTGCACCCCAGCCTGGATGACAGAGCGAGACTCCATCTCAAAAAAGGAAAAAAGTGCCAGTCTTTGGTTTTAGGATGGTCTTGGCTGGTTTACCTTCCACTGAGATCATAATCCCTCTGCATAGTTTTTTTAGTTTACTGGAAAACTACTATTGATTGAAGCTTCTGATAGTTTTCAGGTGGCTCAAACTGAAATAAGAACTTTTGGAATTTCACTATGTCTTTGGTTGATTTTACATTGCGTTTTCATTATTCCGATACGTCATCTCCCTGACAAGTAAGGAAGTTGCAGATTAATTGTGGACGTAAGATTTTTGAGTTGAGGAAAGGTGTTTTTTCTCAGAGTCGCCCCCTCTCTCTCCCAGCTGCAGGACTCATGCACACGTTCAATGCCCACGCCGCCACTGACATCACGGGCTTCGGGATTTTGGGCCATGCACAGAACCTGGCCAAGCAGCAGAGGAACGAGGTGTCGTTTGTAATTCACAACCTCCCGGTGCTGGCCAAGATGGCTGCGGTGAGCAAGGCCTGCGGAAACATGTTCGGCCTCATGCATGGGACCTGCCCGGAGACTTCAGGTACAGGATGCTGGGCGCGTCTGAGGACTAAATAGTGAGGCTAACAGAAGGCTCAGCGAGAAAGCAGCAGCCCCACCCCGAGTGGGCCCCCACTCTGTTCGAGTTCCGTGCTGCTGACCTCGGCCTCCGCAGCAGCTGGTGCCTTTCCTCCTCCCGGTGGGTCTGGTCCCCGCCATCCTGGGCGGATCCAGCAGCCTTGCTGAAGTTGAGTGGCCTGTGCTCTTTTTGATGCAAGAATATGGTGATGGGGTAAATAAGGTAGCATTCAATTTTTACCGAAAGCTTCGCATTTGAAATTAACTGTAATACCCCTAGGTTACTTTGAACAGGTGATATTTTTTTCCTTGAAAATTGTCTAACGTTGTTTAAGAATGATAGAGAAAAAAGGGGCCAGGTGTGGTGGCTCTTGCCTGTAATACTGGCACCTCAGGAGGCTGAGGCAGGCACATCAAGTGAGGTCAGGAGTTGAAGACCAGCCTGGCCAACATGGTGAAACCCCATCTTCACTAAAAATACAAAAAAAAGTAGCTGGGCGTGGTGGTACATGCCTTTAATCCCAGCTGCTTGGGAGGCTGAGCCAGGAGAATCACTTGAACCTGGGAGACAGAGGTTGCAGTGAGCCAAGATTGCGCCACTGCACTCCAGCCTGGGTGACAGAGCGAGATTCTGCCTTAAAAAAAAAAAAAAGAAAAGAAAAGAGAATGATATAGAATAAAAAAGAATGCAATAGGATATTATGTCTTTAAAGTGCCATTTTTCTTTTTTCTTAGATGTGCAGTAATTTATTAGAGGAAACATAAATGGAGGATAAACGGGAGATGGAGCAAGCGTAGGTAGAGAGAGCCGTCAGACAGCAGTGCAGGTCTGACACCATACGCCCCAGTAGTTTGACTCCTAGGGAGCTTTTATATCCCTTATCATTTTTCTAAGCTTAAGCTCCTTTTGTTTCCTCATTAATTTGGTGGCCACATCTGTCCGGAACTTGTGAGACGTCGTCCTCTTCATCATGGCAGATGCTCCAGCATGGCCTGCCGGCCGCCGAGGCCACCACCCACAGCCTACAGGCTCGCCATCGCTCGTTCCCACTCCCGCAGCCCCAGCTGGAGCCAGATGGCGCATCCTCCTGAAGTACCATTTTTCTTTTGCCCTCTTTGTTCCCTTTACCTTTACTGTTTTCATCTTTTAAGTCTCCCTGTTTTTCCCTTTTTTTCGGTTTCTCTCTTTTTCTGTTTCCTTTCCTCTAGAACTCTAGTTTTCTACCCGCAAAAGAGTGGAATCACCTTAGGATTTTAAATATACACATGCCGGCCAGGCCTGGTGGCTCACGCCTGTAATTCCAACACTTTGGGAGGTCGAGGTCAGGAGTTCGAGACCAGCCTGACCAACATGGTGAAACCCTGTCTCTACTAAAAATACAAAAATTAGCGGGGCGTGGTGGCGTGTGCCCTGTAATCCCAGCTACTCCAGAGGCTGAGGCAGGAGAATCGCTTGAACCCGGGAGGCACAGGTTGCAGTGAGCCGAGATCGCCCCACTGCGCTCCAGCCTGGGCGACAGAGTGAGACTCTGTCTCAAAAAAAAAAAGAAAAATACACATGCCTAGCCCCAGCCTCCCAAAAACGGTGGGATCCATCTCGGGTGGGCCTGGGCCTCAGCATCTGTGAAGGCTGCCTGGGAGATTCTGTAGTAGGCCGGGGCAAGGGACCACAGTGCTGGGACCACAAAGCCCTGGTCACGTCGACCTGTGCTGTGGCGAGGGGGCTTCAGGACTCTGCCAGGCCTCTCACCGCCTTTATAGAGGACCTTCAGCCTCCCGTTTAAAAAAACAAACCATTTTCTAGAAGTAAGCTCCAACAGGGCAGGGTTTTTTTCCCCTGCTGGTTCAGGCTCTGGCCAGGACAGTGTCTGCCACATAATTGGGCACTGAATGGAAATTGAATGAATTGACGAATGTTACCAGCCATTTAAATTTGTTTCCTTTCCTCAGAAATAGGAAGTTTTTAATTTTATGATGGAGTTTTCCTCTTGTCACCCAGGCTGGAGTGCAATGGCGCGATCTCAGCTCACTGCAACCTCCCCCTCCCCGGTTCAAGCGATTCTCTTGCCTCAGCCCGAGTAGCTGGGATTACAGGGCTGTGCCATCATGCCCAGCTAATTTAGAGACGAGGTTTTACCATGTTGGCCAGGCTGGTCTTGAACTAACTCCTGACCTCAGGTGATCCACCCACCTCGGCCTCCCAAAGTGCTGGGATTACACTTGTGACCCACCATGCCCAGCCACAAGGTTTTTACATTTTGTAGAAGTAGACTACAGTTTTTCCTCATCATCTTATTTCTACTTAGAGAAATAAAAAATTTTGGCCAGGTGCAGTGGCTCACGCCTGTAATCCCAGCACTTTGGGAGGCCAAGGTGGGTGGATCACGAGGTCAGGAGATCGAGACCATCCTGGCTAACACGGTGAAACCCCGTCTCTACTAAAAATACAAAAAATTAGCTGGGCGTGGTGGCGGGCGCCTGTAGTCCCAGCTACTCAGGAGGCTGAGGCAGGAGAATGGTGTGAACCCGGGAGGTGGAGCTTGCAGTGAGCCGAGATCACACCACTGCACTCCAACCTGGGAGACAGCGAGACTCCATCTCAAAAAAAAAAAAAAAATTCTGGCCTATTTACTGGAAAGAGCAACAAAGGTTTATTTTAATGTATTTTATAGTGTTTGTCTTTTGGATATAATGACAGAGTCATGACTGGAACCTAGATACTTTGGGGCATACACTGTTTCATGAGTCTTAAATTTTCTAAAAATACAAAAAAGCATTCTCGGTAAAATGAGAGAGTCAATGTAGAGAATCAAAAGTTCCCTTTTGTTTGTCAATATTTGTTTCAGTGTAGCTTGGAAAAAATAGCTACCACATGGGTTATTGAAGCCCCAAACACCTTACCCCTACACAGTGTTATGTGGTTCACGAATAGGTCATTTTCACAGTTGAAAGTTGGAGTGTATATGTGTGTGTGTTAGGAGTTTACTAGCAATTGCTTAATTACAGCATAGAACAGGCCTCTTAGGCTGGGAGTGTTGGTTCATTCCTGTAATCTCAGCACTTTGGGAGGCCAAGGCAGGTGGATTGCTTGAGTCCAGGAGTTTTAGACCAGCCTGGACAACACAGTGAAACCTTGTCTCTACAGAAAATTAGCCAGGTGTGGTGGTGCACACTTGTAATCACAGCTACTGGGAAAGCTGAAGTGGGAGGGTCACCTGAGCCAGGACATTGAGGCTGCAGTGAGCTGTGATTGTACCGCTGCACTCCAGCTTGGGCCACAGAGTGAGACCCTGTCTCAAAAAAAAGCTGCTTAGTTGAATGGGAAGAGCTACTTGCATATAGGTGGCAGCAAGTTGTTGATGGAAGTTGGATCTCTGCAGAAGCAGCAGAGGCAGAGAAGCTGCTGTCATGTCAACACTAACAGTCATTCTTGTTTTCTTTTGCCAGGCGGCCTTCTGATCTGTTTACCACGTGAGCAAGCAGCTCGGTTCTGTGCAGAGATAAAGTCCCCCAAATATGGTGAAGGCCACCAAGCATGGATTATTGGGATTGTAGAGAAGGGCAACCGCACAGCCAGAATCATAGACAAACCCCGGATCATCGAGGTCGCACCACAAGTGGCCACTCAAAATGTGAATCCCACACCCGGGGCCACCTCTTAATCTAGACAGAAATAGCTGTTTGGTTTTGTTTTTAAATAGATCTATTTCCCTTATCACTTCAATTAAAGACTATAAACAACAAAAATCTCATTGTGTCTACACATCGGGGTGACCTTAGGTTGGTTTGTAAGTGGATACAATTAATAAAATAAAATCCATTGCCTTTTTTTCCTGTTACATTAACTGAAGATGCACCTAATCTTGAGGCAGCTTCTGAGTTGAGAATTATATTGTTATCCAATACTGTTGATTCATTTTGAATCTTTAGACACTTATCTCTTGCCGCATAGGCTCTTTTTAAAGGTGCTTTCACATAGCACAGGCATTACCCGTAGTCGTGTCAAATAGCAGTTGGTGTCTTCATTTTATGTATATTTATCATATAAGTCTGATTTTTTTTTTTAAGCGTCTTGAATGGTTTTCTGGAGAGACAGCATTGGTAAGTGGCACATGACGGTATCCCAGTCATAAGAGGGTTGCATGATTCCTTTGAGTGTTTGATTTGAAAAGCCTAGTCTTGTCTCTCAAGAGCATCTCGGACCCAGAACATTCTCCAGTAGTGCATTCAGTTCAACACAGCAAGTGCTTCATTGCATGGAAAACACTTTGAAGACAAAAAAGAAATCTTATTTCTTTTTTTGTAGCCTTCCTGATATTTACAGTAATACCATTAACTGTTTTATCGATAACAAAAAAGGATACTTTTTGCAATGTGATTAGATGTTCTATAGTGCTACAAGGAATTGCCTTCCAAATGGAGGTTCATGTATAATACTCATTTACAATTCAATATATAATTACACAAATAATTTTTAAATATAATCAATAATAAAGACTGTTCTGTGGATGGTAGTGTTTAATACATTTTATATTTTGTATAGTGATTTCAGGCCTTTTGTTTTCTTAAAATCAGGAGCTATTTGGCCTAATTCTTAGCATTATTTTGTCCTTTGCGCCAGTACTTTTTTGTGCACGCTTTTTGTGATCTGTGTTAAAAACCTGCATTGCCAACATTGCAGCTCGAACTTAAACTTGTTATTCAAATAAATATTTAATTTTTTAAATTGCTCTTGTATAATGAGATGCCCCTTTTAGTATTATTTTAGAAGCGTTGGGAGGGTTTTGCCTAAAGTACAATTTATCGGGAAAAACTAGATTTTAGTTTTATAAAACTTTTAAGTCTTTCATGGGACCTATATTTTCTTGAATTAAATTTTGTAGTTCTAGAATAAATAGGCAATCTAAAAGGGTGTTCTCTGTGTTTCATAAAGTGGAGGCTTCCTTATATTTTAACCTACTAAGCAATGAGGAGGGATTCCTGTCATTAAGCACAAGGGCGCTGGATCCTCAAGTGCCCATCTTCATGAGAGAAAAAGCAGCACATCCTGCCCATTTCTGGTGCTTTCTGCTCGCAGGCACCAAAGCCACACATGTAAACTGACTTCTTGCCAAAGGAAATGACCCCTGGGAAGTTCAAGCTCCTGGAAGAGGCTTTAACTCGGACGCGCCCTCCTCCAGGAACCAGCGGGCCAGGCAGCCTTCATGCATGTGTAACTGGACCTCCAGCCATAAGCATGGTGTGCAGTATGGAAGAGCCTGCTACGGAACTGAAATTGATTGGACATTTTATAGGAATTGATACAGATGTTGGTCCTCAAAAGCTACAAACCAGTGGTCTGCAAAATAAAGTGTGTTGGAAACCTCTGAGTAAGATAAACCTACTGTTGAGCTTTTTTTTATTTTATTATTTTTTTATTTTTTTAAATAACGATGACTGAACTTCAGTGTAGCCTGTGCCATGAGAGCTGGTGTTTTCCTCAGTGGCAGGCCTATTGAGAGGAGGGAGCTAAGTGGAGTATGTACTTAAGGAAATAATATTTGTGAAGATTGATATTTATAAAGAGAAAATGTTGGGTACTTAGAGGTCCGTGTAAGTCTTATGATCCCAAGAGGAAGAATTTGTATTTAAAGCAGTGTTGGCTGGGCATGGTGGCTCACACCTGTAATATCAGCACTGTGGGAGGCCGAGGTGGGCAGATGACCAGAGGTCCAGAGTTCAAAACCAGACTTGCCAACATGGTGAAATCCTGTCTTTACTAAAAATACAAAAATTAGCTGGGTTTGGTGGCGCACACCTGTATTCCCAGCTACTGGGTAGGCTGAGGCACGAGAATCGCTCGAAGCAGGGAGATAGAGGTTGCAGTGAGCAACCTGCAATCACACCACTGCACTCCAGCTTGCGCGACAGAGACTCAGTCTCAAGAAACAAACTCAAGCTCTTTTGAGACTCAAGTCTCAACAAGCAAACAAAAACCAGTATTGCATAGTGGCCCAGATCCACCTGTGTTAGAATCACCCGGGGTGTTAGAAGGCAACATTCCTGCCCCTGATTTTCCAGATTCACAGAATCAGAATTTCTGGGGTGTGGGACTTTGGGAATATCTTAAATAAGGACCCTATGGGGCTATGGCCAAAAAAGTTTCAGAACCATGGGTGCAGCACACCAACATGGCACATATATACATATGTAACAAACCTGCACGTTGTGCACATGTACCCTAAAACTTAAAGTATAATAGAAAAAAAAAAATTGATCTCAAAAGGAATGTTGCAGAGGAAGGCAGGGAAAGTAAGAGGACCTGGTTTTGCAACTTTTTTTTTTTTTTGAGGCGGAGCCTCACTCTGTCAGCCAGGCTGGAGTGCAGTGGTGCGATCTCAGCTCACTGCAACCTCTGTCTCCCAGGTTCCAGTGATTCTCCCGCCTCAGCCTCCCGAGTAGCTGGGATTACAGGCGCATGCCACCAAGCCTGACTAATTTTTGTATTTTTAGTAGAGACAGGGTTTTGCCATGTTGGTCTCGAACTGAGCTCAAACGATCCGCCTGCCTTGGCCTCCCAAAGTGCTGGGATCACAGGTGTGAGCCACCATGCCCAGCCTTTTGCAACATATTTTGCAGGAATTTTTTCCTCGACCATTCTCTTACCGACCATTCCGACCAAATCTTGACCATTCTGTTTACTTCCCACATCTGAGCTACGGCCCAGCAAGGCAGCAGAAAGACCTGTATTTTGGAAGCTCCATGAAGACTCAAATGATTGTCACTGAATATTGGAGTTCTTGGCAAAATCTATGCAGAACATTTTAAAAGTCAGTGGACAGGCCAGACATGGTGGCTCATGTCTATAATCCTAGCACTTTGGGAAGCTGAGACAGGAGGATCACTTGAGCACAGGAGTTCGAGACCAGCCTAAGCAACATAGTGAGACCTCGTCTCTACAAAAAATAAAATTTTAAAAGTGAGTGGAGAGTAAGTAGTCGATTTGACTTTCTGGTAGCACTTTAAAACTTCACACTGAAGCGTATTTATCTTGGTATACTGATTTGTTTTCTGTAAATCATATAGTATAGTTGCATCCAAAAATACAGTCTGTTAGAATGCATAGAATTAGTGAATACAACCTGAGGCAGCTGGATCATGGTGGAGTCATTCAGGCACTAGGAATAATCTGAAGGAATATTGAAGCTGCTTATTTGCACAGGCTGTGTTGAGGTATTGTGTTTCAGTCCAAGAAAAATTGAAATATTGTATAAGCAATATGTACTTTTTGGCTCAGTCTTTAAAAATAGTTGATTATAGTCTTCCAAGTTCTGCATGCTTTATAATGAATAAATGTGTTTCAAATTGTTCTGTTTATAGATGAATGAGCCAGGCATTTTCAGTCTGAATTTAGCATTCCCTTTAAAAGAGTTATATCTGAGTTCTCAATCTTAGTTTTAATTGTATAGAGACCAGAATAGCTATACTGTGCTGCACTTTATTTTTAGGTAATAGAGCAAGCGTAGTCATCGACGCTTCAGATACCAGTCGTGTCCGTGTGTGTGTTTTTGTGTATATTTGTGTGTATATATCCTTGAGTTGCTCACTTCCACACCCAGCCCACCCTTTCCTCTAGCTTAGGCAGTGGTTGCATAGACAACATAATTTACTTTGAACAGTAATTTGTAAATTTTTCTCATTAAGAATCCGCATATGAATTATAGTCATTACATATGCCAAGGGGCACAGTGAAAATCACCAATGTCCTGTTAAAAGTGAAGCCTGGGAATATCCTGTTATCTATGCTTAAATCTCTGTGTCTTGAATGAGGATGGGAGTGGATGGATTACACAAGGTTTTCATTCGGTAAAGCAGTAGGTGAGACGGTGCTCCCATAGGCATCTAGACTGGTTCTGGAATTGCCTGGAATCCAAGCCTGCTGCCAATGCCAAATGCTTTGATTTGTCTGTGAATTCAGGGTAAGGAAGGTGCTGTAAGTTTCCCTATGTTTCACAGTCCTTAAATATGACATCCAGCACTGAACACACAGTTGATGCTTTCCATGGTTTTTGTCCTTTCTAAGTCCTGTTGCTTTCAGAGGGAGTTTTATGCTTAGGAGAAACTGCATGTAATGAAGCCTATCAAAGCTTCATAGAAACAGAAAAGGCCATGTGCGGTGGCTCACGCCTGTAATCCCAGCACTTTGGGGGGCCGAGGTGGGCGGATCACCTGAAGTCAGAAGTTCGAGACCAGCCTCAACATGGAGAAACCCCATCTCTGCTAAAAAAAAAAAAAAAAATACAAAATTAGCCAGGCATGGTGGTGCATGCCTGTAATCCCAGCTACTCGGGAGGTTGCGGCAGGAGAATTGCTTGAACCTGGGAGGCGGAGGTTGTGCCGAGCTGAGATTGCGCCATTGCACTCCAGCCTGGGCAACAAGAGCAAAACTCCGTCTCAAAAAAAAAAAAAAAAACAAAAAAAAAAACAGAAAACTCACTCTATTAGTGATCTGATTGCAGAAAAGCCAGTGTGTTTTCTACTATTATATTTTTAGAACAAGCATAGGCCCGTAGAAAATTGTAAGGGCCTGGCCGGGCACAGTGGCTCACGCCTGTCCTCCCAGCACTTTGGGAAGCCGAGGCTGGCAGATCCCGAGGTCAGGAGTTCGAGACCAACCTTACCAACATGGTGAAACCCTGTCTGTACTAAAAATACAAAAATTATCCGGGTGTGGTGGTGCGCACCTATAATCCCAGCTACTCAGGAGGCTGGGGCAGGAGAATCACTTGAACCCGGGAGCCAGAGGTTGCAGTGAGCCAAGATCGTGCCATTGCACTCCAGCCTGGGTGACAGAGCGAGACTTTGTCTCAAAAAAAAAAAAAAAAAACAGAAAAGAAAAAAATGAGGCCGGGCGCGGTAGCTCACGCTTGTAATCCCAGCACTCTGGGAGGCCGAGGCAGCAGATCACAAAATCAGGAGATCGAGACCACGGTGAAACCCCGTCTCTACTAAAAATACAAAAAATTAGCCGGGCATGGTGGCGGGTGCCTGTAATCCCAGCTACTCGGAGAGGCTGAGGCAGGAGAATGGCTTGAACCTGGGAGGCGGAGCTTGCAGTGTGTCGAGATCGTGCCACTGCACTCCAGCCTGGGCAACAGAGCGAGACTCCATCTCAAAAAAAAAAAATTAAAACGGCCTATAAAATGTTAACGTTGATCATTACCCAGTATCCAGTCCTATATGTTGCTTAATTCTTTTTTTTTTTTTTTTTTTTTTTTTAGGCAGAGTCTCGCTCTGTCACCCAGGCTGGAGTGCAGTGGCGTGATCTCCGCTCACTACAAGCTCCGCCTCCCAGGTTCAAGCCATTCTCCCGCCTCAGCCTCCCAAGTAGCTGGGATTACAGGCACCTCCCACCATGCCCGGCTAATTTTTGTATTTTTAGTAGAGACGGGGTTTCACCATGTTGGGCAGGCTGATCTCGAACTCCTGACCTCAAGTGATGGGGGTCACTCAGCCTCCCAAAGTGCCGGGATTACAGGCATGAGCCACCGCACCTGGCTGGCATATCTCTTTCTTACTACAGCCAGGAAACGTTTCTCCATTTTCAGGACTCATGATTGCAGTGGGCTCACCCAGATAATACAGGGTAATCCCCCTATCAAAGTCCTTAACGTTAATCACATTTGGAAAATCCCTTTTGCCAGGTAAGGTAACAGCCACAGATTCCAGGGATTAGGGCGTGAACATCTTTGGGAAGGACCGTTATTCTCCCCACCACAAGGCCGTATACCCACGGGGTAGCTTCTTCACCAGGGGAGAGATTTTTGCAGCCATGAAGCAAAGCTGTTGCCTCAAACATGGTATTTTTAAAATCAGTGAGCAAGAATTGCTTACACAGCCATACCAAGCGGGGGCCAGCAGGGTGGAAGGTCTGTTCACCACTAGCTACCAAGCTTTGTGCACAAAGCAAACATGGGCCACTAGACAGGCTGTGGCAGAATCGACTTTCCTTTTTTTTTTTTTTTTTGAGACTGAGTCTCGCTCTTGTCACCCAAGCCGAAGTGCAGTGGCATGATCTCGGCTCACTGCAACCTCCACCTCCAGAGTTCAAGAGATTCTCCTGCCTCAGCCTCCCCAGTAGGTGAGATTACAGGTACCCGCCACCACACCCCGCTAATTTTTGTATTTTTAGTGGAGATGGGGTTTCACCATGTTAGCCAGGCTGGTCTCAAACTTCCGACCTCAGGTGATTTGCCCCCCTCGGCCTCCTCAAGTGCTGGGATTACAGGCATGAGACACTGTGCCCAGCTGGAATCGACTTTTCTTTTTTCTTTCTTTCTTTTTTTGAGATGTGGTTTCGCTCTTGTTGACCAGGCTACAGTGCAATGGCGTGATCTCAGCTCACTGCAACCTCCGCCTCCTGGGTTCAAGCGATTCTCCTGCCTCAGCTTCTGGAGTAGCTGGGATTACAGGCATGTGCCACCACACCCGGCTAATTTTGTATTTTTAGTAGAGACGGGGTTTCTCCATGTTGGTCAGGCTGGTCTCGAACTCCCAACCTCAGGTGATCTGCCCACCTTGGCCTCCCAAAGTGATGGGATTACAGGCATGAGTCATCGCACCCAGCTGGAATTGACTTTTCTTTTCTTTTTACTTATTTATTTTTTTCTGAGACAGAGTCTCACTCTGTCGCCGAGGCTGGAGTGCAGTGGTGCAATCTTGGCTCACTGCAACCTCTGCCTCCCGGGTTCAAGTGATTCTCCTACCTCAGTCTCCTGAGTAGCTGGGATTACAGGTGCGCGCCACTAGGCCCAGCTAATTTTTGTGTTTTTAGTTGAGATGGGGTTTCACCATGTTGGTCAGGCTGGTCTCAAACTCCTGACCTCGTGATCTGCCTGCCTCAGCCTCCCAAAGTGCTGGGATTACAGGCGTGAGCCACCGTGCCCGGCGGAATTGACTTTTCTATAGTGCAAGGATAACCTAGCAGTTTCTGACCAATGTTTTAGAGAACATCCTATCCCAAATACTTGCATTATACAACAGCAGAGAAATTCTGTACATGATTCATCTTCTAAGTGTCTTCCTCTGTAGGAGTGGTCCCCAACCTTTTTGGCACAAGGGACTGGTTTTGTGGAAGCAATTTTTCCACAGACTGGGGCACAGTGCCCGGGGAAGGTTTCAGTATGATTCAAGCAAATTACATTTATTTTGTACTTTATTTCTACTATTATTACATTGTAATATGTAATGAAACAACTGCAACCCACGATAACGTAGAATCAGTGGGAGCCCTGAGCTTGTTTTCCTGCCACTAGACGATCCCATCTGGGGGTGATGGGAGACAGTGATGGATTATCAGGCATTAGATTCTCATAAGGAGCAGACAACCTAGATCCCTCACATGCAGTTCACAACAGTTCCCGCTCCTGTGAGAATCCAGTGCCACTGCTGATCTGACAGGAGGCAGAGGTCAGGTGGGAATGCTTGCTCACCCCATCCTGTGTGGCTCGGTTCCTAACAGGGCACAGACTGGTAAGGGTCCCCGGCATGGGAGTTGGGGACCCCTGCTCTGTAGTATTTCTCTCTGAGTCACCAGCTTCCAGAGTCTCATTATTTTACCCTTTCACTTGAGTCCCAGTTTTCAGTGGGTTGGGCACTGCCTTGCTGTAGTCTCTTGAAATCTGTTGGGGCCACCTATACTGTGACTGCCTTCCGTTGACACCCTCAGAGGATGCAGGTCTAAGGTGACAGCATCACAAAATGGACTTGCGGATCTCTCAGTCATTGCTGGAGAATCATTGACAAGTAAACTTTCATTTGGTTGAGGCATTAACAGTTCAGGGTTTACTTATTACCACAGCATAGCTTAACCTACCCTAACATAGAAATCGACAGGCAATTCACAAATACACAAATGACCAATGTAGAGCTCAAAACTTGTTCAATCTTACTAGACAGGCAAATTTAAACAATACGAAGTCTTTTTATTTTTTGCCTACCTAATTGGCAAGAATTTAAAAAGGGTAAGGTGGCCAGGCACGGTGGCTCACACCTATAATCCTAACACTTTGGAAGGCCGAGGTGGGTGGATCACCTGAGGTCGGGAGTTGGAGAGCAGTCTGACCAACATGGAGAAACCCCGTCTCTACTAAAAATACAAAATTAGCAGGGCGTGGTGATGCATGCTTCTTTCTAATCCCAGCTACTCAGGAGGCTGAGGCAGGAGAATCGCTTGAACCCGGGAGGCGGAGGTTGCAGTGAGCCAATATCGTGCCATTGCACTCCAGCCTGGGCAACAAGAGTAAAACTCCATCTCAAAAAAATTTTAAAAAAAAGGGGGTAAGGCCCAGGTTTTGTCAATGCTCAATGCTCATTGATAACAGCATTTTGAGACTTGTTTGGCAATATTGAAATGTTTAATAGCCTTTGACTAGCAACTCTATGTCAATAATTTATCCTAAGGAAATATCCATGGGACTACCCAACACTGAAAATCAGCACATTCATCAAATTATTTACAATTGTAAGCAAAAAAGAAAGAAAGGAAAAGAAAACATAAACTTACATATAGTAATAGGACATTGGTTCAATGAATATAGAAAAATCCACAGGCTAGAATGCTATGAAGTCATCAAAAATCAGGTCTTAGGCCGGGCACAGTGACTCACACCTGTAATACCAGCACTTTGGGATGCTGAGGCGGGCGGATCACCTGAGGTCAGGAGTTCGAGACTAGCCTGGCCAACATGGCAAAACTCCGTCTCTACTAATAATAAAAAAATTGGCCAGGCGTAGTGGCGCACACCTGTAATCCCAGCTACTCAGGAGGCTGAGGCACAAGAATCTCTTGAACCCCAGAGGCAGAGGTTGCAGTGAGCTCAGACAGTGCCACTGCCCTCCAACCTGGGTGACAGAATGAAACTGTGTCTCAAAAAAAAAAAAAAAAAAATCAGGTCTTATGGCATTTAAAATAAGGAAATATTCACAATGTAATAATGAGTTTTGAAAAACAACTCTATATGCAGTATGATTCCAATTTATGTATTTATGTATGTAAGTAAGTGTGTTTTTATTGAGACAGTCTCATTCTGTCACCCAGGCTGGAGTGCAGTGGCATGATCATGGCTTACTGCAGCTTTGACCTTCCAGGCTCAAGACATCTTCCCACCTCAGCTTCCTGAGTGGCTATGACTACAGGCACACCACCACGCCTGGGCTAATTTAAAAAAAAATTATTGTAGAGATGGGGGTCTCACTTTGTTTCCCAGGCTAGTCTTGAAATCCTGGGCTCAAGTGATCGTCCCACTCTGGCCTCCCAAAGTGTTGCGATTACAGGTGTGAGCCACCGCACCCAGCAGTTTTTTTGTTGTTGTTGTTTGTTTGTTTTGTTTTGAGACAGGGTCTCACTCTATCACCCAGGCTGGAGTGCAGTGATGCAATCTCGGCTCACTGCAACCTCTGCCTCCCAGGCTCAAGCCATTCTCCTGCCTCAGCCTCCAGAGTAACTGGGAGTACAGGTGCACGCCATATGTCCGGCTAATTTTTTTGTTTCTTGGTTTTTTTTTTTTTTGAGACGGAGTCTTGCTCTGTCACCCGGGGGGAGTGCAGTGGCGCAATCTCGGCTTACTGCAAGCTCCACCTCCTGGGTTCACGCCATTCTCCTGCCTCAGCCTCCCGAGTAGCTGGGACTACAGGCACTCGCCACCACGCCCGGCTGATTTTTTGTATTTTTAGTAGAGACGGGGTCTCACCGTGTTAGCCAGGATGGTCTCAATCTCCTGACTTCAAGTGATCCACCCACCTCGGCCTCCCAAAGTGCTGCGATTACAGGCGTGAGCCACCGCGCCCAGCCCACACCCATCAGTTTTTTATATGTTTCTTTTTGAGACTCTGTTTCAAAAAAAAAAAAATTATCTGTAATTCTACCTCAAAAGTCACATTTTTGGAGACCATGTATTCATGGTAAAATGTCTATGCTGTAATCTAAGGTGAAAAAAAGATGCGGCGTCACCTGGAGTTTAAGAAGCTTCACGCAAGTATTGAATTCCTGACAACGGCCAAGAACAAATTTAGAGGGCAGAAGTCCAGGAACGTATTTCGCATAGCTAGCCAAAAAAGCTTTAAGGCTAAAAACAGAGTAAAACCAATTACCGCTAATCTTAAGAAGATACACATTATGAATGATGAAAAAGTCAGCAGAGTAAACAAAGCTTTTGGAAGTGTACAAGAGGAACCTCCACATTTCTCAAAAGGCCTTTCTCTTGATCTTCTGCAGAAAGAGCTGATTCCTCAGCAGCGTCATGAGATCAAACCAGTTAATGTTGATGAAGCTACAAAACTAATGGCTCAGCTGTAACACACTGGTGACGCACCTAATTCTCCACAAAGACCAATAAATTAAGTGTTTTCTACCAAAAACAGATGCAATGCAGTCTATTCAGTGTATTCAGTGTGATACCAACTTTGAAAAAATATATACGTATGTATGTATGTACCTGTATAAAATGTATATTTTTCAACTAAATGTGAATGGGAAAAAATACATTGAATTGTAACAATGGTTTTCTTGTGAAGAGCAGCCACATGAGTTAATTTTAGAGGTTTTTTTCCCTGTATTTTTTCTTTTTTCTTTCTTTCTTTTCTTTTTTTTTTTTTTTTTTTGAGATGGAGTTTTGCTCTTGTTGCCCAGGCTGGAGTGCAGTGGCGCTATCTCGGCTCACTGCAACCTCCACCTTCTGGGTTCAAGCAATTCTCCTGCCTCAGCCTCCCAAGTAGCTGGGATTACAGGCATGCACCACCATGCCCGGCTAATTTTGTATTTTTAGTAGAGATGGGGTTTCTCCACGTTGGTCAGGCTGGTCTTGAACTCCTGACCTCAGGTGATCCGCCTGCCTTGGCCTCCCAAAGTGCTGAGATTACAGGCATAAGCCACTGCTCCTGGCCTAAATTAAGTGTTTTATACAAAAAAAGATGCAATGTAGTATATTCAGTGTGATATTAACTTTGAAAAAATATATACATATATATGTATATACCTGTATAAAATGTATATATTTCAACTAAATGTGAATGGGAAAAATAGAATGAATTTTAACAATGGTTTTCTAGCAAAGAGCAGCCACATAGGTGAATTTTAGGGGTTTTTTCCCTATATTTTTTCAAATATTCTACAATATATGTGTATTATTATTGATCACAAAACATTGGGTCATTTAAATATATATGTAATATATAATGTAAACTAATATGATTTTTAAAAAATTTTTTGAGACAAGGTCTCACTCTGTTGCCCAGGTGGGAGTGCAGTGGTGTGATCATGGCTCACTGTAGCCTCTGATTCCCAGGCTCAAGTGATCCTCCCGCCTCAGCCTCCTGAGTACCTGGGACTACAGGCAAACCACGATCACGTCCGGCTAGTTTTTTAGCTTTTTTTCATAGAGATGGGGTCTTGCTGTGTTTCCCAAGATGGTCTCAAACTCTTGGCTTCCCAAAGTGCTGGGATTACAGGCCTGAGCCACCACGGCTGGCCAAATTAATATGATCACATAGCCATACAAAGTGGGGGCCAGCAGTGGGGAAGGTCAGTTCACCGCTGGCTGCCAAGCTTTGTGCACAAAGCAAGCCTCGCCCACCAGGCAGACTGTGGCAGAATCAACTTTTCTGTAGTGCCAACATGAAATGATTAATGCCAACATGAAAGTATACATAAATCCCAGCACTTTGGGAGGCCGAGGCGGGCAGATCACCTGAGGTCGGGAGTTCGAGACCAGCCTGATCAACATGGAGAAACCCCATCTCTACTAAAAATACAAAATTAGCCGGGCATGGTGGTGCATGCCTGTAATCCCAGCTACTTGGGAGGCTGAGGCAGGAGAATCACTTGAACCCGGGAGGCGGAGGTTGTGGTGAGCCAAGATTGCGCCATTGCACTCCAGCCTGGGCAACAAGATCGAAACTCTGTTGGAAAAAAAAAAAAAGAATACATAAAGGGCCATGGAAATACAACAGTTTCCAATGAGAAGTTTCTTTCTTTCTGCATTTTGGACAATTTAGAATTAAAACACCACCTTCCCTTTGCTCTCAAGCAGCCTCTCTGATTCCAGCCTCCCTGCACACACACACGTGTTCCATTCATATCCATGGGGAACTGACACACAGAATGGAAGGTGTATGTGTGCATGCGTGCATATGTGTGTGTGTGTGCATGTATGTGTATATGTGTGTGTGTATGAGTGTGTGTGTGTGATTTCTTTCCCTATTTCCTTCCTTTCTGCCCTCCTTCACCCTAACATACCTTAGCCCTCACTCTTCCTGCACCTGCTGCCTTGTCCCCTGGCCTGTGTCGTTTAGAGCCTGGGCATGGCACTGCCTCTCCCTCTGCTTACGTGGATCATTGCTGTACCCCCTCCTATGTTTCCCTGTTTCTTTTAGACAGCTCGGTACAAATTAGGTACCCAATAATTGTGTAGAGGTTTGCTGGTTGATTTGTGTTTATTTCATGGCAGATCATTTACCCCGGGCCTCTAGATATTTCTCAATCCAAATAATTCCATAAGTGATAATTTTATTCTTTCCTCTTCTCCCAGATTTACACACCTATATTTTTTAGTTTCTAATTTAGGTTGGAAGATGAGATATTTCTTTGCACCACAGATGTCTCCACTCTTCAGACTTGTTTTCATTATAGCTGACATCAGAAATGGGCTTCGAGAAAAGCAGATCCTCTCGCTTCAGCCTCCTGAATAGCTGGGACTACAGGTGCGTACCACCACAACTGGCTATTTTTTTTTGAGACGAAGTCTCGCTCTGTTGCCCAAGCTGGAGTGCAGTGGCGCGATCTCAGCTCACTGCAACTTCCCCTTCCCAGGTTCAAGCGATTCTCCTGCCTCAGCCTCCTGAGTAGCCAGGACTGCAGGCATGCGTCACCATGCCCAGCTAGTTTTTGTATTTTTAGTAGAGACAGGGTGTTGGCCAGGCTGGTTTCAGACTCCTGTCTTCAGGTGATCCGCCCACCTCAGCCTCCCAAAGTGCTGGGATTACAGGCGTGAGCTACCGCACCCAGCCTACATACCTGGCTAATTTTTAAACTTTTTGCAGAGATGGGGTCTTGCAATGTTGCCCAGGCTGGTTTTGAACTCCTGGCCTGAAGTGATCCTTCTGCCTTAGCCTCTGAAAATGCTGGGATTACAGGTGTGAGCCACTATATTCTAAACGAACTTTAAAACTTGTAACCAAATGTCCTCACCTACAGTAATATCTATTCTCAGAGTTTTTGAATCTGGCGTTGATTGCAGATTTTTTTTATTCATATAATGACATTTCCTTAAGTGTGTACAATGCTTGAACAACTTATTACTGTTATTATTATTATTTTTGGAATCTCTCTCTGTTGCCCAGGCTGGAATACGGTGGTGCAATCTCACCTCACTGCAACCTTTGCCTCCCGGGTTCAAGCGATTCTCCTGCCTCAGCCTCCTGAGTAGCTGGGACCACAGGCGCCCACCACCATGCCTGGCTAATTTTTTAATTTTTTTAGTAGAGACAGGGTTTCACCATTTTGGCCAGGCTGGTCTCAAACTCCTGACCTTTTGATCCACCCGCCTCAGCCTCCCAAAATGCTGGATTACAGGCATAAGCCACCACACCCAGCTAACTTTTTAAATTTTTTAAAATAAATTTTAGAGATAGGATCTCTATCACTCAGGCTGGAGTACAGTAGGGGATTATGGCTCACTGCAGCCTAGAACCCTGAGCTCAAGCAATCCTCCTGCCTCAGACTCTGGAGTAGCTAGGACTACACGTGCGCCACTGCACCCCGCTATTTCTTTTTAAAATTTTTTGTAGAGGCGAAGTCTTGCTATGTTGCCCAGGCTGGTCTCGAGCCTCTTGCTTCAAGCAATCCTCTGCCTCGACCTGCCAAAGTGCTGACATTACAGGCGGGAGCCACCATGCCTGGCTTGAACTATTTATTTATTTATTTATTTAATTTATTATTTTGTTTTTGAAACACAGTCTTGCTCTGTCGCCCAGGCTGGAGTGCAGTGGCACAATATTGGCTCACTTCAACCTCCACCTCCTGGGCTCAAGCGATCCTCCCACATCAGCCTCTCAAGTGGCTGGTACTACAGGTGCGCCACACTCAGCTAATTTTCTGGGGTTTTTGTTTGTTTGTTTGTTTTCTGGTTATCGTTTTTGTGTTTGTTTCTTTGTTTGAGATGGAGTTTCACTCGTGTTGCCCAAGCTGGAGTGCAATGACGCTATCTCGGCTCACTGCAACCTCCACCTCCCGGGTTCAAGCGATTCTCCTGCCCCGGCCTCCTGAGTAGCTGGGATTACAGGCATGTGCCACCACGCCCAGCTAATTTTTTTATTTTTTTATTTTTTATTTTTGTATTTTTAGTAGAGACGGGTTTTTAACATGTTAGCCAGACTGGTCTCGAGCTCCTGACCTCAGGTGATCCACCTGCCTCAGCCTCTCAAAGTGCTGGGATTACAGGCGTGACCCACTTCCCCTAGCCAGTTTGAACAATTTAATCCAAGATTTTAAAACTCAAACATTTTACTTAGCTGTTCAAATATGGCTATTATTTAACAAATCATTTAATTTATATATATGGGGAAAACTATTCCTTAGATCATTTTGAAAATTGCGTTTCAAAACTTGTCTGCAAGGTTACTTTCAATACATAAGTAACCAAGCACATTACTTGAAGTGGGGGGAAGCTAATTTTGAAGTAATCTTCAAAAGGTCAACTTTAATAAGAAATGAATAAATGCCTAATACCAAAGGGGAAAGAAATTTTCATTCTTGTGATAATGTTTACATTCCATTAATGTTCTGCTTCAATTGTTCTAAAATATTTTTATTTTAATAACATAATTATTAAAGATGCCTACTTAGGGAATTTTCCAATAATCCAAATAGCTATTTGAAAGAAAACTAGTAACATTCCACAAATTACCTCTTTACCTACGGAGAAATTATCATGTTAATTCTCCGTGGGATCTTAAATGAAAAATGTTAAACCCAGCATCCCTCTAATTTTAAAAAGGCAGATAACAATTGTGAGCATTTAAGAATTTCCTTCATCTGTCGGTAAAAAGCATCAGTTTGGGCCGGGTGCGGTGGTTTACGCCTGTAATCCCAGCACTTTGGGAGGTTGAGGCGGGCGGATCACTTGAGGTCATAAGTTCGAGACCAGCCTGGCCAAAATGGTGAAACTGGCTCTACTAAAAATACAAAAAATTAGCTGAGCTTGATGGCGCGCCTGTAATCCCAGCTACTCAGGAGGCTGAGTCAGGAGAATCTCTTGAACCCGGAAGGCAGAGGTCGCAGTGAGCCGAGATCACGCCGTGCACTCCAGCCTGGGCAACAGAGTCAGACTCCGTCTCGAAAAAAAGAAAAGAAAAGCATAAATTTAAATACATCTAAATATCTAAGTACATCCTTGTATAAATGCCTTGGGGGAGAGATGGCAGGAATTTTCACATGGTTGTGAAATTAGGGCATTTTAAAGGAACAGTAAAAACACAGGTGTAAGTAGCTTCATCTCATTCGAATTTCTTTATTGGTCACGAAAACCAATCACCGTCAGCGCGGGTAAAGGTCCTGATCTTTTTTTTTTTTTTTTTTTTTTTTCACCCAGGCTGGAGTGCAGTGGCACGACCTCGGCTCACTGCAAGCTCCGCCTCCCGGGTTCACGCCATTCTCCTGCCTCAGCCTCCCGAGCAGCTGGGACTACAGGCGACCGCCACCACCCTGCTTTTTTGTATTTTTAGTAGAGACCGGGCTTCACCGTGTTAACCAAGATGGTCTCGATCTCCTGACCTCCTAATCTGCCTGCCTCGGCCTCCCAAAGTGCTGGGATTACAGGCGTGAGCCACCGCGCCCGGCCAAGGTCCGATTTTTTAATAAACAAGGGAAGGGTGATGAACTGAATTCACATCTTCAGTTTTTTTTTCTCCTGGCAGCAGTGCCCACATTTCACCAGGCGAGGGCAGAAAGGAGAGACCGCCTCGCCGGTCCACATCCAGAAAGGGGCGTTCCCAAGGGCAGAAAGAGGCCGACCCTCCACCTGCACCCGCTCCAGGCCCTGCGCTTGCGTTCAAACCGTGACAAACTGTAGAGTCCTTGAGAGCCCCGGGTTACTCCTACATGGTCATATTCCCGCGCGGGATGCCGAAGTGGGGCAGATGAGGTCCGGAGCTGCTGAGGGATCCCGGGTCCTTCTGTTGGTCTGAGACCCTGGGGCGGGCGGAATCCCGGAGAAAGCCGGAGGGACTCCCCAGGGGAAGCCCGGGAGCTGCGGTTCTCCTCCCTGCCTGTGCAAACAGGAAGGGGCTGGTGATGCTGGCTGCAGGCCTCCCTCCTGGACTGCGACATTGTCACCAAATTCTATAAAGACGTCATGCAGGAAGTGATAACGTGTGCTGCGACGTTCTGGAAGTAACTCGAAGCTAAAAAAGAACAAAAAATCAATGAAAAAATGAAACTAAAGAAACAATGAGATGCTATGTCAATATCCGTAGTTATGGAATGGAAAATAAATCTTACAAAGAGATGCTGGAGTTATCTAAGAAATTTACACCATACTGGCCTGTGTGCATCAGACTTTTCTGGAGGTCATTTATTTTATTCACTTTTTTTTTTCTTATGACCAACCGAACTTTCTAATATTTTGGGCTGGAGTCCCACTAAATGAAATACCCCTTTTGAATGGCACATATGACTTTTAGGGATGAATCTTAGCATTTTTATTTTTTTATTTTTATTTTCAAAACTTCATTGATGTTTTGGAGTTTTGTTTGTTTTTTGTTTTTGTGTTTTTTGGACATGGCCTCACTCTGTCGCCCAGGCTGGAGTGCAGAGGCACGATCTGGGCTCACTGCAACTTCAAACTCCCGGGCTCAGGTGATCCTCCTGCAGCAGGACGAGCCGCAGACAAAACTCAGACCCCGGATTAAAGAAGGGCTTTATTAGGCCGGGAACTTCGGCAGACTTGCAACCGAGGTCCCTGAAAAAGAAATTCTTGGCCCTTTTAAGGGCTTGCAACTCTAAGGGTCTACGTGAAAGGTTAGTGAGAGATCGAGCAAGCGTGGGGAACATGACTGGGGGCTACATGCAACAGCTAACAGAACAGAAAGTTTTGCAATGCTTCCTCATACAATGTCTGGAATTTTTATTTATTTAATTAATTTATTTATTTTTTATTTTTTATTTTTTGAGACGGAGTCTTGCTCTGTCGCCCAGGCTGGAGTGCGGTGGCGCCATCTCGCTCACTGCAAGGTCCGCCTCCTGGGTTTACACCGTTCTCCTGCCTCAGCCTCCTGAGTAGCTGGGACTACAGGCGCCCGCCACCACGCCCGGCAAATTTTTTTGTAGATCAGGTGTTCTCACTATGTTACCCGGGCTGGTTTCGATCTATAGCGATCCTGAGCTCAAGCGATCCTCCTGCCTCGGCCTCCCAAAGTGTTGGAGTTACGGGCGTGAGCCACCGCACCCGGCTAAAAACCTGTTTGTTTGTTTGTTTGTTTAGAGACGGAGTCTTGCCCTGTCGCCCAGGCTGGAATGCAGTGGCGCCATCTCGCTGACTGCATCCTCCGCCTCCCGGTTGCAAGTGATTCTCTTGCCTCAGCCTCCCCAGTAGCTGGGATTACAGGCGTGCGCCACAACACCCAGCTAATTTTTGTATCTTCAGTAGAGACGGGTTTTCACCAAGTTGGCCAGGCTGGTCTCGAACTCCTGACCCCGTGATCCGCCTGCCTTGGCCTCCCAAAGTGCTGGGATTACAGGCGTGAGCCACCGCGCCCGGCAAACTTTTTGTTTAAATCGGAGATTTTATTCTTTCAGCTGTCAGTGGAAGGAGCAGTCACGTGGGGTTAAACAGATGGAAGCCATGAAGTTAGGAGAGTGAGTGAGGTCCCAACCCAGCCACTTGTCACTGTGTGACCTCGGCCTGGTCACTGGGCCCCCGAGCTTCAGTGCGGCAGGGAGGGTCCTGGTGATGGAATAGAAACAGGGTGCGGGGCAGGGGTGATGACTCACGCCTGTAGTCCCAGCACTTTGGGAGGTCGAGACGGGAGGCGGGGAGGAGTTTGAGACCCACCTGGGCAACGTAGCGAGACCCCATCTCTACAAAAAATAAAAATTAGCCCAAGAGTTCAAGGCTGCAGTGAGCTATGATCGCGCACTGCACTCCAACCTGGGCGACAGAGCAAGATCTTGTTTCTTTTTAAAAAGAAAGAAAATAAAGGACGGAAGGATCATGGTGTGGGGAGGACTTCAGCCCCGCGCGGTTGCCCGGCGCGCGGACTCTAGCAGACTAGGGCTCCCCAGCAGCCCGGCCCGCGAGCTGGCACCGCCCGGAATCCCGCTTACGTCCAGTCCGGGGCGGCGCCTGGAGGCGGAGCCGCCCGCTGGGCTAAATGGGGCAGAGGCCGGGAGGGGTGGGGGTTCCCCGCGCCGCAGCCATGGAGCAGCCTCGCGCCGCCGCCCGTCTGCAGATTGTTCTGGGCCACCTCGGCCGCCCCTCGGCCGGGGCTGTCGTATCCTTTGGGCTGCGCGGGGCTCGGGCTGGATCCGGCGCCGGCGCCGCCGCCTGAGTGGTGGCCCCGGTCCGGGTGGAGGCCTCGGGGTCGCACGCTTCGCAGCCCCAGCGCCTCCTCGCTCAGCGCCGGGTCCCCGCCTGGGTCGCGTCTCTTCCCGGAGCCGGGGAGCGGGGAAGAGGCTGCGTCCCCCGAGGACACGCGCGGCCGCCCTGGGGTCGGGGCAATTGCCGCGTTGCCCTGCCCTCCGGGATCCCTGGGGGCCTCTGCTCCTCTCTTTGTGGAGACGTCGTTTCACCGGCGGCGCGTGACCCCCGCAGCTGTCCAGAGACCCAGAGATGTCCAATCAGAGGCGCACGGTGCACAGGCGCGCAGGGCTGCCTGGAACGGGCCCAGGCAGGCAGTGACCGGGCCCTCTCCGGAGGGGAGAGGACGGTGCCCTCCCGGGCAGGAGCTGGCCAGGCAGGCGCTGCCCAGGGCGGCCTCCCTGCTGGACTACGGCATTGCCACTGAGTTATATAAAGACACTATTTGGGGAAGGACAGCGGGTGAGGACTGGCGCGGCGGCACACGCCTTGCCTGTTGTCTCAGCTCTTCTGGGGGCCAAGGCCAGGAATCCAGGGTTGCAGTGAGCCGTGATGGCCAGTGCGTTCCAAAAGAGAGAAACAGAGAGAAAGAAAGGATAACATGTTAATTGATGAGAGTGACATTCCGAAAGTAACCGATTAAGCTGAAGAAACAATGCAATTCTATGTCAACTCTCTGCAGTTACCGGATAGAAAAGAGATCTTTAAAAGGAATTTCTAGGGTTTTGCTTTTTTGGTTTTTTTTTTTTTTTTTTTTTTTGAAACAGGGCCTCACTCTGTCACCCAGGCTGGAGTGCAGTAGTGGTACGATCTCGGCTCACTCCTGGGCTCAAGAGATCCTCCCACTTCAGCCTCCTAAGTAGTTGGGACTACAGGGTTGCGCCACGATGCCAGGCGAATTTATGTTGTTGTTATTATTACTATTATTATGATGATGATTATTATTTTGAGACGGAGTCTTGCTCTGTGGCCAGGCTGGAGTGCAGTGCCGCAATGTCGGCCCACTGCAACCTCCGCCTCCCAGGTTCAAGCCATTCCCCTGCCTCAGCCTCCCAAGTGTAATTTGTATTAGTAGTAGTAGTAGTAGTAGTAGTAGTAGCAGTAGTAGTGTTTTTTTTCTGAGATGGAGTCTCTCTCTGTTGCCCAGCCTGGAGTGCAGTGGCCTGATCTCAGCTCACTGCAATCTCCGCCTCCCAGGTTCAAGCAATTCTCCTGTCTTAGCCTCTCCAGTAGCTGGGATTACAAATGAATGCCACCACGCCTGGCTAATTTTTGTATTTTTAGTAGAGATGGGGTTTCACCATATTGGTCAGGCTGGTCTCGAAATCTCGACCTCAGGTGATCCACCCGCCTCGGCCTTCCAAAGTGCTAGGATTACAAACGTGAGCCACCGCCCCCAGCCTAATTTGTATTTTTAGTAGAGATGGGGTTTCACCATGTTGGCCAGGCTGGTCTCGAACTCCTGAGCTCAAGTGATCCGCCTGCCTCAGCCTCCCAAAGTGCGGGAATTACAGGCATGAGCCACCGCGCCTGGCCTTCTATATTTTACTTTATTTGCCTTAATTCACATCCTAGGTAGCTCATCCCATTTCAGGGACTATTTCCTCTGCCAGTTTCCATCCTCAACAATTCCAGTAAGTAGTTTGAGTTTTAATTTTGAAATATATTATGTATATAAAAGTTTCTTGAGTGGTAATGAAGATATACCACATAATATGTTACCTGATTAGAATTTTATTATACAAATCCGCTGTTTCCAGGACTTATTCTAATTAGTGCACTTGTGGAAAATTTTGAAGACCGATTAATTTTCTGTATGTATTTTAAGATTCAGAAAGAAGGAAAAATACCAGAAAATACATAATCTGACATTTATTTATTTATTTTTAATAGAGATGGGCCCTTCCTATGTTGCCCAGGCTGGTGTTGAACTCCTGGGCTAAAGCAATCCTCCTGCCTTGGCCTCCCAAAGTGCTGGGATTACAGGCCTGAGCCATCACACCAGGCTTATCATCTGACTTTTAAAAATTCAGTTAAACATCACATTTAAATTAACTTGTGGCCGGGCACCGTGGCTCATGCCTGTAATCCCAGCACTTTGGGAGGCCAAGGCAGGTGGATCACTTGAGGTCAGGAGTTCAAGACCAGCCTGGCCAACATCTCTACAAACCCCACCTCTACAAAATGAAAAAATACAAAAATTAGCTGGGCATGGTGGTGTGCACCTATAATCCCAGCTACTCAGGAGGCTGAAGTGGGAGAATCGCTTGAACCTTGGAAGTCAAGGTTGCAGTGAGCTGAGATCACGCCACTGAACTCCAGCCTGGGTGATAGAGCCAGACTCCATCTCAAAAAAAAAAAAAAAAATTAGCTTGTAATTTGGTTATATGGACATAATAGCTAGCATCTTTAGTTTATCTTAAATCACCTTTAAAGGGGAAGATCTTGACCTTCCTAAATATTCTCCTACAACCACAATTCCAATCTTAAGGAATAGGTTGGGTGATTTGAGTTTATGGGTATGCTGTACATTTATTTGGATTTTGTTACTTTACCTTCTTGGAATGCATCAACTGGACAGTTAAAAATATACAATTTATTGAATTTGTTTCCCATCTGAAAAATCATATGTATTCATTACAGAAACATCAGAGAAATAGAAGGAATTTTAAAAAGTCATCCCTAATTCCATTTCTAAAGGCAATCACTGTTAAAAATTGCTTTGGTGTATTTCTTTGCAGGCTTTTCTTTTTTTCATATAGTGTCTTGGTTTTACATAATTGTAATAATATTTTATTATAATAAGCATTGTCCATACTATTTTTTATTTTATTATATTTTATTATATTTTATTTTATTTTGAGACCGAGTCTGGCTCTGTCGCCCAGGCTGGAGTGCAGTGGTGCCATCTTGCTTCACTGCAAGCTCCGCCTCCCGGGTTCACGCCATTCTCCTGCCTCAGCCTCTCCAGTAGCTGGACTACAGGCGCCAGACACCACGCCGGGCTAATTTTTTGCATTTTTAGTAGAGACGGGTTTCACCATGTTAGCCAGGTTGGTCCCGATCTCCTGACCTCGTGATCCGCCCACCTCAGCCTCCCAAAGCTAGGATTACAGGTATGAGCCACCATGCCCGCCGTCCATACTATTATATGGCCTTAATTTTTAATGTCTGAGTCATATTCCACTGAGTGAACATAGCGTCACTAATTTTTCTTCCACTAATGCACTTTTTTTTTTTTTTTTTCTGAGACGGAGCCTTGCTGTGTCACCCAGGCTGGAGTGCACTGGTACAATCCTGGCTCACTGCAATCTCCACCCCTACAGGTTCTAGCGATTCTCCTGCCTCATCCTCCTGAGTAGCTGGGATTACAGGCACGCTAATTTTTGTATTTTTAGTAGAGATGGGGTTTCATCATGTGAGTCAGGCTGGTCTCGAACTCCCGACCTCAGGTGATCCACCTGCCTCAGCCTCCCAAAAAGCTGGGATTACAGGCATGAGCCACTGTGCCCGGCCCACTAATGCACTTGTTTTGGTGACCATAGTTAACATTTTGAACATAAAGCGTAAGTTTTCAAATTATTTCCTTGGTCTTAGAAATGCTGAATTGAAGAGCATGAACGTTTCTTAGGTTCTTGTTTTTGTCTTTGTTTTTGTTTTTTGAGATGGAGTCGGGCTCTGTCGCCCAGGCTGGAGTGCAGTGCCATGATCAGAGCTCACTGCAACCTCCGCCTCCCAAGTTCAAGCGATTTTCCTGCCTCAGCCTCCCGGGTAGCTGGGATTACAGGTGCCCACTACCATGCCTGGCTAAACTTTGTGTTTTCAGTAAACATGGGGTTTCACCATGTTGGTCAGGTTCGTCTCAGACTCCTGACCTCAGGCGATCCACCTGCCTCAGCCTCCCAAAGTGCTGGGATTATAGGCATGAGCCCCCACGCCTAGCCTCAGGTTCTTGATACATATTTTTAGGATGTAATTTAAATTTTTTTTTTTTTTTTTTTTTTTTTTTGAGACAGGGTCTCACTCTGTCACCCATGCTGGAGTGGAGTGGCACGACCAGTATTTTTTTAGAGACAGGGTTTCATCATGTTGCCTGGGCTAGTCTCAAACTCCTGACCTCAAGTGATCCACTTGCCTCGGCCTGCTAAAGTGCTAGTATTAGAGGTGTGAGCCATTGTGCCTAGCCTGTAATTTAAAAATATAACTTATTTTGGGATTCTTTTTCTCCTTTAGGTATACTCTGGATAATAATGTTCTAACCCTGGAACAGAGAAAATTTTATGAAGAAAATGGGTTTCTAGTAATCAAAAATCTTGTACCTGATGCCGATATTCAACGCTTTCGGTACAGTAACACTATTTGTTATTTTACAATAGTATGTATTGTGTGCATGTAATGAGAATACAAGGTGGATTCGCTCCTGGCTTTACAGATGTTTTTTAATGATTTGGTTTGTTGGGAAGTGTTTAGAAGCATGGGCTCTGGTGCCAGACTGGCTTTTTATTTTTTGTAGAGAAAGGGTCTCACTCTGTTGTGTAGGCTGGAGTGCAGTGGTGCGATCATAGCTTACTGCGGCCTCAAGTTCCTGGGCTCAAGCAATCCTCTTGCCTCAGCCTCCTGAGTAGCTGGGACCACAGTTGTGCACCACCATACCCAGCTAATTTTTTATTTCTTTGTTTTTAGAGACAGGGAGTCTCACTATGTTGCCCAGGCTGGTCTTGAACTCCTGGCCTCACCCTCCTGAGTTGCTGGGATTACAGTCGGGAGCCACCATGCCTGGGCTTCAGTCTCAGCTCCACCACTTAATATCATGTGTCCTGGGGCAATTTACTTCACATCCCATGCCTCTGTTTCCTCATCTGTAAAATGGGGATAATAATAGCACTTATGTCCTAGTGTTGTTATTAGGACTAAATATGGTGAAATATATGGAAACCACTTTGAAGAGAGCTGGGCACATGGTAAGTGTTACAGAAATGTTTGCTGTTATTATTATTACAATGTAACCAAATTATAAAAAGACTTCCCTACTGGTATGCTAAATTAGGGAATAATTTAATTCTGGGAATGGATTCTAGCCGGACAGTTTCTCCTCCCTTTCATTGGAATTATTCTACCTCAAGCTGGAGGCCAACTTAGTGCAGAGAAACCACCCCTCAAGTCTGCAACCCTTTCCACAGAGGAGGGCAGGGCAGGTGCTTGGAGCCAGCGGTAACGACATCATTTGCAAATTTAATTTTCTAGGAATGAGTTTGAAAAAATCTGCAGAAAGGAGGTGAAACCATTAGGATTAACAGTAATGAGAGATGTGACCATTTCGAAATCCGAATATGCTCCAAGTGAGAAGATGATCACGAAGGTCCAGGATTTCCAGGAAGATAAGGAGCTCTTCAGATACTGCACTCTCCCCGAGGTCAGAGACCACCCTTGCTTTGCGTCGGCTTAATTGCCAGTGTGTATGTCTGCCTGTAAAACCCGCTGATTTGGCCGGGCGCAGTGGCTCACTCCTGTAATCCGAGCACTGTGGCAGGCTGAGGCAGGTGGATCGCTTGAGCCCAGGAACCACTGCTCTTAGAGCTGGATATGGAAAGGAGTTGAATTGAGTAAAATCAGTGGGTTTTATTTTGTTTTCTTTTCTGGAAACAGAGTCTCGCTCTGTTGCCCACGCTGGAGTGCAGTGGTGTGATCTCGGCTCACTGCAACCTCTGCCTCCCAGGTTCAAGTGATTATCCTGCCTCAGCCTCCCGAGTAGCTAGGTTTACAGGCGCCTGCCACCACACCTGGCTAATTTTTGTATTTTTAGTAGAGAAAGTGTTTCACCATATTGCTCAGGCTGGTCTCGAACTTCTGACCTCGTGATCCACCCACCTCGGCCTCCCAAAGTGCTGGGATTACAGGCATGAGTCACTGCACCTGGCCAATGTCCTACATTTCTGAAGAATGGGACCAGTATCTGGTGGTCTATGCCATGATTTTAGGAGGTATAAATTATTTTAATAGATATTTATTTTTAAAGGTATTGGAAAAAAACTCAACAGTCTACCAAACTCATGATTTCAAAAATGTTGTTAATTAGGACAAGATTAAATAAAAAGGCCAGGCGAAGTGGTACTTTGGGAGGCTGAAACAGGAGAATCACTTGAGGCCAGGAGTTCAAGACCAGTCTGGCAACATAGTGAGACCACTGTCTGTATTGGAAAAAAAAAAAAAAACAAAGATTGAATAAAAGAAGTGAGCTAACTGCCGGGCGCGGTGGCTCATGCCTGTAATCCCAGCACTTTGGGAGGCCAACGTGGGCAGATCACGAGGTCAGAAGTTTGAGACCAGCCTGAGACACATGGTGAAACCCTGTCTCTACTAAAAATACAAAAATTAGCCGGGCGTGGTGGTGGGCGCCTGTAATCCCAGCTACTCAGTAGGCTGAGGCAGGAGAATCGCTTAAACCTGGGAGGCAGAGGTTGCAGTGAGCCGAGATCACGTCATTGCACTCTAGCCTGGGCGACAGAGCGAGACTCCATCTCAAAAAAACAAAAACAAAAACAAAAAACAAAAAACAAGTGAGCTAACTAAGGGTAGGGAAATCATTGGCTAAATAACAGTACAAGTTATGTCAGAAGTTGTGAGGATGGCTCTTGAATGGCTGGCATTCAGAAAATCCCAGCCTAGATGAATGCAAAAAAATACCAGGCTTTATAAAAAGCAAGTGTGTGCCTGACTGCTAGGCTTTTAATAACCTTTCCAGGGTTTCATACTCAAATTGCCAATATTCCTTATACACAAGAGATCAAAAAGTGAGGAAGCAGTAGAAGGTGGCTTATTTTCTGGAGTCTTTTTTTTTTTTTTTGCAGAATCAAAATTTGAATATCATGGGTTGTTTTATTTTCTTCTTCTTCTTTTTTTTTTTTTTTTTTTTGAGACAGAGTCTCACTCTTGTTGCCCAGGCTGGACTGCAGTGGTATGATCTCGGCTCACTGCAACCTCTGCCTCCTGGGTTCAAGTGATTCTCCTGCCTCAGCTTCCCAAGTAGCTGGGATTACAGACGCGTGCCACCATGCCCGGCGAATTTTTGTATTTTTAGTAGAGATATGGTTTTGCCATGTTGGCCAAGCTGGTTTCGAACTCCTGACCTCAGGTGATCCGCCCGCCTCGGCCGCCCAAAGTGCTAGGATTACAGGTGTGCCCTAACGCACCCGACCTCAGTGTTGAGCCCTTTCTGCTTTTCCCCCCTCCGTTGCTGGGTTCTGCACACAAGGTAGCAGCAGCCCAGCTCCCAGGCCCCACGACTAAACCAGCTCTCCCTGTCACGGTTCCCCATGTTAGCCTTTTCTTCATAATGCAGTGTCCCTCGGCCACTCTGACCCATGTCATTACTGGGTTAACATTTTTCATCTAACGCCTGGGACCTGCTTTGCTTGTTCACTCTTGCTTCCCCATTTCCCGTCACCTCCTGGTTCCCAGATCTCAGTAATGAGTTGTCAAGTACCAAGCATCCCCGATTGTCAAATGTCCTCCAAGCCACCGTTCTGCTTTCTTCCGGGCTATTCATGACAGCTGCGAATTGTATGGGACTCTTCATATGCAGAGGCTCCAATGAGGAAGAGGAAACTGCCCTCCCACTGAGCAACCTTCTGTAGCTTGGGTTGACAAGAAAGCTATATTAATATCTCATCGAAACTCCTATGTTTCTTGTAGAAAAAAAATGGTTTCGTTCCCAGCTAGCTCAGAAAAAGCCCATTTCATTCCGTGTTATAGATTTAGAATGATTTCCAATGGCTGGGTTTTTCATGCTTTGTTTGCCATGTTGTGAAATACCGCTTGGTTCTTAAACTATTGCCTTCTTGGTTCTTGTGTGGATAGCTACTGTACTTTGTACCAGTTGTCAATACTTCTGATTTCCCACAAGGTTTGTTTTTGTTTTTGTGTTTTCCTAGATTCTGAAATATGTGGAGTGCTTCACTGGACCTAATATTATGGCCATGCACACAATGTTGATAAACAAACCTCCAGATTCTGGTAATTGTAAGGGAGAAGAAAAAAAAAATGGTTTCATTAAAATGTGTAAGGTTGGCTAGGCGCAGTAACTCATGCCTGTAATCCCAGCATTTTAGGAGACTGAAGGAGGAAGATCTCTGAGGCCAGGAGTTTGAGAGTGGCCTGGGCAACATAGTGAGGCTCTGTCTCTAAAAATAAAATTTAAAAATATCCAGGCATGGTGGTATGCACTTGTAGTCCCTGCTATTGGAAGGCTGAGGTGGGAGGATCACTTGAGCCCAGGAGTTGAAGGCTGCAGTGAACCTATAATGGCATGCTCTGCAGCCTGCGTGACACAGTGAGACCCTATCTCTACATAATAAATAAAATAAAACAAAACAAAATAATAAAATAGCTGATGTCTGACTATAATCATGTGTACAACTGTCAAACTTTGGATGAGGAAGTCTTAAAATAACTTACACTATAACAACAGTGAAATGTGGTAATTATTTCAGATATTAACTGTAGGACTGTTGCTGAATTTTCAGACGACTGGCTCCCCCAAAATGCAGTTTAACTGACATAACTGTTCATATATCAAAGGTTCCTGCCATTCGACGTCTCTAAGCTTGATCAGCTCTTTTTAGCTGTGATAGTGTGGATTCTTGCATTCCTGATAGGAAGACATTATTATTACTAACACAATTAAAATTGTTACTATGAGTCACAAACTATAGTGGTCTTTTTTTTTTTTTTTTTTTTTTTTTGAGACGGAGTTTTGCTCTTGTTGCCCAGGCTGGAGTGCGATAGCGTGATCTTGGCTCACTGCAACCCCCACCTCCCAGGTTCAAACAATTCCTGATTCTCCTGCCTCAGTCTCCCAAGTAACTGGGATTACAGGCATGTGCCACCAAGCCTGGCTAATTTTTGTATTCTTAGTAGAGACAGGGTTTCGCCATGTTGGTCAGGCTGGTCTCGAACTCCTGACTTCAGATGATCCACCTGCCTTGGCCTCCCAAAGTGCTGGGATTACAGGTGTGAGCCACCGCGCCCAGCCTATAGTTGTCTTTAAAATGTCTTGTGCTTGCTAAAATGTAGAATCTAAGACCTCATTGGCAGACAGACTGATTGAGAAATATAACCCAGGTTTCTGTATTTTAATAACCTTCCTCAAGCTGGGCGTGGATGTGCACCTGTGGTCCCAACTATTCAGGAGGCTGCGGGGGGAGGATCGCTTGAGCCCAGGAGTTCAAGTCCAGAGATTGTAGTGCAGATCACTTGGACTACGCTGGGAAATTCCTCTATGCCTGCAGCAAAAATCAGCCATGAGAGAGTCCCCTATCCTTTCTGCCTTTTCTTCCTTCTGATCTGCAGGAGGGGTTTATGTGATAGAAGGCAGCTTAGCATTACCAGGTCTCTCCCTCCCTGAGGAGAGCAGGTGTTCGGGAGCCACACTCAGGGAGCAAACCAGGGGAAAATGTCAGTGTGGTCATGGGCACTCCGAGTGGACACAGCACGGAATGACTATAGTTGTGGGGGGTGAGGACCTCTTAGATAACTTTTTTTATTTTTATTTTTTTTGAAATGGAGTCTTGCTCTGTTGCCCAGGCTGGAGTGCAGTGGCTCAATCTTGGCTTACTGCAACCTCTGCCTCTGGGGTTTGAGTGATTCTCCTGCCTCATCCTCTTGAATAGCTGGGATTACAGGTGCCCACCACCACACCCAGCTAAATTTTTTTTTTTTTTTTTGGTATTTTTAGTAGAGACAGGGTTTCACCATGTTGGTCAGGCTGGTCTCGAACTCCTGACCTCAGGCAATCTACCCGGCTCAGCCTCCCAAAGTGCTGGGATTACCGGCGTGAGCCACCGTGCCCGTCCTGTTTTGTGTGATTTTTTTTCTTTTTCTTTTTTTTTTTTTGAGACGGAGTCTCACTCTGTTGCCCAGGCTGGAGTGCAGTGGCGCGATCTTGACTCACTGCAACCTGCTGCCTCCTGGGTTCAAGCGATTCTCCTGCCTCAGCCCTCAGCCTTCCAAGTAGCTGGGAGTACTGGCGTGCACCACCATGCCCAGTTAATTTTTCTATTTTTGTAGAGACGAGGTTTCATCATGTTGGCCAGGCTGGTCTCAAATTCCTGACCTCAAGAGAGCTGCCTGCCTCAGCCTCCCAAGGTGCTGGGATTACAGGTGTGAGCCACTACACGTAGCTTAGAACTTTTTTTGACATCAGCCACTTCGAAGGGGATTTCAGACTTGACTCCATATCACTCTCTTCAATGTAATTAATGCAACTGGTTTTTGAACATGCATTACTGCACGCTAGGTACTGTGCCCAATCCAGGGTCACAAAAGAATAAAGCACAAGGCCGGGCGCGGTGGCTCACGCCTGGAATCCCAGCACTTTGGGAGGCCGAGGTGGGCGGATCACGAGGTCAGGAGATCAAGACCATCCTGGCTAACACAGTGAAACCCCGTCTCTACTAAAAATACAAAAAATTAGCCGGGCGTGGTGGCGGGCGCCTGTAGTCCCAGCTACTCGGGAGACTGAGGCAGGAGAATGGCGTGAACCCGGGAGGCGGAGCTTGCAGTGAGTCGAGATCACGCCACTGCACTCCAGCCTGGGCAAGAGAACAAGACTCCGTCTCAAAAAACAATAACAACAAAGAATAAAGCACAACAGAGATGATGATGTTATACCGCTTGCTGGAAAATAGTGTGCATAAGTACTCAGCTACCAGCAACCCGGAAGAAGGGAGTGCAGGATTTGAAGATGTGGAGCCAGTGTGTTGATTTCCAATTTGGTGTTTATCTCTCCGGGGCTGATTTTCTGTAGCATTATTTCATTTGTTTGGTTCTTCTGGGGACAGGTCATTGTTTTTTCAGGCAAAGGATAAGAATTCTGAGACCAGCTTTTTTTTTTTTTTTTTTTTTTTTTGGTGGGGGTGGGGGACAGGGACTCGCTCTCTGTCACCCAGGCTGTAATGCAGCAGTGCAATCACAGCTCACTGCAGCCTCGACCTCCAGGCTCAGGTGATCCTCCCACCTCAGCCTCCCAAGTAGCTGTGACTACAGGTGCATGCCACCACACCCGGCTAGTTGTTTTTGTTTTGTTTTGTTTTGTTTTGTTGTTTTGTTTTCTGTAGAAACGGAGTCTCACTGTGTTTCCCGGGATGGTTTTGAACTCCCAGGCTCAAGCCATCCATCTGCCTCAGCCTCCCACTTTGGGATATATTTTTATATCCCAAAGTGCTGGGGTTACAGGCGTGAGCCACTGCACTCGGCCTCGAGCATCCTTTAGTAGCAGCTTTTCTTTTCAGGCAAGAAGACGTCCCGTCATCCCCTGCACCAGGACCTGCACTATTTCCCCTTCAGGCCCAGCGATCTCATCGTTTGCGCCTGGACGGCGATGGAGCACATCAACCGGAACAATGGCTGTCTCGTTGTGCTCCCAGGCACACACAAGGGCTCCCTGAAGCCCCACGATTACCCCAAGTGGGAGGTAGGTCTGCCCGGCGGCTGAGTCTTGATCCGAATCTCCTTCGCAGTTTCTATTTCACAGCAGTACCTATAAAGAGCTTACAAATGAGGTGGCATTTCCTTTCTGAGCAAAACATTGTCCTAAGATTTGCAGTGAGGATCAGAGAAAGTTCAAGGATGTCAGAGAAAACATTCATCACACCTATTTTCAACACTTTTTTTGTTGTTTGTTTTTGAGACAGGGTCTTGCTCAACTCACTGCAACCTCCAACTCCCAGGTTCAAGCCATCCTCCCGCCTCAGTCGCCCTAGTAGCTGGGACTACGGGTGTGCACCACCACGCCCGGCTAATTTTTGTGGTTTTAGTAAAGACAGGGTTTTGCCATGTTGGCCAGGGTGGTCTTGAACTCCTGACCTCAGGTGATCTGTTCACCTCGGCCTCCTTAAGTGCTGGGATTAAAGGCATGAGCCACTGTACCTGCCCTTAACACGTGTTTGAAAGCCAGCCAAGGTGGGGACCTTGGGTAGGTACTGTATAGGATCCGAGATTGTAAGTCCTAGCTGCAGAGGTAAGACATAAACCCTTCGACCCCAGATGTGTGTGGTAGACACCAAGTCAGTCTTACTCACTAACTGATGGCTCTCAGAGTAAGGAAGGAGAGATTGTCTCCTTGCAACTGCAGAGACCAGCAAAGGATCTGGGGAGGCTGGTGTCTGACCTGAGCCTTGCAGGACAGTGTACAATGTCCCATAGGGAAGAGTCGATATAGGAAGGCACAAGGTCAAGGGCAAGCCTGAACTTGACCAAAGAACAGGAAAGACCCAGGGAGCTTGCAGTCTAGATGGGCTGGGCGCTGGGGGTGTATTTTGGGGAGCAGCAGAGGAGGTGAGCCCAAAAAGGTACATTAGGACCGGACTAGAAAAGACTGTTATACTAACAAGTCTGCAGTTTATTTGGGGGAAGAATGGGAACTTTTTAGTTCAAACTTTTTAGGAAGATCGAAGACCCTTTTTGTTTTTTTGTTGTGTTTTGTTTTGTTTTGTTTTTGAGGAGTCTCACTCTGTCACCAGGCTGGAGTGCAATGGCACGTTCTCGGCTCACTGCAACCTCTGCCTCCTGGGTTCAGGTGATTCTCCTGCCTCAGACTCCCGAGTAGCTGGGATTATAGGCACGCACCACCACACCCAGCTAATTTTTGTATTTTTAGTAGAGACGGGATTTCACTATGTTGGCCAGGATGGTCCTGATCTCTTGAACTCGTGATCCGCCCACCTCTGCCTCCCAAAGTGCTAGGATTACAGGCGTGAGCCACCACACCTGGCTGAAGAGCTTTTAATTAAAAAACAAACAATTAAAACAAACAAATAAACAGTTTTATTGAGGTATAATTGTCATGTAAATTGTACATATTTTGCATGTATAATTTGATCATTTTCCACACACACATACCTGTGAAATCATCACCACAATCAAGATACTCCATCCTTCTCCCTGCTCTTGGCAACCACTGAGCTGCTTTCTGTTACTGCAGGTTAGTTTGCATTTTCTAAAATGTCATAGACATGTAATCACATAGTATAGATTTTTTTGTCCCGTTCTGGCTTCCTTCACTCAGCGTAGTGATTTTGAGGTTCATTGATGCTGTTGTGTATGATAGTAGTTTTTTGTTGTTTTTTTTTTTTTTTTTTGAGACAGAGTCTCACTCTGTCACCAGGCTGGAGTGCAGTGGCACGATCTTGGCTCACTGCAACCTCCGACTCCCTTGGTCCAGCAATTTTCCTGCCTCAGCCTCCCGAGTAGCTGGGACTACAGGCACAAGCCACCATGCTCAGCTAATTTTTATATTTTTTAGTAGAGACGAGTTTTCACTATGTTGGCCAGGATGGTCTCGATCTCCTGACTTCGTGATCTGCCTGCCTCGGCCTCCCAAAGTGCTGGGCTCACCGCGCCCGGCCAACAGTAGTGCTTTCCCTTCCCTTGCTGAGTGGTATTCCATTGCATGGCTGCACCGTGAACCATGGTTTGTTCATCCATTCAGCTGCTGATGCTTGGAAATGTTAAATGCATTTGAGCTCATGAGTGATGGGATCAAATCGGCTCTTCAAGGACAGTAATGTCACGTTCTGGTGCAGGACGCGTTGGAGGTATAGGCGTCTAGAAGCAAAGAAACCAGAGAGATGACTATTAACGCGTTAGGTCTAAGGTGAAAAGACCCTGTGGGAGCCAAAGTGGGAGGATCGCTTGAGCCCAGGAGTTCAGGACCAGCCTGGGCAACACGGTGAGGTCTCATTTCTAATAATAATAATAATAATAATAATAATAATAATTAGCTGGGCATGGTGGCGCATGCATGTAGTCCCAGCTATTCCAGAGGCTGAGGCAGGAGGATTACTTGAGCCCAGGAGTTCGAGGCTGCAGTGGGCTATGCTGGTGCCACTGCACTCCAGCCTGGGTGACAGAGCAAGTTCTTGTATCAAAAGAAAAAGAAAAGATCCTGGGCTGGGCGCAGTGGCTCATGCCTGTAATCCTAGCACTTAGGGAGGCCGAGGTGGGCGGATCACCTGAGGTCGGGAGTTCGAGACCAGCCTGACCAACATGGAGCAACCCTGTCTCTACTAAAAATACAAAATCAGCCTGGTGTGGTGGCATGCGCCTGTAGTCCCAGCTACTCGGGAGGCTGAGGCAGGAGAATAGCTTGAACCCGGGAGGTGGAGTTTGCAGTGAGCTGAGATCGCGCCACTGCATTCCAGCCTGGGCGACAAAGCAAGACTCCATCTCAAAAAAAAAAAAGAAAAGAAAAGATCCTGGAATCCCATGATGCTGCGAATGGAAAGAGCACCCCCCCCCCAATTGTTAAAGCAGGGAGAATGAGTTGTAGTTCGATAGGAAATGAGGAACATGGTTTTAGGAACTCCTAACTCGTCTGGACACAGTGGCTCACGCCTGTAATCTTAGCACTTTGGGAGGCCGTGGCGGGTGGATCACTTGAGGTCAGGAGTTTGAGACCAGCATGGCCAACATAGTGAAGCCCTATTTCTACTAAAAATACAAAAATTAGCCAGGCATGGTGGTGTGTGCCTGTAGTCCCAGCTATTCGGGAGGCTGAGGTAGGAGAATTGCCTGAACCTGGGAGATGGAGGTTGCAGTGAGCTGAGATCGCACCACTGCACTCCAGCCTGGGTGACAGAGTAAGACTCCATCTCAGTAATAACAATAATAATAATAATAGAACGTCTCAGATTTCTTGCACCAATGATTAGTGTCAAATGAAAATATGTGAGTGTCTGGATCCTGATATAAAACCATTTAATGTGAAACTCATCAGTGAAGCCAAGGTTTAAAGTTTGGTGCATGCAACTGCAGTGGGCTTTGGCTGACAGAAGGCAAAGGGAAAAGTTTGCAGGGCTTCCAGAGCGTGTGGAGTCTCAGATACCCTGCTCAGATGCAGAGTGGGAGGTATGATTAGCTTAGTGTGGGTCGCACATTCACCCTGGCCAGGAGAGAAGGGCTCTGGGTCAGAGTCTCAGCACTGTCTAAGAGGGATGTCGTCATTCCCAGAAGGAACTGGGGATGCTCTTAGGAAGAGGAATGGGCTGCTTCCCTTACCCTGACTCCTAAGGTGCTTCTCATGTCAATTTCTTTAATAAAGACATAACCGCATTACCTAAAGTAGTAACTAATTTGGGAAATAGTTACAAACAAACACAGTGTTTTAATTTACTATTCTTTCATTATTCTGGATGTAACATAAGTGCCTTTGAGCTCAGAAAAATTAAGCATTTTCTCCCCCCTATTTTGGGGAAATAGCTTCTCAGAGACACTCCTGAGTAAGAGATGAAGGATTTATTTAAAGTTCTGGGAGAGGAGGAGAACACACTGGGAACACTCACAGTTTCAGGCTGGAAATGCCCAAGAGATAGGTGGTTGCCTGCATTAACCACAAAAGGCAAAGCTAAGCTAGATCTTCATGTATAATGCAGTCATGAAGGGCAGGTGGAAATTCCACACTGTTCATTTGCTCCAAAAAATCAGTGATTTTAATATCAACATGTGACTTCTTTTTTTTTATTACCATTATTTTTCGAGACAGAGTCTTGCTCTGTTGTCCAGGCTGGAGGGCAGTGGTGTGATCATGGCTCACTGGAACCTCCCCCTCCCGGCTCAATCGATCCTCCCACCTCAGCCTCCTGAGTAGCTGGGACCACAGGCTGGCACCACCACGCCCAGCTAATTTTTGCAGTTTTTGTAGAGATGGGGTTTTGCCATGTTGCCCAGGCTGATCTCAAACTCCTGAGCATAAGCAATTCTCCCAACTTGGCCTCCCAAAGAGATGGGATTACAGGCATGAACCACCATGCCTGGCCAACATGTGACTCTTAAAAACCAGATATCTGAGAGGCTTTTGTATACTGAAAAAAATGTAAGCATTTAATTTAGACACTTATTTCTCTTGGGAGAAAGAAATGCTTTCTTTCCCTGATGTTTGCTTTCCCTGATGAACCACTGACAATGTTTTTAATTATGGTACTCCCTCAAATGTAGACTTCACTTGCCTCTTGTTCTAGGGGGGAGTTAACAAAATGTTCCACGGGATCCAGGACTACGAGGAAAACAAGGCCCGGGTGCACCTGGTGATGGAGAAGGGCGACACTGTTTTCTTCCATCCTTTGCTCATCCACGGATCTGGTCAGAACAAAACCCAGGGATTCCGGAAGGTAAGCATTCACATTGCTGCACCTGCTGCAGAAGTGTGGGTTAGAAACAAAAATTGTATTCAATTCATTGAATTCAAATTAATTGAATAAAATTTTAATTTAATTGCATTAACATTTTAAAGATTTGTGGCTTTTAACCAACCTGGACTTTAGTCCAGTTTATTTACCAGGAAATATATTTGCTTACCTTGGGCTTTCTGTGCTCTTATCAGTAAGAAGCCAGGTGACCTCAGGATCCTAACCTTGTCAATATTGATTATGGGCCGGGCGCGGTGGTTCATGCCTGTAATCCCAGCACTTTGGGAGGCCAAGGCGGGTGGATCACGAGGTCAGGAGATCGAGACTATCCTGGCTAACACAGTGAAACCCCATCTCTACTAAAAATACAAAAAATTAGCTGGGCGAGGTGGCGGGCGCCTGTAGTCCCAGCTACTCGGGAGGCTGAGGCAGGAGAATGGCGTGAACCCCAGGGGGCGGAGTCTGCAGTGAGCCGAGATCGCGCCACTGCACTCCAGCCTGGGCGACAGCGAGACTCCGTCTCAAAAAAAAAAAAAAAAAAAAAAAAAAAATTGATTATGAAAGCCAGGTGCAGTGGCTTATGCCTGTAATTCCAGCACTTCCAGAGGCTGAGGCGGGAGGATCACTTGGGACCAAGAGCTCTAGACCAGTCTGGGCAACATGGCGAGACCCCACCTCTACTAAAAAAAAAAAAAAAATCACTGTTGTCTCCTGAGGCCATGGGTTAGGGGCCAAATTTCATCTTCCATTCATTCATATTTCCACCAGCCTCATCAGGGTCAGGATTAGGGTGGGACAAGTTGGGGCACTCTCTCCAGGGGTAAAATGTAAGGGGATGCCAAAAAAAGACTCTGCAATCGAGTTTAGTAACATTTTAATGCGAAATTTAAAAAAATCAAAATTAATGCAAAATACCCAATGTATTGGCTGCGCACAATGCCAAAAGTTTAAATAAAAGACACCATTGGACCCCACACTAGCACAACCTTCAGAGCTGTGCAAGTAGCGAGGTGCAGGCACAACAACACAAATCATGTTGTGGGTTTTAATATATAGACTTGGCAATTTTCCTTTTTTTTTTTTTTTTTTTGAGGTGGAGTCTCACTCTGTTGCCCAGGCTGGATTGCAGTGATGCGATCTCAGCTGACTGCCACCTTGGCCTCCCAGCTTCAAGCAATTCTCCTGCCTCAGCCTCGTGAGTAGCTGAGACTACAGGCACACGCCACTACGCCCAGCTAATTTTTGTATTTTTTAGTAGAGATAGGGTTTCACCAGGTTGGCCAATCTGGTCTCGAACTCCTGGCCTTGAGTGATCGTCTCACCTTGGCCTCCCAAAATGCTAGGATGACAGATGTGAGCCATCTCGCCTGGCCCAATGTTTTTTAATGCTTTTATTTTAAAAAATTTTATTATTTGTTTATATATTTATTTGAGACAGCATCTTGCTCTTTTGCCCAGGCTGGAGTGCAGTGGTGCAGTCATAGCTCACTGCGTCTTGGAACACTGAGGCTCAAGCCATCCTCCCACCTCAACCTCTCAAGTAGCTGGGACTACAGGCATGCACGACCACACCTGGCTAATTTTACTTTTTCATTTTTTGTACAGACATGGTCTTGCTATGTTGCCCAGGCGAGTCTTGAACTCCTGGCCTCAAGTGATCCTCCTGCCTTGGCCTCCCAGAGTACTGGAATTACAGGCATGAGCCACCGTGCCCAGGCTTAATGACTTTAATGTTCTGGAAAAATATTACTATAATTTCATAAAGATACAGATATAGGGGTGCGTGTTTTCCCTTTGCCTTGGGCTCTGTTACAGTGCCGTATGGCACCAGGGCTTACAGAGGCAATGGAGTTTGTGACTCCACTCCCTAGAAATTTGTTGTTTGGGGCAAAGTAGAAAGTCTTTCTGACAAGTGTGATCACTTGTGACAAAAAAGGTAAGTTTTAACGATTGCCTTGCAGCTTAGATCTGTTTATAACTTTTTCTAAAATAGGGAGAACCAAGTAATTTCATCCTTACCCTCAGAAGGAAGCAAGAGGGGTAATATATGTCACTGGTATTGGCTTTTAAATGTCCTTTTGATTTGAGAGAAGGTGTCTGCATTATTTTCTTTCTCAAGGTATTTTTAGTTCTTTTCATAATCTATTGCCACTGAAATAACAATTCATCCCAAATTGGACCAGGTAACTAACTTATGAGATAAACTGCCGTGGAATGCAGTCCTTCTTAAGACTTTGGGATATTCATTCATTAGGAAAATAAAATGCTAAAAAAAAAAAAAAAACTAAATACCTCTTACTGACGTAATTCCATTCCCTCTCCCATATATACCTTTCAAAAATACATGTCACATCTGGTTAACGATCTTTTGAAATTTCTCAATTAACTTCTAGCTGGAAACAAAAACAGGCTTAGTTACAAAGAGATTGACACGGGATGCAATGGACCTGACTTTCCACTTAGAAATCAAATACTGAGTGAAATAAACGACTTTCTAAAAGAAAGACTCCCTGCTTGGTCGCTGGTATTCATGGGATGTTTTTCTCCAATATCAATTTGTTCACTTTGCACAGGCAATTTCCTGCCATTTCGCCAGTGCCGATTGCCACTACATTGACGTGAAGGGCACCAGTCAAGAAAACATCGAGAAGGAAGTTGTAGGAATAGCACATAAATTCTTTGGAGCTGAAAATAGCGTGGACTTGAAGGTATGTTTGTATACGATAGCAAGGTAAAAATCTCAGGTTTTTCTTTTCTTCAGATGCTTCATAATTCTCATACCTAGTTTATTTGACAGTATATAGTGCTTGGGTTTAGATTCATTTTAGGGACATCACTGAGCCCCCACCAAAAATGACAATGGAATTTCCATTTACACTTGTGCCCCCGTGCAGGAGGCTTGAGAACTTCCTGCTGCTTCTTTATGTCTTGGGGCTGTCCAGAGGTGTGCAAGCCGTCCTGTTTCACACAGGACAGTAAAGGAAAACAAAACTACAGATTGAGATGAGAGAAAATCAAAGACAAAACCTTGCCTTCTGGCTGGGCATGGTGGCTCATGCCTGTAATCCCAACACTTTGGGAAGCCAAAGCAGGAGAATCACTTGAGCTCAGGAGTTGGAGACCAGCCTGAGAAACACAGTGAGACTCCATCTCTACTAAAAAAGAAATAAAAATAAAAATTAGTCAGGTTGGGTGGAGCATAGCTGTAGTCCCAGCTACTCGAAGGCTGAGTTGAAAGGCTCACTTGGAGCTTGAGGTCAAGGCTGCAGTGAGCTGATTGCACTACTGCACTCCAGCCTGGGTGACAGAGTGAGACCATGTGTCAAAAAAAAAAGCCTTCTGAAGGGATAGAAGGAAAGTTATAGGTTTGAGATCCAATCATAGGCCATGTTTATTAATATAGAATAGAGTATTTATGGCTGGGCGAGGTGGCTCACGCCTGTAATCCCAGCACTTTGGGAGGCCAAAGCAGGCAGATCACAAGGTCAGGAGATCGAGACCTTCCTGGCCAACATGGTGAAACCCCGTCTCTACTAAAAATACAAAAATTAGCTGGGTCTGGTGGCACATGCCTGTAGTCCCAGCTACTCGGGAGGCCGAGGCAGGAGAATGGCGTGAACCCAGGAGGCGGAGCTTGCAGTGAGCCGAGATCAAGCCACTGCACTCCAGCCTGGGCAACAGAGCGAGACTCTGTCTCAACAACAACAAAAGGAATTTTGCTTCTCCCTTTAGAACCTGGAAATGTGTCGCATCTCTGAAAATGCTCTGATTTTGCATTTGCAGGTCCTAGAAATTCTTGTCCTTCCTCACTTTTTGTTCAGTACCTAAAATGCCTATACATTTTGTCAACTGGAGCTTTGAGCTAACATCCTAAATTTTAAGGGAGAACAAATATATGTACATTATGTTTGAGGTTTGTCAAGGTTGTGCTAAATGAATACCTCCCACGTTTAGTTTAATTACTCTGTAAGTTATATTTAGAATAACAATATTAACTCTGCTACATAGTTCTCTGTAAAGTACAAAAGCACATTCATATTCATTTTCTTATTTTCTTCACCAAAACCCAGTGGGGCAGTATAAACTCCATGCTGTCAATGACAAGAAAACAAATCCCAGAGGCTGATCTAAGCTAGCTAAGCGACAAAGCTTGATTTCAGAGTCAGGTCAAATCTGAAAATTATTCTTTCCACCATACCTTGCTGTTTGCTCAAAAATAAACAAGAAACAAGAAATAAGAACATCTAAATTATTTTATTAAGGGCAGAGGGGGAAGAAACCCACCAAACAAAGCAGTAATCCTTGATACCATGTTCACTATTATCATCTCATCAAGAGTAGAACACTCAAAAAGGCTCAGACAAGTAACATAAGAGTCATCAGGCCAGGTGCAGTGGCTCACTCCTGTAATCCCAGCACTTTGGGTGTTTGAGGTGGGTGGATCACCTGAGGTCAGGAGTTTGAGACCAGCCTTACCAACATGGTGAAACCCTGTCTCTACTAAAAATATAAAATTAGCCGGGTGTGGTGGCACATGCCTCTTAATCCTAGCTACTTGGGAGGCTGAGGCGGGAGAATCATTTGAACCCAGGAGGCAGAGGTTGCAATGAGCCAAGATGGTACCATTTGCACTCCAGCCTGGGCAACAAGAGCAAAATTCTGTCTCAAAAAAAAAAATTATGCAGAAAAACGGCAGTGAACTGTTTGTTCTGTAACCTGACATGACATTGACCCAGTTATGTTAGCTGGCACCAACAAATATCCTGAATAAAACAGAACTGACAGCAGCTGGGGGACCCACTGACTTAATTTAGTTAACACTGTTTTAGAAGTCGGTTAAGTAGACCAGGAGTGGTGGCTCATACCTGTAATCCCAGCACTTGGGAGGCTTTGCGAGGCCAAGGCGGACAGATCACTTGAGGCCAGGAGTTTGAGATCAGTCTGGCCAATGTAGCGAAACCCTGTCTCTACTAAAAATACAAAGAGTTAGCTGGGCGTGGTGGTGCACACCTGTAATCCCAGCTACTCGGGAGGCTGAGGCAGGAGAGTCACTTGAACCCGGGAGGCAGAGGTTGCAGTGAGCCGCTGCACTCCAGCCTGGGCAGTGGGGTGAGACTGTGTCCCCAAAAAATTTTTAAAAAAGAGTTGAGTAAGTAGCTTAAGTTGAGTTGTTTTGTTTACTAATCAATATAACTTACAGGGATTATTTTCCCTATGTAACCTTTCATAGAAGCTAGAAATCAATTTTGTGTTATGGTGAAATTGAAGGTAAATGGAGGGCAGATTGAAGTGTTCCATAAACTCACTCTGTTTGATATTATTTCCAGGATATTTGGATGTTTCGAGCTCGACTTGTGAAAGGAGAAAGAACCAATCTTTGAAATAGCCATCTGCTGTAACTCTTTCAACAGAAAACCAAAACCAAACAAAATGTCTAAGGAAAATGTTTTCTTAATGAGATGATGTAACCTTTTCTATCACTTGTTAAAAGCAGAAAACATGTATCAGGTACTTAATTGCATAGTGTTAGTTTTGCAGCACAATGGTGTTGCTTTAATGGAAAAAAAAACAGTAAAAGTGAAATATTACTGTTTTAAGGAAAACTAATTTAGGGTGGCAGCCAATAAAGGTGGTTGGTGTCTAATTTAAGTGTTAAATCAATTTCTTTCATTCAGTTAGCTCTTTACCCAAGAAGAAGTGAATGATTTGGAGCTTAGGGTATGTTTTGTATCCCCTTTCTGATAAACCCATTCCCTACCAATTTTATGTCATAAGAGATTTTTTTCCCCCCAAATCTGGAACAATGTATAATACATTCACATTTAGTCAAGGGCATAGGAAGGGTGTCATGGAGTCCAAATAAAGTGGATATTCCTGCTCGGACAAGGGCTTTCTCCTGTGATTTCTTCAACCCAACCATTCCCTTAAGAAGAAGACTTGTTCTTTCCAGTCCTTTCCTCTGTTCCTGAAGAATGAAGACAAGGGCCAGGTGCAGTGGCTCACGCCTGTAATCCTAGCACTTCGGGAGGCCGAGGTGGGTGGATCACCTGAGGTCAGGAGTTCAAGACCAGCCTGGCCAACATGGCAAAACCCCATCTCTACCAAAAATACAAAAAAAAAAAAAAAAAAAAATGCCGAGCATGGTGGCATGCACCTGTAATCCCAGCTACTCAGGAGGCTGAGGCAGAAGAATTACTTGAACCTGGGAGGCAGAGGTTGCAGTGAGCTGAGATCACACCACTGCACTCCAGCTTGGGTGACAGAGCAAGACCCTGTCTCAAAAAAAAAAAAAAAGGAATGAAAAATAAATAAAAAGAACGAAGATGAGGGTGACTTCATTTGATGTATCTTATTGGGTAGGGCTGCTGGAAACTTTCCACATTTATGAATGAAGCCTAACCTCCTTCAAGCTATAGGGAAATTTTTAGATACTTTTCCCTGGATTTGGAGTGAGCATGGACTGAACAAACTTATTTCAAGACAGCACCATATTTTCGGTACCAGCTGAGGGCAGCAAGGAGACATAGTCCTTATTTTTACAAATTTTAGTTAGGGCTTTAGTAAGAAAGAAATAACAGAGTACCTTTCTTGTCAATCTGCTAAGCACAAGTTTTCCTAAATCTAGTGTTGCCATGAGTGCCGTTTTGTTTGTGAGGACAGCCAAGTGAAGCTCAGCTCCCGCTGGGAACTGGAGAAGGCAGATCACTGACAGGCTCTAAGGGAATTAGATTATGGGCTGATTGGAAATAAAACGTAATAAAGGAATGCCTGTGTAAACAACATGTGGGGAGCCCTGCTTTGTTATGGAATAAACTCTAAATTGTTTCAAATTTAAAGTGAATATGAAAAACTAAACTTCAGTAGGAATATTGAAGAGCAATTTGTTATTTCCTGTGTGCCTTTGTGAGTGAAAACCAACTGGTTGCCATCAGGAAACATTCATTTCCCATCTGATCCATGTCCCTTTTGTCCATTAGTGCATGTAAGAAATATTCAAGCACCCACTCTTTTTTTTTTTTTTTAATTTTTTTGGAGACACGGTCTTGCTCTGTCACCCAGGCTGGAGTGCTGTGGTGTGATCTCAGCTCACAGCAAACTCTGCCTCCCAGGTTCCAGTGATTCTCCCGCCTCAGCCTCCCAAGTAGCTGGGACTAAAGGTGCACGCCACCACACCCAGCTAATTTTTGTAGTTTTAGTAGAGACGAGGTTTCACCATGTTGGCCAGGCTGATCTCAAACTCCTGGCCTCAAGTGATCCACCCACCTAGGCCTCCCAAAGTGCTGCGATTACAGGCGTGAGCCACCGCGCCCGGCTAAAATATCCAAGCACCTACTCTATGAAGTGGGACTAGATGTCAGGATGAGGTAGGGTGCCTCAAACTGTCCACGCGGACCTGTCCTGTGAAAGGTGGCAGTCAGGGTTGGCTGGAAAATGAAGAGTCAGGGAAGGAATTCCACCAGATTTCATCAGACTGAGGGGAGGTGGGAAGGGATTTGTCCTGGGCTCATGTCCATTTCACCAGAGTCTAGTCTAAAAGGACTTTATAAGGTGCTCGAACAAATCACAAAACAAAACAAATTGCAAGGATCCTCTTCTGTGAATTTTGAGACTAATAGCTTGGGAAAACCGGAGGCCTTTGCTCCTTGTGTGTGCTTGGAACCTCCGCCTTCCCCACTCTTTTTTCTTTGGTTTTTTTTTGGGGGGGGAGATGTTTGTTTGTTTGTTTGTTTTGTTTTGTTTTGTTTTTGAGACAGAGTCTTGCTCTGCACCCAGGCTGGAGTGCAGTGATGCGATCTCGGCTCACTGCAAGCTCTGCCTCCTGGGTTGGCGCCATTCTCCTGCCTCAGCCTCCCGAGTAGCTGGGACTACAGGCGCCCGCCACCACGCCTGGCTAATTTTTTTTATTTTTAGTAGAGACGGGGTTTCACGATGTTAGCCAGGATGGTCTTGATCTCCTGACCTCATGATCCGCCCGCCTCGGCCTCCCAGAGTGCTGCGATTACAGGCGTGAGCCACTGCACCCGGCCTACTTTCTTTTTTTTTTTTAAGAGATGGAGTCTTACTTTTTTGTGTAGGCTAGTCTCAAACTTTTGACTTCCAGCAATCCTCCCACCTCTGCCTCCCAAAGTGCTGAGATTACAGCTGTAAGCCACTATGCCTGGTCTTATTTTTTACTATCTAATAGAAAAGCGGTATATATGATTATTGTAATTTGCATTTATTTGATCATAATGAGATAGAGGAGTTTTCATATCGCTATGGGCGTTCTGTGGCCGACTTGCTGAATGCTGGTCTCTTAGGCCCAAGAGGATACCTTGTGGTAGAAAAGCCAGAGAACAGATTTCAACTAGCCGTATATAGCTGGAATGTCTGGAGAGATTTAGCTTATTTTTCCATCTCATTCATTTCAAGCCTGAAGCCGCCTGATGTCAAGTCTGAAGCCCACTGAAGGCCTTTGTTAGGTGTCCTGTAAGGGAGGGGAAGAAAAAGCCAAGGGTTTGTACCTGATGATGTTCAAAATATGTAACAGAGGGACCATCAGTCAGATACCATGAGTACAGGAATGTGGCACTTCAGTTGATAACAGCATTGTCCTGAGCAAGGCAGGTCCCACAGGTGGCCCCTCCTCAGCATGTTTGGAAGAGGGTTGAGAAGGTTCCCACCCATGTCTGAGATTCCATCACTCACCATGAGTTTGAGGACCAAGCCTCTTTCTAGACATTCTCTTTTTCTTTTTTTTTTGAGACGGATTCTCGCTCTGTTGCCCAGGCTGGAGTGCAGTGGTGTAATCTTGACTCACTGCAAGCTCCGCCTCCCGGGTTCAAGCGATTCTCCTGCCTCAGCCAACACTGTCTTTTAAGATGCAAGTACCTCTGGAATGACAGCACTGGATCCTAATATCTTCGTGAAGACATTTCTTCTTCATCCAGAGAAGAAATAAAGCAGGCTTTGGGAACAAGGGAAGGATGAAAAATGGGTGCAGAAAAGCAAAAGACAAGAGGGTCACAGGAGCTGTAGGACAGCGCTGCAAAGTATCCTCAGCTGAAGTTGGCTTTCCCCAGAGCTGGCGCTGAGCTTGGGAGCATGGCTGCTACATCCGCCGCCAACACATTGATAGACTCTTAGGCCGGGCGCGGTGGCTCACGCCTAAAATCCCAGCACTTTGGGAGGCCAAGGAGGGCGGATCACGAGGTCAGGAGATCGAGACCATCCTGGCTAACACGGTGAAACCCCGTCTCTACTAAAAATACAAAAAATTAGCCAGGCATGGTGGCGGGCGCCTGTAGTCCCAGGTACTCGGGAGGCTGAGGCAGGAGTATGGCGTGAACCCGGGAGGCGGAGGTTGCGGTGAGCCGAGATCGCGTCACTGCACTCCAGCCTGGGCGACAGAGCGAGACTTCGTCTCAAAAAAAAAAAAAAAAAAAAAGAAGGGCTGTCATGGCTGGTAAGTAGCCTTCATCTTGAGCTCCTCAGTCCCTGAAGTGCTGCCCCTCCTTCCCACCTGCTCCAGCCCCTCTCCTGAGATTCCTCCCCTCCCTCCCCAAGTCCAGCAACCCAACTGGTAATGCCAGGCTGCCCAGGAGCCTCCAGGACCTGTCCTGGCGTTGTAGACACTTGCTCTAAGCCTCACTGGCCGTTCTACATTTTATTTTGTTTTGTTTTATTTTATTTTGAGACGGAGTCTTGCTCTGTCACCCAGGCTGGAGAGCAATGGTGCAATCTCGGCTCACTGCAACCTCCGCCTCCCGGGTTCAAGCAATTCTCCTGCCTCAGCCTCCCGAGTAGCTGGGATTACTGGTGCGTGCCACCACACCTGGCTAATTTTTGTATTTTTAGTAGAGACGGGGTTTTACCATGTTGGCCAGGCTGGTCTTGAACTCCTGACATCAAGTGATCCACCGGCCTTGGCCTCCCAAAGTGCTGGGATTACAGGCGTGAGCCACCACGCCCAACCCATTCTAAATTTTAATATCACTGCTTCCAAGAGTGGTCTCATTGATCGTAAAACAAATCAAAAGAGATTCTGCTACGTATTCAAACAGTTGTCGGCAAATGACTGCGTGAGTCATCTAAACCATCTTTTAATCCCAGACAATTTCCCCTCCCCTTCTCTGCCACTCTGGGACAGGAATTGATGATCGGATATTTCTTTTCTCTCCCTGCCCTTTATTGTTTTTAGAAACAGGCTCTCACCCTGTCACCCAGGCTGGTGTCATCATAGCTCACCGCAGCCTTGACCTCTTTGGCTCAAGCTATCCTCCCACCTCAGCCTCCTGAGTAGCTGGGACCACAGATGCACACCACCATGCTCAGCTAATTTTGTTTATTTACTTATTTTTTTGTAGAGACAGCGTCTCCCTATGCTGCCCAGGCTGGTCTCAAACTTCTGGGCTCAAGCGATCCTCCTGCCTCAGCCTCCCGAAGTGCTGGGATTACAGGCATGAGCTACCCACACGGTTTTTGCTTTTTTATTGTTTTATTTTATTTTTATTATTTCCTTACTTTCTGGCACTACAAGGTGCTCCAGGATTATTTTGTATCTTCCTGCCCTTTGTCCTATAATGAGCCATTTCTCCAAAGAGCCCTGGTTCTACCTGTTGGGAACTGTTGGAAACCAAGATCTGGGCTTGAGATGCACTCTCAATGTGCATTGTTACCAAGCTCGTACAGTGATTCTTAAAGCGCTCCAAAACTGGCGATCCCCTGGCCCAGCATCTCCGGAAAGTCACAGTCATTCAGAGACAATAGTGCTCTAGCCTGGGGAGGTTTATATTTGCTCCGAGAGATTCCAGAGTCTTGCTTGGGCCTCTGAAAATTTCAGACTTACCTTCATTCTTCTTCAGGCTTGGCATTTCTTGGAACACGGTGTTTGTTGGGGAGGCAAAGAAACAGGACTTTTTGCATTGATTTAATTTTGATTTGAAGCACATGAAATTTACTACTCGTTTAGAAGCTAAAATAAAATTTTAAAATAAAATAACGGACAGGAAAAAATTGGGAGTGATTTGGGGGCTGGATACCCAGCAGGACAGGCCACACTGTCTCCCAGCCTGTTTGGGTATTTCTGCCTTCAGTCAGAAGATGCAACCTTTTTCCTGTCAAGAGCCAGATAGTAAATATTTTCAGCTTTGCAGCTGGGCCATCTCTGAGGCAGCTGCTCAACTGTGCCGCTGGGGCAGGAAGGCGTCCAGAGACAACATGTAATCCAACATGCGTGGCTGGGACCCAATAAAGCTCTATTTACAAAAACAGGCATCCTGCCAGATGTGGCTCGGAGGCGCTAGTTTGCCCACTCCGCTCTAGATGAATGCACAAATTCAGTAAAGCCAACACGTGCCTTGGCTCTTAGCAAGAGGCACCCTGCACCACTGAAGCGATGCTTTGGGGGCCTCACACCTCACAGCTTCTGACAGACGGGCAGGAAGTTTCTGCTATCCTCCCTTCCTTGGTGCGGAGAAGAGCTTGCTTACCTGTGATACGCAGCTGTTTGTTTTGTTTTCTTGATGTGGCCAGTGTTTAATCTGGATTAAGTTTAGGGCAACATGTTAAGCCCACCCCACCACCCCACCAGATCTCTCTAGTGTAACTTGCAACCCACGAAGGACCTACTTTGGGGTGTGGTGGGAGATGTTGATATTTTCATGGATTCCATTTAAATGTACCTATCAGTAGCAGTCAGAATCTCGGTTGCGAGCAACAGAAACTGCCCTTGACTGTGAGAAACAGAAAACAGATGGTGTCAGCAGGCTCTCTGGGGCTCGGGGACGTGCTATGAGTGGCGCTGGGGGGCAGGGCACAGCACAAAGGGGCAGGCTAGGCCGGTGGCTTTGGGGATGAGATGACCTCTACCCCCACCCCTGTCCCTGGGCCTCCTGATTTGTAGTCAAAGCACCGGGGACAGGCTCTTTCAGGCAGTGAGAGCCACATGCTGCCTCCTGGTGGCCGCAGAGGTGGGGAGAGGGAATATGGGTGAGAATATGCCACCACCTCCCCCCAAATCACACATCAGAGGAAACGAGATTGCCCCAAAGCAAGATCAGGTTACAAAAAGGAAGAAGATAGCCCCAAATGCTGTGTCCACTGCAACACAGGTGCACCGAGCATTGACCCACACACCTGAATTTCATAGTTTAGCTGCATGGAGAGGGTAAAATCAATTCTGAGAAGAAAGAAGGGAAGGGCTGTGATGAAGGTCACTGCACTAGGAGAAGGGAGTCTTCCCTGAGCAAACGTCCACTTCCCCAGTCCTGGCCTGTCACCCTGTCTCGGCTCCTACATGACACAGACTCATCACCTGGTGTTAGGTCAAACTCTGGGACCCACCCGGTGGTGACCCATCATTGATATTAATTTAGTGAGTCACAACGTCAGTTTTGAAAAAAAGAACAAAATAGAATAAAATGAAAAAAATGCAAAAGATGAGAGAGACTTGCACATCGTAAGAGAAAGTGATGCTTCGGTTTCCAATGTGCATGCTCATTTGGGATCACAGTGCAAAATAAATTTGTTACTGTTGGGTGTAGTCAAAAAGTATGAAGTCCACTAGTCTAGATCATGACTCACACAGTAGGAGTTGGCTCAGGCTGTCATAAAAAATACCGCAGACTGAGTGGCTTTAACAACAGACATTTATTTTCTCAACTTTCTGGAGGCTGGAAGTCCAAGATCAAGGTGTTGGCACAGTGGGTTCCTTCTGAGGCCTCTCTCCTGGGTTTGTAGATGGCTGTCTCCTGTCTGTGTCTTCACATCATCTTCCCTCTGTGTCTGGGTCCAAATTTCCTTTCTTATAGGACATCAGTCATATTGGATTAGGGCCTATCCCAGTGATATGGTTTGGATCTGTGTCCCCACCAAATCTCATGTTGAATTGTAATCCCCAGTGTCGGAGATGGGCCTGGAGCAAGGCAATTGGATCATGGAGGCCGAGTTCACGAGTGGTTTAGCACCATCCCCTTGGTGCTGTTCTCGTGCCAGTGAGTGATTTCTCCTGAGATCTGGTTGTTTAAAAGTGCGTTGCACCTCACTCTCCCTCTTGTTCCTGCTTTTGCCATGTGAACTTTATTATTTTTTTTTTTTTGAGATGGAGTCTCGCTCTGTCACCCAGGCTGGAGTGCAGTGGTGTGATCTTAGCTCACTGCAACCTCCACCTCCTGGGCCCAAGTGATTATACTGCCTCAGTCTCCTGAGTAGCTGGGTTTACAGGTGTCTGCCATCAAGCCCGGCTGATTTTTGTATTTTTAGTAGAAACGGGGTTTCACCATGTTGGCCAGGCTGGTTTTGAACTCCCAACCTCAGGTGATCCACCTGCCTTGGCCTCCCAAAAATCATGCTGGGATTCCAAGCATGAGCCACTGTGCCCGGCCAACCATGTGAACTTTCTATTCCCACTTTGCCTTCCACCATGAGTTAAAGCTCCTTAAGGCCTCCCTAAAAGCCGATGTCACAGTGATTTCTGTATAGCCTGTGGAACTGTGAGCCAATTAAACCTCTTTTCTTTATAAATTACCCAGTCTCAGTTATTTCTTGTCGTTGTTTTTTTGTTGTTGTTGTTGTTTTTGAGACGGAATCTCACTCTGTCACCCAGGCTGGAATGCAGTGGCACAATCTCGGCTCACTGCAACCTCCACCTCCCAGGTTCAAGCGATTCTCCTGCCTCAGACTCCCAAGTAGCTGGCATTACAGCCACCTGCCACTATTTCCAGCTAATTTTGTACATCTTTAGTAGAGATGGGGTTTCACCATGTTGGTCAGGCTGGTTTCGAACTCCTGACCTCAGGCGATTCACCCGCCTCGGCCTCCCAAAGTGCTCCCAAAGTGAGGCGGGAGCCACCTCACCCAGTCTCAGGTATTTCTTTATAGTAGTGTGAGAACGAATGAATACATCCAATGACTTTATTTTACCTTCATTACCTCTTTAAAGATGCTGTCTTCACATACATCACATTCTGAGGTACTAGGGACTTGTAATTGGGGGGACACAGTTCATAACACACACGTTGGATCTTTTTTCTTTAAATTTTTTTTTTTTTTGAGACGGAGTCTCATTCTCTCACCAGGCTGGAGTGTAGTGGTGTGACTTCAGCTCACTGCAACTTCTGACTCCCTGGTTCAAGCAATTCTTCTGCCTCACCCTCCCGAGTAGGTGGGATTACAGGCACGTGCCACCACGCCTGGCTAATTTTTGTATTTTTAGCAGAGATGGGATTTCACCATGTTGGCCAGGATGGTCTCGATCTCCTAACCTCGTGATCTGCCTACCTTGGCCTCCCAAAGCACTGGGATTCCAGGCGTGAGCCACCACGCCCGGCCTTTTCTTTAAATTTTTAAATTTCAACTTTTGTTTTAGATTCACGGTGTACATATGCAGTTTTGATATATTTCCATGATGCTGATGTTTGGGGTGCAATGGATCCTGAAACAGGAATTGAAAGAAAATAAAGAATGTGTAAGCAAAAACTCAGCTGTATGTAAGAAAACCCAATTCCCCCTGAAGAAGAGAAACAGCTGGAGTCCTTTCAAATTAACTGCTTGTTTTTCTGTGGCTGGTGAGCCTTATCTCTCCTCCCTTCCCAGGCATTGTGAAGACTCTGCTTCTCTAGCAGTGCAGCTGCAAGGTCACTAGGCAGATAATCTCAAGTCATAAAACATGTTCCTTAAAAAGTAAGAAACGATGTAAATCATGTCTCAATTGAATAACTGTCTTTGCTTCTCGCTTCTGTAATATGCTTCCCCCTGCAGAGATCTCCCCCCAGCCCCACAAAATGCTTAAAAGGTAACTTGACTCTGTTCGGGGCTCAGTCCTTTGGATGTTAATCCGACTGGGTCGGTGCACCTAAATAATTAAATAATTCCTCCTCAACACCTCGGTCTCTCTGATTCCTTAATTATGCCGCTGCAATCCCATCACCCAGGTACTGAGCATAGTACCCAGGAGGTAGTTTTTGAGCCCTTGCTTCCCCTCCTCCCTCTCCACCTCTAGGAGTCCCCATTGTCTAGTGTTCACATCTTCATGCCCACGTGTGCCCAGTACTTAGCTCCTATTTATAAGTGAAAACATGTGGGCGGTGTTTGTTTTTCTGTTCTTGGGTTAATTCCTTTAGGATAATGGCCTCCAGCTGCATCCAAGTTGCTGCAAAGAACATGATTTAGTTCTTTTTTTGTGGCTGTATAGTATTCCATGGTGTATATATACCACATTTTCTTTATCCAATCCACTGCTGATGAACTCCTGGACTGGTTCTACATCTTTGCTCTTGTCAGTAGTGCTGCAATGACACTTTGGAACTTTTGAGCAGCCGATGAAGGTTTGGGATTTTCAGACTTACTTCTTCTATGGTTGGTAATGCCTATCCAAGCATGATTACAGTTTTATTAATATGCCTTCATTGTTCCAACATTCTAATCCCTTTTTCTCGGTAAAGTTGCTATTCCTTGATACAATCTATACCTCTTATAAGAGAGAGCCAGCCTTTGTCATGGGCTTGAGACAACTTGAAACATCACGGCAAGGGTAATCCCTCCTGCCAGCCCCTCTCATCCCCAACTCTATCTAAACAATTATGGCAAGGATGGAGTTTGGAGATCTCTCTAGTGGAAAAAGGGGGTTCAGGGAATTGCGGGCCGACAGAACAGAAATTAAAAAGCCCAATTTTTGTCCCCCTGAGTCACTGATTTTTGTGCTTCACCTCCAGAACAAAAGGCCTCAAAGAACACAGGCTTTCTTAGGAAAAATGTAGTTAGCTGTGTCTTCAGCTCCCAGGGTACATCTTACTATGCTTTATGGAGCTGAACATCCCTCCCTGTATTACCTAATCAGACAGGCTGAACAATACAGTGGAGCAATGCCGAGTTTGAGGTCAGACAAACCTGCGCTTAATTTCTGACTCTCGTACTAACCAGCTGTGCGCTCTTGGGTAAATTACTTGACTTCTCTGGGTCTCAGAGTGCTCATTTGAAAAATGGAAGTAACAAGGCTTAGCTGGGCACAGTGGCTTACGCCTGTAATCCTAGCACTTTGGGAGGCTGAGGTGGGCAGGTTAGTTGAGGCCAGGAGTTCAAGACCAGCCTGGCCAACATGGTGATACCCTGTCTCTACTAAAAATACAAAAAATTAGCCAGGCATGGTGGCGAGCATCTGTAATCCCAGCTACTTGGGAGGCTGAGGCACGAGAATTGCCGGAACCCAGGAGGTGGGGGTTGCAGTGAGCCATGATCGCAACAAAAGAAGGAAAACAAGGTTTATCTTCAATCAAAAGTGAAAACATCTAGCTTGTTGGCAGAACATCGAAAGAGATCATATGGTAGAGCAAGCATTCCGTAAGTGCTGTAAAGTGTTGTAATGCTTGTTAATCTTCACAAATGTGAGGCAGGGTAAGTATGTTTTGCTCCATTTTTGGTTATACTTTCTTTCTTTTTTTTTTTTTTTGAGGCCGAGTCTCACTCTATCGGTCAGGCTAAAGTGCAGTGGAGTGATCTCAGCTTACTGCAACCTGCACCTCCTGGGTTCAAGCAATTCTCCTGCCTCAGACTCCCGAGTAGCTGGGATTACAGGCACCCGTCACTATGTCTAGCTAATTTTTTGTATTTTTAGCTGAGACAGAGTTTCACCATGTTGGCCAGGTTGGTTTTGAACTACTGACTTCAAGTGATCCACCTGCCTTGGCCTCCCAAAGTGCTGGGATTACAGGCATGAGCCACTGCGCCTGGCCTGGTTACCTATTGTTTGAAGAATAATTTAGTTGCTTTGAGTAAGAGATGAAGTTTGTAGATCCAGGAGTTCTAATTTCTGGAGCAGGTGTTTCTATCATACCACAGGCAGATCACTTGCTGATGCTTTTTGCTTATAATTGCAAAGAAATTCACAAGCTGTGGTTTATCTTCCTTGGTAGAACTTCAGCAGACATGCGACAGGAAATGTCTATCTTAGCCTCAGTTCCTTAAAAAGCAGAGCAGGTAGCTCACGCCTGTAATCCCGGCACTTTGGGAGTCTGAGGCAGGAGGATTGCCTGAGGTCAGGAGTTCGAGACCAGGCTGGCAAACATGGTGAAATCCCCCGTCTCTACTAAAAATACAAAAATTAGCTGGGCGTAGTGGCACGTGCCTATAATCCCAGCAACTCAGGAGGCTGAGGTAGGAGAATCGCTTGAACCTGGGAGATGGAGGTTGCAGTGAGCCGAAATAGCGCCACTGCACTCCAGCCTGGGTGACAGGGTAAGACTCTGTCTCAAAAAAAAAAGGAAATTTTGATCCATGCTCAAACATGGAGATCCTTGAGGACATTATGCTAAGTGAAATAAGCCAGATGCAAAAGGATAATTACGGTCTGATTCCACTTACGTGGAACGGACATCCCTAGAGTAGTCAAATTCATAGAGACAGAAGGTAGGATGGTGGTTCTCAGGGGCAGGACGGAGGAAGAATGGGGAGTTGTTGTTTAATGGGGAAAGAGGTTCAGATTTGCAGGGTGGAAAGTGTTCTGGAGATGAATGGTGGCGAAGATCGCACAACAGTGTGACTGTGCTTGATGCCACTCAAATGTACACCTAAAAGTGGCTAAGACGCCAAATTTTATGTTATGTGTATTTAACCACAATTTTTTTTTTTTTTAAAGAACATAAGATTGTTAAAAGGATGACGGGAACTCTAAGCCCGAGGAAAAAAGGTCTCTGGTTTTCCTGTTAGTCCTGAAATTCACAGAAGGGGAATCTTTCCTGTTTGTTTTGTTTGTGCCTTGTGTGAGCACCTCATAAAGTCTTTTTTTGAGACGGAGTTTCACTCTTGTCGCCCAGGCTGGAGTGCAACGGCACGATCTCGGCTCACCACAACCTCCGCCTGCCAGGTTCACGCCATTCTCCTGCCTCAGCCTCCCGAGTAGCTGGGACTACAGGCGCCCACCACTACGCCACGCTAATTTTTTGTATTTTTAGTAGAGACGGGGTTTCACCGTGTTAGCCAGGATGGTCTCAATCTCTTGAACTCATGATCCACCCGCCTCAGCCTCCCAAAGTGCTGGAATTACAGGAGTGAGTGTCTGCAACCGGCCACACTCTTCATTTCTTGCTTCTTCCTGGACACAGTTCAACATTGATCCTGGGGGGTTTTGTGACTTGACCCTGGGGGTATGGTCATTGGAGCTGCAGCTAACCCCCCAGGAAACACAGCTTTCTCTCCACCACATGATTTGCAGAATCTCTTCCTGGTCTGAAACCTGCATTTCCTGGTCTGCAGTCTTTTCCTAGACCAATGACAGAGCCAATTAAAAAAAAAAAAAAAAAAAAGGACCAAACCCCACACTCAGTCCCCAGCTCTCCTTGGAGAGTCCCTCGAATGCTCCCCGCAGCCAGGCCTCAGGAGAAACCCCGGCTGCTCTATGTACCTTCCTATACAAGTCACTGAACATCTCTAGACCTTAGCTTCTTCATTTATAAAATAGGGCTGCATGGAGTGCTTTTGCAAAGTAAATAAGAGTACTGGATATTTTTCTCTTTGGTTCTTATCATTTGTGGAGAAACCCATTCAGACTTCACTTGGTAAAAAAGATCTTAAAATTGGGTCTAGAGCTGGGCACAGTAGCTCACACCTGGAATCCCAGAACTTTGGGAGGCTGAGGCAGGAGGATCACTTGGCCTCAGGAGTTCAAAACCAGCCTGGATAACATAGTGAGACCCATCTCTACAAAAGACAATACAACTATCTGGACATAGTGGTGTGCACCTGTGGTCCCAGATACACAGGAGGCTGAAGCAGGAAGATCACTTGAGCCCAGGAGGTTGAGACTGCAGTGAGAATGATCGCACCAGTGCACTCCAGCCTGGGCTGGAGACCCTGTCTCAAAAAATAAGGATGTATTTATCAATGAATATGACAAAACTCACCCCCAAATCAGTCACGGCTATGCCTCGGATGTTGCTGGAAACTGGCAGGAGGGGGAGAGCTCCAGACCACCCATAATCTTGTGTTGATTCCTCGTTACCCCGATGGGCTCCTGTGTCTTCCTCCAAAACAAGAAAAAGACAAAATCACACATGTTATCTTCCATCATCCTGTGGCCTGGAGGATCTCAGGTAATTCCTATACACTGCCTATTTTACAAGAGTGAATGTATAAAACAAATGTTTTTTTAAAAAAACACCTGGGCTGAGCACAGTGGCTTACGCTGTAATCCCAGAGCTTTGGGATGCTGAGGTGGGAAGATCTGCTTGAGGCTAGGAGTTCGAGACCAGCCTGGGCAATATGGTGAGACACTGTCTCTACAAAAAATTTAAAAATTAGCCGGGTGTGGTGGCATGCATTTGTAGCCCCAGCTACTTGGGAGGCTGAGGCAGAAGGATTGCTTGAGCCCAGGAGGTTGAGGCTGCAGTGAGTCATGACTGCACCACAGCACTCTACCCTGGATGACAAAGTGAGACCCTGTCTCTAACAAACAAACAAACAAACCAAAAAACCCTGGGTTTCATACATAATAGGTGATGATCTGCTTATTATTGGGACAGTCTGCCTCATTCCATTCTGGTTACTAAAAAGAGGTGTGGAAAACATGGGCAGGTTGAGTAGGAATGAAAATAATTAAAGGGTTAGAAGCTAGGGCTTCAAAAATGACAAATATGGCTTTAGGAAAAGATCTTAAGCGGACCAAAATTTCGAGTGATCAGAAAAGTTTACATGTGTTCCTTCTGCACTTCTGATCCAGTCCTCAGAATTTCACTCCCAACAGTCTCACAGATGCCCCCAGTCACTGGAACAAACCCCCTTTTCATACCTCCTTGCACAGGAGACTTGCCTCACACAAGCCCACATTCACCCACTGGGTCGCTCTTGTACCATCACACAGACACCCTTTCATGCGTTCCCTCAACAGAGAGACCCAGACACCGGCCAACACATGTGTGCACACACTCACACCACACACCTCGCACCGGCACTCCAGCCCTTGTCCCCTCACAGTTGCCTGGCCACCCTTCCCACTTCTCCCAGCTTTCAACCAAGCTCTCCACATCAATACCCTTTAGTAAATATTTACTGAGTGACCATGATGTTCCGGGCACTATCACAACCCCTGGGAGAAACAGAACTGAATAAGACATAGTCTTTGCTCCCAAGGAGCTCAGAGTCTACTGGAGAAGTGGGCAGCAGAGGGAGAGCAATCTCCTACAAATCTATGTGCATGGAGTAAGGCTGAACCTAGAAGTGGGGTCATGTACGAGGAAAAGTGAGGGCAAAAGGGAGAGAATGGGGTGGGGCACACAAGAAAGAGAAGGTCACTTCTACCAGGAGAGGTGAAAGGAGAGAGGCATTGAGGAGAAGAGGGTGCTCAGTCATAATCTGGAAGAATTAGAAAGTCTTTGTCCAATAGGCAAGGGAGTAGAGGGCTGCTCACCAGAGAGAGAATGTCAAGAAAGGGTAAATCCACACAGCATGGCAGGAGTGTGTTAGTTCAGAGCACAGAGGGTGAGATAGAGGGAGAGACAACTGGAGAGGTCAACAGGGATGGATAATGAACATCCTGTTACACCACACATAGTAATTTGGAGTTTATTCAATGTTCAATGGTAGGCCAGGTGCAGTGGCTCACATCTGTAATCCCAGCACTTTGGGAGGTCAAGGCGGGTGGATCACCTGAGGTCAGGAGTTTGAGAACAGCCTGGCCAACATGGTGAAACCCTGTCTCTACTAAAAATAAAAAAAATAGCCAGGCGTGGTGGTGCACACCTGTAATCCCAGCTACTGGGGAGGCCAAGGCAGGAGAATTGCTTGAACCCAGAAGGTGGAGGTTGCAGTGTGCTGAGATCACACCACTGCACTTCAGCCTGGGCAACAGAGCGAGACTCCTTTTCAAAAAAAGAAAAAAACATGTTCAATGGTAAATAACTCAGGATGCTTTTGGTGGTGAGTAACAGAAAAATTCAACTCTACAGGCTTAACCAATAAAGAAAATGCATTACCTCATATAACTGGAAGCCCAGAGTAGGGCACATTCTGTCCTCATCAGATCAGTCATTCTTCTCATGATCACAAAATGACTGCAGTGGCCCCAGGCATTGTGTCTCTACACACCGTCCAGAGGCAAAATAGAATTCTATCCTTTCCTTGTGTCTCCTTTTAAGGACTAGGGATCCTTTTCTTGTGCTCTTTTTAAAAGTTAAGAATCCTTTTCCAGAATCTTCTGCACTACTGTAGTCTTCCTCCCTGCCTCAAGTTTGTAAACCCCTTCTTAAGTCAATGATTAGCAAGGGATTGCCTTGACTGGCTTAACCAATCAAGATCAATGAGGAGATGGGTCCAGGTGTCTCTGAAGCACATGGATGGCGGAGAACTGGACAGAATCTCAGCTCTGTTGTCAAAGAAGGGGGTGGTAGGGTGCTGTGCATCATTGGGGGATTGTAGGTGGTATTGTCATATGATCAAATTTGCATTGCGGGAAGATGGTTTTGGCCAGGTGTGGTGCCTCTCGCCTGTAATCCCAGCACTTTGGGAGGCTGAGGCAGGTGGATCATGAGGTCAGGAGTTTGAGACCAGCCTGACCAACATGGTGAAACCCCATCTCTATTAAAAATACAAAAAAAAAATAGCCGGGCATGATGGTGCATGCTAATCCCAGCTACTCAGGAGGCTGAGGCAGGAGAATTGCTTGAACCTGGGAGGCAGAGGTTGCAGTGAGCCGAGATCACACCATTGCCACTCCAGCCTGGGTGACAGATTGAGACTCCATTTTTTTTTTTTTTTTTTTTGAGATGGAGTTTTAACTCTTGTTGCCCAGGCTGGAGTGCAATGGCGCGACCTTGGCTCATAGCAATCTCTGCCTCCCAGGTTCATACGATTCTCCTGCCTCAGCCTCCCAAGTAGCTGGGATTACAAGCATGTACTGCTACGCCCGGCTAATTTTGTATTTTTAGTAGAGACAGGGTTTCACCATGTTGGTCAGGCTGGTCTCGAACTCCTGACCTCAGGTGATCTACCCACTTCTGCCGCCCAAAGTGCTGGGATTACAGGCGTGAGCCACAGTGCCTGGCTGCATTGTGGAAAGATGAATATGACAATAGCTTGTAGAATGATGACAGAGAAGAATGAGACGCAACACAGGAAAACTGCTGTAGCAGGGGTGGAGATGAATGATAGCCTCAATCAGTCACATGCATTCAGGGAAGCAGCGAGAAAAGTGATCTTTAAAAAAAAAAATTGAGATAAGGTCTTGCTCTGACACCCAGGCTGGAGTGCAGTGGCTCAATCACAGCTCACCACAGCCTCAACCTCCTGGGCTCAAGTGATCCTCCCACATCCGCCTCCTGAGTAGCTAGGACCACAGTCATGCATCACCATGCCTGGTTAATTGTTTTTTATTTTTTGTAGAGATGAGTTTTTGCCATGTTGCCCAGGCTGGTCTCAAACTCCTGGGCTCAAGCGATCCTCCCGTCTCAGCCTCCCAAAGTGCTGGGATTTACAGACATGAGCCACTGTGCCTGGTCAAGAAAGGAAATTCTGACACATGCTACAACATGATAATCCTTGAGAACATTGTGCTAAGCAAACTAAACCAGACACAAAAGGACAATTACTGTGTGATTCCAATTATATGAGGTCCCTATAATAGTCAAATTAATGGGGACAGAGAATAGAATGGTGATGGAGAAATGAGGAGTTAGTGTTTAATGTGTGCAGAGTTTCAGTTTTGCAAGAAGAAAGAGTTCTGGAGATGGATGGTGGTGGTGGTTGCCCAACACAATGTGAATATACTGAAAGCCACCCAATTGTCCACTTGAAAATGGTTAAGGCCAGGTGCCATGGCTCACGCCTGTAATCCCAGCACTTTGGGAGGCTGGGGCAGGCGGATCACCTGAGGTCAGGAGTTCAAGACCAGCCTGGCCAACATGGTGAAACCCTATCTCTACTTAAAAAAAATACAAAAATTACACGGGCATGGTGGGGTGCACCTGTAGTCCCAGCTATTCGGGAGGCTGAGGCAGGAGAATCGCTTGAACCCGGGAGACAGAGTTCGCGGTGAGCCATGATCGTGCCACTGCACTCCAGCCTGGGTGACAAAGTGAAACTCTGTGTCAAGAAAAAAAAAATGATTAAGATGGTAAATTTTAGGTTATGTGTATTTGACCACAATAAAAATAATTGTAAAAAGAGACAAGCATTGCCCCTTAAATTTCTGAACCTTATTGAGGTCCATTCCTCAAGGGAGTAAAAACCTCCAGGAGTATCTGCTTCAGAATAAAGTCTGGTGAGAGCAAAGCAAAGAGAGCATCAGGGGAAAGTTGTAGGCAAGAGATCTGATTTCATTTCAAAGACAAACTCACGGCAGGACTCTGTGCCTTACCCATTTATCTCAGAAGTCAGAAGTGAGATGGATGTCACAGGAGATGTATTCGCAGATTTATTTAGTCTAAAAAATAAAGGCAGACTTCTGAGGACAGAAAGTCGGTGTGGGCTGATTTGACTTTATGATGAGAAGATAAAAAGGGCTTTGCAATGTGGTTAGGTGACAAGATTTCCTCTAAAGTAGTCAGCAAAACATGCAGCTTCAGTGTTTGATAAAATATATTTAAAGCATAATTGCGATAAAATTTTTGTTAAGAGCCAGGCACAGTGGCTCACACCTGTAATCCCAGCACTTTGGGAGGCCGAGGCAGGTGGATCACCTGAGGTCAGGAGTTCGAGACCAGCCTGGCCAAAATGGTGAAACCCCATCACCACTAAAAATACAAAAATTAGCAGGGCGTGGTGGTGTGTGTCTGTAGTCCCAGCTATTCAGGAGGCTGAGGCACGAGAATTGCTTGAACTCGGAAGGTGGAGGCTGCAGTGAGCCGAGATCACGCCACTGCACTCCAGCCTGGGTGACAGAGCGAGACTCCGTCTCAAAAAAAAAAAAAAAAAAAGAATATTTTATTAGCAAGTGTTTGATTGTAATTTTAGAAGACTTGAAGTTATCCTCCTTGTTTAATTTTCCAGAATCTAGGAAAACAAATGACAGTTAACAGGGGCTGGGCACGGTGGCTCATGCCTGTAATCCCAGCACTTTGGGAGGCCAGGGTGGGAGGTTCAGTTGAGGCCAGAGTTCAAGATCAGCCTGGACAATGAAGCGAGACCTCACCTCTAATAAAAATTTTTTAAAAATTACCCGGGTGTGGTGGTGCATGCCTGTAGTCCCAGCTACTCAGAAGGCAGAGGTGAAAGGATTACTTGAGGCTAGGAAGTCAAGACTTCAGTGAGCCGTGATTGTGCCACTGTACTCCAGCCTAGGTGACAGGGTGAGACCCTGTCTCAAAAAACAAAAACAGTTAACAAATCCTTTTCCAACTTTGTTGTTTCCCATTCTTTGCTTTCAGTAAAATTGAAAGAAGATCTAATAGACCTATCAAATAATATAAATTATAATATTAAAATTAATATATTTATTATTTATATTTAAATAATAATATAAAATTATATAACATATGGTATTATAAAATAATATAATAATGAATATTATTATTATATTATTTGACAGTTCTATTAGATCTTTTAATTTTACTGAAAGTAAATATTTGATGATAGATCACTATATGGTTTTTGAAATATAACTGAAAAGCTTTCAAAGAATTGAGTGACATTGCTATAATAAATTTTTTGGCCTCACAATCTACTTATTTCTGAGAAAAAGCTTCCTCAGCTCTTCTATTCAAATAAGACAAAAAAATTGGAAGAATATTGTTGCTGAGTCTTCTCTCAATCTATTAAGAAGGAATAGCTGTCTACTGATACATAATCTAATTCACAAACAACTGCCTTCATTTTATGAAGATTGTCTAATGATTACTTAACATGTATAAATACTCATTTGTTGTTTGTCACTTAATACATAACCATTAGGTTTTTTGATTAGTTATGCACTAATATTAATTGTAATGACAACTCACTCCAAAAGAAAACATCTAACATTAGGAATTATGGCCTCAGAAAAAAAATATGTACTGGCAGAGAAGTATGACAAGGTGATAAATCAGACTTACAAGCTTAAACATTGATTACATTAGGAAAATATTTTGGGAAGAAGTGGAACAGAAAGGCCCTTGATATTTCATCCAGTGGACTGGAAATAAGAGATCAGGGAGAAAGAGAAAAATATGTCAAATTTTGAACTGTTAAAGAAGAGCCTATTCATGTGTTTATAAAAAATGGATGATGGTGGCTGTAAACCTACTGTTGTATTTGGATTCCATTTGATGCATTCAGAAGAGCAATGTAGCAATTTTACTTAAAAATGTTGATGCGTACAATATGCCTAAAATTATTTATAATTGTTTAAACTTACAACAAAACTGTAGATCTCAACTTAAAATGTTTGAGAAGAATCGGAATTTTGTGTTTTCTTTTAGAGGCTACTCTGTTCAATTAACACAGAACATTATGCTCAACGACTGCAGAATACACTTAAAAAAAAAAAAAGCAACAACAACAGCAACAAGTGAACCTAAACCTTTATCAAGAGACACCACATGCTGACCATAAAACAAATCTTCAATAAATTTCAAAGGACTAAAATCATACTGCTATGTGAGATAGATTAAGATAAATTAAAAGTAAGATAAATTAAGATAAATGTGATTTGTGCCCCCAAAACTTCATGTGTTGGAAACTAAATCCCCAATGCAACATTGTTAAGAGGTGGGACTTTTAAGAGGTCATTATGTCACAAGGGCTCTGCCTCATGAATGGATTAATGCTGTTATTGAGGAAATGGGTTCATTATTGCAGAAGGAGAAAACCCCTTATAAAAGAATAAGTTTGGCCCCCTTCCCTCTCTCACATGTGCTCTACTGCTGTACCACCAGGGGATCCAGCAGCAGAAGGTCCTCACCAGATGCCCACATGTTGATCTTGGATTTGCCAGCATCTAGAACTGTGAGAAATTAATTTCTGTTTATTGTAAATTACCCAGGCAGTAGTATTCTGTTATAGCAGCACAAAACAGACTAAGACACATACTATGTTCTCTGACCATAACATTTATCAGGAGAAGATGTCTGAAAAGTCCCCAAATTTGGAAAGTAAGCAACATACTTAATTTGGAAATTACATACTTAATTTCCAAATTAAGTATGTTGCTTAATAACATAATTAATATACTTAACACACTTAATGTTGCTTAATAACATACTTAATTTGGAAATTAAGCAACATACTTTTAAATAAATCATGGGTGAAAGAAATCACGGGAAAAAGCTAGAAAATAATAAAATAAATTAAGCCAAAAATAAGTAAAAGAAAAGAAATAATACAGAAAAGTGTATAAATCAATTGAATAGAAAATGGACAATTGACAGGGCGGGAAAAACAATAAAAACAAAAATTTTTTTCTTTTTCTTTTTTTTTTTTTTTGAGACAGAGTCTTGCTCTGTCACCCAGGCTGGAGTACAGTGGCATGATCTTGGCTCACTGCAACCTCCACATCCCAGGTTCAAGCAATTCTCCCACCTCAGCCTCCCGAGTAGCTAGGATTACAAGCATGCACCACCATGCCTGACTAATTTTTGTATTTTTAGTAGAGACAGGGTTTCACGATGTTCCCCAGGCTGGTCTCCAACTCCTGGCCTCAAGCAATTTACCCACCTCAGCCTCCCAAAGTGCTGAGATTACAGATGTGAGCCACTGCACCTGGCCAAAAGTTTGTTCTTTATTTAAACAGAAAACAAGACTGACAGAAAAAGTTGGTTCTTTGGAAAGATTAATAAAGCTGATAAACACCTAGCAAGGCTGATGAAGAAAAAAAAGGAATGCAAATGTTCAGTCTTAGGAAGGAAAGAGTGGCCATTTATATACATCATGCAAACACAAAAAGGTTAATCAGAGAACTGTGTGCAGCTTTATGCCAATACATTTGACAGCTTAGATGAAATGAAATTCTTTGGAAGATACAAGTTACTGAAACTTACACAAGCTGTAGTAGAAAATCCAAATAGTCCTATATCTGTTAAAGAAATTACAGCTGTAACTTAAAACTTCGGACAAAGAAAACTCCAGATTGAGATGGCTTCACTGGCAAATATTATCAAACATTGAAAGAAGAAATAAGGCTGGATGTGATGGCTGATGCCTGTAATCCCAGCACTTTGGGAGGCCAAGGCAGAAGGAGCACTTGAGCCCGGGAGTTCAAGACCGGCTTGGGCAATGTAGTGTGATGCTGCTTTACCAAAATATTTTTTTAAAAATTAGCCAGACATGATGGCACATGCCTGTAGTCCCACCTACTCAGGAGGATGAAAGGGGAGGACTGCTTGAGCCTGAGAGTTTGAGGCTAATAAATCTTACACAAACTCTTTGAGACAACAGAGTAGAGGAATACTCCTCAATTCATTTTATGAGACTAGAATTACCCTAATGTCAAAATCCATAGAAGATATTACAAGAAAACCACAAGCCATTATTCTTGAATACAGATACAAAAATTCTAAACAAAATATAAGCCATAGAATTCAGAGGTAAATAATAAGAGTAATTGAGCATAACTAAGTAGGGTTTACCCCCCACCCCCAGGAACACCAGGTTGGTTTAACATCTGAAAGTCAATCCATGTACTTCTTTACATTAACAGAAGAAAAGAGAAAAATCATATGATTTTGTCAATAGATTCAGTAAAAGCATTTGACAAAATTCAACAAAAACAAGTCTCTCAGCACGTTAGGAAGAGAAGACTATCTTGTCTGATAACGGACATCTACAAAATATCAACAGCTAACATCATACTTTGTGATGGGAGAATGAACACTTTCCCCCAAGACAGTGCCTTCTCACTACTACTCAGCATTGCATTAGATTATTTAGCTGTTGCAAAAGGGAAGATAAATAAAAAGCACACAGGTTAGAAAGAAAGGAGGAAAACTGTTCTATTCACAAATGACACGATTGTGTACATATGTAGAAAATCCTAAAGCACCTACAAAAAACCTACTACAACTAATAAGAGAATTCAGCAAGACTACAGGATAAAAGGTCAATATGCAAAAATAAATAGCATTTCTACATAGTAGCCACAAATGGTTGGAAAATATAATTTTTAAATATTTCACTTAGGAAAAAATGAAATACTTAAAAAATAAATTCAACAAAAGATATGCAGGACCAACACAAAACAGGATAAAACATTCCAGAGAGAAATTAAGATCAAAATAAATGGGTAGGTATTTGATGCTCATTGATTGGAAAACTTACCACTGTTAAGATGATAATTCTCCCTAATCTGTTTCTAAAATATATGTATTTTTAGAAGTGCAGAAGAGGTCAGGCATGGTGGCTCTCACCTGTAATCCCAGCACTTTGGGAGGCCGAGGCAGGCAGATCACCTGAGGTCAGGAGTTCGAGACCAGCCTGCCCAACATGGCGAAACTCCGTATCTATTAAAAATACAAAAAAATTAGCTGGGCGTGCTGGCAGGCTCCTGTAATCCCAGATACTCAGGAGGCTGAGGAGGAAAATTGCTTGAATCTGGGAGGCGGAGGTTGCAGTCAGTGAGCCGAGATCATACCACTGCACTCCAGCCTGGGGGACAGAGGGAGACTCTGCCTCCAAAAAAAAAAAAAAAAGAAAAAGAAGTGCAGAAGAACCTAGAATAGCAGAAGGAACCTAGAATAGCAAAAGGAAGAACAAAATTAGAGGTCTTAGACCACCTGATTTTAAGACTTACTATAAAACTAAAGAAGTCAAGACAGTGTGATATTGACATAAGGAGCAACAAAAAGGTCAATGGAACTGAGACCAAAGGAGTAGTTCCAGGGACCAAGAGGCAGCCTTGTTGGCCATCTCAGAGCACACACCACTTGGGGAAGAAACAGTTACCTTTCCAGTCCTACGCTCCTGGAGATGTGTTGTGTGGGCCTTCTCTGGGCTTGTCTGATTTCCAAGCTGATCCTGACTGAGCATAGAGCCCTTAGAAAGTTGAACCTCAAAGACCACAAATGTATGCTCGACTGATTTTTTACAAAAGCATCAAAGCAGTCTTTCGGAAAAAGGAAATTTTTTTTGTCAACTGGTGCTGGAATAATTAAATATATACAAGAAAAAAAAAACTCTGATCCCTAGTTCATACTATACATAAAAATCAATTCAAGATGGCTCATAGATCTAAATATAAAACTTACATGAGAAAATAGACTATAGACCAGGTGTGGTAGCTCACACCTGTAACCCAGCACTTTGGGAGGACAAGGCAAGCAGATTGCTTGAGTCCAGGAGTTCAAGATCAGCTTGGAAAACATGGCAAAGCCCCATCTCTACAAAAAATACAAAAAAAAAAAAAATAGTAGGGGCATGGTGGCATGCACCTAGAGTCCCAGCTATTTCGGAAGCTAAGGTAGGAGGATCACTTGAGCCTGGGAGGTAGGAGGTTGCATTGAGCCAAGATCATGCCACTGCACTCCAGCCTGTGTGACAGAGTGAGACCCTGTCTCCAAAAATAATAATGATAATAATTTTTTAAAAACCCACTAATCTAACACATACAGAACTGCTGATTGTTAAAAGACAGTTAAGAAAATAAGCAGGCAAGCTACAGACCTAGAGAAAATTCTTAGCAATTCCTACATCTGACAAAGGGTTGTATGAGGAACATGGAAAATCTGTAATCAAAAGACAACCCAATAAATAATGGACAAAAGATGAACAGAAGCTTTACAAAGAAATACAAAGAAATGGACCATAAGCATCCTAAAAAAGGAACAAAACATTCCAGAGAGAAATTAAGATCAAAATAAATGGGTAGGTATTTCACACATAAGGAATCTTATGGTCTATTTCTTTGTATTATTCGTCATCAGAGAAATGCAAAAAACATAATGTAATAACATTAACACATTGCCGGCTCCTCAGACTCCAGCATTTTTTTGTTGATTTGTTTGTTTGTTTGAGACAGAATCTTGCTCTGTTGCCCAGGCTGGAGTGCAGTGGCATGATCTCAGATCATTGCAACCTCTACCTCCTGATCTCAAGCACTTCTAGTGCCTCAGCTACTTAAGTAGCTAGGATTATAGGCATGCGCCACCACACCCAGCTAATTTTTGTATTTTTAGTAGAGACGGGGTTTCACCATGTTGCCCAGTGTGGTCTCGAACTCCTGGCCTCAAGTGATATGCCTGCCTTGGCCTCCCAAAGTGCCAGGATTCCAGGCTTGAGCCACTGTGCATGGCCTGTTTTTTGTTGTTGTTGTTTTTTTTTTTTTTTTTGACAGGATCTCACTCTGTCGCCCAGGCTGGAGCACAATGTCATGATCATGAAGCACTGTAGCCTTGACCTCCCAGGCTCAAGTGATCTTCCCACCTTAGCCTCCTGAGTAGCTATTTCAGGCACGTACCACCATGTCCAGCTATTGATTGATTGATTGATTGAGACAGGGTTTTGCCATGTTGCCCATGCTGGTCTTGAACTCCTGGGCTCACGTCATCCTCCTGCCTTGGCATCCCAAAGTGTTAGGATTACAGGTGTGAGCACCATACCTGGCCCACATGTCAGCTTTTGAGTATAAAGGTGGCATCTTAACCTTCATCCTTCTTTCTGCTTTATTCTTTAATTTGTTCAAGATTCCAGTGAAAAGAAGAGGTCCTCCAACAATTCTTTCATCTCTGAAATGGTTATAATTGTCCCTTGGGATTATACTAGAAACCAAATGTGGTAATGGCATCCTGAGACCTTGTAGGCAACCAATCCCTACGCGAGCTCCCTTCTCATCACTTTTCTCAGACAGCTCACCCTGGTAGTTTAGAAAGTTCTCTCCCCACACTCTTCATGCCCCACAACGGCCAGTCTCTGCCTTTCCCTCTCCCCAGCTATTGCCAGAAGGTCCAGAGACTCACAGGCCGGTGTCACCCCTGCCCAGCCTGTCTATGGTTGTTTCTCTGCCCTGTCCATCGGTCACTGCCCTGCCCCTATCTAGCCCTGACAAAAAGTGCAAGTAGTAAGGATTTCAGGGCCTTTTTCTTTTCTCTTTAAAACTTACAAGAAGACTGGGTGCAGTGGCTCCTGCCTGTAATCCTAGTATTTTGCAAGACTGAGGGAAAAGGATTGCTTGAGACCAGGAGTTTGAGACGAGCCTGGGCAACATAGGGAGACCCTGTCTCCAAAAAAAAAAAAAAAAAAAAAAAATTTTTTTTTTTTTGGTCTTTTGAGACAGAGTCTTCTCTGTTTTTTTTTTTTTGAGACATTGCACTCCCAGGGTGGGGAGCAATGGCGCAATCTCGGCTCACTGCAACCTCCTGGGTTCCAGCGATTCTCATGCCTCTGCCTCCCAAGTAGCTGGGACTACAGGTGCACACCACCACACTCAGTTAATTTGTTTGTATTTTTAGCAGAGATGGGGTTCCACCATGTTAGCCAGGTTGGTCTTGAGCTCCTGACCTCAAGTGATCCGCCTACCTCGGCCTTTCAAAGTGCTAGGATTACGGGTGTGAGCCACTGCACACAGGTAAAAACATTTGTTAAATTTACAATAATTTTACCAGAATCTCATGCTGTTAAGACACATTAAGATTCTGGAGTTGCCAATTCCTTTTTTCCTTCGGCAAAAACAAAAGACAAATAAAAACAAAACAAAGGCTGAGCTCCTCAGCTAGAAAGCAACCAGCCTTTGTTGTGCCGTAAGTTGGGCTGTTTTTCACGAAGGTGCCAATCAAAGCCTAACTAGGTCATGGGACAAGAAGCCATTTTTCCCTGAAGTTTCCTCTGCTCAGAATAAATGGACTTGAATTTACAATCTTTCCAATTTGACCCCAAGTCGGACGCATGAGGGAGATGACCTTCCTTCTTTTGTATATCTATATCCACATCTTTCCTTCTTTTCTTGGATTTTTTGCATTTTTTAAAGATCAGACCAGCTGGGTGTGGTGGCTCACACCTGTAATCCAAGCACTTTGGGAGGCCAAGGCAAGCAGATCACTTGAGGTCAGGATTTCTAGATCAGCTTGGCCAACCTGGTGAAACCTCATCTCTACTAAAAATACTAAATTAACCGGGTATGGTGGCACATGCCTGTAATCCCAACTACTTGGGAGGGTGAGGCAGGAGAATCGCTTGAACCCAGGAGGCCGAGATTGCAGTGAGCTGAGATCGCACTACTGCACTCCAGCCTGGGCGATAGAGCCAGACTCTGTCTCAAAAAAAAAAAAAAAAAAAAAGGATCAGACCAATAGCCCTAGTTTAAGAAGCGTCCCTGGTCTCACTCCGGAGGCACGTTGTGTTCATCCTTCCTTGAACTGTGAGTTCATCCTTGAGTCAGCATTTACACCAGAACTCACTCAGTTTTCCTGCCTCTCTCTTCCTTAGACAGTTTTCTATATTAATGATTTTGGTGCCCACAGGATGCCATAATGTCATAAAAAACATTGTTCCCAGGCCGGGTGCAGTGGCTTATGCCTGTAATCCCAGCACTTTGGGAGGTCAAGGCAGGTGGATCACCTGAGGTCAGGAGTTCAAGGCCAGCCTGGCCAACATGGCGAAACCCCACCTCTATTAAAAATAGAAAAATTAGCCAGGCGTGGTGGCAGGTGCCTGTAATCCCAGCTACTCGGGAGGCTGAGGCAGGAGAATCGCTTGAACCCAGGAGGCGGAGGTTGCAGTGAGCCGAGATCGTGCCACTGCACTGCAGCCTGGGTGAAAAGAGTGAAACTTCTTAAGAAAAAAACCAAAAAAACAAAAAGCACTGTTCCCAGTGAGAATTAGCTCTCTGATTGGACTGTATATTATGAGGGCAAAGACCCAATTTTATAATACTTATTAAATCATGCTTTGATATGGTTTGGCTGTGTTCCCACCCAAATCTCACCTTGAATTTTAAGAATCCCCAAGTGTCAAGAGCAGGGCCAGGTGGAGATAATTGAATAATGAGGGCAGTTTCCCCCATACTGTTCTCGTGGTAGTGAATAAGTCTCATGAGATCCGATGGTTTTATAAAGCGCGGTTCCCCTGCACACGCCCTCTTGCCTGCCACCATGTAAGATGCCCCTTTGCTCTTTGTTCGTCTTCTGCGTGGTTTTGAGTCCTCCCCAGCCATGTGGAACTGTGAGTTCATTAAACCTCTTTCCTTTATAAATTACCCAGTCTCAGGTACGTCTTTATTAGCATTGTGAGAACAGACTAATACATGCTTTGTCCTGAAAACTGAATTGAATGAAAGACCATTCTGAATGTAGAATTTCTTGCCATCAAATGACCAACTCAGATCTTCCTAAGGTAGGCCAGGAGATGTTAATAGGGGCTCCGTATAAAAGATGGCATAGTCAATGAGGTTTGGGAAGTTCAAAACAAAATTAAACAGATTTTCTGATTGCACGACTTGTCAGATTGTCTAACTGCAGGACTCATCAGAGCCTTTAATACACTACTGTGCAGTGTGATTCTGGTAGGGAAAAGGGGAATAGAGTCTGTAATATTCCCCAAATTTTTTTGACTGTGGAACCCTTTCACCTTGGAGCATCTTGTAGTACTACTCACTCCAAACCTTGGGGAAGCGACATTCTAATGTATCCCTCAGGGCTGAGGAGCAACTGGGAATTCACATAGGACAATACTCCGTCCCAGGAAGATACATTTTGGTATTCAGTAGGAGGGTAGTGGGGAAAGGGGTCAAACCTGCCATTCTCCAGCTCTTTTGGTTCTCCAAGCCCATCTTTTAGGACTTAGCATAGCAAAGCCTCTTCACAAGGCTCTCCTTCAAAGCCATCCCCACGCGGAGGACAAGACTGGGGCCTGTGTCCCTGGCCTCCTTTGGCACGGCTCAGCCTCTGCTCTAGCCTCCTGAAGTGGCTCAGTTCCTGTGCTCCATGGGCCCACCTCAAGCTGTACCCAGACACAGCCCTGGCTGAGCGCTGGCGGAGCTGCCAGGGCTGTGAGGTGCTCAGAACACAGCCATACATTCACTGGATTCCTGGACGGCCAGGGACCCCAGCCAGCTGGGCCATCGCTTCTTCCACAGGCCTTGCCAATGCGTTTTTTTTTTTTTTCTTTTCATTTCCCTATAAAGTTAATCGTGAAACCAAAAAGCAGCTCTGTGTTTCTTCTGCAGAGAGAGAGAAAGAGAGAGAGCCTTTGATCAGAGAAATGGCCACCTCTCCAGGCGCCAGCTCAGGCCCGGGTTATCAATAATACATCTGTACGGAGGCCCTGCTTCCTGCAAAGGTGTGCCAGTCCCTGCCTTCCAGGCTGGGAAATGGTGTGATATCAACCTAAAACAAAGTACAAGCACTTACTAGTCCCCGTGAAGTGCTGCGTTCCCTGGGGTGATCACAGGCCAGGAGGAATTCAGAGGACAGAGACAGCGGCATTGGAGCCCTCAGGAAGCTTCCTGCAGAGAGAATTGAGCAGAATCTAGAAGGATCAGTATAATTCCTTAAATAGCAGTTTTGGCTATTTCCCTAATTGTAAAATAACTGCACAATAATTGCACAAAACTTAACAATATGAAAAAAAAATGGCCGGGCGTGGTGGCTTACGCCTGTAATACCAGCACTTTGGGAGGCTGAGGCGGGTGATCACTTGAGGTCAGGTGTTCAAAACCAGCCTGGTCAACATGTTGAAACCCCATCTCTACTAAAAACACAAAAATTAGTCTGGAGTGGTGGCACATGCCTGTAATCCCAGTTATTTGGGAGGCTGAGGCAGGAGAATCACTTGAGCCCAGGAGGTGGAGGTTGCAGTCAGCTGAGATCACACCACTGCACTCCAGCCTGGGCGACAGAGCAAGACTCCGTCTCAAAAAATAATAATAAAATTGAAGGAAGAAAATAAAGACCATCCCCACTGCAAGTGTTTTTTTAATGCACGTATGTGCATTTTTTCTTTTGTTTTGAGACGGAGTCTCGCTCTGTTGCCCAGGCTAGAGTGCAGTAGTGCGATCTTGGCTCACTGCAACCTCCGCCTCCCAGGTTCAAGCAATTCTCATGCCTCAGCCTCCCCAGTAGCTGGGACTACAGGCACGTGCCACCACACCTGGCTAATTTTTTGTATTTTTAGTGAAGATGGGGTTTCACCATATTGGCCAGGCTGGTCTTGAATTCGTGATCTCAGGTAATCCCCTGGCCTTGGCCTCCCAAAGTGTTGGGATTATAGGCGTGAGCCATCATGCCTGGCTGCATTTTTTAATCAAAAAACAGATGAGTCTGTGAATATCTGTGTACATTCATACCAGTGGTTTTCAAGCTTAGATGTTCATTCCAATCACCTCAAATGTTTGTAACAAATATTGACGTCCAGATCCCAGACAATCTGAGTAAGAATCTTACAGGTTGGGTCCCAGGCATTGGTGGTTTTTGCTTTTTGTTTTGTTTGTTTTTGCTTGAGACAGGGTCTTGCTCCATTGCCCAGGCTGGAGTGCAGTGGTGTAAACAACTCCCTCCTGAGTAGCTGAGACTACAGGTGCATGTGACCATTCCCAGCTGATTTTTTTTTTTTTTTTGAGACAGGGTCTTGCTCCATTGCCCAGGCTGGAGTGCAGTGGCATAAACAACTCCCTGTTGCCTCAACCTCCTGGGCTCAAGTGATCTTCCTGCCTCAGTCTCCTGAGTAGCCGAGACTACAGGTACATGTGACCATTCCCAGCTAATTTTTTTTTTTTTTTTTGAGACAGAGTCTGGCTCTGTTGCCCAGGCTGGAGTGCAGTGGCGTGAACTCGGCTCACTGCAAGCTCCGTCTCCCAGATTCACGCCATTCTCCTGCCTCAGCCTCCCAAGTAGCTGGGACTACAGGCGCCTGCCACCACGCCCGGCTAATTTTTTGTACTTTTTTCAGTAGAGATGGGGTTTCATTGTGTTAGCCAGGATGGTCTCCATCTCCTGACCTCATGATCCACCTGCCTTGGCCTCCCAAAGTACTGGGATTGTATACAGGCGTGAGCCACCACACCCGGCCTTTTTTTTTTTTTTTGATACAGGGTCTGGCTCTATAGCCCAGGCTGGAGTGCTGTGGTGAAATCACAGTTCACAGCAACCTCTGCCCCCAGGCTCAAGTACCTCTGCCTCTGCCTCCCGAGTAGCTGAGACTACAGGTGTACACCACCACGTCCAGCTAATTTTTGTATTTTCTGTAGAGACGTGGTCTCACTTTGTTACTCAGGCTGGTCTTGAACTCCTGAGTGCAATCGATCTGCCCTCCTTGGCCTCCCAAAGTGCTGGGATTACAGGTGTGAGCCACTGTACCCAGCTAATTTTTATATTCTTTTGTAGAGACCAGGATGGAGAGAGGAGTGGTCTCACTGTGATGCCCAGGTTGGTTTTGAATTCCTGGGCTCAAGTGATCCTCCTGCTTCAGCTTCCTGTGAACCGCTGCGTCTGGCCGGTCCTCATATCCTAGAGCCGTGGGCCGTCAGTGGGCTTCTCACTCACTCACCCTCGAGTGTCATCTTCAGGAGCGGGGCTCTGGCCCACCGGGCCCAGATGCTCTTTAGGTCCCTGATGGGTCTATGTCCCAGCAATGGAGATTAGAGCAGTGGTGGACCAATAGAGCTGGGCACCAGAGCACCATTCTCAGGCCTGGGGCAGCTCAGAAAATCGGCAGTGATTCAGGTTCTTGGGTCAAAAGGCCATAAGCTGCTGAGCAATGGGGAGTATGGGGTTCGCAGCCAGATACTGAGGCCACCAGGGCACAGGCCGCCATGTTGGCAAAGCAGGCCTCAGAGGTGAAGGCTGGGTAGAGGAGGCTGAGTCCTCTGCTGTGGTCACAGCGTGGGCTGCAGGGCAAAGACTTTCACTGCATTTCTTTGGGGAGAGAGAAGCCCCAGGCGACTCCCAGTTCACAGTCTCAAGCCCGAGGTGTCGGACTCTCAGCAATCTTAGTGATGAGCTTCTTCTGGTTCCATGGACAAGCATCCCAGTGAGTCCTGGCAGAGACCTGCCCAAGGTCCTCATCCCTGGCTGAAGTCACCCCTCCACCTCTCCTCCTCCTCTTCAACCCTCCTTATCCTCTCCCTCCCCAAAAGGGTGAGGCTACTTTTTGTCACTCAAAGAATAAAAGAGCCAATGATATTGTTATGCCCTTTCCCCAAGACCTGCCTCGGTGATTCTTTTTCAGGACAATTAAGTCCTATCCATTCCAGATGATCTTCCAGGACAATGGAGCCACCTACACTCCCCTTTCATAACTAGCTTACTCTCCTCTACCTTACATTTATGTATTTATTTATTTATTTATTTATTTTTGAGACGGAGTCTCACTGTGTCACCCAGGTTGGAATGCAGTGGTGCAATCTTGGCTCACTGCAACCTTTGCCACCCAGGTTCAAGCAATTCTTCTGCCTCGGCCTCCCAAGTATCTGGGATTACAGGTTCGCACCACCACACCCAGCTAATTTTTGTGTTTTTAGTAGAGATGGGGTTTCACCATGTTGGCCAGGCTGGTCTTGATCTCCTGACCTCAGGCAATCCACCTGCCTCGGCCCCCCAAAGTGCTGTGACTGTAGGTGTGAGCCACCGCACCTGGCCTTCAATATGTTAATAACCTGTATAGCCATAACAGCACTCACCTCCTGAAGTTCAACCCAGATATGGGGGATCTCATGGCAGTACTCCCTGCAGTTGTACAATGTCCCATTCTAGAAGCCTTTTCCAAAGCTCCTCTCAGCTAGCACATCCTATATCCTAGTTGTGATGGTGGAGGACAAATGTTTTATGGCCTCCTTGTGTGGCATGTGGGGAAATGGTGATACACCAGCGAGTTTACAATTTTCCCTATAGACCCAAGGAAGTCATTGGTCAAGCTGGGAACAGGACACTCGGCTAGTGATGCTGATTCACTCTGGATGGAAACCTGGTATTTGCTAAGCGGACAGCTCCTGTCAGACTTAATCTCATGGGGGGACTTCTAGACACCATTGTCATGGAGACGGATCCTATTTCTGTCATCCAAGAGGAGAAATACTATCTGGATGCTCCAGAATGCTCTGGCTCAGCACTAGAGAACTGGGTCTTTCACAGGGAAATAAGGAACCAGAAAAAAATTCAGAAATGTGGTCCTGACTCACGGGACTCTCCCTTTCCACACTCATCTGTGTCAACACAGTCAGCTCCGAGGGATGTCAAAAGAGTTAAAACATTTGTTAAACCTGTCACTCTCAGCCAGGCGCGGTGGCTCACTCCTGTAATCCCAGCGCTTTGGGAGGCCGAGGCGGGGGGATCACGAGGTCAGGAGTTCGAGACCAGCCTGGCCAATATGGTGAAACCCCGTCTCTACTAAAAATACAAAAATTAGCTGGGCCTAGTGGTGTATGCCTGTAGTCCCAGCTACTTAGGAGGCTGAGGCAGAAGAATCGCTTGAACCTAGGAGGCAGAGGTTGCAGTGAGCCGAGATCGTGCCACTGCACTCCAGACTGGGCAACAGAACGAGACTCTATCTCAAAAAAACAAAAAACAACAACAAAAAAAACTGTCACTCTCTTGCCCAACACACAAGCGTTCACACCGTATCTACAGCATTTCCTTCTTACTGCTCCTGAGACCTGAGGAAGGATGTTCATCTATATTCTCCATGAGGCTCCTGGAGGCTGAGTTCTGAGGGTCCCCTGGTTCTAAGGTCATAATTTCCCCTTTTGGTACAATCCTTATTTCATCCCTACCAAATGGGGGGCTCTCAGGAACATCATTAGTCCTCTGAGAATGAAGTGAAATGAAATAACAATATATTCTTTTAGTTATTTATTTATTTTTGAGACAGGGTCTTACTCTGTTGCCTGGGCTGGAGTGCAGTGGCGCAATCGTAGCTCACTGCAGCCTTGACCTCTCCAGCCTCCAGTGATGCTTCCCTGCTCAGCCTCAGGAGAATCTGGGACTACAGGTGCCACCACACCTGGCTAATTTATTTATTTATTTTTTATATTTATTTATTTATTTATTTTGAGACAGAGTTTCACTCTTGTTGCCCAGGCTGGAGTGCAATGGCACAATCTCGGCTCCCTGCAACCTCCATCTCCCAGGTTCAAGCAATTCTCCTACCTCAGCCTCCTGAGTAGCTGGGATTACAGGCATGCGCCACCATGCCCAGCTAATTTTGTATTTTTAGTAGAGATGGGGTTTCTCCATGTTGGTCAGGCTGGTCTCGAACTCCCGACCTCAGGTGATCCATCCACCTTGGCCTCCCAAAGTGCTGGGATTCCAGACATGAGCCACTGCGCCCCGCCTACACCTGGCTAATTTTTAATTTTTTTGTAGAGACAGGGTCTCCCTACGTTGCCCAGGCTGGTCTCAAACTCCTGGGCTCAAGCAGTCCTCCTGCCTCAGCCTCTCACAGTGCTGAAATTACAGGCTTGAGCTACCATGCCTAGCCAACTATATATTCTTAATATGAGGTATATGAATGGGCTTTTGAATGTTCGCTTCAGGTTAACATTTATAAGTGGGCCATGGCGTCCTCTGCGACCTCATTTACATGAACACCTTTCCCCAAGGGTCATTTCGACTTTACATGAGTTATGCCCTCAGTTCCTGGTAGACTAAGTGGTGTATTGAGTCAATGCCATTGTCAACACTCAACAAAGTTAAACAGGCAAAAAAGACTTCATTCAAGACTTGTGCAATCAGCCAGGCATGGTGGCTCACGCTTATAATCCCAGCAGTTAGGGAGGCCGAGGCAGAAGGATTGCTTGAGCCCAGGAGTTCGAGACCAGCCTGGGCAACATAGTGAGAACCCCTGTCTCTATTTTAAAAATAATAATAATAAAAGACTTGTGCAATAGAGGAGAGAACCTGGGCTCGATTCTGCTGAACTAAAGAGCTGGAGTGGTTTAAAGAGCTTCAGGGGTTGGTAATCATAGGCCACTATGTTTGCTAATTGGTCCTCACAACTCAGAGTAGGGTGTCTGCTGAATTTATGCCCCTACCTTTCCACAGAGATCAGGATATAGGGTGCTACCTCCTTCAATGTTTACGTTTCAAAAAATGACCCCAGCCACATGTGGTGGTGCACGCCTGTAATCCTAGCACTTTGGGAGGCCGTGGCAGCAGGATTGCTTGAGCCCAGGAGTTCAAGGCCATTCTGGGCAACATAGGGAGAGCTTGTCTCTACAAAATATCAAAAAATTAGCAGGGTATGGTGGCACATGCCTGCAGTCCCAGCTCCTCGGGAGGCTGCAGTGGGAGTATCACTTGAGCCTCCTCAAGGAGGTTGAGGCTGCAGTGAGCTGTGATCACACCACTGCACTCCAACGTGGGTGACAGAGTGAGACCCTGTCTCAAAAAATATATATATCCTTAGGTAGGTCCTTGAGAAAGACATTTACTGGGTTGTGAAGCTGAAAGAAGTTGTGTATATTTCAAAGGGTCAGAGAAAGAATTTGCAATTGCAAATTTTCTTTCTTTTTCATTTTTATTTTTCTTTCTTTATTTTAATTTTATTTTATTTTAGACAGGGTTTCACTCTGTGCCCCAGGCTGGAGTGTGGTTGTGCAATCACGGCTCATTGCAGCCTCGAACTTCTGGGCTCAGGTGATCCTCCCACCTCAACCTTCCGAGTAGCTGGGACTGGAGGCGCACGCCATCACGCCCGGCTAATTTCTAAAAATATATTATTTTAATAAGAGACAAGGTCTTGCTCTGTTGCCCAAGCTGGTCTCAAACTTCCACGCTCAAGCAATCCTCCTTACCTCGGCCTCCCAAAGTGCTGAGACTACCTACATGAGCCACCATGCCTGGCTACAATTCCAAGTTTTCTAAAGTGCTTGTGACAAGAAAAGGGAGGTCAGGGGCCTGCAATTGGGAAGAAGCCTTCTAAAGTTTAGCCAGACTAGGGGGGAATGGTAAGTCTTCTTGGTTATCTAAGTCAGTTCTTCATAAACGCACCCCAAATTTCACTCTTCTGCTTGGGAAAGACCTTAAGCCCAGCGACACACAAACTTGCAAATTTCAGGCTCCTGGTTGTGTGCTTTCTTATGACTAGCCCATTGAAATGAGCTCATAAATGTTTTCTTTCAATGCTTTCATACCAGAGTTCTTCGGTTGATGAATTCAGCAAACATTTATGCAGCATCTGGTCTGTACCAGCACCATATTAGGTATGAACAAGGTGGCAACATCCCCTCAAAGAGCTACCACAGCACTGAAGGAGATGGGTGAATAAATGAACATTTTAAATATGATGTGAGGCCAGGTGCAGTGGCTTATGCCTGTAATCCCAGCAGTTTGGGAGGCCACGGTGGGCGCATCACCTGAGGTCAGGAGTTCGAGACCAGCCTGGCCAACGTGGCGAAACCCCGTCTCTACTAATAATACAAAAATTAGCCAGGTGTGGTGGCACATGCCTGTAATCCCAGCTACTCGGGAGGCTGAGGCCGGAGAATCGCTTGAACCTGGGAGGTGGAGGTTACAGCGATCCTGCCACTGCACTTCAGCCTGGGCGACAGTGGGAGATTCCGTCTAAAATAAATAAATAAATATAATGTGAGAGTTCCTCAAAATAGTAAACAGAGTTACACATGACCCAGGAATTCCACTTGTAGATATCTACTCAACAGAAATGAAAACATACGTCCACACAAAGACTTGTACACAAATGTGCACATCAGCATTATCCATGATCGCTGAAGGAAGGAAACAACCCAAAGTCCATCAGCTGATGAATGGATAAACATGTGGTATATCCGTATAATGGAGTATTCTTCAGCCATAAAAAGGGATGAGGATGCCGGGCGCAGTGGCTCACGCCTATAATCCCAGCAATTTGGGAGGCTGAAGTGGGTGGATCACCTGAGGTCAGGAGTTCAAGACCAGCCTGGCCAACATGGTGAAACACTGTCTCTACCAAAAATACAAAAATTAGCCAGGCTTGGTGGCGGATGCCTGTAGTCCCAGCTACTCAGGAGGCTGAGGCAGGAGAATTGCTTCAATCCAGAAGGCGGAGGTTTCAGTGAGCCAAGCTTGTGCCATTGCACTCCAGCCTGGGTGACAAGAGCAAAACTCCATCTCAAAAAAAAAAAAAAAAAAAAAAAAGGATGCGGTATGGATGCATGCTGCAACTGGATGTGCCTTGAAAACATTATGCTGAGTGAAAGAAAACCAGTCACAAAAGGCCACAGATTTTAGGATTCTATTTACATGAAATGTCTAGAATAGGCCAATCCCCAGAGACAGACCAAAGAAGAGTGATTGTCTAAGGCTTTGAGGTTAGGAAAAATGGGGAGTGACTATTAATTTGTATGGGGTTTCTTTTTCAGGTGACAAAAATGTTCTAAAATCGATTGTGGTAACGGTTGCACAATTTTGTGAATATACTAAAAATCATTGAATGGTACACTTTATTTATTTTTTGAGAAAAAATAATAATCCTGGGAATATAGGTGCACACCACCGTGCCCAGCTAATTTTTGTATTTTTGTAGAGACAGGGTTTCACCACGTTGGCCAGGCTGGTTTTGAACTCCAGACCTCAGGTGATCCACCTGCCTCAGACTCCCACAGTGCTGGGATTACAGGGGTGAGTCACCGCGACTGGCCGAATGGTACACACTTTAAATGGGTGAATTGCATGGTATGTTGATTGTATCTCAAAAAGTCACAAAAATATACATTTATACATATACATACGTTACAAAATGTAAAAACAGCTTCATGATACTCATCTATATGGGTCAAGAGCATGGTATGCAGGTAGACTTCAAAGAGGAGGTGATGGCTGAGATTAACTTGAAGGACAAGGGTTCCCAAAACCCTCCTGGAATGGAAAACATTGTCAAAAGGCCCAGAGAAGTGAGGCCTTCTTGAAGAACTGCAGGCAGCTCTGTATTCCAGCGCACAGGAGCCTGTGGAGGGGAGGAGGTAGGAAGGAGCTGGCCTTCATCTCTGTGAGACGGTGCAGTATGACAGTTATGACACAGACCCGGGGCCAGGCTACCCCGGGTTCAGTCTCAGCCCTGGACTTGCCCAGCTGCATGGCCTTGAGCAAGTCGCTCTACCTGTCTGTAACTTAATCCCCTCCTCTGTCACAAGGATGGAAGTGAGGATTAGAGTCAATGCACCCAAAGTCCTTGAATGTCACCTGGCATGTCCTGACCATTGCATACATGTTAGCTAACGTGACACAATAATGAACCATGGAGTGATTTTAAGCAGGGAACTGACCTGAAAGTTGTTCAGGAAGACCATCCTCCCAGCGACATGGAGGGTGAGGCTTAGACAAGGCTGTCACCATCATCCGGGAGAGCAATGATGTCTGAGAAAGGCAGGAGCAAGGGGACCGGCAAGAGCAGAGGGCATTTCAAAAGATGTAAGCAATAGAATCACCAGGGCCTGATGACTAAGGAGCTGGGCTGTGAGGGGCGAGGCTGTGCATTTCCGATGACTCCGGAGCTTCTAGTTTGAGTAGCTGGGGATGAACAGTGAGCTCATTCACAGAGATGGAGAAAACAGAAAAAAGAGAAATCTCAAAGGATATGTCTTTGGACAAATTCAGTGTACAGTACTTGTGTGTTTTTTTGCTTGTTTGTTTTTGAGACGGAGTCTTGCTCTGTCACCCAGGCTGGAGTGCAGTGGTGCGATCTTGGCTCACTGCAACCTCTGCCTCTCGGGTTCAAGCGATTCTCCTGCCTCAGCCTCTCAAGTAGCTAGGATTACAGGCACACACCACCACGCAAGCTAATTTTTCTTTGTTTGTTTGTTTGTTTTAGTAGAGACAGGGTTTTACCATGTTGGCCAGGATGGTCTCGATCTCCTGACCTCGTGATCCACCTGCCTCGGCCTCCCAAAGTGCTGGGATTACAGGCATGAGCCACTGCTCCTGGCCAGTTGTGGGGTTTAAATCAGGTCTTCTGCCATCAAATCCAGCACTCTTCTCTTCTTCCCACAGCCACTAGAATTATGCCTTTGCCATGAGGTGAGGTGGCATGTTGTTCTTTGGGGTCTAATGTCACGAGGAGGCCACTTCTGCAGCACATCCAGCCCTGGTGGGCAGCCCGAGGGCAGGGGCAGCTGAAGGTGGAAACATATGGAAAATGAATGCCCATGGTCTAGACAGAGAGAAAGTTATAAGGCACTGACAGGTTGCGGAAACCAGCTATGGTCAGAACGCTGCTTGGAGCAGATCAGTGTAGCTACTAGGAATCTCAGGTAGGCTGGGCGCGGTGGCTCCCGCCTGTAATCCCAGCACTTTGGGAGGCCAAGGAGGGGGATTGCTCGAGGTCAGACATCAGATTACCCTGGACAACATGGTGAAACCCTGTCTCTACGAATTTTTTTTTTTTTTTTTTTTAGATGGAGTCTCACTCTGTAGCCCAAGCTGCAGTGCAGTGGCACGATCTCGGTTCACTGCAACTTCTGCCTCCGGGGCCCAAGCAATTCTCCTGCCTCAGCCTCCCAAGTAGCTGGGACTACAGGGATACACTACCACGCCCAGCTAATTTTTTGTATTTTAGTAGAGATGGGGTTTCACCATGTCGCCCAGGGTGGTCTCAAACTCCTGAGCTCTGGTGATCTGCCTGCCTCGGCCTCCCAAAGTGCTGAGATTATAGGCATGCGCCACCGTGCCCAGCTGAAAAAATTTTAAAAATGATTTACCCAAGGCTGACTCGCCAGTGACGGGCACAGGTGCCTGGTGCATGGCAGCAGGTGTTCAATACAAGTTTGTGGCTGAAACAAATAGAATTAAAAAGGCACAAGTGGACTTAGGGTACGGAGGATGTCACGGGTTTGTCACATGTCCGCTTTCTCACTGGACGTCCCATCAAAATCGCTCAGCCCTGTGTCTGTCCCTCCCCTCTCCCAGTGACATCCAGTTCATTTGATAGATGAGCCCTGTGGCTCTGTCCTCATGCATTCGTTCAGCCATGTAGAGCCCTTGCTCCCATGTTCAGTGCAGGCCAGCCAGTATCCCAGGGGAGCCCACGTAGGGCCAGCCAGCATAGCCATCAACCCCATTTTCTTCCACTGGAAACCAACCCTTTATTTTGTTTACTCTGTCTCAGTTATTTTTCTGCCTTAAGATTCTTTTCCTGGACGACGGTAAAGTCCATGAGGGATGTAAACATGAAAGTCTTTCTTTTCTTTTCTTTCTTTTTTTTTTTTTTAGATGGAGTTTCGCTCTTGTTGACCAGGCTGGAGTGCAATGGTGCGATCTCAGCTCACCGCAAACTCCGCCTCCCGGGTTCAAGCAATTCTCATGTCTCAGCCTCCTGAATAGCTGGGATTACTGGTGCCCACCACCATGCCCAGCTAATTGTTGTATTTTCAGTAGAGACAAGGTTTCACCATGTTGGCCAGGCTGGTCTTAAACTCCTGACCTCAGGTGATGCACCTAGCTTGGCCTCCCAAAGTGCTGGGATTACAGGCATGAGCCACTGCACCCGGCCTTTTTTTATTTTTTTGAGACAAAGTCCCACTCTGTCACCCAGGCCGGAGTGCAGTTGCGCAATCTCGGCTCACTGCAACCTCTGCCTCCTGGGTCCAAGTGATTCTCCTGCCTCAGCCTCTTGAGTAACTGGGATTACAGGTTCATGCCACCACGCCTGGGTAATTTTTGTATTTTTAGTAGAGATGGGGTTTTGCCATATTGGCCAAGCTGGTCTAGAACTCCTGGCCTCAACTGATCCACCCACCTCAGCCTCCCAAAGTGCTGAGATTACAGGCATGAGCCACTGTGCCCAACTGAAAGTCTTTCTTTTTTTAAATAGACATGGGGGTCTCGCTATGTTGCCCAGGCTTATCTCCAACCCCGGCCTCAAGTGATCCTCCTGCCTCGGGCTCCCAGAGGGCTGGGATTCCAGGCTTGAGCCACTTTGCCTAGCTAACATAACAGTCTTGTAAGAGGGGAGCTTCAGGTAGGTATGGGCTGGGTTCTAGGTCTAGTGATGGTTCCCATTAGACAAACATTAAACAATGCCAGAAGGCTGACAGCAAAGAGTTGATGGTTCCTAACAAAGGCAACATTAGGAACACATCTCCAAGGGGACTGAGCTCTAATGGCCATGTTGGTGCTGATTTCATTAGTGGTCCCATTTCTGGGAACCCATTTCCTCCCCTACATGGAGTATGATGTGTGTCTTCCTAGAGATGCAGGATTAGCTGTGGAGCTTTTCAGATACCCGCCCTTCTCCCCCTCCGCTGTGGAAGGTGATTGAATTTGGCCTTGCTGTTTTTAATTTTTTTTTTTTTTTTGAGATGGAGTCTCGCTCTGTTACCCAGGCTGTAGTGCAGTGGTGCAATCTCGGCTCACTGCAAGATCTGCCTTCCAGGTTCACGCCATTCTCCTGCCTCAGCCTCTCTGAGTAGCTGGGACTACAGGCGCCCGCCACCACGCCCGGCTAATTTTTTTTGTATTTTTAGTAGAGACGAGATTTCACCGTGGTCTCGATCTCCTGACCTCGTGATCCGCCCACCTCTGCCTCCCAAAGTGCTGGGATTATAAGCGTGAGCCACCATGCCCGGCCGCTGTTTTTAACTTTTAAATTTTTATTTTATTTTATTTTATATGTATTTTTTTTGGAGGACTGAGTCTTGCTCTGTCACCCCAGCTGGAGTATAGTGGCGTGGTCTCGGCTCACTGCAACCTCTGCCTCCCGGGTTCAAGTGATTCTCCTGCCTCAGCCTCCTGAGTTGCTGGGATTACAGATGCCCGCCACCATGCCCGGCTAATTTGTTTATTTTTATTTTTAATAGAGACAGGGTTTCACCGTGTTGGCCAGGCTGGTCTCGAACTCCTAACCTCAGGTGATCTGCCTGCCTCAGCCTCCCAAAGTGCAGGGGTTCCAGGCATGAGCCACCGCAGGAAGGCGATTGACTTTAAAGGGCTCTGGGACCCGCGGCCCCAGGAGTTTGTGTTTGGCTTGGCAGTGAGCATCAGCTGGAAGCAGTGCATCAGGTAAGGTGTTCTCTGGTCGCTGTCAGCGTGACCCACACGTCTGTGTGTCACCCTGATGGGTATTCCAGTCATTATGAGCCCTTTTTGCCTGACATTTAGATCAAAACTCCCCCATTGATCCTCTCTTCCTCCTTGCCCCCACCCATGCTTCAACCCTGAGGACCGGGGCCCTAACGTCCCTGGAGCAGGTGCCAGGACCTCCTTGACACAGCCCTTGGTCCTTGGAACCCTGACTGTTAGGATAAGCCTTCCCAGCAGCAGATCGCCAGACACAGACATTGGAAAGGCCACTCCAAGACTGTCCCATCCAGGGCCCTAACTACAAGCTCTGCTTCTGGAGACATTTGCCAGGTGCCAAAAACATCTCCGGTGCTCCGTCCAGGAGCAGCCAATGGAAAGGGCAGCCCAGCCCCCTCCTCCTCTCCCCCAGTGGTATCCCAGCCTCCTGCCTCTCTCTTCCCTCCCCCGCCTTCCTTCCTCTCGCCTGGGCTGCCTGCCTCAGAAGTGGGGACCCAAAGGGTGCAGGACGCCTGGTCTGCCTTGTGGGTCCTGGACGGAGCCCCTACCTCTGCAAAGATGACTTGGAGACAGGCCGTCCTGCTGTCTTGCTTCTCCGCCGTGGTGCTCCTGTCTAGTGAGTACAGGAGGGTCAAGGCGGAGGGTGTTAGTTACATGGTAAGGGAGACTTACCATGCACAGGTAAGGCTGCTCAGGTGATGCAGGTAGAAAGGAGTATGCTTATTGTTAACATGTGTGTATGTGTGTGTCGTGTGCATGTAGGACACAATGCAATACAGAAAAATAATAATAATAATAATAAACAGTAAAGAAAGAAACAAAATAGAAAAAAAAAACCCAAGCCAGCTTGCTTGGTGGGTTCCTGGGGAGATTGGCTCTGCAGCTGGTACGTGAGAAACCACAGGCCCCCTGCCAGGCCCTGGCAGGACGCTTAGCCTGGAAAGAGGGATGGGGACTCAGCTCAGGGTCTGGGCTCCCCTCTGATGCTGCATCCTCACTCTGTGCCCTTGTCCTGCAGTGCTGAGAGAGGGAACCAGTGTATCTGTGGGCACCATGCAGATGGCGGGAGAAGAGGCGAGTGAAGGTGAGTGCAGGGGCCACCCACGGGGCAGGGCAGGGCAGGTGCAGCCAGCGAAGCAGCAGCCCCGGCACCCCCACACTGCTGGTGACAGGCCTCTCCTGGGTTTCAGATGCAAAACAGAAGATTTTCATGCAGGAATCAGATGCCTCGAATTTCCTCAAGAGGCGCGGCAAGCGGTCCCCCAAGTCCCGAGATGAGGTCAATGGTAAGGATGCTGGAGGGACCCCCCTCCCCGTCCATCACCACCTCTGCTCACACCCCCCGGCTCCTCCTCTCCCACAGTCAGCCGGGCAGCAGGATGCAGCCGGGCACGAAGGGCTCACCCCAGGGTATCAAAGGGACTGCAGCTCTGAGTGAGAAATTACACCCTATTTCCTGACTGTAGGTCGTATATTGGATTGAATACTTTGTCAGGGTTAGGAGGCCCCACCTCTGCAAAGATGACTTGGAGACAGGTCCTCTTGTCCTCCTTTTGGCCATGATGCTACATTAAACACACCTAACAGGGATAAGATGCATTGGATTTCAGAAAGGTGTAGGGAGGGAAATCTATGTTCTGGTCTGGAGGCGACCCACACATCAGTGTGTGCTTTGCGGGTACTGGTCCAGCACACCTTCTGTATAAGAGCAACAGCATCGCACATGGGGAAGGCACAGGACACTGGGTGCTGAGAAATGTGGGTCTGGGGACAGCTGTGCTGCTAAGTGGCCTTGGCTACTTCCTCCCTCTGGTCCTAATTTCCTTATTTATAAGCCTCTGAAAGAGCTGTGTTCAGCCAGCAGAGTTTTTTTTTTTTTTTAAGTTTTCATTTTCAACACATTGGGGTGAGCCTGTCTGTTGCACAGCCTGCTGTAGGGCCTGTGGAGCCCCGGCTTCATGGTCCTCATGCCCTTCACCTGCCAACCCCTGAGGGCATTTGAGTTTCTACCCCTGAACCTGCTTCTTCCAAGACGCTGAGCTCAGACCGTATCGCCCGAGTCTCTGGCTCGAGTCTTTCCTCCTCGTGCCTGTGGGTGAATGAACTCTTTGTATTCTTCAGGGCACTCAGCAAGGTGACTTGCTTGGTAAAAATAATAGGACTGTTTTCAAATGATGGGAAGAACAGAGATAGAAATGCTTGGAGATGAAATTTCTTTTTTTTAAAAAAATTGAATAAGTATAACCGTGCTAGGAAAACCTCCAGGCCTCATACAACCTGAGATTTAAAAGTTGGCCAATGTCAAGAAGCACTGAAAGGTTGGGAGGGGGACTGGACTGTTTTTGATTAAAATGGGAGAAGCAATCTTCTGGCAGACTTCCAGGGGAAACGGGCATGATTTTAGGCCAGGCAAATAGCTTCTGTCCTCTTTTTTTTTTTTTTTTTTTTTTTGAGATGGAGTCTCACTCTCTCGCCCAGGCTGGAGTGCAGTGGCAGGATCTTGGCTCATTGCAACCTCCACCTCCCAGGTTCAGGTAATACTCCTGCTTCAGCCTCCCAAGTAGCTGGAATTACAGATGCCTGCCACCACGCCTGGCTAATTTTTGTATTTTTGTAGAGACAGAATTTTGCCATGATGGCCAGGCTGGTTTCGAACTCCTGAACTCAGGTGACCCCCCTGCCTCGGCCTCTTAGAGTGCTGAGATTACAGGCATGAGCCACCGCGCATGGCCTCTTCTGTCCTCTTAAGTTGACTCCAAACAATGAGCTACACCATTTAGCCTGAAGTGCCTCACCTCGGACAGAAGCTCAGTGTGTCAATTAGTCATGGGAGGTGCAGGACAGCCTGGTGAACACCCAGGATTGTGCATGAATGCATCTGCTGTCACCCAGTCAACTCCTGTGGATGGCAGGAGGGCAGTGTCCAGTGATGCCTCAGGTTGGATAAAGGGCAGGTGACAGACACTTCAGCCAACTTGAATTTGGAACCAGGAGACAGGCATCTGACACCTCTAAGCCTCTGGGATAAAGGTGAAGTTACTTTAGGGTGAAAAGAGAGTGTGATGAATGCATGTTCTTGAGAAGAAACGTACACAATGCACAGAATGACACATAGTATAAAATTACTATCTTGAACTGAGGATTAAATTGTTCTTATTCATTACGTCAAAACTCTAATTTGTGACACCTCTGAAAAGACCACTTGGGAAGATTGTTTGCTGTCCTGAGTACACAGGGGACAGAGGACGCTTCTTTAGGAATAGGCAGTGACTTACTAAGTATCTGCTTCCTAAACCCTAAGCCCCCGCACCTCCCACAACGGCTTTCTGGCGCTTGGAGCAACATCAGGACCCACAGTGGGTGGGAAGAGGGAAGCTGAGCCAGCAGTGGCGTGTGGGAACCTGGTACCCTAGCTCTGCCCCAACCTGCTATGTGACCTCTGTTAGGTCATGCACATCTCTGAGCCTGAATCCCCTCTGAGAAATGTGTGGATGCCGAGTGAGAGGTGGGGCATGGGTATGGATGGGATAACCAACCCCTTCTGCCAGACTCAAGTTTCCTGCAACTAAGTAGGTCACGGCAGACGTTTGGGAAGAAACATTCCAGACGTCTGGAATCTGCACTAAGCCCAGTTCACAGCTAACTTGATTTTTAATCTGAGTTAAGTAATAGAAAAGTAACAGAAATAACTAGTATTTATATAATTCATTAATTAATGTAAGCGTCTTACTTCCAAGAAGGATTTGAGATGGTTTGTTTGTTTGTTTATTTATTTATTTTAAGACAGAGTCTCGCTCTGTTGCCCAGGCTGGAGTGCAGTGGCGTGATCTCAACCTCCACCTCCCCGGTTCAAGCAATTCTCCTGCCTCACCCTCCCAAGTAGCTGGAATTATAGGCACCTGCCACCACGCCTGGCTAATTGTTGTATTTTTAGTAGAGAAGGGGTTTTGCCATGTTGGCCAGGCTGGGCTTGAACTCCTGACCTCAAGCAATCCGCCCGCCTCGGCCTCTCAAAGTGCTGGGATTACAGGCGTGAGCCGCCGCGCCCGGCCTGAGATGGTTTCCAATATTATCATTTTGCAAAGACTTTTCCTTGTTTCTCCCAGCACCTCTGTAACGTGGGTAGGGGGTAGGGAACCATGACTTTCCCCAGCTTCTCTGCTTCCTTCAGCACCCCCCAGCCTCCTCTTGCACATCAGAGTTGATGGGGCAAAAAAACGGTACCTCCGTCTCCCCCATTTGGTGTGAGGGGAATCCCACTGTGAGACCGTGAGGCGTGCTGAGGGACTGGTTCTTCCTGCCCTAGACGTGGCCTCCCTGGCTTCATGGTTTCTCCAGTTGAAGCTCGTGTTGGGGGAAATACCTTGAAAGTAGAGAGCTTTACATAGTTTCCTCCAGACAACCGGGAATTTTTATTCCAACAGCTGTAATGCTTGGTAAACTTGTCTTATGTCTTTCTCCTTATTGAACTATAGGTCTCTTAAGCAGAGGGAAGGATTTTATTTTATTTTGTTTTTGAGACAGGGTCTCGCTCTGTTGCCTAAGGTGGAGTGCAGCAGTACAATCATAGCTTACTGCAGCCTTGAACTCCTGGCCTCAAGCAACCCTCCTGCTTCAGACTCCCTAGTAGCTAAGCTCACAGGCGTGAGCCACCGTATCTGGCTGGAAGGACGGAATCTTTCTTATTCGGCTTTTTAATTCCAGTGCTTAGCCTACGTCCTGGCCGTGATAAGAGCTGGAAAATGTTGAATGGCTGTGAGATTAAGTTGGATTATTCCTTTACGGAATTCGTTTCTGATTATGGGATTTCTGGTTTCCAAGTGGCCTGGTATACTTGGATATGCCACCAACTTTATAATCAGAGCTAAATCACTTTACTCTTTGGGGCCTCTGTCTTCTCATTTGCAAATGAGGCAGCTGGATCAGATAATCACCTTCAAGTTTTAAAGTCTGTGTCAGGAGTAAATCATTTCAGGGAAGTCTCCAACCACAATCCCCCACAAACCACTCATCCCCCAACCAGATGACTTCTCAGATGAACTGTGCTCCCCTAAGTGTGTGCCCCTAAGTGTCCTCATTCTTGAGGGGCAACTCTTGCTTCTTTTCCTTTCACAGCGGAAAACAGGCAGAAGCTTCGGGTTGATGAGCTGCGGAGAGAATATTACGAGGAACAAAGGAATGAATTTGAGAACTTCGTGGAGGAACAAAATGATGGTAAGAGCTCTTCAGCCAGTGTCTTCAGGGAGGTGGAGCGTTGGGGAGAAATCACATGGTTTGCTTTCTCTTCTTCTACCCAACTTTTTTTTTTTTTCTTTTTTTGAGACGAAGTCTTGCTCTGTTGCCCAGGCTGGAATGCAGTGGTGTGATCTTGGCTCACTGCAACCTCCTCCTCCCAAGTTCAAGCGATTCTCCTGCCTCAACCTCCGGAGTAGCTGGGATTACAGATGCCCCTAGCTAATTTTTGTATATTTAGTAAAGACAGGGCTTTGCCATGTTGGCCAGGCTGGTATTGAACTTTTAATTGGAGGAGGGAGGAAAGGGAAGGTCTACTTTCAATTCATATCCAGGAGAGCCTCGAAAAGAAGGGAGGGCCGGGCGCAGTCGCTCATGCCTGTAATCCCAGCACTTTGGGAGGCTGAGGCGGGTAGATCACCTGAGGTCAGGAGTTTGAGACCAACCTGGCCAACATGGCGAAACCCCATCTCTACTGAAAATACAAAAATTAGCTGGGTGTGGTGGCGGGCACCTGTAACCCCAGCTACTCGGGAGGCTGAGGTTGGAGAATCGCTTGAACTTGGGAGGCAGAAGTTGCAGTGAGTGGAGATTGTGCCACTTCACTCCAGCCTGGGCAACAAGAGTGAAACTCCATATCAAAAAAATAAAATAAAATAAAATAAAAAGAAGGGAGAAAAATGGCTACACAGAACTTGAGAAGGTGTGGAAGGGGACAGAATACCCTTATTCCCATTGGCTTGGGGGCTGTGGGGATGGGGCAACTGTTTGCTGACTGTGTGGATATAAAACTCCTTTCCCTCCCTCCTCCTATTTGGGCATCACCGCACTGGTCTGTGTTCTCCATCTAAGCACCAAAACTTAGGCTTAGCTCTGGCAGGATCATATTGGGCAGATTCCACACTCACTCGCAGGTGCCTTATATTCACGTCAATGTCCTGGCTCCAGGTCCTACTCTATCCTGGAAAATCAAGGCCTTCATTGACCTATTCAGTGTACTCAGCATCTTTACTGACTGGCAGAAGCAAATCAGGAAAACTGAACTCAGAAAACAGCTTGCCTTCTACCCTCTCACCCCACCTGCAGCATCAACATCTATAGCCTATCTTCAGGCTCCAACTCATCCAAAAGCATCAGATCACCTGGAAATTTTTATATGGTTTTCTTGTGGCCTTATGCTTCTCCTATTTGTATCCTCTTCTCTAAGCCTTGGTCTTTTCCTTACTAGCAAAAAATAGAGAGTAGGAAAGGCCCAGGGAGGCCAGGAGTTTTGAGGGGCTGAGGTGGGTGGATCACTTGAGGTCAGGAGTTTGAGACTAGCCTAGCGAATGTGGCGAAACCCCGTCTCTACTAAAAATAACTAAAAATTAGCCAGGCGTGATGGTGCACACCTGTAGTCTCAGCTACTTGGGAGGCTGAGGCAGGTGAATTGCTTGAAACTTGGAGGTGGAGCTTGCAGTGAGCCAAGATCCCACCACCGCACTCCAGCCTAGGCAACAGAGCAAGACTCTGTCTCAAAAAAAAAAAAAAAAGAAAAGGCCCAGACCAGAGAGCTTAGTGTCTCTGGCCAGGCAATCCGCACCCCTCAACCCCTTGGCAGACAGGGTTCCTGTCTGCTCTTAGAAAGTGCTGGCTGTGCCAGGGCTCAGTGGAGGATGGTGCGGCTGGGGACACGGGTAGAGGATGCTCTGTCTTTGAGCCACAGCCTTCCACGGAGTGGGATTTAATTTTGCTGTGAAGTACCCTCAAGGGTCACCCACAGCAAACATCCTTAGGACCGTTTAAGGGGGATCACACCAGCATACCAGAGAGTGTGTGTGTGTGTGTGTGTGTGTGTGTATGTATTTCTTTTCCTTTTTTTTTTTTTTTTTTTTTTGAGACAGTCTCATTCTGTTGCCCAGGCTGGAGTGCAGTGGCATGATCTCAGCTCACTGCAACCTCCCGCCACAAGTTCAAGCGATTCTCCTGTCTCAGCCTCCCAAGTAGCTGGGATTACAGGTGTGCACCACTATGCCCAGCTAATTTTTGTATTTTGGGTAGAGATGGGGATTTACTATGTTGGCCAGGCTGGTCACAAACTCCTGACCTCAAGTAATCTGCCCATGTCAGTCTCCCAAAGTGCTGGGATTATAGGCGTGGGCCATCACACCTAGCCCTGTTTATTTATTTGGTCTTTCTCCAAATTTCAAGATTGTAATGCTCCTGAAGAAAATCACCTGGTACCTCCTGGGTGCACGTGAACTTGGACGTGAGGCCCCAGTTTAGGTCGCCTTTGTGGGAGAGAGTCAGCTCTTTCAGTTCTCCTGGCTGCTTGCTCTGATGGACTGGGGAGGCAGCACCCTCAGAAGGCATCTCCTAGTAAAAAGGAAACCACCCCTGGGTCAGGTGCTGCAGGCTGTGCCCATTGCCCTGCAGGTGCACCTGGCTGAGGCCTGCAAACAGGTGCTGGGCTTGGATCCTGGCAAATCAAACTTTCTTAGGAACATACTGGGAAAACTTCAGGCAGTCACAGCTTGGAAGCACACACTTCTGCTAGAGATGTGTTTATCTTGGTGGGCAGCTTGGGGAGAAGCACTTAAAAGTTGAGAATGTGGCCTTCAAAATTCCTTCAGTGTGATTTTGACTCATACTATTAAAATAGCATTTTATTTTGAGCAGTTTTAAATGTTTTAGGTCCAAAGCTCTAGCATGTAGATGGAAAAACATTCACTGTTTTCCCTTTCTTGATGAATTCAGGATGCAGGGTTGGGCGCCTGCAGGTCCTCTTACAGGATAGGAAGACAGGAGACCCTAGGTCTCACCCACACAGATGGAGAAAACACAGGCCTTTGGGGAATGCAGTTCCAGGAGCTGTTGTCCTTGAGCCCTTGCTCTGCCAGGCACTGTAAGTGGCCACCTAATCCTCACGAACTGCCTCTGAGACAGGTCTTGTAATTTCCAGCTCATGTTTCAAAAATTGAGGCTCAGGCTGGGCACCGTGGCTTACACGTGTAATCCCAGCACTTTGGGAGGCCAAAGTGGGAGCATTGCTTGAAGCCAGGAGTTCAAGACCAGCTTGGGCAACTAAGCGAGGCCCTGTCTCTACAAAAGAAAAAAAATTTTTCAATTAAAAAACATAAGCTGGGCATGGTGGCATGTGCCTGTAGTCCCAGCTACACTGGAGGCTGAGGCAGGGGGATGGCTTCAGCCCAGGAGTTCGAGACCAGCTTGAGCAACATAGAAAATGAGAAAATTAACTTGGCTGGTGGCATGTACCTGTAGTCCCAGCTACTTGGGTGGTTGAGAGAGGATCACTTGACCCTGGGGAGTTCAAGGCTAGAGTGACTATGATCATGCCACTGCACTCCAGCCTGGGCAACAGAGCAAGACCCTGTCTCAAAAAAAAAAAAATCCACAACAAAAATAAAAAACTGAGGCTTAGAAAGGATACATGTATACCCAGGGAGACGAGGCTAGTAGATAGCCCTAGCATTAGAACCCCAAGGCTTATTTGCCAGCAAAGCTCCTGTTCTTGTAAATCAAGGATGAGCAAATGCATGGAGGTCTTGGAGAGCTTCTGTGGTCCAGGAATTGGCCCCCGGATGGAGTGAGTGAGAAAGATAAAGCGGAGTAGCCCGCAGGGGGTCTCCCCAGAGCTCCATCAAGGCAGGGGTCACAAGGTAGAGCAGGCCTGGCCTCCGGAGGATGAGTTTTGGAAAAGGTGGAAATCATTTCAATCTTCTTTCCTCTCCGTTGCCTGTGGCTCACAATGTTGCACAGGGTTCTGCTTGCCTGAAACCATCCCTGGGGTGGTGCTCAAGGCGTCTGACTTCCAAGCCCTCCCCCGAGGCCCCTGACATGCCTGTCAGTCAGGACCCTGGTTTCAGCTAGCTGTCCTATCTAACCGAGTCACCTATTCTTTTTTTTTTTTTTTTTTTTTTTTGAGATGGAATCTCGCTCTATCGCCAGGCTGGAGTGCAGTGGTGCCATCTCGGCTCAATGAAACCTCCTCCTCCGGGGTTCAAGTGATTCTCCTGCCTCAGCCTCCTGAGTAGCTGGGACTACAGGTGCCCGCCACCACGCCCCGCTAATTTTTGTATTTTTAGTAGAGACAGGGTTTCACCATGTTGGCCAGGCTGGTCTTGAACTCCTGACTTCAGGTGATCCGCCCACCTCGGCCTCCCACAGTGCTGGGATTACAGGCGTGAGCCCCGCCCCCACCCCGAGTCACCTATTCTAAGGGTTACTGATAGCAGTTGGATATTCGACATCTCCCCAAAGTACTTACTTCATAAAAGGAATGCCCACCGGGACTACAAGCCTGTAGTCCCAGGACTTTGGGAGGCCAAGGAATTTAGCCCTGGCAACATAACGAGACCTTGTCTCTATTAAAAATTAGCCGGGCATGGTGGTGCATGCCTGTAGTCCCAGCAACTTGGGAGGCTGAGGCTGAAGAATCACTTGAGTCCAGGAGGCTGCAGTGAGCTATGATTGTGCCACTGCACTTCTGCTTGGGCAACAGGATGAGAACTTGTCTCGAAAACAAAAACAACAAAAAAAGGGATGCTGAATCAACTTCTACGTCAAAACCACACTCTCAGGGTTGGCAAAGAGTAGCTCGTCTACTGGGCTTGAGAAATGCCCGAAAGAGCTGAAGATGAACACAAAAAGCTCCGGCCTGGGCCTGGCTCTGTGAGCTCCAGGCTGCCCCTGGGCTATCAAGTACCTAATGGGATTTTCAGCACCAAGGGGAGGGCCAGCTCTGAGCCCACATAGCAAGGAAACACTTCTGGCAGCCGTGGTGCCTCAACATGCCTTGGTCACTGGGCCCTGCACCTAGCTGGGCCGAGGTGAGACTAGGCCTGAGCAAGCGGCTCTCACAGGTGCTAAGGACCAAAGCAACGTCTCCATTCCTCACACCCTGAAGCCACCAGGCGGTCCTGTTGGCCATTGCCACAGAGGATGCCAGTTTCACTTTCGCTAGTACCAAAATCAGGTTCATGGGCTTCTTGGTGAGGTCCACATTTGAGAAAACAGAGGTAAGAAAGACATCTTGGTTCTTTAATTCTTGGCATCATTTTCTGTTAGGATTTCCCATCCTTCCAACATCTTTGACAAATGCATCTTAAAAATGTGATAAAACACACACAACATAAAACTTGCCATTTAAACTCTTCTTTCTTTTCTTTCTTTTCCTTTCTTTTTCTTTCTCTTTCTTTTTTTTTTCTCTCTTTCTTTCTTCTCTTTCTTTACTTTCTCTTTCCCTCCCTCCCTCCCCGCCGCTTCCTTTCTTTCTTTTTTAGATGGGTTTTGCTCTGTTGCCCAGGTTGGAGTGCAGTGGTGTGATGATAGCTCACTGCAGCCTCAACCTCCTGGGCTCGAGCAATCCTCCCACATCAGCCTCCCAAGTAGTTGGGACTATAGGCACGTGCTATCACACCTGGCTAATATTTTTTTATTTTTTGTAGAGACGATGTCTTGCTAACGCTGCTCAGGCTGGTCTCAAACTCCTGGCTTCAAGCGATCCTACCAGCTTGGCCTCCCAAAGTGCTGGGATTACAGGTGTGAGCCACCATGCCCAGCATAAACTATTTTTAAGCATACGATTCAGCAGCATTTACTACATTCACTGTGCAACAGTCACTGCTATTTCCAAACCCTTGCATAGCCTCATACAGAAACTGCATTCATAAAGCAGTAACTCGCCATTCCTCCCTCCCGGAAGCCTCTGGCAACCTCTTTTTTTTTTTGTCTCTGTAAATTTGCCCATTCTAGGCTAGGTGCAGTGGCTCACGCCTGTAATACTAGTGCTTTGGAAGGCCGAGGCGGTTCGATCACTTGAGGTCAGGAGTTCAAGACCAGCCTGGCCATCAGGGTGAAACCCCATCTCTACTAAAAATATAAAAATTAGCCAGGCGTGGTGGCATGCACCTGTAATCCCAGCTATTCCAGGTGGAGGCAGGAGAATCGCTTGATCCTGGGAGGCGGAGGTTACAGTGAGCCGAGATCACGCCACTGCACCCCAGCCTGGGTGACAGAGCGAGAGTCAAAACAACAAAAACAAAAACAAAAACTTGCCCATTCTAGACATGTCATCTAAGTGGAATCATACACTATTCATCTTTTTGAGTCTGGGCTTATTTCACTTAGCAGAATATTTTTAAGGTTTGTCCATGTTGTAGAATGTGCCAGAACTTCATTCCTTTTTATGGCGAAATTTTACACATACACACCACATTTTGTTTATCCATTTCTTTGTTGATGGACACTGGGGTTGTTTCCACCTCTTGGCTGTTGTGACTAGTGCTGCTACGAACATTCATGTACAAGTATCCGTTTGTGTGTCCCTGTTTTCAATTCTTTTGGGCATTTTCTTTTTTTCTTTCTTTTGTGTTTTTTTTTTTTGGAGACAGGATCTCACTCTGTCGCCCAGGCTGGAGTGCAGTGGCATGATCTCAGCTCACTGCATCCTCCACCTCCCAGGTTCAAGTGATTCTCATACTTCAGCCTCCTGAGTAGCTGGGATTACAGGTGTGTGTCACCATGCCTGGCTAATTTTTGTATTTTTTAGTAGAGACAGGGTTTCACCATGTTGGCCAAGTTAGTCTAGAATTCCTGACCTTGGGTGATCAGCCAGCCTCAGCCTCCCAAAGTGCTGGGATTATAGGCATGAACCATCCCGCCCGGCCAATCACAGCACTTTGGGAGGCTGAGACAGGAGGATTGCTTGAGACTAGGAGTTGGAGACCAGCCTGGACAATACAGTGAAATTCCACCTCCATAAAAAAATTAAAAAATTAGCCAGGCGTGGTGGCAAAGGAGGCTGAAGTGGGAGGATTGCCTGAGCCCTGGGAGGTTGAAGCCGCGGTGAGTCCTGATCACGCCACTGCACTCCAGCCTGGGTGACAGACTGAGACCCTGTCTCAAAACAAAACAAAACAAGAAAGAAAGAAAAAAAAAGAAAATTAATTCAGAACAGTATAGAGGAAAAAAACCTCCAAGTCGACAATGATTTCCTTCATGTTTTCAAGGCATGGTTTGTAGTCCCTTATTTTTCTTGCATGTCCTTCCAGTAGTCCATTCCTGCTACTGTGTTGTTACTTTTTCGTCTTGTGTCTTGGTTGTTAAGTCTTTGAAACAGGGCTGCATAAGCCTCTGCCCTCCTACACTGGCTGGGCAGGCAGAAGAGCCTGAGATGCCCGGCCCTGGTCTACACCTGCCTGTGACCTTCGCCCATCTGGGCCTGACTTATACACAAGGCCTGTCAGCTCACATACTCTGGATCCTCACCAGTCCTGGCCTTCTCTCACCAGGGCTCACAAACACTCTCAGTGCAGGTCACCACAGGGCAGGGGTTCGGCTGATGGCTGCTGGGCTCAGTGGCAGGTCAGAGGCCCCCTGTCCTAACAGGTGGCTTTGTCTTTCCTCCCCAGAGCAGGAAGAGAGGAGCCGGGAGGCTGTGGAGCAGTGGCGCCAGTGGCACTATGACGGCCTGCACCCATCCTATCTCTACAACCGCCACCACACCTGATCCCATCCTGAAGCCGGCCAAGAAGACGAAGCTTGTAGCACCATTGGCATCCCCGTGTTCCAGCAATCCTTCCCATGCAAACCGGCCCTTCGGAGGGTCTCAGCTTGGGGTCTGCAGTGGCCAGCAGCCCTGGAAAAGACGCATGCCTTTCCTTCCAGTGTATGAAAGTGTCCTGACTTTCACCTCTTTGCAGACCATCTTCTGAGGTGAGCAACTGCCTGCAGGGCCTCCTAGCACCAAACCTACAGTGGCTTCCCCTGGCTTCGTTCCCAAGCAAAAGAATCAGTCAAGAATCACATGTTTGCTTATGGCTTACAAATAAAAACGCTGAATCAACCATGTGTATTATCTTCTCAAATCTCCGACCGAGGGGTGTCATGCTGTCTTCCCTGAGCGATGATGTGATTCTTGCTGACTTGGGTGTTTGAAAGCTTGAACTTGAGGAGCATTGCTCAGTCTTCTCAATATGTCCCATATGCCACCGAATATGCTAGAGTTGACTCACCCAGTCGTCTATCAGTGTGATCGATTTCTGGACATGAAACGTTGGGTCATAACATATATATATATATATATATATATATATATATATATATATGCGTGTGTGTATGTGTGTGTGTGTATATATATATATGTACACTTTTTTTTTTTTTTTTTTTTTGAGACAGGGTCTCACTCTGTCACCCAGGCTGCAGTGCAGTGGCAAGATCATGGCTCACTGCAGCCCCGACCTTCCAGGCTTAGGTGATCCTCCCACTTCATTCTCCCAAGTATCTGGGACTACAGGCATGTACCACCACGCACAGCTAGTTTTTGTATTTTCAGGAGAGACGGGGTCTTGCCATGTTGTCCAGGCCGATCTTGAACACCTGAGCTCAAGCAATCCACTCACCTTGGCCTTCCAAAGTGCTGGATTACAGGTGAGCCACTGCACCCAGCCGACTTCTACATATTTTAAACTGGCTAAATCGAATTTCTCTTTGAAGAGGTCGCGTGCTTCCTATCGCTGGGTATCTTTGCTGATCCTTTCTGAAAGCAAGTAAACTTAAGACCAGAAAAGTCCTGGGCAGGGGACAGGGGTGCTTGAAATATACACTATTCATGGTGTCTTTTCAGATGGCAAATCTCACTTCCAGCTCCATTAAATTTAACCAAGTCAGACTTAACCAGGTTCCTAGTGCAGACCCTAGCTATGTGATCGATGTACTTCTACCACCTACCCCAATGCCTTTGGGCCTGGCTAAACAGAAAGGCTGTTTAGGAACCCGCAGCTCTCCACAAACCTCCTTGAAAGTGACACACAGCTTTTAGTAAGCAGTGTTCTAGCAGTGGAAGAGACTGGTATACAGAAAAACTTTAAGGCCAGGTGTGGTGGCTCATACCTGTAATCCCAGTGTTTTGGGAAGCTGAGGCAGGAGGATTGTTTGAGGCCAGGAGTTTGAGGGTGCAGTGAGCTATGATCAGGCCACTACATTCCCGTCTGTCAGACAGAGTGAGACCCTATCTAAAAAAAAAAAAAAAAGAAAAAGAAAAAATGAAATTTGAGAACAACGTGTGTCTATCTAGATCAGTTACCGAGTGGATGGTGAGCCTGCCAACTGGGGTTGGTAGTTGGGCAGCAGTGAAAGCTTAACCACTGCTAGCTCAGATCCTGAGTCAGGGGTGCAGGCTGTTCAGCCAGCGATACCAGGGTGGTTGCACTGTATTTGCACATAACTGACCTTCTGGTTGGATGCCCAGTCAGGCCCTGAGGTAGGTAGCCTCTGCTTACAAGGTTTTTGTTTTTGTTTTTGTTTTTTTAATTAATGACTAAAAAAAAATACTCAGGTGCAACAGAAAAAAAGGCAAAGTGTTGCTCTGTCACTTCCATGGGGAAACAAGAGAAGCCCCAGTCTGGTTCATATTGGTCAGGATAACACACCCCAGTGCTTTCTGGCAAGAGGGCAGTTCCCCTTTGCTGCAAGGTAGTGATCAGGTGGATGTCAACCGATAACTTGACTCACAGCCACACCATGCACCACCTGCCTGTCGTGTGTCCACAGGAAGGAATGCAGGGCTTTTCAGACGTCAAAAACCAAGAATGGCTTGCTTTAAAAAAGCAAAACAGCCTGTTCTTGCCTCTTCCCCGCTCATGCTTAGCATGGTGGCTCTAGATACAGAACTCTGGCAGAAAGGAGCCAAATAAGAATTCCATTACCTTGTTCTACCCCCATCCTTAACAAGGGCTCCATTATACTTCAGGGTTTTCAAATTCGGTCCAGAATTCCTTCACCAAATGCCAGCTGCGGTCATTTCCTTGGGCGGGAGAAGCATAACAGAGGTAACGCGATCTGGGATCTGGACAGCCACAGTTCACATGAAATTAGAACAGGGCGGTTTGTATTTTGGAGACTGGCCTTGTCAAAAGTGTGGCCTTCGGGGCTTCTTTTGCTTGGATTTTTCTGTTCTTTCATTACTTTCCCGTAGTTCTTAGTGGGTTCTAGCTAAGTGGTTGAAAACAAATTTGTCAAAGGATATATCTGTCATTCATTTTTATTCACCAATTTCGCATATGTTGGAATTTCATTTTCCCGGTGCAGGTTAAAGGTACAAGGAAAAAACAATGTTTTTGTGTGTTCCAGGAGAGATTTTACAATTTATTATCGTGTGCCTTTGTTTATTTAGATTTTTTAGAAGGAGGTGGTAAGCTTTGTGAGCCACAGAATGATTTAAAAAATTTTTTTAATTTCTGTGGTTTTTATCAGTTACATTGAGTTGGGTTATTTTATTTCTAATTCATTTGCTGCCAATTATGTTCTAATTCTTTGGGAAGTTTTTCATAATTTAAAAGTTTTTCATAATTTAAAAGGCTGGGCGTGGTGAGCCACACCTGTAATCTCAGCACTTTCAGAGGCCGAGGTGGGAGCATCGCTTAAGCCCAGGAGTTTGAGACTGACCTGGGCAACATAGTGAGATCCCATCTCTACAAAAAAAATTAAAAATTAGTTGGGCATGGTGACACATGCCTGTAGTTCCAGCTACTCGGGAGACTGAGGTGGGAGGATTGCTTGAGCCCAGGAGGTTGAGGGTATAGTGAACTATGTGACACCACTGCACTCCAGACTGGGCAAGAGAGTAAGACCCTGTCTCTAAAAAAAGTTGTCTCTAGCCTTGAAGGGATTTCTCTAAAAACAAATTGTTTAATATAAATGTTCTAGTCTACAATTGAGAACTCTGATATACTCTGTGATCTTATAATGTTTAAAATTATAAATGTTTAAAAATGTTTTATTCACTTTCCACATTATCTTGGCTTTTTAAAATTAAAAATAGTCTAACCAGGTACACGAGACTCCATCTCAAAAAAAAAAATAGTCTAACAGGTAATGCACACCCATGGTTTAACATTTTTAAAGAACAGAAAGGAATACAGCAGAAAGGTAGTCCCTCCTGGGTCTCCTGAAAGAAACCATTATCACCATTGTCCTGAGTTTCCTTTGAGTGATCTGTATACATCTAAGTATATAAACTTTTTTCTATTTTTATTATTTATTTATTTTTCTGCCAGGAACACTGTGCTGACCATTTTTATTTTTAAAAAAAACTTTAGAATTTATTTTTGACCAGTGATATGTTTTTGGGCAGGAGTGCAAGCTCATCCTGCTGCTAGCTCAGATCCTGAGTCAGCCCTGAAGGCTGTTCAGCCAGCGACACCAGGAAGGTTGCGCTGTATTCACACAAAACTGTCCTCCTGGTTGGATGCCATGCTTGGTTTAATACCAGTTGGTTTACCTATTAAACCAACTTTCTACCACGAATAAAAATCTGTATAGTTAATTCACAGTTAAGCAGTTTTTGTAAAACTTTCCAAAAAAAAAAAAAAAAAAAAACTTCCTACAGGAATGGCAGTGTTTGAAGGGGATGTGTTTGAAAAGAACCCTGATTTCACATGCAAACAAAGGTGACCATTTTTCTAGATAATGTCTCATTAGTTTAGACACTCTAATAATACTTTTGAGTCTCAAATAACACACTAGTGAGTCTGGATCATTTAGTGTGTAAACCCCCAAGTTAAAGACTTGCAGAAATAAAAATGATGATCCCATTCCTCCGAGGCACTGAGGTCTGGAGTACTAACTTACGATTTTATTAGGTCATGTTCTAAATTGTAATTTTTCATGTACTCAGTACGGAACAGAAGGGCACTGAGGGGCAAGATATTCTATATTTATGTTTTGTGTTATATTCCTCTGTCCTTTAAACATTTTAAACCATGTGTATTCAAACTATTTTTAATTACAAAAGTCAAGATAATATGGAAAGTGCCAAAACTTTCTTAAAAGTGTTAGTACATTGTAAGATCACAGAGTATATCAAAACCATCAGTTGTAGACTAGAATATTCATATTTAACAAATTTGCTTATGGACAAATCCCTCAACTGCTAGAGACAGAACTTTTAAACTAAAGTGATTTACACAATTAGAATGGTATCCTGAAATCATTACTGAAAAAATAGTGTAGCATGTCCTTTAGAAAGTCACTGCAGATGTGGCCGGGGTGTGGTGGCTCACACCTGTAATCCCAACACTCTGGGGGCCGAGGCAGGTGGATCACCTGAGGTCGGGAGTTCCAGACCAGTCTGACTAACACTGTGAAACACAGTCTCTACTAAAAACACAAAAATTAGCTGGGAGTGTCAGTGGGTGTCTGTAATCCCAGCTACTCGGGAGGCTGAGGTAAGAGAATCACTTGAACCTGGGAGGCAGAGGTTGTAGTGAGCCGAAATCGCGCCACTGCGCTCCAGCCTGGGTGACAGAGCAAGATTCCATCTAAAAATAAAAGAATAAATAAAAAAAGTCATAAAAATAAGACTTGAAAGTTGAAATGACTTCTCGATCCATGGGTTGCAGAATGGAGGTTGTGTTAGCAGGCATGAAAACATTAATCTCTTTGTACATCTCTGTCAGAGCTCTTGGATGACCAGGTGTATTGTCAACAAGCAGTCATATTTTGAAAGGAATCTTTTTCTGAGCAAGAGGTCTCTACAGTGGGCTTAATGTATTCCATAAACCATGCTGTAGAGAGATGTGCTCCAATCCAGGCTTTACTTTTCCATTTATAGAGCACAGAGTAGATTTAGCTTAAATCTTCTTACGGGTTCTAGGATTTGGGGAATAATAAATGAGTATTGACTTCAACTTAGTCACCAGTGGTCTTAGTCTCTAACAGAAGAGTCAGCCTGTCCTTTGAAAACAGGCATTGACTTCTTTTTAGCTATCAAAGTCCTAGATGGCATCTTCTTCCAACAGAAGGCTGTTTTGTATACATTAAAAATCCATTTAGTGGGCCAGGCACCCAGCACTTTGGGAGGCCGAGGCAGGTGGAACGCCTGAGGTCAGGAGTTTGAGACCATCCTGGCCAACATGGTGAAACCCCATCCCTACTAAAAATACAAAAGATTAGCCGGGCGTGGTGGTGTGCACCTGTAGTCCCAGCCACTTGGGAGGCTGAGGCAGGAGAATCACTTGAGCCTGGGCAGCAGGGGTTGCAGACAGCTGAGATTGCACCACTCAGCACTCTAGCCTGGGTGACAGAGCAAGACTCAGTCTCAAAATAAATAAATAAATAAAAGTTTGCTGTAGCCACTGTGATCAATAATCTTAGACAGATCTTCTGAATAATTTGCTGCAGCTTCTATATTACACTTACTGTTCACCTTGCACTTTTATATTATGGGGACAGCATCTTCATCAAATCTCATGAACCAACCTCTGCTAGCGTCCAACTTTTCTTCTGTAGCTTCCTCACCTCTCTTAGCCTTCACAGAATTGAAGAAAGTTAGGGCCTTGTTTTCCACTCAAATCATCAAAACTTTCTCCATATGAGCAATAAGACTGTTTGACTTTCTGATCATTTGTGTGTTGACTAGAATAACTTTTAATTTCCTTCAAGAACTTTTCCTTTGCATTCACAACTTGGCTAACTGGTACAAGAGGCGTGGCTTTCAGCCTATCTCAGCTTTCAATGTGCCTTCCTGACCAAACTTAATCACTTTCAGATTTTGATTTAAAGTGAGAGATGCAGGACTCTCTCACTTGAACACCTAGAGGCCATTGTAGGGTTATTAATTGGACTAATTTCAATATTGTTGTGTCTCAGGCAATAGGGAGATATGAGGAGGGGAGAGAAATGGGGGAATGGTTGGTTGATGGAACAGTCAGCACACACATTTATGGATTCAGTTTGCTACTTATATGGACACAGTTCCTGGCACCCCAAAACAATTACAATAGTAAGATCAAAGATCATTGATCACAGGTCACCATAACAGATATAATAATAATGAAAAAGTTTGAAACATTGTGAAAATTACCAGTATGTGACAGCTACACAATGTGAGCACATGTTGCTGGGAAAATGGTGCCAACAGGCTTGCTTGATGCAGGGTTAAAAATCGCAGTATCTGCAAAGTCCAAAAAAAGGAGGTATTCCTTTTCCCAAAATACAGAAAAACATGTTACAGTTTACCAAAAAAGACATCAAATGGTCAATAGCACGTGAAAAGATACTCAATACTATTGGTCATCAGGGAAATGCAAATTAAAATCACAATGAGATTCTACTACACATCTATCTGTAGGAGATCAGTCAGAGTGGTGGGAGAAACCACAGGGAAAGAAACAGGCTTTCGGAAAGGTCAGAAGGCTCTGCAAAGCTTCGGGGGAGAATAGCTGAAGGCAGCTGTTCTCTAACCCTAAGGCAGAGGGCAAGGAGTAGGTATAAGGGAGTGATGGGGAATTTATCTTAAACAGGCTTGTTTACTTATGTTGACCACCTTTGATCAGGCGCACAAACGTTCCTTGAAAGGGGAACAGTAAATGCTAATTACCTGCAGACTGTGTTTGCTCCAGGCTTTCTGCATTATGCCTGCACTGAATAAAAGCAAGCAGCTCCAGCTTCTTGCTGCTGCACTTTGGCCCCTAGAGCCACACAGCCCCCTAGCTGCTCTTATACTGCATACCTGTGTCTGAGTACTCCTTTCATCCATCGCTCAGCCTGGGTCTGTCCCACAGACCCTATCAGAGTGGCTAAAATGAAAAAGGTATTGGTGGGGAAGTTGGGTAAATGGAACTCTCGTACATTACTAGTTAGTGCGAAAAATGGTACAACCATGTTGGAAAATAGTTTGGCAGTTTCTTACAAAGCTAACATATACTTAACACATAACCTAGAAATTCCATTCCTAGGTATTTACCCAAGAGAAACAAAAACATAGCCACAGACTTATACCTGAATATTTATAGCAGCTTTATTCAGGACACCCCCAAACTGGGAATCCAACCCAAATGCCCACCAACAGGTGAATAAATTCTGGGGCATATTCATACAACACAATAAACCATGGATCCATGCAACATGAATTGCCAAATACTATGCCCAGTGAAAGAAGCCAAAGTGTGTCCTGTATGACTGTGTATATGAAATTCTAGGAAAGACAAATCTACACGATAGTGACAGAAAATAGATGCCTGATGGGTTGGGGCTGGGGCTGGGAAGAGGCACAGGCCTTTTGGGATGATGGCAGTGTCTCGTATCTTGCTTGTGGTGTGGCTACACAGATGTATACATTTGTCTAAATGCAGCTGACTGCACACCTAAGATATGCGCCTTTTACTGTAAGAAATTTATACTTTAACACAGTTGATTTTAAAAATATCACTATACACGTGCCTGTAATCCCAGCTACTAGGGGGGATGAGGCAGGAGGATTGCTTGAACCTGGGAGGCGGAGGTTGCAGTGAACCGAGATCACACCACTGCACTCCAGCCTGGGCAACAGAGTGAGACTCCGAAAAAACCAAAAACCTACCATAGAAGTCTTGGTCAAGCAACATTCCCACAGATTTGGTTCCAATTCTGTTTCAGATCTTATTTCCAAATTACTTAGCCAACTTACAGATGTGCATTACCATGCCCAGCTAATTTTTGTATGTTTAGTAGAGACAGGGTTTCACCACGTTGGCCAGGCTGGTCTCCAGTTCCCGACCTCAGGTGATCCACCCGCCTTAGCCTCCCAAAGTGCTGGGATTACAGGCATGAGCCACCACGCCCAGCCAGATTTCACCTATCATTCTTGAAAGCTGTATTATTTCCAAATCTCTAGCCATGGGATCAGAGAAGTCTATTTTACACCTAATGGGTTGCTACTAGAGATATACTTACGCACATAGATTTGTGCTCCAGATTTTCTAAAATGTCATTAGGTACGATTTCACCTGCTACAAACATCAAGCTTTACTTCTGTCATCACCAGTTTCTACACAGAAACCCAATCCATGCGATCTCTTCCTGTCCACTTTGTTATCCATCAGTCCGCCTGAAGCTTTGAATGTTGAAGTCCCCTTTGGGGAAAATTCCACACCCATTATTCAGAAGTTCCTCATTTGCTATTCAGGATGGTTGGTATCTAAAATACTTCAGATTTCCTTTTGATGTTTGGAAAGGGAAAATTTATTTTAACGAAACTCAAGACAAAGATGATTTTCTTTAGAAAGCCATTTATTTCCTCTAAACAGAAAAAGGCACAGTAAAAAGAAAAAAAAATCTATTGTGAAGATTATAAACTTTAGATCAACCAGGTTCTCCTTGAAGGACACGGTTGTTTTTGTTTGCTAGTTCAGATCACTGTGTACTTACCTGTTCCAGTGGCCTGTGATTACACATTTAATCCCTATGTTACCAATGACAGGTTAAGAAAAATAAAACACATATGTTGGATTTGCATGAAAGCATTTCATAAAGGTTGATAAGGAAGGTAGGATTAGGCTGGGCACAGTGGCTCATGCCTGTAATCCCAGCACTTTGGGAGGCCGAGGCAGGTGGATCACTTGAGGCCAGGAGTTTGAGACCAGCCTGGGCAACATGGTGAAACCCCTTCTCTACTAAAAATACAAACATTAGCCAGGCACGGTGGCGCGCACCTGTAATCCCAGCTGCTCGGGAGGCTGAAGTGGGAGGATTGCTTGAGCCCACGAGGTGGAGGTTGCAGTGAGCCGAGATTGCGCCACTGCACTCCAGCCTGGGTGACAGAGCAAGACTCTGTCTCAAAAAAATAAGTAAAATAAAATAACAAGTTTCCCTACCCCACCCCTACCGACCGCGTCTCATCCCCAAATATGCTAAGAAAGCACATGCACAGAGCACCTCAAAGCAAAGTCCCCCAAGATTGAGCAAAACTAAGAAGTGACAATTATGTTTTAAATTTATTTTAAAAGTTAAAATCAAATTGTAAAAAGGCATCCAGATACGGCTCACCCTCAGCCTTTACAAGCATATTATACAACTTATATAACAATATACACGTGAATACTGACTGCAATGATACCCTCTGTTCAAACAAGAACATTGTTTTTCCCATAAGAAAGGGATTGCTCAGACACCAACCTGGTGTTCAAGTTCTGTTGTGACCTATTTCATACACATAGCTGTTTTAAGTTAATGAGATAAATCTACCCTAAATGAGTCATTAAAAACATCAGTTTCAAGTGCTTTCTGGTTCTTATTAATAAATACTTTATTCTTTTGTTTGTTAGAAAAAATTAAAAAGAAAAGCAACCTTCTATAAAGTAGAAGTATACTCCTAAAAGAATAGTTATTAGGACATAACCTTAGGAGGAACACAAGTTAGATACAGCACCTTCCACCCAATTAGAGCAGAATTTTATGAAATCTAAGGCATGTAAATTTTATTTCTAGCTTTTGAAAACCTAAATCAACCATCTCCCACAAGAACCTCCCAAAAGTGTTATGTCCCTAACATAACATCTTAGGGGAAACCTAAATTACTTTTAGCTACAGCTCAAGCTTCAATACAATAATTCAACCAATTTACCCAATCTTTAGCTGGTATCAACATTCACTTAGGTCAAATGATATTTGGAAAACCAGGTTGCCCAGATGGAAGAATCTCCTGAATGAAACCTTTGCTGTGTTAATTTGCATAGGGGTTGACCTTTCTTTTTTTTTTTTTTTTTTTTTTGGAAACAGAGGTGGGTGGATTGCTAGTGCTCAGGAGTTTGAGACCAGCCTGAGCAACATGGCAAAACTCCATCTCTACAAAAAATGCAAAAATTAGCTGGGCTTGGTCACGCACACCTGTAGTCCTAGCTATTTGGGAGACTGAGGCGGGAGGACTGCTTGAGCCCAGGGAAGCCAAGGCTGCAGTGTGCCGCGATCGCACTACTGCACTCCAGCCGGGGTGACAGAGCGAGACCCTGTCATAAAAAATAAAAAAATAAAAAATAAATAAAATGAGATTTTACATATTTCTATCTCAGGGCTCCACAATAATGTAAGAGCAGACAGCCTTCTTTCTCTCTCTATATATAAACTGAAATGCAAAGTGGTTCAGTGGCTTGATGAATTTCAAAGAGTAAAACAGAGATAACAGAATTGAATGAAGAAATCTGGCTTTTAATGTCCGTACATCAAGACTATGTGATCATCATTATCTAGATGGGAAAAAGTTTTATTATTTGTAGAAATCCAGTGCTAAAAAATACATTTCAGGATCACTTAGTCCAATCTTCCTGATTTTACAGATGAGAAAACTGAAGCCCAGAAGTTAAGCAACTTACCTGGAGTGAGAATTAAGCCAAATTCTTTTGCCTCTGGGTGTTCGTATAAACACTAGAATTTTGTTATGATAAAGAAGTGAACACTCTATAACCAAAAGATACAGAAACATAGCTCTCTGTTTACCTTCCGATTTTTGGGCAAAAACTTCAGTGAATGAAGTAATGCAATCATCCACACTGAGCTTAGAAAAGACAATGATAACTTGGTTTTCCACTTAAATGTCAATGTTAAATGTGGTATCAAACCAACCCAATGGCAGAAAGTAAGCAGGCAAAGCTTATGGGCTTAACAAGCATTTGTTTTTGACGGCGTCAATCAGGAATCAATGGACAATGCACAGCCAATCCTTTGCTTTCCAGAGTCACAGGAGGCCAGGAAGGCTGTGGGAAAGTCTGAAGTTCGGGTTATTTAAGGCTGTTCAGAAATTTAGCATGTTCTTCTCCTCTTGGTAACAGAGTTTCTCCTCCTATCTTTGGACCAGTCTTTTCCTAGAAAAATGAAAATATTTTAATAGGAGATGGTTCAACATTATTAGCATGGGTCACTAAAAGGAGTCAAAAATTAGTACGCAAATGGCATACCTTTAGCATTCCGTCCCGTTCCCATTTGTAGAGGCCACAGTTACTGAAACAGAACAGATGGATTTACTCAGCAGGGTGGTGTAGGCTCACTCATGTAAAGACGACGGTGCTCATTGCACCTGGGGAGAGTAGGCCCCCATTCAAGGAGCTGTTCAAGGTGACATTCGTATTGTATGCCAAATCTGAGGTTATGCTCAAATGCGACAAAAATAAACCTGCAATGACTTGGGAAGTGGTCTGTAGGTCCTTACAAAGCTAGAGGCTTCAGAGATGGAGCTTCAAATGATAATGATGGCACCACAGGGATCCACGCACTGCAGGTAATGAATGCACCACCCTTGGTTTTTACAAATGATGGTGGTTGGGATGAGACTCAGATTTAAGGAGCTGGCCCTCTGGTGCAGGATAATCTATGTTTGGCCCCTTCCTCCTCTTTTTTTTGGAGCAAAAAGGTTGAGCTAAGAAAGGAATAATCTTCTTTCTAGTCTGGATCATCCTTCTCCCTTTCTCTTTATAACCCAAAAGCCTTTACTCACTTTCTTTTCTTTTCCTTTTTTTTTTTTTTTTTTTTTTTTGGAGAGATGGGATTTTGCTATGTTGCCCACGCTGGCCTCAAACTCCTGGGCACAAGTGATCTGCCTGCCTTAGCCTCCCAAAGTGCTGGGATTACAAGCGTGAGCCACTGTGCCCAGCCTCTTTACTCTCTTTTTGTTCAAAGGGCCCAGGGACTCGTTTTGTTTTTATTTTTTTTTAGAGACAGGGTTCACTCTGTGGCCCAGGCTGGAGTGCAGTAGTGCGATCACAGCTCACTGCAGCAGCCTTGATCTTCAGGGATCAAGTGATCCTCCTGCCTCAGCCTCTTGAGTAGCTGGGACCAAAGGTGTACACCACCATGCCCAGCTCATTTTTAAATTTCTGTAGAGATGGGGAGTCTCACTATGTTGCCTAGGCTGGTCTTGAACTCTTGGGCTCAAGTGTTCCATCTGCCTCAGCCTCCCAAAGTGCTGGAATTACAGGCATAAGCCACCAAGTCCAGCCCTTCTTGCTCTCGTTTTTAAAATGGTGGGTGACTTCCACCCTGAGAAGGGATGTGAACACTATGGTGAAAACTTATTTCCTATGAAGTTTACTCTGGGAAAAAGAGAGAGAAAGAGAGAAGACATATAATAAAGCCAAGGAAGTATGTCTGCCAGCTCACTTGGATTTCAGAGGGTTGGGGTGGGGTGGGATGCTGCCTGTCTCCCCTTCCCCTTACCTAGCTTAGAGTCTACTCGTTCTCATTAGTCTGTTCTCATGCTGCTAGTAAAGACATACCCAAGACTGGGTAATTTATAAAGGAAAGAAGTTTAATGGACTCAGTTCCACATGGCTTGGGAGGCCTCACAATCATGGTGGAAGACGAAGGAAGAGCAAAGGCATGTCTTACATGGCGGCAGGCAAGACAGTGTGTGCAGGGAACTCTCCTTTATAAAACCATCAGATCTCATGAGACTTATTTGTTTTCATGAGAACAGCCCGGGAAAGACCTGCCCCATGATTCAATTACCTCCCACTGAGTCCCTCTCTCAACTTGTGGGAATTATGGGAGCTACCATTCAAGATGAGATCTGGGTGGGGACACAGCCAAACCATATCACAATTTCTGCCCTGAAAGGTGGCACGCCAGTGGCCTTAGCCCTTACAACCTCCCAACCATCACCTTCCACCTCTAGAGACTGGTTCAGTATCAATGAAGAGAACTCTGGTAGCCTATATGTAGATCAATGATAAAATTGTGAGAAAAAAAAAAATCACTATTCTAGTTAGGAGTCAGCAAACTACAACCCCAATCCAGCACATCACCAGTTTTTATAAATAAAGTTTTATTTGAACACAGCCGTGCCCAGTTGCCCGTGTATTATCTATGGTTGCTTTCAGGCTGCACCAGCAGAGCTGTGTGGTTGTGACGGATCATCTGGCCCACAAAGCCTAATATATTCACCACTGACATTTTACAGGCAATGTGTGCTGCCTTCTGTTCTAGATCAAGAACTAGCCAAGCATGGTGGCTCAGGCCTGCAATCCCAGCACTTTGGGCAGCTGAGCCCACTTGAGCCCAGGAGTTTGAAACCAGCCTGGACAACATAGTGAGACCCTGTCTCTATAAAAAAAAGTAAATTAAAAAAATTAGCTGGGTGTAGTGGTGCACACCTGTAGTCCCAGCTACTCAGGAGGCAGAAGCAGAAGGATCGCTTGAGCCCATGAGTTCAAGGCTGCAGTGGGCTATGATCATGGCACTGCACTCCTGCCTGGATGACAGAGTGAGACCCTGTCTCAAAAAAAGAAGGAAAAAAAAAAAAGCAACTGACAAAAAGTCCAGAAAAAGCATGGTTCTTACAATCACAGTGCCACCTGGAGGCTGAAAGGCATCGTGCCCTTCCATTTGTGCCCTGTACTTAATAAACAGAATTTTTTTTTATTTTTCTAACGTTCTCCATAAGCTCTTGCTATAATGACATTTTTAGTCATCTATTTTGGAAATAAGTCAAGTATCAATATATAAATAACTACTTAAAAATTATAATCTAGAATGTGAAAAATTGGCAAGCCAGCTCCTGGTAAAGTGATGAACTGGCCCGGCTTCCTGGCTCCCTCCCTCGGATCTCTGGATCGACCCTGGAGAATCTGAAGTGAGAGTGAAGTATGAACTCTAGGAAGTGAACAACAAATGAAAATAAGCAAGCACACAAAAAGGCAGTGATACCATCCCAGTGAGAGCTCTTGACAAGAATAAGAACTCACTGTGGTGAAAGCACTGAGGGGCTGAGGCCAGGGGACATGTGTGGGGAGGGTATAGGGTGCCCGCGGGTGAAATGTGATGGGTGCTGCCTTGGGTACTGTCATCAGTTAGGAACCCGATGAACATAGCGAGCACAGACGCATCCTACAAACACAGAGCCGAGTGAGAAACAAAATCAAACGAGACATAATTCTGTACCACCTATGTGAAATAAAAACGGCTGCAGAGCAAGCAGTACACGTTCACAAGAAAATTAACAAGAGGATCACAGCAACCATTGGAGAATGGCAGAGGATGGTGCGAAGGGATAGGATGGAGGGAGAATGGGTAAGAAGAGCATGTGAATGAGACAGGGAGGGCACTGGATGGACCTGCGATGGCAGCATGCTGCACCAGGGAGGGTTCCTTAACCCAGCTCCAGAGGTGCCATCGTCGTATTCTATGTGAAGGATGTTCCTTGACTGTCAAACACAGCAGCTCTGCCTCCGTATCTGACGTTGCCCCCAAAAGTAAAAAGAGAAACAAAAGACGCTTACAACACACACAGTCAGCCTACCACACCTGTGGGTTCAAGCATCCCATCCGTGGGTCCAAAGTATTCGGAAAAACACTCATCATCAGAGTTATCATCTTATACTAGTAAGAATGGCTATTATTAAAAAGGCAAAAAATAACCAGATGCTGGCGTGGATGTGAAAAGGAAATGCTCACACTGGTGGGAATGCAAATTAGCACAACCTCATATAGAAAACATATGAAGATTTCTCAAAGAACTAAAAATAAAACTACCATTCAATCCAGCAATCCCACTACTGGGTATCTACCCAAAGAACAAGAAATCGGTACACTGATTTCTGCACATGTATGTTTATCACAGTACTAGTCAAAATAGCAAAGACATGGAATCAACCTAAATGCCCATCAAGAGATGACTGGATAAAGAAAATGTAGTACATAAACACAATGGAATACTGCTCAGCCATAACAAAGAATGAAGTCATGTCAGAGACTTGAGCATCCACAGATTTTGGTATCCTGTGGGGAAGAGTGCTGTCCTGGGACCAATGCCCCTTGGATACTGAAGAACAGCAGAGTCCTCACAAGCTAAAGACATTTAAAATGATCAAATAACTCTTTGGAGAGAGGAAAAAAATATTATGTGCATCCTAGCCCCCAACAAACACACACATGTTCACCACCTCACCCTATGATTCTTCACTTATTTATTCAACAAACACTTCTGAGGACCCCTTATGGGCCAGGCACTATATTAGGTGTTGGGGACAGCAGTGAAAGGGCAGGGTCCCTTCCTTCCAGGGATTTCAGTTAACAGCTTGAGTCCCAAGGGTAGCCTGGAGCTATAGGAAGGCATGGAATGATCATCCAACGTTCCAAGGGAACAGAATCACAGACTCTGGAAAAAGAGATGAAAATCCCCACGTGGGACAAAGAGCTCCAGGTGATTCTCATACCTGCAGTGCTTGTTCGGGAGTCTGTCCAAGGAGATGCTTCTGTTTCCACAGGGACATTTGAAAAACCTCTTCACACCATCGTGCCAGTGGTATTCATGCTGCTCACTGACGCAGGTCTCCAGCAGCTTGAAGTGGGTATAGGCGCACTGCACAGAGCAACAAAAAACCCACACCGCCGGTGAAGAGCCTTTGAGGACAAATGCTCAGCTGCAGTAAGGGCAATCTGCTCCATGACCACCTGGTCTCTCATCACTACCTGGGCCCTTGCTAGGGGACTGGGCCACCTTCGCCTCTTGCTACAGTCACCCGTGTGATTGCCCGACTCCCTCACACTGATACCACCGTTTCTCACGTTTGGCCCAATTTCTGATCAGGCACAAAGTACACAATAACTTTCTGTTATTGTGTAACACGTTCCATGATGACAACAGCAAGGGCAGAAGAGGAAACGTACTGTCAACCCCTAAATAGCTTCGGGCAGTCTGTGCTAGAGTCATTACGGCCCCTTGCTTATATAGGATGCTGAGGCTTGGGATCTATTTAGAAAGACTGATCAGCATCTCTTTCATTCTCTTCTATGATCTATAAAAAGGATATAGGCTTATTCTTACTCCCTATTAGCAGCAAAGCCAAGACAGAGAGATTGAGGAATTCACTTTTAATTTCGATCCTCAGAAGGACCGAGGAGAATGAGAAGGGGTGGGTGAGTAGCAAAACATGTGCGGGAGAGAGCGATGTAACTTCCGGGAATTACGCTGAGCTTGATCAATAACTCAACACTTGGACAACCTCAGAAAGTGCAGAGCAGAGTGGTGAGCCCAAGGCTGGCATGACGATGGCCCTCTAAAAAACGTGCACACCCTACTCCCCGAAACTGTGAGTGTGTGATGGTCCAGAGGGAAGGGGAATCGAGGCTGCAGGTGAAATTCAGGTTGCTAATGGATAGGGAGATTGTCCTAGATGATCTGGGTGGGCCCAGTGGAATCACAAGGACCCTTAAACGTGGAAGAGGAGCTCAGGGCTGCAAGGTGAGAGCTCAACCTGCTGCCGCTGGCTGCGTGGAGGAAGTAAGGGCAGGCAAGAATGCTGTGACTCAGAAGCTGGGCCAGGAGATGATTCTCCCCTGCTGCAGCCCTGTCTGCAGGAAACCCGGCCCTGGCTACACCCTGATTTTAGCCCAGCAAGACCCACACAGACTTCTGACCTACATAAGAGATAATAAATGTACACTGTGAGGCCAGGCATGGTGGCTCATGCCTGTAATCCCAGCGCTTTGGGAGGCCAAGGCAGGCAGATCATCTGAAGTCAGGAGTTCCAGACCAGCATGTCCAACATAGTGAAACCCCATCTCTATTAAAAATACAAAAATTCACCAGGCAGTGTGGTGCGTGCCTGTAATCCCAGCTACTCGGGAGGCTGAGACACGAGAATCGCTTGAACCAGGGAGGCAGAGGTTGCAGTGAGCCGAGATTGTGCCACTGCACTCCAACCTGGGCGACAGAGTGAGACTCTGTCTCCAAAAATAAATAAATAAATACATAATAAAATAACAATAAATGTGCATTGTGTTAGGCCACCTCATCTGTGATCATTGTTACGGTGGCAACAGGAGACAAACCCACTAAGTCCGCCTGCAGGTCCACCGCTGTGTCGGAGTAAGAGCTGTCATCTGGGGTGAAATGCAATGGTGGGTTTGCGTTTCCTGTCTTCCAAAGACACGTAATCTTCCAAAGATTACGTTTAAAAGAATCATCTTTACTTATGCCCCAAGACAGAAACTTTCTAAAGGAAGCCCTACTTTTGGTGGTAGCTAATTTGGAGCTGACCCCCAAATGCATAGGAGAGCTAAAGTGTTAAAAGGAATAAGACAGAGAAAGGTGCACTTGGTAAGCTATGCCACTTCCACCTCTTCCGCACGTTTATTAAGTAGGCTGATTTGCCACACAGGGATAGTGGGAACAAATGGTAATGGAAGGAACAGTGTTCAGCAAGAGCTTTCTTCTTTCTTGTCTTTTTTCTTTTTGAGATAGGATCTCGCTCTGTTGCCCAGGCTAGGGTGCAGTGGCATGATCATAGCTCACTGCAGCTTTGGATTCCTGGGCTCAAGTGATCCTCCTGCCTCAGCCTCCCAAGTAGCTGGAGCCACAGGTGTGCACCACCACACCGGCTAATTTTTTATTTTTTGTTGAGATGGGGTCTCACGATGTTGCCCGGGTTGTCTCAAATTCCTGGCCTTAAGTGATCCTCCTGCCTTGGCATCCAAAAGTGCTGGGATTCCAGGCATGAGCCATCGCACCCAGCCCTTTCTTCCCATTTTTAATCAGTGTTGAAGAATAGAGGACTTAGAATTTTCTAACAGATTTATGATAAAAATTCTGCGAACACAGATGATGATCTAATCCACACTCTGGCTTGAGACTCAACAGAGCAGATTGAGCCAGGAGTAGGAAAGCAGTGGTGGATCGTAACATGAGAGGCCAAGGGGTTCAACCACGGTCCCAAGGCCTGAGAACGCTGAGCGAGGATACGCCAGAACCTGAGAAAGAGCAGTCAGAGCCACGCGGACCCAGTGGTCCAGGGCAAGAGATGTTAGGGCCCATCCAAACTGGGGGCTGTGGTCAAATGAGAGAAGAATGCCCTCGACAAACACTCCATCAGCAGAGCACAGCAGCCAGGTCAGGCAGGAAGCTGGGTCCTGGGCCACCTGCGCCCTTTGCTTTCCAGCCTAATTAACTGACACATCACGAGATAGGGCCCCAGATCCCACAGGTTCTCCACATGCTGCCGAGTCACAAAAGCACCACACAGGGCCCATGGGTTGCTGCAGCCCCCGCCTTCACCCACCGTCTTGCATGTCACGACACGGCACTTCACTTCTCTGATGTTTCTCATCTTTTCTTCCATTTGTTCTTTTTTCACCAGTGGCTCAAAGTAGCGCTCCTGCATCTCAGCCTCAGCCTGGAATGACAGGGCATAATGAAAGACCTGGTACTAAATCCAGTATGCACTCAGGCAGTGCAGTAAGAGTAACTCAATGATTATTCAAATGACTCAGCTGATAATAATTAAAACAGAACAGAATGGAAGAGGCAGGCTAAGTGTGACAGGGCCCTGGACAGCACCTCATGAGCTGCAAAGCAAAAGATGATGATGCATAGAAATGAACTCTTAATATGCAAAAACAAAGGGACATGAGAGCATTTGGTGATTTTTATTTTTATTTTATTTTATTTTTGAGATGGAGTCTCGCTGTAACCTAGGCTAGAGTGCAGTGGTGCAATCTCTACCTTACTGCAACCTCCACCTCCTGGGTTCAAGTGATTCTCCTGCACCAGCCTCCTGAGTAGTAGGGACTACAGGTGCCTGCCACGATGCCCAGCTAAATTTTTGGATTTTCAGTAGAGATGGGGTTTCACCCTGTTGGCTAGGCTGGTCTCAAACTCCTGACCTCAGGTGATCCGCCTGCCTTGGCCTCCAAAGTGCTAGGATTACGTGACCCACCGCACCTGGCCCATTTGGTGATTTTTAAAGCACCAAATACAAATAAACACTCCTAACATGACAGTATCAGTATGTCAAGTGTGTGCCCGAAGGCAGTTATTTCTACTGTTCTAATACAGACTCCACATACACAAGGTGTTCCAGGCCCCCACTGGTGAGTTTCCTGGGTGCACAGAACATCAGGGAATAGCCTGAGGGCAGAGATGCTTGTGGCAGAAGGTGGGTGCAGCGATGGGGTTAGTGCTGCTCCACAGAGAGGAGGGCCCGGGGCCTCGGGTGCCACAGAGGCGAGGAGCTCAGCTCTGCAGCCTGCAGAGTCAGCTCTGGCATCTCTCCTGAGTTTCAAGTCCAGTGAAAAGATATGATGCAGAACTGTCTCGTTAGTTATTTGTTAATCAAACGAAGAGCAGATCATTCGGAGTAGTGATGCTGAATGGAGATATTTTGAAAATTGGTGGGAGCACTTTCCTTTTCATTGCAATGATTGCTACCTCTGCAGCTGGCGGGGACCAGGGGTGCTGCACTGTCTGCAATGCATGCGACCGTCACCAACACAACCAAGGATTGCTTCTCATCCTGCCTGGCTTCTGTGTGCTCTATGAGACATCTGTGTGGATGGGGAACCTGATTAAAACCCTAGAATCTAACTGCTTTCTACACAACCCTATAATATTTGTGCATGGTTTTAACCTATGTTGACTATTCCAAGAGTAAAACTAGACTCCTGTGTATACTGAGGGACAATGGTGCTTTGGTTTCTAAGGATTATTTACTTAAACACACACACACACACACACACACACACACACACACACACACACAATCCAGCCTGGGCAACATAGATAAACCCTGTCTCTAAAAAAAAAATTAATTAAAAAAAAAATTAGCCCATCATGGTGATGCGCCTGTAGTCCCAGCTACTTGGGAGGCTGAGGTGGGAACATCACTCCTACAGCCAGGAGTTTGAGGCTGCAGTGAGCCCTGATGGCGCCACTGCACTCCAGCCTGGGGGATAGAAAAAGACCTTGTCTCAAAAAAAAACAAAACCTCCCCAACCCCCCCCCAAAAAGTACATTATCTAGTCCTAGCTACTCAGGAGGCTGAGGTATGAGAATTGCTTGAGCCCCGGAGTTCAAGACCAGCTTGGGGAACATACGGAGACCCTGTCTGAACACCCCTCCAACCCCTGACAAAACCCCTACATTATCAAAGAAATAGGTCCATGCTATTCACCAAGACACAAACCTATGTGAGCCTCCATTTCTGGCTCATTTACCCTGATAAGTCCAAGCCTCTGACGACTTGATTATTTCCCCTAAGCTAGTTCTGCCTCTGCATTTATGAATCCATAATGAAATCTGTATCTTTATCACAAATCTTTTCATTTTTTCTTATTTGCATTAGGATATTTATTGATTTTTTCGATATGACTAGTATAGGTAATTCATATTATCTATGAATTTTATTTCAAGATAAGGAAGCAATACAAAATACTTGTTATTAAAAAGGGTCCTTGGGTGTGATGGGGTTAACTAGTGATTTAGAGCATTTGAAATGCCAATATAAAAATACTGGAATGGGAAAACTCTTTTTGCATATTGCAAGGCAGAAAATAGCAGCAGTGTAGAGCCATTTAAACATAATTTCACAGCCATAACCAAATGCAAACATTTTTATAATATTGATATCTATTTAAGTCATGTTAAATCAAATGATATTCTTCAGTAAAGAGACAAGGACAAAGCTAAAATTTATTAGAAATTCTCCTGTTCTTCAAAGCAAACTCAAACAAACTGACATATACCTACTTCTAGATTTATGTAAAAAACAGATTCTTGGCTGGGTACGGGCATGGTGGCTCACGCCTGTAATCCCAGCACTTTGGGAGGCCAAGGCGGGAGGATCACTTGAGGTCAGGAGTTAGAGATCAGCCTGGCCAACACGGTGAAACTCTCTCTCTACTAAAAACACAAAAATTTGCTTCGTGTGGTGGCAGGCGCCTGTAATCCCAGCTACTTGGGAGGCTGAGGCAGGAGAATTGCTTGAACCTGGGAGGCGGAGCTTGCGGTGAGCCGAGATTGCGCCACTGCACTTCAGCCTGGGCCACAGACTGAGACTCTGTCTCAGAAAAACAAAATAAAACAAACAACAGATTCTTGGTCCTACAGCTAGCACCTTGGCTTTGAAGGACATCGGACATCAACACCATCCTTGAGCTTTTGGGCTCTTACCTCTTTCAGGATGCCTGTGTGTTTTGATTTTGCTTTTAGGATTTTCTGAAATTCCTCAGATTCCAGATAGGCAAGTTGTTCTCTCCTTTTTTTCCTGGCAGGCTCCAATTCATCCTCAGCTAGGGCACAAGGAACAAACATTAGCAGTGACCAAGAAATTTCAGAAAGCCAGTGCGCCTCATCAACTCCACTCCCTCCCACTCCCTCCTCCTCTGCCTAACAGCCCTTCAAACTTGACCTACCCCAGCTGGTCCCAGCAGGGAAAAGCTCTCAGAGGTGAGCCAAGAAGCTGAGCCTAGAATGTGGGGTGGTGGCAGATTTTACCACTAAATAGAATCTCTTTTTCACCTTCAAATAGGCAGCTGCCGATAGTAACAGATAACAACAATGTAAATAATGTTGACGATTATGTTAAAATGATATTGCCAACTTCAGAGTTTTAAAAATAAAGATATGGCAATTTAAAACAAAGGAATTCTAGTTCTGTCAAAGTAAATCTTTATGCTAATATATATATGTACAAAGATCCAATGAGCAATCCTATTCCCAAGTACTCAAATTGTGCCCAATTTCATTCCAATTTAATGTGATTATAAAAAAATCAGTTCCAGCTCACGTCTGTAATCCCAGCACTTTGGGAGGCCAAGGCGGGCGGATCATGAGGTCAGGAGATCGAGACCATCCTGGCCAACATGGTGAAACCCCATCTATACTAAAAATACAAAAAATTAGCTGGGCGTGGTGGCGCGCGCTTGTAGTCCCACTTACTTGTGAGGCTGAGGCAGGAGGATCGCTTGAACCCAGGAGGCAGAGGCTGCAGCGAGCCAAGACTGCGCCACTGCACTCTAGCCTGGCAACAGAGCAAGACTCCATTTAAAAAAAAAATCAGTTCCACCCGTAGAAATTCTATTTAGGTATTCCATATAGGAGGAAATGGAAGTAATTGCTTGATATCTGGGTGCTGGTTTGGGTTTAGAACATATTTCCCTTAGAAACAGTTTCTCTTTCCCACTGTTAACTGTGAAACTGCAGTACCTTGAGAAGAAAACATGGTGTTTTTTTCTACACGTTCCTTCACCTCCAGGATGTCCTGAGGGTCCTTTTGTTTCTTCTTAATGCTGTTTGGGTTTGTTTTTGTAAGAACCTGGCCTTTTGCCCTTAATTTGGTGATAGCAGCTAACTAGAAAAAAGGGAATGAGAGGGAGGTAAAGATCTAAAAGATGACAGAGGCACTTATAGACCTGGATCCCTTTTTTATTAGTAACCAGTGAATTCTGGCTGTTCTCTGACAGAAATTGGCAGAACGTATCTTAATTTTACTTAGTATTATTAACACAATTACTAGAATACAATAGCATGGGAGACAGGTCTATATGTTGATGAATAAAATCTTAATTTATTTAAATATAACAAGTTTGACATCAGCAAGACTGCAGGCTTCCAGATCCATAAAGGAGCCACATCACCATTTTGGAAGTTTTAGAATCAGAGAGAATTAAGATACAGTTCCATCCAGCTCTGCCACAGACTAGCTTGTAACCCAAGGAAAATTACTTAATTTTTCATGTATAAAATGGAAATGGGGCTTGGCATGGTAGCTCATTGTAAACCCAGCACTTTGGGAGGCTGAAGCAGGTGGATTTCTTGAGCTCGGGAGTTTAAAACCAGCCTGAGCAACATAGTGAGACTTCATCTCTACAAGAAATACAAAAATTAGCTGGGCATGGTAGTGCATGCCTGTAGTCCCAGCTACTCAGGGGACTGAGATGGGAGGATCACCTGAGCCCAGGGAGATGGAGGTTTCAGTGAGCTGTGATTGCACCACTGTACACCAGCCTGGGAGACAGAGTGAGACCCTGTCTCAAAACAAACACACAAATAAAGAGAAGGAAATGATGATATAGCATTGACCTACCTTTGAAGGTCATGGTTGTATGGATGAAATAAGATAATATCTGCAAAGTATGAATCTTTACATAGTAAATACATTCCTGGCCGGGCGCAGTGGCTCATGCCTGTAATCCCAGCACTTTGGGAGGCTGAGGCAGGTGGATCACTTGAGGTCAGGAGTTCGAAACCAGCCTGGCCAACATGGTGAAACCCTGTCTCTTCTAAAAATACAAAAATTAGTCAGGCATGGTGGTGGGCACCTGTAATCCCAGCAATTCGGGAGGCTGAGGCAAGAGAATCGATTGAACCCAGGAGGCAGAGGATGCAGTGAGGCGAGATCGGACCACTGTATTCCAGCCTGGGTGACAGAGCGAGACTCCATCTCAAAAAATAAATAAATAAATAAATAAATAAATAAACAAACAAACATAGTGAATACATGGCACACACATATCACAAGTACGGAGTAATATGGACATGTGCCATGGTTATTGTAGGTATTCCTGTTGTTATTATTATAGGTAAGATTTTGGCATACAGCAAGCTTTGCCCTTCATTTGGCTGCAGCTGCTATCTTAAGGGAAGAGAGAGGCTCGATCGGGGCACTCAGGAAGCGGGCAGGTGGGGCTCTGGGTGCCCTACCCCTACTTCAGCCGCAGCAACTCAGCTTTCACCTGTCATGGGACTGGACTTTTGTGTAAGATTTCTTTTAAAGGATTCTTGGTTAGGCACAGTGGCTCATGCCTGTAGTCCCAGCACTTTGGGAGGCTGAGGTGGAACTGCTTGAGTCCAGGAGTGCAAGACCAGCTTGGGCAGCAAAGGGAGGCCCCCATCTCTACAAAAAATACAAAAATTAGCCAAGGCGTGGTGGCATGTGCCTGCAGTCCCAGCTACTACTTGGGAGGCTGAGGCAGGTGGATCAATCGATCCTGGGAGGTTGAGGCTGCAGTGAACCATAATGCACCACTGCACTCCAGCATGGGTGACAGGGGGATAGTCTGTCTCAACAAATAAAAAATAAAACCGCCAGGCATGGTGGCTCACACCTATAATCCTAGTACTTTGGGAGGCCGAGGTGGGCAGATCATTTGAGGTCAGGAGTTCTAGACCAGCCTGGCCAACATGGTGAAACCTTGTCTCTACTAAAAATTAGCCGGGCGTGGTGGTAGGCGCCTGTAGTCCCAGGTACTCGGGATGCTGAGGCAGGACAATCGCTTGAATCTGGGAGGAGGAGGTTGCAGTGAGCCGAGATTGCGCCACTGCACTCCAGTCTGGGTGACAGAGTGAGACTCCTTCTCAAAAAAAAAAATAAATACATAAATAAATAAATAAAACATAAAAAAAGAAGGATTCCTTAAACCACCATTTTACAGTCTCACCTCAACAATTCCAAGAATTGTTTTCCTACTATCAATGCCTCTGGTTATAAAACACTGTCTTCCTCTAGGCTACCTCTTGTAGCCTGACAAGAAAAAGTGTTGAGATAACAGATCTAACTTTCTTTTAGTATTATGTTGACACTACCATGTTTTCAAATTACACTGACTCTAATGATCACGATCAATAAAGAGCTATTAGGTGTCTGTCTTTCCTCCAGCTCTGCCCTACAGAATGCAAACTCAAGTGTTAAAGAGAAGAGATGTCAGTTACCTTTTTGGCTTCTGCTAAAGCACTCAGTTTTGGTCTTGGTGGTGGTGACTCATCATAAAAGAGAACATCATCTCCTTCCAAGACACCTCGCCCCAGCTTGGGCGTCATTGTGGCCGGGGCTCCCTCCAGCCTGGGGAACTCGGATCCTGTCCGTGGAGGCTGAGCAGGGGGTTGTCTTGATGAAGATGGCACAGCTGGGCTCTCAACTTCACTTGAGCTCTGCAGAAATCTTTAAAGAACATACAGTCAAAATATGCAAACAGGGTTTACGAAAATAAAAACTCTAGAACTCAAAGTGGACTGGGAGGTGGCAGGCAGGCCACCAGTTGGGAGCTAGTTGTTGGCAAAATAATGTCCCCTTCTAGGCTGGTAATTCAAATTTGCACACGATAAGAACAATACCAGCTTTACTAACTCCTCCTTAATTGAGTTTTCTTTGAATAAGCTGTAATTGTTCTAACACTTTAGAACTGATAACTGTTTTTATCAATTGGCTGTCCAGTGGATGTCATCCACAAGGAACACAGCTGAAGACACGGTGTGAACTGTATTCCCACCCCTACCGTCAGCTCTAGGGCCTGTAGGAACTCATTGCACCTCCCTGCATCTTTGTTTATGCTACTGGGAAGAGACAATACATGTGAGACATTCGGAAGTCATTAATGAAAAACACTGTAACTTGCAGCAATTATTTTACATCCCCTTTCTTTTTTTTGATTTTTTTGAGACAGAGTCTCGCTGTGTCACCCAGGCTGGAGTGCAGTGGCATGATCTTGGCTCACTGCAACCTCTGCCTCCCGGGTTCAAGTGATTCTCGTGCCTCAGCCTCCCAAGTGTTGGGATTATAGGCGTGAGCCATCACGCCTGGCAAAAAATAATTTTAAGAGCTATTTTACTTTTGTTTTTGGAGACAGGGTCTTGCTTTGTCACCCAGACTAGAGTGCATTGGCATGATTGCAGCTCGCTGCCACCTCTGCCTCCCAGGCTCAGGTGATCCTCCCACCTCAGCCTCCCGAGTAGCTGGGACCACAGTGTGCACCACCATGCCCAGCTAATTTTTGTACTGTTTGTAGAGACAGGATTTCGCCATGTTGCTCAGGTTGGTCTCAAACTCCTGGGCTCAGGCGATCTGCCTGCCTCGGCCTCCCAAAGTGCTAGGATTACAGACATAAGCCACCAAGCCAGCCTCATAAGAGATATTTAAAAACAAATAACAAACCCCAGAAATCATCTAGTCCAAACTTCTCATTTGATCAATGAAGAAACTGAGGCCTAGGATCACATTACTCACAAGGGCCAGACTCAGGATTAGAGCCAGGCCATCCCAGAGCAGTACTCTTCCCAACCGCACAGCCACTCTTGCAAGCTCTAGGCTGTGTTTGCAAACTGCCTGTCAAATCCTACGCAAAGATAAGGTTTCCTTGGCCAACAAAATGCTGAAAATTTTCATTACGCAATGCCTTCAAGCTGATGGGCATTCTCTATTTCCCACGAGGCCCCCAACTCCATACATATTTCTATGTCCACGTGTATAATTTATGTCATCTGTAGGCTCAAGATGAATAGCTCTATAGATATCCCACCAGCACTTCAAACTAATCTGCCTGAGACCAAACCCATTCTCTTACTTTCCCAAAGAATTTCCTCTTGTCTTATCATTGACTCCCTTTCATGGATGTGGTTGCCTTTCAGCAGCCCAGATTCGGGATGGCAAAAGGTTCAGCACCAGAGCACAACATGTGTGAGCCCAAAACTCGGCCCCACCATAAACTAGCTCTCTGACCTCCAGGCACACTATTAGTAAAACAAGGCTGAGAAGCCTCCAGAGGCTCAGAAGCTGTGTTTATGGAGTACGTATGAAGTGCCTGTGAACCGCAGCTCCCATTAGTATTCAGGTGACCTGAGTTCAGGAATCATTCATTTGTCCACCTACCCTATGCATTTCCACTTGATTTTTTTTTTTTACTTATTGGCTGAAGCCAAGTAACACATTTCCACTTGCTTTTGCCTCTAAAATGACTCTCCATTTTTAGTGCTTCAGTTTTATCCTTTATCCAAAGAACTGTACTCTACTCACTGGCTCTGCCTGTCATAAAAAACTGAATTGTGGCAAAACCCAGAAATGGCAGCCAGGCAAATCCAGGCTTGCGTCCGGGAGTTTGAGACCAGCTTGGGCAACATGGCAAAACCCAGTCTCTATTTAAAAAATACAAAAATTAGCCAGGCATAGTGGCACATGCCTGTAGTCCCAACTACTTGGGAGGCCAAGGCAGGAGGATCATTTGAGCCTGGGACATGGAGGTTGCAGTGAGCCGACACTGCAGCATTGCACTTCAGCTGGGGCGACAGAGTGAATACCCGTCTCAGAAAAAAAAAAGAGAGAGAGAGAGAAAATGACAGCCAGCATGTGAACCTACGCTCTCCCCCTTCACAAAAACCCTCTTTACATACACTTCACTCCTTTCCCTTTTCCATGGTGATAACGACTCTAACCTGTACCATTTGGTGTTGGGAGTCACCAGTGTAAGAAATAATACAGCCTTAAATGCTATTCAGGTTATGGGAAAACTATTTTAAACTTTCAGAGTTAAAACGCAGCCAACCGAAACCTGAAGTCACATTCTGGAAATCGATGAAGACGTTCTGAGGACGCCTGAGATGGATGACCCAAGCGGGGAATATTAAATCTGCTCCTCTTACCGCTTCTGTATTTCTTCTGATTTCCTTCTTCTCATCTCCAACATCCGCTGCTTCTGTTGCTTCAAGAGTGCTGAGGCCGAGATGGACTGGATGGCCGGTTTTGGGCTCCCCATGATCCCTGAAACAGAAGCCCAGACTGAGGGGGTGCCCCGGGAGGCTGAGGGAACACAGGGACACACGTGTGGCCGTGCAGCTGATGGTACCTGAAGCTGTGGCTTTGGCTAAATGTTGTTTTAAGTTCCTGGCTCCACACGTCGGCAGGTCCATCAGTTCCTTGAACTCCTCAGAGCAAGAATGGCTCTTCTGGGGTATCCCTGTGCCAGGTCAACACCAGCTTTAGAGGATTCACATTCAGATAGTTTGAGGTCATGTGACATACCACTTTCTAAACTCTGCACTTGTAATTTTAGTCATATGTAAACGAAGAAGACGGAATACCAAGAGCAAAGAAAAGAATCCTTAACCTCTATCATCAGACTCATAGGATGGCAGGGTATCTCGACTATATTTTATTTCTAGTAATGATTAGAATATTAAGCCCTTAAATCTAGGGGTCATTCCATACCCTGTTTCTGGAATATCCGCTAAGGATAAGGGTCCCTGACCACAAGCCCAGGATGGGGGCTGCATTCTCTGATCAAGACTTGTTTTTATTTGTTTTTATTTTATTAAAAAATTTTTTGTTTTTATGACCAAGACCCATTTTAACAAAAGATAACCAATAAGCTTGGCCAGGAAGATAATACTGCTGATTCTAATGCTGGATGTAAAGAGTTGGACCCAGATACACCAAGAAATTTTAAAAAGCATACTAAGGTAAGACACAGCTAAAATCAATATGCTGTTTTTTTCCTTAAGGTCCTGCAAACCTGGCTTGATTCCTTTAGGTTAGACCGCGCCACTCACTAAGTACAGGTGACGACTGGATTCTTATTACTTAAGAGTATGAGCTGTATCCATTTTCAACCCTAAAGACTGCTTGCTTGCTTGCTTGCTTCTTTATTTATTTTTGTGCATGAATAAGTTCTTAGTGGTGATTTCTGAGATTTTGGTGTACCCATCACCGGAGCAGTGTACACTGTACCCAATGTGTAGTCTTTTATCCCTAAGACTGCATAATTAAACTGGAGAAAGAAATTTCTTATGGAAAAACAAAGTTACCGAGTTTTTGCCGTGTTTCCTGGATGATCAAGTTTGTGCCCTTAACAACCAGATTACTCAGAGTGGTTTGAATCTTCTTCTTAGGAGCCACAGCTGCTGCACTGAAATGACAAGTCACCCCCAAAAGGAGAATCACTAAAGCCTCAATGCTCTGATGAGGTAAAGAAGGCATAGATATCATCATTTATTACACACACCGTCAAAGTTTCTCAAAACACCATCTAAGTAGGCTTTCTTAATGTTACGGCCCAATAGCATAACTGGTTTATGCACTGTGTCACAGAGGAAAAGCTAGAGGCAGCCTACAAATCCACTTGAGGCCATTCTGGAAGGAAATTTGGCAAAAGAAATTTAAAAAAAGCCAATGCTTTGATCTAGCAGTCTGGATATTTATCTTAAAATAATTAAGGATTATGCAAAAATTTAGGATATTAATGGCAGCTTTGTTTATAATGTCATACATTGGAAACACCATTAACGTTCACCCACAGGGAATTGTTTCAATGAATTAAGGCAGAGTATGCAAAAGAACACTATGTAGCCACTGAAAATACATGAGAAAAACATTAATTATTTTACGCTGGAAAAAAAGTGGATACAAAGAATAGGAACAATATGATCTCATTTTAAATTACTAAAAATGTACACATATGAAGAAACACAACACCTAGGAGTATATATACCAAGGAACTAACAGTTTGGGGTTTTTTTTTTGAGACAAGATCTCACTCTGTTGTCCAGCCTGGAGTACAGTGGAGCAATCCTGACTCACTGCAGCCTCAACTTCCCCAGGCTCAAGCAATTCTCCCATCTCAGCCTCCCAAACAGCTGGGACTACAGGCGTGTGCCACCATGCCCAGCTAATTTTTTTGCATTTTGTAGAGATGGGGTTTTGCCATGTCGCTCAGGTGGGTCTCAAATTCCTGGGCTTAAGCAATCCTCCTGCCTTGGCCTCCCAAAGTGCTGGGATTACAGGTGTAAGCCACTGTGCCTGGCCTAGAACTAACAGTTTTTCAGGTGATAGGATTATAGTTGGTTTTTATTTTCTCCATTGGTTGGATTGTATGTTCTTTTAAAAGACTAATATACATGTATTGCTTTTAGCAGATTGGAAAAATTCAGAAATAATTTTAAATCTCAAAAACATGCTTCCTGTTAAAAAAGAAAAAGGAAATGAGTCCTCTTGCCCCATTCCTGCTGGATTGGGAACAAAAATCTATGTTTTATTCTTGGACCAACTGTAGCTGCCTCATGCCAAGTCCTCAGATATGCTTTATATAATGTAGTGACGAGGCCACTGATTACAAGCTTATCCAAACCATAGCCTGCGGGCCACATGCAGCCCAGGATGGCTTTGAATGCGGCCCAACACAAATTCATAAACTTTCTTAAAACATTAAGAGATTTTTCTTTTCTTTTCTTTCTTTTTTTAAGCTTATAGGCTATCATTAATATATTTTATGTGTAGTCCAAGACAATTCTTCCAAAGGGGCCCAGGGAAGCCAAAAGATTGGACACCCCTGGATTACAGCGTCAGGGGCTGTAGTGACTCTGAACCCCCAGGCAAGGGGCCATGGATGCCTGCCCAGCATCGCCCCACTCCCCATGTGAAGCTTCATAGTATATTCACTCACTGAATGAAATTTGGGTTCCATGAGGTCTGTAGCCTCACTCATATAGTCGTACGAGAAATAATTAAAAGGGTGTTAACACTGTAATTAACACATTTTTAATGGCCCTGATGAAGGTGCACTATTCACATTAGAAGTCAGAGAGGGGCTGGGAGCAGTGGCTCATGCCTGTAATCCCAGCACTTTGGGAGGCCGAGGCAGGCAGATCACTTGAGGTCAGGATTTCGAGACCAGCCTGGCCATCATGGTGAAACCCTGTCTGTACCAAAAATGCAAAAATTAGCTGGGCGTGGTGGCACACGCCTGTAGTCCCAGCTACTCAGGAGGCTGAGGCAGAAGAATCACCTAAACCCAGGACTTGGAGGTTGCAGTGAGCTGAGACTGCACCACTGCACTCCAGCCTGGGTGATAGAGTAAGACTCCGTCTCAAAAAAAAAAAAAAAAAAAAAAAAAAAAGTTGAAGAGGAAGAGTGGGCTCTCTTAAAGTCCAACACAACATAAGTCAATCTCTCTCTCTCCTGAAAGTTTTTCTCTCTACCTGGGAATAAAAGCGGTCTTTAACCAACTTGTTTCAGGTAGTGAGTTATGAAAGATAAAACCTGTACAAGTATCCTATGACGGTTACAGGAAGGTACAACCAGTAGGTTTAGTCTTTGATAAGCAAAATCCTCTGCCCAAAAGAAGCCCGAGAACGTCTTACATTGAAGCTGCATACGAGGCAGAAGAAACCCCTCCGTAGTAAAAGCCATCTTGGCACAGCCGTTCTTTGAGGCTGGTGCCTCTGCGGGCAAACTTCTTTGGAATTCGTCCTCCAGAGAAGGTGGACTGCAAATCCGCACGCTTTGCGCTGAGCTTCTTGTACTGAGCCTGGACATGGTACTGACAGTACTCACAGTCACGCTGCAAAAGGCAGAGCAGTGGCATCAGGGTGAGGGCAACAGGCCAGGAAACAGCAGTGAGCAGACACAGTTCCTTCTCCCCACTTCCCGGAACATGACACATGCAGAGTCCTCCCTGCTGCCCTCCACGACCGTTCCCAATGTGGTAGGGCTGCTCAGTCCCTGAGGGGAAGAAGTTCTTCCCTTCGAGTCCCCTGAAAGCACTGTTCTGGTGAAATACCCCTTGCCCTCTTTCTACAAAGGAAATCAGCTTCTAGGATGAACCTTGAAAACAAGTTAGGTGAAAGAAGTCAGACACACAAGGTCCTATGTTATTTAATATAAAAGGAAGTTTTTATAGAAGAGGCAAATCCATAGAGACAGAAAGCAGATTAGACGTCACCAGGAGATGGAGGGAGTGGGGATGGGAGTGATGACTTCATGGTGCCAGTGTTTTTACAGGGTGATGGAATTCTGAAACCAGGGAGCTGGTGGTTACACAACTAAATACCACTGAATTATATATGTATTTTAAAATGATTAACTGTATATTGTGAATTTTGCCCCAATAAAAAATAATTTAAAAACAAAATCAGCTCCCAGCGAGGTTTTTCTAGCTGTTTCTCTGGTTGATCCTCGGACAAGTGCTATCCTTTCAGTGAAAGAAACAAAGAGAGATGGTGCCGCATTGTTCTGCTGGGTGAACAGTAGTTACGGCGACAATGGATTTTTTTTTGGAGACAGAGTCTCGCTCTGTCACCCAGGCTGGAGTGCAGTGGTGTGATCCTGGCTCACTGCAACCTCCAACTCCTAGGTTCAAGTGATTCTTGTGCCTCAGCCTCCCAAGTAGCTGGGATTACAGGCGTGCACAACCATGCCCAGCTAATTTTTGTATTTTTACTAGAGACGGGGTTTTACCATGTTGGCCAGGCTGGTCTTGAACTCCTGGCCTCAAGTGATCGGCCCACTTCGGCCACCCAAAATGCAGGGATTACAAGTGTGAGCCACCGCCCCATCCAGACAATGGATTTTTAAGAATCTAATTCTCACGGGGAGATCTGTTGGGTACTTCACTCTGAAACCTCATTTTCCAACCGTCTCCCACCTTATTCTTTCCTGTCCACCAATTAATCTAATAGGAAGGAATAAGGGAATAAAAAAAGATGAAACCAAAGCCTGTCATTTAATCCTTTCAAAGAACTCTAAGAAGTACCTCTTCACACCTACTACAATGGCTATAACAAAAAAGAAATAGAGTAACAGGTGCTGATGAGGACAGGGAGAAACTGGAAAGTTCATCCATTGCTGGTGGGCCACTTGGGAAACCAGTCTGGTAGTTCCTCCAAACTCTGGACAGTTACCATGTTGACCCAGCAATCCCACTCCCAGGTATATGCCCAAGGGAGTGGAAAACATACATCCACATAAAAACTTGTATGTGAGTGTTTTAGCAGCATTATTCATAATAGCTAAATGTGGCAACAACCCAAGCGTGTATCAACTGATGAAAGAATAAACAACATATGGTATATCCATACAATGGAATATTATTTACCCACAAAAAGGAATAAAGTGTTGATAAATGCTATAGCACGGATCAATTGTGAGAAAAATTATGCTAAGCAAAAGAAGCCAGACAGAAAAGGCCACATATTGTGATTCCATTATATGAAATGTCTAGAAGAGGCAAATCCATAGAGACAGAAAGTAGGTTAGTGCTTACCAGGGGCTGGGGGAGAGGAGACTGGGGAGTGATTGCTAGTGGGTACTGGGTTTCTTTCTGGGACAATGAAAGGGTTCTGAAATTACACAGTGGTGATGGTTGCACAGCTCTGTGAATGTACTAGAAATTACTGAATTGTTGACTTTATTTATTTATATTCTTTTTTGGAGACAGAATCTCACTCTATCGCCCAGGCTGGAGTATAATAGTGTGATCTCGGCTCACTGAAACCTCTGCCTTCCAGGTTCAAGTGATTCTCTGGCCTCAGCCTCCTGAGTAGCTGGAACTACAGGCGCCCACCACCATGCCCGCCTAATTTTTGTATTTTTAGTAGAGATGGGGTTTCACCGTGGTGGCCAGGCTAGTCTCAAACTCCTGACCTCAGATGATCTGTCCACCTTGACCTCCCAAAGTGCTGAGATTACAAGAGTGAGCCACCGCACCTGGCCTGAATTGCTTACTTTAAAAGGGTGAACTGCATGGTATGTGAATTATACCTAAATGAAGCTATTATTTTTTAAAAAGCCCTCAGAAAAGGTATAATGGAGTTAAAATATAGGCTAAAATACAATTTTCATTGTATTTCATCATGTTTGCTCTGTGGAATTACAAGAATTAAAGGCAAACAAAAATTCTGTCTTAAACTTCTTGGTCAGATAAAAGATCACTTTCCTAAGAGGTTAAATGCCCTCACCTTTCCCCTGCCCTCACTTTTTTAAACTGGCAATTATTCACCACACATTAAATTTTCTCATTTTGACTCTTCCTTTAAGTGGGAAACTCAGTTCCAAACTGGTCATCACAGCTAAAGCACCAACAGTTTATTCCTAACTGTTCTTTTCTTTAGCAGAAACCATCCTAACAAGGCTGAAACTAACCAAATTCACAGTCTGCGTGCACGGCTCTCCATTCTTCTTCTTGGCTTTACAGGTTCCCAGGTCAAGAGCTTCACCCATAATTAAGACCTTCTGAGGATGATCGATAGATAAACACACCTGTAAGAAAAGGTGGGGCAGGAGTTAAAGGCGGACAAAATTATGGCCTTTTATTAGCAGGAATAGAAAAAAGAATGGTTGGTGCTGATTTAAGAAGGTTATTGCCAGGCGCAGTGGCTCACACCTATAATCCTAGCACTCTGGGAGGCCGAGGCAGGTGGATCGCTTGAGGCCAAGAGTTTGAGACTAGCCTAGGCAATGTGGCAAAACCCTGTCTCTACAAAAAACCACAAAAATTAGCCAGGCATGGTAGTGCATGCGTGTAGTCCCAGTTACTTGGGGGGCTGAAGTGGGAGGATCACTAGAGCCTGGGAAGTCCAGGCTGAAATGAGCTGTGATCACACCACTGCACTCCAGCCTGGGCAACAGAGTGAGGCCGTCTCAAAAAGGAGAGAGGTTTTACTGCTCTAAAGGAATTTGAAGCCAGTGCTCTATAACCGTTTTAGGAACAGGGGTGCAGAAGGCACCTTCAGTTCTCTTCCCATTTTCCATCCTTTCCTTCATCTTTGCGATTGGAATCCTGATTTTGTCTGGGCTGGCTGAGTTCTCAGCCTCAGGTAATAGATCCTGTTCCCTGTTTTCCCAGCACTCCTTAGAGCTAGCATTGGTTATGTGATGAGTTCTAGATGCTCAGACATAAACAGGAGTTGGTAGGGAAGCTTCTGCTTTCCTGACAAAATGAGTTAGGAGGCTGGCTCCTCCTTCCTCTTCACTTCTTGCCTTGAATGGAGATGACTGGAGGGAGACAAGTCCCTCAAGGCCCTTGCTGAACTCAGCTCTCTCCCTTCTTGTTTGCAATTCTCTTCTTGGACAGACTGTACCAAGAGGGACTGTCCTGAATAGCTCAGGCTTTGTCCTCACCCCTCCTAGGACAAGATCTCTTACAACACTTGAGCTCAATAAGCCAAGTAGCCTCCAGGTTATAAAACCCAGATCAGGGTGCTTTCATAATCCCTCCGCTGCAGGGTGAAGAGAGCCATGAGCAGACAGGACTCTGCCTGCCTGCAGTGCCTTGACTGAGTCTTGGTGGACTGGCTCAACCCAGATCCTAGGCTTCTGTGGACTCTCACTGCCTAAGGTGCTTTGCCCAATTTGTGTAAGTGCTTTGTCTCCTGGATGCATACTCCTGTAGGCAGGCTTGTGCAAAGCTGCAGGTAGCTTGGTTTATGCTGAACCACTGGCAGCTGGGTTTGTACAAAGCTTCCAGCCAGATCTGGGAACCTACCAGATCTAGAAATAGTAGAAATTGGCAAGGTGTTTAGAGCCCTCCCACGGGACTGGTAAACTGTGCATGGTATTCCTCTCCAAGAAACTGGCACCCTTCCACGGTATGCCACTTCACAGTGATGGCTGGAGTTTCAAAGGCATCTTGTGACCAGGAGAGAAAGGCTGAGACTCACAGAGATGTCACTCTTAAATCACTATAGTGTTTAAATCTGAATTTTTTTAATATGTAAGAAAAATAAGCCCAACTGTTTGTTGTTGAAAAGAAACTATACTTAAGTTTGTTTGTTACTTGCAGCCAAACACATTCCTAACCAATAGAGGAAGATTTGTTGCCATTCTCTGGTGAAAGCAAGGAATGAGATAACATTTTTCTCACTTCTCTTGAAAATAATGATCTGACTACAACAGAGTAAAGCTCCATGCTGGGTCAGAGTAGAGAAACTGCCAGTTGCTATTCACACTGTGTCTAGATTTGCGATTTCCTAGAGAAGCAGTAGGTAGTGCCAAAACTCTAGTATTTGAGAAGATGAAAATTCACTTTGATTTTAAATTGCAGCTATGGTTGTCACAGTCAACGGAGCAAAATTCCCTCAACTATAAAACACTGCTTTCTTGATGCCACCATAAAAATTTATATAAGGAATCATGCTGGGCACGGTGGCTCACACTTCTAATTCTAGTACTTTGGGAGGCCGAGGCGGGTAGATCACTTGAGCCCAGGGGTTCGAGACAAACCTGGGCAACATAGTGAAACCCTGTCTCTACAAAAAACACAAAAATAGGCTGGGCGTGGTGGCTCATGGCTGTAATCCCAGCACTTTAAGAGGCTGAGGCAGGTGGATCACCTGAGGTCAGGAGTTCAAAACCAGCCTGGCCAACATGGTAAAACTCGTCTCTAATAAAAATGCAAAAAAAATTAGCTAGGCATGGTGGCACATGCCTGTAATCCCAGCTGCTGAGGGTGAGGCAGGAGAACCACTTGAACCTGGGAGGTATAGGTTGAAGTGAGTCAAGATCACGCCATTGCACTCCAGCCTAGGCAACAAGAGCAAAACTCCATCACATACACACAAAAAAACCACAAAAATTAGCAGAGCATGGTGGCATGCACCTGTAGTTCCAGCTACTCAGGAGGCAGAAGTGGAAGTATCACTTACGCCCAGGAGATGGAGTTTGCAATGAGTCAAGAACACATGACTGTACTCCAGCCCGGGCAACAGAGCAAGACTCACTTTCAAAAAAAAAAAAGAAGGTATGAATCCAAGGAAACCTGAGTACAATAGTTCAAAAACTCCAGGAACTTTGTAACTAATTTGAAAAGATGGAATAAAAGTAGTTGTTACAAAACACTTTAGAATAGGTGGAAATTCAGAATACTGATGGGTAATGAATGAACAAAAAATGAAAAGCCAGATCCACGGAGACACAATCACATAAAAGCATGACTTATTTTCTGGAGGTAGACTAATACAAACTTTTTTCTTTTCTTGTCTTTTTTTTTGAGATGGGGTCTTACTTTGTTACCTAGGTTGGAGTGCAGTGGCACAATCAGGGCTCACTACAGCCTCAACCTCCCACCGCAGCCTCCTGAATAGATGGAACAACAGTTGTGTGCCCCCACTCACAGCCAGTTTTTACATTTTTTGTAGAGATGGGGTTCTCACTATGTTGCCCAGGCTGGTCTTGAACTCCTGGGCTCAAGTGATCCTCCCGCTTTGGCCTCCCCAAAGTGTTAGGATTACAGGTGTGAGCCACTGTGTGCAGCATCAAACATCTTTGATAAAACTCAGTTAACTTGTAAAGACAATCATCAATCAAATCCCAGAAACAGGCTCTTACCTCCTCTGAACCATCCTTGGGCTTCATGGGGTTGGCATTGAGGATCCCTACGACAGTCCCCTGCTCCGTCTTCCAGAGTGCTTTGTGAACTTCTCCAAATAAGAACAAGGACACACATTGTGTCAGGTCACGAAGATCATTCAGTTTCCATATGCTGAAGGTTTTTCCCTGGAACAAATAGTTATTTTTATTTTTTATAATTTTGAACTGTAGGTTATGCCGTCCTCATTTATGATTCAAGAGTTTTACTATGGAAAACTATATGCCTATAATCCATAAAATCCAAGTTTTTTTGTTGTTATTCAAATATGTATCATCAGCATGTGTGATAACTTTAACCCATTCTCTAGGCTTTTGCATTCTATTACCCTTCTCATTTTAGAGATGAAAGTGAAATAAAGCAAGCCAGTGGCAAACTTGTTAGCAGAGTCTCTAATTATCTCGGGTCTAAGCAGAGGGAGTGGGATAGCACTGCCTTTCTAATGACACAGAGACACACACGCACATCATTAAAAGGACAGTGGAAGGTATGACAGTACCATTTAATAACTTACTGATATGAATCAATATTACGTAAATGAGTAAATCTATTCCATATCATTGGTTAACTATATGATGATTATTATTTTTAGAGACAGAGTCTTGCTCTGTCACCCAGGTTGGAGTGCAATGGTGCAATCACGTCCCATTGCTCACTCCAACTCCTGGGCTCAAAGAATCCTCCACCCTCAGCCTCCCAAGCAGCTGGGACTACAGGCATGTGCTACCAGCCCCAGCTAATTTTTTTTTTCTTTTCATAGAGATGAGGTCTCACTATGTTGCCCAGACTGGTCATGAATTCCTGGGCTCAAGTGATCCTCCCACCCCATCCTCTCAAAGCGTTGGGGTTACAGACGTGAGCCACCAAGCCTAGCCTAAGTCTATTATTAATATGAAAAAAGAATTTTCCTTTCTAGGCTATTAAATCTCTGCTTAGCTTACAAAAGCATCATTTCAAGAAAACTGGTTGAGTTTAACCTTAACATTTCAGAAGTATGATTAAGTATCTGAAGAAATACAGCTCAAAATGCTGACCGATTATAATGTGAAAAACCTCCACTTTTACGGTTGTTTTTAAAACCAGAATACTGTGAATAATCTTGACTTGCACTATCTCACAGAGGCATCCCGGGCTGGGGATGGTTATGGGTTACAGCATGGAATCTACTGCCCGGACTCTGAGCTGGAATCCATCTTCCAGGGATTTCTGCAGTGCCTGTCTTGGAAGAGTTCAGATAAATTCTCGTGTCTATTATTATTATGTCATTACAGCCACTTATGAAGTAACTAAGAATTTGATCAAAGGAAAACCAGACCTGTCCACATTTACCTCAGCAGTGACAGGGCTAGTGTAAGACCGGGTAATCTTTAATTTTTTTAAATTTTTTTAAGTTCTGGGGTACATGTGCAGGATGTGCAGGTTTGTTACATAGGTAAACGTGTGTCATGGTGGTTTGCTGCACCTACTAACCCATCACATAGGTATAAAGCCTGCCATGCATTAGCTCTTTTCCCTAATGCTCTCCCCGTCCCTGCCCTCCACCAACAGGCCCCAGTGTGTGTTGTTCCCCTCCTTGTGTCCATGTGATCTCATTTATTTAGCTCCCACTTATAAGTGAGAACAGGCAGTGTTTGGTTTTCTGTTCCTGCATTAGTTTGCTGAGGATAATGGCTTAGGACCGGGTACTCTTAAAATTCAACCCCATGTCAGCTCTAATGAGAAACCAAAGGTGGGCCAAGATCTAAATTAGAGAATAACATCATGATTGAGCATGATCAATCATAGCATTTCAGAGATAGGAGAGATTTTCAATCTAATCAAAGTCAGTTCCTTCATTTTATAAATAAGGAAATGGAAGCCGGTAAAGAAAGATTAACGGCCAACCTAAGGTAACATCGCTAGTTAAAGGCACAAGGCTTAGAAACCAGGCTATCTGACTTGCCAGGTCACAGAATAACTTTCCCATTTATGACTCAGTCAAAACTGATTTTGAAACTTGTTAGATCTTTGGTAATAACCATCAAATTAAATATATCACACGGCACTGACACAGGCCAGCAATTTCAGCACTTCTGTGGTTGGTACCTTACATCTAAAGGGACCTCCAAAGAACCTGTGAGCTCAGCCTCTTTGGTTACTTGCGCCTCTCCTCCATGGGAGAGATCACAGTGTCACAGGGACAACCACATGTGTCACCCAAAACAATGACAAGTGAAATGCAGTAAGGATGATTTGGACAATGGAAAGCCCAAGAAACCTGTACCACCAGGTCTTATTTAAACAGGGCATCCTTTGCTTATACCCGCTGGATACCAACTCAATGATGTGTGGTGATTCTGGAACTTACTATACTTATTTCTAAATGAAACACCAACAGGTTCCAGTTAACAAATTCAGGACATCGAATTCCCACTGTCAGTTTGTAGTAAAACAGCTAAGAAACCAATACAATGGCTCACACTATTCACACTCTGTGGCGTAACCTTCTTCAATATAACCCCAAATGTCACCCAATCTATTTCTTCCAGCTTCTCTCTGGCCATCTTTTCCTTGATCTGAGACAGTCTGATCAGTTTTCGGCCGGTCATTTTCTTGTTCATTTCTGTGGAGGACACTCGAGGCCGCCTGGGTTAAGAAACCAGCGATTAGTAATTATGATTCTAATAAAAAAATCACCTGGCACCTTAGCAGGTGGTAAGGGAGTGTGATGGTCAGAAACCTCTACAGTACCTGTTCTTGGGAAGCTTAGTTATATAGTATGACCAAGGCATCCATTTTTATAGCAAATAAATAAATAATTCTTTTTTTTTTTTTTAAAGATGTCTCACTCTGTTGCCCAGGCTGGAGTGCAGTGGCGCAATTTCGGCTCACTGCAGCCTCCGCCTCCCGGGTTCAAGTGATTCTCCTGCCTCAGCCTCCTGAGTAGCTGGGACTACAGGCACATGCCATCATGTGCTACTGTTTGTATTTTTAGTAGAGATGGGGTTTTGCCATGTTGGCCAGGCTGGTCTCAAACTCCTGGCCTCAAGCGATCTGCTCGCCTCGGCCTCCCAAAGTGTGGGGATTACAGGTGTGAACCACTGCGCCTGGCCTCTAAGATAATTTTTAAAGCTAGGTTTGCCTTTCTTTGGATATAGATCTAGGGCTTATATATAATACAAGAAAGATCGCAAATCCTTTAAGCTCTTAAATTATGCAAATTTTAATATTCTTCTGCAAACAATCCTTTTTTACTTTATTACAAAACCATGAATTAATATTCATAAATAAGACACTTAAATTTCATCGATTATGCAAGAATTTCACAGGTTCTACTATTCTAATTGAATTTTTTTTAAAGACAACATTTTGACATACAATAAAGGCTTTTGAATGTAGCTTCAATTAATATATTCTTATTCCTAATGACCGAGTCAAAAAACTCTTAGGGTTATTAACATTTGTTTCATCTTTGATAGCGTTATATATTTGCAGACAAGAAAAGACACTCAGAGAAAAACATGGTTCTTCACTATTTCATGAATCTTCTGGAACAGAAAGTCCCAGAGCTAAGTTTGAACAATGAAGAATATTCAGGAAGCAAAACATTGACTTCAGTGGGAAAATTCTTTCCTTTGTCTGATTTCTGTGATTGTAGTGTGATAGGTTCCCCCCACCCCAAGTTACTTAAGGGTGTATGTCAGCTGCCTGAACCCTGAAGGCCAGGTAGGGGGCCATAGCCATGGTGCCCAGCCAAGGAGCAGATGTCCCTAAGAACCCAACCATTCTGGAGCATATCTGGGAACACACCAAGAAAACAGCCTCATCACACATACACAGTAGGCAAACAGCTTAGGGAAGTCCTAGCTACAGCAATCAGATGAGAAAGAAATAAAGGGCATCCAAATTGGAAAAGAAAAAGTCAAATTATCCCTGTTTGCAGATGATAATGATCTTATATTTGGAAAAACCTGAAGACTCCACCAAAAAACTATTAGCACTGATAAACAAATTCAATAAAGTTGCAGGATACAAAATCAATATTCAAAAATTAGTAGCATTTCTAGATGCCAACAACGAACAATCTGAAAAAGAAATCAAGAAAGTAATCCCGTTTACAACTGCTCCAAATAAAACACCTAGGAATACACTTAACCAAAGAAGTGAAAGATCTCTACAATAAAAACTAAAAAACATTGATGCAAGAAATTAAAGAGGATGCCAAATATGGAAAAATAGCCTATGTTGATGGATTGAAAGAATCAATGTTGTTCAACTGTCCATACTATCCAAAGCAATCTAGAGCGTCAATGCAATCTCCATCAAAGTACCAATGACAGTCTTCACAGAAACAGAAAAAACAACCCTAAAGGTATATGGAATCACAAAAGACCCAAAATAGCCAGAGCAATCCCGAGCAAAAAGAACAAAACTGGAGGAATCACATTACCTGACTTCAAATTATACGAAAGCTATAGTAACCAAAACAGCATGGTACTGGCATAGAGAAACCAGAAACGAATCCATAAATCTGCAATGAACTCATTTTCAACAAAGGTGCAAAGAACATACATTGGGGAAAGGACAGTCTCTTCAACAAATGGTGCAGGGAAAACTGGATATCCATATGCAGGAGAATGAAACTAGATCCCTATCTCTCGCCATATACAAAAATCAACTCAAAATGTATTCAAGAGGCTGGGCACTGTGGCTCACGCCTGTAATCCCAGCACTTTGGAAGGCCGAGGCAGGTGGATCACCTGAGGTCAGGAGTTTGAGACCAGCCTGGCCAGCATGGCGGTTTCTACTAAAAATACAAAAATTAGCCAGGCACTGTGGTGCGTGCTTGTAGTCTGAGCTACTTGGGAGGCTGAGGCAAGAGAATCACTTGAACTCGGGAGGCAGAGGTTGCAGTGAGCTGAGATCACGATACTGTACTCCAGCCAGGGAACAGAGCAAGACTGTCTCAAAAAAAAGATTAAAGACTTAAATCTAAGACCCAAAACTATGAGATTACTAAAAGAAAACATTGGGGAAACTCTCTAGGACATTGGTCTTGGCTAAGATTTGTTGAGTAGTAACACGAAAGCACAGGTAACCAAAGCAAAAATAGACAAATAAGCAGATCTCCCAAACAATCTTGCTGCCATCCAGGGGTACCTTACATATAAGTCTGAGTCATTCTTTGGCTTTTGGATCCTTCCCAGTTCTGAGGAAACTTTTTTTTTTTTTGAGATAGGGTCTTGCTCTGTTGTCCAGAATGGAGCGCAGTGGTACAATCTTGCCCCACTGCAGCCTTGACCTCCCCACTCAGCCTACCAAGCAGCTGGAACTAGAGGCGCATGTCACCACACCGGGCTAAATTTTGTTTCTGTAGAGATGGGGTTTTGCCTTGTTGCCCACGCTGGTCTCAAACTCCTGAGCTCAAGCAGTCTGCCACCCTCAGCCTCCCTAAGTGCTGGGATTACAGGTGTAAGCCACCATGCCCAGCTAGGGAAAGGTTCTTCTATACAGCCCAGGGTTTTTTCCATAACGAGTTAATAGATAAAAAAAAAAAAGCTCCAAAATCTAAAACTTTCTGAGCACAAACATGACACTCAAAGGAAATACTGCAGCATTTCAGATTTGGGATTTTCAGATTTGGGATGCTTAACCAGCAAGTCTATTTAATGTACATATTCCAGAATCCAAAATCCAAAACAGTTCTGGTCCCAAGCATTTTGGATAAGGGACCCTCGACCTGTGTCAGGGAATTTCTATGACTATGTCCTTTAGAGTATTTTTAGGGCCTGAGGTTCACATTTAACAATGACAAAGAGACCCAAACAATTCTGTGATCCCTTAAATTTAAAAGCCACTCAGAAGCTTTTGCTGAGTAGTTTGTCTCTTCTATCTCAATTCCGATTCACATGTGCGATAAATGCCCACCAGCAGCAACATGGTTCATTACCCATAGGGAGCTTCAAGTGGGCCGTGGCTGGGGCAGGCAGTAGCATCTCAGGTGGGGGCAATTCTCTACCTTGAGAAGGAAGCCTGCAGCCCCCTCAATGAGAACCACAGCTTCTACTGCTGTATTCTCTTTCTTAGAGTCTGTCTCAGATGTAATTAAGATATAAATACATTCTTCAGTTTTGGAGAATACCAAGTCTTTACAAAACACTTCTTTTTTGTTTGTGGAAACGGTCTTGTTCTGTTGCCCAGGCTGGAGTGCAGTGGTATGATCATAGCTCACTGCAGTCTTGAACTCCTGGGCTCAAGCGAACTTCCTGCCTCAGCACCCCCAAGTAGCTAGGACTACAGGTGCACACCACTGTGTCCAGCTAATTCACTTTTTGTAGAGATGAGGTCTCACTATGTTACCCTGGCTAGTCTCGAGCTCCTGACTTCAAGCAATCCTCCTGCCTCGGCCTCCCAAAGTGTTGGGATAGCAAGTGTGAGCTACCACGCCCAGCCTTATAATACACTTTTATTGTATGTTGGCAACACTTGTTCTCCTCTGCTAATAATATATACTTTAAGAGCTTAGCAGTTTTAGTTGTTGGCTGATATTTACACTGACAAGGTTTCAGAGTTTTAGAGGGTTTCACTTGGTTCCTCAAATGGACTGTGCTGAAAGCAATCCAGTCTCACAGTAAGGAGTACTGTTCTGCCCTGGGATTATCCAGATGTAATGATGGAGATGCAATGGAGTAGTGATACAGAGTATAGGTAATTAAAAAAATTAAAATAAAGTTTAAAAAAAAGTCCAAGATTTGAATATAGCTTTTAATTGAATTGAGCTTGGAATATATTCCTATTATAACAGGCTATCTTAAATGTATCCCTATAACAGATGCAAAGAATATAAATTTGCCTTAAAAAGGCTATTAGAAAGAAAAACAGCATAGCTATTTTTCTTAACATCAACTACAAGAATCAATAGAAATAGAAAAAATGATCCTAAATTTATACAGAACCGCAAAAGACCCAGAAGAGCCAAAGCAATCCAGTAACTGCTTAATTGCATAAATATTATCCTGGTTAAACTGTCTGTGTATTTAAAAAGTCTAAATTATACCTCAATAGAGATGGAGAAAAATTTTTAAAATCTACTATTTCCATCTGTCAATTTCTGATTAAATATACTACCATTTGTCCATTTCTTTTTATAGATACATATTCTTTGTTGATTACATACACAAGAAAAAGTCTTTCTTAAACATTTTATATGCAACTGTACTTAGTCAAACCTAGGGCTACTGCTAGTCTTCCAGTGGTGTTTTGTCCAGTTCAAGAGCTGCTGGTGTTTTGTGGATCCTGATGTATAAACACACTACTTCTAAAGGACTCCGAGAGGCACAAAAAGCTATGCAGTGGCACACATGAATAGACGGTATAGCTACTGACCTGAGCCGCAGGCCGGAGAAGGCTTCCACACAGATGGGTTGAGTCGTTTCCCCAGAGCTTCCTGGGGTCCCCACAATTTGACCTCTAGTTATCCCACTAGGTTTGTTCCGAGAAATCGTCTGTAGGGGTTGGGAGGGTGCACTTGTCATCCTTGAAGATGAGCTTTTGGGCTCTAGAAAATTAACACAATTAATGAAAAGGCAACCACACTGATAATCACGAACGGAATTTGGAAATTTGTTTTTACAGATTTGTTCCTTTGAGATAGGGACTCACTGTGTCACCCAGGCAGGAGTGCAGTGGTGGCGTAATCTGGGATCACTGCAACCTCCATCTCCTGGGTTTAAGCGATTTCTGAGTAGCTGGGAACACAGGTATGTGCCACCATGCTCGGCTAATTTTTGTATTTTTTGTAGAGACGGGTTTTGCCATGTTGCCCAGGCTGGTCTCAAACCCCTGAGCCCAAGCAATCCACCCACCTAGGCCTCCCAAAGTGCTGGGATTACAGGTGTGAGACATCGCACACACACACAGTCTGAACTGTTCCTTTTTTTTTTTGAGATGGAGTTTCACTCTTGTTGCCCAGAGTGCAGTGGTGCGGTCTCAGCTCACCAGAACCTCCGCCTCCAGGGTTCAAGCGATTCTCCTGCCTCAGCCTCCCAAGTAGCTGAGATTACAGGCATGCGCCACCACGTCCGGCTAATTTTGTATTTTTAGTAGGGATGGGGTTTCTCCATGTTGGTCAGGCTGGGCTCGAACTCCCGACCTCAGGTGATCCGCCTGCCTCAGCCTCCTAAAGTGTGGGATTACAGGCATGAACCACCGCCCCCAGCCAGGATTGTTCCTTTTTTAAAGCAACACATGCAATAATCAAATCTTGGGAACAAAGCATGCCCCACAAGACCATTTCTTGGACTTACAGTCCAATAGAACTTTCTCTGATGATAATAATGTTGTACATTGGTGCTGTCCAATATGGTGCTAGCTACCAGACACATGTGACCATCAGTCACTTAAATGTGACCCTGTGCTTTTAAGGAAATACATTTCTAACTAAATTTAATCTAATTTTAACTTAAATGTCCACAGGTGGCTAGTGGCTACTGTACTAGATAGTGCCGCTCTATAATACTGATTCTCTATGCAATGATGTTTACTGAATATTCATCAAGATACAGAGCACTGGCGCAGATTATCAAAGGGAGGACAAGACCTCCTTCAGAATGAGTAATTAGTGGAGATTTATGTACAGTTCAAATTCTACTTTAAGAACCTGTAATCCCAGCACTTTGGGTGGCTGAAGTGGGCAGATCACTTCAGGTCAAGAGTTCAAGATCAGCCTGGCCCATCATGATGAAACCCTGTCTCTACTAAAAATACAACATTAGCTGGGCATGGTGGGGCGTGCTACTCCGGAGGCTGAGGCAGGAGAATCACTTGAACCCAGAAGGTGGAGGTTGCAGTGAGCCCAGATCATCCCACTGCACTCCAACCTGGGTGACAGAGTGAGACTCTGTCTCAAAAAAAAAAAAAAAAAAAAAAAAAAAAAATCCAAAACTAGCTCCCCTTTTCTTCTTTCTTGTTTCATTTCATTCCATTCTATTTTATTTGTGGGACCAAGGAAAGTTAGGGGTCTGGTATTCTATTCACTATTGCTTCATTAAATATCCCTGATGGAGTTACTTTTCATATTTTAGAAGTGTTTGATAATTCTCCTGAAAGTCAGATGCTTGGGTGTTTTCCTTAATAAAATATCACTCTCTCTTTCATAAGATTGTTGTTTGCCCTCAAAGGGACTTTGGATCACTGCTCTCACACTGGGGGCCAGGGTGACCCTAGAACTTTAGAACCTAGAGGCCAGGCCCATTCCCCACCCCTTAAAACCAAACTTTGGACATTACCTAATGCAACACCCTAGTAATGCCAAAGGTCCTGAGGGGATGGATGCTACTCCTGAATGGATATCTGAATATATAACTTGCTGTCAGATTAATGTGAACACTCAGGCAGAAGTAGTTCTCTACGACTGTGGCACAGACCCATGCTATTCAAAGGGGCTTTTCCAAACACATGCAGCCAATAAAATGCTGTGTCCTCCAACCCATGTTTTATCAGGCCCATCTTGTCTTAGGTCTCCCGGCAATACAAGAAAAGCAATACATAGGGCAGAAAGCCTTTTCACTGCTGTTTTGTGCATATACATGTGTGTGCTGAACTAGGACTGTATTTGAATACCATCCTCTACTAGTGGCAAAGAAGTCTTTTCCAGAAAACAGCCCTTTTGATTTGATACGACCTGGCTTCAAATAAAACTTGACCATTTTCTAAGGGAATAACTTCACAAGTCTAAAGCATGAGAACCTAACCAGTGGCTTTACTTACTACAGTCCGGGTAAAACTATGAGACTACAGAGCTAAAAAAAAAAAAAATTCAACCTATTAAGTACTTAGTAAATAGCTACTCTGTACCTAAGGATTTTCCTTTTCTCAGACAGGGTCTTACTCTGTGGAACAGGATGGAGTGCAGTGGTGTGATGACAGCTCACTCTAGCCTCAACCTCCTGAGCTCAAATGATCCTCCCACCTTAGCCTCTCAGGTAGCTGAGACTACAGGCAAGCAACACACCTGGCTAATTTTTTTATTACTGTAGAGATAGGGTCTTGCTATACTACCCAGCCTGGTCTCAAACTCCTAGGATCAAGCAGTCTTCCTGCCTCGTGCCTTGGCCCTAAGGATTTTCTAGGCACTTTGAGATGTAGACGAAGAACACAAAATATATCATGTGGCTTCCATTCCCAAGAAACTTTCTTTCTTTCTCAATGGGGACATAAGACAGACCAAAAGACACAGACACCCACACACACATGAACACCCCCCCACACACAAACACATACAACAGTGCCAAGATACTGAGACCGCAAGTACCACACCTGGAGGTGAAGCCTTTGGTGTTCGGGCCACCCGCTTGGTTCTTGGTAGCGCAGGGACATCAAGCTCCGCAGAAAAGCATGTTGACTCCTGAATTCTCTGAACTCTCCTCTCCTTAAGAGGTGGCCGGGGAGACTTCTCTACTTAATCAAAAGTAAAATAAGTGAGTAAAAACCCATTCAGAAAGAGGTTCAAAGGGCTGTTTGGACAGGAGTTGGATGCAGAAATGATGTGATAATTTCTAATAAAATAAATGCACACGATTGCCAGAATGACAAGTCTTCTTACCAGGGGATTTTTGCAGACGGGCTGGGCTTGCTGTCTGTTTAATTGTTGTTACTTTTAGCTGCTCTTGTAAGGCCTTCATTTGCTCTTGCAAATTCCTTAATTCCTCTAGGAAATGAAAATATGTTAATTTAAGAACCAGGCAGGAGAAAACGTTCTACATGACAAAAATGCGGGCAATATTTTTGTTGTCCACTCCCTGCCCCAATACCTTGAGACCCACAATATAGTCACATACCCAAAGCTCATGATTAACTTTTGTACTTCAAAGAGGTCTCTTAGAGAAATACATATTTTATTTAAAGTAAACGAAGCACCCAATAGTCAAACTAGTTATAAATCTTTACTATTAAGAGATACCAAATACAAATCCACAGTTAACAAGTTTTTAGGAGTTGAGAAATAATTATAGGCCAGGCATGGTGGCTCGTGCCTGTAATCACAGCATTTTGGGAGGCTGAGGCAGGAGGATGCATGAGCCCAGGAGTTCGAGACCAGCATGGGCAACATAGGGAGATCCTGTATCTACAAAAAATAAAAAAAATTAGCTGGGCATGGTGGGGCATGCCTATGGTTCCAGCTACTAGGGGGGCTGTGGCAGGAAGATCACTTGAGCCTGGGAGGTGGAGGCTACAGTGAGCCAAGATTGCACCACTGTACTCCAGGCTGGGTGACACAGCAAGAATCTGTCTCGGAAAAAAAAAAAATTATATTTACTTTATAAATTGGATATCATAACTAATATAATAAATGCTGGCTTCTGTATTAGAAGAAACAGCTAACCATTGAATTTTACTATAGCTTAAACATGTATGAGATGCCAGGAATGAGAAAAGAACATGTGTCAAAGCTTCTGTTCAGGAATGCTCTGCTCAAACAGATATGTGGCAGCTTTGCAGCCTTGTCTCTGGCTCCGCATCCACATACATCCCAAAGTGCTACTATTCCATAAGAAACATGAAAAGTTTCAGAGCCATTCCGTACAGGATCAAGTGCAGCTGGCTGACACTGATAGAGTCTATAGTTTGTGCTGAAATGCTGGCCCAAACATTTCATCTACCAACTCATATAATTTTCTTTCTTTTTTTCTTTTTTTACAAAGTCATTTATCTCTACCCTTGAATCAGCAGCTATTTTGATGACAACTATCAGATTGGTGGTCTTCATCCAACTTATCCGAAAGAAATAAGGAAGGCAAGTAGTTAGGGCACCTTGCAACTCTTCATTCGTTTTCTCTCTCCTGGGGGCAGTAGCAGGGAGGACCCTATTTTCAGTTGACTGTGATGAGGGAACTTCTTCTTCATCTGTTAAGTCCTCCATATCTCCAAAGAGAGTGGCCAGATTTTCCTTTTCATCTCTGGTCTCTCCTGTTTCTCCATCATCAGCCTCTTCTGTATAAGATTCACCGTCGCCGTCGGCATCAAAGAGCTCATCAAATGTGTCGGGCTCGCCATTTTCCCGCGTCAAGAAGTTACTTTCTTCTGAATTACAATCCAAGGCTGACTCATTTTCTTCCAACAGTGCGGTCAGCAGAGACAGATTGTCTTCCTCCTCTAGGCGAAAAGAAGAGAAAGGACAGAGAATAAGCACAGCTAATTCCAAACATTCAACTTTAGGCAATTTAAATGACCCCATGGGGGTAAGAGAAACTACCTAATGGGTACAATGCTCATTACCTGGATGATGGGTTCAACCATACTCCAAACCTCAGCATCACACTATACATCTTTGTAACAAGCCTGAATCTAAAATGAAAGCTGAAACTAAAAAAAAAAAAACAAACAAAAACAAAAACAAAAAAAAAACCCTACAGATGCACCATTTTGCCTGGTCTTTGTTCTCCTTGTCTCCATCTTTCCTGTCCCCAGGTGCTTCTTAGGGGACACTGGGCTAAGAAGGAGCCAATACTGCTTAGTGAGTAGAGTGGGCCAGCCACGGGGCCAAATGTCCTCAAGCATTCTACTCCAATCAATGAGACAGCTTCCCGCACACCGACTTCCATGAAATTCAACCAACAAGGGAATAATTTTAAAACACCAAACATAGATTTAGGCTTTAGATGTATATAATTCCTGACCTTTAAATTATTTGAGATTTTTTTAAAAAAGATACAAACCATATAAAAAATACTAAGATCCCATCACCCAGAATTAGCCATCATTAACATTTTGTTGTTTGCTTCTTGCCTTTAACATTAAATAACACCTTCCAGATGAAGTCTGTCATGCCAAATCTTATCCCAACTCCTGACCACTGCCCCCACTTCCCATTGTAAACACTTTCATAATTTTGAGGCATCATTCCAGTCCATTCTTATGCTTTTACATAAATATATAGGCAGTCATAGTCAATCTATATTAGATGGTTTTAAAAATATTTACATAAATATTCCACACTGCATTACTCTGCATTCCAGGTTCATTCAACATTGCTTGTAAGATTAACCCAAATCAAAACATATAGTTCTAGCCAGGCGTGGTGGCTCACGCCTGTAATCCCAGCACTTGGGGAGGCCAAGGCAGGAGGATCACCTGACATCGGGAGCTCTAGACCAGCCTGGCCAAGAAAGTGAAACCCCGTCTCTACTAATAATACAAAAATTAGCTGGGCGTGATGGCCCGTGCCTGTAATCCCAGCTATTCAGGAGGCTGAGGCAGGAGAATTGATGGAACCTGGGAGGTGGAGGTTGCAGTGAGCCGAGATCGCACCACTGCACTCCAGCCTGGGTGACAGGGCGAGACTCCATCTCAAAAACAAACAAAAAACCCCATATAGTTCTAGTTTCTTTCTCTTCGTTGCTATATTGTATCCTATAATAAGACTGTATCACACCTTATTAATCCATTTTCCAATAAAGGACAATATGGGCTATTTCTAATTTTTCCCCACTACTAAATACCCTGTAATCGTGTATCCGTCTTCTCGCACATGTGTTTCTTGGGAATATCTATCAGAAATGGAATTGCTGGATTGCTGGGTATCCACGTTTTCCAATTTTGCTAGATGCTGCCAAATTGTTCTCAAAGTGGATGCACTCTTGAAATGGCATAGTTCGTCTGGGGTAATACCTGAGGTTCGTTGTCTCATGCAAAGGAAATCAAGGACGCTGACACACAAGGAGTGAGGTTAAGTGCAGAGATTTAATAGGCAAAAGAAAGAGAAGAGCTCTCAGCAGCAGAGAGGTCCCAGAAAAACAGGTTGCCGCTTCCATGGCAAAATGCATGGGGTTTCATAGACGAGCTTGAAGACGCAATGTCTGATTTACATAGGACATAAAAGATTGGCTGGACTAGGTATGCCATTTGCATAGGGTGGAAAACCTGGCTGCCCCACCCTAATCTTTTATTATGTAGGTGGTTCTCTACCTGGCCAGCGCCATGTTGTCTGTTTCTTTACTGTACACGTGGTTGACACAGAAAAGGGGCCGCCATGTTGAACACGCCTGGCCCCCAGGGAGCCTTTTCCTATTGGCACAGCTGCAGGTATTCATCCGTGCAAATTACTAGCTTGCTTTTCTATGTCTGCCGCTTGATTTTTCAGGCTGGCCTTTGTTAGAAATTATTGGGGGCTGCTTTTTGTTAAAAGGGAAATTCTGCTGAGGACTCTGTTGCCCTTACTATCTCCCTAAATAATTGCTATCATCCGTATCACTCTCACTAGAGCTGTACACAAGGGCCACTCTCCCCACCACCTCATCAATATCTGATATGTCACTTAAATTTTTTTTTGTCAATCTGATGGACGATTTAAAAAGTCATCTCACTGTTTTGATTTGCATTTCTTGGATTACTGGTGAGGTTAAGAATTGTTTGTTTATTTGCCAATCGGATTTCTTCTTTCTTGATTTATCTATTTTCTTTGCTCTTTTTTCCCCCCTATTTGGGCACTATTTGTTTATAAAATCAGAGGTATTCAATGGAAAAATATTAAGGATATCTGACCTACTCTCCCTGTCTGAAATTCAGGGGCTAGAGTATGAGAGGGTGAGGGGCTTGTTCAGGATCACATGGAGAAACAGATCAGTTCAGGAGCTGGGTTAATAAGGAATCTCTAGATCAGCAAACCAATATCCTTTCCACCACTCTACACTCCCTTACCAGAAGGAAAAAGCCAGTAGCCAAACTTCAGGCCTAGAATCTGATGATGGGGCCTAATGCTCAGAGTCAGAGGTTGTATAAGGATTAGCTTGAGTTGCTTAGTCCACGAAGACTCCAAGACTGCACAGTGCAAGAGAGAAGAGGCCAGGCAGCCCCCTGTGCTCTGAGAATGTCACATGCCTGCAAGGAAGCAAAGAGGCCTCCACCATCTCTTGTTCCCCATCTGCCAAAGAGGGCACACCCCGGGAAGAGGCTCTGGCTCACACCACTGGGGGCCACAGGTGGAAAATGCTGCCTGGGGACCCCATACCATTCACTTTGAACCCTTCACAAGAGAACCAGGGCTAATCCCATGGTGCCTCACAACCCTGTTTACCTCAGTCACCACCAAAAATCATGTCTTCTCTGTATTACGCTGACTCAATCTCCCAGCCTCTTTGTTCTCAAAGCCCTGGGATGTGAAATCTACTATCAGCACGTTTCCCGGATCCCCAGTGGCTCTTACAACAGAAATCTGGCTACTCCTGGAACCCTCTTGAATGGAAAGCGTTTAATTGTTCACACCTCACATGGCAATGTCTAGAATAGTGTTCGGCACATATTAGGCATGCAATAAATACTTGATCAACTTCAGGTTCCTGATGTCTTCTTTATCACTGTCACTTTGGAATGATTCAGTCTTTTTCCAGATCACAGCTCTCTGAAGTTCAAGACACCAGACGCTGGCATCAAGAACCCCTCATGGCACTGTCATGTGCTGATCATCATGTGTGTATCATGCATGCCCCCCCGGTCCTCCCCTCCATCTCTACTGCTATCACCCTCCTGGGGCACTTCAACCTCTGCAAGGATGATCCAGCCAACATCTTGGTCGCTGGGTTTCTCATCCACTCCCCATCTTAGCTACCCACTCCCATAGTAACTCCAACTCATCACAGCAAAGCACAACTGACCTCTGAACGTCCCTCTGTGATCCAACCTCCCATCCTTTCAGCCCGCTCACTCTAGTATTCACATCCAGCAGCTCTTCAGCTTCATCCACATGTCTAACCCATCAGCCTACCTACAGTGTGTTTCCTGTCCATCACCCCCTGCCCCTAATGCCCTCCCTGTGGATCCATGTTCAACACCATCATACTCACTGCCTTCTAAAGACTCAGCTCCCTGGCTGGTGAATGGTCCTGGAGAAAGACTCGCTACCATGCTGACTGGTCTTTTTTGTTTGTTTATTTATTTATTTATTTATTTTTCAAGACAGGGTCACACAGGCTGGAGTGCAGTGTTGCAATCTTAGCTCACTGTAGCCTCAAACTCCTGGACTCAAGCGATCCTCTTGCCTTAGCATCCCAAGCAGCAGGGACTAGAGGTGCATACCACCACGCCCAGCTTATTAAAAATTTTTTTGTAGAGATGGGGTCTTGCCATGTTGCCCAGTCTGGTCTTGAACTCCTGGCCTCAAGTGATGCTGCTGCCTTGGCCTCCTAAAGTGCTGGGACTACAGGCGTGATCAACAAGACCCTGCCTCAGTCTAACTTTAAATTTTTGCACACCCATAACAAACAAGCATTCAGCACTGCTTAAAGATTCCCACACTTCCCCAATTCATTCGCTTTCCCAGGCTCTGACCACTTCACACTGTCTCTCCTCAAACCTCCTATGCCCACTCCCCACTCTTTACTCTTAGCTGATGATATATATATATATATATATATATATATATATATATATTTTTTTTTTTTTTTTTTTGAGACAGAGTTTTGCTCTTGTTGCCCAGGCTGGAGTGCAATGGCACGATCTCAGCTCACTGCAACCTTCACCTCCCAGGTTCAAGTGATTCTCCTGCCTCAGCCTGCCGAGTAGCTGGGATTACAGGCATGTGCCACCACGCCCGGCTAATTTTGTATTTTTAGTAGAGATGGGGTTTCTCCATGTTGGTCAGGCTGGTCTCAAACTCCTGACCTCAGGTGATCCACCTGCCTTGGCCTTTCAACGTGCTGGGATTACAGGCGTGAGCCACAGCGCCCAGCCCTTGGCTTATATTTTACAGAAAAAATAGATGCAATCAGACTTCCTCATCCTTCACTCCCAACTCTGAACGTATCTTCTCTGCTTTCCCTCCTGGGACTAAGTATCTAGTGCTATTCACAGCCAATTCTTCCACTTACATTCTTACACTGGGTCCCACTTCTCAGCTTCTCAAAGACTTCATTCTACAATTACCACCTCTCTGGCTCCTGCATCCCCAGTTTCTCCCTCTCCTCTGAAGCACTCCTGTCAGCATACAAAGACATAGCAGTGTCTCCCATCTACTAACTACCAGTTTATTATTTTGTTATCTTGCTCCCTCCACTAAAATATAAGCAGGAACATTGTTCAACAGTATATCCCAAGTACCATACACTTTCCGATTTCCTCTACACTGGCCAAATTGTGAACCCATGCCAATCAAATGAGATTTTCTTACTAAACATTATGATTTCTTTTTCCTCTTTTTTTTTTTTTTTTTTTCCCGAGGCGCAGTCTTGCTCTGTCACCCAGGCTGGAGGTGCAGTAGTGGGATCTCGATGCAATGCAACCTCTGCCTCCCAGATTCAAGCGATCCTCCAGCCTCAGCCTCCTGAGTAGCTGGGATTACAGGCACATGCCACCACACCAGGTTAATTTTTGTAGTTTTAGTAGAAATGGGGTTTCACTATGTTAGCCAGGCTGGCCTCGAACTCCTGACCTCAGGTGATCCACCCACCTTGGCCTCCCAAAGTGCTGGGATTATACAGGCATGAGCCACCGCACCCAGCCTAAACATTATGATTTCTTTTTTCTTGACCTATACTGTTTCCAGATAGATACTATGATTTCTTAGAGAACAGGTATCCATTCACCTCTTATTTTCATGTCAATCTGATAGCAAAAAGTGATGCTTTGTATTATATAACCTGCCCTGTAGGCAATTTGCCAATTTTAAGAAACAGGAAACTACCATGATAGCATCAGGCAATGAGTTTCACATAAGGAATAACCCCTTATCTGAGGGTTTATTTTCTGTGGTTTTGATTTTCCATGGTCACTGTGGTTGAGGACAGTACAATGGATATTTTGAGAGTGCAATAGATACTTTAGAGAGAGACCACATTCACATAACTTTTATTACAGTATATTGTCATAATTGTTCCATTTTATTATTGTTGTTCATCTCTCACTGTGCCTAATTCATAAATTATACTTTATCACAGGTATGTATGTACAGGAAAAAACACAGCATGCCTAGGGTTTGGTACCATCCTGGGTTTCAGGCATCTGCTGGGAGTGTGGAAACACATCTCTCAGGGACAATGGGGGTTCACTGTGCATCACAGTGTGAGGAATTTCAAGTTTTGTTTTAAAGGGCAAAGTGTAATATGTTTGAATTTTTTTTAAAAACCCAGTTTCAGATTATGAGTTCAATTATGCAACTAGATCTCTTCACAACCAGCACAATCATTTTAATTTTTTAAAAATAGAAATGAGGTCTCACTCTATTGCCCAGGCTGGTCTTGAACTCTTGGGCTCAAGCAATCCTCCCACCCCGGCCTCCCAAAGAGTTGAGATCACAGGCGTGAGCCACTGCGTCCGGCCCAGCACAATCATTTTAGGTGATCGCTAATTAGTGCAACATCTCTTTTCTAGGTAAACATTTTGTACACATCCTTGCAAAATGAACAAAATTAGAAAGGATGATATTAATAAAAACTTAAGTCAGAGCTAGACTAATATCGCTTCAACAGATTTCATTATCAAATGTAAACTCTGAAGTCAGACTGCCTGGTTCAAAGCCCTGCTATGCCAGCTTGAACTGTGACAAGTTACTAAACATCCCTGTTTTCCTGCCTATAAAATACGTTTGCCTGAGGACTGAATCAGTTAATTTCCACAAGGATCTTGGAGCAGTGCCTGGCCCACTGTACACCTACCAGCTATTGTAATTATGAAAGACAATCTCTGTTGCCAGAAGAAATCTCCCCTGATAAAAGCAAGTAACATTCAGTGACCTCTGTGAGATGTGAGATTGCTTCAGAACCACTAAGACGATACCTGAGGGCTGGGGAGCATTTTCACCATTTTACAGGTAGAATAAATAACAAGTCCATGGACAAAAGGTTAGTTTTCCTTGAAACAGAGAAACAGAAAACTGCCAGGTCTTACCATCCATGCTGTCAAGAGGACAGTTGTGACAGGAAACTTCAAAGGAGGCTCAGATGCCCGATGAGCAATGTAGAATCTTGGCTGTGTGAAAGCAATATTAGAAATGTCACTTTCAATTCTTCTCTTTCTCTCACAACACACATCCAACAAACCCAGAATCCTACCACTCCTATGGGTTCTAACCTCAGAATTCATCCAGAATCTGACCATTTCTCACTTCCTCTCTCCACACCGCCAATGCCATCTCCTTCCTTGGATGTAGCAGCTCACTTTTACTTGTCTTTAAGGTTACAGAAAGTTATTGAGCTGCAGAGCAGTTTGTAAATCACACTAGATTACGTGGATGAGATAAATTATGAGGAAGAACTATTGGGGTTGGCTAGGTACGGTGGCTCAACGCCTGTAATACCAGCACTTTGGGAAGCTAAGGTGGGCGCATCACTTGAGGCCAGAAGTTTGCGACCAGCCTGGTCACATAGCAAGACCTTGTCTTTTTTAAAAATTACACACACACACACACACAAATTATTGGGGTTGATCTAAATTAGGCTATTCTTTCATTTTATTCGCGGTAATACACCTGACATGTGTGTTATCCACGACAGCTTACTGTATGATTCTACTTAGTTGCAGCCTTAGTGACAATCACGATTTTGATTCAATACTAGTCAGCAAAGCACAGAGAAACAGCGTAGCTAATTAAGACAAAGTTGTATCACTTGGTGCACTTCTCTTTTCATTTAAGATTATTTTTTAAACTGCAAGTAAGAAAGTATAAATTTTTCTAGGCTCTTATTTAACTTACATGTGCTCTTTGGCAAGTTCAATGCCAAGGAACTAATTACAGTGATTATGGTACTTTCTTTTCTTTTTTTAGACAGGATCTCGCTCTGTCGCTGGGGCTTGAGTGCACTGGTGCTATTGGCTCACTACAACCTCCGCCTCCCAGGCTCCAGTGATTCTCCTGCCCCAGCCTCCCAAGTAGCTGGGATTACAAACGTGCACTACCACACCCGGCTAATTTTTGTGTTTTTTGTAGAGACAGGGTTTCGCCATGTTGCCCAGGCTGGTCTTGAACTCCTGATGTCAAGTGATCCATCAGCCTTGGACTCCCAAAGGTGCTTTTTTTTTTTTTTTTTTTTTTTGAGACGGAGTCTCTGTCACCCAGGCTGGAGTGCAATGGGGCGATCTTGGCTCACTGCAAGCTCCGCCTCCCGGGTTCATGCCATTCTCCTGCCTCAGCCTCCCGAGTAGCTGGGACTACAGGCGCCCGCCACCACGCCCGGCTAATTTTTTGTATTTTTAGTAGAGATGGGGTTTCACCGTAATAGCCAGGATGGTCTCGACCTCCTGACCTGGTGATCCGTCCGCCTTGGCCTCCCAAAGCGCTGGGATTACAGGCGTGAGCCACCGCGCCTGGCCGCTTTTTAAAAATTCATTCAACAAACATTTCCACGGATCCCTCATGTGCCACACACTGTGCTGTCTACTGCGGAACCTATTGGACAGTAAGCTTCCTGAGCGTTAGGAGCAAACTGTCTCGTTCAAGTCTGTAACCGGCCTCGCCTTCCCCCAAAATGAAACTGTGCACCCTCCCTCGCCCTCAAATCCACGGCCACTGACAAGTACTGTGGTCCCATCTCCAAAACACTGCTCAAATCTGCCACTTCTCTCCAACTTCACTGCCAGAACCCTAGGCCAAGCCACCGTCAACCTTTAACCCAATGACTCTGTTAGCTTTCTATGTTGGTCTCTTTGTCCCCGTGCAATCTGTTCTGCATACGACAGCCACGGTAATCTTCCCTTTCCTTAGTAACCTTTTAGGAACATAAATCAGATCATGGGGGTCCCTTCATTGAAATTCTTTAATGATTTTCCATTGCCCTTAGAAAAAATCTACAAAGCCTGCGAGGCAATGATTCATATTCTCTCTCTCTTTCCAAGCTTTCTACTCCCTCACATTTTCCACAATCCACCACGTCCAATTCTACCCACCCCGACACCCAAAACGATGCTCCAGCCGGGCCAGCCCGCTTCCACCTTCTGGAACACACTAAGCTGCTTTGAGGTCTCAGGCTCTGTCGAAGAAAGCTCCCCCCAGGTCCTTCTCGCCCTTCGGTCTCCACTTACTCATCTTTCTGAGACTTTCTGGACCACCCTGAGTCGTCCACTGTCGTGCATTTGTTTATTACCTGCTCGTGCCTTTAATCTGTAAGCGCCGTGAAGGCAGCGGAAATGTGATCCGAGCCCTGCACACCGTCCGCGTTCAATAATCATTGGCAAATCATGAATACGTGAAATCAATGAATGAATGAATGAATAAATAAAAGAAAGCCCAGGCGGCAGGCACTTGGCAAGCACTTAAAAGGCTGCGTTTAAAAGGAAGAACCCGATTCCTTAGTAGACGGCCGGCAACTCCCAGCCCCCGGCCCGGCCATGCCAGCCCCGAGCGGTCCCAAGCTACCGCCAAATCCAGATCGCGCCCACCCGAGCTCCCGGGACCCCGCGCCTCTAGCCTCGGACCCCTTGCAACCTGCGCAGAGACGTGCGAGGCGGCCCCGGCCCCGCCGCCCGAGGGTCACACGCACGCCCGGGGCCCGCGCTCCTCACCCGATGCCGGGACGCCTTCTAGGTTCACAGCCGAACCCGCCAAAATTCCAACCGGATCCCGCCCCTGCCTTGACGTCAGACGCACGCGGCTGTGGGGCCGCACTGACTGGCTACGACAGCGAATCCCGGCCCTGGCGCAGAGCAATCGGATTAGTTTACGTCATTGGACGCCCTCTTTGTTGGGGGCAAGGGACCTTCCTGTCGGCAGAAGCCAGTCTCCTTTAGGTAAAATAGAGTGTCTGGCGCCCCCTGGTGCCGGGAAGTTTAAGTAGTCCCACCCAGTATTTTCCCTGCGGTCCCACCTCAACTCCTGACGCTCTGGGACCGACTGTTCCTTTGTCAGCCTTATGTCCATTCGAAATGTTTGGGCTCAGGACCAAACAGATCCGGTCCACTTTTACCCTGTCTGACCTTGGGGAAGTGACTTATCTCTCTGAGTTTCCCCTTCACCATCTGTGCAGTGAGGGAAAGGGTAGATGACATCTTTTACACTGAAGCCACCATTTCCCGAGTAATTCCTGTTCCATAGATTTTGGGACTTCTAAGGGGCGCCAGGGCTGAAGAGAACTTATCAGCAGACCATATCTTTCAAAGATTTTTTTTTTTCAGTAAAATTCAGGCCTCTTTATGTATTTACATTCTAAAAAATAGTGTTTGTACATAATACTAAGAACATAGTTTCTAAATGCAGAATAACATTTAGCTTTTACATAATTTCAAGGGATTGATAGCAGAAGAGACTTTGATGGACCAAATGGCCACTTTAAGTCTTTCCCCCCTTTTCCTCCTTGCAGGCACTGTTCAGGCACTGCAGTTCCCCCACTAATAATCCCTTTGGTATAAGATCCTATCTCTATCCACTACGTACTTTCATTTTCAGAACAATTAAAATCGACTTTAGGAAGACTGAAGATAAACAGTCCTGATGCCATCTACGTTGACTTTTTTCTGTGTCCTAATGGAATATTACTGCTCCATTTATGAGCTCAGCCCTATTACTTAAACCTATATTGGCTCAGGAATAGGAATACAACCATTTCTGAGAGCTGCTAGTGTTAAAAATTCATAGTAATGGAGGAACTCTAGTAATCAAATTGAAAAAGTATGTTTAAGTGCATACTTTTAAACATACGGCACTACGGCCGGGCACGGTGGCTCACCCCTGTAATCCCAGCACTTTGGGAGGCCGAGGTGGGTGGATTACGAGGTTAGGAGTTCGAGACCAGCCTGGCCAACATGGTGAAACCCCATCTCTACTAAAAACACACACAACACAAAAATTAGCTGGGCGTAGTGGTGCGCGTCTGTAATCCCAGCTACTCGGGAGGCTGAGGCGGGAGAATCGCTTGAACCTGGGAGGTGGCGATTGCAGTGATGAGCCGAGATCTCGCCACTGCACTCCAGCCTGGCGACAGAACCAGACTCTGTCTAAATAAATAAATAAATAAATAAATAAATAAATAAAGGCATCACTACATCTAGTTATTAAAAAAAAGATTCGTCATAGATTTATTCTTAGCCATTATGCAGAAATTCCTTGACCAATTCTGATCAGTACTCTGAAGTTCTTTTCTTCACCTTCACTTTCCAGGTCCTCTTTGCATCCAGTTCCGGGCAAGGAGTCAGAAACAGAACCAACCTAAGCCCGCAAACCTTCCTTAAGTGAAGAATCAAGCACTTTTTATTGGAATTAGTATAGTGGTGACTTTGAGAAAAGAAGTGGTGATTTTGAGAAACAATTAGGCAAATAGATTTTTAAAAATCCATTGAATGTGGCTTTTCCGTGCCGATAGCGCTCACACAAACATTACGAAGTTTCCTAAAACCCGCCAGACTTTCTATAAGAAGTGTGGCAATCACCAACCCCACAAAGTGACACTGTACACGAAGGAGAAGGATTCTCTGTATGCCCAGGGAAAGCGGCGTTATGACAGGAAGCGGAGTGGCTATCGTGGGCAAATTAAGCCGATTTTCCAGGAAAAGGCTAAAACTACAGAAGATTGTGCCAAGGCTTGAGTGCGTTGAGCCCAGCTGCAGCTCTAAGAGAGTGCTGGCTATTAAAATATGCAAGCATTTTGAACTGGGAGGAGGTAAGAAGAGAAACAGCCAAGTGATCCAGTTCTAAGTGTCATGTTTTCTTTTATTATGAAGACAATAAAATCTTGAGTTTATATTTTTAAAACATCCATTGAATGTGGAGATATTAGCGAGAAGGAAGCAGAGAGGGGATGGGGAGACAGGTTTAGGATGACTGTTAGGTTTCTGATTTATACAAAGGGTAGTTTTTGAGGTTGTGCACTGAAGTAGGAGACATAGGAAGAACGGAACAGGTTTAGGGGAGAAGATAGATTTAGTTTTCTATTTCAGAATGAGATGTATGAGGGATACTGATTAAGAAAGGCACGGTAGCCAGCTTGATCTCCAGATCTGGGGTTCTAAGGAGAGGCCTGGACTCTCCTTAGAATACAAACGAAGGCCAAAAAAGAACAGCTCTGACAGTTATCAACATCTATCTAAAATGAAATCTAAAGCAAACAGCCCATATTGCAGTGGTCCTTAACCTTTTTTGGGCGGTAGGAGGATGTTTATCACAGACCCCTTTAATGTATTAAAAGTGGGCCGGGCACGGTGGCTCATGTCTGTAATCCCAGGACTTTGGGAGGCCGAAGCTGGCAGATCACCTGAGGTCAGGAGTTCGAGACCAGTCTGGCCAACATGGTGAAACCTCATCTCTACTAAAAAATACATAAATGAGCCGGAAGTAGTGGCGCATGCTTGTAATCCCAGCTGCGCGGGAGGCTGAGGCAGTAGAATCGCTTGAACCCGGAAGACGGAGGTTGCAGTGGGCCGAGATCGGCCACTGCACTCCAGCCTAGGCAACAAGAGCAAAACTCCGCCTCAAAAAAACAAAAAACAAAACAAAAAAAACACAAAAAGGCCAAGCCGAGCCCTTCCTGCTCCCTCTAGGAATCAAAATGGCGGCGAGGGAAACCTGGAGCAGTCCCGGAGCCTGAGCCACTGACAGGAGAGGAGAGGGCGGCGGCGGCGGTGGGAGGAGGATGGCGGCGGTGTGCTGGCGCCGGGGCCTACCGCGGTGCTGGTGGCGGAGGCGGCGGGGGCGACGGCCGAGGTCCCTGCGGCAGCAGCAGCGGCGGCGGGAGGAGCCTCCGGGTCGATTGAACTGTGGATGCGGAACCTACGGAATACGAAGGGCAGACTGTATAGTAAACACTTGAGGATGCTTGCTGTGTGGTTCTTACAGAATGCACTGTCCGTGTGTGTGGCTGCCCACAGCCTTTCATACTTCAATAGTATGCACTAAAGTAAGGTCTAATGGCCCTGTTCTCATAGAAATAGATGGAAAGAGGCTGCTGGATCCAGGGTTGAAGGTTCCTAATGGCCTCTGGGATTATACTCTGGAGAACCCGCAGACGGAATGCCTGAATGACTGAAGAAAATGGGTGCTAATGCATCTCATTATCCTCATCCATGTTCCGCGAAGGTAGGGGGAAATTCACAGGCCCAACAGACTTTCATAGGGACGTCATCCTATTCTCAGCAAGGCTATGGTTGTGAATCAAAATTGTGTAGCCTTGACCATGGCCATGAGAAACCACAGGACAAAAAAAAGAGGCCGGGCGCGGTGGCTCACGCCTGTAATCCCAGCACTTTGGGAGGCCGAGACGGGCGGATCACGACGTCAGGAGATGGAGACCATCCTGGCTAATATGGTGAAACCCTGTCTCTACTAAAAAATACAAAAAATTAGCCGGGCGTGGTGGCGGGCACCTGTAGTCCCAGCTACTCGGGAGGCTGAGGCAGGAGAATGGCGGGAACCCGGGAGGCGGAGCTTGCAGTGAGCCGAGATCACGCCACTGCACTCCAGCCTGGGCGACAAAGCCAGACTGTCTCAAAAAAAAAAAAAAAAAAAAAAGGACCTCTGGCCCTGCTACCTTCAAAAAGAACTTAATTAAGCGTCGAAAATCTGATCGGTCTGCCGATCATGCCAAGCAGATGCGAGAACTCCTCTCTGGGTGGGATATTAGAGATGTCAGTGCATTAGTGGAGGAATATGAGGGAAGGTCAGCATTATAGAAGCTTTCCCTACAAGCCAGTTTGGCTAGACCGGAAGCCCGGACATTGCAGAAAGATATGGCTGATCTTTATGAGTACAAGTATCGTACTGATACAGATTTCATATTTCAAGAAACTTGTTATCCTGTTCATCGTGCCATTTTGGCAGCAAGGTGTCCATTTTTTAAATGCTTTCTTCCTCACCTGAGTATGGGGCAGAGATAATAATGGACATCAATACAGCTGGTATTGATATGCCCATGTTTTCTGCTTTGTTACACTATCTTTATACAGGAGAGTTTGGAATGGAAGACTCAGGGTTTCAAAATGTCGTTATCCTTGTTCAGCTTAGTGAAGAATTCCCTTGATGTAGATATGCGTGGACTCTTTGATTACATGTGTTATTACGATGTCGTCCTTAGTTTTTCTTCAGACTCTGAACTGGTTGAAGCTTTTGGTGGAAATCAGAACTGTTTAGATGAAGAGCTCAAAGCCCACAAGGCTGTTATTTCTGCACGGTCCCCATTTTTTCAAAATTTATTACAAAGGAGAATACAAACTGTTGAAGAAATCACAGATGGAACTTTGAGGACTCCCACAAGAATTATATTAGATGAGTCCATTATACCACAAAAATATGCAAAAGTGATATTACACTGTATGTATACCGAAGCGGTGGACCTCTGTGTTTGGCACTGTAGCCCCTCTGTGGGGAGTCTCAGTGAAGTTCAGGCTCTCGTCGCAGGGAAGCCAAACATGACCAGGGCAGGAAAAGCCATGGAACTTTACCACACAGCACCGTTCTTGGAATTTAACATGCTTGCACAAGGTATGAAGTTCTGATTTTTAATTTTGATTTCTAGAATTATGTATTTATCTTCCAAACTGAAAATACAACTAGCATAGTCTATGATTTCAGTGTTTGGGATGTTACAGGGTCAGTTTTTTTGAACCTTCAGTTATGACATCTGAGACAGATTGAGCATCAGTATTAATGTGGTTCTTTACTATGAAAATCAAGCACTCAATACTATAAAATATTTTATATATCTATATATATCTCTATCTATATATAGATATATAAATTTATATATCTATATATAGATATATATCTATATATCTTTTTTATTATTATTATACTTTAAGTTTTAGGGTACATGTGCACAACGTGCAGGTTTGTTACATATGTACACATGTGCCATGTTGGTGTGCTGCACCCATTAACTCGTCATTTAGCATTAGGTATATCTCCTAATGCTATCCCTCCCCCCTCCCCCCTCCCCCAACCCCACAACATTCCCGGTGTGTGATGCTCCCCTTCCTGTGTCCATGTGTTCTCATTGTTCAATTCCCACCTGTGAGTGAGAACATGTGGTGTTTGGTTTTTTGTCCTTGGGATAGTTTGCCGAGAATGATGGTTTCCAGTTTCATCCATGTCCCTACAAAGGACATGATCTCATCATTTTTTATGGCTGCATAGTATTCCGTGGTGTATATGTGCCACATTTTCTTAATCCAGACTATCGTTGTTGGACATTTAGGTTGGTTCCAAGTCTTTGCTATTGTGAATAGTGCCGCTATAAACATACGTGTACATGTGTCTTTATAGCAGCATGATTTATAATCCTTCAGGTATATACCCAGTAATGGGATGGCTGGGTCAAATGGTATTTCTAGTTCTAGATCCCTGAGGAATCGCCACACTGACTTCCACAATGGTTGAACTAGTTTACAGTCCCACCAACAGTGTAAAAGTGTTCCTATTTCTCCACATCCTCTCCAGCACCTGTTGTTTCCTGACTTTTTAATGATCGCCATTCTAACTGGTGTGAGATGGTATCTCATTGTGGTTTTGATTTGCATTTCTCTGATGGCCAGTGATGATGAGCATTTTTTCATGTGTTTTTTGGCTGCATAAATGTCTTCGAGAAGTGTCTGTTCATATCCTTCACCCACTTTTTGATGGGGTTGTTTGTTTTTTTCTTGTAAATTTGTTTGAGTTCATTGTAGATTCTGGATATTAGCCCTTTGTCAGATGAGTAGGTTGCAAAAATTTTCTCCCATTCTGTAGGTTGTCTGTTCACTCTGATGGTAGTTTCTTTTGCTGTGCAGAAGCTCTTTAGTTTAATTAGATCCCATTTGTCAATTTTGGCTTTTGTTGCCATTGCTTTTGGTGTTTTAGACATGAAGTCCTTGCCCATGCCTGTGTCCTGAATGGTATTGCCTAGGTTTTCTTCTAGGGTTTTTATGGTTTTAGGTCTAACATGTAAGTCTTTAATCCATCTTGAATTAATTTTTGTATAAGGTGTAAGGAAGGGATCCAGTTTCAGCTTTCTACATATGGCTAGCCAGTTTTCCCAGCACCATTTATTTAACAGGGAATCCTTTCCCCATTGCTTGTTTTTGTCAGGTTTGTCAAAGATCAGGTAGTTGTAGATATGCAGCATTATTTCTGAGGGCCCTGTTCTGTTCCATTGGTCTATATCTCTGTTTTGGTACCAGTACCATGCTGTTTTGGTTACTGTAGCCTTGTAGTATAGTTTGAAGTCAGGTAGTGTGATGCCTCCAGCTTTGTTCTTTTGGCTTAGGATTGACTTGGCGATGCGGGCTCTTTTTTGGTTCCATATGAACTTTACAGTAGTTTTTTCCAATTCTGTGAAGAAAGTCATTGGTAGCTTGATGGGGATGGCATTGAATCTATAAATTACCTTGGGCAGTATGGCCATTTTCACGATATTGATTCTTCGTACCCATGAGCATGGAATATTCTTCCATTTGTTTGTATCCTCTTTTATTTCATTGAGCAGTGGTTTGTAGTTCTCCTTGAAGAGGTCCTTCACATCCCTTGTAAGTTGGATTCCTAGGTATTTTATTCTCTTTGAAGCAATTGTGAATGGGAGTTCACTCGTGATTTGGCTCTCTGTTTGTCTGTTATTGGTGTATAAGAATGCTTATGATTTTTGTACATTGATTTAGTATCCCGAGACTTTGCTGAAGTTGCTTATCCGCTTAAGGAGATATTGGGCTGAGATGATGGGGTTTTCTAGATATACAATCATGTCATCTGCAAACAGGGACAATTTGACTTCCTCTTTTCCTAATCGAATACCCTTTATTTCTTTCTCCTGCCTGATTGCCCTGGCCAGAACTTCCAACACTATGTTGAATAGGAGTTGTGAGAGAGGGCATCCCTGTCTTGTGCCAGTTTTCAAAGGGAATGCTTCCAGTTTTTGCCCATTCAGTATGATACTGGCTGTGGGTTTGTCATAAATAACTCTTATTATTTTGAGATACGTCCCATCAATACCTAGTTTATTGAGAGTTTTTAGCATGAAGGGCTGTTGAATTTTGTTGAAGGCCTTTTCTGCATGTATTGAGATAATCATGTGGTTTTTGTCTTTGGCTCCACTTATTCATCTGCCTAATGGGGACAGTAATAGTTATTTCATAGGCCATCATGAGGATTAGATGAGAAAAATTTGGAAATATGCAATAGTGTGCCTGGCACCTGTAAGCATTAAATGTGTGTTAATTTATGTTCTCATTGCTCCATCGGGCACTGTTTAGGGAGATTAAGCTAACAAAGGCAGGTGCTCAGGAACTGAAAACACAACAGACTGGAGTCAGAGAAAGGAAGAGACAAATGGAAAATGTATCAGGGGAAAGCCTATCTGCTTTGGTAACTGACCAAAGGAAAGTTACCTTGGGTAGGAAAAGGAGAGGACAATGGGCAGGTTGGCAGTGCCCAGGAGACTGGCAGAACCATGGAAATAGATGAGGAGTCTGAAAGAGCAGCTTACTGTGGATCAGACGGGGATGATGAGTTCAGTCCCAGGCTGTGGTGTGGAGATTTCCTCCTTCAGGTTTGTGACTGAAGCCAGGGGGATCTGGGTTTCAAATGTAGGTCTGGGGTGTGGGTTTAGAGAACATAGTTGAGGCTGGTGCAGTGGCTCACGCCTGTAATCCCAGCACTTTGAGAGGCTGAGGCGGGCAGATCACTTGAGGTCAGGAGTTCAAGTCCAGCCTGGCTAACATGGTGAAACCCCGTTTCTACTAAAAATACAAAAAATTAGCTGGGCGTGGTGGTATGCGCCTGTAGTCTCAGCTACTTGGGAGGCTGAGGCAGGAGAATCACTTGAACCTGGGAACTGAGACCGTGCCATTGCACTCCAGCTTGGGCAATAAAAGCGAAATTCCATCTCAAAAAAAAAGAGAACGTAGTTGAATTCTCCAAGTAGACATTGCAGAGTATCTTTGAGTGTGTTTCCTTAGCTAATGCACCAGATCGTTAAAACAATGATTCCATCATTAGGCCCAGCAGGAGGCAATGCTATTCAGAGTCAGACCCACTGGGAGTAATAGCCTGGTTTCTGCAACCCACCCCACTGCCACCATCGCTCCTAGGCCCCTGTTTATGTCTGACTTCACATCTTCCATGCTGGATGGTGCAGAAATCTCTAGAGTTTTATCCCAAACTTGAATTTGTCCAGCTGACTGGACAAACACCTATATCTCTGCTTAGAAATAAGTGGCCTTCTTGAGAAAGAAGAAAACCCAACCTCTTTAATTTTCATAACAGAATATTGTCTTTCTTGCCCAAATAGATGTCTATTGCTCTTCAGCCAACCTGGAGGTTACTTCCATCTAGTTACCTTGACTGATATTTTGCAAAGGGAAGCCAATAAAGAGTCTAGTCACCCTTAGAGGCAACAGATGGCACATGTTTCCTATTCAGATCTTTTAAAAGGCCAGACTCTCGGTTAATCTGTTCAGGATCAGAAAAAGACCTGGAAAGGGAAGGGGATTCTCTACAGAATATAAATTACCCCACAGGAGACAGCTTTGCAGGGCCACTTCAAAATATGTCAAAGAAATATATTTTGGGGTAAAATACTTAAGTTTCTGTCCAGGCCTGCTGTCATGTGATGCTATACTAGATTCAGGTTGGAATCTCGTATCTTATTGCTACAAAGAGTCTGTTTCATTGGTCATAAGATCTCTGCTTCCCATCATGGCCTAAACTAGTTTTTCAGGTTTACTTTGGAATCCACTTGGCCAAGAGGAGGTTTCATCCAGCTGGTTGGGGGGCTTAGTATTTTATTTTTGGTTTATGACTTAAAAGCTGCAACTAGGCCAGACACAGTGGCTCACGCCTGTAATCCCAGCACTTTGGGAGGCTGAGGTGGGTGGATCACGAGGTCAGGAGATCGACACCATCCTGGCTAACATGGTGAAACCGCGTCTCTACTAAAAATACAAAAAAAAAAAAAAAAAAAAGGAAAAGAAAAAAATTAGCTGGGCTTGGTGGTGCCTGCCTGTAATCCCAACTACTGAGGAGGCTGAGGCAGGAGAATCGCTTGAACCTGGAAGGTGGAGGTTGCAGTGAGCCGAGATCACGCCATTGCACTCAAGCCTGGGCAACAGAGAGAGATTCTGTCTCAAAAAAAAAAAAGAAAAAAAAAAGCTGCAACTAGGTGTCATATCCATCTTCCCCCACTGAATTAATGATGGCATAATACATTTAATATTTCATTAAAAATAATCCAAGTTAGCCCTTTCCTTATGGGTCACATGGAAGTGTTAACTAATATTTACAACAACCTTGATTTTCTGATGCAAACATAAATTTTAGGTGTGTTCATATTAAATAATCTTATAGTTCAAAGTTTTTTTCATTTAAAAAAATAATAGGCTTTATTTTTTTTAGAGCAGCTTCAGGATTACAGAGAAATCAGCCGGAAAGAACAGAGAGTCCCCACATAGCCCCTTCCACACACACAGTTTCCTTTCTTACTAACATCCGGCATTCGTGTGGGACATTTGTTACAATTGATACATCAATATTGATACATTATTAGTAACGACAGTCCACAGTTCATTAGGGTTCACTCTTTATGTTGTACAGTTCTATGGGTTTTGACAATGGCGTCCACCATTACAGTATCCTACAGTGTAGTTTCACTGCCCTAAAATTCTCCCGTACTCTAACTCTTCACGCCTCCCTCCCCGCAATCCTTGGCAACCACTACCATCTCCATAGTTTTGCTTTTTGCATTGTCAGATGGTTGGAATCATACAGAAATCATACTTTTTCAGAATAGCTTCTTTCACTTAGCAATCTGCATTTTAAAAAGTGCAAGGAATTCCACCCCAAAATATGACTCCTTGGCATAATGAGCATTTTGAATTAAAAGTCCTTACAGATCGATAGGACTTGGAAGAGACTTTTCTCCTAGCTACACAAAGACCTGACAGATCCACCAAGAAGAACAATGGTTTTTTGCTGCCATGTTATTTCATTGTCTATTGCAGGAATGATGATCAAGAATGTAACCAGACTTGGCCCAACCTTTTTACAAAATAATGTCTGTCTCTCAGGCTCATTCATTTTCCAGAGAGAACCAATTACAAATCAGTCTCTGTTCCCCTATCTATTCATCCCCCTAAGTATCCACTCATTCTCTCTAGTAATCATTTACTGCCCCTCAACAGAATTACCTATACTCCCTATCCCCACCTCCCTTTTGGCATGAGGTTATGTAAGTCTTTGGGCCCCACTGGGATATTGGGTAATCACTCTGTGATTCTCTCCACATGCATGGTTAAATAAATTTGTATGCTTTTCCTTTATTTTTATTTATTTATTTATTTTATTTTATTTTTTGAGATGGAGTTTCACTCTTATTGCCCAGGCTGGAGTGCAATGGCGCGATCTTGGCTCACCGCAACCTCTGCCTCCCAGGTTCAAGCAATTCTCCTGCCTCAGCCTCCTGAATAGCTGGGATTACAGGCATGCGCCACCATGCCAGACTAATTTTGAATTTTTAGTAGAGACGGGGTTTCTCCATGTTGGTCAGGCTGGTCTCGAACTCCCGACATCAGGTGATCCGCCCACCTCAGCCTCCCAAAGTGCTGGGATTACAGGCGTGAGCCACTGCACCCGGCTTGCCTTTTATTAATCTGCTTTATTCTGAGTTGATTTTTTCAGTGAATCTTTCGAGGGCGAAGGGGAAGCTTTCCCTTCACCCCAACACATGTAAGTCTCCTCCATGTTTTCTCATGTCCTGCTAACTAATTTATTTTTATTGCTGAATAATATTCCTTTTTATGGATGCACTGTGGTTTGGTTATCCATTCACCTACTGAAGGACATCTTAGTTGCTTCCAAGTTTTGGCCAGTATGAATAAAGCTGCTATAAATATTCATGTGCAGGTTTTGTGTGGACATAGTTTCCAACTGATTTCAGTGAATACCAAGGAGAATGATTGATGGATTATATGGTAAGAGTATGCTTGGTTTTTTTAAAGAAACTGCCAAATTTTCTTCTATAGTAGGTGGCTGTACCATTTTGCATATCCACCAGCAATAAATGAGAATTCCAGTTGCTCCACATCTTCATCATTTAGTCTTGTCGATGTTTTGAACTTTAGCCATTCTAATAGGTGTGTGGTGGTATCTTATTGTTGTTTTAATTAGCAATTCCCTAATGACATACGATGTTGAGCATCTTTGTCATATGCTTATTTTCCAACTGTACATCTTCTTTGGTGAGGTATCTGTTCAGATCTTTTGACCATTGTTATTTATTTTTTTGAGATAGGGTTTTGCTCTGTTGCCCAGGCTGGAGTGCAGTGGCAATTATAGCTCATGGCAACCTCAAATTCCTGGGCTCAAATGCTTCTCCCACCTCAGTCCAGAGTAGCTGGGACTACAGGCATGCACCACCACACCTTGCTAATTTTTTTATTTTTAGTAAAGATGGGGGTCTCCCTATGTTGGTCAGGCTGGTCTTGAACTCCTGGCCTGAAGTTTTCCTCCCATCTTGACCTCTCAAAGTACTAGGATTACAGGTGCGAGCCACTGTACCTGGCTGCACATTTTAAAATTGAGTTTTCTTACTGTTGAGTTTTAAGAATTATTTGTATACTTTGGATACCAGTCTTTTATTAGATATGTATCCTGTAAAGATTTTCACGTAGTCTGTGGCTTGTGCTAGTTTTTGTAAAAGATGTAAGGACCATGTCTAGGTTCTTTTTTATTTGTTTGCATGTGGATGTCCAGTTATGCCAGAAACATTTATTGAAAAGCCTTTCTCCACTGAATTGGATTTGCTCCTTTGTCAAAGATTAGTTGACTGTATTCACATGGGTCTGTTTCTCAGCTCTCAATTCTTGTCCACTGATCTATTTGCCTGTCCTTTTGGCAATGCCACACTGTCTTGATAACTGTAGCTTTATAGTAAGTCTTTAAGCCAGTGGTGTCACTTTCCCAACTTTATTCTCCTTCAATACTGTGTTGGCTATTTTAGGTCTCTTGCTTTTCCATATAAACTTTAGAATCAGTTTGTTGATACCCACAAAATAACTTGCTGAGATTTTGACTGGAATTACATTGAATCTATAGACCAAGCTGGAGGAACTGACATCTTGAATATATTGAGTCTTCCTATCTATGAACATGGAATATCTCTCCATTTAATAGATTTTATTTGGTTTATTTATTTTCTTTTTTTTTTGAGACAGAGTTTTGCTCTTGTTGCCCAGGCTGGAGTGCAGTGGTGCAATCTCGGCTCACTGCAACTTCCACCTCCTGGATTCAAGCGATTCTCCTGCCTCAGCCTTCCAAGTAGCTGGGATTACAAGCGCCTGCCACCGTGCCCGGCTAATTTTTGTATATTTAGTAGAGACGGCGTTTCATCATGTTGGCCAGGCTGGTTTCCAACTCTTGACTTCAGGTGATCTGCCCGCCTCAGACTCCGAAAGTGCTGGGATTACAGGCATGAGTCACCACGCCCAGCCTATTTGATTTATTTCATCAGAGTTTTGTAGTTTTCCTCATACAGATCTTAAATGAATACTTTGGAATACCAAAGTCTTCCATTTTTTGGTGCTAATGCTAGTAGTACTATGTTTTTATATATCAAGGGGCAATGATTCATTGTTGGTATACTGGTATTGGTGATTTGTACATTGTCTCTTTTTCTTAGTTAACCTGGCTAGAAGTTCATCAATTTTATTGATTTATTTCAGATAACCAGCTTCTGGTTTCTCTGTTGATTTCCTTGTTTGTTTCATTAATTTATGCTCTAATTTTTATTATTTCTTTTCTCCTGCTTATTTTGTTCTTTGCTATTCTTTCCTAGTTTCCTAGGTGGAAGCTTATATTACTGATTTTAGTCTTTCTTCTTTTCTATATATATATTCAATACTACAAATTTCCCTCAAAACACTTTTCTCTGAATCCCACAAATTTTAATAGGTTATATTTTCATTTAGCTTACAATATTGCTTGAGACTTCTTCCTTAAACCATGTATTGTTTGTAGGTGTATATATATATATATTTTTTTTTTTTTTTAGACAGACTCTTGCTCTGTTGCCCAGGCTGGAGTGCAGTGGTGCAATCTTGGCTCATTGCAACCTCTGCCTCCCAGGTTCAAGCAATTCTGCTGCTCAGCCTCCCAAGTAGCTGGGACTACAGGTGCACACCGCCACACCCAGCTAATTTTTTTTTGTATTTTAGTAGACAGGGTTTCACCGTGTTGTCCAGGCTGGTCTCGAACTCCTGAACTCAGGCAATCTGCCTGCTCAGCCTCCCAAAGTGCTAAGGATTACAGGTGTGAGCTACCACGCCCAGCCTATAGGTGTATTGTTTAATCTCCATGTATTTTTGGAGTTCCCAGCTCTCTTTCTGTTATTGATTTCTCATTGAATTACATTTTGATGTGACAGCATACTTTGATTTCCATTGTTTTAAATTTGTTAAGCTGCATTTTATGGCCCAGAATGTGGCCTATCTTGGTGAATATTCTATACGAGCATGAGAATAATGTAAATTCTGCTATATGCAGGGTATGAAGTATTCTATAGGTGTCAATTAGATCTAGTAGACTGATGGTGTTTAATATAGTTTGGATACCTGTCCCCTCCAAATTCCACGTTGAAATTTGATCCCCAGTGCTGGAGGTGGGGCCTAGTGGGAGTGTCTGGGTCATGGGGGTGGATCCCTCATCAATGGCTTGGTGCCATCCTCATGGTAAGGAGTTCTGACTCTAATAGTTTCTGGGAAAACTGATTGTTAAAAAGAGCCTGGCACCTAGCTCCCTTCTCTCCCTTCCTCTCACCATGCAATGCCTGCTCCCCTTTGCCTTCTGCCATGAGTGGAAGCAGCCTGAGGTCCTCATAGAAGCAGATGCTGGCTGGGCGCAGTGGCTCACATCTATAATCCCAGCACTTTAGGAGGCTGCGGTAGGTGGATCACCTGCGATCAGGAGTTTGGGACCACCCATGGCGAAACTCCATCTCTACTAAAAATATAAAAATTAGCCAGGTGTGGTGGCGTGCGCCTGTAATCCCAGCTACTTGGGAGGCTGAGGCAGGAGAATTGCTTGAACCCAGGAGGTGGAGGTTTCAGTGAGTCGAGATCACACCACTGTACTCCTGCCTTGGCGACAGCGCAAGACTCTGTGTCAAAAAAAAAAAAAAAAAAAAAAAGAAGCAGATGCTGATGCCATGCTTCTACAGTCTGCAGAAATGTGAGCCAAATAAACGTCTTTTCTTTGTAAATTACCCAGCCCCACACATTCCTTTATAGCAACACAAACTAAGACAGTGTTGTTCAGTTCAACTCTGTCCTTACTGGTTTTCTGCCTCCTGTACCTGTGATATTACTCACAGAGGGGTTTTAAAGCCTCCAACTGTCAGTCTCCTCAAGCTGCCATAACAAAATACCATAGTCTGGGTGGCTCAAACAACAGGAATTTATTTTTCACAACTCTGGAGACTAGATATCAGAGATCAGGGTGTGGGCAGGGTCACATCCTGGGTGAGGGCTCTTTCCTTGGGTTGCAGATGGTTGCTTCTTGCTGTGTCCTCACATGGCTTTTCCTTGGTGCATGCACACAGAGAGGGAGGAAGGGAGGGCTCTCTGGTGTGTCTTCCTGTAAGGGCACTCACTCCATCATCAAGGCCCCACCCTCGTGACCTTACCTAAACATAATTAACTCTCAAATGTCCCATCTCCAAATACCATCACACCGGGGTTAGGGCTTCAACATATCAATTCTGGGGGACACATTTTAGTCCATAATACCAACTATACTAGTGAATTCATCTATTTTTCCTTGCAGTTCTATCAGTTTTTGCCTCATGCGTCTTGACATTCCATTGTTAGGTGCAAACACACTCAGGATTGTTGTGTCTTCTTGGAGAACTGACCCCTTTATCATTATGTAATGTCCCTCTTTATCCTTGGTAATTTTCTTTGCTCTGAGGCGTCTTTGTCTGAAATTAATGTTATCTACTCCAGGTTTGTTTTGATTAGTGTTAGTATAACATATCTTTCTCCATCTTTTTAATCTATATATGTCTTTATATTAAAAGTGAGTTTCTTGTCAACGACTTATAGTTGGGTCTTGTTTTTTGTTTTTTGTTTTTTTTTTTTTTGACATGGAGTCTCACTCTGTTGCCCAGGCTGGAGTGCAGTGGCATGATCTTGGCTAACCACAACCTCTGCCTCCCAAGTTCAAGTGATTCTCCTGCCTTAGCCTCCCCAGTAGCTGGGACTGCAGGTGTGCACCACCATGCCTGGCTAATTTTTGTATTTTTAGTAGAGACAGGGCTTCACTATGTTGGCCAGGCTGGTCTTGAATTCCTGACCTCATGATCCACCTGCCTTGGCCTCCCAAAGTGTTGGGATTACAGGCGTGAGCCACCGTGCCTGGCCTAGTCTTGTTTCATTTATTTATTTTTTTTAAATCCACTCTAACAGTCTCTTTTAATTGGTATCTTTAGACTACTGATATTTAAAGTTACTGTTGATATAACTGGAATAATGTCTACCATGTTTATTTTCTATTTGTTGCCTTTAATCTTTTTTACTGTCTTCCACTGTATTTCTGCCTTTTATGGTTTCAACTGAGCATTTTATATAATTTTCTCTCCTCTCTTAGCATATCAATCATACTAATACATATCAGTTTCCTTCACTCTGAATAACTCCTTTTAACATTTCTTGGAAGGGAAGAACTAATGGCACCAAATCCTCTTAATTACGGTTTGAAAAAGTCTATTCCTCCATCACCTTTGAAGGATTATGTCCATATATAGAGAATTCTAAATTGGTGGTTGTTCTCGCTCAACACTTATTTCACTTTATTCTCTTCTTGCTTGCGTGGTTTCTGAACATAGGTCTGATAGTTCTTATCCTTGCTCCTCTCTCCAGGTAAGGTTTTTTCCCTCTCTGGCTTCTTTCAAGATTTTCTGTCTTTGCTTTTCTGTAGTTTGAATATGATATGCCTAGGTATAGATTTTGTCTTGTATTTATCATGCTTGGTATTCTCTGAGCTTCCTGGATCTGTGGATTGCTGTCTGTCATTAATTTTCGAAAATTCTCAGCCATTATTACTTCAAATACTTCCTTCGTTTTCTTCTCTTTCTTCTCCTTCTGATATTTCCATTATATGCATAACTTTTATAATTAACCCACGGTTCCTGAATATTCTGCTCCTTTCATTCATTCTTCTCTGTGCATTTCAGTTTTAGAAGTTTCTACTGACATTTCTTCAAGCTCACCGATTCTTTCCTTGGCCATGTCCAGTCTATTGATGAGCGCACTGGAGACACTCTTCATTCCCATCAATGTTTTGTTTTCTAGTATTTCTTTTTTATTCTTTCTTAAAATTTCCATCTCTGGTTACGTTACCCATCTTTTCCTTGCATTTTAAACACTTTTCCCATTAGAACCCTTAAGAGTATACATCATAGTTATTTTAAATACCCAGTCTCATAGCTGTCATAACTGAGTCTGGTTCTGATGCTTGGTCTATCTTTTCAAATGGTGTGGAGTGTTTTTTGTCTTTGTGATGCCTTACAATATTTGTTGAAAGCCTGGCAAGATACACTGGTTAAAAGGAATGTAAGTAAACAGGCCTTCAGTGTGAGGTTTTACATTTATTTGGCCGGGAGTTAGGATGTGTTTACTATTTGCTTTTTCCACAAGTATCAGAGGCTAAAATTTCCTCTGAAGTTATTGTTTTTGTTTCCCTTGTTGTTTTGGGTTTCCATACAGGTATCTTCTTAAATAAGATCTGAGACACACAGTTTTTTCATTTGTAACCCTATTATTATACAGGGGCCCTACTGATGTGATGGTAGGGTGTAGAGGGGAGGAGAAACATTCTACAATCCTGTGATAAGTAAGGTCTCAGTCTTTTAGTGAGCCTGTGCCTCCAGGCTGTGACCTTTTAACAGTACATCTTAGGTTTCTCCCCACTCCCTCTCAGGTGACAGGAGGAAGCCTCTGCAGGGCTGGGTTGGATATTTCCCTTCCTCCAGGTCAACAGGGTTTGATAAAACAATATCTCACAATGGTAGGCCTTTTTAAGAGAACAGAATGCTCTGGCATATTTCTAAATGGCTACTCCCACCCAGATGCATGAGGGGATTTTTCTCCAGTCTTCACTTAAGAATCTGGCAGGACTCCTGGAGGTAAAAATCACAAAAGTGTAAGAGTTCTTCTAAGACTTGGCCCTCCAGGAGTTTCTAACTCTCAAGCTTGTCCACACGGAACTTCCAGCCATTCACCAATTAAGCTAGCTTAAGTTTTTCTACCATGGCACTGGCTCCAGTGGTGGTTTCTGCTTCTGAGCTTCGGATCTGGTATCCTGCAACTCTCTGTATTATCCTGTCTTTCCAATTCTGGGGATAGTGGTTTGCCCTGCAAGCTCAATTCACTGACAGACTTAAAAATGAATTGTTGATATGCAATTTGTGCAGCTTTTTTCTTGGTATGAGAACAGGAATGATGACTTCTCAGCTCCTCACTTGGACTGAGTCAAAGTTATTTTCAAATATAAAAGTTTAAGATAATATTTTAAAATAATTGTGTTAAATTTTTCTTTTTTTTTTTTCTTTTTTTTTTTTTTGAGACAGAGTCTGCTGCATTCCAGTCCAGGCTGGAATGCAGTGATGCAATCTTGGCTCTCAGCTCACTGAAACCTCCACTAGCTGTGTTCAAGTGATCCTTCCACCTCAGCCTCCCAAGTAGCTGGGATTACAAGTGTGCACCACCATACCTGGCTAATTTTTGTATTTTTAGTAGAGACAGGGTTTCACCATGTTGGCCAGGCTCGACTCAAACACCTGACTTCAAGTGATCTGCCTGCCTCCGCCTCCCAAAGTGCTGGGATTACAGGCATAAGCCACTGTGCCTGGCTGTAACTCAGGTAAATTTTCATTGGCTCATTCATATTTCCCAGTTCCCAATCTTTCTATTGCTCCTATTTAACAAGACTTCAAGAATATGTACGACATGGACAGGGGGTAGGGAAGGAAGATGGTGGCACCCAACAGCCAGTGAGGAGAGAGGGACATGGGGATCTGAGGAGTGGCCAGTCTCTTGTGTTATGGCCATATCCATTCACATGCTCTCCTCACACCTCCTGACAGGTTGGGTAGGAGGATGTGTCTGGTATCTCAGAAGAAGAGCCATGCAGGAATCCCCTCACAAGTTCATGCATCTTTTTAGGAATGCCAATAAGAAGTGGATTACATTTCAGCACTTTAGCTTCCTCAAATGCAGATATGTCACACAGCTGAACAGAAGCCTCAACCAGCAAGTAGAACCAAGGCCAGAACCAGTGGCATCTCCTTGCCTTGCAAAAACGTCTTAGGGTCAAGCAAAACCAGAAATACATTAGATAAGACCTCTTCCAGCTCCTAGCCTATCTTCATCCAGAAAGCCAAATGAAAAGGAATTGACACAACTAGAGTGGGCCTCAGTAATTATAGTTTCTTTTTCTTTTTTTTGAGACAGAGTTTTGCTCTGTCACCTAGGCTGGAGTGCAGTGGCACGATCTCAGTTCACTGCACCTCCGTCTCCTGAGTTCAGCGATTCAGCTGCCTCAGCCTCCCGAATAGCTGGGATTACAGGCGTGCACCACCACGCTCAGCTAATTTTTGTATTTTTAGTAGAGACGGGGATTTCACCATGTTGGCTGGGCTGGTCTTGAACCCCTGACCTCAGGTGATCCACCCATCTCGGCCTCCCAAAGTGCTGGGATTACAGGCGTGAGCCACCGCACCTGGCCTAGTTTCAATAGATGTAGCAAAAGAGACAAAAAAGAAAAGCAATGGAAAGAGATGAAGGTGCATGTGGATGATTCGCAAGGAATTTTGACTTGACTACCCAAAATCACAAACAGGTACTTTGTTTTTCTGATATAGTTAGATAGTTGAAATCTTACTTTTAGTTAAACAAAAAGCTAATTTTATTGACTGCTCTGAAAGGAAAAATTTGGAACTGCAGTTACTCTCAGTAATTTTCCTCTCTTTAATTTAATTGGGATTTGAAATCGAAGTTTCTGAAATCTATTTATACAGAATTGCAAATAATATTGCATTATAAGTATCAGACTAAAAATCGTCTCCTTTTCATTTCCAGTTAAAGTTGAATGTTTATCCTTTAAACAAAAATGTTTATCCTTTAAAAAAAAAAAAAGTATACAGCATGGCAGCATTTACAAAAGGGATATGGCAGAACAGGAAGCCCCAGGCCCTCCTTCCCCGCTGGGAAGGCACTGGTTCAACAATACATGGATGAATTCCCTTTGTGAGAAATCAAGAAAATAGTTAACAGGCTCCTCCACTCCAGATGGGCATGAAACCAGCCATGTAGGAGAACCTGTGGCATACCCTTGCCATAGTACCTCCTGTGGCTCAGTGTGGCACAATCAGGAGAAAGCTCCCAGTTCCTGAGCTCTCCCTGGGGAGGCAAAGAGAAGACTAATACCTATGCCCAATGTGCAGACTTTTCAGGGGGCTGCCTGAGGGATTAGTTTCTCTCTTGCCTGAATTTAGGAACTGACTGAAAAGGGTATCAGTCTAGGGACCACTCAGAACAAAAGAGGAGACTGGGATTGGCATGTACTCTGTCACCATACCCATTGCCCCAGCTCAGTGTGAAACAAGTGGGAGAAAACACCTGGCTCTTGCCTTTCCCTGGGGAGGGAGAGAGTTGGAGCCTGAATCCAATTTCCAGTTTTTCAGGGGGCTTCCCAGGGGACTGTTTCTCTTGTCTTGAGCATTGAAAGGCTTAATATACCATAGATGCCTGGGGACTACTGAGAACAAAAGCATGGCAGCTTGCTGCTGCTGTAGAGGATCTGCAGTCCAACAGAGGCCAATACATCTTGGCGGCCTCTCCTATACAGGGAAAAAGAGAAGAGCAAAGTGTGTCCAACATTCTGCCCTTTTGGGAGGCTGTCTGAGGGACTCATTTCTGCTTTGTCTTGGAGTGCTGATGGAACACAGCATACTCTAGATGCCTGGAGGACACTGGGAAAGAGAGAGAGCTGGGTGACCTGACCTGCTACTGCTCCAGGACTCATGGTGCAGCATACAGAGGTTGATACAGCTCAGCCAGCCTCTCCCTTGTGGAGGGAAAGAGACTAGTGGAGTGTGTTTCCAATGTTCGTGCTTTTAAGGGGCTGCCCAGGGAACTGGTTCTATCTCGCCCAACTTAAAAGAGTTTTGACAGAACCCAGAATGCTCTAGAGAGAGACCTGGAGGCTGCTGAGAATAAGATAAGGAGTGCTGGATGGCTTGTGGCAGCTCCAGGGAATATGCAGGGCTGCAGGCAGACACCAGAAGGAACAAGAGGCTGCAGATTCTGAAAAACGAGACTAGCAAATCTAATTGAACATTTGCATGCACAGGTCTGGGGGGATGTATCTATGGAAGAGGTCTGGGAGATCTCAGAATCTCTAGCCAAGATGATTGGTAAAGATCTTTCCCTGTATGAAGCCAGTCCTTAAAGACTGGAAGACAGAGTTGTTTTTCGAATACATGGATCCCGACACAAAATCACAAGACACATGAAGAAACATGTGAAAATATGGCCCAAAGAGGCAAATGAAATCTCTAGAGACTGAGCCCAAGAACTAGAGGTATAGGACTTACCTGAAAAAAAATTCAAAAGATGTTCAGTGAGCTCAGGAAAACGACGTATGAACAAAATGAGAATATCAACAAAGAGAGAGTATAAAAAAGAACCAAACAGAAATGTTGGCAGTGAAGAATAAAATAAATTGAAAAATTTATTAGAGGGGTTCAACAGCAGATTTGATAAAGCAGAAGAAAGAATGAACTCAGAGAGGTTATTTGAAATTATCCAGTCAGTGGATCAAAAAGGGAAAATAATTTTAAAATGATGAAAGTCTAAGGAACTTCTGGGACACCATTAAGTGGACCAATATAAACACTATGGGAATTTAAGAAGAAATACAAAAAGGGACAGAAAGCTTCTTTAAAAAAAATAATGGCTCAAAATTTCCCAAATCTGGGGTAGAAAATAGACATCCAGATTTGAGAATTCCAAAGGACTCCAACTAGAATGAACCCAAAGACATCCACATTGAGTCATTTTAAAATCAAAAAGCAACTTGTCATGAACAAGAGATCCTTCATAAAACAGTGGATTTCATAGCAGAAACCTTGCCAGATGGCCAGAAGGGACTGACATAATATATTCACAGTGCAGAAGGAGACAAACTGCCAAATAAGACATACTATGTCCAGCCAAACTGTCCTTCAAAAATGAAAGAGAAATAAAGACCTTCCTAGGCAAATATAAGCTCAGGGAGTTCATCACCGCTTGATTTATTTTCAAGGGTTGAAAGGGATTCCTCTCACACCAATGATCCTAGCACTTTGGGAGGCTGAGGCGGGAGGACTGCTTGAGCCTAGAAATTTGAGACTAGCCTGAGAAACACAGTGAGAATCCATTTCTACATAAATTTTTTTAAAAAATAGCCTGTGGTGTCCCTGTGGTGCCAGCTACTCAGGAGGCTGACGGTTTATAAGAAACCTATTATTGCAGTAGCAAATAGCCCGGCCATTGGGCTAGGGGCACCCATGCTGCCTCTCTGTGATATGGATTGGGTTAATGAAGAGGCTTAGTTTCAAATGCCTTATACCACCCTCGAGCAGAGTCCCCATGGCTCTTCTACCTTATGTTTCCCAGGATAACATGAGAGCATCGGCAAATGGAACGGTGCTCAGCAGGTGGAGGCATGGGACTGGGGCGGGGGGTGGGGTGGGGAATGGGGGGTAAATGAGTAGCAAAGGCCTGGTTTCCCAGGTGCTTTTGCCTGAAACCTTCATCCAGGAAGTTATGGTTTGAATGAGGGAGGTATGTTAAATGAAACAAGCCAGTTACAGAAGGAAAAATACTATGTAATCCCACTGATAGGAGGTATGTGAAACTCAGAAGCAGAAAGGAGAGTGGTGGTTGCCAGGGATTGGGGAGGGGAGAATGGGGGCTGCAGTTCAATGGGTGTAGAGTTTCATTCATGCAGGATGAAAAAGTTCTAGAGATCTGCTCTACAACAATGTGCACACAGTTAACAATACTATCCAGGATAGTCGTAAACCTGTTAAGAGTGCAATCTTCAACTATGTATTTTTACAGACACAAAATTCCTAGGAGGTATAGTTAACTGGTCACATGGAACAGAGCCTTTGAAGGGATATTAGAATAAATAAATGAGGTAAGATGTGCACAGAGTTTATAAGCTATTTACCAAGCTGGAAACAACAGCCTTAATTTAAACTGACTACATGAAATTGCCTTCATTTGTAATTCTTCCAACTATTAAACAAACGATTTGGTCACAAGCTTAATAAGCCCATTCATGTTATTATTTCAGTCTGGCTTTGCTGAATATTTTGACTTGAACAAAGTAAAAGGATTATGTCCAATAACTTTAAATGTGAAACCATTTGGTTTCCTTCTCTGTTTAGGAGACTATAGAAATATATTTCCTCCAGTATAAGATGATAAGGGAAAAAATTTACATTAGAAACCATAACAAAGAAAAGTAAAAATGTCAGAGTTACTTTAGAAATGTCTTTAACAAATATTCTCCCTGAGGTGTGGTAGGGGACTCGTTTAATTGAAATTACTGTTGAATTTGTATTATGTGTTCTCTTGGCATGAAGATATAATGAACTATTTTGATTCTTATTGAAGTGTGTGTGTGTGTATAGTCAAGTTTGTCTAGGAGAGATTCTTAAGACAAATTTAAACAAAAGAGATCTTTTAATTTTTTCTTAAATGCTTTAGTATCTCAATGCATAAACACACTGTTTACTTTTACAGCTGGTCCAGTGTTATTTACTCTTGGCAAATTGTAGACTTACAAAACAAGGCAAATCCCTACCTATTCACCTTCTCAGCAAGAATGACTTCTAACTCAAACAGCACATACTGGGCTCCAGTAAAGGGATCTGCTCATATTCATAGAACTAATGAAAGATATATGACTAAGTATACAGCTTAAATGAAGCCAAATGAGCTTAATACAGAAAATATATATGATGATATTAATCATATATAAACAATGTAAAAGATTCACAAGCAAAATTTTATTTTGCCATCACTAATTCTTGTGATTATGAAGATATAACCTAACCTAGGAAGAAAATAGGCAGCTGTTCTTTTTAGAAATTAATTATCTACTATACAAGCCCACAGGCCTGCAGGTACAATGAAAGCATGAAGGTAACTTCTTTACACTGTGAATGGGTAAAGAAATCCAGTGAGGCCAATGTTATCGGTTTCATCGATGCCAATATTTTTTCACTTGTCTTGATATTAAGTAAAGGCTAACTGTGCCTATGTGAAAACTTTGGTACAATTATTGTGGCTGCAATAAAACTACAACATACACACATAACCTCCAACAGATCCATTTTAAATGAAGAAAAACAACTATAGTTCGTTTTTAAAAATGCTTCAAAAACAGCACATACTGTGGCCACTTCATTGTTCCTGCATCCCTAAAAGGTTCTTAAAATTAATCAGTGAGGTTTCTTCCATCTAATTACATGAACTTTGTCACATGATGTCACATGCTAGCTAACTGCATGAGCAGTGCAGCTGCTCGCATCAACCAAACATAAAAAATATTAAAATTATTATCAGAAGAGTAGTAGGTAAGGATTCTACTTTGCGAGTTGATGGAACTCCACCAAAGGTGTTCTGCGTAGAACAGGTACCTTTTCTTCTCCTTCCTTCCTTCTCCTTCCTTCCTTTTTTTCTTTCTTTCTTTCGAGACAGAGTCTCCCTCTGTCACCCAGGCTGGAGTGCAGTGGTGTCGTCTCGGCTCACTGCAACTGCCACTTCCTGGGTTCAAGCAATTCTCCTGCCTCAACCTTGCGAGTAGCTGCGACTACAGGCATGCGCCACCATGCTTGGCTAATTTTTGTAATTTTGGTAGAGACAGGGTTCCGCCATGTTGGCCAGGCTGGTCTCAAACCCTGACCCCAAGTGATCCACCCACCTCAACCTCCCAAAGTGCTGGGATTACAGGCATGAGCCACTGTGCCCGGCCTGTTTTCTTTCTTTCAAAACAAGAATAATGAGGCAAAATATTTGAGTGAAAACAAATAACACAAAAGGACAACTCTTGGAGGAAAAAATCTGACATTTACCAACAGTTTTGGGGAGGTGATACATCAACACTTAAATGATGCAATCCATCACGTGAATCTGTAACGTGTCTATGTCAGGCAGAACCTCTCCACACTTGGGGCAGGAATGAATCGGAATATTCCGCTGTTGCCGCCAGTCCCTGTCCTCAGCTCCTGGGAATAAGTATGATAATTCCATTAGTTCCATTTTGCAGGCAGTTTTGTTTGTTTCACTTGAAGAACAGATGGCGAGTTTTAACATCAGTTCAACTTCGTATTCAACACGTAGTGGGACATGAGCACAGGTGTTTGGTCTTTAACTGAAGTCATCACGATGCACATAGAGAAAAATCTCTCCAAGTGATACCTGCTTCCCTATTATTTTAGGATTTTTTTTTTTTTTTTTTGAGACGGAGTCTCGCTGTCACCCAGGCTGGAGGGCAGTGGCACGATCTTGGCTCACTGCAACCTCCGCCTCCCAGGTTCAAGTGATCCTCCTGCTTTGGCCTCCTGAGTAGCTGGGATCACAGGTGCGTGCCACCACGCCCAGCTAATTTTTGTATTTTTAGTAGAGATGTGGTTTTGCCATGTTGGCCAGACTGGTCTCGAACTCCTGACCTCATGATCTGCCCACCTTGACCTCCCAAAGTGCTAGGATTACTGGCGTGAGCCACTGCGCCTGGCCTGTTTTAGGATTTTTTTCTTTTCTTTTCTTTTCTTTTTTTTCTTGACAGATGGAGTCTCGCTCTTTCTCCCAGGCTAGAGTGCAGTGGCACAATCATAGCTCACTGCAGCCTCTAACTCCTGGGATCCAGTGACCCTCCTGCCTCGGCCTCCTGAATAGCTGGGACTATAGGCACATGCCACCACACCTGGTTAGTTTTTAAAATTTTTGTAGCGATGGGATCTCACTAGGTTGCCCAGGCTGGTTCTGAACTCCTGGTCTCAACTGATCCTTCCATCTCAGCCTCCCATATACTGGGATTACAGGTGCATTGGTGCATTCTTTTAGGATTTAAACTGTATCCCAGTTTCAAGGTATGTGAAAATACATGGTTTCAGTTCTAGGTACAGGACAATGCATGTTCTAGTAAATACTAGGATATCTGTGAGAAGAGAAAGGATGAATGAGGATATAAGCAAAAGAGGAAGGGAATGTGGAGAAAGAAATCCACAGAGCCCAGGAGAGGTCTCCTAGAACAGAGTGTACCTTCCCAGAAGCAGAGGCAATCATCTCATTTGTTCAGCAGACACTTTTGAGTCCTCTGGGATGTATAAAGACACTGCTGTGTGCCGGGAGACAGACGTGGTGGAGAAGCCAGGCGAGAGATGTGGCAGCAGTGGCGTGGCAAAGGTGTTAGGCACGAGTGTTAGGCCAGGTGAGTGTTAGGTGCAAGGGTGTCCATGGGAGAAAGGGAAGGGCCCCTAGTTTAGATCTTGGTGCAGAAAGGCCTCCTAGATGCGACCAATTAACTTGAGAGGGGCCTTGAGAATGAACAGGAGTTATCTACATAAAGTTAACAAGGAGGAATGATGGAAGAATGCACCCTATCATTTCCCCCAGTTTTGGAGCAGTACTGAGGTTCAAGCCTCAATCAGAGCATGTTCGAAATAAGCCCTGACCCTAGCTAGGTCCTGGATCCATACAAACTGTGATGGATGCAAGAAATTATTTCTGGCTCCCAGGCATCTCTCTGTTCTGACCTTTCTGGACCAATGCAAACCATCTTGGTTTTTTGGTCTCAGCCTAGACTTTGGTTTGGCTCTCAAAATGTTTGTTTTTGGAAGCAACCTTTATTTGCTTCTAAGTACATTACTTGGATGTAGTAACATGTATGAATATTTGAGATTGTGTTCAGCAGCCTTAAGAAGCATTTCTGAAGACGTATGTATTCATCATAAAGCATGGTTTCCAAAGCAGGGAGCTTTCTAATCACCCCATTGCCAGAGAAGAGGGGTCAGGATCCGGGGCTGCCTTTGCTCTCTGACTCCCAGCATAAGCAGTACCTCTTGCACATCCTGGATGACTCAAAAGTATCTGCTGAATAAATGAGACCATTGCCTCTGCTTCTGAGAAGGTACATTCTGTTCTAGGAGACCTCTCCTGGGTGGATGGGTCACCTGAGGTCAGGAGTTTGAGACCAGCCTGGCCAACATGGCAAAACCCTGTCTCTACTGAAAATACAAAATTAGCCGGGCCTGGTGGCTCACGCCTGTAATCCCAGCACTTTGGGAGGCCGACGTGGGCAGATCACCTGGGGTCAGGAATTTGAGACCAGCCTGGCCAACATGGTGAAACCCTGTCTCTACTAAAATAAATTAGCCAGGCGTGGTGGCGTGCACCTGTAGTCCTAGCTACTTGGGAGGCTGAGCCAGGAGAATTGCTTGAACCCGGGAGGTGGAGGTTGCAGTGATCCACGATCATGCCACTGCACTCCAGCCTGGGCAAGAGAGTGGGACCCTGTCTCAAAATAAAAATAGAAATAAAAATAAAGTACTTAAGTATCTACCTAGAACACACAAACACCTATAAAATAGCAGACAGGTACCAACATAGAGGAATAAAGTACTTTGGAAGTTCAAAATGGAAACAGTTCATGGAGATGGAGTTTGAAATAGATTTTAAAGATGGGGTAAGAGGTCACTGGAAAGAGACTGGAGGAAGACAGGAATATGCATAAGAAAAGGGCGTCTCTGTGAAGGGCATAATACAAGCAAATACAAGCTTAGGACAAGTTCAAGGGGATGATTCAGTCTGGCTAATGTCTGTCAGAGAACAGAGGGAGACACGGTTTAAAAGTGTGGCTGCAGGCCGGGTACAGTGGCTTGCGCCTGTAATCCCGGTACTCTGGGAGACCGAGACAGGCAGGTCAGTTGAGGTCAGGAGTTCGAGACCAGCCTGGCCAACACGGTGAAACCCCATCTCTATTAAAAATACAAAAATTAGCTTGGGTGTGGCGGCGCACGCCTGTAATTCCAGCCACTCGGGAGGCTGTGGAAGGAGAACCGTTTGAACACAGGAAGCGGAGGTTGCAGTGAGCCGAGATCTCACCACTGCACTCCAGCCTGGACGACACAGCGAGATTCTGTCTCAAAAAAAAAGAAAAAGTGTGGCCGTGCCAGGCACCTTCTGGTAGGGTGAAGGGTCTGGTCTGGATTCGGTGGGTAATGGATGGAGATGGGAGTGCTGTGGAAATGAGACTGACGGGTGCTATATTTTTGGTGCCTTGATTTGGAATCCATTGTAGAGAATGAAGTGGAATTTTTCTTCAAGCATCATTTTCATAGGATAGCTATTTCCTGAAAATCCAGGATCACACGGGACTCACCTCTTTGAACAAGGTAAGCCTGCTGGTCAGAGTCACTTGTTCTCGCCCCATGACGACTCTGCATCTCCATCAAGGACTGCCTGCCGGGATGAAAAGCAACACGCCGTGTGATGTTCTACAACCCCGAAACATGACAACACTGAGCAGACAGTCAACAGAAGTAGGGGAAAAAAGACTCAAACTACACTGCCAAGGTTCATAAAAACCAGACTAATTTTAGTTTTAAATACTATTGGCACTAGGAGACTAGTGAAAGTAAATAATTACAGTTAAAAAAAATCAGGAAATAACCAAACTGTCATCAGTAGGAAACAGATTAGAAAGAAGTGGCATATTTATAAATCAAAATACAGCAATGAAGTATAATAAATTACATCCGCACATATCAAGAGAGCTCAAAATCATAATATTATGTAAAGTAAGCTGCAGAACAATACCTACAGTGATCATTTTGTAAAACACAGAGAAATCAATATTATCTGGTTTTGAGATATGATATAGGTATGTGTGTATGTGATATGTAAAAGTATAAAATAGATGGGGAAGCTACCCACCAAATTCCTAACAGCACAAGGTAAAGAAGAAAGGAATATAATGATGGATGGGGAACAAAGGAGACTTCGACTCTAACTACAACTCCCTTTTTCCTTTTATAAAAAAAAAATACTTGAAGCAAATAAAAGCAGCTGTCAATGCAAGAAGGAGTACATAGTAGAGTCTGTTATTTTATTCTCTGAATTTTGCTGTGTTTTAAAACTTTCTCAAAATAAATTTCTAAAAGTCAGAAGTAATTTTTGGTAGTATTTTTTAAAGAATATTCAGGAATTTAAAGTGCTACGCATATTTCATCCGTGACGATGGCAAGATAGGTCATTGGGACACGTAACATTATTGTTACAAGTGCATGGTGGCATGCACTTGTAGTTCCAGCTACTCGGGAGGCTGAGGCACGAGGATCACCTGAGCTCAGGAAGTTGAGGCTGCAGTGAACCATGATCATGCCACTGCACTCCAGCCTGGGTGACAGGAGTGAGACCCTGCCTCAAAAAACAAAACAAAACAACACAACATTTTAAAATCAAATCAAAATCCTTGCTTATCTAAAAGCAAGGAGCTTGATCAAGCTCCCACAAGTCTCTGTCAAGCTTTCCTGTAAGACAAACTAAGTGTTGGGAACATGATCACATGAAGTGTAAGTGAAGCAATTATTATTATTATTATTGATTTTTCAGACAGGAGACTCGCTCTGTCACCTAGGCAGGAGTGCAGTGGCGCGAACACAGCTATTCTTATGGTTCAAATCAGGAACGTCTTTGGACAGGCACCTCTTCTACGGCCATGCTGATGTGAGCTCTGGGTCCTCCTCTCTCTTTTCCTTACCTGCCTCCGTCTTCGAAAGCATCATTCTCTTTCAGCAGAACTGCCAGCTGCAATGCCAGTTGCTCCTTTTCCTCATGAATTTTCTCTCTCGCTGCTCTTTCAGCATGAAAATCAGAACAGTAAACTTCCATCTGTTAGAGGAAAAAAAGATACAGAAGTTAGTACCTAGATGAATGCAGATTCTTACAGTGTTTATGCGATGAGGAGGTAGTGCTGTATCCTTCAATAGCCCTTGTGAATCACAGATGCACAATCCTGCTAGAAAACAGTATAATGGCCATGACTTTCCAGGTACATTCCGATAGCAGATACAAGCTGTGTTTGTGTGTGTGCTTTAAACAACACAAATCCTGCAACTGCACTGATATAGGTAGTTTAAATACTGTAGGTACCATTAATTCAGCAAAATTATCTGGACTTTTAGATAATAAACAATTCAGGATCAACTTAATATAGTAAATGGCTTATTGATTCTGCCAGGTGTATTTATGAAGGCTGGTCTTAAGCTAAATTTAAAAGAATAATCATCACAAATAGATGCTATTTGTTAAATTCCAAACATGTGTGAGGTCCTATGTTGGGTGCTTTACATTTACTATCTTATTTCACCTTATGAAATATCCTGAGAATAAAGAATGGCTATCCTCATTTTACAAACTTAACGGCTCTTAATCTTGGGAAAATTTGTTAAGTGGCCAAATCAGCATTTGAACCAGACAGAAGACCATTTCCCATGGACTTTTCCATATTCAATCCATGTCCCATGTGTGGTCACCAGCCTCCTAAGATGGCTCCAGTGATCCTTGCCTCTTGGTATTCATCACCTTGTATGTTTCCCTCCCACAATGAATAAAGCCAACCTGTGTAACCTCCAGGATGCCGCAGAAGTGATGGTGTACGGCTTCTGAGACTAGGTCACAAAAGACACTGTCACTCCTTGCTCTCTGTTGGATCACTTGCTTTGGGGGAAGCCAGCTGCCATGACATGAGGGCACCCAAGCATCCCTCTGGAGGAGACCACATGGTGAGGAACTGAGGCCTCCTGCTGACAGCCTGGACAACATGGCAAAACCTCATCACTACTAAAAATACAAAAAATCAGCTGGGCGTGATGGCATGCACTTGTAGTTCCAGCTACTTGGGAGGCTGAGGCACGAGGATCACCTGAGCCCAGGAAATTGAGGCTGCAGTGAACCACGATCATGCGACTGTACTCCAGCCTCGGTGACAGGAGTGTGACCCTGCCTCAAAAAACAAAACAACACAACATTTTAAAAATTAAGTAATTTTTAAAAAATTATAAATAACAAAACCCTTAATAGTGTTTTAATATTTAATGCTGTCAGCTAATTGAGTGAACTGTTCCATTGGTATTGGAATTTAATACTAATTTTTCACTTTCTATGTTTAAAATTAGTTTTTTCTTTTCAAATTTGCTGGTTCTGAGATATAAATTATTATCCATTATTTTAAAAGTAAAATTAAAAATCTAAATATTCTATCAAAACTATAGTTACTTAGAAGTATGTAACAAAGAGATCATTTTAAGGGATTTCCTATCAATTGTGAGTGGTTCAGCATGTCACAGTGTTGGCAGTGGATCATGGGTGTTTTGGAGTATGACTTAAATTCGATTTAGTCTCACTTCTATCACTTACTAGCTTTGAGCCAGTAAGAACAGAGTCTTTGTTTTGTCTATTCCTATATCCCAGGCAGTAAGAACAGTGTCTGATTTTTTTTTTTTTTTTTTTTTTTTTTTTTTTTTTTTTTTTTTTTTGAGATAGAGTCTCGCTCTGTCGCCCAGGCTGGAGTGCAGTGGCATGATCTCGGCTCACTGCAGCCTCTGCCTCCCAGGTTCAAGCAATTCTCCTGCCTCAGCCTCCCGAGTAGCTGGGACTACAGGTGCCCGCCAACACGCTCGGCTAATTTTTGTATTTTTAGTAGAGACGGGGTTTCACCGTATTGGCCAGGTTGGTCTCGAACTCCTGACCTTGTAATCTGCCTGCCTCAGCCTCCCAAAGTGCTGGGATTACAGGTATGAGCCACCACGCCCAGCCGTCTCTGACATATTATAAGTGCTGAAAAAAGAAGTTATTGAATGAATGAGCAAGAGTATCCATCAAGAGAAAACAAATGTCTATGTCTAGAATGAGCAAAAATACATGACTGCAGCAGAGTGGAAGAACCCAATGACATGAGTTACCCAAGCAAGGAAATGCTCTGAAGAGCTGAGAATGCAGGTTGAGGCTCTATTCCTGTAGAAATAAAACTAAAGCTATAAGTACCAGTCAACTGGCTGCATTTCACAGGGGTCAGCCACTCTGGGCAGCTGGTGATAATGAGTCTGTATGTAGGGAATAACAAACTGCTGACATTATTATATTAAACATAATATGTTCATCAGATTGGCCAAGGTTTTTAAAATAATGCAAGAATGTGAGGACATAGGAGTGCTTATCTTTTGGTGAGAGTATAATTTTGGTTAGGCAGTTTTAGAAGACAGCTTGGTAATATTTATTTAACTGAGAAATGGACATAACTCATGATCCAACCATTCAATTGGATGCTGGCCAGGCACAGTGGCTCACGCCCGTTATCCCAGCTGGGCAGATCATGAGGTCAACTGTTCGAGACCACCATGGCTAACGTGGTGAAACTCCATCTCTACTAAAAATACAAAAATTAGCTGAGCGTGGTGGTGTGCGCCTGTAGTCCCAGCTACTTGGGAGGCTGAGGCAAGAGAATGGCTTGAACACGGGAGGTGGAGGTTGCAGTGAGCCAAGATCATGCCACTGCACTCCAGCCTGGTGACAGAGCTAGACTCTGTCTCAAAAAAAAAAAGTTTGATGTTTTATAATAAAACAGCACGGTACCAGAGCAAAGATATATGAGTAGACCAATAAAATAGAACAAAATCCAGAAACAGACCCATGCATATATGGACACAAGTTATGATGAAGAGGGCAGCAGAGCACTTAAGAAAAGATGGCTTAAATGGTGCCAAGTTAACTGGAAATTCATAGAGGAAAAAAATAAATATTTACCCTTACCTCATTTTCTATACACAAAAGCCAATTTCAAATGGTTTGTACATCTTAATGTAAAAGGTAAGACAACAAAATTTTTAGAAGACAACAGAGGGAATATCTTCCTGGCCTTGGGGTAGTAAAAGTTTCTTAAACAGGACACAAAAAGTACTAATCATAAATGAGAAGGCTGATATACTGGACTACCTTAAAACTAAGAATTTTGTTCCTCAAATGACACCTTTATGAGAGTGAAAAGGCAAAAATAACTGACAAAGACTTATATGTGCAGTATATACAGAAGTCATTACATTTTTTTAAAAAGCCAGGCCAGGCGCAGTGGCTCATGCCTGTAATCCCAGCACTCTGGGAGGTGGAAGTGGGTGGATCACCTGAGGTCAGGAGTTTGAGACCAGCCTGGCCAACATGATGAAACCCCATCTCTACTAAAAATACAAAAATTAGCCAGGCATGTTGGCACATGCCTGTAGTCCCAGCTACATGGGAGGCTGAGGCAGGAGAATCGCCTGAACCCAGGAGGCAGAGGTTGCAATGAGCCGAGATCATACCACTGTACTCCAGCCTGAGCAACAGAGCAAGACTCTGTCTCAAAAAAAATGCCAGGCAAACCAAACCAAAAAAAAAAAAAAAAAAAAAAAAGGCAGGCTTGATCAGGCACTTCACAAAAGAGGATACCTCAAAGGCCAAAAACACTTGAAAAAGTACTCTTTCCCATTAGTGATCAGGGAAATGCAAATTAAAAGAGATACCACTATATACCCTCCAGAGTGGTTAAAGGAAAATGACTGATAATAGAAGTGTTGGTAAGATGTAGAGCCATGGAAACTCTCTGTTGATGGGAGTGAAAACTGGTCCAACTACTCTGGAAAACTGTTTGGCATTACCTGTTAAAAGTGAGTAACATGCAGAGCCTATGATCCAGCGACTCCACTGCTAGGTGTGTACCCAACAGAAATATAAAATATCCACATGTGAACAGAGCAACATGCACAGGAATGTCTTAGCAACGTTAATCATAATGCCACAAACTGGAAAGAATCCGATTACCTATTAAATGTAGAACAGATAAGATCCACTGAGCACTTTCCAAATGTTTCAATTTTAAAGTTTTAATACACTCACGGGTGAAAAAATATATAAAATAGAAAATTATAAACATTCTAAACACCATTGCTTTCCAATGCGAGAATACAGTCAGGGCTGGCCTCGCTCAGCTGGGGTTTTGGAAGGTGCCTCACCTGAGCCCTGAGGATGGTCATGGTTTCCAGGTCCTCCTCCTGCTTGGCAATGGTTTGCTTCATTTCATCCATTTGCAGCTGTTTGGAAGCCAGAGCCTTCTCTGCCAGTTCCAGTTTTTCACTCAGTTCCTTCAGCACTGCCCTGTCCACTTTTTCTGACTGAAAAAGAAACATTTATTCTAGAAATGGTTTTGAAATAATTCTGCCTATTTTAGTAAAATATTAGAAAAAGGTTTATTTTTTTAATTATCAGCTCTGGCCGGGTGTGGTGGCTCATGCCTAGAATTGAGAGGCTGAGGTGGGAGGATCGTTTGAGCCCAGGAGTGGGAGACAAGCCTGGGCAACATAGCGAGATCTAAAAAATGTATCAGCTCTAACCAGTCTGTTAATCAGCAACGCTAACTTATTCAGAAAGTTGTATTTAAGTTGTGGCTTGCAAATAATGAATTCCTAAAAAAAAGGTGATAACACCAAAATCAGGGATACAATAACAAACTCCAATCTTAATAAGGCTGTGACTCGTTGATACCGTTATTTTTCCACTTGTTACTTCCTGAAGTCAGTGGAAAAGAAGAAACATGTTTTAAATTTAAAATTATTAGGTCCAAGAGAGGAACACTACTGCTGGGCACGATGGCTCACACCTGTAATCCCAGCACTTTGGGAGGCTGAGGCACGTGGATTGCCTAAGCTCAGGAGTTCAAAACCATTCTGGGCAACATGGCAAAACCTCCTCTTTAAAAGAAAATAAATGAAAAACAAAGAGTATATTTACAAGGCTAAAAATTCAAAGATCCCTTCTAATTCACAAGCTTCTGTGGTCTCTAAACTATCACACCATGCTGGCATTATTACTAATTTATTTATTTTTTTCTTTTTTTAGAGACAGGTTCTCACTCTGTCACAGGCTGGAGTACAGTGGCGTGATCACAGCTCACTGCAGCCTTGACCTCCTAGGCTCAAGTGATCCTCCTGCCTCAGCCTCCCAAGGAGCTGGGACCACAGGCACGAACATCACACTTGGTTAACTCTTTATTTTTTGTAGAGATAGGGCCTCCCTGTTGCCCAGGCTGGTCTCAGACTCCTGGGTTCAAATGATCCTCCAGCCTTGGCCTCCCAAAGTGCTGGGATTACATGCATGAGCTACCACACCTGGTCCATTATTATGAATTTAAACTGCAGGCTGATGATTCCAGGGTCCCAAATTCACTGCCAGCAGGCACGCTGGTCTTGCACAATTCCCCAGAGCAGATGGCCCTTCCTGCCCATAGAAGCCCATGCTCTTAGCTCTCCTACAAACCTCCCCTTAGAAATACGAAGTGCTTAATCCCTGAGCATAGGACATTCACATCATCTTTGTACGCAATAAAGCACATTACACATATGTGGAACATCAGAAGTTACAAACCCTAGATGCAAGAAATAATGATACATTGGAAAACAACCTTTGAAACCAGATTTAGTGAAGGATTCATGTAATTATTTTATATACAAAACGTTCAACAGTTTCTGTTCATTACTAGGCTATGGAAGTAATTTTTTTCAGTGAATACCTCTTTTCTTGTTAGTTCCTCAATTGTTTTCAATGCATTATTATGTTCTTGAAGAAGCTTGTTATGTGTCATCTGTAGCACAGTTAATTTGGACCTATTAAAAAAGATATTAAAAAATGGAATCCTGGGGAAAATATCATAGAAACTTATAGTCTTGCCTCCCAACCTTCTGAACACTCAAGTAGAAAAATCTTCTCGCCTACCTTTATCACCCCACGACCTACTAGCATTTCTTACTCTCAAAAAAAATCTTTTCTGAAAAATCAAGACAGAGTGCAAACAATCAGCATAATTTTATTATGACAAAACTTTTAAATTTTATCCCCCTCTCTGAGAGGTCTCCTAGGACTCCTTCAGATAAGTGAAAAAGAAATTTTTTAAAATTTATTCTCAAATCCGAATTCCAATCTGTATAAAAAGGCGATTCTCCCTCCTCTGCCCCGTCGCTGCCCTTCTGACTCAACATACTCACTTTTCATCCTCTGTTTTAGCCTGTTCCATTTTGATTTCTGATAGCATGCTTTCCACTTGTAGCTCTAACTTTTTGTTAGTATAAACAAGCTCTTGCTTTTCATTCAACTCTGATGGAATTGCAGAATTTTTCCTTTCAAGGGCCTGACACCTAAGAAAGGTCAAGATTTCATGAGGATAAACAATGCTCCTTTACGTCGCAGTGGCTTTTAAACAAACCCCAAGGTTATGTACAATATAAGAATTTTAGGGCTGTAGGGTTTATGAATGCAAAATGAAATACATAATCCTCCTTGCTTCTTCACTAGACCTGGCCATATTTCCGAACCCTTATGCCTAAACATAAAAAAGTACAGATCTAAGCTCACATGCAGTACTGTCCTCTTTGAATAATTGTTTTAACTAGTCATACAGATACATTTTTAGTATTTAAACACAGACCACAGTAGTAATTAGCTAAGGCGCTTCTCATGTAGTGATGTGTGGATATCTTTTATATTAAAAAAAAGTTATAGGTTCTGTCAATTGCAAAGACTTTAGTTTCTGACAAAGATTCAATAAGGGAAAAAGGAAGTTCCCCTAAGTCTTTTTAAAGATCAGAAAGAGGATTTCAATATAATACAAATAAATGACAGCTATGCACAAAGCATTAATGCCCAGCCCATTAGACATATCATTTAATACAATGTATATAGAAGAAATTACAACACACAATTTACAAATGCCAAGACAGGCTCAGAGAATTGAAATAAATACCTTGCCCAACACAAATAAGTTGCAGACTCATATGTTAAATCTAGGTCTGTTTGTCCAAAGTCCTTAGTTGTAGCTGCCATGTTGTATCACGTTACCATAATTCTACAGAGTGTTGGGAATTATAACCTCAAGAAAACACACACACCTCCGTATTGTGCTAGAAACATGTTTGCCAATGAATCCAATAGAACAGCATCAACTTAGGTTTGCTAAGTTTTGGGTAACTTCTTACATCAAGAGAAACAAGCAAATGCCAAACGCTCAATCTACATGTTAGCCTGAAATAATTAACTGATTGAAATAACAAATTGGAATTGACCTTTTTCCAAATAAATGTCACTCAAGATCTTTATGCTCTTTTCATCTTTCTTTATGCTTACTCACATCAATGTCATCAGCTTAAGTCAGTAACAGGAAAACTAGCTCACAGCTTTGTAGAGATCTTACCCAGGCTCGTACATTTAACAAATGCCCCTAAATGGCAGAATTAAAGTTCTCCAGTCCCCAACCCCCCATCTTACAAGTATTTCATGCTCACACATTAACTGGAACATTAGTATATTCTGAATTCATATTTTAATTAGGTGTCTATTTTTCTTTTAGTCATAACATAGTTTAAAAACTATGTTTTTATATAGTAGTATACTTTGTAAAAATGTATATTTCAAAGGAGGATAAAATTGCTCTCGCATTCTTACTTTTCTTGAAGTCTCTTCTTCATTAGCTCAGCTTCGCTGAGTTTTGTATGAGCCTCTTGAAGCTCCTTAAACAGAGATGTCACCTGGAGGTTCAGTGCTTCCACTTCGCTTCCAACCTATCATACGGGAAATCCCAAACATATCTGTACAATTATCATCTGAGATTAAACAAACCTCTTTGGGAGAAAACAGGCTGAACCATTAGTAGCCAATTAAGACTGGCTGGTGAATCAATCCAACTTTGACAATACCCCAAACATCGTGTAGGAAAAGAATGTTTTGGATACTTGGTACTTAGGTTTGCTAAGTTTTGGGTAACTTCTGTTTCCTAATAAAGCATGAACTAATCAATTTGGATGCACTGTGATAATGACTTTATCGCTATTAAAATGAACCCTATTCCAGGTTCAGAGATCATAGACCACAGAGGTGTCAAAGCACAGTCCTATCTATCCAGCTAACAACTTGCCCCCATACTCTCTTCCCAGTGTATGTTTCTAGTTTACTCAACTATTTTTGTTGTGCAGCCTTTTTCCTGGCAGCTCTATAATTTTTGTAAATGAGTTTCTGATGCCTTGAAAGACCATACTTCCCTGCTACTGGCTGTTGAATTCGTTTTAGTCAACAGGGAACTATTATTCACTGGTGGTCTCTTCATCTGTTTTCTAAATGTTCTCTCTTCTTTCAACAGTAAGGTCTCAGTCTCCTGACATACAGTAGGCATTCAATGTACATATTTGTTGAATAAATTAATTACCTAAAGTGAATATTTTATGTAAATGCCTTTCACGTGGGCCCCTATGGCTATCAACCTTCACGGCTTCATTAACTTCTGAAAGCTGAAGACTCTCTGCAGACTCAAAGGCACCTCTCTCAATTACCAGACAACACTGAACAAGACAACAGTGAACCTTTTCCTTTCAAACTACTTTATTCAAACCAGTAATGGGATAGAACCCAAATCTTTCAATTCTCCCTCAAGTTTCTAAGTCATATCCTCAAATGATCTCATTATAAAGTGGACAACATTCCTTTTCCTACAGTAGGCTTGTTCATTGAAGGACCGAGGAGAAGAAATCAGTCAAGAAGAGACATAGGAAATCGTTTTGTAGAATACTGATAGAAATACATCTTGCAGCTGGGCGCAGTGGCTCATATCTGTAATCCCAGCACTCTGGGAGGCCGAGGTGGGAGGATCACGAGGTCAAGAGATCAAGACCATCCTGGCCAACATGGTGAAACCCTGTCTGTATTAAAAATACAAAAATTAGCCAGGCGTGGCGACGGGCACCTGTAATCCCAGCTACTTGGGAGGCTGAGGCAGGAGAACTGCTTGAACCTGGGAGGTGGAGGTTGCAGTGAGCTGAGATCGTGCCACTGCACTCCAGCCTGGCGACAGAGTGAGACTCCATCTCCAACAACAACAAAAAAGAAATACATCTCGCTACAATTGACACAGAGCAGGACAAGGACATATAAAAGGAATAGATAGATAATATTCAATATCAACATGATTTCTATATTTCTAAAGCAAATAACCCATCACAAGATTTGAATTCAGTGGCTGGACTACTCTCGTGTGTGTGGGTGTGGTAGTGGCCGTGGAATCTTAGGACTCACAGTCTCTGGGCCTTTCTCTTCATCATTCTCTTTCTCTGTGCTCCCCTCTGTCTGGGTTTCAATCTCAGAACGATTACTTGTTTTCTTTTCAAAATCTGAAACTCTGGAAAATCACAGAAGATAGAAAAGTTACTTTCTCTTTGGCTTTAAGAGAAATAGCAATTATTACAGAAGTACTAAAAAGAACATTGTTTACAATTGGGATAAAGGATCAGGGGTTTTCAAAATCTCTACACATTCACTATATTAGCATTAGTTTTATTTTTCATCCTAAAATTGGCTAGAATTGATTCACAGACAAATACACACAGAGGTAAAAGGCAAGTGAAACTCATCTTGAACACCATTTGTTTCCATGCAACTGTCCTATGCAGCAATGTTTTTGAAATTGTTTCTGTTTACACATGTGGATGCATGTGTGTTCCATGAACATGGTATCTCATTCATAAGAATTCATTAGAGAAGGAAAGACTTTTCCTTTTAGGACACAGCTAAGTTTAAAAGTCACCGAATAAACGACAACAAAAAAAGTAACACCATTCTTAACACCAAATCATAACCACAGGAAAGCCGTCCCAATCCAAATGAAACAAGAGACTGTGGTTAAAGATAATGGGTTGAACAGATGCATGCAATTTTTTTCCCAGCCCAAACTCTACTAAAAGGACCTTCAAAAAGCCATGTGCCTACAGGAACAAAGAAAAAGGGAGAGGAAATAATAGTAGGAAAATTTAGCAGTACAGGTCTGAGTGGGGCCTTACCAGCCCAAGAAGGCCGACCTTTGAGCCAACAGTAGGGACAGCCAAGAAGCAACCAGATTCACACTGTGGGAACTCCAGGACACTCAAGCATGAGTGACACCAGGAACCTCTGAAGTGATGACAAAGGTGGGGCCTTAGCTTTCCCCCTAAGATTAGGAACAAGACAAGGATGCCTGCTCTCTCCATTTCTATGTAACACTTTTTTTTTTTTTTTTTTTTTTTTTTACAGGATAATCAGGCAAGAAAAAGAAATAAAAGGCATTCAGACTGGAAAAGAAGCAGCAAGACTATCTCTGCGATGACACAATCCTGGAGATGGCAATTCTCCCCAAATCATTTGGGGATACAATGCAATCCCTAGTAAGATCCCAGCTGGCTTTTTTCACAAATTAACAAGCTGATCCTAAAATTCTTATGCAACAGCAAAGAACCCAGAAGAGCCAACAGTCTTTAAAAAGAAGAACAAAGTTGGAAGGCACTATCTCTCGAGTGCAATTTCAAGTCTCTCCACCTTCTGATTCCCTTCCCTTAGCCACAGCAGGAGCTGGCTCACAGTTAACTCCTTCCTCATATGGTTAGGCTTTGTGTCCCCACTCAGATCTCATCTTGAATTGTAATCCCCATAATCCCCACGTGTCAAGGGAGAGACCAGGTGGAGGTAACTGAATCCCGGGGGCAGTTTCCCCCATGCTGTTCTCGTGATAGTGAGTGAGTTCTCATGAGATCTGATGGTTTTCTAAGTGTGTGGTAGTGCCTCCTGCGTTCCTTCTCCTTTCTGCCGCCTTGTGAAGAAGGTGCCTTGCTTCCCCTTCGCTTTCTGCTAGGATTTGTCAGGTTTCCCAAGGCCTCCCTAGCCATGCTGAACTGTGAGTCAGTTAAACCTCTTTCTTTTAATAAATTACCCAGTCTCAGGCGGTTCTTCATATAAGTATGAAAACGGGCTAATACACTTCCTGATTTCAAAACTTACTACAAAGCTATAGTACTCAAGACATTGTGGTACTGGCGTAAGGACAAACATAGATCAATGAAACAGAACTGAGAGTCTAATGAAGTTGAACTCCTATATCACAACATACATAGAAACAAACTCAAAATGGACCACAGGCTTAAATGTCAGAGATGAAACTACAAAATTCTTTTTTTTTTTTTTTGAGACAGAGTCTCACTCTGTCACCCAGGCTGGAGTGCGGTGGCCAACTGTAGTTTTGGCCACCGCGCCAGGCCAAAACTACAAAATTCTTAGGAGAAAAACATAGGAGTAAATCTTTGTGACCTTGGGTTAGGCAACGGTTTCTCAGATGGGACATCAAAAGCACAGGTGACAAAAGAAAAAGGAGATAAACTGTATTACATCAAAATAAAAACAAATGTGCTGCAAATGATACCATCAAGGGAAAAGACGATCCACAGAATGGGAGAAAATAGTTGCAGATCAGCCGGGCGCGGTGGCTCACGCCTGTTATCCTAGCGCTTTGGGAGGCTGAGGCGGGCAGATCACGAGGTCAGGAGATCGAGACCATCCTGGCTAACATGGTGAAACCCCGTCTCTACTAAAAATACAAAAAAAAAATATTAGCCGGGCATGGTGGCGGGTGCCTGTAGTCCCGGCTACTCGGGAGACTGAGGCAGGAGAATGGCGTGAACCCGGGAGGCAGAGCTTGCAGTGAGCCGAGATTGCGCCACTGCACTCCAGCCTGGGTGACAGAACGAGACTCCGTCTCAAAAAAAAAAAAAAAAAGAAAGAAAATAGTTGCAGATCATATATTTAATAAGGGTCTTGTATCCAGAATGTAAAATGAACTCTTATAATTCAACATAAAAAGACAAATAACCCAATTTTTAAAAATGGGCAAAGGCTCTGAATAGACTTTTCTCCAAATCAAACAAACGGTCAACATGAAAAGATGCTCAACATCGCTGTCACTAGGGAAATACAAATCAGAACTATGAGATACCAATTCACATCCACTAGGATGGCTGAAGTCAAAGTGAAAGACAGTAAGAAACAAGTGTTGGTATGGACGTGGAGAAAGTGGAATGCTCATGCACTGCTGGTGGGAATGCAAAATGGCGCAGCTGCTTTGGAAAATGATTTGCTGGTTCCTTAGAATATGAAATAGAGATACCGTATGACCCAGCAATTCCACCCGTAACGATATACCCCAGAGAATTAAAAACACATATCCCAGTAAAAACTTGTACACAATGTTCATAGCAGCATTATTCCTAATAGGTAAAAAGTGGCAACAACTCTAATGTTTATCAACTGATGAATGAATAAACAAAATGTTGTATATATAGACAATGGAAGGTTATTCAGCAAGGAAAAGGAAGTACTGATACATGCTACGTTGTAGATGAACCTCAAAAACATTATGCTACGTGAAAGAAGCCAGTCACAAAAAACCACAGACTGTATAATTCCATTTATATGAAATGTCTAGAATGGCCAAGTCTATAGAGACAGAAAGCACATTGCTTGGAGGAGCAGACAGTGAGTGCTGTTTGGGGGAAAAAGTGTTCTAAAATTATATTGTAGTAACAGTGGTTGCACAATCCTAGAATATTCTAAAAAACACTGAAATGTATACTTTAAATGGGTGAACTGTATGGTATCTTAATTATATCTCAGGAAAGCTGTTTTAAAAAAACACATATTTCAAGTTAACCTATTTCATACCTTTCTTTGGCCTCCTTGAGTGCAACTTCAAGTCTCTCCACCTTCTGATTCCCTTCCCTTAGGCACAGCAGGAGCTGGCGCACAGTTAACTCCTCATGTTCCAAGTAATTCTTGGCCCCCTCTGCAGATCTGCTCCTATATTTAGACAATGCCCTGTTCAGTATAAAGGTTAAAAGGTTTTCATCAGAAAAATTCCAAAGACTAAGAAGAGAGTAACCCAATATAACTGGGACCAGCTTAAAGGAACTGCTTTCCAGAACATTCTCCAACTAATTCTCAACTAGTGAACAAGCACAGCTGGTCCTGGGACCCCCAGTGCCAAGCTCCTCCATGCTTCCTAGGGAAGGTGTGGAGACTCAGTGAGGCTCTGGAGAGGCCAGCTTACAATGCACACACCCACGTCCTCCAAACAGTCACTGTGTACCTCACACCACACCACAAAACCCACGGAACAGTTCAGCAGAGGCAGCCGTGGCTGAAGGTGCCAAGCTTTCCAGAGATCTAGTCTCAAAGGGGACTGCAGTCAGACAAAAGATAAAGGCACATTGTACAGACCACTGGCCTTTCTCCAAGTTAACAGAGACCATCGCAGCTTAAGTCAAGGGGAGAAAACCTTTTTCACTTGTGGTTTCAAATAATGAGAGCAGAGAAATGGAGGCTCTGTTGATATGTCAAGTATTTTTCTCGATTTCAAAATCTGACTAAATCAAGAGACATATCAGTGACAAACAGAATCATGATCACTGTTACAAAACATGAGGGATGACTATGATGATGCTAACGGCAGCTACTCTTTCAGTCACCGACTCGGGTTCACATAGCTAATAAACAGCCAGGATTAAATGCCGGTTTCCAGGACTCTGAAGCTTCAACTCCAAACCTGGAAATCAATCTCAGACTAATTACGATACTCACAAATGGTACAGAGCTGTTATTTTAAAAATAGCCATGTGGCTTAAAAGAGGAAGCGGTCTTTGCATCTGGATATGAATGATGAGGAAGTGGCTTTGATATTTCAACCAGGGCTTTTTTATTTCCCACTACTTCCAGGAACGTCTTTAAATATGACAAAAGCAATTTGGGGGAAACGTGAAGAATTTTTAACCAAAAAAGGGAATTACTTTCGTTTATGCCAATTACTCTGTTTGACGAAAGAATATTATCTAATACTTACTTTCTTCCTTATACAAGGGCTTAGAAACATAATGGAAGACAATTTTTTTCACGTTTTGTAAGTCATTCTATATGCACATTCATCAAGTTATACGAAGAAGGTTTTACAAATCTATGAGATGGCTGGGCACAGTGGCTCACGCCTGTAATCCCAGCACTTTGGGAGGCTGAGACAGGAGGATCACCTGAGGTCAGGAGTTCGAGACCAGCCTGGTCAACACAGTGAAACTCTGTCTCTATTAAAAACACAAAAAGTTAGCTGGGCGTGGTGGCGGCCACCTGTATTCCCAGCTACTCAGAAGGCTGAGGCAGGAGAACTGCTTGTACCCGGGAGGCAGACGTTGCAGTGAGCTGAGATTGCACCACTTCACTCCAGCCTCGGTGGCAGAGTGAAACTCCAACTCAAAAAAAAAAAAAAAAAAACAACTCCATCTCAAAAAAAAAAAAAAAAAAAGATGGATCTCTTATCCATCTATGAGATAAGAGATCCTGGCCGGGCGCAGTGGCTCATGCCTGTAATCCCAGTGCTTTGGGAGGCCAAGGCGGGCAGATCACGAGGTCAGGAGATCGAGACCATCCTGGCTAACACGGTGAAACCCCATCTCTACTAAAAATACAAAAAATTAGCGGGGCGTGGTGGCGGGCGCCTGTAGTCCCAGCTACTCGGGAGGCTGAGGCAGGAGAATGGCGTGAACCCGGGAGGCGGAGCTTGCAGTGAGCCGAGATCACGCCACCGCACTCCAGCCTGGGCAACAGAACAAGACTCCGTCTTAAAAAAAAAAAAAAAAGAGAGATCCTTAGAGTTCTTTTCAGACAATTGTCTCTTGAATAGATGATTACAGGAGTAAGCAGCTTGCAGAAGGCGAGCTAGCAGTCTCCTTGGTGAGCACTGCTTGCGAGAGTCAAGAGGTTCAGGCGCTCAGTTCTAGGTCTGCCTCCCTCCCCAAGGCCCTGCCACTATTTAAGATGTCTGTTTCCTCACATCTACATAGGACAGGTACACTTGAGACTCCACAGATAAGAAATCTGGGCACTTTCAGGCAACACCCACAATGACTGAGAGTGCTATCAGTCATTGTTACAAAAGATGTTCCATTATTGGCCATGCCAGCTTATAACTGGGAAGTAGCAGGGAAAAGAAAATGAAAATATTTCACTTATGGAAGCTGGGCAGGCTGGTCTGGGTCAAACGGCACCGGGGAACCAATGAGCAAACATGTCTTTGATTAGGAACAAATCATTGACTTGATTGAGAACCAGTTTGCTTTCACTTTTCATCTGCTGGAGGTGAGACACCACTAGAACAGAGCAGTCAGTGTGAGCCAAACAGGAACCAAACAGTTTTTAATCTTTGCCAGTTTGAGCTGCAACATTAAATAGCATTCAAACCAAATATTCTGGAAAGATCCTGGTATAAATCATAAAGAAGTTACTTCCTCAGGTCACAACATTTGACCTCCGGTGACAAGCACCCAGTGACGAGCCTGCCCAGCCTGTCTGCCTGACAGCCCGAGTCTTCCTTCACATACGTGCCAGTGGAGACTGTTCTCGTGGGCCCAGGACTATGCTTGATTTCTTTTACTGACCCTTCTGCTTCTCCTTCCTGTAAAAACAGAAATGCAAGGGATTTAACACAATATGTCTACAAGACAAATTCTTTGTCAAGAGAAGAAAAAGACAAAAGATGAATTTTTGTGACATGCAACCCAAGGAAGCTTCCAAACATTCAGATGTGCACTGTTTAAACGGGGTGGCTCAGAGGAAATGGAAACATCCCCTCCCCTCACCTGGCACGCCCTGTCGGGATTATAAATATCCCAGCTAAGGCGTGAAGGTCAGTTTCCTCTCGCCATACACATTCTACCTGACTCTGTAAACATGAAAGCTTATCCGCTCCTCCCTTTCCTTGGCAGTTCCCTCTTTCTCAAGGTTAAGGTCATACAGAGCTGGTGACAACTCCACATATCCTTCCTTTAAAATGCAACATGCTAGAACTCACTGAGGTAAAGTTAAAAAAGAGGCAGTTTCTGTGAGTGAGATTCACAAAGCACCATCTTGGCCAAGTTGGTTCCCATTAGAAATTTGTATGCACCACAGGTCACTTAGGGAACAAGATAGTCTAAGACCCACAGGATTTGAAAGACATTTATATTCCAATAAGCTCCCAGGGAAAATCTTCAAAAATGCACAAAGATAGTTCTAGGTATATATGTATAAATATATATATAATATATTTAGATATTTAGATATAGAAATATATATATTATATAAATATATAATGTTATATATGTAATTACATATTAATTGTATAATATATTATATATAATATATTCTATATTATGTATTATAGAATATATTATATATATTATATAATATAAATATAGATATATCCTATTATAAAACATAGATACATATATAAGTGTATATATAATACAATTATATAATTGTATAATATATTCTATATTCTATGTTATATTCTATATTATATATTATAGAATATATTATATGTATTCATTATATAAATATAGATATATCTATATATAAATATATATAAATATAGATATATCTGTATTTATAAATATATAGATATCTATATATATCTATATATAGATATCTATATATAGATATATATATCTATATATAGATATAGATATAGATATAGATATAGATATATAAATATATATAGATATATCTATATATAAATATATATAGATATATCTATATATAAATATATAGATATATCTATATAAACATATATAGATATATCTATATAAACATATATAGATATATCTATATAAACATATATAGATATATCTATATAAACATATATAGACATATCTATATATAAGCATATATAGATATATCTATATATAAATATATATAAATATAGATATATCTATATATAAAAATATATATAAATATAGATATATCTATATATAAAAATATATATAAATATAGATATATCTATATATAAAAATATATATAAATATAGATATATCTATTGTAAAAAATACAGATACATATGTAAGTGTATATATATTATACAATTATATAATTGTATAATATATTCTACATTATATATTATAGAATATATTATATATTCATTATATAATATAAATACAGATATATCTATAATAAAAAACATAGATACATATATTTTTTTCTCTGCTTGGGGCCATGGGGGTTCTAGATATTTTTGATATTTCTTCCTAAATCTTGGGCAGTGCTTTCCAGTTCATAGAAGAAACGCATGCAAAACGTGTTTACACTAAAAATAACTGTCACTCATCTGACAGGGAGAATGAGATGCTAACCATGCACCCTGAAGGAAGAAGCTTCATCTGGAAACTTCTCATATGCTGTTGGGTTTCCTGCAGCTTATCGGTTATTGACAGAAGGGTAAGGTTCTCTGGTTAAACTTCTGTCTCAGTAATCTTCGATCACTTGCAGAAAGGGTACTCTGGCAAAATACGCTTTTCAATTGACATTTTAATTATCTTGATTTTGGCCACTGAAATGTATGAGGGGGCATGGATGGCAGGGTTATTCAGAGCTGTTTCCTAACTCTATTGCAGCAAATAAATCAGAAAGCAAAGACAGTCAGACATTCATATTTCAGATATAACCAGTAGGTGAGCTTTTTTGCAAGTTGTTCCCCACTTCTCCTGACTTATCTACAATGTACATTTTTCTCTTCCAAGGACACAATTTTTTTTTTTTTTTTTAAATTTAAAGACAGAGTCTTGCTCTGTCACCCAGGCTGGAGTGCAGTGGCACAATCATGGCACACTGCAGCATCTCAAACTCCCGGGTTCAAGTGATCCTCCTGCCTCAGCCTCCTGAGTAGCTGGGAGTACAGGCGTGTGCCAATGTACCTAGCTAACTTTTTGTATTTTTTTTTTATGTACACACAGGGTTTCGCCAGGTTGCCCAGGCTGGTCTTGAACTCCTGGGCTCAAGGGATCCTGCCTCCTCAGCCTCCCAAAATGCTGGGATTATAGGCGTGAGCCATTACACCCGGCCAGTCCCTTTTCCTGTATCAGATATGTACTCTGACTCATCGAAAGTGACCATCTATCCTACAGAGGATTTTATCCTTGTCTATCTTTCTCCCTGTCTAATCTTTGTTAGTAGCAATGAAGGACAGGCCCCCAGCTGGTGCATCGACGTGCTCTGCTCTTCAACAGGGCTGCCCCTATGCTCAGGCACAGTTGTAACAGATGCTTCTCAAGAGCTTAGGGCCCCCTCGCTTAGCCCGCTTCATTTGGGGTTGCAGAGAAATTTGATTTTGATAGCAATGGCTTCAAACTCAGTTCTCAGAGGCTCCTGAGTAGCTGCTTTTGAAAGGGAAGGAAAAGCCAGGACACTCCCTCAACCTACAACCAGAGCAGTTCTGCTCTTTCTTTTCTCCTCTTCTTCTTTTTAATGTATCAGGGTTCCTCATACCACTTTGTTTGAAAAGAGGGTTCTGTTGGCCAGGCGCGGTGGCTCACGCCTGTCATCCCAGCACTTTGGGAGGCCGAGGCGGGTGGATCACTTGAGGCCAGGAGTTTGAGACTAGCCTGGCCAACATGGCAAAAACCTGTCTTTTTAATTAAAAATACAAAAAGTTAGCCGGGTGTGATGGCATGCGCTTGTAGTCCCAGCGACTTGGGAGGTTGAGGCACGAGAATCTCTTGAACCCCGGAGGCAGAGGGTGCAGTGAGCCGAGATCACATCACTGCATTCCAGCTGGGAAGACAGAGTGAGATTCTGTCTCAAAACAAAAAAGAGGGTTCTGTTGTGAAAATATGCTTGCGTCTCCCTTAAGTGAACTGCGGAATACAGCTTTGAGACCTAGTTTGAAAAATGACAGAAAGTTCATGTTCGTGTGGGTTTTTTCCTTTTCTGGTCACAAAAATGTTCAATTTGCCAGGACATGATGAAGAAAAAAAAAAAAGACTACAGCTTTCATCATAAAAGGTAATTAATATTTTTCCATTTTAGCTATGATAACCCTTACATGCATTATGCTATACTTAGAAAATGAGAGCCAATTTATCTTTGCTACACTGGAATTTCCTCAATCCTTGGCTTGTGTTGACAAGAAAAAGTGGTATTTGTTTCATCTTTCCAGGGGAGGCTTTATAGTTTGCTCAAAACAAAAATAAAACCAAAAACTCACAGCCATCCTAATTTCAACAAAGGAATCTTCTGAGGAGCCGCTGGAGTTCAGCTTGAGCTGCAGTTCAGACACGATGCCCAACAGGTCTGCCTTCTCTGCTTGTAGCCTCACCACCTGGGTCCTGAGCTGGTCCTTTTCCTGCTCCGCTTCTGCCCTGGGAAGCCTGGAGTCATCAGTGGGGTCCTGGAGATGACAAGGAGTAAAGTGAATGAACAGATCAAACTAAGGCTGGGCACCATGGGCTCATGCCCTTAATCGCAGAGCTCTGGGAGGCTGAAGTGGGAGGATCCCTTGAGGCCAGGATTTTGAGACCAGCCTGGGCAACATAGCAAGACCCCCATCTTTACAAAAAATTTAATAATTAGCCAGGTGTAGTGGCACACACCTGTAGTCCCCATTACTTGGGAGGCTGAGGCAGGAAGACTGCCTGAGCCCAGGAGTTTAAGACTGCCAAGACCCTGTCTCAAAAAAAAAAAAAAAAAAAAGCCAAGCCAGGCGTGGTGGCTCATGCCTGTAATCCCAGCACTTTGGGAGGCCGAGGTGGGCGGATCATGAAGGTCAGGAGATGGAGACCATCCTGGCTAACACAGTGAAACCCCGTCTCTACTAAAAATACAAAAAGATTAGCTGGGCGTGGTGGCGGGCGCCTGTAGTCCCAGCTACTCGGGAGGCTGAGGCAGGACAATGGCGTGAACCTGGGAGGCGGAGCTTGCAGTGAGCCGAGATTATGCCACTGTACTCCAGCCTGGGCAACAGAGCAAGACTCCATCTCAAAAACAAACAAACAAAAAAACAGTCAAAAAACAAATACAAATCAAACTAAGGACCTGGCCATGAGACTCAATTGCCCCCACACCTACTGACAAGGAGGTTTCTCAACACCTTTATGCCTTGTGCTTTAATGTAGAAAATTTCAGCTTTTACCTGACAATTTTTTTTTTCCAGACAGAGTCTCACTCTGTCGCCTATTGGAGTGCAATGGCGCGATCTCAGCTCACTGCATCCTCCACCTCTCGGGTTCAAGCAATTCTCCTGCCTTAGCCTCCCAAGTAGCTGGGACTACAGGCACGCACTACCATGCCTGGCTAATTTTTGTATTTTTAGTAGAGATGGGGTTTCGCCATGTTGGCCAGGCTGGTCTCGAACTCCTCACCTCAGGTGATCTGCCCACCCTAGCCTCCCAAAGCACTGGGATTACAGGTGTGAGCCACCATGCCTAGCCCATGATTTATTTTGACATAACATTTAAAATGGAAATTTTTACATTATTTTATTGTATTCAAATAATCAAAATTTAAAGTAACTTCATGACAAGAAAGAAAGCCTTCCTTGCCATGCTGGAATAATCTGATATCATAGAAATAATCAACCACACTTTGGCAACAGTGGACTCATAAGCTGTGTCTAAAATTCCAGAAAGGAAGGAAAAAACGTTCCCACCACCCAACCTCCTGCCCTTTTCCTCCCATCAAAGCCCACCCACACCCATTCTCCCCACACTTGGCATGGACAGCAGAGGACTCCTTAACAAACCACGCCCAGTGGGGATTTCAAACGTGTTCTGGGTTGTGTCATTACTAACATCTTTGACATCCACTCCCAGATATGAGCACATTTTTCCAGGTTCTTTGGGTTAAGAAAAATGTGTCTCTTTCTCTTTTCATCTGTGGCAATGCGATAGCCTCCTACCACAACATGACATTTTCCAAAGCATTTTTAAAAAGGAAAATGTAAAGTGAATAATCTCCATTTTAGACTGAGAGAACAGACAAGGCCAACAAGTAAAAATTCTGAGTAATGGGTTTTTTAAACATATTTTTTATATCAAAGACAGAAACTAAAAACAATTGTTGGTTCTAGGCAGAGGCCCATCTGCACCATCTATAATGAATACAATACAATGATTTATAACCTTACTGTTCTTTTGCCTACAATCAGTATGGTCAAAGCTTTGCAAATTTCTTTCTTCTAAAAGAGATTATCCATGACCCTTAATAGGGCAAAATCTTTTCAGCAAAAGCACTTCTTCCAAGACCAGGCAAAACACCAATCCAGACTGAACCATGAAAGGTTTTGATCTAGGAGTCTAGACACGTAAGATTCCACTGCAAATGTCAAGGGAAAAAAAAAAAAACATCACAATGGATCGGTCTGCTCACCTCAGATGACCTTTCTGATTTCCCTTTTAGTTTTCCAAGCTCTTCCTTCAATTTCTCATTCTCATGACTCAAGGCCATTAGACGCTCTTTCGCTTCTTTGCTCTGTATCTCAAAAAACTGGCGTTCTTCCTTCTGTTTCTCTGTCCAGGCCGAAAGCTCCTCAAATCTCCCTTTCATGGCTTGATTATTTAGCTTCATGGCTTCTGCAGGAGGTTCAGAGTGATGGAGTCACACACCAGGAAAGTGGACTTGATCTGATGAACCAAATTTCCCTCTAGTCCACTTGACCACATGGCTCTGAATCGAAAGATGCCATGCTTAGCCTTGGCCCAAGGGTCAGCAGCAAAAAGACGAAGTGGTTTTTGCTTACAGAAAAGACTAGCGGGATGAACATCATTTCTAGTCCTTAAAAATCCCAAGAAAATAAAGTGGATTTGGGTACCGCCACTACAGCACAAATATCTAAATATCTATGGTTACTAGGAGCTAAGGAAGTTCTTACTACTCCTAGATTCAAATACTGGTCCTGCCCAAAGCCATGGCTTGAGATACCAGGATGCTTTCTCTTAATAAGGTAATATATAGGACTAACTCTGGAACCATAGCAGCCTTTCTTCCTTTTTCCTTTTTTTTTTTTTTTTTTTTTTTTTTTGAGTCAGGGTCTCTGTCATCCAGGCTAAAGTGCAGTGGCACGATCATGGCTCACTGCAGCTCCAACTTCCCGGGCTCAAGCAATCCTCCAACCTCAGCCTCCCCAGTAGCTAGGACCAGAGGCGTGCACCACCACGCCCAGCTTTTTTTTTTTTTTTTTAATTTTTTTGTAGAGATCAGGTCTTGCCATCTTGCCCAGGCTGGTCTTGAACTCCCGTACTCAAGCAATCCTTCTGCCTTGGCCTCCCAAAGTGATGGAATGACAGGCATGAGCCACCACGCCCAGCCTCTTTTTCCTTTTGAATGGGCTAAATATCATTATGCTACTTCCTTGAGATACACACAGTTTTTACTTTTACCTGTTTCCAAAAGTAAAAATCAGAACAGATTTAGCCTTGCCAAATGCTAAATCCTGTGCTTCCCCACCAGCTACCACCTATGGAAACGGGGAGAAGGGAGCTCACCACCAAGCCTTAGTGCAAAGGGATGGCATTTCTTGCAGGCCCAGGATGAATGGGGCACGCAGGGGCCAGCCCTGCTCACCTTTCAGCTGGTGGTTCTCGGTCAGGAGCTCTTTCATCTGCTGCAGCAGCTCCTCCGGGGTGAACGTGTCCAGGTTTGGGTGGGCCAGGTGGGGGGGTCCATTTCCTGTGCTTTCACTGGGGCTGTCCTCCTTTTCAGTGAGGCAGCTGAGAGGTTGATGGGACATTGCAGAAGTTCCTGTGGAAAAGTCACCTGTTGAAAATAGAGCTGTCCCCCACCCCACAAGGGGTCCCCGGGAGTCCCACAAACCCATTGGCGATTGCTAATACTTACTCCAAAAGTTGCCCACTTTCTCTCCAGTTACATTTTGGACATTTTTGATTCTTCCTTTTAAACAAAAAAGGTATATGTAGCTTCGGAAAAGTGTGTGTGTGTGTGCGCATGTGTGCATGTGTGTGTGTGCGTGTGTGTGTATGGGTGTATAAAAGGGTACAATGAGGGCCGGGCGTGGTGGCTCATGCCTGTAATCCCAGTACTTTGGGAGGCTGAGGCGGGCAGATCATGAGGTCAGGAGATTGAGACCATCCTGGCTAACACAGTGAAACCCCGTCTCTACTAAAAATACAAAAAATTAGCCGGGCTTGGTGTTGGGCGCTTGTAGTCCCAGCTATTCGGGAGGCTGAGGCAGGAGAATGGCGTGAACCCGGGAGGCAGAGCTTGCAGTGAGCCAAGATCGCACCACTGCACTCCAGCCTGGGCAACAGAGCGAGACTCCGTCTCAAACAAACAAACAAAAAAAAGGGTACAATAAGGATTTGGGAAATGGGGGAAGGAGACGAGGGTATGACATCATGATGATCAGGATATATGTAGACATGGGCAAAGTATCATGAAAAAAATTTCCCATGCAAATCTTCAAATTCAAATCTCCTTATTTCAAGTAAATTGCATGATAAGTGAATTATATCTCAAAAAAGCTGTTTTAAAAACTATATTTAGTTTATTGTGTTTTTGGTTAAGAAGAAAGGGAGAATTAACATTCTTTGAATGCTTACTATGTGCGGACTCAGCACACCAGGCCTGTCACTGACTAATCTTCATTAACGCTGAACCAGGCAGCTGTTTCAAAGGTGAGGAAGTTGGGTTTACAGAGGCGTACAGCTCATCCAAGGCCAGGAAGTGGCACCACCAGCTATCAAAGCCACACCTTGTAAAACAACAAAGTTATACTACTGAGTACTTAGGCTTTAATAGTCTATTTTTCAATGCATACTGAAAAGACTAAGATATCTTTAGGTATTGCATGGTCTGAAATTTTTTTACACATATCATTTTGTTTTGTAGAGGCATCCATGTGGACATAGAAATGCAAGACAAATGAGTAAATCCCCACTCTGCTTCTGTGTTACCAACCACCCAGGCAAACATGTTTCAGCACAAATTTCCACCTTCACACTTGGTGAAAATGATGTATTTTCTTCAAGAGCTGATGGGGATAGATTATAAAGCAATACATAGCAAAGGCAGCTCCTCCCCGCTGACGCTGTGTACACATGGCCCACACACGCATTCCACAAAGGTCAAGAGTGGCCAAAGTCCAGAGAGATGCCTGAAAAAGCATATTATTACTTCCAGGATGTTTACTGTTAGAAGATTGTTTTTGAGCCGGGCGCGGTGGCTCACGCCTCTAATCCCAGCACTTTGGGAGGCTGAGGTGGGCGGATTACGAGGTCAGGAGATCGAGACCATCCTGGCTAACACGGTGAAACCCTGTCTCTAATTAAAAAAATACAAAAAATTAGCCGAGCATGGTGGCAGGCGCCTGTAGTCCCAGCTACTCCGGAGGCTGAGGCAGGAGAATGGCGTGAACCCAGGAGGCAGAGCTTGCAGTGAGCCGAGATCGTGCCACTGCACTCCAGCATGGGCGACAGAGTCTCAGAAAAAAAAAAAAAAAAAAGACTGTTTTTGTTTTTTGAGAGTCTCTCTCTGTTGCCCAGGCTGGAGTGCAGTGGAGCGATCTCGGCTCACTGCAACCTCCACCTCCTGGGTTCAAGTGATTCTCCTGCCTCAGCCTCCCAAGTAGCTGGGACTATAGGCATTAGCCACCATGCCTGGCCAATTTTTGTATTTTTAGTAGAGACGGGGTTTCATCATGTTAGCCAGGCCAGTCTCGAACTCCTGACTTCAGGTGATCTGCTGGCCTCGGCCTCCAAAAGTGCTGGGATTACAGGCATAAGCCACTGCTCCTGGACCTTAGAAAATAATGTAAAATCCATCTATCCAATAAATAGGTATTAAGCACCAATGTACACTATACAACTGTGATCAGGCAGAAAGCCACGCATGCACAAAAGGGGTGAAGAGAGAACTTGGAAGCGAGCATCCCATTTCTAACGGGGGAAAGGCACTGGTCTCAATGAGATCCATCAGCCACTCATGACTATGGAGCCTGTGTGAACCCTGAGTTGTGGAGAATCCATTACACATGATATCAGTCCCTGGAAGATAGAGATAAGAGCACTGCCTGTTTCTGACATGTAACTGTGTCATAATATCTATGTGTGCATTTAATAGCCATCAATTAAAATAAAACAAAATGCACCACTGTGGTGTTGCGTCCTTGGCCACAGGAGGCAATACCTTGGGCTTTCTGTAGATCTTCTGGAAGCAATACCTGGTAACCTCCTTTTGGTGTGAGGAACTTGTAGGTAATCAGAGACAGAGCTACCTACCTACCCTGTGACAGGACAGCCTGTGCCACTTCTTCCTACAAGAGCTAGTACCAAGAGGGGCATTCTCATGTAGTCATGTAATGAGGGTGATGGCAATCTTATGAAGCGGAAAACACTGATAAACCATAGGATTCATTTTTGAACCTTTTGTATCTATGTGTCACACACCCAAATTCACTTAGAAAACAGGTATAATGTAGAAGTGTTCCATAGCTTAGCATTAGGTGACTAGAACAGACTGCTCTTCTTCTCACAAAAATAATCTGAATAGACCATCAGTTTCTAATTTTCTGTAAAATTCATTTTTTTGTACCCAGAATCATCTCATTAAAATAGGGTTTTACTGAGTAACAGTGTTCCTACCTAATTTGCAGAGGAATATTAAAATTCTAGGTAATAGACCTAAAAGAGAAAATCCTTGTCATCTGTATCATTTACTTGCCAACAGTTAATTTTTCTTAGGTATTCAGTGATTATACTATATTTTGCAAAGGCCATGAAAATATTCAACAGATTTTTTTAAAGAAAGGATCTAAGCAGATTTTTAGAAATGTGTTTGGTTTCATCTTATTCTATGCACAAATTTCTCCTTTTTTTCTGAAAATGAAAGGAAGGGGAGGGGAGAAGAGAGGGAAGAAAAGAGAGAGACGTTTCTTTGAAAACTGTTAAGATTTTTTTCCTCAATGAACTTTTTTTTTTTTCAGACAGAGTCTCACTTTGTCGCCCAGGCTGGAGTACAGTGGCACAATCTCAGTTCACTGCAACCTCTGCCTTTCAGATTCAAGTGATTCTCCTGCCTCAGCCTCCCAAGTAGCTGGGATCACAGGCATGTGCTACCACACCCGGCTAATTTTTGTATTTTTAGTAGAGACAGGGTTTTGCCAAGTTGGCCAGTCTGGTCTTGAACTCGTGACCTCAGGTGATCCACCCGTCTCGGCCTCCCAAAGTGCTGGAATTACAGGCTTGAGCCACGGTGCCGGGCCCCTCCATGACCTTTTATACCTCCACCAAGCCTACAGATACCACCATAATAAAGTTAAAACTGGTTCTAGTTGTTACATCAGTGTTTCTGACTTCTCACATTGCCCGGATTTTATAAGCATACGAGGAAAAAAGTGGGGTCGTGCTAAGGGAGGCCACAGAAAAAAACATTTGTACCATTAGCCAGATGTGTGGCCTTGGGAAGTCACGTGACCTCTAGTGGTATTTATTGACTCATCCAGCAAATGACAATCCTTATGTTGTTGCTTTCAGCTCAACAACTCTGTGAAAAATATTCTTTAGTTTCTAGAAAGACCACAATCTAAACCCCACCCTTCAATGCATATACACCAAGTATCACGGGCAGGCCAGTCACTCTCATGAATAGCTATACCTGTCCTAATGACAGCAAATTCTGTGATATTGTGTATTGTTAGAAAAAATATTTTGTAATTCAAATGTCATCAAACATTAGAAGTTAGCATAAATGGTAAATATAAGCATGTAAATACTTAATACCAAAATTTTACTAAAAGTAATTTAATTGATGCCGGGTGCAGTGGCTTATGCCTGTAATCCCAGCACTTTGGGAAGCCAAAGTGGGCAGATCATTTGAAGCCAGGAGTTTGAGATCAGCCCAGCCAACATGGTGAAATCCCATCTCTACTAAAAATACATAAATTAGTAGCAGAGCTCGCACGTCGGCGTAGTTACCACCAGCAGCCACTGCACCTCTTTCTGGCCGACTCGCCTCCCGGTCCTGCGGTCGGGCCCCTGGTCACCCCCATGCTGTCCCTTCTTCGTTCCTTGAAGATCTCGAATGCCACCTTTTGTTGAACATCTCGAATAGCATCATGTTCTAACCAGATGGCTAGAGGGGATTTATGGACAAGAAGTTATCATTGAAATTAAATGGTGGCAGACATGTCCAAGGAATATTGCAGGGACTTGATCCCTTTATGAATCTTGTGATAGATGAATGTGTGGAGATGGCGACTAGTGGGCAACAGAACAATACTGGAATGGTGGTAATACGAGGAAACAGTATCATCATGTTAGAAGCCTTGGAATGAGTATAAAAAATGGCTGTTCAGCAGAGAAACCCATATCCTGTCTCCATAGGGCCTGTTTTACTGTGATGTAAAAGTTAGGTCATGTACATTTTCATATTAGACTTTTTGTTAAATAAACTTTTGTAATAGTAAAAAAAACAAAAGTAGCTGGGTGTAGTGGTGCATGCCTGTAGTCCCAGCTACTCGGGAGCTGAGGCATGAGAATCGCTTGAACCTGGGAGGCAGAGGTTGCAGTGAGCTAAGATCATGCTACTGCACTCCAGCCTGGGTGACAGAGTGAGACCCTGTCTCACAAAAAAAGAAAAAAAAGAAAAAAAAAAACTAATTTAACTGATTTTGGATGACTCAAAGGGCACTTCATAATTCTTAGGTTATCTTAGGACATCACTATGAGCTATCACTGTGCAGTGCACATATGAAATATCTATCGGTAGAATGCCAGTTACAGAAAGCTTCATTCTCTGTTTTTAAAATCACCTTGAGCTACATTCAAATGAGGAAAGACAGAGATACATTACATATCCTTGCACATGTCTTCGAAGGTTACAGAAATTGGAACTAAGCCATTTATTCTAAGATTCTATCTAATAACAGAGTTTCCCATAATCAACTGACCTAGATGTGAAGTATGTTATTTCTAGGCAAAAGTGATATTTAATGATGGAAGGATGAATTAATTGAGCACAGGATTTGTCAAGATTCCACCAATGAGGAAGACTGAGGACTGCCTAGTAGGTGGATGGCCAAAAGCAAGTCCCCTAGATTTTATTCCCAGATCTGCTATCTCAATTCCTGATTGTGTGTGTGTGTGTGTGTGTGTGTGCATGTGTGTGTATATACATTTAAATTCCAGAGATCAAGTAATTCTAGTAATGACCTGACCTTGTAAACACGAGCATACATCTGATTGCTGAGTTGGCCTTAGAAATGATCCAGACCAATATATTCAATGCAAGAATGTCTTGTCTGGTTTTGATGGCACATGATCCTATAGAGCAGGCTTGAGTATTTCAATGACAGAGCACGAGTGCAGTGACCTTAGCAGGCACTGTCTGTTCCACTGTGGGATGGCTCTAGTGGTCAGAAAGTCGTAATGTGGCAAATGGTACCTGCCTTACACTGACTTCCCCCCAGTGGACACTGCACACGGTATAAGGTTAGGCCCTTGCCCTGGTATGGCCAAGTCTTCAAATTTGCTAATGAAGTATTCATAGGTTCAATCCCTACATGGGATAAATGAGTTTTAAACAGTGAAAACTTGCTTTTTGACCAGAGACAAGAGTTGGCTACTGGCAAATGCTATGAAGAGTTTGGGTTCACAAAGGGGGTAAGATTCTAACATTGCATTGACTAAACCCTTCCCACCTTGGAAAAAGAACTTAGAGTATGCATCCTACTAATGGGGTAAAAGCAGCCTCGTCATTACACACTAGAAGGGATATTGTGACTTCGTATTTTAGTAATATACAGAAAATGGCAGCAGCTTTAACCTAGCTCCCCAAGGCAGGAACCTGGGAGTAAGGCTTGATTCTTCCCAGCCCCCTTTTCCCCAAGTCTAATGGGTCACCAAATGCCATCACCTCTACCTCCTAAATGTTTATTTTTTCTTTTTTTTTTTAAATTAAGACTCAGTCTCACTCTGTCGCCCAGGCTAGAGTGCCGTGGCAAAATCTTGGCTCACTGCAACCTCCGCCTCCCAGGTTCAAGCAATTCTCCCACCTCAGCCTCCCAAGTAGCTGGGATTACAGGCGCATGCCACCATTCCCGGCTAATTTTTGTATTTTTAGTAGAGACAGGGTTTCGCCACATTGGCCAGGCTGGTCTTGAACTCCTGATCTCAAGTGATCCACCCACCTCGGCCTCCCAAAGTGCTGGGATTACAGGCATGAGCCACCACACCTGGCCCTTCTAAGTGTTTCTAAAATCCACTGCCTCCTCTCCATCCCCACAGGCTTAGTTCAGGCCCTTATCTTGTCTGTACCACAGCCACGTTGACCTCCACAAAGGACAGGGGTTCTGCCTATTTTGTCCACTGCTGTATCCCCAGGACTGAGAACATTACTTGCCACATAGAAGGCAGGACTCAGTAAATATCTGTTGAATACATTTTAACAGCCTCCTAAATGACTGGCTTTCAGCCCTGTCAATTTCAGTCCTCTTGCCCTCATGGTTTCTTTTGCAATATGAGGTCATTCCCCTGAGTCCATCCTTCCCGTACAAGACAGACTTTCAGTTTCTTAACAAGAAAAACGTGGCCTTTCAGGGCCCAGGCCCAACTGACCCACCAGAGTCACCTCCTGCCACCAAAACACTCGTACCCAAGGCACGTTAAAGAGCTCACGGTTCCCTGCATTCTTCTGTCTCTGCATCCTTGCCTCTCTTCTGCCCTCTGCCCGAAATGTCTGGCTCCCCTTGTGTCCTGGCAAACTTCCACTGGACAGATCAATGTCCAGCTTAAATATGATGTCCTGTGTCATATGAACTGTTCCCTACTCCGAGCACCCAAGAACACTCTGCATTTCCACCTCCTCCGCCCATTCTGAAATTACTGCTATCGTCTGCCCGTCTATTTTCTCTCCATGTTATTCTTACTAGAGACTGGCACATAGTAGGCTTGCAGTAAATGTTGGTTGAAATGAAATGAAAATATAGCATAACGAGGTATTTTTAAGTCTAATACCTGTAAAATGCTTTCTGCTGTGTAGGTGACAAACTCAGCATGCCAGTATTGTTAGGAGTTTCTCCACAGTTCCACGGCATTCACTTCCAGATTCTCAAAATCCTCTTTTCTAACTTATTTGAAAAATTAGAAGTGTTTTCTGTCACTGCAAAGCCATCTGGGTATCACTTCATAACACAGATTCTAATACTCCTCATACACATGTCAAAGTGGAAATAACAAAAACTTTTAAAATAATTTTTTCTTTCTAAATGAAATTTTTTTTTTAAAAAGTTTAATTTTTTTCTTTTTCCTTTGGGTTTTCTATTTCATAAATTCCAAAGAACATATATCAAATATGCCAAATCTCTATAAAACAGAAGGTGTATTTCATGGCCAGAATACTTATGCGCCTGTACCTAAGTAAGGGCGGGGGTTCGGCAGGACATAATACAGTGTCCAGTTGCCCTCGAGAATAAAGTTTGGTTTTCCGGGGGTGGGGGGGGGGGGTGGGGGGGTGGAGGTTAGGTTAGTTATATTCCTAGCATAATATACAACCTAAAGGTTAGTTTATTAAAAAAGAAGCTGTTACTTTTATTGTGTTGTACGTAATATATAAAGAACGCCTAAAATTGGCCCAGTGGAAAAACAGATGAATTATGCCAGGACTTAAATCAATGATCGTCCTCTCTCTACAGGTCACATTTAAACTCGCCTTGTCCACTCCAGGGCAATCCCTGGCCTTGGGGTCTGCCCTGGGACCTCTCCAGCCCCCGCCCCAAAACTGGGCCTGTCCTGGGAGGCAGCCTGGCCCCACTAACTCTTCTCTCTCTGGGTCAAAAGAGCAAGGTGGGTTCTTCTGTTCACACAGCCTGCACCTTGCTAACCAGATCCAAAGGCTTCTGAGGTCCTCACATTGCCTTACTTTTCTATGCTTTCATTTTCCATTTCATCCTTACAAACAGTTCCTTGGCGTACATTTCCATACAACAGTTTTCCTGCTGGTGGAGGCCAGGTCGGAACCTGGGTTTCATTTTCTTTGAGCGATGTTTACTTCCTGTAGCTTACGCATTTCGATGGCAAAAACAATTCCTTTGGGGTTCTCGGCCTCATCAAATATTCTCTCTATATAGAGTGTACACACTCTCCTAGACACAGCAGTCCATGTGGATTCCCACCGACCCTGGGCACCTCATTCAGCTCGGGTAGTGGTCCCATGTCTCCCACAGGCGTGTCTGTAACCACCTCCTTATGGCGAGGAACTGGCTGCGGAATCCTTCCCAGCCTGCGGGAGGACGTCACCTCCAAGTCTCCGGGTGACTTGCAGAGGGGTTACCTGCGGCCACGAGGCCGGCCCTGGACCCTTCTTGGGCCCACCCTGTGTTCACTACCCACCCTTTCCCACCAGGTCAGGACCCGCCGAGGCTTGGGGATCCTCCCAGGGCAGCCGTCTCGCGGGAGGGCCGCCCCACCCCTCGCCACCCTCACCCCGACAGGCTCCGGGCCGCGGGGCAGGGCGGCGGGAACCGTTTTCAGGCCGCGGAAGCGCCCGCCGGGAAGGAGCCGCCGCCCCCTCGCCCACCCCTGCAGCCCCCTGCCCTGGCTCACCTGCCGCCCGGCTTGGCTTCGCTCAGGGTCACTGTTTCCTCGGCATCGTGCCGCCTGGAGAGAACTCCCGACCGGGATGGGAGGCTGACCAGGGAACCTGCCGGCGGGCGGCGGCGGCGGCGGAGGGGGCAGCGGGGACTGGGGTGCCTGGGGCTGATGCGCGGCCTCGCGACCCCGCCCAGCGCAGCTCAGCTGACAGCCAGCCGCTCCCTGCCCGCGCCGGGGAATTTCCCGGGCCCCGCCCCCAGGCCCCGCCCATCCCATACCCCGCCCATCCCCCCCACCCTGCCCATTCCATACCCCACCCGACCAAGGCCCCGCCCCTCCTCTTTCCTGCGTCCGCCCCCAGCTACCCACCCTCGCGGTCCGTGCGGGGTCGAGGCTGGGACCCGGGTGAACAGGGACTGCTCTAAGGCGTCACTGTGACGGCGTTAATCAAAATAAATCATTAATCAAATGCAGTGTGCGGAGTTCGTCTTCCCCGTGTCTTCCCGCAGATCCCGTAGTGGAGGCTGGAGCCGCAGGGGGTCGCTGCCGCCCACAGAAAGAGGAGAATGCCAGGCATCCTCGGAGGGAGGCCTCCATCTGTGTTTTTTGAAAAAAGGTTAACATCTAGACATAGTTAACTGAGCATACATAGCTTTCCACTCGTTTTTGCTTTAAAATACACTCAAAAAGCAGAAAGCCTGCAGGATGCTTCTTGGGCTCTTGTTGCGGACGAATAGGCTCGGCTATTCTTGTTGCTGAAGAATAGCCTCTGCTGGTGTGGAGGAGGGAAGCTGCCCCCGGATTAGACAGCAGGATGACAAGGTAGGAGCGAGAGCCGCCCTGTGTGCATCCAGAGTACCCGGGTAGCGCTGCAGGGATGGGAGGGAGGGAAGGAGGGAGGGGGAGTGAGAGAGAGGGAGGGACGGAGAGAGGGAGAGAGGGAGGAAGGGAGAGAGGGAGAGAAAACAAAACAAAACAACAACAACAACAAAACCTAATCTGAAACAGGAAAAAGGCAGATGCGCCCTCTCCTGGTATCTCCGAAGGATTCTGCTTCGCTGTCTGGACCTCCTGCTGCCTGGCCAAGCCTGACTCTCAACCCTGCCCCTGAGGCTAACCCCAAGAGCAGGGCAGAGAAGCAAGCAAGTCAGCGACTGCCCCAGACCCAATTCCGGGCCCTCGAATTGGTGTGGTGTAGGAGGGGCAGATGAGGCTAGAGGCTGCTTTATAAGGAGTGAGCCTGGGGATGGGAGTGGGGAGAAATAGAGAATTTTAAAAAATTCTTTTTATATTAGTGCAGGAGGGCCAGGCGCGGTGGCTCAGGCCTGTAATCCCAGCACTTTGGGAGGCCAAGGCAGGCAGATCGCAAGGTCAGAAGTTCGAGACCAGCCTGGCCAATATGGTGAAAGCCTGTCTCTACTAAAAATACAAAAATTAGCCGGGCATGATGGTACTCTCCTGTAGTCCCAGCTACTCGGGAGGCTAAGGCAGAAGAATCGCTTGAACCCGGGAGACAGAGCTTGCAGCGAGCCGAGATCATGCCACTGCACTCCAGCCTGGGTGACAGAGTGAGACTCTGTCTCAAAAAAAAAAAAAAAAAAATCAGTGCAGGAAATAACTGATCATTCATGAAAAGGGCTTGGAAAAATATATACAGAGAGAAACGGAATGACGATCTCTAATTTTTGTTTATCTACTGGGATAATCCAGGCAGAAAAGACGGTGTCACAGCTGTACCCTGGGATCGGCAGAAGAGGGTCCCTCCGGGGCCTGTAAGGGGTGCCTGCGGTAAGTCGTACTTCACTAGGCTCCTTTTACTGTTTAAAACCCTATAGGTGGGGCACGGTGGCTCACACCTGTAATCCCAGCACTTTGGGAGGTCAAGGCAGGAGGATCGCTTGAGCCCAGGAGGGAGAGGCTGCAATGAGCTATGATTGCACCACTGCACTCCAGCTTGGGTGAGAGGGAGACTTTGTCTCAAACAAAAACAAAAACGAGAACAAAACAACCCTATGAAAGTGAATTAAAATGAGCATCAGTGAAGCTCAGAGCCAGGAGAAGAAGGTCACCCACAAGCTGCCCATGGCTTTGGTGTGGGAGGCTCGAGGTGAGTTTCTGGTACAGAAAGCAGTCAAAGTTGTTTTCTCCTGATTCCTTGCTCTCAGTGGTGGGGTCGGGGTGGGGGGGTGCCCTGAAGCACTGCACACACACTCCCCCCACAACCACTTCTTAGCTGTAGGACCTTGACCAAGTTACTTCATCTTACCCTTCCTCATTCCCTTTATCTGTAAAATGGGGAGTATAGTACACTCCCAAATCCAGAAAGTTCTAAGGACCAAACCTCTTTTCTGACCAGACCCAACTGATGGAAAGCTATTTACAGTCTTTATTTAGATCCCTTGATGTGATTTTTAAATTTGTTTTGTGAAGGAAAATCGAATAGTTGATAGGAGAACTGCGTCAGACAGTGTCAGGGTGTTATGTGATATAAATCCCATTTATTGAATAGCCTTTTGAAAATCCCCAGAATTCTGGACTCTAAAGCAGAGCTTGCCCCAAAGGTTTTATTTTATTTTTTGAGGTGGAGTCTCACTCTGTTGCCCAGGCTGGAGTGCAGTGGCATAATCTCAGCTCACTGCAACCTCCACCTCCTGGGTTTGAGTGATTCTCCTGCCTCAGCCTCCCAAGTGGCTGGGATTACAGGCGTGTGCCACCACACCAAGCTAATTTTTGCATTTTTAGTATTGATGAGGTTTCGCCATGTTGACCAGCCTGGTATTGAACTCCTGACCTCGGGTGATCCACCCGCCTCGGCCTTCCAAAGTGCTGGGATTACACGTGTGAGCCACGGTGCCCAGCCACCCAAAAATTTTAGATAAGGCCTCTGGACCCACAGCCCTCACCTAAGGATGCTGAGAGGATTAAAGAGGAAATACGTCTTCAACACCTAGAAGAATGCCTGGCGCATGGTGTTTGCTGCTGTTGCTTGTGTTAGAGCCGGTTCTGTTTCTTAGCCTGGATCATCCCGTTTGGTGACTCCATCCTCCTGCACACTTCCATGGGTAGATGGAATCTAAATGCAGCAAAAAAACTGAAATAATAGCATGCTCTTAGCTGATTTGTTGATGTGGTTTTGTGGTGGGTAAATGTAGAGCAGTGTGGGAAGGTTTTTAGTGAGATCCTAATCTGTGTTTGATGTTCCTTGTGTTCCCTTTCCACCCCAGTCTCCTCTGTTTGGAGTTAGCAACGAGTCCCTTTGGGCTTCCTACCTTCAGGAGCGTTGGCTGGACTCCTGGCAACAGCTCTTAGAAGTACAGCCTTTCTTCTTGTCTTTTGAGAAAGCCTGATCTCAATACATCCATGATCTACCCCAGATGTCCTGGAGGAAGAGGACCCAGAGCTGGGTGGGGTGGAGGCTTTCACAACAGTTGGAGGGAGGAGTGACTCCCCCGCCCCCAGATTGGGAGGAGGAGTGGGATGGTGGTCTTATGAGCGTCAAGGACTCAAGCCTCAGTCCCTGCAGCACCTAGACAGACAGCAAGCTCTTGGGATGCACCTACTGGACTTCAGGAACCTCCCGCAGATTCTGCTGCCCAGGCTTGTCATTGGAAACAGCAGAGACTGTTCCCTAGAAGAACCATTTGATAATGAGGGTATCAGTGGCAAGGTTGCTGGGCTGAAAAATAAATGGCCCTTACTTCAATGGGTACCAAAAGCCCTCCTGGAGTTTTGCATGGCCGTAGGGAAGGAGATCTCCCCTCTCCAGACCCCAGTGGTGCCCGAAAATAGGTTTCCCTACACCCCTGCAGAACTGGGTTTAAAGAAAGTAAAGAGGCCCAGGGCGGTGGCTCACGCCTGTAATCCCAGCACTTTGGGAGGATCGTTTGAGGTCAGGAGTTCAAGACCAGCCTGGCTAACATGGTGAAACCCTATCTCTACTAAAAATATAAAAATTAGCCAGGCAGTAGTGGTGTGTGCCTGTAATCTCAGCTACTTGAGAGGCTGAGGCAGGAGAATTGCTTGAGCCTGGGAGTCAGAGGTTGCATTGAGCCAAGATGGTGCCACTGCACTCCAGCCTGGGCCATAGAGTGAGACTCTGTCCAAAAAGAAAGAGAGAGAGAGAGAGAGAGAGAGAAGGAAGAAAGGTAAGAAGGAGGGAAGGAAGGAAGGAAGGAAGGAAGGAGAGAGAGGAAGGAGGGAAGGAAGGAAGGAAGGAAAAGAAAAGAAAAGATATGTAATATTTTTATGTGCATCTGAGCTGGTAGACTAATATTCATACTTGCTACCCCAGATGCCAAAGACTACATATGCTATGACTCCATATACATTAAATGTCCAGAAAAGGAAAATAGAAAAGGAAAATAGAAAAAGACCAGTAGTTGCCTGAAATTGGGGGTGGCTTTGAACTGCAAAGGAACTCGAGGGGATTTTGGGGGGATGATGGAAATATACTAAATCTGAATTGTAATGATGGTTTTACAACTTTTTAAGTGTAATTGAAAGCCATGAATCATACATTTACAAATGGGGTGAATTTTATGGCATGTGGATTATACCTCAATAGAGCTGTACAAACACCACCAGAAAGAACACGACCTAATAATTATGTTCAATAAAGCAGGGGTCCCCAAACCCCGGGTGGTGAACCAGTACTGGTCTGTGGCCTCTTAGGAACTAGACTGAACAGCAGGAGGTGAGCAACGGGTGGGTGAGCATTATGGCCTAAGCTCCGCCTCTTGTCAGATCAGCAGCTGCATTAGATTTTCATAGGAGCGCGAACCCTATTGTCAACAGCACATACAAGGGATCTAGGTTGCGTGCTCCTTATGAGAATCTAATGCCTGATGATCTGAGGTGGACCCATTTCATCCCAAAACCACCCCCCCACCCACCACCATCCATGGAAAAATTGTCTTCCATGAAACCAGTTCCTGGTGTCAAAAATGTTGGGGACTGCTGCAGCAAAGGGTGTGCCTCTGCTCCTGTGAGGCCACTGGTGTGGTCGCTGCATGAATCATCTGCCCTGTGGTTGACCTTGGTCTGGGCTTGTCTCAGCTTTAGTTTGATTCAGTTCATCACTGGTTCCAAATATTCCGAGGATGAGTTCCTTGGAAAGTTAAACAGAGAGTTATGATATGACCCAGCAATTCCACTTCTAGGTGTACACTCCAAAGAACTGAAAACAGACACTCAAACAGGTGTGTGTCTATGCCTCTAATAGGTTGCTTTCCTTTCCCTGAAATCCAGCATGAAAGCAACTCCCTGTATGAGAAGCAAGGTGTATGGTTGAAGCCTCCATCAGAATGAGGCTCTGGGATTAGGGTCCAACCTACAGCCTCAGCCAAGTACCCAGAGTCCCAGGGACCATGGCTCTGCTTTGAGACAAGCCTGTTCACGGTGTGTGTGCTGTGCTAAGCTCCTCCTTCCTCTCCTTCCTCCCATGTTTTTTGTTTGTTTGACAGAGCATCTTGCTCTGTCACCCAGGCTGGAGTGCAGTGGCATAGTCGTGGCTCACTGCAGCCTCGAACTCCTGGGCTCAAGCAATTCTCCCACCTCAGCCTGCCAAGTAGCTGGGACTATAGGCATGCACCACCATGCCTGGCTAATTTTTGTATTTTTTGTAGACATAGGGTTTCACCATGTTGCCCAGGCTGGTCTTGAACTCATGACCTCAAGTGATCCTTCCACCTCGGCCTCCCAAAGTGCTGGAATTACAGACATAACTCTCTGTGCCGGGCCTGCCTCATGTTTAAAAATCTTGAAATAGGCCGGGTGCCGTGGCTCACACCTGTAATTCCAGCACTTTGGGTGGCTGAGGTGGGCGGGTCATGAGGTCAAGAAATCAAGACCATCCTGGTCAACATGGTGAAACCCCATCTCTACTAAAAAAACAAAAATTAGCTGGGCATGGTGGCACACGCCTATAGTCCCAGCTACTAGAGGCTGAGGTAGGAGAATCTCTTGAACCTGGGATGTGGAGGTTGCAGTGAGCCGAGATCGTGCTATTGCACTCCAGCCTGGGTGAGTATCATCATCATCATCATCATCATCATCATCTTGAAAAGTAAACTCACTGGGAAAGAGCCAGGTATTTACCCCTTAGGTTATGGTTGGCCCTCTGTAAATAATAGATAAGAATGCTGCTTATTAATTACTTCCTATGCCTGTCCCATTAGAACCTGTCTAATCCCTGCCGCCTTTTGTACCAAATCAAAGCACAGCACAGATGAAATGTTAAGTCTTTGCTTCCTTGTTTTGCTACAAAACTGTCATGAGTTCCTTTAGCAAAATTTTCTGTTTAAGTATTAATTAGCCAGAGCTGGTGATTTGGGAAAATAATCACTGTAATGCACCACAGTTCCTCGTGATGGTCTGAAAAATACTATCATTATCTTCTTTGCATGCCTGAGGAGTGAAAAATGGCCTGGCTGTCTAATTTTAGACATAGTTTTAACTTCTTTGGATTAAATAATTGATCAGTAGTAGGAAAGTACAAGTGATTTGTCTTTTTTCCATCTCACTTATTTTTTTTCCAAACTAAGGTGTCTCACTTCTCTGAAAAAGTGCATGGTGGAGTGAGGGAGGACACAGAGACCTGGGTATCAGGCTACCTGGGCCCTACCTGAGAACTCACCCCTAGGCCTTGACCTCTTCATCAGTGAGGGAAGTCAGGGGCTAAGACAGATAACCTCTTAGCTTCTCTCCGGCTTGAAAAAAATTAGAATTTGTTTTTCATTTCTTATATTTGGTATCCAATTTCAGTAGATGCCAAATTAATTTGAATTTAAGCCTCTTCCTTCTGTAGAGGCTGACTTAATGCTTGGCTGGTGATATGGTTTGGCTGTGTCCCCACCCAAATCTCATCTTGAATTGTAGCTTCCATAATTCCCGTGTGTTGTGGGAGGGACCTGGTGGGAGATAATTGAATCATGGGGGTGTTTTCCTCCATACTGTTCTCATGGTAGTGAATAAGTCTCAAGAGATGTGATGGTTTTATAAGGGGAAACCCCTTTCACTTGGTTCTCATTCTCTCTCTTGCCTGCTGCCATGTAAGATGTGCCTTTCGCCTTCCGCTATGATTGTGAGGCCTCCCCAGCCACATGGAACTGTGAGTCCATTAAACCTCTTTTTCTTTATAAATCACCCAGTATCAGGTATATCTTTATCAGCAGCATGAAAACAGACTAATACAGCTGGTTAAATTGTCATAAATGATTTTGCGGTTTGAAAAGTCAGTAACTCCTTTGTTTTTGAAAAAAAAAAAAAAAGGTGAGGGGTTCATACAGGACTTTCCACTAGATCACAATACACCTGCCTTAGCTAGATTGTCTGTGCCTTTTATACCCACAAAAAGTCAACATTTCTCTCACCAGGTTGCCTTGACCCTTTTCGGCTTTGCGGGCAGAGTTCCTGCTTCCCTGTTATAGGCCAGGAGACAGTCATTAAATTTTTAGGCACATTGCATTGTCTTCTGGAGCAGTAACACAGATTTCTGGGCGGCTGATGTCATCAGATCTGCACAGCTGGATGCTAGCAACATTTTGCTTCTTTCTTTCCTAAGGCCTATGGTTCACTTCTCCAGCTGCTATATCTTTAAATTTTGCAACTGGTCACCCCTGTGTTATTCCTGACCTCATCCATTCCTTTTTCTGAATCTATTGGGAGCCAGGGGAGAAGATGCCTTAGGTCACATGGGGGTTACTCCAATGTGGGTTAGCTTTACAGAAAGCAATTCTTACCAAGTTAATTTGATGTGACCCAAGGGAGGCAGAAAGAAATCCCAGTCATAACAGACTTCTTGCAGAGACAATTGGATATTCATGGACTATTACGGCAAAGGTGGCCAAGTTTTGAAGGGTTGGCTGTGAAAACTCCTAGAGGAAGATCTGTTAGTAAACTTGGAAGCACTTAGGCAGTACTTCCCATCGCAACGATTTCAGAGACTTCAAAAGCTGATCTTACATAAATTTAGAACTTTCCCATTCACTGTGTCTTATTATAATTCTGGGAAGTGGCTCCATTCTATTTATTGTAGAAACAAGAGAAGAGTCTCTGTGAATCTTTTTATAAAATGATTTCCTGTCTACCTTGGTTCCCATACTCACGAATTGTTTAATTCACCTTCAGCACAAAAGTATATTTTAGTTGATTCTGGCTTGGTTGGCTCAAGCGAACTTTCTTTGTATGTTCACAGTGTGCCCCCCTCCACCACCTTTGCTGCAGCTATCTGCACCCTGCACTCTTTCTTCTTTGCTCTTATCTGCCACCCTCCCCCCTCCTCCCACCATCAGCCCTTTTCACTGCAAGGCTGTATGACACAACATTGACACTTTGGTGTCCTTTCAATTTCAGGTGGCATCTTTCCAGAGCCTCTGGCATTTAGGATTATTTCTAATTCTGCAATAAAAACCTTGTCTGCCAAAGGGATTTCAGGGATCTGCCAGCAAGGAGGAATTTTTTTTTTTTTTTTTTTGGATTGGGCTTTTCTCAGTAAGCTTCAAATCAGACACTTAGGGAACTTCCATCATGGCTACAAAAAAGGTTATGTATTTGACTCTGTTATTTAAAAGGGGTTACGCTTGGAAGCTTTTATGCAGATGGAGGGGAGAGAACTTTAGGATGATGAGATGTAGCTGAGGAGATGAAGGGAGTTGTTGAAGGCGAACTTTTCTGTGTTGGGCGACTGAATGGAGGGTAGCAGTATTAGCTGAGACGGTGTTTTTGTCCATCCTGGCTGTTATAACAAAATACCATAAACAGAGTGGCTTATAAATAGAAATTGATTTCTCACAGTTCTGGAGGCTGGAAAGTCCAAGATCAAGGCACGGGCAGTGTCTGGTGAGGGCCTGCCTCCTGGTTCATAGACATCATCTTGCAGTGTCCTCACGTGGTGGAAGGGGCGATGCAGCTCTCTGGGGTCTCTTTCATGAGGGCACTAATCTCATTTGTGAGGGCTCTCCTCTCATGACCTAATCACCCCCCAAAAGGCTTCACCTCCTGTGATGGCTAATATTGAGTGTCAACTTGATCAGATTGAAGGATGCAAAATATTGTTTCTGGATATGTCTGTGAGTGGGTTGCCAGAGGATATTAAGATTTGCTTCAGTGGACTGGGAGAGGCAGGCCCACCCTCAATCTGGGTGGGCACCATCCAGCTGGTTGCCAGTGAGGCTAGAAAAAGCAGGCAGAAGAAGGTGGAAGGGCAGACTTGCTGAGTCTTCCAGCCTTCATCTTTCTCCTGTGCTGGATGCTTCCTGCCCTTGAACATCAGACTCCAAGTTCTTCGGCCCTTGAACTCTAGGACTTACTGCAGTGGTTTGCTGGGGGCTCTCAGGCTTTTGGCCACAGACTGAAGGCTGCACTGTCAGCTTCCCTACTTTTGAGGCTTTGGGACTTGGACTGAGCCACTACTGGCTTCCTTGCTCCTCAGCTTCCAGACAGCCTGTCGTGGGACTTCACCCTGTGATCGTGTGAGTCAATTCTCCTTAATAAACTCCCTTCAGTATATGCATCTGTCCTTTTACTTCTGTCCCTCTAGAGAACCCTGACTAATAACACCTCCTAATACCCTCACCTGCGGGTGAGGATTTCAATCTATGGATTTTGGGAGGACACAAACATTTAGACCCTAGCAGATGAGAAACCCAGGACAGGCAGCTGCCCTGGGGGAAGGAGATTAGTTCTGAGTAACTTGCATTACTTGTGGGATAGGTGAATGAAGAGGTCCACACCTATTTGGAAAAATGGGCCTGAACCTCAGGATAGAGATTAAGCTTGGAAATATGGACTTAGTCCTTCTCAGAGACCTCCTCTAAAAGGGCTGAATTCTAGCACAATTTGCAATTGTGGAACCAACCCAAATGCCCATCAATCAATGAGTGGATAAAGAAATGGTATGGCCGGGTGCGGTGGCTCAAACCTGTAATCCTAGCACTTTGGGAGGCCAAGGCAGGTGGATAACGAGGTCAGGAGATCAAGACAATCTGGCCAACATGGTGAAACCCCGTCTCTCCTAAAATACAAAATAAATTAGCCGGGCATGGTGGCACACACCTGTAGTCCTAGCTACTTGGGAGGCTGAGGCAGGGGACTTGCTTGATCCTAGGTGGTGGAGATTGCAGTGAGCTGAGATCGCACCACCGCACTCCAGCCTGGTGACAGAACGAGACTCTGACACACAAAAAAGGAAAGAAACAGTGATATATCTATATATCTATATATCTAACGGAATACTACTGAGCCATAAGAAGGAATGAATTAATGGTATTTGCAGCAACCTGGATGAGATTGGAGACTATTATTCTAAGTGAAGTAACTCAGGCATGGAAAACCAAACATCGTATGTTCTCACTCACAGCAGTGAGGATGCAATGGCGTAAGAATGACACAATGGACTTTGGGAACTCACGGAGAAAGGGTGGGAGGGGGGTGAGGGATAAAAGGCTACAAATTGGGTGCAGTGTCCACTGCTCGGGTGATGGGTGCACCAAAATCTCACAAACCACCAGTAAAAAACTTATCCCTGTAACCAAACACCACCTGCTCCCCAATAACCTCTGGAAATAAAAAAATTTAAATTTAAATTTAAAAAAAATGGCTGAATTCTAGGGAATTCCTCCAATTTAAGGGGGGTGCTCAAAGAAAATAAAAAGTTGGAGAGGAGAGAAGAAGGAGCATCCAGATAAGAGAAAGCGTAACTAGGAGAGAGCAATGTCCCCGAAGTCAAGTGAGGAAAAGTATCAGGAAGGAGAGGGCATTGAAGGTGTCCGGGGCCAGAGTACCCCGAGGAATGGGGACAGAAAAGCAAGTTTGAGAATTGAAGACTCTAATCAAGTGATGGGACAATAGTCCCAGCAACTTCAAAGAATATAACAATAGTACTAAGTTGTTTACTTGCATTCTTTATATGATTCATATAAAGAATTCGTAATAAGTGTTAAACTTATAAATAAATGTTCACTTACAAATATTCATAAATAAGTGTTCACTTACAAATATTCATGTGTTCATTTATAAATATTCATAAATAAGTGTTAAACAAATAAAGTTACTACTTTAAGACGACTCTTTCTAAAGAGTCGGCCACTATCTGTAAGTTCTAAGATGTATTTTATATGGTCCGCTGTGTAGTTTTTGGATCTGAATCAGAACCTGGAGAATTTGAGGAGGGAATTTGTCGTAGACCTGTTCTACATATATCTCAATATCCAGTTAATATTTCTTTCTTCTTTTCTTTTTTTTTTTTTTTTTGAGACAGTCTCACTCTGTCACCCAGGCTGGAGTGCAGTGGCACGATCTTAGCTCACTACAACCTTTGCCTCTCGGGTTCAAGTGATTCTCCTGCCTCACCCTCCTGAGTAGCTACAGGTGCCCGCCACCATACCTGACTAATTTTGGTATTTTTAGTAGGTTTCACTATATTGGCCAGGCTGGTCTCGAACTCCTGACCTCAGGTGATCCTCCTGCCTTGGCCTCCCGAAGTGCTGGGATTACAGGCGTGAGCCACTGCACCCAGCTAATATTCAGTTAATTTTTTAAAAATGCTTTCCTCCTTTCCATCTTGTCTCCTTAATGCTGCTTAACGCCTCATTTGCTTCTTTTGCCTGTGCTTTTGGAGACAGGGCAGGCAGGTGAGCGGCAGCCTGTCTCATTCCATTCCCTCGGTAGCCTCAATTTTTTGCAGTGTGCCATCTACAGCTTAGTTTTCATCTCTAGTTCTCATATTACTTTTCAAGATCAAAAACCTATTTCTCAATGTGATTCATGCTCCTTGGAGACTTGTGCTAATTATAGTTTGATGATATTGACTCTGCTGGATTTGGGGCGATGTCATTTTATGACGTCCCTTTCTTGTGTTTATCAACACTGGTTTGCTCAATTCACGTTTCCTTTTCATTTATTCTAAGAGTTACAGCTCTCCAATAGAATTAGATTCTTTCTATCTTTAGAGCAGCATGTAAATTTTTTTATCCTTCTCAACATTATTTCTAAATTGTTGAGTCTTTTTAATGATAACTAAAACCAACACTACTTTTACAATGACTCAATGGTGAGTCAAAATTCTTGTATCTAAGTTTGCTAACATAAATTTACTGTAGATTAGTCTTTTGCTAGGATTTGACTGGGGCGGCTGTGTACAGTTGTGCAGGCTGTTCACTGCATCCCCAAGGGGATGAATGCAGGCTGAAGCATGCCAAGTCATGCACTTTGGTGTGAAGCTGCGTCTTCCCAAGGAAGTAACTCCTTTCTCAAACGCACACAAAGACTTTTTACCAACTAGTGGAATCCTGGATCTGATCATTTTATACAGATCCTCAGCTTGCAATGCTATCCGTGAAGTCCTTGCCAAAAGGTTCCTAATGTGAACACATCCAAAGTCTGGAGGACCACAATTGCTAGTGCACCAACCTTGTAGATCTCTTACCTTCAGGCTGTAGAAAAGCATTCCAGCCCATTGCAGAGTACACAGGAAAGCGGCGGCTATGGCTTCTCTATGCTCCTAGCTCTCTGCGCCAGTTTCTCCACTGACCTTAGACGATACTTCTTGCCCCAACATAGCTTATCCTTTTATAGTAGGGAGGAAAACTTCTACCCCTTAGGACCTCCTGTTTTTCCCCAGACTTCCATAGCCCTTCTGTACTTCGATCTCACCCGCCCATTTCCAGGGTCCAGACTTCTCTTGTGCTGGTTTTTAGCCTTCTATCTGGTCTTCTGTTATAAGGTGCACTGCTAAGAGGAGTGGACATGGAGAAGGGAGAGGGGCAAAGAGGGTGGGCCAGATATCGTCAGCACTGTTCCTAGCACCATTTTTTTTTTTTTTTTTTGAGGTGGAGTTTCGCTCTTGTTGCCCAGGCTGGAGTGCAATGGCGCAATCTCAGCTCACCGCAACCTCTACCTCCTGGGTTCAAGCAATTCTCCTGCCTCAGCCTCCCGAGTAGCTGGGATTACAGGCATGCACCACCATGCCTGGCTAATTTTGTATTTTTAGTAGAGACTGGGTTTCTCCATGTTGGTCAGGCTGGTCTCGAATTCCCGACCTCAGGTGATCCACCCGCCTTGGCCTTCCAAAGTGCTGGGATTACAGGCGTGAGCCACCATGCCCGGCCTTGTTCCTAGCACCTTTTATGCTCTTCTCTGTATCTTAGGCCTTAGAAGCCTAGGGACTATATTTCTGAAATGCCTTTGCCAACAGGCTTTAGGATACAACTGAGAAGATGTGTCTGTGCCAGGTTTGAAAAGCTGAGGCTGCAACAGGTGTGTGGGCTTCCAACAGATGAATCTGCAGCCCCTTTCATGTTTCCTTAACTGTTATTAGCCCAGGGCTTGTAGGCATCTGGGACTATTGGCAGTGGTTTTCTGCATTTTACTCACCTCTGGGTGGCAGGTGCCACTTCCTGACCCCCTGGACCAACCACAGCTTTGGTGGCAAATTTGAAAACTAGGATTGAATTCCCTGAAACTCATCGTAGAAACCTTTTACAGAGGCCGGGCGTGGGGGCTCATGCCTGTAATCCTAGCACTTTGGGAGGCTGAGGCAGGCGGATCACGAGGTCAGGAGATCGAGACCATCCTGGCTAACACGGTGAAACCCCGTCTCTACTAAAAATACAAAAAATTAGTGGGGCGTGGTGGCATGTGCCTGTAGTCCCAGCTGCTGGGGAGGCTGAGGCAGGAGAACCGGGAGGCGGAGGTTGCGGTGAGCTGAGATTGTGCCACTGCACTTCAGCCTGGGTGACAGAGCAAGACTCCATCTCAAAAAAAAAAAAAAAAAAAAAGAAAGAAACCTTTTGCAGAGAGGATTCAGAGTTTTATTCATAACTCCCAAAATATTCCAAACAATTGCCTTAAATCTTAAATATTGATGAGAATATTTACTCAATGACTTGGAATTGTTATGCTAACTTTGGAAATATCTCAAAAGAATGATTATTCATCTACTTTGCATTTGAAACTTACAAATTTTGGGTTTCACTTCCTTTCATTTATTATTCATATAAGAAGTATTTACCAAGTAAAAGCTACTTGATTATAAATCCCCTAAGGGCCTTGCTCCATGAATTATTCTGTTTCTCATATGTGCCATCTTTCCTGCTTCCCTAGGCCTAAAAACATATGGAAGTTTCTACCAATCTAAAAATAATCACTAAATAACAAGGCCTCTCTTGGTTCATCTTTTCCCTTTATGACCACTTTTTCTAATTAATTATCTTTTCATCCAAATTTCTTCAATATATACTTGGTTTCTTGAATTTCTTTCTTTTTTCTTTTCTTTTTTTTTTAAGAGGGAGTCTCTCTCTGTCACCCAGGCTGGAGTGCAGCTGCACAATCTTGGCTCACTGCAACCCCCAGCTCCCGGATTCAAGTGATTCTCCTGCCTCAGCCTCCCGAGTAGCTGGGATTACAGGCATCTGCCACCACACCTGGCTAATTTTTGTGTTTTTAGTAGAGATGGGTTTTCGCCATGTTGGCCAGGCTTGTCTCAAACTCCTGACCTCAGGTGATCTGCCCGCCTTGGCCTCCCAAAGTGCTGGGATTATAAGTAGGAGCCACTGTGCCTGGCCACATGGTCCCTTGAATTTCTGATGTTTTATGGAATATTTGAAAGTTTTCTGCCTGGAAAGGAGGGAGGATTATGGATCAAAAAGTTTGAGTTAAACAAAATGTTGGAGACTGCTTTCCATGGTCTTCAATATGCTGATATGCATTACAAAGCCCCAGAACGGGAGTGGGGATGGGGGCACGGATTTCAGTGCTTCCTGAATGCTTTGGACTGAAAATCCATCTGCTGTGTCCAAAATCGCTAAGGACCTCCCGTTGTTAAATTCAATGGGCATGTAACAGGGTGTGGAATTGTTGTTAGCAGAAGAAACTGACATGTGAAAGTTGCCAGCCATTTCTATTTCTGGCATGGGGACACTGAGTCATCTTGAAGCTGACTTCTTTGGGAAGAACCACTGGAGTGGCTCCCTTTAGTGACAGAGTCGTAAAGTTTCTGGGGTGCGCACACAACAGCACGCTCACTCAATATTCCCTTGGCTGGGGCTGGGACCTGGGCTTGCTAGGCAGACTCCAGTGCCTTGATCTCAGGTTGCTGGGGTGGTGGTGGCAGTTTGCCTGGAAGCCAGAACACTTTCTGGAAGGAAGGATATTGACACTTCAACTATTCTCTTTGTTGTCAGGATCTTCAGGGGGCCTCAGAAAATAGTTCTCTTCTTCCCTGCCTGGGTTCTGAACAAGTGTGAAACCAGAGAAAGGCAGATGAGAGATTTAAAACTTTTTTGTATGTGACTGACAAAGGCTTGGTTGGAGGGGGTGACTTTTCTGTTGGGGAACGTCACCTGCTAATGGGGTGCTCTAGCATTTTCCAGATGTGTCCACACAAGCCTGGCCCCTGCACCCATACTGTGCTCTCCTTCCTCTCCCTAGACAATCTCACTCCTTCTCATGGCTTTGCTCACCTCCTCCCCACATCTTCAGACCTCTGTAATCCACTGATGGCTGGCAACTTTTTGGGCATCTCAAAATCAGGATCTCACAATGTTACTGGAAAGGAGTCCCGATCTAGACCCCAAGAGACGGTTATTGGATCTCGTGCAAGAAAGAATTCAGGGTGAGTCCGCAGTGCAAAGCAAAAGCAAGTTTATTAAGAAAGTAAAGTGGGGCCGGGCACGGTGGCTCATGCCTGTAATCCCAGCACTTTGGGAGGCCGAGGCGGGCGGATCACCTAAGGTCAGGAGTTCGAGACCAGACTGACCAACATGGGGAAACCCCGTCTCTATTAAAAATATAAAATTAGCCAGGCGTGGTGGTGCATCCCTGTAATCTCAGCTACTTGAGAGGCTGAGGCATGAGAATTGCTTGAACCCGAGAGGCGGAGGAGGTTGTGGTGAGCAGAGATTGTGCCATTGCATTCCAGCCTGGGCAACAAGAGTGAAATGCTGTCTCAAAAAAAAAAAAAAAGAAAGTAGAGTGGTGAAAGATGGCTACTCCATAGACAGGGTAGGGCGTTCCCGAAGGCAGGAGAAGAAACATGTCCACCCTAGGTATAATACTCATTTACATAGGATAAAGAAGATCATGGGGAGATGTGCTCTGCTACAAGGGTTTGTGATAAAGGATTAATTTTCTTAATGACTATATCTTGCAAGAATCGATATTACTATCTTTAAAGCAAAATTAGGAATGCTTCTGTTCTCAAGATATTGGGATATCAGGATGTTATATATAAAATGTTTATTCAGAAACAGAATGCTTGTTCCTTGGTACCATAAGGAAAAAAAATCAGCATTTAGACGAAAAGTTTTCTCAGCAAGGTTATTTTACTTTCTGCAGAAAGGGTGCTCCTCGCAGATGGAAAAATGGCAAGAGCACACCTGAATAAAGGAGGGAAGCAATTTTTATCCCTTACGCAGCTTGTCCCTGCTACTCTGTCCTGTCTCCATTGGCTGGAGCCAGACCTTACAATATAAACTGAACCCGATTGGCTGACAATTTAAAACTTCTCTAAATAGGTAAAAGCAATGGAGAACAAGGGAAAGGAGGAAGTTGGTCACGAAAGGACTTAGAAAAGTAATAACATTCCCAAATAAGGAAGGGGCATAGGCTGCGAGCTGGGACATGCCTGTGAGCACCTCCAGCACAGATATCTTGGTTAAAGTACAAGGACATAGAATGTACTATGTGCCTGTGAGCACGTTTAACAGCTACATAGCATAGGGCTTAACAAAGAGTTATTAGCACAAATCAAGGAAGCTTGAAGGAAGTTAGTCTTTAAAAGAAACTATTATTTCTAACACTTATGATTTATTCTTTAACAAGAAGGGAAACTGTGAAGGGGAAACTTTTTACTTTCTACGGTTCCCTCCTCTTGATTTTATAGTTTTTTCCTCTGCAAACTTTCTTAACAAGTCTTGTTCTAGCTATTTTGCTTGAGTTTTTAAAAGAAAAAGCTTTTCTGGTTGATGAAATGCCAGGGTAAAAGGGATAGCCAATTGAACTAGAGTGCAAGTACTGCTCTAATTGTTTGGCAGAATGTCCAGTAAAGGTCCTCTGCAATACTACCATACATCTGCTTGGTGATGAATAACGGTGGACTGATGGGTCAGCTCTTGGAAGTGCCTGAACTCACTGCTTGTTAAGTCTCCAAGGAACGCCAAATTTTCCCCTTGTCGTTGGAGACATGAGGTAAAATTGGTCTTGAAAGATGGAGGCTGTGTGGGCAGCAAGCCATCCAGGTGCCGAGGCAAGAGACCGAGGGCACAAGCTGTTCCAGTATAATAAAGAAAATACATAGAAGAGGAATAGTTGTACTAGAAATAGAATATAGATATGATTATATATGAACATTATTAATCATTAGTTTGTAGCATTACTCTTTATTCCACTATTATAATAATCTCTGTTCTACAATTATAACCTAGGAAAAACCAGGCCATACAGAGATAGGAGCTGAAGGGGCACAGTGAGAAGTGACCAGAAGACAAGTGTGAGCCCTCTGTCACGCCTGGATAGGGCCACTAGAGGGCTCCTTGGTCTAGCGGTAACACCAGTGCCTGGGAAGGCAACCGTTACTTAGCTGACCTTGGTCTAGCAGTAATGTCAGTGCCTAGGGAAGGCACCCGTTACTTAGCAAACCGGGAAAGGGAGTCTCCCTTTCCCCAGGGGAGTTAGAGAAGACTCTGCTCCACCACCTCTTGTGGAAGGCATGACATCAGACAGGCCTGCCCGCAGCCATCCAGAGGCCTAAACGTCTCCCTGTGATGCTGTGCTTCAGCGGTCACGCTCCTGGTCCACTTTCATGTTCCACCCTGTATACCTGGCTCTGCCTTCTAGATAGCAGTAGCAGAATTAGTGAAAGTACTAAAAGTCTCTGATATGCAGAAATAATGGTGTAAGCTGTGTCCTCTCTCTCTGCCTTGGCTGCCAAACAGGGAAGGGCTCCCTGTCCAGTGGACATGTGACCCACGTGACCTTTCCTATCATTGGAGATGGCTCACACTCCTTACCCTGCCCCCTTGTCTTGTATCCAATAAATAACAGCACAGCCTGGCATTTGGGGTCACTATCAGTCTCAGCATCTTGGTGGTAGTGGTCCCCTGGGCCCAGCTGTCTTTTCTTCTATCACTTTGTCTTGTGTCTTTATTTCTATGATCTCTTGTCTCTGCACACAGGGTGAAAGACCCACAGACCCTGTAGGGCTGGTCCCTACAAGGCTGGATGGCCCTCGGGGGCTGACCCGCAGGGTACTGCATTTTAGGAAATAGCAGAGAGATTTTGGCACAGTTCACTGTCACAGGCTGTAGGATTTTGAAAAAGAGCTACCATGCAGTCCATGTCTTGTCGATTAGAGGATTATCTGAGTGGAAAGGGGACAACCTGGACCTCTGGCCTACCACGCACACAAGCGTAACGATTGCATTTATTTAGAGTGCAGGTGGAATATTTAATCCATTTTAGCCAGGCATTTACATCCTGATACCTTGTCTCAATTGTTCTTGTTTGCCTTAGGTTTTTTACTTTTACTATAGAGACTTTGGTCTTGTCATTGTGTCTGGGAGGAGTGATAACTAAACAGGCATTAAAAGTAATAACTTGAGGTGAGTTAGATTTAGTTACCTTAATGAGATGGAGAGTAGTTAAAGGGAAGAAAATAAAAAGAAAAGATAGATTAAGTTTTCGTAGCTTTAACTTGGTAGGGCTTGACCCTGGAACAATGGCCCATGACTCTGATGGTGATGATGCTTTCTTGACGCAGGTATGATGTGTCCATCCTTTTCTGCTGTGTGAACGGCAGTCTCAGTGGTTAGCAGCACAAGGTAGGGTCCTTCCCAGGCTGGCTCAAGTTTTTCTTCTTTCTGACCTTTGATGAGGATGTGGTTTCCAGGCTGGTGCTGGTGTACTGGAGATTCTAGGGGTGGCACCTGTGCTAAAAGACTTAGTTCTGAGGGAAGGGAAAGTGGAAGATAAACCAAGTATATAATTTCTGAGAAACTGAGCTTTTGTTTTAAATGTGGGGACATCAGCAGTGGAATGTAAGTAAGGCAACCTATAGGTATTTTTTTTTTGACTTTATAGTTCCTAGTGTCTTCTTGCTGAGAAATTTCCTTTTTTAAAAATGTTTACTTATGTTGTTTCTGAGGGACCCTTTGGGGCTTCTTATTTTGTTAGGACTTTGCATATCTTGGGGCTTAAGCCCCATGGTGATGCCTCCTGCCCCATCCCTACTTAGTGTTGCCTAGGGGACCTGGTGGCCCTGCCCCTCTCTCAAGGTCTTGGCCTCTCTGTGGCCCTCATCGCCCCTGTGCGTTGCGGCCTTGGGGATGAGGGGCCTTGTGACTCACCTGGCCACCCCTAGACTTTGCTCCTGCCCAAGCCCCCACTGTCTGGCCTCTGGCCTTGGGTTGGGCTGTGCTGTCTAACGACCGCCTGGCCCTCTCCCTGACACAGGAAGTGTCTGTCCGTGGCTAGGTCCCCCTGCTGGCTTGTACCCTGGCCTGTCTAGGAGCCGCTGGAGGTGGAAACTTGTTGGTATTAACTCTGTGCTGGAGGGCCCCTAATGGGTTCTTTGATGCAGCTGGAATAAGATTTTCTTTATAAGGGGTTGGATAATATTTCCCTTTGGCTTAGCAATATTTATTTTTCTTTTGAATTTTCTTTAGCACCTTTTTTTAACCTTTTAATGTAGGTAAAAATCGATATTCTTATGCCTCCTTATAATCCTTTTACTAAAAGTATATTTTATTTTCCTTATATACCTTGCACATAAACTGTTCCTTTAATAGTTTGACATTCAGGAGGCCTAATTACTTTTAAATTATACAATATTTCTTGCATAAATTCTCTTTTATAACTTTTTTTATGGCTTTCACAGACAATCTTTGACATGCTTTAACTTTGTGACTTCCTTTTACACTATTTCTCTTCCTAGTCTTACCTTCTGTGTCTTTCTCTGATCTTTGTCTCTTTCAGTCTCTCTGTCACTTATTCTCTCCCTCTATCTCTCTTTCATTTGCTCGGTCTCGCTCTCTCTCTCTCTCTTTGCCATCCCCTGTTTCCTCTCTCCCTTACACTCAGTCTCTTGGGCTGGGTGGGATCTGCGCGGCTGCAGTCTGGGCCCAGGGCTGCCATCGGCCCAGAGGCTTGGCAGATGCCAGGTTCAAGTTGTTTGAGTCGTTAACCCTGGGCCAGAGGGCCCCCCCTTGTCTTTCCTCCTTATCTTTACATCCACAGCCCTTATAGCACTTTCTTTGACCTTCTTCTTTAAAGTACCGACCTTGCCTTCTTTCTCTTTGCATTCTTGAGTTCCCTTTCTTTTTTTTTTTCTTTTTTTAACCTCGTCTAGAGAACTTTGGAACTTTGCCGAAAGATTTTTGCTTTCTGTCTCTGCCTTTTTCTCTCTCTGCTGGTCTTCCCTGCCTCTGCCAGCCACCCACGCTGCTGCTCTCTCTTCTCCTCCCCCTTTTCCTAGGGAGTGGCAGTGGGAGTGGAGCTTAGCCTCTTTCTTCCCCTGAGAAGAGGGGAAAGGGAAGTTTTGAATATCCTTTTTACTACTCGAGGTTTGTGTGATGTTTAATCTTCCCCTAATGGGGATTTTTCACCTCTTTTTAACCTCTAAGACATCCTGTCTAAGGAATACTTCACTGCCACCCCCATCCTCCCCCCAACCCCGCGGCTTTTCTTTTCTCAGTCCTGACCTAAGGAATGCTTTACCGCTCCTGCTGTTTCTCTTACCTTGGTATGTGTCCCAACCAAGGAATGCTTTATGGCCCCGCTTTAGTCCTGACTAAGGAATGCTTTACTGGCTCCTCCAGTGTTTCCTTCCTTGGCTCATGCATGAGGTCACCCGGTCCACGTGGTATGTGAGGATCCTTTACTCCAGGTCGCGGCCAGTTTCTTTCTGCGTTGCTGAGAGTCCGGGTTTATTCGTCACACCAGGTGGGTCTCGATTCCTTACCCCTAAGGCCACCACAACGCGCGCCTCCTCATGAGAGAGGACTAGAGGCCACCCCCGGAGGGGAATGTATCCCTGTATGTGCCACCATTTTGTTATATGTAAAATGTTTATTCAAAAACAGAATGCTTGTTCCTTGGTACCATAAGGAAAAATCAGCATTTAGACAAAAAGTTTTCTCAGCAAGGTAATTTTACTTTCTGCAGAAAGGGTGCTCCTCACAGATGGAATAATGGTGACAACACACCTGAATAAAGAAGGGAAGCAATTTTTTTAAAATTATTATTATACTTTAAGTTCTAGGGTACATGTGCACAATGTGCAGATTAGTTATATATGTATACATGTGCCATGTTGGTGTGCTGCACCCATTAACTTGTCATTTACATTAGGTATTTCTCCTAATGCTATCCCTCCCCACCTCCCCCCACCCCACGACAGGCCCCGGTGTGTGATGTTCCCCACCCTATGTCCAAGTGTTCTCATTGTTCAGTTCCCACCTATGAGTGAGAACATGTGGTGTTCAGTTTTCTGTCCTTGCGATAGTTTGCTCAGAATGATGGTTTCCAGCTTCATCCATGTCCCTACAAAGGACATGAACTCATCCGTTTTTATGGCTGCATAGTATTCCAGGGTGTATGTGTGCCACATTTTCTTAATCCAGTCTATCATTGATGGACATTTGAGTTGGTTCCAAGTCTTTGTTATTGTGAATAGTGCCGCAATAAACATATGTGTGCATGTGTCTTTATAGTAGTATAATTTACAATCCTTTGGGTATGTACCCAGTAATGGGATTGCTTGGTTAAATGGTATTTCTAGTTCTAGATCCTTGAGGAATTGCCACACTGTCTTCCACAATGGTTGAACTAGTTTACAGTCCCACCAACAGTATAAAAATTTTCCTATTTCTCCACATCCTCTCCAACACCTGTTGTTTCCTGACTTTTTAATGATTGCCATTCTAACTGGTGTGAGATGGTATCTCATTGTGGTTTTGATTTGCATTTATCTGATGGCCAGTGATGATGAGCATTTTTTCATGTGTCTGTTGGCTGCATAAATGTCTTCTTTTGAGAAGTGTCTGTTTATATCCTTTGCCCACTTTTTGATGGGGCTGTTTGCTTTTTTCTTATAAATTTGTTTAAGTTCTTTGTAGATTCTGGATATTAGCCCTTTGTCAGATGGGTAGATTGTAAAAATTTTCTTCCGTTCTGTAGGTTGCCTGTTCACTCTCATGGTAATTTCTTTTGCTGTGCAGAAGCTCTTTAGTTTACTTAGATCCCATTTGTCAATTTTGGGTTTTGTTGCCATTGCTTTTGGTGTTTTAGACATGAAGTCCTTGCCCATGCCTATGTCCTGAATGGTATTGCCTAGGTTTTCTTCTAGGGTTTTTATGGTTTTAGGTCTAACATTTAAGTCTTTAATCCATTTTGAATTTATTTTTGTACAAGGTGTAAGGAAGGGATCCAGTTTTCAGCTTTCTACATACGGCTAGCCAGTTTTCCCAGCATCATTTATTAAATAGGGAATCCTTTCCCCATTGCTTGTTTTTGTCAGGTTTGTCAAAGATCAGATGATTGTAGATGTGTGGTATCATTTCTGAGGACTCTGTTGTGTTCCATTGGTCTATATCTCTGTTTTGGTACCAGTACCATGCTGTTTTGGTTACTGTAGCCTTGTAGTATAGTTTGAAGTCAGGTAGCGTGATGCCTCCAGCTTTGTTCTTTTGGCTTAGGATTGTCTTGGTAATGCGGCTCTTTTTTGGTTCCATATGAACTTTAAAGTAGTTTTTTCCAATTCTGTGAAGAAAGTCATTGGTAGCTTGATGGGGATGGCATTGAATCTATAAATTACCTTGGGCAGTATGGCCATTTTCACAATATTGATTCTTCCTATCCATGAGCATGGAATGTTCTTCCGTTTGTTTGTGTCCTCTTTTATTTCATTGAGCAGTGGTTTGTAGTTCTCCTTGAAGAGGTCCTTCACATCCCTTGTAAGTTGGATTCCTAGGTATTTTATTCTCTTTGAAGCAATTGTGAATGGGAGTTGACTCATGATTTGGCTCTCTGTTTGTCTGTTATTGGTGTTTAGGAATGCTTGTGATTTTTGCACTTGATTTTGTATCCTGAGACTTTGCTGAAGTTGCTTATCAGCTTAAGGAGATTTTGGGCTGAGACGATGGGGTTTTCTAAATATACAATTATGTCATCTGCAAACAGGGACAATTTGATTTCCTCTTTTCCTAATTGAATACCCTTTATTTCTTTCTCCTGCCTGATTGCCCTGGCAAGAACTTCCAACACTATGTTGAGTAGGAGTGGTGAGAGAGGGCATCCCTCTCTTGTGCCAGTTTTCAAAGGGAATGGGAAGCAATTTTTATCCCTTACGCAGCTTGTCCCTGCTACTCTGTCCTGTCTCCATTGGCTGGAGCCAGACCTTACAATATAAACTGAACCCGATTGGCTGACAATTTAAAACTTCTCTAAATAGGTAAAAGCAATGGAGAACAAGGGAAAGGAGGAAGTTGGTCACGAAAGGACTTAGAAAAGTAATAACATTCCCAAATAAGGAAGGGGCATAGGCTGCGAGCTGGGACATGCCTGTGAGCACCTCCCGCACAGATATCTTGGTTAAAGTACAAGGACATAGAATGTACTATGTGCCTGTGAGCATGTTTAACAGCTACATAGCATAGGGCTTAACAAAGAGTTATTAGCACAAAGCAAGGAAGCTTGAAGGAAGTTAGTCTTTAAAAGGAACTATTACTTCTAACACTTATGATTTATTCTTTAACAAGGGAAACTTTGAGGAAGAAACTTTTTGCTTTCTCCACAGGACACTCCTACGTCTGGGTCTGTTTAGTAAAGGTTATCAATCTGTTTCCTTAGCCACAAACATCCAGAGGCTAGGAATATCTCACTTTCGGGGAGGGCAGCCCAGCAAGTCCCAGCCTCATTTTTCCTAGTCCTCACCCAAGATGGAGTTGCTCTGGTTTGAATGCCTCTGACAACAATCCTAAATGTATTACTGTTGGCTGAATTGCTTTATCCTCTCTATTTTTCGTTTTAATTCCAGCCATCAACATTTGCCCATTTGCTAAGTTAGAAATTTGGAGGCAGCTTTGACTCTTCTGCCCATACTGAGTTAGCCATCGAGACCTGCCTCCTTTGCTTCCCTATTTCCCTGATACCTGCTTCCCTATTATTTTAGGCTTTTTTGTTTGTTTGTTTGTTTGTTTTAAGATAGGGTCTTGGTCTGTCACCCAGGCTGGAGTGCACTGGCACAATCTTGGCTCATTGCAACCTCTGCCTCCCAGGTTCAAGCAATTCTCCTGCCTCAGCCTTCTGGATATCTGGGATTACAGGCACACGCCACGATGCCTGGCTATTTTTATTTTATTTTATTTTATTTTATTTTATTTTATTTTTTTAGTAGAGACAGAGTTTCGCCATGTTGGCCAGGCTGGTCTCGAACTCCTGACCTCAAGTGATCCGCTCACCTTGGCCACTGCAAGTGCTGGGATTACAGGCGTGGAGCCACCATGCCCGTGCGCCTACCCACATCGATACATAAAATTAACCATTGCACTGAGTAAATCGGTTAATCATCAATTTTTGAAAAGTATATTGAGCATTGAAGGCTCATCCAATTCTAGGCCAGGTTCCATGGAGAATCTATACTGCAAAGTCTTTATTCCTTCCTGTCTCCCCTCCCCACAAGGGTTTTTTCCTGGTTTATTTATTTATTTATTAGTGTTTCCTCCCTTATTTTTAGCAGATTCAATACTTTAGCGGTGGGAAGAGGTTCATCCTTAGGAGCTTCTAAACCATTACCCACCTACCCAGGCTGGGATGTCTAGAAAAAAAAACAAAAAACAAAAAAACAAACCTATCTGATGAAAATAGGAATATCTGTGTGTCATCTTCCCCAACTCAGATATCAATCACTTATTATTTCATTTAAAAGCCAAAGAAACAAAAAAACCCACCGATTTTGGAGCTCCTACATGTGCCAGTCACTATGCAGGAAGCCGGGGATACAGTGACATGCAAAACAAAAAATTGTTTATTGCTTGTTAAACAAAGCAAAGGCACTTTATGCACCAGCAGAGGAAATAGGAAAACCATAGTGGAAAAGACTCCCTAGCTTCTGAGATATTGATAAGAAGTTGGAGAGATGATTTGTTATAAAGGGATATAAAGTCTCGTTTCAGTGGGAAACCTTTGGTTCATCAGGGAGCCAGGTTTGCAGTGGGCACCTATGCGTCAGTTCTGATGTTCCCCGCCTACGATTGTTTGTCCATGTCCAGCAGATGGCGCCAAGTGACTGGCCGCGGCTGGGCTGTACCGGGTCCTCTTTGGAAAACATGAAATCTATTTCTATAGGGCCAGCATCTTAAAGAAGGCACTCATATTGTCTGTTTGAGACCCTTTCTTTTGCTCCATTTTAATGTGATATGTGGATCAAAATAAGAAATAGAGAATAAAATGGTTTCTCCTCCTGGAATGTGGTAATATTGTGGAATAACAGGAACACAGGTCCAACGTAGATAGCTGAGTAAAACAGCACCCAGACTTGCAGCCGGCACGGGGAACTCATGTGAGTGTGTGTATGTGTGTGCACGCGTATTTGTGCTTATGAGAAAGATTAAACAGTAAAGGATGGAAGTGATAACAAATGCTTTAACAAGGGTAAGGAGAAAGTATTGTAGAAAAATCTATAAAAGCTGAGGGAGTGGGAGAGGGGGAGGGGGAGGGAGAGTTAGTTCAAGTGAGCATGAGAGCTGGGACCTTGGATTAAAGGCATTAAAAGAACTCCAGAAGAAAAGATTTGATTCCACCGGTCGTGGTGGCTCACGCCTGTAATCCCAGCACTTTGGGAGGTCGAGGTGGGCGGATCACCTGAAGTCGGGAGTTCGAGACCAGCCTGACCAACATGGAAAAACCCCGTCTCTACTAAAAAAAAAAAAACAAAAAATTAGCCGGGATATGGTGGTGCATGCCTGTAATCCCAGCTACTTGGGAGGCTGAGGCAGGAGAATTGCTTGAACCCGGGAGGCAGAGGTTGCAGTGAGCTGAGATCATGCCATCGCACTCCAGCCTGGGCAACAGGGATGAAACTCTGTCTCAAAAAAAATATATATATATATATAGATATATTTGATTCCTCTGTTTCTTGCAATCCTAGTAACAGGTGACTTGAATTTCAAGTGATTATCATATAAATGGAGGATTAGAAAAGAGACACCAACTCTGGAACCAGTTCAATGGAATTCTTCAAGAGACTATAACTTAGTGCTTACAAAGACTTGGAATGATCTACACTGCATGGTGTACCTGTTAGAGGAGGTGACATCAAAGCTTTAGGTACTGAGAGAGGATACTTCCTACTGTGGAAGGGGAGAAAAGAAAAAAGCAAAGGTGAGTTGGAATGGTAGACCTGTTGGGTTTATTCTCTCATTGCTAAGCTTTTAAAATCTCTCGTTAAAAAAAAATGTCTTGGGCAGGCCATGGTGGCTCATGCCTGTAATCCCAGCACCTAGGGAAGCTGGCATGGGAGGACTGCTTGAGCTCACGAGTTGGAGACCAGCCTAGGCAACATTGAGAAACCCTGTCTCTACAAAAAATTAGCCGAACGTGGTGGCAGGTGCTTGTAGTTATAGCTGTAGCCTCCTAGCTACTCAGGAGGCTGAGGTGGGAGCATTGCTTGAGCCTAGGAGGGGGAGGTTTCAGTGAGCCATGATCGTACCACTGCACTCCAGCCTGGGTGACAGAGTGAGATCCTGTCTCAAAAAAAAAAAGTATTTATCTAATACAGTGAAAGATGGAAGGGGATGCGGTTACTCCTGCTCCAGTTGGATTTGTCTGCTCCATTTAGAAGCTGCTTTCAGAGCAGGAATGACACCTGGGTTTAGAAAACAGTTCCCTGTGTCTGTGCATGTGTGTTCTTCCAGCTCAGTGTCCTATGTCACCTGTCCTGAGACATTCCAAGAAGGAAGACCAAAAGACAGCATTCTTGAGCTATTCCAAAGAGATCACAGAGGCCACCACCAAAGAGAAGTCTAAGAATCTACCATAGTTTGCCCCGGTAAAATGCTATTTTTCTTAGCAACTATTGCAAGTTATAAAACTCCTAAGTGAAATGATTGTGTGGCCAGGGATAGTGGCTCATGCCTGTAATCCCAGCACTTTGGGAGGTCAAGGCAGGTGGATCATTAGAGGTCAGGAGTTCGAGACCAGCCTGACCAACATGGTGAAACTCGTCTCTACTAAAAATATAAAAATTAGCCAGGCGTGGTGGCACATGCCTGTAATCCCAGCTGCTTGGGAGGCTGAGGCAGGAGAATCGCTTGAACCCAGGAGGTGGAGGTTGCAGTGAGCCGAGATCATGCCACTGCACTCTAGCCTGGGTGACAGAGTGAGACTCTGTCTCAAAAAAAAAAAAAAAAAAAAAGAAAAGAAAAGAAAAGAAATGATTGTGCAGGCAGAAATGTCTTTAAGGCATCATTGTTGCAGAATTTTGCTCCTTAGTTCAGCTAAAACTGGGTTCATGTCACATGACCAGGAGACTTTAGACATGTGGACACATTGAAGGGTGTGCAGAGCAGCATTTTGTTGGGCAAAAGGGGGAAAAAAAAGAAAAAAACTCAGCAAAGTGAGATGGAGTCCTATTAACAGGCCTCCCACCTCACAGGTTGAATCCCAGGCCACCACACAGGAACTGAAGAGCCAGGCTCCTCCCCCTGCCTGTGGCTCCACCCCATTCTCCCAGTGCACATGTGAGCAGGCTCAGATGAGGCCCTGGGCATGTTCCCTCATCTGTACAGAAGCATCTGATGTAAACACTTGTGGGGTGGGTCGGAGATTCTCTGGGGACACCTTTATATCTGCCTAGGCATTTGGCTGTCTCATTCCCCCCTCTAAAGAAGTACATCCAATGGCGGTTAGAATAAGGTAAGGATAAGGATGATGACCGAAGTTAACTGCTTTCTGCTAACAGGGGGCACCGTTTTGGGGAAAACAGCAGTCAGATCTCCCTCAGAGGCTTATCTAAGTATCCCCAGCAGAAAAGGCCATCGTCCGAGGCTCTGGTTGCATGATCATTTGGAGTTTGATAGCCTGAAGGCGAGAATAGACAACTGGGTTATTAGGAAACATATATCAAAACGAAACAAGGAGGTTACGGTAAGGACAGCTCAAAAAATCCCAAGGCCTTTTACTGGTTTGCAAAGTGGAAGGGGAGGCCAAAAGCCCAACTGGTTAAAAAAATAAAAAATGAAACTACCCTTTTGCCGGCATTTGGACTTCTGGGTTCCCTTCTCCTGAGCCCAGTACTAAACCAACCAGCCTAAGGTTTAGGGAATTAACTCTTCCCAGTTTGGAGAATGCATCTGAAGGGAGCGTCTCATAGTACAGAGACACCATTATATATCACTGAAGAGAGGACAGAGGAAAAAAAAGGAAAAAGAAGGTGTTTTTTAGAGGAGCCCCAGGGGTTCAGGAGGCATTCAAAAGAGATACAGACTGAAGATGAATGGCTACCCATCCAGAAAGAAGGGAGCAGGCATCCCTGGTTCCTTTCTCTTACTAGCAAACACCCAGAGTACGTGAGGGACGGAAAGTGAGGCATTCCTCTTTCTTTCCTCTGTCCTTGTATCCCCAAGTCCTGGCAGCCACAACAGGGTGCCACCTATGGGTGTCAAAGTGGCTTTCACCCATGTTAAAAGGGGGGCCTAAGGGGTGGGAATATCCACTCTTACCCACATACGCCCTGTCTCCCCTGCTGTCAGTAGCCTGTGAATTCCCTAGACCTCATTTATGCCGTGGATACTAGCATGACCTTTATCCATGTAATGGGAAGCTTGGCTTAAGCAGCAGGAATTAGTCATGCTCACCTGTGCTGTGTCTTTTAACTTCCATTATCATCTGTCTCTGGATTCCTCAGATCCAGTTTTCTTTCCTAGGGCTTTGAGCTGAAGTTTGGAATTGAATTTGGGATAAAAATACGTCTTGAGGGGGGTTGCGTGGACTCCTTATTATAAGCTGAATGCTGAGATGAAGTGGTGGAATTGAGTCCTCCTCCAACCAGGGAGAGAAAAGGATGTCTTGTGACACCCCCAGATCACTGGTGGCTATAGTTATGCTTGCTAAGATTTGGACGCATGGGGCTTGGCTTTGGTTAGCTCCCTTTGTCTTACTTTCCCAAAAAGGAAACCTCTGGGTGGTGGGCATCCTATTTATTTTCATCACCTGGAAGGATTTGCAGGATAATTGCTCAGAAGGAGAATACTGATCCAGATTTTTACATCACCCATCCCTTTTGTTTTTTTCTGAGCTGCAGCCAGAGATTGCTGTTTGGTTCACAGGAACAAGCAGGGTTCGTCTAAAATGTAGGCAAAAAGTTAAAAACAATGAATGAATCTAGAACCTAATGATAAGTTTTGAAACATTATTTCTCTTTCTCTAGTCTTCATTTTTGTTAAAAACAAATCATGATAGGACTGAGTTGTTTGCAAAATAGACTTTAGTCTTATACTTGGCCCGATTATTTGCATAAAGTGCAGCAAGAATAATTATTTCTACATAGGCCTTTTAGATCGGCTTTCATGGAACTTTGTTCCACAGAGAATCTCAAATAAGACCTTTTAAAGCTGAGCCTAGTCATGGGTTTGTATCCTCAAATACCGATGAGTTGGGCAAACTCCTCTCTTCTTGAGGTTTCAAGAGATATGGTCCCTGGGTCTGTTGGAAAGTGACATTCTTTACCTACCGCAGGTTAGGAACCCTGTATGGGGACTGCGTACGAAGATATGAGGCCAGTTTCTCCCATGGGGCTTTATTGACTCTGCAAGTCAAGCTTGACTCCTTAAAGGGAAGCATACCCTTCCAGTCAAAGCCTCAGTAAAGCAACCAGTTTCTCCAGTTGTGTCTTGTTGCAACCAGTTTCTCCAATTGTGTGCTGTTGCAAAAGAAAATGGATTCTTATTGCACTGATGCAAACAACTATATGGCCATAAATTAAGAATACTCACAACTAGTTTCCAAATTCTGGAGAAGCCAGGCAGAGAGACAGAGACAAATATACTCCAAATTTTGTTCACAGGAGTATACCTTACTCAATGATTAAAGGCTGTAAATAGCTCAAAATAAGTTTGCTTGACTCTGAAAAACAAAACAAGGATCAGCAATATTTCAAGCAAAAGTCAAAAAGATTACTTCAGTTTTGTATTAGTTTAGACCATTCAGTTAACTCTTGTTTTGCTTTATATTCCTAGACATTTCATCTTTTCATGAGTCCTGTATGTTTTTCCTTTGGAATAATGTCACAATCTCCAAAGTTATCAGAAACCTGCATTTCAGAGCACCTGTCAAAGTTCTATAGCTGGTTATAAACCATCTTTTGAAGAGGATCAAAATAAGACAATTATCTGTAAATAATAAAATGTCCAGGGTAGTTATAGTCAGAAACATGATTGACAAATAAATTTGGTTATCTCCGTGGTTTACAATAACTTAATAACCTTAATTATGATTGATAGCGTATACTCAGACATTAGAATTTTAGACATCCCATACAATTTTGGAACATATATTAATATAATTCTCTAAAATCTAACCTGAAGATTAAACATCATTTTGGCAATCCGATGTGCTTAAACATGTCAAATAATCCTGTTCCCCTCTCTTTTGGATACTCCAGGGGCCCTCTGTAGCATCCAAAAAGCCAGGCATCAGGAAAGACAATTTTGAAACTGAAGTTTGATTTTGGGAAGTCTGTTATGTGTTAGAAATTTAAAACACCTGATGTTATGAAATACAATTCCAGATTGCCATAAATTATTTATTTTGCCAAAATGATGACTCAGAAATTTTAAAAAAGCAAAAAACCTTTTATAACCTTTTACAAATTTTGCTAAAGAGCAGATTAGTGCCTTAAGAGTACCTTGTTGTGCTTTTATTTCAATGCTGAATTTATAGAAGACCATATAATAACCATTTGAATTTAGTTAATATGTTCACACATGGAATTTCTTTTGCAAGATTATTATTTTTTTTTTTTTGAGGCAGAGTTTCACTCTTTGTTGCCCAGGCTGGAGTGCAGTGGCACAATCTCGGCTCACCGCAACCTCTGCCTCCCGGGTTCAAGTGCTTCTCCTGCCTCAGCCTCCCGAGTAGCTGGGATTACAGGCATGTGCCACCACGCCCAGCTAATTTTGTATTTTTAGTGGAGATGGAGTTTCTCCATGTTGGCAGGCTGGTCTGGAACTCCCAACCTCAGGTGATCCGCCTGCCTCGGCCTCCCAAAGTACTGGGATTACAGGCGTGAGCCACCACACCAGGCCAAGATTAATTTTTATACTCCTTTCATCATTTGATTAAACCTTCAGCTTTAGCTTATCTAATTCAAAACAATCCTTCAAGCCTAGGAAAGAATTTACATTTCTACACCTTCTTATCATCTTTTGCTAAAAACACATCTTACTGTTCTTATACACCTCACATGTAAATCTATTTCCAGTAGTTTCAATTACATGTTATAATGGTAACTCCCAGCAATTTTTAACTTTTATGTAGAACCTAGTAAGTTGTTATAATTACGTACAAGTCGCAGCCAAGGTTTGACTCCTTCCAGCATAATTAAGGGTGTGGTTTATTCCATATGTCTGTAGGCCTCACCAGTTGTGAAGCAGGCAAGTCAAACTGTTCTCAAAAACCAAAAAAGGCAGTTTATAACCTTAAAACATTTAGCAAACCTAATATCTGACCTGCATAATTTAGATCACCTATTTACATTTTGATGACATCTGCATTTTACCAATAATCTTTAAGGCTGCTTTTATTTCTCGAGGATTAAAGTCATGTGAACTGAAAGGTACCACAGCTTTTATCTTCCCTTTTAAAAAATATTTGATTCAAGTGCTTATCGTCTTTTAAGTCAATGAAGTAGAGCTGTTTTTTATAGACATCACATACATGACACATATTTAACTACACAGGCAGAAGAAAATGCAGTAGCTGTGAAATTTTTCATCTGCCAATCTCCTAATTGGATTATTGGCTTCCGGGTGGTGCCCTTTAAGAGACAGGGCCAGAAAAACATGCAGCTTTTAAGGCCTAATAAAATAGGCATGACTAGGAGGCAAAAACAGATTTTGAGAGGGATATATCTGCATTTAATTCCCGGGGTTCCATGAGAAAAAACAGGTTTCTTCCCAAAACGGGGTTAGTGGCACCTTGTCTGTTTTTCCCAAGGAGTCCCATGCCCCCAGAAGTTATCTTAGGGCCTCTCATGCATACATTTAGAGTGACAAGGCAAAATGGAGAAAAATAATTCAGTCTACTGAGAAAAAGCCCTTTTCCAGCAAAGAGATCCAAGAAAACAAACAAACAAACAAAAAACATAAAGACCTTTTAAATATACTTATAACTTGGATATCCACTTTTAATTAAGCTGAGTGCTCTTTGAGAAAAACCTTTTAACTGCCTTATTACCCAACTAGCCGTGCCAAGTGGCCAATATTTCTGGCTTTCAAACTTTGCTAAAGGTGATGTCCCAGGTGCTCAGAGAAAGGAAGATAAAAGGCGGTTCGTGGAGGGGAAGAGAATCAGCAACAGGTCATGCAGATATCAAACCAGAAAGGACTTATTCCCTAAGCCAGGATTGAACCCAGCCGCCATTGTAAAATGGTGGAGGCTAAGACAAAACATTGCCACGTGGTTACAGGTCATGCTCCCTAAAACAAGATGGAGGCCCGCAGCAGGGTTTGCTACTCACCATACAGAAAGTCATGCAAAGCCCACCAGACTGGCTACAGCTTAAGACCAACCTCACAAATCCTTTTTCATAATTAAAACTTTACAGAGACTATAAACAGTGATCCTTATTCCTGGCCTAGTAAAATGTCTTCAAAAAGGAAAAAAAACCTCTCACTTAAAAGTTAAATGCTGACAGGGTAGACAAAAGGAAAAAATAGTTTAAAATGCAGGGTTGGAAAGATGCCTGGGGAAAATACCTCTTAATCTTATACAAATGGGTTCCTCCAACAGGGAGAGAAACTTAATTGCTGTCCACCATTGGGCACCCTTGGGCCGTGGGCCATGCACCCCAACCCTGGCTGGGAGGGGAGCGGGGAACCCACCATTCGCCAGTCTATCTCGCAGGTGCCTGCAGCCATTGGGGTGAGGGGGTGTGCAGTTTCCTCTACCCTCAGAAGAAGTCCAAGGACAAAAAGGCTTGGAAGCGAAAGGGGAAAAAGATTTTTTGGTTCACATCTTACCCACCCCTCCTCAAGCCCCACACCTAGGAGCCAAAACGTTGCAGAATTTTGCTCCTTAGTTCAGCTAAAACTGGGCTCTAGCTTGTCAGAAGACCAGGAGAATTATATGTAGACACATTGAAGGGTGGGCAGAGGAGGGTTTTAATGGGCGAAAAGGGAAAAAAAGAAAAAAACTCAGCAAAGTGAGGTGGCTTCCTGCTAACAAGTCCCCCACCTCACAGATTGAATCCCAGGTCACCACACAGGAACTGAAGAGCCAGGCTCCTCCCCCTGCCTGTGGCTCCACCCCGTTCCCCCAGTGCACGTGTGGGCAGGCTCAGACGAGGCCCTGGGCAGGTTCCCTCATCTGCACAAAAGCATCTGATGTCAACACTTGTGGGGTGGGTCGGAGGTTCTCTGGGGACACTGTTTTATCTGCCTAGGCATTTGGCTGTCTCATCATGGTATACAAATACTATGGGTTTTGCTGTTTGCCTTAATTCCAGTGATCTCACAACACTGGTGCCCAAAACTAAACATCTCTTTCTTCCAGGAAAATTGATTTCTTACAAAAGAATATTACAAACTGTTACAAGTTTGAGCTTAATTATAAAATCTGTGGAGAGGTGTGGTGTGTAATTCAGATTATTCCAATGAAGCAGTCAAAAAATATCTGGTAAAACGTACCCTGGTAAACCAGTGGCTCTCAAATTTGTGGGCTAAAGAATCACCTGATTAGCTGAGCGTGGTGGTGCATACCTGTGGTCCCAGCTACTCAGAGGCTGAGGTGGGAGAATCACCTGAGCCCGGGAGGGCGAGGCTGCAGTGGGCCAAGATCGTACCATTGTACTCCAGTTTGGGCGACGGGAATGAGACCCTGTCTAAAAAAAAAAAATCACCTAGGGTGCTTGTTAAGCTGCAAATTCCTAGGCTCAACTCCAGACATTCTAATGAAAGGAACTGGGGATGGAGCCCAGGATTTTGCATCTCAATCATTTCAGATGATTCTCATGCAGAAGATTGAAAGACCTCTTTTAGAGAAACATTACCCTAAGCAAGGGCAGAGTTGGTCAGTTGCAGAGGTCTTCCAACTCACTTCCCATTCATTCGTTCACTCATTCTTTCCTGAACTTATTAATTCAATAAACATTTATAGTGCCCTATCATTGTACATGGTGGTGTGGACTTGGTAATGTAAAGAGACTCGGTTCCTGTCTGGACGGAACTTACATCTAATGGCTGACATATATATATGACATTGATGTATGATTGACAGCGTCAACTGGTAAGTATTGAATGTGTCCATACAGGCCAAAGAGAATGTTGCAGGGATTTAGAAGGAAGTTGTGTCAACGTGGGTTCAAGTGGGCAGGAATGGAGGAGCTATTCTGTGGAGGGGGTGGGACATTGCCTGGGCCCTGACTGTTGAGGAATGAGCAGGATATCGAAGAGAAGGAAACAGCATTAGCTTCATATCGTAATTATTAAGCAAGAACGTTCTTAGTATCCATAAGCCTATACTAAAGATAGAGTGGCCAAGCATGCCCAGGATTAAAACTATAATCTCATTAACTACCTTCCAAGGAGAAATAAAGAATAAGAAGTGAGAAGTTCCTGAATCAGCAACATCATCTCCTTGTTTCTTCAATATTCTGATGCCCATTGGACCATTTTTATGCTAATAAGTTGATCAATAGCAGGATGTTTTGATGTGACGTGTTTATATGGTATTCCTTTTCTCCTAGCTCCATATCTATTTCATCAAGCTACTTCCAAAAAGTTAAAAACACTAAACATAAGATCCTTGTAGGGTATAAACAATTAGCACTCTAGGAAGATTAGGACTGTTTGAAACCAAGCGAGGCAGATTAATCTAATTAAAAATGACTTCGTATTTAACAAAGAGATCTGTATTCATTAAGACTTCTACTTAGACATACTATTTTTAGCTATATTTTGCCAATCCTATTACATGTGTGAAAAATAAATAAATCTCGGAAATCTTGGGGCTCCAAAATCACTAAGCTAAAGGGGAAAGTCAAGCTGAGAATTGCTTAGGGACAACCTGCCTCCCACTCTATTCAAAGTCATCCCTCTGCTCACCGAGATAAATGCATATCTGATTGCCTCCCTTGGGAAAAGTTGATGAGAAACTCAAAAGGATGTAACCATTTGTCTCTCATCTACCTGTGACCTAGAAGCCTTCTCCTTACTTCAGTTGTCCTGCCTTTCAGGACAGAACCAGTGTACGTCTTTTATTTATTTATTTATTAGACAGAGTCTCATTCTGTCGCCCAGGCTGGAGTGCAGTGGCCCCTGATCTCGGCTCACTGCAAGCTCCGCCTCCCAGGTTCACGCCATTCTCCTGCCTCAGCCTCCCCAGTAGCTAGGACTACAGGCGCCTGCCACCACACCCAGCTAATTTTTTGTATTTTTTTAGTAGAGATGGGGTTTCATCGTGTTAGCCAGGACCAGTGTACATCTTACATGTATTGATTGCTATCTCATGGCTCCCTAGAACGTATAAAAGCAAGCTGTCCCCTGGCCGCCTTGGGCACATGTCGTGAGGATCTCCTGAGGCTGTGTCACAGGCGCATGTCCTCAAGCTTGGCAAAACAAACTTTCTAAATTAACTGAGACCTGGCTCAGATTTTCAGGGTTCACACATGAAAGAAATTTTATGTAATTTATTTCGCGAAAACCAATTTCTAGCTGTCCAGCTACTGTTACATTTCATGTCTTAATCTGTAAAACAGGTTTAATAGCCCCTGACTCAGAGAGGTGTTTGAGGAGGAACTGAGAGGACAGTTGTGATTGAGTTTTAAAACCCATGCTGGCCGGGCACAGTGGCTCACGCCTGTAATCCCAGCACTTTGGGAGGCTGAAGCAGGTGGATCACAAGGTCAGGAGATCGAGACCAACCTGGCCAACATGGTGAAACCCTGTCTACTAAAAATACAAAAATTATCTGGGCATGGTGGTGTGTGCCTGTAGTCCCAGCTACTTGGGAGGCTGAGGCAGGAGAATCACTTGAATCAGGGAGGCGGAGGTTGCAGTGAGCCGAGATCGCACCATTGCACTCCAGCGTGGCGACAGAATGAGACAATGTCTCAAAAAAAAAAAAAAAAAAACAAGAAGACCCACACTAAGAATGAGCGTAAGTTACGAGTTTTCCAGCCATTCTAAAATCTTCCTCGGGATAAAAAGCAGGATCGCAGAGAGCTAGAACATACAATTCTACCTCATCCCAGAACTTGCAAGATATTATATTAACAAGGAAGGCTTCCCAGCCCTTCTTGTTAATATCTTACAAAGCATGCAAGCCAAAATACTGAAGCATTTGTATCCCAGAGTTTCCATGAGTTTGTAGAGAGGTGGTACATCTGGTGGCACAGACTCTGGCGCTGGGCGACTGGGTTTTTAATCTTAGATCCATTCCTTACTATTTACGTGGCTTTGAAGGTACTGAACCTTGATGTGCCTTAGTTTTCTTATCTGTGAAGTAGACATAAAAAGATTGTTGTGATTCAATGAATCCATAAACATCTACACACAAAGCATTCCTATCTGCCCCTAGAGAAGGTTGTGTTAGCTGTTGTCATGAGCTCTGATGTTAAGGAAGGTACCCAAGGGCATGACAGTTTCAGTTTCATGGAGTGTATAGGAAGACTGGAGATGTATTGATACATACATAAAAATCAAATAGGGGATGGAAAATTAGCAGGACACCATGCCTAGAACAATTATTTATATTGTAACCACCCAAGGGGTTCACCTTGCCCACTGCCTAGACAGAGCTGATAAATCAAGGGGAACTGCAATAGAGAAAGAGTAATTCACACAGAGCCGGCTGTGTGGGAGACCAGGGTTTTGTTATTACTCAAATCAGTCTCCCTGAGCATTCAGGGAGCAGAGTTTTTAAAGATAACTTGGTGGATGGGGGGTAAGCCAGTGAGCCAGGAGTGCTGATTGGTCAGAGATGAAATCGGTAAGCCAGTGAGCCAGGAGTGCTGATTGGTCAGAGATGAAATCGGTAAGCCAGTGAGCCAGGAGTGCTGATTGGTCACAGATGAAATCGGTAAGCCAGTGAGCCAAGGGTGCTGATTGGTCAGAGATGAAACGGCAGTGAGTCAGCTGTCTTCTTGCACTGAGTCAGTTACTGGGTGGGGGCCATAAGAGCAGATGAGCCAGTTTATTGATCTGGGTAGTGTCAGATGATCCATCAAGTGCAGGGTATGCAAAATATCTCAAGCACTGATCTTAGGAGCAGTTTAGGGAGGGTCAGAATCTTGTAGCCTCCAGCTGCATGACTCCTAAACCGTAATTTCTAATCTTGTGGCTAATGTTAGTCCTACGAAGGCAATCTAGTCCCCAAGCAAAAAGGAGGTCTGCTTGGGAAAGGGCTGTTACCATCTTTACTTAAACTATAAACTAAGTTTCTCCCAAAGTTAGTTCAGCCTACCCCCAGGAACAAACAAGGATAGCTTGGAGGTTAGAAGCAAGACGGAGTCTTGCTTATCTCTTTAGATAAGCTTTCGCTGTCTGTCATAATTTTCCAAAGGGGGTTTCAATATCATCCCTTATAACAGAAAACATTTAAGACTGTTTGTAGGAGTGCATATATAAAATAGTGTGGCACAGGTTTAAAATATGAGAATAGTAGAAGTAGGAACATTAAGGAGGACTGGAGAAGAATCCAGTACAAAAAAAGCATCCCATGGCATCTTATGGGTGGGCCACATGGTTGACTCTAAGCTTTCTAGCAACCATTGCAAAAGGGAAACTCAGTTAGTCAGTCACAAGATAAAAGCAGGCCAATTGTTCAGGAGAAGCACAATTATTCCTTATATTCAGACTGAGGACTAAGCTCTGATTTTTTCTTATCTTGCACCAATTCTTATCTAAGGGGTCTGGGGAGTCATGCCCTACAAGCCATAAATTCTCGTCAGATGGGTTTTATTTAACCCTACATATTGCTACTTACTTTCCTTTCTGAATCTGGCATAACATTATGTGGCAAAGAAGAAAATCAAAATATTTTACCCCAAAACATGGTTCTTTGCGTATTTTGATATGGCCCTGTAAAACTGTCCTTTCTGGGGGGTGGGGGGGAAATTTACATCTCTAAAGAATCTCTGTTAACATAGCTAGATCTTTTTCTTCCAGGCCCTCCCAATCCTGAGGAGATTAACTGAGAGTCTAGCACCTTCTAAAGGTCTGAATAGGAAACAGTTGTCATCTGTTGTCTCTAAGGGCAGCCACTATGAGACTTCAAAAGAACCTCAGTCTCCACAATCTTTTATCTGAACCTGAATATTTCCTTTCTATTGATCCCAGGTCTTTAGACAAACTCAACCAATTGGCAGCCAGAAAATGTTTAAGTTTATCTGTAGCCTGAAAGCCCCCATCCCCATTCCTTTCGAATTGTCCCGCCTTTCTCCACCAAACCAGTGTATTTCTCAAATGTATTTGATTGATGTCTCATGCCTCCCTAGAATGTATAAAACCGAGCTGCACCCTGACCACCCTGGGCATATGTTCTCAGCACCTCCTGAAGGCTGTGTCACGGGCCATGGTCATTCATATTTGGCTCAGAATAAATATCTTCAGATATTCTAAAGAGTTTGACTGTTTCCGTCCACACAAGACCAGAGGGGATGCTCCCAGCCATCACCTTTGAGATGAGGCTGACTCATGTAAAAACAACATCTCTGATATGTTTTCAGCAGATGAACCAGTGTTTTACAGAACTGCTTCCCATATTGTTAGGTAGATCATCACCGGCAGCCCATTCCAGTAACAGCAGTTCTGTGAGGAGGTGGAACTGTGTGTTCCAGCTCTCTGCGATTCTGCTTTGTATCCTCAGGAAGATTTTAGAATGGCTGGAAAATCCATAATTTATACTCATTCCTACTTGCTTGGGTTTTATAACACAATCACAACTGTCCTCTCATTTCATCCTCAAAAACCTCTCTGAGACAGGGATTATTAAAACTGTTTTACAGATTTAGAAACTGAATCCAAGTGTGGTTGGACAGCTGGAAAATTATGGAACAAGGATTTAATCCTGCTAATTCCCAATCTAGTCTTAGGCCATGCCTTTATTACCAAACCTCTTAGAGCCCTCTCTTCCTTGAATTTTTTCACTCCATTAAAATCTGATTTTTATATCAACACCTCCGTTGAGATTGCTATTATAAAACTCACAAATGATATTTTTATTGTCAAACCCAGTAACCCCTTTTTTTCAGCCTTTAAAAACAAAATTTGAACCCTAGGTGTGGTGGCTTACACCTGTAATCCTAGCACTTTGGGAGGCCGAGGAGGGAGGACTGCTTGAGGCCAAGAGTTAGAAACCAGCCTGGGCAACATAGCAAGACCCCTGTCTCTACAAAAAATTTAAAAATTAGCCTGGTTTGCTGATGTGCATCTGTGGTCCCAGCTACTTGGGAGGCTGAGGCAGGAGGATTGCTTGAGCCCAGGAGTTCGAGGCTGCAGTGAAGCATGATTGCATCAGTGCACTCCAGCTTGGGCAACAGAGTGAGACCCTGTCTGTTGTTTACAAAGATACTTTTTGGCATTCTGTTTTCCTTTGGTCTTGGGGACTCTCGTTACTCTTGATATCCCTCCCACCTCTCTGATGACTTCTGCTCCTTGGCCTTTATACGCAACTCCTCTCCAGCCCACATCCCAAATGCTGGCGCTCCCTGAGGGTCCATCTTTGGTCCTCTCCTCTTCTTACTCTATGCAGTTTTCCCAAGAGAGCCAATCCCCTTCCCTGAATTCAGACGCCATCTTGAAAGCACGAATTCCCAGACACGCACAGCAAGGTCACGTCTTCCATGGGGTTGAGTTCCAAGGTCTGAGGCCGAGGTACAAATAGCATTTTCTCACTGAGATTTGTTTGTTTTGTTTTGTTTTGTTTTGTTTCTGATGAAACAGCTGGCTCAGATTTGGAGCCATTATGTAGAAAAACAATGTTTTTTGTTTTTGTTTTTGAGATGGAGTCTCACTCTGTTGTCAGGCTGGAGTGCAGTGGTGCAGTCTTGGCTCACTGCAACCTCTGACTCCCTGGTTCAAGTGATTCTCCTGCCTCAGCCTCCCAAGTAGCTGGGATTACAGCCCGCCATCACGCCCGGCTACGTTTCGTATTTTTAGTAGAGAGGGGGTTTCACCATGTTGGCCAGGATGGTCTCATCTCCTGACCTCATGATTCGCCCTCCTCGGCCTCCCAAAGTGCTGGGATTACAAGCGTGAGCCACCGCGCCCGGCCAAAACAATGTTTTTTTAAAGGTTGGAATTTTACTCAGACAGTTCACAATGTGAGAATGCACAAGAGAAATGAGGCCATTGGAGGAACAGCAGATTCACACCTCCCATTTCGTGGTCAGTTTAGAGCACATAGCCATGAAGTGAAATGGCAGAAAAAAAAACTTCAGTAATTTTTCCTTTCTCTCTATGATTTATTCAGGAGCAAGCCCACACTGTGAATTTGTGTGTTAACGATGACTCTGTTCATCTCCGCCCCATCTCTCGCTGTCTACCTTCTAGGCCTTTCCCGTTTGGTTGTCCTGCAAGATTTCAAATTCCACATGTGCAATATTCATTTATTGTCTTTACCTCCCATCCCATTTTAATTAGATGTAGCAAGATGTTCACTCAATATTGTTGCTATAACAAAGATACTCCCAAATTTTAATGCTTAACCAATAAAAACTTACTTCTCATCTCATATCCAAAGTAGGTGTTCTAGGGCAGGAGGCAGGAGGTGAAATTGGGGCATGAGAGGTCCGCTCCGCAAAGTTGTTCAAAGGTCCAGACTCAAGACTCTGCCATCTTCCATAGGTGGCTTCCAAGGTTGCCTTGGCGTCACCCGGACAGGAGAAGGGAACAGAAAAGAGGATGCAGAAGGGCATATCTAAATTTTAGCATCCCCCTTATGAAGTGTGCGTATGCCAGCAATAAGTCTACGGTGTGGGAGGGAGCACAACACCAAACATTGGTGGACAGTTTGTCTGCCACACTCCCTTCCTCCCTGTTTCTCATCTGTCCTTCCATCAGTATTTCCTGTGTTTTGTTTTTTTCTGTAAAATGGGCCAATACTAGTACTCTCCACAGGAGTTGTTATGAAAATTGAGATAGTGTATGTGAAGCAATTAGAATATGCCTGAGTCATATGGATGCGCCGTAGTGTATGAATGATAATGGCTATTAATTAGCTGCGGGACTTCCTCAGCCACCCAGCTGTGCCAAGCTAGAAACTCTCTTCCCTCATCATCCACCTCCAAACAACAAGTCCTCCTTGTTAATTTAAAAATTCATACATATTTACTTTTCTTTAAATGCAAGTAATAGGCCTGCAGGTCTCTGTCGAGCCACAGATGCAGGTCTCTGTTCCACAGGGTGGGGTTTGTTAAAGTTGTTAAAAATAAGGCCTACTTTAAGAGATACCAAGTGACATTTAGAAGACGATGAGAGGGTAAAACGGATTACTATGCCCAGAAACGCTTGGTGATGCAGGATAAAAATAAATACAGCACACCCAAATACAGGATGATAGTTCGTGTAACGAACAGAGATATCATTTGTCAGATTGCTTAGGCCGTATTGAGGGGGATATGATAGTCTGCGTGGCATATGCACACGAACTGCCAAAATACGGTGTGAAGGTTGGCCTGACAAATTACGCTGCTGAGTATTGTCCTGGACTGCTGCTGACCCGCAGGCTTCTCAGTAGGTTTGGCATGGACAAGATCTATGAAGGCCAAGTGAAGGTGACTGGCGATGAATACGATGTGGAAAGCATTGATGGTCAGCCAGGTGCCTTTACCTGCTATTTGGATGCAGGCCTTGCCAGAACTACCGCTGGCAATCAAGTTTTTGGCACCCTGAAGGGAGCTGTGGATGGAGGCTTGTCTATCCCTCACAATACCAAGTGATTCCCCGGTTATAATTCTGAAAACAAGGAATTTATTGCAGAAGTACACCAGAAGCACATCAGGGGCCAGAATGTTGCAGATTACATGTGCTACTTAATGGAGGAAGATGAAGATGCTTACAAGAAACAGTTCTTTCAATATATAAAGAACAATGTAACTCCAGACATGATGGAGGAGATATACAAGAAAGCTCATGCTGCTATACGAGAGAATCCAGTCTATGAAAAGAAGCCCAAGAAAGAAGGTTTTAACATTTTTTTTGAGACAGAGTCTCACACTGTCATCTGGGCTGGAGTACAATGGCGGGATCTCAGCTCACTGCAACCTCCGCCTCCCTGGGTTCAAGTGATTCTCCTACCTCAGCCTCCTGAGTAGCTGGGATTTACAGGCACCCACCACCACGCTCAGCTAATTTTTTGTATTTTTAGTAGAGATGGGGTTTCACTATATTGGCCAGGCTGGTCTTGAACTCCTGACCTTGTGGTCTGTCTGCCTCGGCCTTCCAAAGTGCTGGGATTACAGGTGTGAGCCCCCGCGCCTGGTCAAACCAAACAATTTTCTATGAGGATTTTTCAGATAAAGACAATAAACTTATTGACAGAAAAGAAAAAAAGCAAGTAATAGATGATTCTGATGTGGAAATTATAACATATGGATTTAGATTTTTTTTTAAGAAAACAAAAGAAGAAACACTGTCCCTGAGGGATCCGATGTGTTTATATGGCTTCACTTGCCATTTTGAAAATGGTCACATATGACTATGGAACTGGATTGGAGCTCCCAGCTGGAAGGAATGGTGAAAAGTCTTCTTGTCCCCTCATTATTTTTAAATTTTTATTATTTTTTTAAGACAAGGTCTCTCTCTGTTACCCAGGCTGGAGTGCAGTGGCAACACCATAGCTCACTGCAACCTCAACTCCTGGGCTCAAGCAATCCTCCTGCCTCAGCCCCTTGAGTAGCTGGGATTACAGGTACATGCCACCACACCTGGCTATTTAAAAAAATGTTTGATAGAGATGGGGTCTTGCTGTTGTTGCCCAGGCTGGTCTCAAACTCCTGGGCTCAAGCAATCCTCCCGCCTCGGCTCTCCAAAGTGCTGGGATTACACGCAAGAGCTACCGTGCCGGGCCTGTCCCCTCATTTTAGAACTAAGGAAACTGCAGCCCAGATAATGGCAAAGTGGGGCCTAGGACCCAGGTCTTTTGACTCCAGTCTTGCCTTCCATGATACTCAGCTGCCTTAATTAATTAATTCCACAGAAAGCCAAAACCAACCATACAACTCCTTTCCCTTCCTCCTCACAATTTTTGTTTGGTGTCTGTTAAATGGAAGTGGCTGCTGCATGAATTTCCTCTAATCTCCTATGGTTACCAAACCGATGAAAATTCTAGAGTACTAAGTTCTGATTCTTCTAACCTGGTTACTCTGACCCCAAGCCCAACCATAACCCAGTCCACCTCCCTGCTTTTTATTCTGAGCAGCAGATGGTACTGTGTCCAAGTCTGGAAAGATGCTGTCTGTTTCCAGGGAAAGTTGGGGGAAATGCATTCAATCTTCCTGCTAAACACTCCTATAATTTTCTTGAGGCACTCGCCCTCCTCTTCCCAGGCTTGAGTGTGATCTGTGTGCTAACAGGCACAAGTAACACTGTCAATATGTGTGTAATGTATGTGGTTCCGGAAGAGTGGGCTTAGACTGCTAGTCCATCACGAACTTGCTTCCTCTCCTTCCTGGGCACACAGCTGGACTACATTTCTCAGTTTCCAACAGAGTTAGATTTGGCCGTATGTCCAAGTTGTGGCCAATAAAATGCAAGAGGATGTGCGCCATTTCTAGGCCCCATCTGTGAACTCACACACTCTTTGCCCTCCACTAGCTGATGTCAGTGCCCAAATTGACCTTGGAGGTCATGGGCTGAAGATGGTGGAATTGCGACCACCTTGGGTCCCTGAATGACTGCATGGAGTCAAGTCCCTGCATTGACTTGGATCTACGTTGGGCTGTTACACAAGTTTAGAATTAAACTGTAATGTGTGAAGCCACTGAAATTTTTTTGCAGTAATTTCCCTACCACAACTGATACACAGATTAACTGATGAAACCCTAATGTCCTATGTGATATACCTGTAGAAAATATTTCATAGGAAGTATCCATGTTTCTGCACAACAGGGATTTCTTTCTCCATATGAGACTCCAAACAGGTTCCCTGTCAAAAGGGGTTGTAAAGACCTCCCCACTCCAATTGTTTTAGCAGGCAAAGGACTTGATCTGCAGACTCAAAGGCAGGCAGCTAGCAAGGAGAAAACACAGTAGCTTAGGAAAAAGAGAGACTGTAGCATGTGGTCAAATTTGTTTATGAGTAAAGCAGGTAACCAGGAATTTGCCAAGCATTTTGGAGTGAATTAAATCCTTCAGTGAAGATAAAGTTACCGTAATAAGAACTATTCAGGTTGGAAGAGTGTCTTTAAAGCTAGCCACCAACAATTTCTCACCTCCCTGTACACACGTTTCTCTTACATCAAGAGGTGGATTCTGCCTGTAATCTCAGCACTTTGGGAGGCTGAGGCAGAAGGATTGCTTCTGCCCAGCAATTTGAGACCAGCCTAGGCAACATAGCCCTGTCTCTACAATTTTTTTTTTTTTAATTAACCGGGTATGGTGGTACATGCCTGTAGTCCCAGCTACTCAGGAGGCTGAGATGAGATCACTTTGAGCCCAGGAGTCTGAAGCTGCAGTGAGCTATGATCATACCTCTGCACTCCAGCCTGGGTGACAGAGTGAGACCCTGTCTAAAAAAAAAAAAAAAAAGAAGTGGATTCTGTTCCCCACACCCTTGAATCTGGGCTTGAATGTGACTTGCTTTTGCTAACAGAATGCAGCTGAAATGGTGCTGTGCCAGTTCTGGGCGTAGGCAGCTTCCACTCTCTTGAAATCCTGTTGCCTTGCAGAGAGGAAGTCCCTGTACCCTGTGGAGGAAGAGAGGCCTTGATGGAGAGAACCCAGAGGCCAAAGGCCAGCACCACCTGCTTGGCATCGAGTAAGTCTTCATGATATTTGGGCCCCAGCTGAACTCCACTTGTTTGCAGCTGCCTGCATAACCACAATCCACACCACATGGGGCAGAGCTGTTGATCTGAGGTCAGTGCACCCTCAGAATCATAAGAAATAATAACTCCTTGGCTGGGCGCAGTGGCTCACGCCTGTAATCCCAGCACTTTAGGAGGCCAAGGCGGGTCGATCACCTGAGGTCAGGAGGTTGAGACCAGCCGGGCCAACATGGTGAAACCCCATCTCTACTAAAAATACAGAAATTAGCCACGTGTGGTGAGGGTTGCCTGTAATCCCAGCTACTTAGGAGGCCGAGGCAAGAGAATCATTTGAACCAGGAGGCAGAGGTTGCAGTGAGCAGAGATCACACCACTGCCCTCCAGCCTGGGCAACAAGAGCGAAATTCTGGCTCAAAAAAGAGAGGAGCAGAGAGGAGGGGAGAGGAGAGAGCCATGTTACCTGACTCGGGTTCCAGGGCTTAACTTTTCCCCTCGGCATAATGAGTTTGAAAGGTCCTGAACTTTCTTTTTCTTTTGACACCTATGACTGAGTCTGTTAGGCCAGGGGGTACCCAAAGATCATCGAGATGCAATTCCTGCCATCATGGAGCTCGTAGCCAAGCAGAGGGAGACAGAAATGCAAACAAACAGCGAGTTTTTGGAATTGCTACTGAGTGGGGGACAAAAAAAATGGAAGCAATCCACTTTGAAAAGCTTAAGCTGAGTTGGGAAGATGAGTAGGATAGGATGAGTAGCTGAGGGGATTGCAGAGGAGGAGCAAAACCAGTTCAGGCGGAGGCAGCTCAAGTACAAAGGCAGCCCGGAGTGGCCCGATGAGGTGATTGGAGGGAATGCAGATTGTTTGCAATAGCTGGGCCGAGAGGAGGCAGACCAGGTGAGGTGTGCCCCTTGCCAAGTTTCCTCTTTTTTTTTTTTTTTTTTTGAGACAGAGTCTCTCTCTCTCTCTCTGTCACCCAGGCCAGAGTGCAGCGGCCCTATCTCGGCTCACTGCAACCTGCGCCTCCTGGGTTTAAGCGATTCCCCTGTCTCAGCCTCCCGAGTAGCTGGGATTACAGGCGTGCACCACCATGCCAGCTAATTTTTGTATTTTTAGTAGAGATGGGCTTTCGCCGTGTTGGCCAGGCTGGTCTTGAACTCCTGATCTCAAGTGATCCACCCACCTCAGCCTGACAAGGTGCTGCGATTAGAAGAGTTTCCTCATTCTTAACGTGCGTGGCTCACTACTGCCTTGTGATGCTCTGTGCCACGTGTTGCCAGATAACACCATGAGCTGTGTACCTTCACCCCTGCCCACATGGCTTATCAGGATCAAACGAGACAGCTCATCCATTTTGGGGTGAGCAGTGTACAAATGGAGCATCAGGCTCAGGTTTTAAGTGACAAATGAAACAAATGTGCCCTCCAAGGTTCATCAACATTCCTCACTTGAAGAACTGGTTGTCTTTTGTATCACCTCTGGTTTTCATAAGAAGCTTGAATTTGAGTTCTTTGTACATTTTATTTTATTTTATTATTTTAGAGATGGAGTCTCACTCTGTTGCCCAGGTTGGAGTGCAGTGGTGTGATCTAGCTCACTGCAGCCTCAAACTCCTGGGCTCAAGCAATCCTCCTGAGTAGCTGGGACTATAGGTGCATGCCACCACACTTGGCTAAATTTTAAATTTTTTCGTGGAGATGGGGTCTCACTATGTTGCCCAGGCTGGTCTTGAACTCCTGGTCTCAAATGATCTTCCCACCTCAGCCTTCCAAAGTGTTAGGATTACGGGCATGAGCCACTGAGCCCAACCCCTTTGTACTTTTATTACGTAAGTCAGTGGTTGTCACATATTTTCATCTTCCTAATTTTAACCTTCCTGCCTACAAGAACAAAACCAAAAAAGATTATTCTACCTTCAGTCTTTTTAGTTGTTTGCATTAGAGGAAAGAAAAATGACTTTTCTTATTCCTCTGAGGTTGGAGAGGAAAAATCCTTTTTCCTGACCCCACCTCTGGCTTTTCGGGACCAGAAGTATCCAAAACTGGATGTGTAAGAAGATCCATTGGAAGGCAAGAAAAAAAACATTGGAACTTCTAGGTGTGTGTGTGTGTGTGTGTGTGTGTGTGTGTGTGTGTGTGTGTGACAGAGTCTCAATCTACTGCCCAGGCTGGAGTGCAGTGGTGCAGTCACAGCTCACTGCAACCTCTGCTTCCTGGGTTCAAGTGATTCTTCTGCCTCAGCCTCAGGTCACGAGCTGGGATTATAGGCATGCACCACCACATCTGGTGAATTTTTGTATTTTTAGTAGAGACAGGGTTTCACCATGCTGGCCAGGCTGGTCTCGAACTCCTGGCTTCAAGTGATCTGCCTGCCTCGGCCTCCCAAAGTGCTGGGATTATAGGCATGAGCCACCATGCCCAGGATGCCTGTGGGTTTTTTAATTGGTAGAACTGTTAACATGAGATCAACCCTCAACAAAATTTTATGGGCACAAGACAGTATCGTTAGCGATAGGTGCAGCATTGTACAGCAGATCTCCTTGTGTTTGCTTTCTAATCTAAGCTGCACTTAATATATCGTCCATACATATGAATAAGTTATAACTGAACATATGTATGTAATAATTAATAAAATGGAATAGAATAAAACAACGTACCTGATCAAATCAGGTAAGCAATCAAGAAAGCTTGGAGATGTTTTTAAATTTTGAGATAGGGTCTTGCTCTGTTGCCCAAGCTGGAGTACAGTGGTGCAAGCATAATTCACTGTAGCCTCAAACTCCTGGGCTTGAGCGATCTTCCCGCCTCAGCCTCTGAGTAGCTGGGACTATAGGCACGTGCCACCACACCTAGCTAAATTTTAAATTTTTTGTAGAGACCGAGTCTCACTATGTTGCCCAGGCTGGTCTAGACTGCTGGCTTTAAGCAATCCCTGATTCTCAGCCTCTCAAAGCGCTGGGATCACAGGTGTGTGCCGCCATGCCCGGCCAAAATTTGGAGATTATACTGCCCTAGTAATTTGCACCTTCTAGGCTTCTCCTGAAGTCCCATAAAAGGGGCCCTCCTATCTTCATGCTTAGATGAGCAGCTGCATACACAACTTCTGCAGAAGGAACCCAGGAGAGGAGTCCTCTGTCATCCCTAGTGCCATAGCATAGTCATGAGCTCCAGGCCATTTCTGCATTGTCCTGTCCAAGCGGAAGTGCTCAGTCCGGAAGTCAGCTCCCTTTCTGGTTCAGAACTGTTCCCCCAATCTGTTGCCTTTATCACAATGCTCCCACCACCCTCCATGCCCCTTCCCTTCACTCCTGGGTCTGGGACGCTGATTCTCACCTGTCTCAGGCATACCACCCCCAGCCCTCCTGCCCCACGCTCTAGCAGTCTGCCCCTCCTTCTACCCCAGCCTTGCCCAGACTTTAGATATTCCCCAGCCTTGGTAACATCTGAAGTCTGTCCTTAAAATACCAGTGTCCCACCGGGGGACAGCGTTACTCTGATTTTGAAAGAAGAGTAATTATACTCTTCTGTTACAATAGTAATAGTAGTGACAGCTGCCATCATACCTGCTAGATGCCCTGCACTTGATGTGATAATCTTCAGTGTGCATGGTGACTTTAAGGTGAATGACACTTTAGAAATGAAACAATTGAAGCTGACAGTTGAAGCCCAAAATCTAAGCTGGGATTTGCACACGAATGACCCACCTGCCACCAAAGCCTAAATCTTCCTGCCATACCTCATTGCTTTTCTGACCACCCCTGCAGGGCCTAGGGTGGTGGGTGTTAGCTTATGCTAAACCAGCGCTGGAGTGGCCTTGCTGGGTGAGAAGTAATCCCTCTTCCTCCCCACTAATTTGCAGGCTGTGACCAAAATAAATAAGATAGAAGAGAGTAAGTCGGTTGGAAATACTTGAGGCTCCTTTGGGGGCAGAATCTGAATAATAACTCAAAGGAATCCCAAAGGATTAGAGCTTTGTCTAATCTGCTGATGATATTTAGACACAGAGCTCACACCTGTGATCCCAACACTTTGAGTGGCTAAGGTGGAAAGATGGCTTGAGACCAGGAGTTTGAGGCCAGCCTGGGCAACATAGTGAGACCTGGTCTCTACAAAAAAAATATTTTAAAAATTAGCTGGATGTGGTGGAGTGCACCTGTAGTCTCAGCTACTCAGGAGGCTGGGGTGGGAGGATCACTTGAGCCCAGGAGGTTGAGGCTGCAATGAGCTGTGATCTCACCACTGCACTCCAGCCTGGGTTACGGTGAGACTTCATCTATATTAAAATAAAAAACAAACTAAAACGTAATGATAAAGAATAAATACAGGCCGGGCGCGGTGGTTCACGCCTGTAATCTCAGCACTTTGGGAGGCCGAGGCGGGTGGATCACAAAGTCAGGAGTTCAAGACCAGCCTGGCCAACATGGTGAAACCCCGTCTCTACTAAAAATACAAAAATTAGCTGGGCATGGTGGCGTGTTCCTGTAATCTCAGCTACTCAGGAGGCTGAGGCAGGAGGATTGCTTGAACCCAGGAGGCGGAGGTTGCAGTGAGCTGAGATCGTGCCACTGTATTCCAGCCTGGGTTATAGGGCGAGACTCCGTCTCAAAAAAAAAAAAAAAAAAAAAAGAATAAATAATCCAGTGATGACTATTACCAGTTTTCTCTAAGCCTAGGCCCAGCCTTGGCCCATGGCCTCAGCCCTTGGATTGATATGGCTTATTTAGGCATTTAAAGGTCGACACCTGCCTCCTGCTGTTTAATTCCCTGCAGTCTGACAGATTCACCAATTACCAAGGAGAAAGCCTACCTTCCTTATGCTGTGTGTAAATGAGGCTTCCATCAGCACAGACACACACACAGGCTGCAAATGGACCAGCCCTGCCCCCAATTCCACACCCATGGCCACAGCAAAGAATGCTGTGTTCCCCTTCCCCAGCCCTCACACCCAGGTTAATACCTGGGCTCACACCCTCAGCCCCACACCCAGGTTAATACCTGGGCTAATTTCATTTTTTCACTTTTTGGGTTTTCAGATGTACCCCCCCAGCGGAATCAAAATGACAGATTTATGTCACATTGTGGGTTTGGATCAGAAAGCACCCTCGAGCAACACTTTGATTCTGTGTTTCTTCCCGTCCTCAGCTACTTCTTGGAAGAGCAGTGGAGAGAAAAATATTGTTTCTTTTTCTTGGGAAATTGGCAGAGACATGCTGAAGAAATCAGCTACAGCTGTTCTCCACACCTGGATAAATTTTTAATAAGAACTTAACACACCCGCCCTCCAGAAAGGGTGGTCTGTGGTGTCGATGGTGTTGTCTCTCCCAGGGCTCTTCTGGGCAGCTTTCTCTGTGACCTGGAGAGCGAAGAGTCTATTTCCATCACATTTCAGCTGCCAAACTCCCCTTTAAACGTAAGTAAGCCATTTGATTTCTGCTGCCTTCGTTTTCCCATAAAAGGGCGTTTAAAAAAATATAATTCTCCAAGAAATCTCTAGTTGTTTTGAAATAAAAAGCTACTTTTCGCTCTTGATCTCATTTCTTCCAGCTATTCTCTGCTTTGCCCTCCTTGGTTTGTGGCGCCTCATACAAATTCATTAGTACTTTTCCAGCGTCACAGGTTGGAACTGAGGGTTCCAAAGAGCAAAATGCATTTTGGCTGAAGCAGAACCAGGAATCCATGTTGTTTGCCATTGGCGCCATCCAATTCACTTGTTCTGAATAAGGGAATAAAGTTAATATTTATTCCCTTCATGATTCTTGTATTTCAAGAAAAAAAGTGCTCTACAGGCTTTTTCCCCCCAGCAGGTACTGATTGATTTGTTTGAATTTTGAGCTGCAATCAAGGATGGAGAATCTAACTGATCTCCTTGTTCACCAAATATTTATGACCTGTGCATAGAATATTGACTAATCTCTAATGTGCAGTCTTCTTGATGAAAAGGGAAGGGACAGCTGGGGCTCGTTATTGTGTCTCTTCAGTGGATTAGAGAGATTAGATGCCTAAGATGTCCCAAAGCCTGTATCGAGTCAGGTGATCTGATCCTCATTCCCATGAACAACTTAGGAGGCCTCCCTCTCCAATTGTGACACTTGGAATTTGTATGCTCATCTTCATCATGACTATGTAGCCAACTCTTGGTGTTGTGCAATGAAAAATGGAAAATTTAAGCCAGATGATTAAAAAAAAAAGACCACGTGGCTCTAGGTATAATGAAAGACAGGCATATGTTTTCAGACACAATCTCCCTCTCTCTTACACACACTCCTTACTCTTAAATATTTGGATTTTTTACTTTACTCTGCATCTAATTTTAATCCCTTCTCAGCTGGCACCATACTATTGATGACCAGGGGACCCACAGGGACAGCTAGCGACATGCCAAGTTGACTCATCTGCTTGTGGAGGTAACACTTAGGAAACACCTTCAAGTTCCTGTCTGCAGTGGGTGTTGCCCAAAGTCAATATCATAGAAACCTCCCAATTATATGAGAGTCTCCATCTAAAAGTGAATGGCATCAATAGGAAAGTAGAATTTTCTGAATAGGTAACAATCCATAAAGTGCAAGTGTAAAAGGAAAATAAAAACCTGGGACCCTGGCCAGGTGCAGTGGCTCACACCTGTAATCCCAGCACTTTGGGAGGCCGAGGTGGGCAGATCACGAGGTCAGCAGATCAAGACTATCCTGGCCAACATGGTGAAACCCCGTCTCTAGTAAAAATACAAAAAAATTAGCCAGGTGTGGTGGTGCGTACCTGTAGTCCCTGCTACTAGGGAGGCTGAGGCAGGAGAATTGCTTGAACCTGGGAGGCAGAGGCTGCAGTGAGCTGAGATCGCGCCACTGCACTCCAGTCTGGCAACAGAGCGAGACTCCATCTAAAAAAAAAAAAAAATTGGGACCTCAATTCACTCTGCCAAAAGAAAAAAAATTAAGCTTAAAGCAGAGTCATGCAAGAAGCTACCTTTTCTTTTGTTCCTAAGATAGCTACGGATAAAATATAAAACATCCCCGCAGATAGTTACTCAATTCACCTTACATTGCGCGCGAGGTACATACATAATTGACTATTCCCCTACTTGCTCCTTTTCTCTTGCAAGGTGTGGATTCAGTCACGTAACCGTATCCTTCCTCTTTTCCCTCCAGCCTGCTTTCCCCCTTTAAGCCCTCAAAATCGTCTTTGGAGAAAGGCACAGACCACAGACTGTTTCTGGGACTCCATGTTTATTTCTTCCGGGCGCGTCCCTAACCTTGGCAAAATAAACTTCTAAGTTGATTGAGACCTGTCTCAGATACTTTTTGGTTCACACAAGAAAACAAACCGATCTCAGGCCTTAGTCCCTCTGGAGAGCTTTAGAGAGGCCCATGGCTAACAGGAATTGCCCAGGTCTCATAGGGAGGGCACGGATGGAGATCCAGCTTGCAGTTGCCAGGACCACACCGGGCTCCGGAGCAGATTACTGAAGTCTCTTTATATGTACCCAGGCATTCTGTGTGAAAGAGGGAGGCAGGAGGGGAGAGCCAGGTTAGTTTGGGAAATTTTGCATTACACAAAATTAAGCAGGTTTCTTTAGTCTTCGCTATGCAGATTTTTTTGTGAATCAGTAAGAGGCAGAAAGAATAGAAAGCTTTCCCCAAACTTTTTGTCCTGAGAATCCCTTTTTCCTGGGGATCTCTAACATTTCAAAGGGCACTGTGATCCACAAAGCCCAGGCTGGAGAGAGCCACCCGGAGATGTCAAGGAAGCTCCAGCTGCCAGTCTGTCACCAGCTCCATGGAGACTCACCTACCAGTTTAATGGGGACTTTTCAAACCCATGGGCTTCAAATTTGGGTATGCCCATCTTCAGGGTCACAAGAGGACTTTCTAAGGCTACACAGGTACATGGTTTTTGTTCTTTTTAAATTCTGGGTCCACAATTTCCATGCGTTCTTTCCTATAATTGTTCTGGTGAGAACTGAATGGCGATGAGCCATTGCCGCTAAATGGAGTCTCTCTGTTCTGTCTCCTCTTTCATAACAGCTGCTTCATAAATGCAAAACATCCCTCACCCTCTCTCATCTTACTAGGGTGCATTGCCCCAGGGTGAACAGATATCTGGGTTGCCAGACAAATTGCTGGATTGGCTTCTTTTTTTTTTTTTTAGAAAGTGAATGATTCTATTGACTAAGTAATAAATCTTTTTGCAGATCAGATGATTTCTAATTCTTTGCTTTCATGAAATTTGAGAGGAGACCTAATTGAGTTGTCAGAGAATTAGATCATTAAATATTTTCAATGATAGATCACTGTATCTGAAGGAGCTTGAGTAATAATTGATACTGCTTGATAAAATTGCTTCCATTCTTGTCTACTTCTTCTTCTTTTTTTTTTTTTTTTGAGACGGAATTTCGCTCTTGTTGCCCAGGCGGGAGTGCAATGGCCCGGTCTCAGCTTACTGCAACCTCCGCCTCCCAGGTTCAAGCAATTCTCCTGCCTCAGCCTCCTGAGTAGCTGGGATTACAGGCATGCCCCACCACACCTGGCTAATTTTTTTTGTATTTTTAGTAGAGATGGGGTTTCACCACGTTGGCCAGGCTGGTCTTGAACTCCTGACGTCAGGTGATCCACCTCGGCCTCCCAAAGTGCTGGGATTACAGGCATGAGCCACCGCACCTGGCCTTTTTTTTCCTTTTTTTGAGACAGGGTCTTGCTCAGTTGCCCAGGCTGGAATGCAGTGACGCGATCACGGCTCACTGCAGCCTCATACTCCTGGGCTCAAGGGATGCTCCCAACTCAGCCTCCCTAGCAACTGGGACTACAGGTGTGAGTCATCATGCCCAGCTAATGTTTTTATTTGTTGTGGAGATGAGGTCTCACTATGTTGCCCAAGCTGGTCTCTAACTCCTGGGCTCAAGCAATCCTCCTGCCTTGGCCTCCCAAGGTGCTGGGATTACAGGAATGAGCAACCATGCCCAGCTTATGTACTTCTTTTTTTATTTTGTTTTGTTTTGGTGATGGAGTCTCACTCTGTCACCCAGGCTGGAGTCCAGTGGCACGATCTCAGCTTACTGCAACCTCTGCCTCCTGGGGTTCAAGTGCTTCTCCTGCCTCAGCCTTCCTGAGTAGCTGGGATTTCAGGGGCATGCCACCGCACCCGGCTAATTTTTGTATTTCTCGTAGAGATGGGGTTTCGCCAACTTGGCCTGGCTGGTCTTGAACTCTTGACCTCATGATCCCCCCATCTCGGCCTCCCAAAGTGCTGGGATTACAGGCGTGAGCTGCTGCTCCTGGCCGCTTATATACTTCTTTACATGAAAAAAGTTTTATAGTGCTTACGGTAGCAGTAGCAACAATAATTGTAAAATGAGAAAAATGTTGATGAGGACCCTGCCTATTTTAGTAAGAAGTGGAATGAAGAATAGTTTCCCCAATAAAATTCTAATTTTTATGTTATGTATATATATTTTGTTTGTTTGTTTTGAGGCGGAGTCTTGCTCTGTTGCCCAGGCTGGAGTACGGTGGTGCAATCTTGGCTGACTGCAACCGCTGTCTCCCAGGTTCAAGCGATTCTCCTGCCTCAGCCTCTTGAGTAGCTGGGTCTACAGGTGCGTGGCCTTATTTTTTGTATTTTTAGTAGAGACAGGGTTTCACTTTGTTAGCCAGGATGGTGCCCTTGTGATCCGCCTGCCTTGACCTCACAAAGTGCTGCGATTACAGGCATGAGCCACCGTGCCCAGCCAATAATTTCTTAAAAATATATTTGTTATTTTGATAAATTGCATATTAACACTACCTATAATGGTAATTCAGTCCAGAGAGATTTCTTTGATACCTGGAGCCATATGGTCACAGAAAATTTTAAAAATTAATTTCAATTTATATGCATGCTTTTGTCGTAGATAATTATGAGTGGTCAATAAAAGAATTTCAGGCATTGAATATATCACATTAACATAATATAATGTAGGGAAAGTAGAATGGAAATACAAGTTTAAGCAGTAAATGGAGTAATTTTTTGCCTGTTAAAGATGAGCTTGTTCGTGTATGTTTAAATTGAATTATGTTTGATATGAAATTGCTATGGCATTTAGATTCCATGGGAAACATTGTTTGAAGTCATGTAAGAGCTTTCCTTTTAAATCATAGATGACACAAACAAATGGAAAAACTTCCAATGCTCATGAATTGGAAGAATCGATATGTTAAATGGCCATACTGCCCAAAGCAATTTACAGATTCAACACTATTTCTATTAAACTGCCAATGTCATTTTTTTCACAAAATTAGAAAAAAAAACTATTCTAAAATTTATATGGAACCAAAAAAGAGACATCACATTATTAGACTTCAAACTATAATATAAAGTTGCATAGTACTGGTACAAAAACAAACACATAGACCAATGGAACCGAATAGAGAACCCAGAAATAAGGCCACACACCTGCAGCCATCTGATCTTCAACAAAGTCAACAAAAATAAGCAATGGGGAAAGGACTCCCTATTCAATAAATTGTGCCGGGATAGCTGGCTGTCCACATGCAGAAGAATGAAACTGGATCCTTACCCTTCATGTAGAAAAATTAACTCAAGATGGATTAAGGATTTAAACGTAAGACCTTAAATGAAACATCCTAGAAGAAAACCTAGGAAACACCATTCTGGACATTGGTCTTAGGAAAGAATTTATGACAAAGTCCTCAAAAGCAATTGCAACAAGACCAAAAATTGACAAATGGGATCCAATTAAAGGGCTTCTGCAAAGCCAAATAAACTATTAACATAATAAACAGACAACCTACGGAATGGGAGGATATTCACAAACTATGCATCTGACAAAGGCCTAATATCCAGAATCTATAAGGAACTTAAACAATTCAACAAGCAAGAAACAATAACCTTATTAAAATCGGGCAAAAGACATGGGCAGACACTTCTCAAAAGAAGCTGTACAAATGGCCAACAAACATATGAAAAAATGGTCAACATCACTAATCATCAGAGAAATGCAAATCAAAACTACGAGATACCATCTCACACCAGTCAGAATGGCTATTATTAAAAAGTCAAAAAACAACAGATGCTAGCGAGGCTTCAGAAAAAAGGGAATACTTATTTACTGTTGATGAGGATGTAAATTAGTTCAGCTGTAGTAGAAAGCAGTTTGGAGAGTTCTCAAATAACTTAAAATAGAACTACTGTTCAACCCAACAATCCCATTACTGGGTGTATATCCAAAGGAAAATAAATCATTCCACCAAAAAGATACCTGCAATCATATGTTCATCACAAGCAATATTCACAATAGCAAAGACATGGAATCAACCTAAGTACCCATCAATGCTGTACTGGATAAAGAAAATGTGGTACATATGCACCAGGGAATACTACACAGCCAGGAAAAAGAATGAAATCATGTCCTTTGCAGCAACGTGGGTGGAGATCTTTATCTTTATGTATTTATTGTTGTGTCTTTTTTATTTTTATTTTATTTTATTTTTTGAGACAAAGTCTCACTCTGTCCCCCCTGGCTGGAATGCAGTGGTGTGATCACAGCTCACTGCAACCTCCACCTCCTGGGTTCAGGCGATTCTCCTGCCTCAGCCTCTCGAGTAGCTGCGACTACAGGCGCACATCACCACGCCTGGCTAAGTTTTGTTTTTTTAGTAGAAGCAGGTTTTCACCATGTTGGTCAGGCTGGTCTCAAACTCCTGACCTCAAATGACCCACCTACCTCAGCCTCCCAAAGTAGCTGGGATTACAGGCGTGAGCCACCATGCCCAGCTTGTCTTTGTCTTTGGTTTCATCTTTATGTCTCATGGACATAAGGATGGTAATAATAGACACTAGGGGCTCCTGGGTCAGGGAGAGGGAGAGGGATTAGGCTTGAAAAACTATTGAGTACTGTGCTTACTACCTGGATGACAGGATCACTTGTGTCCCAAACCTCAGCATCACACAAATATACCCATATAACAAACCTGACATGTACCCCCTAAGCCTAAAATAAAAATTGAAATTATTTTTTAAAAGTTTTCCTTTTAAATGTTCAATATTTGCAATTACCAGAAGTTATATCCTTTCTATGTAAACTTATGAAGGAACATTTGAGATGTTAACTTAAATAGGTGTGAGAAGCCATGGAGTTTTCTTTTTCTTTTTCTTTTCTTTTTTTTTTTTTTGAGACAGTCTCTGTCGCCCAGGCTGGAGTGCAGTGGCGCCATCTCGGCTCACTGCAAGCTCCACCTCCCAGGTTCATGCCATTCTCCTGCCTCAGCCTCCCGGGTAGCTGGGACTACAGGCACCCGCCACCACACCCGGCTAATTTTTTGTATTTTTAGTAGAGACAGGGTTTCACCGTGTTAGCCAGGATGGTCTCAATCTCCTGACCTTGTGATGCGCCCGCCACCACACCCGGCTAATTTTTTGTATTTTTAGTAGAGACAGGGTTTCACCGTGTTAGCCAGGATGGTCTCAATCTCCTGACCTCCTGATCTGCCCGCGTCTGCCTCCCAAAGTGCTGGGATTACAGGCGTGAGCCACCGCGCCCGGCTGAGAAGCCATGGAGTTTTCGACCATTATTTTAGAAGGTAACCAAGCAGGAAGTTGAAGGTCTCTGCATCCAACAGCACATAAGAAGAATTTAAAAATAGGTATTCGGAGATGATGACAATATTTGGCTTCAACCAGGCTTTGAGCTAGTCCCACATTGCTTTCATACCTGATAACCAACCTCATCGACTGGGCCATGGGACCACCTTATGGAAACTGTCCTGTGGGGGTCTCCTGCCCCTCATTCCCTGACTCATTCTTGCCTCAAATCCCAGAAAGCCTCAGAAAGTAGAAGGTGAAATGTTGGTCCTAGTTCCCAAGCCCTAGTCTACCCACCAACCATCTCAACAATTAGCAGTGATTTGCAGATTTGCAGTTTTCAAAGTGTTTTCCTCTGCTTTGTCTCCTCACCACTACCTGCTGTGATAGGTGAAGAAATTGGAGCTCGGAGGATTTCAGTGATTTGCACGGGATCACACAGCAGGAAACGGCATCGTTAATATTTGGATCCAGGCTATTGGTCTTCAAACTCTATGTTTCATCCACGACATCTCATTGTTTGTAGAGAGTCTTCTTTTAGACAGAGGCCAAAGCGACTGGGATCTCCTGAGTCTGGGGAGCCCATTCAGCACTCTTAGGGAGATGGTGGTGAGTGGGTGTCCCTGGTCTCTTCTGGGAGCCTCCATCAAGATTCTCTGCCAGGGCTGGGCACGGTGGCTCACACCTGTAATCCCAGCACTTTGGGAGGTTGAGGCAGGTGGATCACTTGAGGTCAGGAGTTCAAGACCAGCCTGGCCACCAGCTGGGCATGGTGGCATGCCCCTGTAGTCCCAGCTACTCGGGAGACTGAGGTAGGAGGATCGCTTGAACTGAGAGGTGGAGGTTGCAGTGAGCCGAGATTGCACCAGTGCACTTCAGCCTGGGCGACAGAGTGAGACTCTGGCTCAAAAAAAAAAAAAAAAAAATTATCTGCCAGACACTTGGAGTGAACTTACACACAGCGAGGGGGAAATCAACACATACAGATACTTAGTGTGGAACAAGATATCACGGTGTGGAGCCAAGACGAGTATAAATAAACATTCACATAAAAATGTGCAAGATTTGCCGTGAGTGGTGTTTTAGTCTGTATAGTTATACCAGAAATAAGAATTGGTCGGATGTCAAAATACTACTCATCTAGCTTTAGTTTTTATTTTTAATTGAAGACAAAGGCTTTTAGAAACCAAGAGAAATACTAAATCTGTTTCAGCTTACCTCAAAGGGCCCAGAAGAATAGGTACTTCTGGCTGGCTAAGTTGAATCTATGCTTTGGGTGTTATTTTTGAGAACTTTAGAGGAGAAATTTTTTTTCTTAGCGCACTTACTAAAAAGGCTGCTAGACATACATATTGGAAAAATAATTACTCAGTGTTTGGGACTTAATTTTTTTGGTTCCTCAGCATGAGGTATAATCATTTGAGGCTGAGCCATTGAGAACATTAAAAGTCAAATGAAATTTCTAAAAAACAAGAAAGATTCTCAAGGTCTTAAAAGAGTAAATCTATAGGTGAGATACACAATAAATAATTTTCATCCACTTAGTGCATACAGGAAATAATTTACTAGATAGGACTCCAGCATCGTACATAATACAAGGTCACCCTCAAAGGCTACCTGAAAGTTTGGGTATGCAGGTGGCCAGTTTAGTAACCTGGAATTTATCTTACCTGTCCTCATTGGTTGGCTCCTGCTATTTACTTTGTGTGTGTGTGTGTGTGTGTGTGTGTGTGTGTGTGTGTGTGTGTGTGACAGAGTTTTGCTCTTGTTGCCCAGGCTAGAGTGCAGTGGCATAGTTTCAGCTCACTGCAACCTCTGCCTTCCAGGTTCAAGCGATTCTCCTGCCTTAGCTTCCTGAGTAGCTGGGATTACAGGCATGCACCACCACGCCCAGCTAATTTTGTGTTTTTGGTAGAGATGGGGTCTTACCATGTTGGTCAGGCTGACCTCAGGTAATCCACCTGCCTTGGCCTCCTAAAGTGCTGGGATTACAGGCGCGAGCCACCGCATCCAGCCCCAGCTGTTTACTTTTGCGGATGACTCACGTTGCTGCTTGTTCAACCTCCACTGATAGATAAGGCTCACTTCCTTTTGTCACAGCCTATCTTGGGCTGGCAAACATGTTAACATAGGGGATGGTGTCACAAATATTAAATTCTTCGTGGAATTTAATTGCAAATCTGGGTTGACACAGTGGGGTCTTTCCCAAGCACAATCTGGGTGTCGTGAAAAACTTGCAAATGGTACCCTCCATCCCAATTCACTGTGTTCACCCCAGCTTCTGAGACGTCCCTCTCATGCCCATCTTGCCTGGGACAGACAACCTGGATGTTGAATTTAATGCCTTTGTGACTGGGCTTTTAGTGCCAGAGAATCACTTGCCTGAAGTCATAATTCAAATTACAGTGAAATCAGACAGATATTCATAGACTATCAAGCTGGGAGGATGCCAGAAACCATTTACCAATGTCAGCGGTCACCTAGGTGCTATCGGCAGCTCAGGCAGGAAGATCTTTTCTGTGAAACCTTTCTGTGCAGGACAAACAGCATTCTAGATCCTGCCCACTGCATGTCACCAGTACGTCTGTCACAGTTATTGTAACAACTAGAACCCACCTCTCCCGCATTTCCAAGTACTGGGGGAGACAGATGGTCCTACCATTTTCAGCTGACGATGCTGTGCACATGGAGGAAATCAGATCCAGGAAAAGAGAATTACTTGCCTGAGGTCACAATGCAAATTACAGTGAAATCAGAATGTTACTCTGCACTCTCCCAACTTTAATCTCTGTCCCAATACTATCCATCTGCAAAGCAGCAGAAAAACATCCTAATTAACTTACTATTTGTGACCAGTATCTGTGAAATGCTTTAAACTCCTAGGCAAAAGATACTAAGTAACTACTCCTAGTTCTTTATTGCTTATTTGCAACTCAAAGCACTATCAATTCCAGTGTAAATAACCAAATAATAATTTAAATTGTAATCCATTCTGGAAGTACTTTTTTTTTTTTTTTTTTTGAGACAGAGTCTTGTTCTGTCGCCCAGGCTGGAGTGCAGTGGCACGATCTCAGTTCACTGAAACCGCCGCCTCCCAGGTTCAAGTGGTTCTCCTGCCTCAGCCTCCTGAGTAGCTGGGATTACAGGTGTGCTCCACCACACCCAGCTATTTTTTGAGATATGCGGGTTTAGTAGAAACGGGGTTTCACTATGTTGCCTAGGCTGGTCTCAAACCCCTGACTTCAGGAGATCTGCCCGCCTTGGCCTCCCAAAGTGCTGGGATTACAGGTGTGAGCTCGAAGTACTTTTCCTAAAGAAAGCTAGAACAGGGATGGATAGATGACCACAACCCTGCCAGTGCTTGCTTATTTGAACTGAAGCATGTGCGTGGTGGCATTTGAGCTCTCCGAGATATTTTGTCAAAGAATTTCTCTTGGAGTTACATTATCTACTCCAGGGACCCCTGTTTAGGTTCTTCTGGATTGCGGGAAGGGAACTGGACTTTCAGAAGTCACCCAATGGGAGCTAAAGGAACCACCTTGAGCAGGTGTGCAAGAGGTAGCCACAAGGAGACATAAGTGCTGCAGGATGGTGTGGGAGAAAACAGCCCTCTCCCCAGCCCACAGATCTCTCCCTTCCCACAGCTACATCAGCGGTAGCAAGATGCTCCCTGCCAAGCACTTGAAGCTGCCTGGAACAAGGTGCTACACAAACACTGTCCTTATTATTGCTTCTAATCTGCAGACCCTGAGCTCTCTGTCTGTAAATACCAAGACAGCAGTGGGGCTGGGTAGACAGAAGCCAGGGCTTGGAGCACCCCAGGCTACTTGTTGCTAGGTGCTTTTCCAACCAGTGATGCCAAGCCTCTAAGCTAAGCCTCAGCAAGTCCTATATATTTGTCTGTGATAGGAGCTTCCTCTTTTAGAACATAAATACTGGTTTGTTTTCTTAAACAATCAACTTTTGTTCTTTCCCAACGAGCTACACAGCCCTAGGCTGCTCTTTCTCTTTGCTGAGTCTTGGGAGCAGAACTCAGGTCTTCCAGCTTTCTTTTTTTTTTTTTTTTTTTTTTTTTTGCTTTCCAACTTTTAAGTTCCAGGGTACATGTGCAGGATGTGCACATTTACATAGGTAAATGTGTGTCACCGTGGTTTGCTGCACGGATCATCCCATCATCTAGGTATTAAGCCCGGAATCCATTAACTCCTCTTCCTGATGCTCTCCCTCCTCACACCCTCCACCCTCTGACAGGCCCGTGTGTGTTTTTCCCCGCCATGTGTCCATGTGGTCTCATCATTCAGCTCTATTTATAAGTGAGAATATGTGGTATTTGGTTTTCTGTTCCTCATTAGTTTGCTGAGGATAACAGCTTCCAGCTCCATCCATTCCCTGCAATGATCTCGCTCCTTTTCATGGCTGCATATTATTCCATGGTACCACATTTTCTCTTTTGAAATCTGTTGGAGACCTGGCTGGGGAAAAGGCTCTTAATGTCTAAGTTGTTAGTTTCCCTCCTCCACTGTGGAACCAGCAGAGGAGAAGGGAAGTGTAGAGACTCAGGGTATATGCCATCCAGTTTCACCAACTAAGGCAGTGCAGAGTGCCTACAAGATCAAAGGATGCTCCTCTGGAAATCTTTGTTTTAGAGATGGGGTCTCACTATGTTGTCCAGGCTGGTCTCAAACTCCTTGGTGGGAGAGCTCAGGTAATCCTCCCACCTTGGCCTCCCAAAGTGCCGGGATTATAGACATGAGCTACTATGCCTGGGCTCCTCTGGATATCTTGGCTGGCAAAGGGGTTCAAAGCTTAAGAGATGAATTTGCAGCCAAATTCAGAGGGGGTGAACTCTTCAAGACAATGCACCAAATTTCCTCAACTACCCAGTGGCGTGGAAAGAAAAAGGGAGGAGAGAGATGATAATTTTACTGATTCTAGTGAGAAAAATATAAAAGAGACTTAGAGACATGATCACCTTCTACAATGTTTCCAATAAACCTATGGTAAAAAGATTATTTTAGATATTTGGGGAATTTTTATGTAGGATCAAGTGTCAGATGATTAATTTTTTGGATGTGTTAATGGCATTATGGTTACGTAATAAGGTATTATCTTCTTTTTAATTACCCAATGAAGTATTTAGTTTAAAAAAAACTTGAAAACTTGGATTTGTTTCAAAACATTTTGACTTTTAAAAAGTGAGTGTAGATGAAATGTGTGATAAAACGTTGATAATTATTAAAGCTGAGGGCTTGTACGCTATTTTAGACATTTTTATTTTTAAAAATGTAGCAAGGATGACAAATATTTTATATAAAAACATGGGAATTAGTTATGTGATAAAGGTACTCAAAGTACATGAGGCAGCCAGGCACAGTGACTCATGCCTATAATCCTGGCACTTTGGGAGGCTGAGGAAGGAGAATGGCTTGAGACCAGGAATTCAAGACCAGCCTAGGCAACACAGTGAGACCCTATCTCTACAAAAAATAAACAAAGAAAATCAGCTGGGCATGGTGGTGCATGCCTGTAGTCCTAGCTACGCTGGATACTGAGGTGAGAGGATTGCTTGAGCCTGGGAAGTCGAGGCTGCAATGAGCCGTGATCACACCATTTGACTCCAGCCTGGGTGACCCCATCTCAAAAAAAAAAAATGTACATAAGGGCCAGGCACAGTGGCTCACACCTGTAATCCCAGCACTTTGGGAGGCCAAGGTGGGCGGATCACCTGAGGTCAGGAGTTCGAGACTAGCCTGGCCAACATGGTGAAACCCATCTCTACTAAAAATACAAAAATTAGCTGGGCGTGGTGGCGTGCACCTGTAATCCCAGCTACTCGGGAGGCTGAGGCAGGAGAATTGCTTGAATCCATTAGGCAGAGGTTGCAGTGAGTGGAGATCGTGCCACTGCACTCCAGCCTAGACCACAGAGCGAGACCCCATCTGAAAAACAAAAACAAACAAACAAAAAAAGCACACATAAGGCCTTCACTTTTCTGTCTAGCTTAGAGAGAACATGGTTTTCTAGAAGTTTGTCTGATTTAAGCTCTTTGGGAAAGAGTTTTCTATTTGCAAAGTTTGGTATGGTTTACTTGAAGTTTTAAAAACTATATAGCATGGATTTTTTTAAAGGCTTTGAAAAACCTGTTAAATTCAGTGAGGTCAACAGTATAAAACAGATAGGGCAGGACTCAGGACAACATCTCTTATCCCCCAACACAATATTTCTTCCATGTTCTCCTTTTCTGTATTACTTCATCCTGGTGGGCAGCCACTTGTTTTTGTTTGTTTGTTTGTTTTTTGAGACAGAGTCTTGCTCTGTCACCAGGCTGGAGTGCAGTGGCTCAATCTTGGCTCACTGCGTTCTCCACCTCCTGGGTTCAAGTGATTCCCCTGCCTCAGCCTCCTGAGTAGCCGGGACTGCAGGTGCACACCACCACACCTGGCTAATTTTTTGTATTTTAGTACAGACGGGGTTTCACCGTGTTAGCCGGGATGCTCTTGATCTCCTGACCTCGTGATCCGCCCGACCTCGTGATCCGCCCGCCTTGGCCTTCCAAAGTGCTGGGATTACAGGCGTGAGCCACCACGCCTGGCCGGGCAGCCACTTGTTTATGGTATTAGACACTTCAGCTCCTTTTTGCTTCTCTCCGTAGAGGAAAGGGTTTCGTTTGTTGCTTTGTCTATTCAAGTCTATTTTCTGAATGTCTTCCCAGGTAGTGCCTGTTCCAGGACAGCTTAAGTCAAGGAGCCCTGGGTTGCACGTGAATGATGATCATAAAACCTGGATGTTCTTGATATTTTAAAACATGCCTCGGGATGATATAGTTCTTCCCTTAACATGAATTAAACAAGCAGAACATGGTTGGTTCAATGGAACATACACAGAAATGATACAGAGCTTGCCCTTAACTAACTCACAGGTTTAACCACAAAAACAAAAATTACAACTTTTTACAAAGGTTCACATAGAGTAGGAGGCCCGTTCTGGCAAAGCGTTTTTGAAAAATGTTGCCATTCATTTCAGAACCAAGTTGAGACTTATCTTCTTTACCAGCTTGCGTTTATTTTTTATTTTATTTTTATTTTATTTTTGGTCTGTAATGTCTAATGTGTAACTGCTGAGCTGCAAGAATCATCACTGCAGTCGTGCCCAAAAGTGAGAATTTCTTTTATCTGGCTTTCAGGAAGTTAGCAGAAAAAATAACGTAAGACACGCTAGAGCAAAAACAGGAGAAAAATGCACTAAAGCCAAAAAGAGGCAGCTTCCACCTAGGAAAGCCTCTGGCTGTGAGATTGCCACCCAGAAATGCAGAGAGATCAGTGTTCTCTACCTGGGTATCCTGAAATGATGCCAGGACTGGGCTTTGTAGGGATTTCCTCCAGTCCTGTTTTTCTTTTCTTTTCTTTTCTTTTTTTTAAAATTTTTTTTTTAATTTTTTGAGACAGAGTCTCACTTTGTCGCCCAGACTGGAGTGTAATGGCGTGATCTTGGCTCACTGCAACATCTGCCTACTGGGTTCAAGCGATTCTCCTGCCTCAGCCTCCCAAGTAGCTGGGATTACAGGCATCTGCCAACATGCCTGGCTAATTTTTGTATTTTTAGTAGAGATGGGTTTTTGCCATGTTGGCCAGGCTGGTCTCAAACTCCTGACCTCAAGCAATCCACCCACTTTGGCCTCCCAAAGTGCTGGGATTACAGGCGTGAGCCACTGCACCCAGCGCCAGACCTGGTTTTTTGTTTGTTTGTTTGTTTGTTTGTTTGTTTGTTTTTTACAGTGAGAACACTGGATTCCATTTATTACAGGAATAATAGTTTAGAGGAATCTGGACTCAACTAATACAAAAAAGGTCCCATTGGAATAATGTTAATACATTCCTAACTATTGCTATGACTTTGGTTTATTTCTAAACTTTTGGAAAAATGTATATATTTTTTTTTTTTTTTTTAAGATCTAGGCTTTTGGGGGAATTCTTTTTTTTAATTATACTTTAAGTTCTAGGGTGCATGTGCACAATGTGCAGGTTTGTTACATATGTATACACGTGCCATGTTGGTGTGCTGCACCCATTAACTGGTCACTTACATTAGGTATATCTCCTAATGCTATCCCTCGCCCCTCCCCCCGCCCCCCAACAGGCCCCGGTGTGTGATGTTCTCCACCCTGTGTCCAAGTGTTCTCATTGTTCAATTCCCACCTATGAGTGAGAACATGCAGTGTTTGGTTTTCTGTCCTTGCGATAGTTTGCTCGGAATGATGGTTTCCAGCTTCATCCACGTCCCTACAAAAGACATGAATTCATCCTTTTTTATGGCTGTATAGTATTCCATGGTGTATATGTGCCACATTTTCTTAATCTAATCTATCATTGATGGACATCTGGGTTGGTTCCAAGTCTTTGCTATTGTGAATAGTGCCGCAATAAACATACGTGTGCATGTGTCTTTATAGCAGCATGATTTATAATCCTTTGGGTATATACCCAGTAATGGGATGGCTGGGTCATATGGTATTTCTAGTTCTAGATCCTTGCAGAATCGCCACACTGTCTTCCACAATGGTTGAACTAGTTTACAGTCCCACCAACAGTGTAAAAGTGTTCCTATTTCTCCACATCCTCTCCAACACCTGTTGTTTCCTGACTTTTTAATGATTGCCATTCTAACTGGTGTGAGATGGTATCTCATTGTGGTTTTGATTTGCATTTCTCTGATGACCAGTGATGATGAGCATTTTTTCATGTGTGTGTTGGCTGCATAAATGTCTTCTTTTGAGAAGTGTCTGTTCATATCCTTTGCCCACTTTTTGATGGGGTTGTTTGCTTTTTTCTTGTAAATTTGTTTAAGTTCTTTGTAGATTCTGGATATTAGGACTTTGTCAGATGGGTAGATTGTAAAAATTTTCTCCCATTTTGTAGGTTGTCTTTTCACTCTGATGGTAGTTTCTTTTGCTGTGCAGAAGCTCTTTAGTTTAATTAGATCCCATTTGTCAATTTTAGCTTTTGTTGCCATTGCTTTTGGTGTTTTAGTCATGAAGTCCTTGCCCATGCCTATGTCCTGAATGGTATTGCCTAGGTTTTCTTCTAGGGTTTTTATGGTTTCAGGCCTAACATTTAAGTCTTTAATCCATCTTGAATTAATTTTAGTACAAGGTATAAGGAAGGGATCCAGTTTCAGCTTTCTCCATATGGCTAGCCAGTTTTCCCAGCACCATTTATTAAATAGGGAATCCTTTCCCCATTGCTTGTTTTTGTCAGGTTTGTCAAAGATCAGATAGTTGTAGATGTGTGGTATTATTTCTGAGGGCTCTGTTCTGTTCCATTGGTCTATATCTCTCTTTTGGTACCAGTACCATGCTATTTTGGTTACTGTAGCCTTGTAGTATAGTTTGAAGTCAGGTAGCGTGATGCCTCCAGCTTTGTTCTTTTGGCTTAGGATTGACTTGGCAATGCAGCTCTTTTTTGGTTCCATATGAACTTTAAAGTAGTTTTTTCCAATTCTGTGAAGAAAGTCATTGGTAGCTTGATGGGGATGGCATTGACTCTATAAATTACATTGGGCAGTATGGACATTTTCATGATATTGATTCTTCCTATCCACGAGCATGGAATGTTCTTCCCTTTGTTTGTGTCCTCTTTTATTTCGTTGAGCAGTGGTTTGTAGTTCTTCTTGAAGAGGTCCTTCACATCCCTTGTAAGTTGGATTCCTAGGTATTTTATTCTCTTTGAAGCAATTGTGAATGGGAGTTGACTCATGATTTGGCTCTCTGTTTGTCTGTTATTGGTGTATAGGAATGCTTGTGATTTTTGCACATTGATTTTGCATCTTGAGACTTTGCTGAAGTTGCTTATCCACTTAAGGAGATTTTGGGCTGAGATGATGGGGTTTTCTAAATATACAATCATGTCATCTGCAAGCAGGGACAATTTGACTTCCTCTTTTCCTAATCGAATACCCTTTATTTCTTCCTCCTGCCTGATTGCCCTGGCCAGAACTTCCAACACTATTTTGAATAGGAGTAGTGAGAGAGGGCATCCCTGTCTTGTGCCAGTTTTCAATGGGAATGCTTCCAGTTTTTGCCCATTCAGTATGATACTGGCTGTGGGTTTGTCATAAATAACTCTTATTATTTTGAGATACGTCCCATCAATACCTAGTTTATTGAGAGTTTTTAGCATGAAGGGCTGTTGAATTTTGTCAAAGGCCTTTTCTGCATGTATTGAGATAATCATGTGGTTTTTGTCTTTGGTTCTGTTTATGTGATGGATTATGTTTATTGATTTGCATATGTTCAACCAGCCTTGCATCCCAGGGATGAAGCCAATTTGATTGTGGTGGATAAGCTTTTTGATGTGCTGCTGGGTTCGGTTTGCCAGTATTTTATTGAGGATTTTCGCATCAATGTTCATCAGGGGTATTGGTCTAAAATTCTCTTTTTTTGTTGTGTCTCTGTCAGGCTTTGGTATCAGGATGATTCTGGCCTCATAAAATGAGTTAGGGAAGATTCCCTCTTTTTCTATTGATTGGAATAGTTTCGGAAGGAATGGTACCAGCTCCTCTTTGTACCTCTGGTAGAATTTGGCTGTGAATCCATCTGGTCCTGGACTTTTTTTCATTGGTAGGCTATTAATTATTGCCCCAATTTCAGAGCCTGTTATTGGTCTATTCAGGGATTCAACTTCTTCCTGGTTTAGTCTTGGGAGGGTGTATATGTCCAGGAATTTATCTGTTTCTTCTAGATTTTCTAGTTTATTTGTGTAGAGGTGTTTATAGTATTCTCTGATGGCAGTTTGTATTTCTGTGGGATTGGTGGTGATACCCCCTTTATCATTTTTTATCGTGTCTATTTGATTCTTCTCTCTTCTTTATTAGTCTTGCTAATGGTCTATCTATTTGGTTGATTTTTTCAAAAAACCAGCTCCTGTATTCATTGATTTTTTGAAGGTTTTTTTGTGTCTCTATCTCCTTCAGTTCTGCTCTGATCTTAGTTATTTCTTGCCTTCTGCTAGCTTTTGAATGTGTTTGCTCTTGCTTCTCTAGTTCTTTTAATTGTGATGTTAGGGTGTCAATTTTAGATCTTTCCTGCTTTCTTTTGTGGGCATTTAGTACTATAAATTTCCCTCTACACACTGCTTTAAATGTGTCCCAGAGATTCTGGTATGTTGTGTCTGTGTTCTCAGTGGTTTCAAAGAACATTTTTATTTCTGCCTTCATTTCGTTATTTACCCAGTAGTCACTCAGGAGCAGGTTGTTCAGTTTCCATGTAGTTGAGTGGTTTTGAGTGAGCTTCTTAATCCTGAGTTCTAGTTTGATTGCACTGTGGTCTGAGAGACAGTTTGTTATAATTTCTGTTCTTTTACATTTGCTGAGGAGTGCTCTACTTCCAACTATGTGGTCAATTTTGGAATAAGTGCGATGTGGTGCCGAGAAGAATGTATATTCTGTTGATTTGGGGTGGAGAGTTCTGTAGATGTCTATTAGGTCTGCTTGGTGCAGAGCTGAGTTCAATTCCTGGATATCCGTGTTAACTTTCTGTCTCGTTGATCTGTCTAATGTTGACAGTGGGGTGTTAAAGTCTCCCATTATTATTGTGTGGGAGTCTAAGTCTCTTTGTAGGTCTCTAAGGACCTGCTTTATGAATCTGGGTGCTCCTGTATTGGGTGCATATATATTTAGGATAGTTAGCTCTTCTTGTTGAATTGATCCCTTTACCATTATGTAATGGCCTTCTTTGTTTCTTTTGATCTTTGTTGGTTTAAAGTCTCTTTTATGAGAGACTAGGATTGCAACCTCTGCTTTTTTTTTTGCTTTCCATTTGCTTGGTAGATCTTCCTCCTTTATTTTGAGCCTGTGTGTGTCTCTGCACGTGAGATGGGTCTCCTGAATCCAGCACACTGATGGGTCTTGACTCTTTCTCCAGTTTGCCAGTCTGTATCTTTTAATTGGAGCATTTAGCCTATTTACATTTAAGGTTAATATTGTTATGTGTGAATTTGATCCTGTCGTTATGATGTTAGCTGGTTATTTTGCTCATTAGTTGATGCAGTTTCTTCCTAGCATCGATGGTCTTTATAATTTGGCATGTTTTTGCAGTGGCTGGTACCGGTTGTTCCTTTCCATGTTTAGTGCTTCCTTCAGGAGCTCTTGTAAGGCAGGCCTGGTGGTAACAAAATCTCTCAGCATTTGCTTGTCTGTAAAGTATTTTATTTCTCCTTCACTTATGAAGCTTAGTTTGGCTGGATATGAAATTCTGGGTTGAAAATTCTTTTCTTTAAGAATGTTGAATGTTAGCCCCCACTCTCTTCTGGCTTGTAGAGTTTCTGCTGAGAGATCTGCTGTTAGTCTGATGGGTTTCCTTTTGTGGATAACCCAACCTTTCTCTCTGGCTGCCCTTAATATTTTTTCCTTCATTTCAGCTTTGGTGAATCTGACAATTATGTGTCTTGGAGTTGCTCTTCTCGAGGAGTATCTTTGTGGCTTTCTGTGTTTTTCCTGAATTTGAATGTTGGCCTGCCTTACTAGGTTGGGGAAGTTCTCCTGGATAATATCCTGCAGAGTGTTTTCCAACTTGGTTCCATTCTCCCCGTCACTTTCAGGTACACCAATCAGACCTAGATTTGGTCTTTTCACCTAGTCCCATATTTATTGGAGGCTTTGTTGATTTCTTTTTACTCTTTTTTCTCTAAACTTCTCTTCTCGCTTCATTTGATTCATTTGATCTTCAATCACTGTTACCCTTTCTTCCACTTGATCAAATTGGCTGCTGAAGCTTGTGCATGCATCATGTAGTTCTCGTGCCATGGTTTTCAGCTCCGTCAGGTCATTTAGGGTCTTCTCTATGATGTTTGTTCTAGTTAGCCATTCGTCTAATCTTTTTTCATGGTTTTTAGCTTCTTTGCGATGGGTTGGAACATCTTCCTTTAGCTTGGAGAAGTTTGTTATTACCGATCGTCTGAAGCCTTCTTCTCTCAACTTGTCAAAGTCATTCTCTGTCCAGCTTTGTTCCATTGTTGGCGATGAGCTGCATTCCTTTGGAGGAGAAGAGGCGTTCTGGTTTTTAGAATTTTCAGCTTTTCTGCTCTGGTTTCTCCCCATCTTTGTGGTTTTATCTACCTTTGGTCTTTGATCATGGTGACGTACAGATGAGGTTTTGGTGTGGATGTCCTTTCTATTTGTTAGTTTTCCTTCTAACAGTCAGGACCGTCAGCTGCAGAGCCCCAGACCTGTTTTTAAGCCAACAGGACAAGATGAGATAGCTTCCTGAGGCAGTATCAAAACAGCTTTCCTTATGACTGGGGATTTGGGGTTTAGAGGTGAAAACCGTAGAGTGGGCAGTGGAATCAGAAAGGACACAGCAGGAGCACATTGCCAAGGCTGGCATCCTGTCACTCTCTCCTGCACCCAGTTACACACCTGCACACCCTGTTTAGTGGCCGAACAGGCTACTCAGTCAGAGGGAATTTTCACACACTGTCAGGTCATTCACTGATCAAATAAGTATCTGCTGGCAGCTGGAATTATGGATGTCATTTTGCAGGTGCTATGGTGTGGCAGGGAGGGAAGCACTGTGCTTCCTGTCCTCAGGTCAGTTCCAGTCTAGCAATGTCCAGAATAATTCCTTACTTCTCAAGAGGCAGAAGCTTGGTTTTGGTGGATTTGACTATTAGAGAGAGAGATGGAACCCTTTGCATGTGCCACTACAATCCTGCTATTTCCTAAATATGCGTATTTCTATCTCATCAATTCATCTTCCTAGGATTCCACCCCAAACCAGTTGTTTAGCATGTGGGGCAAAGGGACTAGAAAGAGTCCACAAATTCACTCCAATACCATTTTTCTGATGAAATGGGACAATCCATTTAAATCCCTAAATGTTTTGTTCAACCCTGTCATCTGTGGGTGCTCTATGAGATGAGAATTGAGTAGTTCTCACATTAGGAAAAAAATTAACTCAAAATCCCAATGAGTTGTTCAGCTGTCTGGGTGGTCTGGTTCACTCCTTTTCTAAATTCTGTTCTGGGTTGTGTGTATTAGTCTGTTCTCATGCTGCTAATAAATACATACCCAAGATTGGGTGATTTATAAAGAAAAAGAGGTTTAATGGACTCACAGTTCCCACGTGGCTGGGGGAGGCCTCACAATCATGGCAGAAGGTGAAGGAGGAGCAAGGGCACATCTTACATGGTGGCAGGCAAGAGTGTGTGTGCAGGGGAACTGCCCTTTATAAAACCATCAGATCTCATGAGACGTATTCACTATCATGAGAACGGCACGGGAAAAACCCACCCCCATGATTCAATTACCTCCCACTGGGTCCCTCTCATGACACATGGGGATTATGGGAGCTGTAATTCAAGACGAGATTTGGGTGAGGACACAGCCAAACCATATCATTCTGGCTTTTTCACATTAATAAACTATATATTGTAGTAGCCTGGTCATTGTAAACAGAGGGTCCTGGCCAAACTGTGGCAAACACACTACTGCAGAATTATGTCACCTAAGAGGAGCATCAATCTTGGTTTCCATCATTAATTGAGAAGATAGGATGTGGGATCTATATTCTGGCTCAGACATTTTCCATGTGTAACTATGAGAACTTGGAAAAGTTAATATAACCTCTCTCAACTATTGTTTTAGTTCATTATCCATAAAATGGTACTAATAGTAGTCACCTTGTAAGGTCATATTGGTTAAATGAGCTCAGGTGCGGAAAGTACTGAGTAGTTTTTTTTGTTTTTTTTTTTTAATTTTTTTTGAATTGGAGTCTCACTCTGTCACCCAGGCTACAGTGCAGTGGTATGATCACGTCTCACTGCAGCCTCAAACTCCCAAGCTCAAGCAATCCTCCCGCCTCAGCCTCCAAAAGTGCTGTGATTAGAGGCATGAGCCGCTGTGCCCTGGGCGTGGATGGTTGATACATAATATGACTGACATATGGCGGTTGCTTAGTGAATGATAGCTATTAATAAGTTAATGATTAGCCTCTTAATCAGTGTCTTAGTGCAATGAGAAGTCAGAGAGAAAGAGACAGGGGAAGACTTCATATTATTATGGGATGTGTAGAAATTCCTGATAAATATGACAGATGGGAACCATTTCTGAAGGGAGTTACTGAATCACTTTCTCATTAGATTCTTTAAAATAAGACAGCATCTGTTTGTTGAAAGAGTTGGATGTGGAGGGGATGCCCTCTGAGGTGTGCTTTGGGTTCTGAGAAACGTCTGTTATTGGAGGAATTGCTGCTAAGATTCCCCCACGGACCTACACACTGACCCTCACCTAAGCTCACCCTGATGACAGCTCCACCCTCCAGCTTGCCCACAGACCAACTCCCTATTCTTCAGAGGTTTTGTTTTCAAGTTTGACAGACACAGATACTAAAGCAAGGTTGACAGGTCCTTTACAAAGTACCAAGATTGCCATGGAAACTAAGGCACAGTGACAAAACCACAAGGGTTGGGTATCCTTTGCTTAATTGCTTATGAAGATATGTGAAAGGAAAGGAAATTTCAGATCTGGTAAAATGATGGATCTGTTCAGGAGGAGGAAATGGAAGAAGAGGTAACAACACCCTCGGGGGCGGCCCAGGCAGCTCTGTTAAGATCACTGGCTCCATGGAAGCATTTTGATGACAGAGTTTTACTTACAGTACTTGTTATATTCATGCTGGAGTGGGAAAGAAAAGCTTATGATGTTGACTATTATGAGATTAAACTGAGAATCTCTAGGGAGAAAAACGAAATGGTTAGCATGTATGCTTTTTGGCTGGATTTTAAATCTCTTTAAAAAACAATTACCTGTAGTTTCATCAAGGATTAGTTGAGAATGTGGAGTATTTCCTAAATTTTAGTGAATTCAGTCATTTCAAGCCTTTTCTATTGCTATGTGAAAAGGATATATCCCAGGTATTGAATGCTAAGTGCAGACCGTGCAGTGTTATAAAACATGAAGCACTCATATTCTTCAAACTTTCACTTAAAGCTTAAGAAAAAAAAATGAAGCCAAGAAACAAAATTAAACTCCCATTTAAAAACTACACCTTTGTTTAAAATGTTCTATGTAAAGACTATAGGCCTTTTAGAATTAATTTCTGTAGTATCCTCCCACTAAAGCAGTTTGTAAAAGCTGTAGGTTATTAAGGTATGATGAGGAAAGTACTATTGTATATAATTTCAGGCCACACCTAATTATCAGTGCCTAGTTATAAAGTGGGTGGGAGAGTGACCCTTTAATTATTCTTAAACAGTGAAGTTTTTTATTTTTTAAATTATTTATTTTTATTTATTTTTGAGACAGAGTCTCATTTTGTCACACAGGCTGGAGTACGGTGTGTGATCTCAGCTCACTGCAACCTCTGCCTCTCGGGTTCAAGCAATTCTTGTGCCTCAGCCTCCTGAGTAGCTGGGATTACAGGCACATGCCACCAAGCCCAGCTAATTTTTATATTTTTTGTAGAGATGGAGTTTTGCTATGTTGGCCAGGCTGGTCTTGAACTCCTGGCCTCAAGTGATCCTCCGACCTCAGGCTCCCAAAGTGCTGGGATTACAGGCGTGAGCCACCATGCCCGGGTGAGTTTTTTTAAAAAGATATTTGTCAGGAAGAGGGATGATATTTGGTGCTATTATGATGCTCTTATTTCCAGGAACCAGCAACGTCTAAAGACTGTTTTGTGTCTTACTCCTTTTCTGCAAAGTGTTCTTGATCTGAGAGTGAGACTCAAGTTACAAAAGCTAAGTGAAAAACAAAATACAAGAAGACCTCTTTATATCCGAGGATAATTGATAGTAGGAAAAGGCCACTCAACTGGAATCCACTGAAAGTGAGGACCAAGATGTCACCATAGACAACGTAAAACAGGTTCGATGGTAGTTTCTTAAAATAAAATGAAAATTTATAAAAGTGATTTTTTGACGTTATAATTAGCAAGATTCTTTTATAATGACAATTGCGCCCTAAGTCATTTGTTCAACCAAATGAAGGCTGTGATAGAATTTGGTGGCTCTCAATAAACTACTCCTTAGTACTTGTTCCCTTATGAGCCCCCTCATATGTTAATTCTGTGTTTGGCTACATGATGAGCTTTGACCAATGCAACTTTAGGAAGACTGATGCAAGGGAAGGCTTGATAGGTCCCTGCACTTTAAGGCTTGCCTTCTTAGAATGCTTTTTCTTGGAACCAATCTGCCATGTTATGAGAAACCCTAAGCAACCACATGGAGAAGGACTGAAGCCCCTTCGCCAATTCCAGTTGAACCTCCAACCAGCATCCAGTACCAATTTACAGCCATATAAATGAGGCCATGGCAGACCTTCTAGACAGTCCAACTCCAAGTCAACAATATGTGAAATGTAATAACCCCCTGGTCAACCCACAGAATTGGAAGAAGTAATAAGAAATTATTATAAACCATCAAATTTGGGGATGGTTTGTTATGCAGCAATAGATAACTAAAATATAAATTGTTACCTGAAAGTGAGGTCCTGTAATAACACAGGCTTTGAGTCTGGCAGAAGGAATGAAGAAATATGGAAGAATGGGAAGGAGACTGTTAGTGGGGGCTAGAAGGGCAATGAGGAGATTCCTATGGGAAGCTGGAGGAAAGAGAACCCAAGTTATGTATTGGCAGAACAAGTAACAGAACGGTTGCCTTGGTAATATGGGAAATAGAAAACATACCTAATAAACTTGTGGACCTGGCTAAGGAGATTTTCAGGCAGAAAATATGGAATGCGCAATCTGGCTTCTTTTTAGTTGCCTATGACAGAGAACAGAAGGTACCAGTTAAGCTAGAGAAGGACCTGTTCAGATTTCAAGTATAATTTAGAAGAACTAAAAAGGAGCTATAATTTGCTGTGTTTGATAACACAATTGTTTTTCATTCCTAGTCTTTCCAAGAAAGAATTTTCAAAGTAAGAAATGGCCTTGGTTTCAAGATGCAATGCAGGGTGCTGGGAGTGAAATATGGCTTTAGGGTCAAGATCTCTATTAACACATTAGACATATTTAAAGAATTCTCAGAGATTCTCTCAGCTAGGCAAAATATACTAAGAATCTTAAAAGTATTTTCCCGTAGCATCCTGACATGCAGCCAGAGAGAGGCTGCAAACACCAGTTCTTCAGAGAGAGGACTGCCTTGAAGAGATCTGTTAGTGCACTTTTCTCTAATGGAGATTACAGTTTGATGCATATAAAACTATACAAATTTTAATAAAATTTTATCAGCCTGGACTGAAAAAAAAAACTAAGGAAAGAGATAGCTCAAAATGAAAAGATGCCTCAAGACTGCCAAACTTCTATGGGGTGGAAGTAAGCCAGAAAAGAAACTCATTTCTTTTGGTCATTTCTCTTGGAAAAAGAAGGATATCTCAGAGAACAGAGCCTAAAGCACAGAGGGCAGAGGTAAGAGGCACAGAGAATCAGTTCCAGGGAGTAGAACTGAGCCATCATCAGTAAACTAGCTACATGTACCTTACTGGATTTCAAAATTGCTATGGACCAGTAACTTCTGTGTACCACCCGTTTTCAACCTTTTTGAGTAGGAATGTCTATTGCAGGTTTCCTATGCTTGCCTTATCGTTGTATATTGGGTGTGTGTAGGCCAGAAAACACACCTCTTTAGTTCACACATCTTCAGATAAAGAGGCGTTGCACCCAAGAGACCCCTTCTGCACCTGGATTGATTTGGATGATGAGATTCTGTACATGATATCATAATGAGACAAGACCTCAGATGCTTTGGAGGGGATAATTATATTTTGCATGTATTAAGGACATGGTCCATTAGAGACCAGAGAGTGCTCTGGTGGCCCTGAATGAATCTTATTTCCTGGGATTCAGAGCTTTGTGTAGTTCCCTCCATCATTGACTCTCAGCTTGGCCACGTGACTAGCTTTAGACAACGGGACGTTAGCAAGAGTGGTGTGACTGGAGACTTGATAAATACTTGCACACTGGGGCTTCTTCTCTTAGAACAGGTCTTCTTGAAACCTAGCCACTAAGCTAGGAGGAAGCCTGAGCAACTTCGGGTAGGAGAACTGAAACCCCAGAAAACCTTCCAGCTAAGCCCCCAGTCAATGGCCAGCACCAACTTTCAGCCATGTGAATAAAGCCATTTTGGACCTTCTTGTCATTCCAGCACCCAGACTACAAGTGAAGCAGAAAAAACTACCTAATCAACCAACAGAATTGTGAGCAACGTTACATTGTTATTGTTTTAAATCATGAAATGTATAGGTGGTTTTTATGCAGCAGTAGATAAGTCAAACAGGAGGCTAATAATTTTTAGATAAAATTGTACAATAGCAGTGTTAAATATCTTTTATTTTACACTTTACTTTTGCTGTACGATCATGAAAAGGGCTGTTTTGTGCAAAAAAAAAGTGTGCGAAAAAAACCACAACTCAAGGATTTTATTTAATTTTTCCCCAGTAGTTTGTTAATCTTTTTCTATTTGAATCTCTTTCTTTTCAAGTATTTTTTATGTCATCTTCCTTGTTGACTTTCTCTTTGATTTTAAACTGGTCAACTTGTGCTATATCTTCATTTATTAATGGCTTGGCCTATATTTCAAGCAGTTCTGCAATATCACTTTCATCAACTTTGTAAAATCCTGCATCTCTTGCAATATTTATAATTTCTTTCACAGTAGACTTCCACTCTACTTGAATTTATTATCTGCTATAATATTGGTGAGATACATAGATACTAATGTCTTGAAAGGAGGGACATTTGGTTGGGAATTAATTTGATAAATGGTCAGTTTTTAAAAAACAGTTTCACATCATGATTTTGCTTCTGTTAACAACTCTGATAATGGATGCTCAGATTGAGGGGCCCCTTGCCTTAGGTTGGGGCAAAAGAAATTGCAGTTTTTGCCATTACTTTAAATTAAAAATGGCCATTACTTTTGGCCATTAAAAGTAATGGCAAAAACCGCAATTATTTTTGCACCAACCTAATACCATTGCATTTGTTGCTGAGCATTTCCTAGGATCAGCTGATGGTGGGCTTTCTGGTAAATGCTGAGTTAAAGCATGTGATTTAGGCTCCTGATCTAAGACGGACTTCCTGCTTTTCACCCTGAATCAAAATTTTGGCACCAACACACTCTAGTATAACTTTAAGGAGGGAGCAAGACAGAGAAAAATCTGGATTCTCGGATCGGGTCCTGACCTGCTTGAGCATGCCCTTATAGGTGTGGAAGGGGTGAAAAAGAGAGAGAGAGGATTGCTCTGAGAAGATAGCTTCCACATAGTCTGCAGGAGGAGGTTGAAGAGAGGAGGACGCCTGTTCGCTGGCAGATGTGACTTGGTGAATTTCCTGGACTCTCATCGATAAACTTAGTCGTTCCTCATCTCTTGTGGTGGGTTGGGGGAGGAAGGAATGGGTTAGAAAAATAGAGGAGTAAGGCTGGGCGTGGTGGCTCACACTTGTAATCTCAGCACTTTGGGAGGCCAAGGCGGGCAGATCACCTGAGGTCAGGAGTTCAAGACCATCCTGGCCAACATGGTGAAACCCCATCTCTACGAAAAATACAAAAATTAGCTGGGCATGGTGGCGTGCACCTGTAATCCCAGCTACTTGGGAGGCTGAGGCATGAGAATTGCTTGAACCTGGGAGAGGTTGCAGTGAACTGAGACCGTGCCACTGCACTCCAGCCTGGGCAATAGAGCTAAACTCACTCTCAAAAAACAAACAAACAAACAAACAGAAAAACAAAAAATAGAGGAGAGGAGTAGGAAAAGAGGCCTGAGGAATCCCATCCCTGTACAATATCCATCTTATTGGAGATAAACTATCCATTGGATAATGGGAGGTTGGAAGTCACAAAATAGAGAAAAGAGATAGGTATTACATTCAGAGGGCAGATCATTCTGAATTTCTCTATTCGTTCTGTCCTGTGGAAAGGAGAAAAGAGACCTGAACAAAGGAAGCCACACCTCTGGGCAGAATAGATTTAGCAATAGACTAAGAGAAGCTGCCACAGGAAAGAGCTCTTGTCAGAGTCAAGTTATCAGAATTTGTTGCTGGAAAAAGCTGCAAGATGTTTTGAAGCCAGCTTTGCCTAAAGTCTGATACTAAAACAAGGAGAGAGTTGACTTTAAGAGAGGATTGAAGTGGAGAGAAGATTTTGAGTGAAGACCTGGAGATCACAGCAAGATTAAGCTGTGATTGATAGGAGTAAAAAGATGGAGAGAAAACGATGGTACCTTGAATTGGTGTATTTTTAAAAGTTGCCCCAGAAGTATATCTTCTTTTATTGTTAAATGTTAAGCTTAGTTATTTCCTCAAAGAACTGCATTTTTGCAAATGCCAAGTAGAACATTTATAGCTATAATATAACATTGCTATAGTCTATACCTCAAAGCCTACACTTTTGAGTTTGAACACACAAAATAAATACATGACAAGAGAATATTTAAATTGAATAAGCATTTTTAGTGCTAAATAAACCTCCAAAAAGCTGAAGTTGTATGTTGATAGGTACAGGACATATTGATTGATTGATTCATTCATTCATTCATTCAGCAAATATTTGAGTGCTTGCTCAGTACCAGTCATTACTGATACCTAGTGCTCACATTTATTTATTCATTATTGTTTTTTATTTTTTGTTTTATTTTCTTTAATAAGTTTTTTTTGTGAAAACTTTTTGCTCATAGTCATTGTAAGATGAACCTGTTGGCTATTCTTGGTAAAGTTGTTATTCCATGCCTCCTCCCTACGTTATCACTGTGTATTTTATTTAGTAGCTAAAAGTATCTTCCTCAATTGAGTGGAGTATTTTTCAGATCAAGGCTGATCTGGTTATCCAATAATCAAAAGGATGGTTGACTTTTCCTTCTGTACATTCCTTAAAAATCAGTGCATATTTTGAGGTGAGAATGATCCATTATGTATGGAAACTCTCTGTGATTACTCCACAAACTTTTGAAGAATAGATGTTCCAAATCAAGAAAGAAATGTGTTGTAGGCTGATAATTTCATTAGAGCATAAAAGAAAAAATAAGCTTATTCCCTTATAACGATGTTTAACATTATATAGAAATAAGCTTTGTCCTTTGTTTGCTGAGAATAATAGCACAACCCTCTGTGTGAAGATGATTTATCTCTTGCTAAACCGCGCTAACTGTTCATGACAGCAAAAAGACAGGTGTCATTAACCTTAGGTGTTGACAATTTAGAATTCATGGGAATGAGTTAGAAAAACAATAGCTGAGTCCCACCCCTGAATTTGTGTGAAACAAATGAATCCTGTAAACCATCGCCACTCATGCCTCACGTTACTAGAAAAGAGTTCCCCTTGAATTTTCAGAGTGGGGATTTGGTTTTATGTCCCTTCTATCTGAAGTCGAAGTGAAAATTGTTTTGAAGAAAAATGGATCTGTATTCCAATCAAAGTATTTTCCAAGGTCCTAGTATCAAGTTTATTTGTAAATTCATAATTTACTAATAGTGTTCATATTTATGTATTTATTTTTATTTATTTATTTTAGAAGGAGTTTCACTCTTGTTGCACAGGCTGGAGTGCAGTGGTGCAATCTCTGCTCACTGCAACTTCCACCTTTAGGGTTCAAGCGATTCTTCTGCCTCAGCCTCCTGAGTAGCTGGGATTACAGGCATGCACTACCACACCGGGCTAATTTTTGTACTTTTAGTAAAGACGGGGTTTCACCATATTGGTCAGGCTGGTCTCGAACTCCTGACCTCAGGTGATCCACCCAGCCTGGCCTCCCAAAGTGCTGGGATTACAGGTGTGCACCACCCTGCCTAGCCCAGTGTTCATATTTATTCATGCAGTCTTGAAAAACATATTTTTAAACGTTATCATGAGTCATGTGGGGTCACCAGCATTAAGTTATAATGTATTTTTAAATGGAGCAAAGTCAGTAATGGAAAATGTAAGGAAAAAACAGATATTCTTCTACCAAGTACTTTACTTAGGGGTAGAAGTTAGTGCAATGCTGATCACGTGATACCTCTACAACGAGAACACAGACGGAAAGATCAGTAAATGCTGTGTGCACGTGAAAAACCACGTGGTGGGAGAAACGCTCTCATTGTGATGCCTGTGGGCTTTTGCTATGAATGAACCAGTTGGACTTTTTCCTGATGCCAAAAAAGGGCTGAAATTTTATTTATGGTTCAGAGCAATCTTAACCCTTTTCATGCAGTGCTTTCATAGTAAACATAACAATAGCCAAACGTCTTCTATACTTTCTATTCATTTTTCTTTCTTTCTTTTTTTTTTTTTTTTTTTTTTTTTTTAGACAGAGTCTCACTCTCTCACCCAGGCTGAAGTGCAGTGGCACGATCAAGGCTCACTGTAAGCTCTGCCTCACTGTAAGGTTCACGCCATTCTCCTGCCTCAGCCTCCCGAGTAGCTGGGACTACAGGCGCCCGCCACCATGCCCGGCTAATTTTTTTGTATTTTTAGTAGAGACGGGGTTTCACCGTATTAGCCAGGACGGTCTCGATCTCCTGACCTTGTGATCCGCCCGCCTCGGCCTCCCAAAGTGCTGGGATTACAGGCGTGAGCCACCGTGCCCGGCCTTTTTTTCTTTTTTGAGACAGAGTTCCGCTCTTGTCATCTAGGCTGGAGTGCAACGGCATGATCTCGGCTCACTGCAAACCTCCACCTCCCAGGTTCAAGCCAAATTCTCCTGTCTCAGCCTCCTGAGTAGCTGAGATTGCAAGCACTCACCACCTCGCCCAGCTGATTTTTTTTGTATTTTTAGTAGAGACGGGGTTTCGCCATATTGGCCAGGCTGGTCTCGAACTCCTGAACTCAGGTGGTCTTCCCATCTTGGCCTCCCAAAGTGCTGGGATTACAGGCATGAGCCACTGTGCCCGGCCTCTATTCATTTTTCAATAGTCCATCATAATGTCCCACTAAGACGAAAATCCTGTGAGATTCTTCCTCCAGAATGAGAAACTATTTCTCCAGGAAGTTTTCAATAGGATTTTAAGTCCCCTGTGCAGCTAGCAAAAATGTGGAACCAGCACATTGAAGACACACAGCGGCCTGTAGGCCGGGAGTCTTTGTAAACTTTCCCATGTATCTCGTTCTACCAGCTTTTCACATTCCCTGGGCAGATACTGATGAGATATCAGACAAGTATGTCAGGGATGAAAGCTGGTCTAGTGTGCACAGTTTGTGAATTTACAGTCTCTTGAGAGGGCCCAGCTGTGAGTCTTCCCTTCAGCAGGAAGACTCCCCTCCACCCCAAGGACTTTGTTCCACTCTTCCACTGTCCATATTTCCAGCGCATCCCCAGAGACTTCACTTCCTATGGGAAAGAGGCACTTGTTGACAACATCTCAGGGAAACCTGGCTTTGTGTTTATGATATCTACACATATTCCCTCTCCCAGCCCTCTGGAGCTTTGGCTTATTATTATTTTTTTTTTCATTTCATTCCAAGGACATAGATGGGAAAGGAAAGTCCATAAAACCCACCTTGCTCTCAGTTTAGGGTTTGCTCTGCTCTAACCTATATAGGGACACTTGGCATTTTAGGGACCCACCTGAGACCCTGGCATGCTTAATCTTAGCCCGGTTAGTTACATGGACATTTAATTGAAGGTGTTTCAGAGGATGTGGAATAAGATTTTGAAGCCATTCTTTTCCAAGGAAAGGTGATGTCTCCAAAGGCTAGATTTTTCTTCCTTCCTTATCAGTCACACCAATTTGAGTCCTGATGGATGTCAACCCCAATGGGATAGAGTCTGTTTCATTCATTGCTGTGGCCCCAGTGCCTGGAATAGTGCCCAACACATGGTAGTTGAAAGAAAAATCTTGAAAGTTATTTGTTGAAATGTAAATGTTGAATGATGAATATTGTCAAATGCTCAGGCTGTGCCTAGTATTTCCATTAGTATCTAAAAATCTACACAAGAAGATGTTGGGAAATTGGTCGGATGGACTTGAAATTTTAAAAAAAGGCATTCCTTTTTTCTTTTCTTTTCTTTTCTTTTTTTTTTTTTTTTTTTTTGAGATGGAGTCTTGCTCTGTCATCCAGGCATGAGTGCAGTGGCGCAGTCTCAACTCACTGCAACCTCCACCTCCCGGGTTCAAGCAATTCTCCTGCCTCAGCCTCCCAAGTAGCTGAGACTACAGGCACCCGCCACCACACCTGGCTAATTTTTGTATTTTTAGTAGAGATGAAGTTTTACCATGTTGGCCAGGCTAGTCGCAAACTCTTGATCTCAGGTGATCCGCCCACCTCGGCCTCCCAAAGTACTGGGATTACAGACGTGAGCCACCGTGCCTGGCCATAAAACAGGTATTCTTAGAACTTCATCTGGCTTACATGAAAAATCAGCTCGTCTCCCTGTTTCCATTTTGCCTACTGTGAAAAAGGCTTTGGCTGTGTCATCCTTATGACCGTAGAGCGAGGACACCAGCACATTGCTTAACAGAGTGCTATGATACCTCCCAAAGAGTAACACATTTGTACGAGGCGCTCCTCAACCTCAGACTTAGCTCATTCCTTTTGGAAATGCAGATGCTTAAACTGGCAGAGATCATGATGTCTAGAGTTCGGTCCCTTGTTTCTGTCCTCTCCCAACAGAACAGAATTGTCATGGACTGGGTCATTCGGGCTAAATATTAGTCCCCACACTGGATAAATGTGGAAGTATTATAGACAGTGCTTACATGTGCTAAGTCGCCTCTTGAAGATGTACCCTGTATTAATGCGCAGGGGAAGAAAAATGCATATTTTGTCTCAGCAGTTCCATAGCATTCCTTTTATAGAACCGGATTCCAACAGAGTTTCAACATACAAAGTTATCTCTTAGGAAGGAGGCCCCACTTGAGAGCCAGGGGACCACAGGCAGGGAGTCCTAACCCCAAGTTCCATTCCCAGCCCCTCACACTGCCTGTAGTTATGTGACCCCGGGGGAAGGCATTCAACCTCCGGGACTGCAGCTTTTTTATCTATGAAATAACATTGGCTTCCTGCCTCCCAAGGATACCAGAAGGAAGAATGAGTTAACATTTACGTTGTACATTAGGAGCCTCCAAGGAAGGCCCTGAACAAGTAGGAAATATGATATCATAGGAAGAATGTCTTTTATTTTTGAGTTGCTTGTCTCCGTTTAGGTTTTCTGGGCCCATTCCCTGTATACAGTATTCAAATGTGAAAGAAAGTTGTGTTTTTTTTTTTTTCTTTTTGCTTTACCAAAAAAGTCAGCAAAGGGGAAAAAGAAAATCTTGAGCTCAACTCAGGTGGGATAACTGCCTCACGGGTGCTGGGGTTTTTATTTGTTTTTTCATTTGTTAACTCTATGGGAGGGGAATTTTGAGAGGAGGTAACTCGGTTGCCACTGGGAGAAGTATCTGACTTTGGACCATATGTAAACAGTAGCAGATAAGCTCTACTATTGTTTTATTAAAATTTTTTTAATGTTTAACTTTTTGTGGGTACAGAGTAGGTGTATATATTTATGGATTACATGAGATATTTTGATATAGGCATGCAGTGTGTAATACTCACATCAGGATATATAGGGTATTCATTCCCTCAAGCATTTATCCTTTGTGTTTTGAATAATCCAGTTATACTCTTAGTTATTCTTAAATGAACAATTCAATTATTTTTTACTACAGTCACCCTGTTTTGCTAGAAAATACTGTATCTTTTTTATTCTTTCTAACTAGTTTTTGTACCTATTAACCATCCCCTCTTTCACCGAACCTAGGCTCTCCTATTGAAGAGCAATGATAGGCACAGATGGAGTGGCCCAAGTTGGGGGTTCATCGGGATGGGCAGTTCCTGGAGGGAAGAAATTGTGTCACGTCTGTTTCTATCTCCAGAATCTTTCCAGTGTCTGATGTACAGCTGCGAATGAGTTTGGGTTGATTTAATGAATGAGTTAATGGGTCCGAATTGCAGCTTTATTCTTTGCCAGCTATGTACCCCCTTTCCTTCTCTATAAATTGGGGGTCATAACACCACCTTTGCAAGGCAGTCGTAAGGGCTGCATGAGTGAAACATGTGGCATCCTCAGCACACTGACACACAATCACAGTAACCGCTGTGATGACTGGCAGCTCTCCCATCGTCAATGCCAGAAGACCCAGGGTAGTGCTATGGCAAGAGCAGGGATGAATTCCCATCCTGGCCTCATTAGATATCAGCTCCCGGAGAGCAATGATCTAGCCCTTTCGGAATTTGATTCCTAATCTGTATAACAGGCTGATGGAATTTAATCTAATTATCAGCTCAATCTCAAGAATATAGTCTAGTAGGATAGAGGGTCTTATAGGTCCTTTTAAAATCTTTTACTGTAACTACATCAGGCAAATACATAAATCATATTTATGAAACAAAGTGAATGACCATATAGCTACCACTGAAGTCAACCCAGCACCCCAAGAACCCATCATGGGCCTACAGCTCATTCATACTCTTCTTTCACTTAATGTTATATCACATGCATGCCTTTTAGAATGTTTAAAAATATGTTTGTGGTAAAATATTCAAATATATGAATGTGCTACAATTTACAAATCACTCCCTGTTTGTTGGCAATTTCAGTTGTTCCTACATAACTATATTAAGTTCTTATGAACGAAGATTTGTTTTATTCTCCTGATATGACTGTTGATTCTTGCACAATTACCACACTGTTTCAAGAATTGTAGCTGCATAATATACTTTTTAAATATCTGTAAGAAGAAATTACTTATGCCAGTCCTCTTTCAAAAAATTCATAGCTATTTCACTTATTTAGTAAATTTTCTTCTCACTTTTATTTTGAAATATCCTCAAACTTAAAAAAAGTTGCAAGCCCAGTACCAACAAACCGCTATAGGATACTCATCATCTGCAAATACTTTAGTGTGTATTTCCTACAATCAAGGGCGTAGAAATGGAAATAGCATTGATATAGTACCACCATTGACATTTCAGTTCCCATTCACATCTTGCCACTTGTCTCAATGAAGTCACTTATAGCAAAAGGATCTAATTCAGAATTGTGTGTTGCATTAGTCTTTTGCATGCCTTTCTCTCTTTCTTTTCTTTTTTTTTCTTTTTTCTTTTTTTTTTTTTTGAGACAGATTCTCACTCTGTCACCCAGGCTGGAGTGCAGTGGCACGATCTTGGCTCACTGCAAGCTCCAACTCCTGGGTTCCCGCCATTCTCCTGCCTCAGCCTCCCAAGTAGCTGGGATTACAGGCGCCTGCCACCACGCCCAGCTAATTTTTTGTATTTTTAGTAGAGATGAGGTTTCACCGTAGCCAGGATGGTCTCGATCTCCTGACCTTGTGATCTGCCTGCCTCAGCCTCCCAAAGTGCTGGGATTATAGGCATGAGCCACCGCGCCCGGCTTTCTTTCCTTTTCTTTTTTTTGAGATGGAGTCCCACTTTGTCACCCAGGCTGGAGTGCTATGGCGTGATCTCGGCTCACTGCAATCTCTACCTCCCGGGTTCAAGTGAGTCTCCTGCCTCAGCATCCTGAGCAGCTGGGATTACAGGTGTGTGCCACCACACCTGGTTAATTTTTGTATTTTCAGTAGAGATGGGGTTTCACCATGTTGGCCAGGCTGGTCTCAAGCTCCCGACCTCAAGTGATCCCCCTGCCTCGGCCTCCCAAAGCACTGGGATTACAGGTGTGAGCCACATGCCCAGCCATGCATGTCTTTTTCATCTCCTTCAATCTGGAACAGCTACAGGGTCTTTTATTGATTTTTGTGAACTTGACACTTTCGAAGATTATAGGCCAGTTATTTTGCAGAATGTTCCTCAGTTTGTGTTTATCTGATATTTCCTCATGTTTACATTCACATTTTGCATCATTGGCAGGAGTATCACAAGGTGATGCTGTGTTCTCGGTATGTTTTATCAGCTGGTGCAAGATTCCAGTTTGCTCCATTAGCATGATATTTACTTGGATTACCGTGGTATCTGCCAGGATTCTCCATCTGTAATGTTCTTTTTCTCTTTGTAATAAATAAATATTTTATTGGCAGCTATTTGTAACTATGTAAATATCTCTAAACTGTTCTAATTATTCATTCCTGTATTTACTATTGTTGATTCATGGTTTTCTATTTTATTCTATGGGTTATAATTCATTATTAATTTAAACACATCACTGGGAGCCCCTTTAAAGGTTTGTGTGTGTCTGTGTGAGATATTTCCCAGTTCTTTCAGCACTCCCTTACTTTTTGGCACAAAATGTTTGTGGCTAATCAGAATTTTCATGTCCACTCATCATCTACTCTCTGAAATCATCTATTTCTCCAGAGTCCTGGTTCTTTTTAATGGAGAATGATATTTAGAAACCAAAATCTGGCTGCTAGGTGCTTGCATTGCTTTTGGAGTGTTACTGCTCCTGGACCTTCTTGGTGGACAGAGCTAGGAAATATGTGTGTGTGTCCCAAAAGACTTAGTGCAGTTTTAATACTTCTGAACGTTTTAATAACTTCTGAGGAATAAATGTGATAAATTTACCAGAAAAATTTTGGAAATTATTTATACTCCTTTACACTTAGTTTTGTGAGTTTTGAATATAAAAATTTTAAGTTTTTCTTTATTTTTTTTGGCAGCAATAGAAAAATATTTTTCTTTGTGACAGATTATTAGAATATTTTAATTTTTAGGTTCAGGGTACACATGCAGGTTTGTTATATAGGTAAACTTGTGACTTGGGGATCTCAGGTACAGATTATTTTGTCACCAGGGTACTAAGCATAGTACTCAACAGTTTTTTTGTTTGTTTTGTTTTTTTTTTAGACAGAGTCTCACTCTGTCCCCCAGGCTGGAGTGCAGTGGCGCAATCTCAGCTCACTGCAACGTCTGCCTCCCGGGTTGAAGTGATTCTCCTGCCTCAGCCTCCCAAGTAGCTGGGACTACAACAGTTTTTTTTTTTTTTCTTTTTTCTTTTTCTTAATGAACTTCTCCCTCCTCCCACCGGCAGTAAATAAGCATTCATTCTCTTTTCTCTACAACCTTGCCAGCATCTGTTATATTTTGACTTTTTAAATAATAGCCATTCAGACTCGTGCGAGATGGTATAATGTTGCGGTTTTGATTTGCATTTCTCTAATGGTTAGTGATATTGAGCATTTTTGCAAATGCTTATTGGCTGCAAGTATGTCTTCTTTTGAAAAATATCTGTTCATTTCCTTTGCCCACTTTTTACTGGGGTTCTTGTTTGCTTGTAGGTTTAAAGTTCCTTGTAGATTCTGGATATTAGACCTTTCTTAGATGTATAGTTTGTGAATATTTTCTCCCAATCTGTAGGTTTTTTGTTTACTCTGTTGATAGTTTCTTTTGCTTTGCAGAAGCTCTTTAGTTAGGTCTCATTTGTCAATTTTTGCTTTTGTTGCAATTGCTTTTGGCATGTTCGTCATGAAATCTTTGCCAGTTTCTATGTCCAAAATGGTATTTCCTAGGTTATCTTCCAGGGTTTTTATAGTTTTAGGCTTTATATTTAGGTCTTTAATCCATCTTGAGTTGATTTTTGTGTATGGTGTAAGGAAGGGGTCCAGTTTCAATCTTCCGCGTATTGCTAGCCAGTTATCCCAGCACCATTTGTTGAATAGGGAGTCCTTTTCCCATTGCTTGTTTTTGTCAGCTTTGTCAAAGATCAGATGGTTGTAGGTGTGTGCCTTTATTTCTAGGCTCACTATTCTGTTCCATTGGTGTATGTGTCTGTTTTTGTGCCACTACCATGCTGTTTTGATTACTGTAGCCTTATAGTACTGTTTGAAGTTGGGCAATGTGATTCCTCCAGCTGTGTTCTTCTTGCTTAGGATTGCCTTGGTTATTTGGGCCCTTTTTTGGTTCCATATACATTTTGGAATAGTCTTTTCCTAATTATGTGAACAATGTCAGGGTAGTTTGATAGGAATAGCACTAAATCTATAAATTGCTTTGGGCATTATAGCATTTTATATAGGCATTTTAATGATATTGATTCTTTCTATCTATGAGCATGGAATATTTTTCCATTTGTTTGTATCATCTCTGATTTTTTTGAGCAGCCGTTTTGTAATTCTTATTGTAGAGATCTTTCACCTCCCTGGTTAGCTGTATTCCTAGGTATTGTATTCTTTTTGTAGCACTTCTGAATGGGATTGTGTTCCTGATTTGGCTCTCAGCTTGAGTGCTATTAGTGTATAGGAGTGCTACTGATTTTTGTACACTGATTTTATACCTTAAAACTTTGCTGAAGTTGCTTATCAGCTCAAGAAGTTTTTGGGGAGAGACTATGAGGTTTTCTAGACTTCTGAAAACAGGGATAGTTTGATTTCTTCTCTTCCTATTTTGATGCTGCCTTTGTCACAGGTTTTTTTTTTTTCTTCTTCTGAGATAGTCTCACTCTGTCATTCAGACTGGAGTGCAGTGGCGCCATCTCAACTCACTGCAACTTCTGCCTCCCAGGTTCAAGCAATTCTCCTGCCTCAGCCTCCTGAGTAGCTAGGATGACAGGTGTGCACCACCGCGGCCCAGCTAATTTTTGTATTTTTAGTAGAGACGGGGTTTCACCATATTGGCCAGGCTGATCTCGAGCTCCTGACCTCATGATCCACCCACCTCGGCCTCCCAAAGTGCTGGGATTACAGGCGTGAGCCGCTGTGCCCGGCCCTTTGTGACCATTTTATAGATGAGAATTTCTGAGAGCAAATGAATTGGTAGAGGAAATCCACTTGCTTGACTACTCTGTCACCTGATTCATGCATGTTTTGGTGTGTAGTAATAGTTCATTGCTTACTATTGATGAGTAGTATTTAATTGCAGGCCACAGTTTATTTTTTCATGTACCTGTGGATGGACACTTGGGTTGTTTCTAGTTTGGGGCTACTACAAATAAAGCTGCTATGGACATTCATATATGAGTCTTTATATGGGATATGCTTTAATTTTCTCTAGTATATCCCTAGGAGTGGAATGGCTTAATCATATGTTTAACTTTTTAAGCAGCTGTCAAGTTGTTTTCCAAAGTGCTTTTACCATTTACATTTCCACCAGCAGTACATGAGAGTTCCAGTTCCTTCATGTTCTTGACAACACTTGGTATGGTCATTATCTTTAATTTTGGCTATTCAAGTAGATGTGTAGGAGTATCTCATAATGGTTTTGAGTTTCCCTAGTGACTAATGACTTTGAGCGTTTTTTCATGCACTTATTTGCCATTCTTATCTTCTTTGGTGAAGTGTTTTTTAAATCTTCTGCCCATTTTTTATATTGGGTTGTTTGTTTTCTCATCATTGAGTGTTTTTTGGTTTTTTGTTTTTTTGAAATGGAGTCTTGCTCTGTCACCCAGGCTGGAGTGTAGTGGCATGACCTTGGCTCACTCCAACCTCTACCTCCCAGGTTCAAGCGATTCTCTTGCTTCGGACTCCCTAGTAGCTGGGACTACAGGCATGTGCCACCACACCCTGCTAATTTTTGTATTTTTAGTAGAGATAGGGTTTCACCATGTTGGCCAGGCTGGTCTCGAACTCCTGACCTCAGGTGATCCAACCGCCTCAGCCTCCCAAAGTGCTGGGATTACAGGCATGAGCCAATGCACCCAGCCATATCATTGAGTTTTGAGAGTTCTTTGTGTATTCTGAATATGTATCCTTTATCAGATATATGATTTGCAAATATTTTCATCCAGTCTATGGCTTGATATTTCATTCTTTTATTAGATATTTTGATGATGTCTAAGTTTTGTCTAACTCAAGTTAGCAGAGGTTTCCTCCTAGATGTTTTATAGTTTTAGGTTTTATATTTTGAGTTAATTTTTGTGTACAGTGCTATGTATGGGCTGAAATATTTTTCCCTCAATTGTTCTAGCACCATTTGTTCAAAAGGTCATTCTTTTTCCAATCAATTTCCAATGAATTATCTCTGCAGCTTTTTAATAATCAGTTATCTACATATTTATGGGTTTATTTCTGGACTTCATTTTGTTCCTTTGACGTAGGTATTTGTGTTTGCACCAAATCACACTTTATTGCTTACTATAGCTTTATAGTAGGTCTTGAAATCAGGTAATGTTAGCCTTCTGATTTTGGTCTTTATTTTCTAAGTTGTTTTTGGCTATTCTCAGTTCTCTACATTCCATATGGAATTTTGACTATGCTTATCAATTTTTATCAAAAAGTCCACTGGGATTTTTATTGAGTTTGCATTTAATTTGTAAATCAGTTTGGCTAGAATGAACATCTTAACAATATTGAGTCTCCCAACCTATGAAAAAAATATATCTCCATTTTCAAAATATTCTTCAATTTCTCTCAGTAATGTTTTATAGTTCCAATGTATAAGTCTTTTACATATTTTATGAGATTTATTTCTAAGATTTCATATATTTTGATGCCATTGTGAATGGTATTATTTTTAAAAATGTCAATTTCCAATTGTTGTTAATAAAGAGAATACAATTGATTTTTGTATATTGATCTTGTATTCCACTTGTTAAACTTGCTTATGAATTCTAGTAGCTTTTTTGTAGATTCATTTGCATTTTCTAGACAGATGATCATGTCATGGGTAAATAGAATTTTACATCTTTTTTTCCAGTCTGGATGCTTTTTATTTTATTTTATGGAATTATTGCACTAGAACCTCCAGTACTATGTTGAGTAGACGTGATGAAACTGAACATCCTTGTCTTGTTTCTGATCTTAAGGGAAAGCACTCAGTCTTTCACATTAAGTGAAAGGTTAGCAGTAGACTGCATAGATGCTTTTTATCAGGTTGAGAAAGTTCCCTTCTATTGCTAACTTACTGAGTTTTATCAAGAATTCTCTTTTTGTAAGCATATAACATATATTTCTAAGACTTGTGGGACAGATAAAAGTGTATATCCACAAATTCCCATGCAACTATATTGATTTCTATATCTATTATTAAAATCTATGAATTCATGTTTCACCACCACAGGATCCATTCTAGTTTTCTTTCTTTCCATATATGTAACTCTCTTTTTTGATAGTGAGAAACTGGTTTCCATCCTCCTTAATAGATTTGCTTATTTAATCAACCTCTTGTGTGTAACTATTCTCCCATCACTACTCCCATCCCATAGCTCATGCCATGCCTTCCACATCACACTTAGAGTCTGGCATTCACCGCACTGCTGCTGCCTTCCCCAACATGGACATCCTCATTACCCTGCTTGGCCTCTGACTCCCTGGCTTGGGCTGCCCTTCTGCATGGACACTCATCTCACCCTAACCATGCTCTGATTCTCTGAACTGGGTCATGCCCTTTCACATGGAAGTCCCCTGTTCTTGCTCATGCACTGGCATCCTTGTGGATGTTACCCCTATTGGCTTCTGAAACCCATGTTGGGCTGCATGCCTAGGAGGCCGCTCTTTGCCTAGACACTGAGTCTCTGCAAATGCTGCCCTCCCACATGGTCAACCCCATAACAGGGTACCCTGTCATGGGGTTTTGGAGCCTGAGACCATACGACAGGCTCTTTTCCAGGGACTCTCCTTAACCCTTCTTGGGCTCTCATATCCTATAGTAGGCCACTCCTCTGCATTGATGCCCTCACCCCTTGTGGTTCATACCTGCAGTAGGAAGCCCCAGACAGAAGCTCCTCCTATCTTGCATGTCTCTTCCATCTCTTATCCTGCCCCAGCTTGGAGACCTAACTTGCTTGGCCCCAGCTAAAGACTTTTAGAGTGGAGTTTTTCAGGAAGAGATAGAGAAGAAGAAAGAAGAAGAACTCACTCATTTATTTTTCATGAATAACTTAAAATATTTTTTACATAACTAAAATATTTTCCACTATTTTGTATTAGGATTTTAAAAAATTATTTTGGGAAGAAAGGACATATTTGACCATACTTGGTCTATCTTTAAGAGAGGGTAGCTCCATTATTGCTTCAGAAGTGTCTTTTATAAGGCAATTGTAGTCATAATTAAGTTCAACTAGTGGTATAACCAAGGTAAAAGCTCAGCATGTTCCGGGAGACAGGTACACACTATAATCCAGGAGGAAATAGCCCAGACACTAAAGAAATTGCAAGACTGCCTATATATATCAGCAGACTCCAGGCAGAACCAAAGTGGGCAGAATATAATACTAGTTTTGGCAAAATTTATTGTTTTGATGCGTTTGAGAGTATAAATTTAATATACTTCTAGAGGTGACTCTAATAGCTTACTTGATTGGTTGACTACAATTTGAAGGAATTCCATGCTGGCTGAGATGCCAGAGCTTCCCTGAAACAACGTAAAGAGGGAATCCAAAGGCTTAGGGAGTTAGGAAGGTTGAACTGAATACTCGATGTGTGACCTGCACAGCCACCTGCCAACTACATTCCACAAGATGACCCAGAGGTATTTCCTTCACGACAGCAATGAGAAATATATTAATGAAGGAAGTACTGCATCCTTGAACATCTCTGTGGTTTCTCCTCTTTCTAGAAAAGTTATGACTCTAGTACAGGATGATGCCATCGAAAAGGGGTCAAACGGCAGCACTTAACTGCCAAAGGGAAGGTAAGTACCTCTACCGTAAAGGTCGGGAGGGGCATACTAGTAATCAGAATGTTTTGATTGGCAGAGATCTTTGACAGTGGATAGTTGATCATGATGTCTCTTGAAAGTAAATATGTGGGCAGCCTGTGAGTGTAGTGCCTGATCTATGTAACAGCAAAAACTCTGGTAGCTGAAAACCTGACTTGAATTCCCACAGAGAGGAACTGAAGCCCCTTACCCAGCTTTTAGACATAAGTAAATTTATAGACACAGAGCCTTTTGACTGAAAGGTAAGCCAGGTGCCCTTGAGGAAGGACCCTGCACCATTGCCACATGCACACACCATAAATCCTCCTCTAAGACTTCTCCAAAGGGACCAAAGTTGACAACTGACAAACCCCCACATTTTCTCTCTGACCCATGGGTGATGGCTTTTATTGTTGGAAGGACTAAGCAGAAGCTCCTAGAACTTTCATTTCTACCAAGAGAATAAATCAGAAGCAATATTGCATCCCTGAGGGGATTGCAAAAATCCATGCTGCCATCAAAGACTTGAAAGAAGTGGCGATAGTTATCACATCTCCACTGAACTCATCAGTTGGGCTGTGCAAAAGTTGCATGGGTCTTGAAGAATGACTGAAGACTACTGTGAACTTAATGAGGTGGTGGCTAAAATTCCAGCTGCTGTCCTAGATGTAGTATCTTTCCTGGAGCAAATTGATATGTCTCCCAGCATTTGCTTCGTAGCTACTGACCTGCCTTTTTCTCCTCACTGATTTGCAAGGATTGCCAGCAACAGTTTGCATTTACCTGTCAGGGCTAACAGTATACTTTCAGTTTTGCCTCAGGCTATGTCAGTTCTCCTGCTCTCTATCACATTTATTCTGCAGAGATGTTGATTGTCTTGACGTTCCACAAAACATCACATTGGATTACCTCATGGATGACAGTATGATGAATGGATCCGATGTTCATGAAACACCATATACTTTAGAGGCCTTGGTAAGATATAAGGTGGGAGATAGGCCCCACAAAAATTCAGGGACCTGCCACCTCAGTATGGTTTCTGGGGGCTCAATTGTCACTCCTCCAAGGCAAAAGGAAAGTTGCTGGTCCTTGGATGATCTAAATGGGAAAAGAGGGAAAATGTGTGTTCAGCCTTTTTGTATTTAGGAGGGAACATATGCCACATTTAAAAATGCTTTTTGAATTCATCTATAGAGTTATCTCTAAGGCTGCCAGTTTCAAGTGGTGTTGAGCAAGTTCTGAGAAGTCTCTGCAGCAAGTTCAGGCTGTGTACAAGTCATTGTATCACTTGAGCCTTATTATCTAGAAGGTCCAGTGATAAAGTATTTATGGCAAACAGGAATGTTGTATGGAGTCTTTAGAAAGCACCAGAAGGAAAATCACAGCACAAAACTCTGGGGTTTTAGTGCACATCTATGCCTTATTCTGGATATGGCTGTTTGCCTTTTGAAAAATAGCATCTCCCTTGCTACTAGGCTGTGGTAGAGATTGAATGCCTAACCATGGTATGCTGGGTGATTATGTAATCTGAACTTCTCATCATGAATTGGGTGTTGTATGACCCTCCTAGACATAAGGCCATGTGTGCGCAGCAGCAATCTACCATTAAATGGAAATGGTATCCAAGAGACTGGGATCGGGCAGGTCCAGATGGTGCAAGCAAGTTGCATGGGCAAGTGGCTTAGATTCCTTTGACTCTGAAGGTACGTTGCCTCTTCCACTCATATGGTTTATGGCCTCTTGAAGATACTGCAGTTGAATGAGGAAGAAATAACAAGACTGGTTTGCAGATTTTTCTGTATTACACACAGATATTACTCAGTTTCACTCATGGGTGATCCTGAAGGACACTGGTGAAGAAAAATTCTCCCAGTCGATAGAACTTTGAGCAGCAGATTTTGTTGTATGCTATGTCTAGACTAAGAGAGGGCTGGGAGTACACATGGACACTGATTCGTGGGCAGTTGCTAGTGGTTTGGTTGATGGTTAGGGACTTGAAAGAAATAGGATCAGAAGATTGATGACAAGGACATCTTGGGAAGAGGTGAATGAATGGACATCTTATAACGGTTACCAAGTGTGAAGATATTTGTGACCCATGTGAATGATGACCAAAGTGCATTCAGTGGAGGGGAAGTTCTTAGTGATTAGGTGGGCAATTGATGTACTCAGTGGGTGTCTGTCAGTCTCTTTTCTTGGCCACTCTACTGCTTACTCAATGAGCCCATAAACAGAGTGGCCATGGTGGCAGAAACAGAGGGTATTCATTGCCTCAACAATGTGGACTTCCTCTTACCACAGCTGGCCTAGCTAACACTACTACTACTGCTGAGAGCCTGATATGTCAACAATGGAGGCCAACATGGATCCCCTAATGTGGCCCCATTCACCTGGGGAACTAGTCAGCCACCTGGTGGCAGGTTGATTCCATCGGACCTTTTCCATCTTGGGGTGGGGGGTGGGGGTCAGAGATTTGTCCTCACTGAAATAGACACATTCTGGACATGGATATGCCTTCCCTGCCATAATGCTTCTGCCAGTAGCACCATCTATGGACTCATGGGGCACCTTATCCACCATCATGGAATTTCCCATAGTGATGTTTCTGATCAATGATTCCCACAGCATTGCTTCTTTCACAGCAATGAAGTGCAGCAGTGGTCTCAAGGCCATAGAATTAACTGGTTTTACCACATGTCCCATCACCTGGAAGCAAGTGGACAAATTTTGAAAGATGTAACAGTTTAGTGAAGACTTAATTATAGTGTCAGTTGGGAGTCACCACACTGAAATCATGGAGTCCATCTTAAAGTGTACTTACCGCGTGTGCTTTGAAACAGAACATACATATACGGTACTATCCACCCCACAGCCAGGACATATAGGTCTCGGAATCAAGAGATGGAAGTGGCTCATGTCACTATTAAACCCAATAATTCACTCACAGAAGTTTTGTTTCCCCTCCTGGCTACCTTGAGCTCTGCTTGTTTGGAAGTCTTAGTCCCCAAAGAGGAACTGCTCACTAGGGTACACTGCAATGGCTCAATCAGGAAGAGAAACCCAATCAGCGAGGCACTCTGCCAGATCTTACAGGGGAGAAAAGCATGACTGATGTGTCCGCTGAATCCATGAGGACGATTTCTTGCAGGTGCTCACTTCTGCAAAATACACTGTGGGAAGTATTGGAAGAGTTTTGATTCTGTCAAGTTTATACAACAAGAGAAAAAACAGCCATGTTTGCTGATTTTTATTTATTTGCTCACCTATGTGGAAAGAAAAGAGAGGGCCTTACAGTCTTTTGGGGTAGACAAATCTTTTCCAGGCCTTCAAGACACTTGAAGATGCAGTTAGTAAGAAAAACTTCCTTACTATCTTATCTAATAAGTTACAGTATAGGACTAAAATAGAGCAGGGATTCTGGGTGATACAAAATTAATGTTAGGTCAGTTGCACACTCCTTGAGCCATCATTGGTGACTCTGCTAAGGTTTTCTCTTAATTTGCTCTGTGTATATCCTGGTTAAAGGGCCGACCTGTGTCTTTAGAGCATTTCCTATATTTGGCCCTATTCTAGTGTTGTAGTTAAGTACATGGATCTGGAGTCCGATTGCTGGGAGCTGAATCCTAGCTTGGTCAACTTGTAGCTTTGTGATCTTTGGTGTCAGTTAACTTCTCTGTGCCTGTTTTCTTATCTGTAAAATGAGGATAATAGTTATATCTACTTCAGAATATTGTTTGGAGAATTTATTAAGATGACATATGTACAGTCCTTACAACAGTGATTGGCCCGTGGTCAACAATGACTAAGGTTTAGCAATTCTTATTATAACTTGGCAATATGTGCTGTGAGTCTGCCTGCCAGGAATATAAACCATTTGGGATCCCTGCTCTCTTTCTCTAGCAAACCTGCAGAACACCTGCTAAATAGCTCATATAGACGGAATCATGTCTCCCCTCCCACCTCCAAATTCATATGTTGAAGTGCTAACTCCCTAATGTGACTGTATTTGGAAACAGGGTCTTCAGGCAGGTAATTAAATGAGGACATAAGGGTGGGGTGATAACCCCATAGGACTAGTGACCTTGTTAGAAGAGGAAGAGACCAGGGCTCACTCTTTCTCCATCACACACAGAGAGAAGGCCACGTGAGGACACAGTGAGAAGGTGGCCGTCTGTAAGCCAGGAAGAGAGGCCTCACCAGTAACCAACCCTAGCACTTTAATCTTGGACTTCCTGCCTCCAAAACTCTGAGAAATTAAGGTCTGTTATTTAAGCCACCAGACTAGAGTATTTTATTATGGCAGCCCTGGGAGACTAATAGCATTATGAAATTGCATAATTTAAATATTCAGGGTGGATGTGAGGGCTCACGCCTGAAAGTTCAGCACTTTGGGAGGCTGAGGTGGGAGGATCGATTGAGCCCAGGAGTTTGAGACCAGCCTGAGCAACATAGCCTGTCTCTACTAAAAACAAAAAATTATCCGGGGTGGTAGTGTGCCTGTATTCCCAGCTACTTGGGAGACTGACCTGGGAGGATCACCTGAGCCCAGGGGAGGTCGAGGCTGCAGTGAGCCCTGATGGAGCCACTGTACTCCAGCCTGGGTGACAGACAGAGACCTTGTCTCAAGAAAAAAACAAAAAACAAAACAAAACAAAAAACCTGTTGCCTTTAGAGATAAAGATGGAACTGTGGAGTCAGTATCCTCAAATTCACTCACTGATGTGAAAAGCTGTTTGGGATTTACTTCTGAATGTATTTCTCAGGTGTACAGTGTTTAGAAAATGGAATCAGGGATTATGGAAACCAAGAAAATCAGGGCCAAATGATTGCTTTTTGGAATCTTTTATCAAAGCTTTTCTAAGATCTTCATTAAATAACAAGCAAATCTGAGAGAGCACGAGATCTAAAAAAGCTTTTCAGCCCACACTGAATTTCCTAATCTCTGGGAATATAAAGTCAGATTTGGTTTCTATGCATTTTTACTCTGAAATGTAGAGAAAATGTAAAAACTTAGGCAGTAATCGTGCAAATTAAGAGTCATTCTTTAATGAATGCCTTGCGTTTGCAAACAGGCTTTACGCCTGGCAAGCTCGGACCACGTCCATCGTGGGGCGCCAGGAGATTGCTGGGCCACTGTCCCCAATTCAGGGCTGGGTCCCGGCGTCCCCGCGTTCTCCGAGTCCCTGGTCCCCGCCCCAGCCGGCGCCGGGACCCGCCCGACTCCCCGCCCCTCCCCCGCCCACGCCCCAGCCGCAGGGGGCAGGGCGGGAGGCGGGCGCCCGGCGCGTCCAGTCCCCGGGACCCTTTTAAAGCGTGGCGCGCCAGGGCCGGGCATGCCGAGCCCCGTGGCGGAGACAGCGGTGCGCCCAGCTCCCGGGAGCGGCCCGAGCAGCCGAGCGCCCAGGGCTGCCCTTCCCGGGCCGGCGGGCTCCCCGGGCTCCCCGCCGCCGCCCCGTGCGCCCCGGGAGGGCCCGGCATGCTGCGCCAGCTGCTGCTCGCCGCGCTCTGCCTGGCGGGTCCCCCAGCGCCCGCGCGCGCCTGCCAGCTGCCCTCCGAGTGGAGGCCCCTGAGCGAGGGCTGCCGCGCCGAGCTGGCCGAGACCATCGTGTACGCCAGGGTGCTGGCGCTGCACCCCGAGGCGCCCGGCCTCTACAACCACCTGCCCTGGCAGTACCACGCCGGCCAGGGGGGCCTCTTCTACTCGGCCGAGGTCGAGATGCTGTGCGACCAGGCGTGGGGCAGCATGCTGGAGGTGCCCGCCGGCTCCAGGCTCAACCTCACCGGCCTGGGCTACTTCTCGTGCCACTCCCACACCGTGGTCCAGGACTACTCCTATTTCTTCTTCCTCAGGTGAGCCCGGCGGCGCCGCCACCTCTCTCTCTCTCTGCGCCACCTCCCGAGGTCGCCGTTACCTAGAGCCAGGCCGGTAACTCCCCGGGCAGCCTGTCGGTGTCAAGTGAGAATGCCCCTGGGGCGCCTACCCCTTGCCTTCTTGGATCTTTTTTGCTCCGTCTGACGTCTCTACAGACATCCTGACTACCCCTGGTTAAGGCGGTTTAAAAGACAGGGAAGGTTTCTGTGCCTTGTACACAGAAGAGCATTGCAGACAGAAGCTCAAAGCGCTCTCCAACAGTCCCTTTGACTCGGGTTTTTAAAGTGGCCTCAGTGGGAGTAGATTGGGACGGTGAGAAAAACAATCTTTGAAATCAGTCTGTGGCTGGCATTTTGGCTCTGCCCTTCCTAACCGTGATTCTGAGCGCATTTCTTGACACCTTCTTAAGATCTTCCATAGCATCACCTGTGTAAAGTGAGAGACAGGGCTGGTTGAGTGAGGAACGTAACTCATGCAAAGCACCTGGTGCAGGTTAGAAGTTGACCAGCTGTCCACTCTCTCCTCTTCCTCATTTGCTCAAATGCCAAGATGTGAATGGTGTGGAATGTAGCCCGGGATTGCTTCACTGTCTCATGTCAGCTGCCAGGTTCTTTGAAATAGCAAAGGTTTACTAGGGCTTGGGGTTCTGCTGCTGGTAAAATCCTGGGTAGCAATGCTTTGAGGAGTGGAGAGATGAACCAGGCCAGGAGGTCCTCTCTGATTACAGACCACTGGAATCTTCTGAAGTTCCATGAACTTCAGAACTTGGCCTGTGATCAAGATGGAATGCATCTGCCTAAGAATTCAGTCAATTCTCATTGACTACTGAATTCTTCTGAAATTTGAATAGAGAGTGCCAGGTAGAACTCTAAATTCTTTGGTTGGCTTCAATTGGAATTTGGAGAGTGATATAAAACAACTGAGAAAAACATCAAAATGGAATCTAACCTATCTATCAAGATAGTAAATTAATCCACTGTTGGGGTGATCGGTTGTAGTTCGTTTTCCCAGTCTGGGAAGTAGCACTGAGGATATTTGGAATGAGGCTGACGTGGGTCTGCAGATTCACTTTTGGCTCGCATTTCTCTGAGAAAGAAAACAGTTCTACAAAGTGGTGTTTGTAAGTGCATGGCAACACATGTTTTCCATATTGAAGCCAGAATATCTAAGTTTAAAAAACACGTCTTGCTTTGTGTTGGCTTGAGTGGTTCAGCTAGATTAAGTTTTTATATATATGTATGTATTTCCAGAGAAGTGTAGTTTCTAAATACAGCCAGCGAGACTGAGAGAGTGCCCTTCTCGATACAGAGAAACTTAGGGTTTCATGTTTTTAATTAGGAAAAATGCTGAGAAACCATCTATAAAACTATTCAAAACCAGAACTTTGTTCTCCAAAGGAAAAAGAGCCCAAGTATTTGAGCAGGCTTTTTAAAGAAATTTTTATCATGAAATACAGTTTGTCCAATAGTTCTGTGGTGCTCAGCCAATTCTCATCTTTTTTGCTCTACCATGTTTACAAAAGTTAGGGCAGAAATACAAAGACAGTAGTCTGACATTTTCATTTCACAGGGCTGTCTTGCCTTGGAGTGTGTTAACAACTACACACAAATCATTCCTTCTCTGTTATTCTGGGACCCACTGAGATGAAACTGGACCTCTGGTCACTGTCAGGGGTGAGGGTGGCAACGGAGACTTGCTGGTGAGCCCTGCGTGTTTTTTGTAGACTGGAGTGTAACTTTCATCTCTTTCTTTTTGTGACTTTTTAAAGACTCATTCTAACTGATTAATGCTAGGCCTTTAAATGTGTTCACTAACATGCATACTGCATTTACTTTGTACCAAGTGCTTCATTTACTTAGGTTTTTGATGCAATGTTTATGACATCACCAGAAAAGTAGGTACTATTTTTTACTTATGTATGTTCTTTTTTTGAGATGGCGTCTCACTCTTGTCACCCAGGCTGGAGTGCAATGGTGCAATCTCTGCTCACTGCATCCTCCGCCTCCTAGGTTCAAGTGATTCTCCTGCCTCAGCCTTCTGAGTAACTGGGATTACAGGTGTGTGCCACCATGCCCGGCTAATTTTTGTATTTTTAGTAGAGACAGGGTTTCACTGTGTTGGCCAGGCTGGTCTCGAACTCCTGACCTTAGGTGATCCACCTGCCTTGGCCTGCCAAAGTGCTGGGGTTACAGGTGTGAGCCACCGCACCTAGCCAGTACTATATTCTTTTTGCAGATTAGAATACTGAAGCTTAGAGGAGTTAAGACATTTGTTTCATGTCATATAGAAGATAAATAGCAAAGACAGAACTTAAACATAGGTGATGACAGCTGGCCTTTTTTTCACCAGGAAATAAGGAACACTCTTTGAGAAGGAAGACCCCTTGGGGGAATTGGAAGACAACACAAATAGACAAACAGGCACCATACACATAGTTTTCTCCATACTTTGCTCAAACTCATCTTTTTGAAAACCTTAAGGATAGACTGATGTAGTGTGAGACAAAGAAATAATTAGAAGTAGTAACTCCTCTAATGAGAGCCATGCCAGACATTGATGTGAAATTGGCAAGCCCGTTGCAGTTGTCTGTGACTCTGGATTGGAGCTGGTACACCCTTGACTGTCTAGTCTACATGTCTGCCTTTTTTTCCTCCATTAGGATGGATGAAAATTATAACCTCTTGCCTCACGGAGTCAATTTCCAAGATGCCATCTTCCCAGACACTCAAGAGAACAGAAGGATGTTTTCTAGCCTTTTCCAGTTTTCAAACTGTTCGCAAGGGCAGCAGCTGGCGACTTTCTCCAGTGACTGGGAAATCCAGGAAGACAATAGGGTAAGAATCGGCTAAATCCTGTGCCACAGCAAAACAATAGTATAGCTACACCTTGTGTGAATTTTGTGACCAAAGGAATCAAGAATACTCTTCCAAAAGCCCAGATCAGAGAGTATTAGCGTATGCCCTCTCTCTCTCCTGCTATCCCTCCTTACCTCCCAGCTGTTAAAAAAGACCATTCATAAACTTTGGATCCCTGAAGCTTTACTGTTGGATAAGGAGTTCTTCCCAAAGTATGAGAACAAGATGAGAAGAAGATTGGCATGCTGAGCCTCAGTTTCCTCTTCTACAGAACAGGGACAATAGTAGCATCTATATCAGGCTTGTCCAACCTGCAGCCCAGGACAGTTTGAATGTGGCCCAACACAAATTTGTAAACTTTCTTAGAACATTACGAGATTTTTCTGCAATTTTTTTTTGCTCATCAACTATCGTTAGTGTTAGTGTATTTTATGTGTGGCCCAAGACAATTCTTCTTCCAATGGGGCCCAAAAGATTGGACACCCCTGATCTATGTCAGAGGGCTAATGCAATATGATTTAAATATGTAAAAACTATAATTATGTAAATCCGTTAGCGTAATGCTTAAAAGAGTAAGTGCTCAATACATGTGAGCTATTACGACTGTTCCTGACTGTGTATGATTGTCATGGACAGCACAGGGCCCTAAGAAATTGTCTTAGAGGAAAGGAAAAGTGCTGAGGGAAATGAAATGAAATTGCTATCATAGCTACTACTTCTGTGATTCTTAACTATAGTTGGTAAGACATAGAGGTGCAGGATGGCCAAGGTGGCTGCAAAATGTAAGGGTCGGGATCGTAAGGGTTGGGAATGAAAATATAAAAGAGTCTTCCGATCTGGGCCAAATGCCAGAGTGGGAGGAACATTTTGATGATCATCACTCTTCCAAAGCAATGGGCTTTGCCACAGCCAAGTTGGGATGATAGTGGGGGCCAGGCCAGTCTAGGCCTCTGGGGCTGTGACCCATCTCTTCCGGTCCCCGATTGAAGACATTTTTAGGGCAATGTGACACACTGCTGGAGAGAGAGTTCTGATGTGGGTATCACATGGAATAAGGACTTTTTTTTTTTTTTTCCATTAACGAACCCATTTGCACAGGTTAAGAGACTCCCTTCTTTCCACCCATCAAGAAAGGTTTGAGGGAAGTGTCTTTCTCTTGTCTGATGGGATGGCCTAGGGTAGCTGCCTTGTTCTTCCGAATCCCCTTGTCTTTTTTATTTTGTTTTCCTTCCAACTTTTATTTTAGGTTCAGGGGGTACGTGTGTAGGTTTATGACGTGGGTAAATTGCGTGCCACTGGGGATTGGTATACCAATTGTTTCGCACCCAGGTAGTGAGCACAGTACCTGAGAGGTAGTTTTTCCATCCTCACCCTCTTCCCACCCTCAAGTAGGCCCCAGTGTCTATTGTTGCCATCTTTGGGTCCGTGTGTACTCAATGTTTAGCTCCCATTATAAGTGAGAACATGCAGTGTTTGGGTTTCTGTTCCTGCGTTCATTTGCTTAGGATAATGGCCTCCAGCTGCATCCATGTCTGCAAAGGACAGGATTCAAACCCGCTTCAAAGGGAGATTCAAAGGGAGCTTCACCCAGGGCTCCCTGGACCCTGGAGGCCTTCTTCATGCTCTTGCACAGAAGCTATTCCTGTGAAGGGCTGGTACGTCCAACTAAGGGAAAGGATTTCTTCTTCTTTGACATATGCCTGTAATCCCAGCACTTTGGGAGGCCGAGGTGGGGGGATCACCTGAGGTCAGGAGTTCAAGACCAGCCTGGCCAACATGGCGAAACCCTGTCTCTACTAAAAATACAAAAATTAGCTGGGCAGAGTGGTGCCTGCTTCTAATTCCAGCTACTCGGGAGGCTGAGGCAGGAAAATCGCTTGAACTCAGGAGGCGGAGGTTGCAGTGAGCCGAGATCACACCATTGCACTCCAGCCTGGGCGACAGAGTAAGACTCCATCTCAAAGAAACAAACAAACATACATTCCTCAGCTCTGCCCTACTGACAGCAGTCTAGACTTTTCTAACCCCTCCCTGATGGTTAGAAAGTTAGAACTTTCTGAACGCTTCTCATGTAGTTTGCTCCCAATGTGGTTCTAAGCACCTGTTTTTATTCTTCCTTTTCTCCTTCTTAATCATTACTGTTGCCTACTCCATATTGAGTTGGACCCAGCAAGTCTAAGCCTGAGCATCCCAAGCCCAAGTCATACTTAATTTCTTCCAAGCGAAGGCTTTTTAGGCTTGGCCCTTTTGTTCCCCATCTTGTGGGAGCTTTGTTTATATGACTATATAATAGATTTATGTCAAGAGATCAGATATTCTGATCTTTAATAGGTTAGCCCTTAAAATCTTAAGCTACATAACTTCTTAGCACTATGGTCACAATCTAGCTACTAACATTTTTCTGGAATTAGATTTTTCCATCATTTGGGAAAAACAAAGAACAATGGGACCGTGGAGAATTGTTTCAGCCTGAAGGCAGATCTATTTCTGTTGATCAGATGTTGATCTTGGGGGAGAATTCCTTTTCCCTTTCCCTTGAATCACCCTGGCCTCTTAGATAACAAAGTGTGGGAGCATTCCAGGCTCAGAGAAAAAGTGGAAACTTGAGGTGAGGAAGATCATTATTTCACTTTGCTGAGCTGCTGTGGAGCAGAATTTAGTTCAATCTGAGGGACTCTGCACGTTTCCAGACCTCTGCTTGTGCCATTTTTACTCCCTACCCACTTTGAAAGGGACCACATCAAAGCTACATAAAATTAGCCCATTGTGGGCTGATTGCAGTGGCTCACGCCTGTATTCCCAGCACATTGGGAGGCCGAGGTCGGCGGATCACTTGAGGTCAGGAGTTTAAGACTGGCCTGGCCAACATGGTGAAACTCCATCTCTACTAAAAATACAAAAATTAGCTGAGGATGGTGGTACGCGCCTGTAATCCCAGCTACTTAGGATGTTGAGGCAGGAGAATCATTTGATCTTGGGAGGCAGAGGTTGCAATGAGCAGAGATCGCGCCACTGCACTGCAGTCTGGGCGGCAGACCAAGACTCTGTCTCAAAACAAAGCAAAACAAGAAAAATTAGCCCATTAGTTTAAAACTTAATTTGAAATTAAAATTACATTGACTTTTTAAAGTTTTCTGATGCTCCCTAAGATATTTTTACATACCCTGGAGTGATTAAAATAGTTGTGAATTATTGACTACTACTTGCTTCTTTTTTTTTTTTTTTCTTTTGAGATGGAGTCTCACTCTGTAGACCAGGCTAGAGTGCAATGGCATGATCTCGGCTCACTGCAATCCCCACCTCCGAGGGTTCAAGTGATTCTCCTGCCTCAGCCTCCCAAGTAGTTGGGATTACAGGTATGTGCCATCACACCTGGCTAATTTTTATATTTTTAGTAGAGAGGGGGTTTCACCATGTTGGCCTGGCTGGTCTTGAACTCCTGACCTCAGATGATCCACCTGCCTCAGCCTCCCAAAGTGCTGGGATTACAGGCGTGAGCCACCGTGCCTGGCCTACTTGCTGCTTTTTTCTTAAAAAAACCCAAAAACTTTAAGTGTTTCTTTTTCTGTGGGAAGGCAAGCATCAAATTATCCTACCCAGGATAAATACACCATGTTATGTCAGAAGCAGTCAACATTGTTCCTTAACCTTAGGAGGGGTCAGAATTGCTGTTATGATCACTCTTTTATTCCAGTAAGAATAGATGTTAGACTTTTGTTAATCAGAACACGCTAACACTCCGCATATTCTAAGAGCAGTTATGAAGGGCCTGGGACTTTGCTTAGGATACGTTCTTGTATTATGTGCCGATCTTCAATTACAGACCCTGCAGGCATCCCATGTGCTCCTGGACTTTCTAGGTGCTGGGTGCTGGGTTTTCTTTTTTTTTTTTTTTTTTGAGACGGAGTCTTGCTCTGTTGCTGAGGTTGGAGTGCAGTGATGCAATCTCGGCTTACTGCAGCCTCTGTCTCCCAGGTTCAAGCGATTCTTCTACCTCAGCCTCCCAAGTAGCTGGGATTACAGGCACCCACCACCATGCCCAGCTAATTTTTGTATTTTTTGTAGAGATGGGGTTTCACCATGTTGGCCAGGCTGGTCTCGATCTCCCAGCCTCAAGTGACCCTCCTGCCTTGGCCTCCCAAAGTTCTGGGATTACAGGCATGAGCCACCATGCCCCACCTCTAGATGCTGTTGATGCTGCTGTTCTTTAAGTTTCCATTCAGCTTGGACAGTGGATCTGGACTGTAGATATGAAGGGCACATTTCATTCTCTTCTCTGATAATTCTCACTTTCTCTCTGTTGGAGGATCTGGGACTCTAGGGTCGATTTGGAGGGTAGGAGATGGAAGAGGGGGAAATCTTACGGAGGGAAACTTTTGCAAAGCATATGCAGGGTGACATTCAACTCAGTCCTTGGGAGCAAAGTCCTCCCACACTCTGGTTCCTTTCCAGCACCTCTCCATTTTCAAATATCCCACCCACGCATTAGTAAATAGCAACGGGATCTTTCTTTCAAAAGCTGCCAAGATGTCAGCAGTGTTAGTACGTGTTCACCGCCTCTCTGGTTCGGTGTCATGGTGTTAATAGGACTTGGGGGGATATCTTTGGCACGTTGGAACATCCACCAGATTTACTGGCAGATTTCTTTCCACACCAGCCAAGGACATTTTTCCTTCCTCATTTCTCTCTTGCTGGACAAGTGCAACAGTCAAAACAGAATTTGGATATTTTTCCCTCTCTGCCGTTACTGTCCCCTAGGACCAAGACCCAGACTGACCCATACTTATGTCAGTCTGTCATAAAATGTCATGGAATGGAAGGAAAATCTGTGGAGATCTTGCTATCATTTTCTTCTTTCTTCTTTTGGAGTTGGGAAGGATGATAGGGGTGTTACCCTTCTCTAAGCTCAACTTGTAATCAGAAGACCTTGATCGGCTCTGCCATTTCCAGAGGAATGACCGTGGGCAGATCCCCTAACTTCCCACAACTTCAGTTTTCCCTTTATAAAATAGATCCTAGAACAGATAAACTGTCTCAGAGTATTGTCTCAGGACCTAATTAGAACATACTTTTGGAAACACTTTCTAGAGTAATGCAAGGGCTTATTACTGGAAGCTGATTATTCTCAAGTATTGCTTTAAAAACCACATTGAAAAAGAATTTGAAAAGCTGCCTGCTGCCGTCCAGGGGGTCCTGAAACATCCCATGGAGGAGTGGCAACATCAGTAGTAACAGGGGTTTGTGCTGGAGATGGGAACGGATGGAAGGGAAGCTATCTTCTGCACTTTTTTCATTCAACAGAATCGATTGGGTTCTGTGCAAGGATGACATTTAAAAATATAGTGTATTGAATTATCAACAGATAACACACTCACGTGGGTTCTCTACTACCTCTGACACCCATCCACCCAGTCCCCACAAATCCTCCAAATAAGTAGCCACTGTTACTAGTTTCCTTTATAGACAGTCAGTGGTGTTTTAAAAATCATTATTTCAATCAGTTCTAGGGAACAGGTGGTGTTTGGTTGCATGAATAAATTCTTTAGTGGTAATTTCTGAGATTTTGGTGCACCCATCTCGTGAGCAGTGTATACTGTACCCAGTGTGTAGTCTTTTATCCCTCACCCTCTCCCACCCTTTCCACCGAGTCCCCAGAGTCCATTCTTAATCTCATGCCTTTGCGTCCCCATAGCTTAGATCTCATTTATGAGTGAGAACATAAAATGTTTGATTTTCCATTCCTGAGTTACTTCATTTAGAATAGTGGTCTCCAATTCCATCCGGATCTCTGCGAATGCCATTATTTCATTCCTTTTTATGGCTGAGTAGTATTCCATGACATATATAAAATACATTTTCTTTATCTCAATGGAGTTGTTTTGTTTTGTTTTGTTTTGTTTCTTTTGAGATGGAGTCTTGGTCTGCTGCCCAGGCTGGAGTGCAGTGGCGCAATCTCAGCTCACTGCAACCTCCGCAGTGAGATTCAAGCGATTCTCATGCCTCAGCCCCCTGAGTAGCTGGGACTACAGGCGCCCAGCACCACGGCCAGCTGATTTTTGTATTTTTAATAGAGATGGTGTTTCACCGTGTTGGCCAGGCTGGTCTCAAACTCCTGACCTCAAGTTATCTACCCACCTCAGCCTCCCAAAATGCTGGGATTATAGGTGTGAGCCACCACACTTGGTCCTCAATGGAGTTTTTGTTTTTTCTTTCTTTTTTTTTTTAATCCAAATATGTGTTATTACCACCGTCTTTGACACAAATGGCAACACGCTGTGTACACTTCACTACACCTTGCTTAATTCATGAGTAGATCTGGGAGATCTTTCCATATGCATGGCCTGAGGGCTAGACTGGGTGAGAAAAAAAGATAAGAAAGAGACAGAAACCAAGGCCTTTGTCCATAATAAGGGATTTCTCCTGGAGTTTTTGCTGCACAGCTCCATGATTCAGCCCTTTTTGGGTCAGATCCCCCCATTGCTTCTAACTGTTTAGTGTTCAGAGTTCAGGTAGGTAAGGTTTTGGAGTTTTTAAAACTATATGCAGAGATTTCAGTTAAAATCAGTGGGAATCATAGGCCATGGTTGGCTTGCTTCATCTTGACTGGCGCTGGAGTTGACATTTCTATCTGACTGGCTCCATTAAGAACGTGTGTTCAAAGCCAGAATTGGTGGTTCAAGCCTGTAATCCCAGCAATTTGGGGGGCTGAGGTGGGCAGATCCCTTGAGGTCAGGAGTTTGAGACCAGCCTCGCCAACATGGTGATACAACATGGTGAAACCCCGTCTCTACTAAACACACAAAAATTAGCCAGGCATGGTGGCACATGCTTGTAATCCCAGCTACCTGGGAGGCTGAGGCAGGAGGATCGCTTGAACCTAGGAGGCAGAGGTTGCAGTGATCTGAGATCATGCCACTGCACTCCAGTCTGGGCAACAGAGCAAGACTCCCTCTCAAGGAAAAAAAACAAAACAACAACAACAAAAAAACATATGTTCAAGCTTTGGTGGAATATATAGCACGGAGGGAAAAAATGAACAGTGTTTATTTTTTGATGATCAAAAGCAAATAGGAATGGGACAGGATCTGTAGTTTCTAAAGCGAGGTTTGAACCCCAAATAGACTAAAAATCAGATAGAACTCATTTCATTCACATTTTTCAGAAAGGGCTCTAGAACAATTTAAAGGTATCCCCGCAAGTGTGCTGAGATCCTCAAGTTTAACAGATCATTTGGTCAAAAACAGAGATACTCATTCCTTAGAGATGGAGAAGTGTAGCTTATGGTCAACAAGTATTTGAGCACCTGTTAAGTGTCTCTGTTTCTTTATTCTTCTTTGATACTGCACCCAAACTCAAAAGTGGTAGTATCTTAAAAATGTGCTATAATGTAGAATCTGAAACCTTATCAATGAACTTTCTGTATTCCTACATGAAAATACATTGGCCTATCTTGTACTTTGAATGGATTTCTTACTCATGCATGATTTCATAACATGATGCATTGACCATTTGGAAAATAGTAGTTTTACCATGTTATGCAGACCTTCCAAATGTGGTGAGATTTAATTATACAATATAAAAATCATATTTGTTAATACCACTATTGATCTGATGGGGGAAAGACTAAGTATTGGTCTCACAGTGGCAACTTTCTTAAAATTCTGATTTTTGCTTGAGAGCTCACACCCAGTCACTGGCAACCAATACTGTCAGTTGTTTTCTTTGAAGTGACAAGCTTACTTTATTCACCTTCAAGAAAATGTCTATCAAATACCCAAATCTGAATAAATATATTTGGCCCTTCATTTCATTCTTTTAAGTAAAAATAGCATTTCATGAAGAAAGCCAATAGTTCATCTCAGAACTCGAGACAACCATCATACTTTGCTATGCAGAGGGGCTTTATGTGTATGCTTCATTTCTTCACACTTGCATGTATTAACAATGTGTATGCAAGAGTCAGGATTTAATAATTTTTACTGCTTCAGTGAAGACATTCTTTTTTTTGTTGTTGAGATGGAGTCTCACTTTTTCGCCCAGGCCAGAGTGCAGTAGTGGCGCTATCTTGGCTCACTGCAAGCTCCGCCTCCTGGGTTCACACCATTCTCCTGCTTCAGCCTCCCGAGGCCTGTAGCTGGGACTACAGGATCCTGCCACCACGCCCGGCTAATTTTTTGTATTTTTAGTAGAGACGGGGTTTCACTGTGTTAGCCAGGATGGTCTCGATCTCCTGACCTCATGATCTGCCCGCCTCGGCCTCCCAAAGTGCTGGTATTACAGGCTTGAGCCGCTGTGCCCGGCCCAGTGAAGATATTCTTAAATTAAACTGGCATTTTTTTTTTCTGCTTGCACATGGCACTGAAGAATGCAATGACTGCTAGAATCATCTGGTCCCACCATCTTGATTTGCGCTATGAGGCTGGCAGTTTAACTTGCCTTGCTGTTGCACCAGCAGCGCAAATGACAAACAGTGAAAAAGACAAATAAATAACATCTTAATAGTATTCCGAAAATAGTTTTGATCTCATGGACTGCCTAAAAGGGTGCTGGGGCCAGGTGCAGTGGCTCACGCCTGTAATCCCAACACTTTCGGAGACCGAGGTGGGCTGATCACTTGAGATCAGGAGTTAGAGACCAGCCTGGCCAACATGGTGAAACCCTGTCTCTACCTAAAATACAAAAATTAGCCAGGTTTGGTGGCACGTGCCTGTAATCCCAGCTACTCAGGAGGCTGAGGCATGAGAGTCGCTTGAACCCGGGAGGTGGAGTTTGCAGTGAGCTGAGATCGTGCCATTACACTCCAGCTTGGGCGACAGAGAGAGACTTTGTCTAAATAAGTAAGTAAAATGAATGAATGAGTGAGTAATGAATGAATGAATGGGTCCTGGGGCCCCCTAGGATTCTGCAGACTTGGGGAACTGCTGCTCTGGACTAAGTCAGTGATGGACCATGGTAGAAGGGAGGTATTGACTGAGCCGAGGGCTTAAGGAATGGGGGATTTAATGGTCTGAGTGCAGGGAGGTTTGTGACCTCAGTATGTGGCCCAGAATTTCAGGAGACCTTGAGTGAACATTGAGCTTGGAATGATTTCAGGAGCTGGGCTTCTAGCCCTGCTGAATAATGGGCAGCTGCATGGGCAGCGTTGGGCCAGATTGTAGGGGGCTATGAAAACCTTTGTAAAGATTCCAGGGCTGAGACTCAGGAGACTCTGGATTGAGGGGGCTCGATCTGGACTTTGGAGAGTGACTAAGCATATACTGTTTTCAGAAAGCTTTCGAGCTATTTATAATCGTGCTACTCCCTGCTTTCTAGGTGAAGGCTATTAACTTATTCTGATTGTCATTACTCAGCCACTTGATTGGCCAAGTAGAGCCAAAGCTGGGAAGTAGGTAGGATGGTGGTCTTTTTAATTTATTCATTTGTACCTTCATTCTACATATATTTACTAAACACCTACAGTGTGTCACTGGGGATACAAAAGGGAACAGGAGAAAAGAGCTCCAGGCCCTCCTTGAACCTACGTGGTAGTGGGATGACGGAGAGACAGTCACTACATCAATGAATGTATCAGCCCATAGGAAAAATAACAGATAATGATAGGTGTTTGGCCAAGAATTAAAAGAGGGTAGGTGGGGTGCGGTGGCTCATGCCTGTAATCCTGACACTTCGGGAGGCTGAGGTGGGCAGATCACTCGAGGTCAGGAGTTCAAGACCAGCTTAGCCAACATGGTGAAACTCTGTCTCTACTAAAAATACAAAAATTAGCCAGGCATAGTGGCACATACCTATAATCCCAGCTACTCAGGAGGCTGAGGCAGAATTGCTTAGACCTTGGAGGCCGAGATTGCAGTGAGCTGAGATTGCACTACTGCACTCCAGCCTGGGTGACAAGAACGAGACTCTGTCTCAAAAAAAAAAAAAAAAAAAAAAGGTAATAGGAACTGGAAGCCACTTTAGGTTGAAGAGATGACTTTTAAACTGAAATCTGAAGGACACAGAACCAGCCATACAAAGATCAGGCAGAAAAGCATGCCAGGCAGACCAAGAAGCCGTTGCAATTGGCCCCAAGGTGAAAATAGCTTGGCCTTCTCAAGGGGTGGAAAAATAGGAATGAGCATTGGCGGTGGGGAGAGAATGGAACAAGCTGGGTTTGGAGAGGTGAGCGTGGGCTGGATCATGTGGACATTTCTGAGCATATGGGGGAAGATTAGATCTTTGTGATTTGGGGAGCCATTGAACGGCGTGGTGAGACCTGATGAGCCTTTCAGAAAAGGAACACTCTGGCAGCTGAGTGAACCACAGATTGCTGAGGGGCAAAAGCGGAAGCAGGGAGACCAGTTGGGAAACCATTGGAACTGTCTAGGCAAGACTGGAGGCTTGGACTAGTGGGTAGCAGTGGCTCTGGGAAGAAATGGCTGGCTCTGGGATATGTCTGGAAGGGGCGCTCTCCTGTGTTCTTCTAATTTGTCTTTGATCACAGACCACTGCTGTCCCTACTTTTTAAGACATTTGCTCTGTGTCATCTTCCTCCAGCACCTCGACCACCCCCAGGGTATTGGCCAATGTCATGCTTTGTGCTGCAAAATACTACACTTCCTTTGGGAATATTTGTACCTGAATTAATTAATAACATACCTAGTTGAAAATAGTTTTAAGGCAGAAATTTGCATCTCGATAGATGCAAGAATAGACAGGTCCTTGATAGGTTTTAAAATAGAGTTCTGGGTTCTAACTGGGTGTCACTTGACCATTCTGAGGTTAGTTGCTTTATCTGAAAATTGGTTATAATATACCTACTGTGGTTTATCCATATCACTGTAATGATAATTTTAAAAAAGGTAACATACTAATAAGGACAGAGTATTGGTTATGTGTGAGGCGTTATGTTACAGCTCTCATAGCCCCGTATATCCCATAAGATCTCCAGGCAGATGGGCGTTTATTCCATCCACAAAGAAAATCCTTCCTACGTGCTTAGCACTGTGTCATGGGTTATGGAGAATGTAGTGGAAGAATTAGACCTGGTCTCTGAAGTCAAGTGATGAGATACAATTAACCCACATGAAAGATGGGTACTCCTGCTGGGCCACAGGAAATGGGAGGATTTGGTGGAGGTGAGAGACGATGAATTTAGACAGGGGAGGGATGTGTGCAGGCGCTGGGGTGAGCCAGCACACAGCAGAGGACAGGGCTGCATAGCAGGGGATGGAGGGCCGATGAGGGTGCACGGGTCAGTGGACCCTCACTGGGAGTTCCTGGCTTGTTTTTGAGTGTAGGCAGTTCACACTCGAAGAAGATTGCCCTCCAGCAAGGAGGGGTCAGGATTTGTGACTATACTGCCTGTGGTGTATCATTTCTTTCTTTTTTGTTTTGCCATCAAATGAAAGTTTTATTGAAACACAGTTATTACTCTTAAACAGGGACAAATGCTATATTATTGTTACATTTTTAGTTTCCTGTTTTACAGGGATTACTTTTTTGTTTCCGTTTTTGTTTTTTTGTTTTTTTTTTTTGAGACGGAGTCTCGCTCTGTCGCCCAGGCTGGAGTGCAGTGGCGCGATCTCGGCTCACTGCAAGCTCTGCCTTCCGGGTCACGCCATTCTCCTGCCTCAGCCTCCCGAGTAGCTGGGACTACAGGCATCCGCCACCACGGCCAGCTAATTTTTTGTATTTTTAGTGGAGATGGGGTTTCACTGTGTTAGCTAGAATGGTTTCGATCTCCTGACCTTGTGATCCGCCTGCCTTGGCCTCCCAAAGTGCTGGGATTACAGGCGTGAGCCACCGTGCCCGGCCTACAGGGATTACTTTTTTAAAAAATTCATTTTATTTTGGAATAATCTTAGATTCACAGGCAGTTGCAAAGAAATGTACAGACGGGTCCCAGGCACCCCTCACCCCTTGTCCCCTACTGTTACTATGTTGTATAACTGTAGTGCAATATCAAAACCAGGCAATGACACTGATGAAATCTGCAGAGTTTATTCAGATGTTAGTATTCAGTCATTACACAGGCACTCATTTGTGTACATGTGTAAAACTCTGTGCAAGTTTATTACATGTATCTTACTGTAAAATGTACAAAAGTAATTACTTTTAATGGCAAAAATGGCAAAAACTGCAATTACTTTTTGCACCAACCTGATAGTTACACAGGCAGTCATTTATGTACATGTGTAAAACTCGAGGCCAGGCACGGTGGCTCATGCCTGTAATCCTGTCTCTACTAAAAAATACAAAAAATTAGCTGAGTGTGATGGCGGGTGCCTGTAGTCCCAGCTACTCAGGAGGCTGAGTCAGGAGAATGGCGTGAACCCGGGAGGCGGAGCTTGCAGTGAGCTGAGATCGCGCCACTGCACTCCAGCTTGGGCGACAGAGCAAAACTCCGTCCCAAAACAAACAAACAAAAAACTCGATGCAATTTTATCACGTGTGTCTTTTGGTAACCCCACCACAATTAAGATACAGAACTGTCCCATCACCAAGTGGCTTCTTCCTGCTACCCCTTTTAAGCCACCCTTCCCCTCACCTATCCCTAAACTCTGGCAACCCTTAATCTTTTCTCCATATCTATAATTTTATTTCAGGTGTTATGTACATATAATCATACTATATGTGCCTTTGGAGATTGTCTTTTTTCATTCAACATAATTTCCTTGAGGTTAATCCAAGTTACTGGATTCCCTTTCATTGCTGAGTAGTATTCCATGGTGTAGATGCACCGCTGATTGCTTAACGAGTTGCCTACTGAAAGACATTACGGTAACTTTCAGTTTTTAGCTATTACGAATAAAGTTGCAGTGAACATTCACGTACAGAGTGTTGTGTAGGCATAAGTTTTCACTTCTCTGTTATAAATGCCCAAGAGTCCCATTGCTGGGTTGTATGGTAAGTCCATTTTTAGTGTTAAAAGAAACCCTGAAATTAATTTTCCAAAGGTCCTGTACCATTTATATTTCTATCAGCATTGGATAAAGCATCCAGTTCCCTGCCTTGTTGCCAGCATTTGGTGTAATTACTATTTCTTATTCTAGCTGTTTTGATAGGTGTGTAGTGCTATCTCATTATGGTTTTAAGGTTTTGCTTTTTAAAAAGTTAAGATACGTTTATATGCCACAAACTCACCCTGGATAAGAGTAGATTTCATATTTTTTGTTCTTTACCATAATTAAAAAAAAATCTATAGCTTTAAAAGTTTTTGGGTAGAGTAAAAAAAATCTATAGCTATGAATAGCATAAACAGTTGAGTCTCTAACTGTACAATTAAGTGGTTTTCAGTATATCCACATATATGTGTAACCGTCACCACTTTTAATTTCAGAACATTTTATAACCCCCAAAAGAAACCCCAGATCCATTTTACTGATCGATCTCAGTTCTTTGCTTCTTCCAGGCCCCAGCAATTGCTAGTCTATTTCTGTCTCTATGGCTTTGCCTACTCTGGACATCTCATATACAGAAAATCTTACACTATTGTGTAAGATTTGTCTGTCTCAGGCTAGTCTCACTTAGCATAATGTTTTCAAGCTTCGTTCATATTGTAGTATGAATCAGTACTTTGTTCTTTTTTATGGATGAATAATATTTCATGGTATGGTGCTATCACATTTTGTTTATTCATTCAGCAGTTTGGCATTTGATTTGTTTCCACTCTTGCCTGTTATAAATAATGCTGCTATGAACAGGTTTTTGTACGGATGTAAGCTTTCATTTTTCATGGGTGTGTAACTAACTAGGAGAGGAATTGCTGGGTCAGATGGTAACTATGTTTAGCCTTTGCAGGAGCAGCCAGACTGTTTTCCAAAGCAGCTGCACCATTTTACGTGCCCACCAGCAGTGTATGAGGGTTGCAATTTCTTTACGTCTTCACTAGTAGTTGTTATTGTCTATCTTAATGATTTTAGTCATCCTAGTGGGACTCAAGTGGTATCACATTGTGGTTTTGATAGGCATTTCCCTAATGACTAATGATGTTGAGCATCTTTACGGTGCTCATTGGGCATTTGTATAGTGTCCTTTTGGGAGAAATGTCTATTCAAGTCCTTTGTCCAATTTTTAACTAGGTTGTCTTTTTATTGTTGAGTTGTAATAGTTCCTTGTTTATTATGGATACTAAACCCTTATCACATGTATGATTTGTACACATTTTCTCCCATTGTGTGTGCTGTCTTTTCACTGTGGGTTTTTTGTTTGTTTGTTTGTTTGTTTTTTGAGAGAGTCTTGCTCTGTCACCCAGGCTAGAGTGCAGTGGCACGATCTTGGCTCAATGCAGCTTCTGTCTCCCGGGGTCAGGTGATTCTCCCACCTCAGTCTCCCAAGTAGCTGAGATTACAGGCATGCACCACCATGCCCAGCTAACTTTTGTATTTTTAGTAGAGACAGGGTTTTAACATGTTGGCCAGGCTGGTCTCCAACTCCTGACCTCAAGTGATCGGCCTACCTCAGCCTCCCAAAGTACTGAGATTACAGGCATGAGTCATTGCGCCCAGCCTCAGTGTGGTTTTAATTTGCATTTCCCTCATGGATAATGATGTCAATCATCTTTTCATCTGTACATTTACCATCTGTCCGGCCTCTTTGGTAAAATGTTCATATCTTTTGCCCATTTTTTTTTTTTTTTGCCGTTTCTTTTTATTAGAGCTATGACTGTAAACATTCCCTTTGTAGTATGTTGAAAGTTTTTTTTGTTTTGTTTTCTTTTGTTTTTTTTCTTGAGAGAGGGCTTCACTCACATAAGCCAGGTGGGAGTGCAGTGGTGCACTCTTGGCTCACTGCAACCTCTACCTCCCAGGCTCAAATGATCCTCCTGCCTCAGCCTCCTGAGTAACTAGGACTGCAGATGCACACCACCACCCTGCTAATTTTTGTATTTTTAGTAGAGACAAGGTTTCACCATGTTGCCCAGGCTGGTCTCGAACTTCTGACCTGAAGTGATCTGCCCGCCTCAGCTTCCCAAAGTGCTGGGATTACAGGCATGAGCCACCACTCCCTGCCGTTTTCAAATTCTTCTTTGCATCATTGTTAAGATGGATTAGAGACACAACTGTTAAGCTACTCATAGCTATAGATTCTTTTTAATTCTACCCCAAAACTTTTAGAGCTATAGATTTTATATATATATATGTATATATATATATATACTATTTTATTTATTTATTTATTTTTTGAGACAGCCATCACCCAGGGTGGAGTGTAGTGGCATGACCTTGGCTCACTGAAACCTCCGCCTTCCGGGTTTAAGCCATTCTTGTGCCTCAGCCTGTTCAGCAGCTGGGATTACAGGCACCCGTCACCATGCCCAGCTAACTTTTGTATTTTTAGTGGAGATGGGTTTCACGATGTTGGCCAGGCTGGTCTCAAACTCCTGATCTCAAGTGATCTGCCCACCTCGGCCACCCAAAGTGCTGTTATTAAAGGCGTGAGCCATTGTGCCCTGCATAGAGGTATGGTTTTTTTTTTTTTTTTTTCTTTTTTTTTGAGACAGAGTCTTGCTCTGTCACCCAGGCTGGAGTGCAATGGTGCAATCTTGGTCACTGCAACCTCCACCTCCTAGGTTCAAGTGATTCTCCTGCCTCAGCCTCCTGAGTAGCTGGGATTACAGGTGCATGCTACCACACCCAGCTAATTTTTGTATTTTTAGTAGAGATGGGATTTCACCATGTTGGTCAGGCTGGTCTCGAACTCCTAACCTCAAATGATCCACCCACCTCGGCCTCCCAAAGTGTTGGGATTACTGGTGTGAGCCACTGCACCCGGCCGATTTTTTTTTTAATTATGGTAAAAAACACGTAATATGAAATCTACTCTTAACAAAATCTACAGTATTGTTAACTGTGTGTACACTGTTGTATAGCAGATTTCTAGAACTTTTTCATCTTGCATGACTGAAACTCTATTTTGTTGCCCTTTCCCCAGCTAAGTCCTCACCTCTCCAGCCCCTGGCAAGTACCATTCTTTCTGTTTCTGTGAGTTTCAGTGCTTGAGATCCCTTATATAAGTGGAATCATGCAGTATGTGTCTTTCTATGACTGGCTCATTTCACTTAGCTTAATGTCCTCAAGGTCCTCCATGTCGCAGCGTGTGACCATGGCTTTTGATTTTGATTGGTGGTAGCTCACTTTTTTTTTTTTTTTTTTTGAGACAGAGTCTCTCTCTGTCTCCCAGGCTAGAGTGCAGTGACATGATCTCGGCTCACTGCAACCTCTGCCTCCCGAGTTCAAGCAATTCTCCTGCCTCAGCCTCCAAGTAGCTGGGACTACAGACACATGCCACCACGCCCAGCTAATTTTTGTATTTTTAGTAGAGACAGGGTTTCACCATGTTGGCCAGGATGGTCTTGATTTCTTGACCTTGTGATCTGCCTGTCTCAGCCTCCCAAAGTGCTGGGATTACAGGGGTAAGCCACCGTGCCCAGCCGCTCACTTCTCATTTTTAACTCATGGATAATCATGTGGTATCACCATGACTCACTTTCTCCATCGTAACTCATAGGGGATGGAATTTGGTAGTAACTAAAGTCAGAGCTTTGTAAATAAACAGGACTCTTGCCATGGACTACTTCATAGATGCCCTCAGTAATAGCACCTGTGCCAAAAAGTCAGCAGTCAGCAGGAGAAAGTTCTCACCCTGCCTGGTTGAAGAGGCTTCACTGGCCTCATTTCCTCCTGAATTTTTGTCACTTTTCTTGTATAACTAAGTTTATTTTTCAATCCCCCAAGCCTTTCCAGAGAGCCTCAGTATATGATATGCTTAGGTGGATCCAAAAGGATCCTGGGCTGGGCATGGTGGCTCACGCCTGTAAACCCAGCACTTTGGGAGGCCGAGGCAGGCAGATCACCTGAGGTCAGGAGTTCTGAGACCAGCCTGGCCAATATGGTGAAACACTGTCTCTACTAAAAATACAATACAAAAATTAGCTGGGTGTGGTGGCAGGTGCCTGTAATTCTACCTACTCGGGAGGCTGAGGCAGGAGAATCACTTGAACCTGGGAGGCGGCAGTTGCCATGAACCAAGATCACGCCACCGCACTCCTGTCTGGCCAACTGTGAGAATCCATCTCAAAAAAAAAAAAAAAAAAAAAAAAAATCCTGGGCCAGATGCAGTGGCTCACACTTGTAATCCTGGCACTTTGGAAGGTTGAAGCAGGAGGCTGGCTTGAAGCCAGGAGTTCAAGACCAGCCTGGGCAACATAGCAAGACCCTGTCTCTTAAAAAAAAAAAAAAGTCTAATCTTCCATAAAGGGTCTCCTCTCCCCCAAAGAGAGACTCCTCAAGCCAACCTTCCTCTGGCCTCATGAAGTAACCAATGCTAGGGTCATTATTATGGCAATGTGCCAGAGTACTAGAAGCAGAGCTTGAGAGAAGTGTGCCGAGAGTCTTGCAGTCTAGGAGACAGAAGATTCTGAGTTCTGTTTCCAAAGTCCCCTGCAGCTGTTTGCTTCATTGAATCCTCTCTCGGTGTCTTGCCCCCATGCAGATGTGGGATCTGAATATGTAGACTATCTTTCCAGGGTCTAGGCAAAGAAGAATGACAGGCTCATAGGATCTATGGCCATAAAGCTGTGGTTTTAAATAGGAAATGATCATTTATCTCCCCTCTGTGTTGGAAGCAGAAAGTTTGCTATTATCTGAGCTCTCCGGGAGGACATCTTAGCTCATGCAAACTTCTCCGGGGAAGAAGACATTATCTTTGCTTACCTAAGCCTTTCTTCCTCCACCGCCTCCTCCCTGTCTGCCCTGCGTTTCTGCCTCATCCCATCCATCACAGACACCAGCAGATTCAGCTCTCCCCTTTCTCAGCTGGCACGGAGGTTTCACAGACCCGTGGGGACATTTCTGGGGACTGATGGCTGTGGTTAGAATAAGCGCAGCCTGTGAATCTTGGGCTGGAGAGGATCTCCTCCTGTCTTCCCCATGCTGTTTTGGCTCTCACTGGACAGACCCTCAGGGACACTGTCAAGCTTCAGTTCCCCTGGCTGGTTCTCATCTTTCTTTTAGTTAAATCAGCTGTGACACCTGGCAGAGCCGTGCTTCCCCCAGGGGTCTAAGCAAACCCAGATGCTTTTGGCAGTTTCCAGGGACTTGGGGCCCCAGAGATCACCCGACGTACTTGAGGCCAGTCTGTTTGCTTTGCAGGGGCACAGGATGAAGAATGTCAGGACTGAAAGGGACCCGGGAGATTGCCTAGTCGAACCCCTTCATGTAACATCATAAAAGAATCTCCTAAGAAAATTAGGACATACCCATAGCTACAACTATTAGCACGTAGCCTAATGATGCTCTTTTGACCTTAAATGCAATAATCATCATTTCAATGATTAAACTATTAAGGCTATCAGTAGAAACTAGCATGGGGCTTCAAAAGTGCACAGGCCTGTGCCCTTTGCCACAGCTTTGTAGTAAAGCAAAACTGTCCTACTGAAGGTCAGCTGAAGTGAACAAATCAACCCATATCATTAACCAAAAAGCAACTGAGGCAGGTGTCTCAGTCAATAGCGGTTTATTTAGCCAAAGTTTGAGGATGCACCAGGGAAAACACAAGTCACCAGAGCATCTGTGTTTGACCTGTGCTTTTCCAAAGAGGGTTTTGGGGGCCAGGTGTGGTGACTCGTGCTTGTAATCTTAGCACTTTGGGAGGCCAAGGTAGGAGGATCACTTGAGTCCGGGAGTTTGAGATGAGCATGGGAAACAGCAAGACCCTGTCTCTACTAAAAATATAAAAATTAGGCATGGTGGTGTGTGCCTGTGGTCCCAGACACTTTGGAGGCTGAGGAGCCAAGGAGGTCAAGGCTGCAGTGAGTTGTGATCATGCCACTGCACTCCAGCCTGGGCAATGGAGTGACACCTTGTCTCAAAACCAAAAACAAAGACAGAGGGTTTGGGGAGCTTCTGTATTTGAAAGGGAAAGAACAAGCAGGAGGGGAAAAAAAGAAAGGGAGGGCAGGCAGCGAGCACTTACTGATGAACACTCAGTAAATCTACATCTTTCATGTGAAAAGTCAGTGATGCATTCTTCTGAGTGTAGGCAGAAGGTTGATTTCTGGTCTTGCCCTTGTCCTGTGAAGATAAGTTGGTAATTGACATTGTCAGGGTGAGATTCAACAGAACTCAGTTTTAAGGCTGGTTTATAGAGAGGGATATGTATCCTGAAAGAGTTAGGGGCTCACGAGGAATTTCCTTGTGAGCAATTTGTGAGGCCATCTGGGGAGATATGTGACCTTCTGTCAACATGGGAGCCTGGCTTATGGATGAGGCGATGACACAGGGTTGTGAAATGACAGCTCTCATTTGGGAACAAAAGGAAGGCGGTGTTGCGTGACTCAGTTCCCAAGGTTACCTTTCCTTTTGGCATAATGAGTGTGGGGTCCTGAGATTGCATTTACTTTCACAAAACAGCACGCATATTAAAAAATGAAGGAAGAACATTCTTACATGGTACAGATAGTAACTTGTTAGGTCCTTTCTAAATTACTTACCTGCTCTAAGGAAAGGGTCCTCTTTCCATTTCCTTATTCTGAGGCTAGAGAGAAGGGTGAATTCCCCAGTTTTCAGGGAGATTGTGGTCATCGTGTCTGCAGACTAGGTTTGCTCCCTGGGTGTGGTCCAACTTTCTTTCTGACTGCCGTCCTCTCTGGGTCTCCCTGCAGACCCCAGGTTGGCCTCCTGCCTTTCTGCTTTCTCTGGCCTTATCTCTCTCTCTCTCTCTCTCTGGTTCCATTCTCCAGGACCCGCAGATTTCTTCTGCTTCCTGAATACTCCCCTGACCGTGTCATGTAACCCCAAGGTTCTGCTAAACAGTCAAAGCCGATTCCATCGGATAATTCGAGTTAAAGTGTAAAAGGAGGGTAGTAGCACATTTCTGTGAACATGTACATTTGAAAGTTTTCATCTCTTAACCTGAAAATGTGATTGGAACAGGCGCTTCAAGAGTGTGGAAAATATGGCCAGGTGCGGTGGCGCATGCCTGTAGTCCCAGCACTTTGGGAGGCTGAGGCGTGTGGATCACCTGAGGTCAGGAGTTTGAGACCAGCCTGACCAACACGGTGAAACCCCCTCTCTACTAAATACAAAAAACTTAGCCAGGTGTGGTGGCACATGCCTGTAGTCCCAGCTACTTGGGAGGCTAAGGCAGGAGAATCAGTTGAACCTGGGAGGCGGAGGTTGCAGTGAGCCAAGATTGTGTCACTGCACTCCAGCCTGGATGACAGAGTGAAATTCCATCTCAAGAAAAAAAAAAAAAAGAGTGTGGAAAATGGCTTTTCTTTCCCAAGCGATACATTTGGTCCCTTAAACCACATCATTGACACCATCTGTACGCCATCCACGCACAAGCCCGGGCCTGAGTTCTGGTCCTTTGTCCTGTTCTGGAGGAAGATTCAACCTATGTGGATCCCAGGGATGTCTTTTATGAGTATTTATCTGAAACTGCTAATGAACATGATTCTTACCTTTTAAATGCAATTCTTTTCATGAACAAGAGGAACTTGATATGCATCTGTTAATGATGAAATCTTAACATGGTTGATGAAGTTGGCAATAAATCTTTCCTATGGTTTGAAAACTGCTTCTAAAGTCTGTTGGAAAGGTCCTGTGAGCCTGGATTTTATGTTATAAGAAGCAGTAATTAATTGAAATGCTCTGTGAGGGTTATTTCTTTAGCCCCTCCCCACTCCATGTTGCAAATATGTTTCTCTCATGCCTGGGGTTTATGCTTCTGGAGAGATCTGTCCAAGGAAATTGACTTTAGATGCTACAGTTGTTAACTTTGCAATCAGCTACTATTAATAGCTTTTATGGGGTCGGGGGTTTGTTCTCTTCCTTTGAGAAGTTTATGGACAGTGGTGTCCACAGGCACTTAAGGGACACCAAGAGAAAATTTAGAGGGCACTGCTTACTCTCTTAAAGACACAACACTTTCTTTTCTTTTTCTTCCTTTCCTTTCCTTTCCCCTTTCCTTTCCTTTCTTTTCCTTTTTTTTGAGACAAGGTCTCGCTCTGTTGCCCAGGATGGAATGCAGTGGCGCAACTTCAGCTCACAGCAACCTCTGCCTCCAAGGTTCAAGCAATTCTCCTGCCTCAGCCTCTCGAGTAGCTGGGGTTACAGGCACTCGCCACCATGCCCAGCTAATTTTTCTGTTTTTTGGTAGAGACGGGGTTTCACCATGTTGGTGAGGTTGGTCTCAAACTCCTGACCTCAAGTGATCTGCCCACCTTGGCCTCCCAAAGTGCTGGGATTACAGGCGTGAGCCACTGCACTCGGCCTGACAGACACTTTCGAGTGGGGGACACCATTCTGAGCTTTGGACTGGGGAGCCCACTCCTTCTGTCAATACCATAATCTAGTGCTATTGTTTGGTTTATAAAAAATAGATTTAAATTTACACTGACACATAAAACACCCAGACTTCATAGTTTAGGGTTCACTCTTGGTGTTGTACATTCTATGGGTGTAGACAAATGTGTAATGACAGGTACCCACCACTGTAGTATCGGACAGAGCCACTTCACTGCCCCAAGAATCCCCTGTGCTTCACTGATTTATTCCTCTCCCCAAGTCTTACTGGATTTTCAGCAAGAATTAAATTATTCTGCATATTGGACAGGGCCTATTTAGAGGCCTGCACATCTGTTTTTATCCCTTTGTGTAACGATACCGTGTGTGAAAGTAGGTTCATGGATCAGATGAGAAAAGTCAATTCTCTAAGATACCTTCCCTTGTGGCTGTGGATTCTCACCTTGATGATTCAGCTTTGTGTGATGGAGGTCTCTGCCGGAGAATTCCTGGCCACCCAGCTCCTCAGCCCTCTGCCCCCACCCCCAATACACACACCTTTCTCCATTGTACCAGATGCTGTTGGAAATTAGGGACCATTTCATCTTCATCTTTGTAGCCTGGGGCCTAAAGCACAGTAGTAATTGCTCAGTAGATGCTCTGTGTGTGAGTGAATGAATGAATGAACGAATGAATGCTCAACCACCAGGTCCTAAAACGCCTTTGTTTACTCAGCTACATGCTCATTTCCTAACTGCAGGTTGCCCTTCCCTGCTGCCCATGCCTAGCTCTCTGCCCACCCATCTTAGGGGAAATAGGGCCAAGGCCGGGTCTCTAGAGACACACAGAGGTTGTGTCTCAGCCCAGCCTGGGCTTGTCACTCTGGGATGAGTGAGCAAGGGTGTGAGCTGGTAGAGATGGCATCGCTCCAATGTGTGGGTCCGATCAGGAGAGACATAGGGCTTACAGGCAAATAGCAGAAACCCCACCTCCGCAGGGATTTGCATCTCCTGCCTTTAAGAGAGTACAATGCAGTGTAGAAGAGTGTGTCTTGGAGCCAGGGTCTTGGCTGGGCTGTGTCCTGAATTTGCAGCCTGGCTCATTTCAACTCACTGAAACCAGGGGAGATGAAATTTTACACCTGCAATTTGGGATTGGGCTCATTCTGTCACCCTTGCTGACATGGTTCAAGGACAGTAGGAGTGAGATGCTTTGAGACCTTTCTGTGAAAGTTGCTGGTTATATGAACACTCTGTGCCTCACTCTTTCAAGTGCCAGGGCTACCTCTTCATGTGACACAGGGTGCTGGCAACAGAAAAATGACTGTTAGCAGGACCAGCCCACCTAATTCTCAGCAGGTGGGCCACTTTCTGTCCAGAGTCCCTGCTGCAGCCTTGGCCACCTGCACAAAGGGAGGCTTGCAAGTCCTGGAACCGGAGCAGGGGTGGTTCAGCATTGATTTGCCCATCCTTCCTCTCATTGACAAACAGCCAGGGGTGAGTTGAGTTAGTGGATTTGTTTCCTCTTAAGAGGCTGCCGAAACTGATCTTGTTCTTACTCCTTTCTAAGGTGGAATGAATGGCCAGCAGGTGGAGTTAGGGCTGAGCAGAACTCTGGAAGGTTCCTGCCTCTTCAAAACTCCAAATGAATCTTGGTTTGTTTCCATGGGAGGGCAGTGGGGGTGCCTGGGTGGAGGGAGGACTGAGCACCTCCTCGCTCAGTGTTGTGAAATGGGCAGAGGCGTCAAAGACCCTACACAGAGGACATTTGTTAGAGCAAGGAGCCGGGTCAGGGGCTTGGGAAGAGCTTGTGAAGGAGGATCTGAGCCCACAACACTAATTTAAACCTAGAATGGAACCAGCCAGAAAACCCTACCTAGTGACTAGAGCGGCGTGAGTTAGGCATGGACGAGACTCCTGGCTTTGCCAGCTGTTTCAGCATCTCGAAATCTCCTAACCTCAGTGTTTCTGAGTCTTTATTTGTCACGTGACATGTGAGGTGGGCATAATTCCTACCTCGCAGGGGTTAGGAATGTGTATGTGTAGAAAACACCAGGTACTGTGAGTCTCTAATGCATAGTGGGTTCTCAAAAAATATTAGTAACGTTCAACGATGAAACCAGAGGAATATATCACTGGGGAGACTGTGCTGCCATGAAATCCAAAGGCGATCCAAATCTGGTGATGAAACCTTTGTCTGTGGCTGGGATTCAAGAATTTGGCAGTGGATGTGCTCTAAGAAGACCCAAGGAAGAATGAATGATCCGGGGGTGTCATGTTGGCCGGGGAGGATACAGCTCAGCCTGGGTCTTCCTGGCTGTGGGCTCAGCCCTTGGCCCCATGGTGACTCAGAACTTGAATTCAGTCAGTCCTGTGCCCCACACCTCTGCTTCCCAGCACCTACCCCACACATCCCCTGCCTTCAGAAGGCTGAAAGGAGGCTGAGTTTAGGTGGATAGAACAGACACACGTACAATTTCTAAACTCCATATAATTGATATCACTTAAATATCACAGTCAACCCGCAGTCAGCCCCATCCTCTGCTCCTGGAGATAACAACTGTGAAAACAGGGTGGGAGCAAAACAGGACAGGGATAAGGTCAGTCCCTGCCAGCAGGACAGCGGAAACCTCTGGCCTGCACCAGGCTGCCCCGTGCCTATGCTCTGTTGATGACGACTTGGCCAGGTTCAGAAAGCGGCCCCCTCCCAGATGGAAACTCCAGGCAGGAAGTTCGCACATCTGGCTCTGTCTTCTGCATGTGATGAGTTTTTCTCGCCGTACCCGGCAGGCTTTTCCTATCCAGCAAATTTCATTATGTTGCCTAGTATTGCAGATTTCAGAATGCTGGGTCCATCACCCCATATTTCCCACCATGAAAGGGGCTGTAGACTGTGACCTTTGACCTTTCTGGAACCTCTAGGCCTTTCTGGAATGCTGCCTGGTTCTTGGAGTGCTTGTACTTCTCTTGCTGTTGGATCTTCACAACCATAGGTGCCATTTTCCCCATTTGATTGGTGAGGATAGGGAAGTCAGTGACCCAGTCAAAGTCGGAGATTGTTTGTGATTAGAAAAAAAATTCCAGGTCTCCTAATGCCTTCTCAAATGCTTTATTTTAAAAAACCACATCACACTACTTGTGTGGCAAGAAAAGCCAGGGTCATGCAAGAGGCTGTGGGGATATAAAACCTGGGTCAGGTTTACCTGGAAGACCAAGTAAGGCTGTGGAGTTATAAAACCTGGGTCAGGTTTACCTGGAAGCCCAAGTAAGGCCATGGGGATATAAAACCTGGGTCAGGTTTACCTGGAAGCCCAAGTCCAGTAGAAGTTGGGTAACGAGTACAGTGAGTGAAAGGAAACTGACACCTTATCATGGACAGGGTTGTGCTGGGAACCCACCCAGTAATCACTGCGTATGACCTTTTAGGGGAGACTTCCACGTAGGAAGAACATGGTTGGCTCCTCCTACATTTTCCTGAACAGACCGGCAAGGACCAGTGGCATTCCCCAAAGGAGCTCCTTGAGGAATTCAGGGATGAGGCCAGTCTGTTGCCTGACTGTTGACCCATTTCCATTGCTCAGGCCTTCCCCCATTGGTTAGTCTCTCTGGAGAGCCTCCTCCCCCTCCATTCAGCTGTGACTTAACTGGTGGGCTGGGCCGCTGTCCTCGGGCCCAGGACCTGGGACACGTGGCTGGGTGCAGGGCCCTGCACCATGCTATGATATTGTGTTCTTGCATCCTTTAGAGAAGGTCTCATTGTGACTCCCTTCCCCTGTAATCCGTCAGACTACTTTTTGGCAGTAGAGCCCTCAGGTGTTAAATGAAATAAGCCGTGGGCTTATTTATCTGTCTTTTCCTGGTCCCCAGCAGAGCACCTGGCACATAGTAAGGGCACAGTCAATGGTAGCTGCCACATTGTCCTTATTTTCTATTCCTTACAACAGTTCCAAAAGCAAGGGGACATCTCCCTCATTTTGCAGATGAGGAAACAGGCTTAAAGAAGGCTGCCTGGTCATGAGCTGCAGCCATGGGATTCAAACCCTGCCTGTCTGGATTCAAAGTTGGAGTTCTTTCTGCTACATCACTGCAGTTCTCCTGAATGAGGAACCACACCAAACTGGTTTATGCCATTCCTTATTTTATTTTATTTTATTTATTTTTGAGACAGAGTCTCATTCTTTTACCCAGGCTGCAGTGCGGTGGTGTGATCTCGGCTCACTGCAACCTCTGTCTCCCGGGTTCAAGAGATTCTCTTGTCTCAGCCTCCTGAGTAGCTGGGGTTACAGGTACCCACCACCACGCTGAACTAAGTTTTGAATTTTTAGTACAGACGGGGTTTCACCATGTTGGTCAGGCTGGTCTTGAACTCCTAACCTCAGGTGATTTGCCTCCTTTGGCCTCCCAAAGTGCTGGTATTACAGGCATATGCCATCGTGCCTGGCCCAATTTCTCATTTTAAAAGCTTCTGGAATATGACTTGGAGTTTCTAGGTGACTTTGGGACAGGGTGAAGGGGACTTGGTAGGTACTAGGAGGGTGTCAGAGCTCCAGCACAGAATGGGATGTGGTTGAGGGCAGGATTCAGATCCAGCAGGAAACCCAGAGTGCCAGGCTGGAAACTGAGGCAGAAGCCCAAGGGTGTGCCTGGGGCTATGGCAGGGATGAGTCTCCAGGTGGCTTTGGAAGTTGGGGGTGAGGGGAAGAGGAAGCTGGAGGCTGCTTGGTTGTAAATGTGGTGAAAACATGAAGAAACTCACAGGAACCAGTGAGGTTGGAGAGTGGGGTTGAGTTTAAGGGCATGGGTGGGTGCGTGAGCTTGGTTGGATTGTGTATGGCATGAGGTGGTGGTTTGATAGTGAGTTACTGTCCTGCAGGCAGCGGTGTGCTAGGTGGAGAGAAGTCCAGGCTCCCAGCACAGGAGGTGATAGTTGAAGCCATAAGGCAGCATCAGGAGAGGCAGGAGAGAGCAGAGGGTAAAGACAAAAACTTCGGGCTGGGCATGGTGGCTCACACCTGTAATCGCAGCACTTTGGGAGGCTGAGGTGGGCAGATCACGAGGTCAGGAGTTTGAGACCAGCCTGGCCAACGTAGTGAAACCCTGTCTCTACTAAAAATACAAAAAAATTAGCCAGGCATGGTGGCAGGCACCTGTAATTCCAGCGACTTGGGAGGCTGAGGCAAGGAGAATCGCTTGAACTTGGGAGGCGGAGGTCGCAGTGAGCTGAGATTGCGCCACTGCACTCCAGCCTGGGCAACAGTACAAGACTCTGTCTCAAAAACAAACAAATAAAAACTTCAGGGCTTGGGCACTGGTGGGACCAGAAGAGGGAACACAACTCAGTCCAGCAGACAGCAAAGGAGCTGTTACAACACGGGCGGGAGAGCAGGGGTTGTGGCATGGCGGGACCCAGGCACAGAGGCTGCTGGGGACAATAGGGCAGCAGTGCCAGGAGCTGACATTCAGGATGCCAGGAGGACACTGGATCTGGCAAGGAGGCCATTTAGGACCTAGAGTGTGGGTTCCTTCTTTTCTGCATCTCCATCTGCGGTGGGCTACAATGAGAAGCTATGCTCTGAGTGAGAGATCTAAGGTTCTCAAAGACCAATTTGTGGCCAATCTGCAGGACCTGTTAAGGCAAGCAAATGTCCTCATTCCTTTCAGAAAGGATAGAAGCCACATGCATGTTCTGCCCAGGCATTGTTTCAGCTGCGCACGATGCCCCAGGCATTGGTTCAGCTGCCCACGATGGCCCCTTTCCTGCTCACGCCAGCTACTTAGGGTTACACTCCATGGTGTAAATATAGCACATGAGTCCCTGGGGACAGGGAGGGAGGCAGCACTCTGTGGACAGTGGACAGCTTGGGATCTGATTCACATTAACAGTATAAGGCTTTTCTTCCCTTCAAAATTCTGTAACTCTGTAGACCTTTATATTTAAGCCTTGACATTACATCAGTAAGTAGATAGATTCCAGATTTAAAAAATGAACGTTGAGAGGTAGAAGGGTTTAATGATAGGCCAAACTTTGCGAAGTGCTTTATAGTTGCTTAGTTATTAGTTTGCAGACTGACAATTTTTTTTTTTTTTTTTGAGACAGAGTCTTGCTCTGTCGCCCAGGCTAGAATGCAGTGATGCGATCTCAGCTCACTGCAACCTCCACCTCCCAGGTTCAAGTGATTCTCCTGCCTCACTCAACCTCCTGAGTAGCTGGGATTTCAGGTGTCTGCCACCATGCCCAGCTAAGTTTTGTATTTTTGGTAAAGACAGGGTTTCACCATGCTGGCCAGGTTAGTCTCGAACTCTTGGCCTCAGGTGATCCCCACCTGCCCTGCCTTGGCCTCCCAAAGTGCTGGGATTACAGGCGTGAGCCACCGTACCCGGCCCAGACTGACTTTTAATTTATTTAATTAAGTAAAAGTTGTATATGTTTATTGTGTACAGTATGATTTTAAATATATGTATACGTTGTAGAATGGCTACATCAAGCTAATTAACATGTATACTACCTCACAAACTTATTTTTTTGGGGTGAGAACCTTAAGATCTACTCTTTTAGCAATTTTCAAATACATACTACAGATGTACCTCAACTTACGATGGGGTTGTACAGCAATAAACCCACCGTAAGTTGAAAATGCATTGAATACCCCAGTGAACCCACGGTAAAGTTGAACTATTGTATATTGAACCACCATAATAGCGTTATTGACTGTAGTTGCCACGATATGCAGTAGATTTTGTAAACTCATTCCTCCGGTGTAACTGAAATTTTGCATCTGTGACCAACATCTCCCCTAACCCCTCATCCTTCAGCCTTTGCCAGGAAAAGCTGCGACTCACCCCTTCCTGTAACTTTTAAATTACCATCTTGGAGACCACCATTGATGAAAAAACCCTCAAAACCCATACATTAGAAAAAACACTACCAAAATACATCAAGAAGCTAATTTAACTTGAGATGGGGCATTGCAGGCTATCCTGTTTTAAATTAAAATGGCTTCATTAAATAGGCATACACTGAGTCCCTTTGAAGTATTTTATTTTTCTGTCTTATCCTCTATGAGTTTGACTTTTTTATACTCCACATATAACTGAGATCACATGGTATTTTGCTTTTCTGTGACTGGTTATTTCACTTAACATAATTTCCTCCAGGTTCATCCATGTGTCACAAATGACAGGATTTCCTTTTTTTTAAGAATGAATATCTTAAAAATATTTTTTTAAAATATTAAAATATTAAATATTAAAATTATTAAAATATTTTTTAAAATATTAAATTTCTAAAATTTTTTTAAGAATGAATAATATCCTACCATATATATTATATAAAAAAACTTTTTTTATCCATTCGTCTGTCAATAAACACTTAGGTTGGCTTCTTTGTCATACTGTTATCATATCCTTTGGATATGTACCCAGTAGTTGGTTTACTACTGGGTATGTAAGCTTCTAAATCTTATGTACTAAATTACCTTGGGTAATTCTATTTTTAATTTGTGGGTGTGTGTTGTTATATATTTACCATAATTGAACATAATTTCCAATCTATTTTTAATTTTTTGAGGAAACTCCATATGGTTTTCTGTAGTGGTGTACTAATTTACATTCCCACCAACTGTTACAAAGGTTCTCTTTTCTCCACATCCTCATCATCATTTATTGCTTGTCTTTTTTATTATAGTCATTCTAACAGGTGTGAGATGACAGTTCATTATGGTTTTAATCTGCTTTTCCCTGATGATTCTTGATGTTGAGCATTTTCTTATTTACCTTTGGGCCATTTGTATGTCGTCTTTAGAGAAATGTCTATTTGGGTCCTTTGCCCATTTTTTAATTGACTTGTTTTCATGCTATTGAGTAGTTTCAGTTCCCTGTATGTTTTGAATATTAACTTCTTATCAGGTGTATAGTTTGTCTTTTATAGGAGATTTTAATCTGTTTACACTCAAGATAATTATTGATAGGTAAGGATGTACTATTGCCATTTTGTTAATTGTTTTTTGCTTGTTCCTTTGTTCCTTTCTTCCTCTCTTGCTGTCTTCTTTATGATTAGATGATTTTCTCTCATGGTTTGCTTTGATTCCTTACTTTCTATCTTTTGTGTATCTACTATAGATTTTTGCTTTGTGATTACCTTGAGGCTTACATAAAAGATATTGTAATGGGCTATTTATTTTAAGCTGTAAATAACTTAACCTTGATTGCATGATAATACTCCATACTTTTAATCCACCTCCCCATTTTGTGTTTTTGATGTCACAGTTTACATCTTGTATATCCCTTAAAAAATTATAGCTATTATTTTAAATAGTTTCATCTTTTAACCTTCATACTAAAGATAAATGTTACTTACATACCACCATTATAATATTAGACTGTTCTGAATTTGACTACTTACTTTTACAAATGAGTTTTATACTTCGATGTATTTTCCTGTTACCCATTAGCATCTTCTTTCAGCTTGAAGAACTCTCTTTAACCTTTCTTGTAAGACAGGTCTGTTGGTGATGAACTTACTAAGCTTTTGTTTGTTGGGAAAAGTCTTTCTCTCCATTTCTGAAGTACAGCCTTGCTAGGTACAGTGTTCTTGGTTGACAAGTTTTTTCCTGCAATACTTTGAATATATCATCCCACTTTTTCACGGCTTAGGTTTCTACTGAGAAATCTGCCACTAGCCTTATTGGAACTTCTTTATATATTGTTTTCCTGTTTTCTCTTGTTGCTTTTAGGATCCTGTGTGTGTGTGTGTGTGTGTGTGTGTGTGTGTGTGTGTGTGTGTGTGTGTGTTTTTCTGAGATGAAGTCTCGCTCTTTCACCCGGGCTGGAGTACAGTGGCGTGATCTTGGCTCCCTGCAAACTCTGCCTCCCAACTTCAAATGATTCTCCTGCCTCAGCCTCCGGAGTAGCTGGGATTACAGGCACACGCCACCACACCTGGCTAATTTTTGTATTTTTAGTAGGGACGGGGTTTCACCATGTTGGTCAGGCTGGTCTTGAACTCCTGACCTTGTGATCTGCCTGCCTCGGCCTCCCAAAGTGCTGGGATTATAGGCATGAGCCACCATGCCCGGCCTGTCTTTATACTTGACAGTGTGATGATAATAGGTCTTGGGATAGTCTTGTTTGGATTGAATCTGATTAGAGAACTTTGACTTTCTTTTACCTGGATATTTGTGTCTTTCCCTAGAGTTGGCATGTTTTCTGCTATTGTTTAAGCTTGCCTACCCCTTTGCCCCTAAGTTTTTTTTCCTTAATTCCTGTAACTCAAATATTTTTGTTCTTTTGATGTTGTCCCATAAATCCTGAAGCTTTCTTCATCCCTTTTCACTTTTTTCCTTTCTTTGCTGGCTGCATATTTTCAAATAACCTGTCTTTGAGTTCACAGACTTTTTTTCTCCTCGATCAATTTTGCTGTTGATATTTTCTATTGAACTTTTTATTAATTGTATTTTTCAGCTCCAGAATTTGATTTTTTTAAAATAATTTTAATATCTATTAAATTTCTAATTTTGATTATTTATTGTTTTCCTGACTCATTGGGATATTTCTCTGTTTTTTTGAGGTTCATTGAACATAAAATAATTATTTTGAATTCTTAGGCAGTTCACATATCTTAATTTCTTTGTGGTTAGTTACTGGGAGATTATAACACCACCAAAAGAATATGATATATTATTTGTTTCCTCATTACCTTATGCTGATGTCTGTTCATTCGGTGGAGAAGTCACCTCTTGGAGCTGTTCTGGGTTCATTTCACTATAGGAAGACCTGTGCTGTTTATGGAATGGCACAAAAGTCAATACATTGCATATGGAACCAGCCTTTAAAAAGTCAAAACTGATTTATGGGAGAAGGTGGAGAGGGGCATGGTTTCACAGCTGCCTCACCCTGGGTAAATCGCTCAGCTTGTTCAACTCCTTAGAAAGCTGGAGGAAGCCCAGAAGATGAAGGGACTCCAGCAAAAGAGATCTGGAAGATGATACAGGCTGTTACCCTGGACAGTTCGTTTAAAATAGCTGGGTTTCCATTTCCACACCCTGCCTTCCTCCCAGGTTTGTTGAGGAGACCCAAAGAGATAAGATACGGGAAACTGTTTTGAACATTGTCAAGTGCTATACAAAGTAAGGTATGGTTAAACCTCTTCATTTTAGAACACGTTGGAATTTGAAGGCACCCAATAAATATTGGTTTCCTCACCCACTTTCTGACTTAACTGAGTCAAAGATTTCCTTTCTTAACTGATGAAGATGATACAATGTGGCTTGTATCTGTAGGCAAGAGGGATGATTCCCAACCTCAGGGTTAGATGGACTTAGGAGGCACAGGTCGCTTTGGAAAGCCATAGCCCACGTCTGGGGCGTGTCTGATGCTCTAAAATTTTCTGCTTCGATAAGAAGCAGACTGGACTGGGAACTCCCTGTGGCCAGCTGGCTCCCAAGAGGAAAAGGGGAGAGCTAGGTATGCTTTGTTCCTGTTTGCAAATACAGCAATCAGAGTCCCTGCCTGTTCCCGGAGGGGTGTGAGGGTCTGGGGAGAAGCCAGGAGCATGCTTGTAATGCAAGACTCACTGCACAAAAACTAGCAGGCTGGGGAAGGGAGATTCCTCCTATAGATAATAGTGTAAATAGGCTGTGCTGAATTCAAAGCCCACAGCCCCTCAGTTTCTAGTTTCTCAACCTTGCTCATATAGTAATATGAGTAAGGCTGGTAACTGAGTACCATATAGTAATATGAGTAAGGCTGGTAACTGAGTACCATATAGTAATATGAGTAAGGCTGGTAACTGAGTAAGGTTGAGAAACGAGAAACTGAGTTTGTGGGCTTTGACTTCAGCACAGCCTATTTACGCTACTGCCAGGGGCTTATTGCCCACAGACGGTGATAGAGTGAGGCCCAGCCTTGGGAACATCTCGTGAAAGGCTTGCAAAGGGGACCTAAGAAAATGCCTGGGATGGTGGATTCACTCTGTGCTGGAGAAACTTAATGATTTGTGGTCATCAAAAATGAACTCCTTATTCACTTTCATAATACTCAATGATTTATCATCCAATGTGAACTGTGTTCTGAATCCTATTCTCTACATACTTTGGTGCAGACACCTTCTCCATGTGCCATTTACAATGTGTGTATGTCATGAAGCCTTCTCTTTAGGGCTGAGCCAACTTGGCATTCTGTCTTGCATGATGTCTCCTTATAGACAGAAAATTCCAAACTGCTGGCATCCAAAAGTTAATGACTCATGATTACATGAGAAAAGAACCATTAACAACGAATGACAAATTGTTTATACTTTGAATGTCATGGCTAATCACTTGGTTTTTAAAGATGTACTGTTACAGCAAAAAATTAGTGTTTAAGAAAAGATATATTTGCCTTTCTATGTGTCTTGTGACACTGTGAGTGACATCTCTCTTACATACACTCAAAAATCTAACAATCATCGGGAGTAGGAATCGTAAATTTATATTGAACTCTAGTTGGTGAACTGAACCATAATTTTAGTTGTGGTGTGTATATGTGACTATGACAGTATATGTACATATAATTTATAAAATATGTTTGGAAGTCCTTTGGGAGGGAGGAGGGAGAAGATTTTCCCTCTAATTTCCAAGGTTTAGTAACTGGGTCTATGAAATAAACTGACAACAGGCAGATTAACAGGATAAAAGATACACAAGTTTATTAAGTGCACAGGGACATCATAGGAAAAAAAGTAATACCCCTTAAAACAGTGAGATTTAGAAGGTTATATGCCCTCTTTTTGGGGAAAGCAGGGAGGGGGGATGTAGGCAATTTAGGGGAGAGAAAATGATTTTGGGGAAAGATGAATAGACCCTCAGAAGAAGTGATAGCTTGTGACAAACCTTGGGTGTGATGTCACCTCCATTCTCCTCTCCTGTGATAAGAGTTAATTTTCCCTGGTTGATGAAACTCCCAGGGGTGGGGGTACTGACGACAACTGAGCTCCTTTTGGAGGTTTTGTCTTTAGGCAGATAAAGGGAATTCAGAGAAAGCCACTGTCTGCATGTACTGTTTTTCAAGTTCCTCCAGCTCAAAGTAGTCTTTATGCCAAAGCAGCATATTTTGGGGTGGCCTGTCCTAAACTCCTACATACTACTTTAAATTATGTATAAACTTTCCTCCCTAATGCCTGCATGTTCTTAATACATTTACCAGTGGTGTGACTGTAGGTGTCACTTGCCCTCTTTGTCTCTTTCTTCATCTGCAAAGTGGAGTCAATTATATTGTTAAGGATGCCTTTGGCTACAAGTAAGAGAAAACTGGACTCAATGAATTTCAAACAGTAAGGAAATGTATTATCACATGAGGCAAGAAAGCAAAGGTAGTGGTAGCTCCAGGCACGGGATAATCAGGGATCTGGGTCCCCTCTTGGTGATTCTCTTGGCTCGGCATTCTCTCTTCGTGGTACTGTTGTTCTCAGGCTAGATTCCTTCATGGATGCAAAAAGGCTGCAGCACTTCCAGGCATAAACTACAGACCCAACAAGATCTGAAAGAGGGAGAGATTATTTTGGTGTGGCTTTTATAAAGAACAGAAAATGTCATTCTCTCTCTCTATTTTTTTTCTTCAAGATGGAGTTTTGCTCTTGTTGCCCAGGCTGGAGTGCAATGGTGTAATCTCAGCTCACTGCAACCTCTGCCTCCCAGGTTCAAGCGATTCTCCTGCCTCAGCCTCCTGAGTAGCTGGGATTACAGGCATGCACCACCATGCCCAGCTAATTTTCCATTTTTAGTAGAACCGGGGTTTCTCCATGTTGGTTAGGCTGGTCTCGAACTCCCGACCTCAAGTGATCCACTTGCTTCACCCTCCCAAAGTGTTGGAATCACAGGCATGAGCCACCGCTCCCGGCTGGAAAATGTGATGCTCATGAGCAACTTCTCCCTCTCCACAACCAGCAAGCTTTTTCTCACATGTCATTGGCCAGAGTTGTATCATTGACTTGTACCTTGTAGGCCTGCTTAATTAGCTTAGACCAATAACGACTCGCCTCCTGGGACATCCCGCCCTGAAGTAATGGCCACGTGAAAGACAGTGCAACTTTAAGAAAACTGGAGTTCAGGCCAGGCTTGGTGGCTCACGCCTGTAATCCCAGCACTTTGGGAGGCTGAGCTGGGTGGATCACTTTCAGGTCAGGAGTTTGAGACCAGCCAGAACAACATGGTGAAACCCCATCTCTACTAAAAATACAAAAAATTCGCTGGGCATGGGTGGTGCACGCCTGTATTCCCAGTTACATGGGAGGCTGAGGCGGAGGATCACTTGAATCCGGGAGAAGGAGGTTGCAGTGAGCCAAGATCACGCCACTGCACTCCAGCCTGGGTTAGAGTGAGATCCTGTCTGAAAAAAAAAAAAAAAAAAAAACCCGGAAAACGAAACTGGAGTTCAATAGGAAGGAAGGCAGGAATTAGGCAACCTACATAATAACCCCTATAGGATCATTATGAGGAATAGATAGAACATATGATTTAATGAGTTAGTATATATGAAACTCTTCAGAAAGTGTTTAAGACGTGGGAAGTGCTATGTGTGTATTTGCTGCTGTTATTGGGATTAGCATGTGGATTTGATAAGTCTCAATGCCATACGAGTGAAAAGGATCATTGTGAATGGCGCTGTTTAGAGATAGAGGAAGAGAGATGGATTGTAAAGCTCAACAAGGTTAAGAGATCTCAGAAGCAAAGAGGAGATGGAGTGAGCAGTTGGCCTATGTTTGGTCATAGTCTGTATTTTGAGAGGAGGTAAAGCAGCCTTCTAAATAAAGAAAAAATATGATCGCTTAATGTGTTAATGAAACCCAGTCTCAACTGCCTCTTCTTTCCCACAGCTATTTTCTTTCACTAGTTGAAAGTGGTGTTTAACTGCAGACGTATTTTTAAAACAGCCAAGGTCTCTTAACCAGATAAAAAGCATAGATCCCATTACTTTTGATGAGGGAAGAATGGAGGTGGAAAATAGTGTATATAAGTATGTAAGTTTAAATCTTTTTATGAAAACACACGCATAAAGCTTGGAAGAAACCATATAAAAGCTCTGTCGACCCTAGCCAAAAAGAAGGAAAAGAAGAAAATTGGCTTCCTAAGCTTTTAGCTATAAATAAAAATAACCTTCCTGATCTATGTGTGATGCATTACTTGGGAAAAACTTTACTCTTGTGTATTCTGAATGATTTTTGAGTGTTTTTCACACTTAAAAGTCCCTGTAATATTTGATGTCATTTTTTACCACTTAGGACTTAGCTTTTCCTTCTGACCCCTTGATGTGTCATTTTTAATGTAACAGTGACAGTTGTAAGCCGTTCGAAATGTAACAGCCCATTTTATTTGTTTAAATTTTTGTTTTTTGAGACAGAGTCCTGCTCTGTCACCAGGCTGGAGTGCAGTGGTGCGATCTTGGCTCACTGCAACCTCCAGCTCCCAGGTTCAAGCGATTCTCCTGCCTCAGCCTCCTGAGTAGCTGGGACTACAGGCACCTACCACCACACCTGGCTAATTTTTGTATATTTAGTAGAGACAGGGTTTCACCATGGTGGCCAGGATGGTCTCGATCTCTTGACCTCGTGATCCGCCTGCCTCGGCCTCCCAAAGTGCTAGGATTGCAGGCGTGAGCCACTGTGCGCGGCCAAAAGCCCATTTTATTATGGCACTTCATTAATGCATCAAGTTTTATTCTTGCAACCTTGAGATTTGGGGGCTTACTGATCGTTCCGTGTTTTTCTTGAATGCAAAGCCAATTACTTTCAGGGAGGGTGTCTATGTGACAGGAGAATTTGTCATATCAAATCCTTCCACTTCAGAGAAGCTGAAGAAGGCCTGGAGAAATTTGGGAGCTCTTACACAGCATGAAGATAGCAGTCTCTGTTTTCATTCTTCTTGGCCTTTTATCAAACTTACTTTCAATCTTTTCAGAGAGCAACGTTCCATTATTTACAATCAATCTCATAAAATGTGATGTTTGCCCGTCTGTCTGGCTTGGCACTTAGCATATACGGGTCCAAGTAATCCTTTATTCCTTATCAGAGGTTTACATTTCCTCCTATGCATACCCTTCAAAAATGGGTCAGAGGGGGTATTTCTCCATATTTATGGAATATTTTAAGTTCAGCCTGCAGCTAGCTACTTGGAAGCTTCATGAGGGGTTGATCAGCATGAACCAAGGAAAGGGCTGAAATGGAAATTGTGCTGATTTCATCTAATTACTTAGGGGTGGGAGACCCTCTGTTTCCACCATGAAATGCACTTAAGCTCCATTAACTTCCTCATGCAGAGCCTTCCTTTGAAAGTCAATTTAACAGACTGCACCAGCTGTCCTGAGTTGCTTCAAGCTCAAGAGAAAACACTTCCACAGAGAGCTAGGTTGCTTCACGCCGTGGTCCCAGAGCCTCCGGGGAAAATTGTTTATGCCAAAATCCTTTGCAAAGGCTCACAGTGACCATGTCTATAAATAGATTTGTGACATAGACTGTGGCTAGGACAACTTTAGACCGATGGAAGATTTTTTCCCTCCACCCCGAATGTTATTTGGATCCCATTATTATTTGGCTTTAAAGGAGATGTTGCTTTTCAGCAATGAGTTGACCCACCTGCCTTTTTCTTTCCTGACATATTTTTGGCAAGAGTGGATTTAGTAGGTAGCGGCCACTTGGCAGGCTCTTGGGATGCTAGATTTTCACAATGACCCTGTGATGTGCATACTGTTCTGATCCTCATCTCACAGATAAGGAGACAGACTTGGTGGGCTGAAGCCATTTGCTCAAGCCACTGACTTGGCAGAATGTGGGCTGGAACTTAGGTCTGTGGAATTCCCAGCCGGTGCTCACACAGCACCGCACAGAGATGTTTCTGGAAGGTGGTGCTCCCTGACGACACCTCGGAGGCCATCCAGGTTGCGAAGGGAAAGGCGCATGTCTTGGCCTCTTCCCTGTTGTTGGCACTACTCTTCTACCTCTTGCCCACTTTATCTCCCACTGAGAGACCCTATTCTAGGAATACCAACCCAGACTGCAGAGAGGAAGAAAGCCTGAGGGTCACCACAACATCCCTACGTTTGTGCAGAATGCTTTCTATTCTACGGGACACTTCCCCGCATGTTACCCTGCTTGGTTGGGTCGGGATAATGCCCATTCTGGGTGTCAGGGCAGAAGCCCCAGCACGTGACCTGGCAGGCGGAGCTCAGGCAGCCAAGCGATTCTTTATCTGTGTTGACTTGTCTCAACCTTTGGCTCTAAGGGAGGGTCCCGCAGCCTTGAGCTCTCTGGCTATCTTCCACATTTCTCGCCTCTCCCGACTGCACCCTGCCCCACCTCGTGTTTTGTTTCTGCGTAATTTGTCACTGTGGTGGGAAAGCTTCTAGAGCCTAGTACGAAAGTACTGGAGGCACGTCCAGCATCTTGGGCTTCGGTCTGTTTACCCAACACTGCTCAGGGCTGGAATGTCACCTTATAAATCTCCCTGCCTGGCAGCTGCTTTCTGTGGCCAACAGGCAGATAAGCCTTGAACCCAGGGTGGGGGAATTTCCATCCTCAGGGGCACCAGGACTCAGACTGTCTCTCTCCCGCCTCCGTCTTTCTCTGTCCTGGCTTTTCTCCCCATCTCTCCCAAACACACACAGACGACACACTCAAAGATAATGAAATGACTCCAGAGTTCTGTAAAGCTGCAGGATAAAAACACAAAGGATACTCAAAAGTCTGTCTATGCTTTTTGTTGCTTTTGCTTTCAAGGACAGTACAGTTATGCTGAGAAAACCTTTGTGTGTGTGTGTGTGTGTGTGTGTTGTGTGTGTGTGTGTGAAATGGAGTCTTGGTCTGTAGCCCAGGCTGGAATGCAGTGGCACGATCTCGGCTCACTGCAACCTCTGCCTCCCAGGTTCAAGTGATTCTTCTGCCTCAGCCTCCCAAGTAGCTGGGATTCCAGGCATGTGCGACCACGCCTGGCTAATTTTTGTATTTTTAGTAGAGATGGGGTTTCGCCATGTTGGCCAGGCTGGTCTTGAATTCTTGACCTCAAATTATCCGCTTGCTTCAGCCTCCCAAGGTGCTGGGATTACAGGTGTGAGCCACTGTGTCTGGCCAGGAAACCCTTTAAAAAGGAGAGAAAATTGTTATTTTCCCTGGGCCTCACTTGTGAGTGTTTTGGGTGCCATGGGACGCAATGGTAAGGGCTGGGCTTGGAAGAGGCTCTGGCTTTGACCAGCCATGAGATCCAGGCCACACTGCTTACCCTCTCTGGGCCTCTGATTATTTGGCTATAAACCAAGGAGTTTGGAGGGAATGATTTGTAAGGCCCCTTCCAGCTCTGACAGTCCTGGCAGAGGAGATGCTGTAACTATGGTTTCCCACCCTGCTCCTTAGCTCACCCTGACCCCTGACTACACAAATAGAGGAGTATTTGGGTAATTAGTAATTGTTGGGTATCTGTTAGCCAGGCACTGTGCTGAGGAATCATGAAATATATTTCTAAACTTTTTAGCTTGTAGGTTGGGCGCGGTGCCTCATGCCTGTAATCCCAGCACTTTGGGAGGCCGAGGCAGGTGGATCCCCTGAGGCCAGGAGTTCGAGACCAGCCTGGTCAACATGTTGAAATCCCATCTCTACTAAAAACACAAAAATTAGCTGGGCATGCTGGCGGGCACCTATAATCCCAGCTAGTTGGGAGGCTGAGGCAGGAGAATCACTTGAACCCAGGAGGCAGAGGTTGCAGTGAGCTGAGATTGCATCACTACACTCCAGCCTGGGGGACAGAGCGAGGTGCCATCTCAAAAAAAAAAGATTGTAGCTTGTGAAATGATGAAGATGGGTGAGTTGGGAGTGGGGGCCATTGCTGGTCTGCAGTGGACTGAGGCAGTGGTAGGAATCTGCTGATGTGGGTCCAGTATTTAATCCTTCATTCCCCCTATGTGGCGACACCTGCTATTTTTGTCAGCCTCTGGCTTTTGGCAATGGCGGACCTTACTTTTCTTTGGTTACCCATTCCCACTAGGTTGATCACATCCCCAGGATCTAGGACTGGCCAATTAGAACTGCGTCTCTCCCCTGGCCATGGTGAGTGGTCAAGGAACAGGTGGGGACCTAAGCCAGGCAGTGAGACCTTTGCTGGAACCATAGGGAAAGAAGCGTGCTGTTCCCAGGGGGGTTGGCAGGCTGGAGGGGTACAAGATGAACCTGCCGAGGATGAGGATGAGGCTGATGTCAGCTGGGGGCAGCAGAGAGGAGAGGAGCTTCAGTGGCCTCATGGTCTCCCCTGCCCCCCAGCTCTGGCAGAATCTGGAATTGGGCCTGGTCCTGTCAGCTATGTAGAACAATAGATCTCTTTTTCTCTATGGAAGTTTTGAGCTGAGTTTCTGCCCCTACAATTGAGTCAAGACCAGGCCTGCTCTTCAGGCACTACTGCCGTTTGCCACATCGTCTGGGCTGCTCTTGACCCTATGGGGTGAATCAGGGAGGATGCGTTTGGCTTTGAAATGGTACCCAAAGCAGCTTAAGCAGGAGGGGGTCTATCATCTCCCATAACAGGAAGCCCGGGTGGCATGGGTCTGGGATTGGTCGTTTGTGGCTCAGGTTGTCTGGTTTTTGGCACCTGCAGCTGCTGGCTTGGCTCTTAGGTCTGTCCCCTCATGGTGCGAGGTTGCAGTTCTAGAAATTGCCACCTCACACAACTGCTTTATCCCAAGTGGAAGTTTCTCCCTAAACTACTTCATGGTCTTGGGTTGTTGGGGTTTTTTTTGTTTGTTTGTTTACTTTTGTATTAGGTTGTTCTTGTGTTGCGATAAAGAAATACCTGAGACTCGGTAATTTATAAATAAAAGAGGTTTAGGCCAGGAATGGTGGCTCAAGCCTGTAATCCCAGCACTTTGGGAGGCTGAGGCAGGTGGATCACCTGAGGTCAGGAGTTGGAAACGAGCCTGGCCAACATGGTGAAACCCCGTCTCTACTAAAAATACAAAAATTAGCCAGACGTGGTGTGAGCCTGTAGTTCCACCTATTTGGGAGGCTGAGGCAGGAAAATCACTTGAACCCAGGAGGCCAAGATCACGCCACTGCGCTCCAGCCTGGGCAACAAAGCGAGGCTCCTTCTTACAAAAAAATTAACAAAAAAGAAAAGAGGTTTAATTGGCTCACGGTTCAACAAACTATTGAGGAAGTATGGTGCTGGCACCTGCTTGGCGTCTGGGGCAGTCTCAGGAAGCCTGCAATCATGGCAGAAAGTAAAGGGGAGCAGGCTCATCGTATGGCCAGAACAACGAGGGAGGTAGGAGGGAGGTGCCACACACTTATAAACAATCAGATCTGGAGAGAACTCTCTCACTATCATGAGGACGGCACCAAGGGGATGGTGCTAAACCATTTGTGAAAAATCCACCCCCTTGATCCATTCACCTCCCATCAGGTCTCACCTCCAAAATTGGGGATTACAGTTCCACGTGAGATTTCGGCAGGAACACAGATCCAAACTATATCGTCAGCTTTCTTTGTTTCGTTTTGCTTTAAATCAGAAAAAATTCTGGCAACCTTTAGCAGACTTTTATGTTTCTGTTACAGAAAAACAAAATCAGACACGAGTTACGGTTGGTAAAGATAGATTTCGTTCAGTATTACTGCAGTGCAGGAGAGAGGCTTCGGTATAGAGCTAAGCTCAGCCCCGACCCCTGTAGAGGTGACTGGGTGTCTTAAAAGGAGGAAGAGGGGAAACCTGCAGGGGCCTGAGTTAGTTAGGAAGTGGAAATTTACAAAGTTACACAAAGTGGCCAGGGGGGTTGGTCAGTGTGCTTAGGCCATCTGGGCCTGCTAACTGACCCTTCGGAAGTTAGGCTCCCACCTTTCTGTGGAGACTCAGAGACAGAGCCCTTGTCCTTTCCGATGATTAATTTCAAAGGAACAGTTTTCAGGTCTTTGAAAAAGACACTCCTGAATTGCAAAAGGTACATATACATCTCATAAGGGACAGAGAAAGGATTTATAATTAGCTTTGTTTCAAAAAATGCTCTGTGAAAAGGGAGGTCAGGTGCCTATTGGGTTGTTGGCTAGAACAAATGGTAAATTCTCTTGGCAGCCTTGAGCTTTTTCAGACTGGAACTTAAGGGAGATTGGATCATTCCAGGGACATGACCTGAGGCTGCTAGGAGAGTGTGTTCAGGTCTCTTGTGTGTGAGTTTGTGGTGGTGGGTGGAGGGAGTAGGTGGCATCCTTTGTGCTAAAAGTTGTAGCTGTTCTAGGCCAAGGCTGAGACCTAGCTAAGAAGAGGGCTCAGAGGAGCTTGACTAAAGTTTAGTCCAGGAGAGAGTCTTTGTGATTCTTTTGGCCAGATTACATTACCTGCCCGCCCGGGATTAAACCAAGCCAACAGAAGCTCCAGGCAAAAGAAATGCAATTTCCCTAATTATCATATAGTCTAGACTCATTAAGCTTCATCCCCTGGAGATGGGGAAGGCCTCTCTTGGCACAATACCATGAGGGTGAACAAAATCGAGGTTCCATGGGTAGGAAGAAGGGGGCAGGGGGCAGCCATTAGGTTTATGGCTGGTCTCTGTGCTGACAGGGACACAGCAGCCATGACAGAAAGAGGACCCTGACCTTCATCTAGACCATTTTCCTGCTCCATAGGAATGCTAGGTAGAGGAAGATTGGTCTGAAGAGTGTAATTGGCCTACCTCCCTCAGGGACAGTCCAGCCTACTTTGAAAAGACATAGAATGATGGGATAAGAAACTTTTCATTTCTTCTTGGGCTGGGGCAGGGTTGGTGGTTTGGCAAGATTGCAACCCAGTGGTCACAAGTCACTGAAACAAGAATAAAATGGCCGGGCGCTGTGGCTCATGCCTGTAATCCCAGCATTTTGGGAGGCCGAGGTGGGAGGATCACCTGAGCCCAGGAGTTCAAGACCAGCCTGGGCAACATAGTGAGATCTTATCTCTTAAAAAAAAAAATTATTTAGGGCTGGGCACTGTGGCTGACGTCTGTAATCCCAGCACTTTGGGAGGCTGAGGCAGGCAGGTCACTTGAGGTCAGGCGTTTGAGACCAGCCTCGCCAACATGGTGAAACCCATCTCTACTAAAAATATAAAAATTAGCCAGGCAGGTGGCACATGCTTGTAATCCCAGTTACTTGGGAGGCTGAGGTTGCAGTGAGCTGAGATCGCACCACTGCACTCCAGCCTGGGTGACAGAGTGAGACTCTGTCTCAAAAAATAAAATAAATAAACAACAAAAAACAAACACAAAAATTAGCTGGGCATGGTGGCACACACCTATAATACCAGCCACTTGGGAGGCTGAGGTGGGAGGATCACCTGAGCACAGGAGGTTGAGGCTGCAGTGAGCTGTGATCTCACCAGTGTACTCCAGCCTGGGTGACAGATCAAGACCCTGTCTCTCAAAGAAAAAAAAATATGAAGTTACTGAACCTGGGTTTGGCTACAAACTAGATGATCCCTGGGTCTGAGTTGGAATTTGCCTCCCTCTCCTCTATCCCAACACCTTGCCCCATAATAACTGTGGGCAGGCCTGGAAATGACTTGAATTTGCCTAAGAAAGGCTGTATTTTCACACAGGAATGAGACTCTAAAGTGTTGGAGTAGGATCAGGAGTGGAATCCTAATTGGAGAGTGAGTAGTAGAGTCTTCTTAAGCAAAAGACTACAGGTTGCCCAAGTTAGATATGTCCTTGAAAAGTTAATTACATTATGTTTCATTTACCTTAGGAGAGCTTGCTATTTAAAGGGATCTTTACTTCTTTAAGGAAATGGAAGTAAACAATTTTGTGTGATTCATCACTTCACTGGGTATACCAAGGAATCTAAATGCTAGACACATCTGAACAATAGGATTGTTCTAAACGTTTTAAAAATAAATGATTATTCATGACAAAAACTTGAACAGTTTGTTCTTGTGGGTGGTGTGTGATGATCGTGTGAAGTGCTAGGCTGTGAATGACAACTGGTAATGTCTAGGTGGGACAGTCCACATTCTAAAAATGGACAGGCAGATGGTGATGGGTATTTGCAAGGCTATTATGGCAGTCCTATGGGTTTCACAACTATCATGACGGTCTGAGTCCCTTATGTTTTCAAGGATAAGTCATTTTGAATCATTGGATTATAACTGGGCTCATATTTTGTAAAATATGTATTATATCCCATTTGCCATAGTTTGGTTTGTCCCCTCCAAATTCCATGTTGAAATTTGATCCCCGATGTTGGAGGTGCAGCCGAATGGAAGGTGTTTGGGTCATGGGGGTGGATCCCTTGTCAATGGCTTGGTGCCATCTCCGTGGGAATGAATGAGTTTTCACTCTGTAAGTTCCTATGAAAGCTGGTTATTAAAAAGAGCCTGGTGCCTCCCTTCTCTCTTGCTTCCTCTCTCACCATGTGATGCCAGCTTCCCTTCACCTTCCACCATGAGTGGAAGCTTCCTGAGCCCCTACCAGAAGTAGATGCTGGCGCCATGCTTCTTGTACAGCCTGCAGAATTGTGAGCCAAATAAACCTCTTTTCTTTATGAGTTACCCAGCATCAGATGTTCCTTTATACCAACACAAATGGACAAAGATGCAATTTGATAATCTACATCGTGGAAAGAAAATTCAGGATCATTCCAAATCAAAACTATTTGGGTTGAATGTCTTTTATGAACACTTTGTTTCGATTCAATATATCCAAGCCAGTAATTTGGGATAGGACAGATAATGGGCATTCTGGGTAAACTACTAGAGTATTTATTTTCTGAGTGACTTGTAGACATTGCATAGCATAATTTCTCCTCACTAGATCAGAGGCCAGTAGACTATAGCCTGTAGCTACATCTGATCAACTAGTTAAATCTGGCCTGGTACCTGTTTTTGTGTGGCCTCTGAGTTAAGTGTGCTTTTTAAAATTTTTTAGTAGTTAAAATGAATATTTTGTGCATTAAAATGTATGAAATTCAAATTGATGGCTGTAAATAAGGTGTTTTTGGATCACAGCCATGCTCAGTTGTTTACTAATTGTCCTTGTCTGTGGCTGCCTTTGTGCTACAGAGTCATGGTTGAGTAGGTGCAACTGAGATGGGATGGCCCACAAAGCTGAAATATTTATTATCCGGCCTTTACTGAAAAAGTTTGCCAGTGCCTGTTCTAGACGCTTCCAAAGACTTATGTTGTTCTCTTCTTCTCCCTATTCAAAAGGTTTTTCTTCTTCTGCGATCAAGGCTTCTGAGCATTGCCTGGGGCCGAGTGCCTCGAGGCCCCCTGTGGCTCTTCCGAAGTCACAGCTCTGCAGGGTAGAGCTGAGCAAGCTGTCCTCCCAGCTGGTGGCCCCCCAGCAAGGCAGCAGTAAGACTCACAGCAGAGAAAACTCTGCCCATGTTTAAACAGTGTGTGTCTGAGCAGTAGGCTAATAACTTCTCCATGGCATGCCTGTTCAAACACAATCAACCACAGATCTTCTGTTTTCCTTTTGCTTCTAATCGTACCTGTATTCTGTCTATATTTTAATCTTGTTTAATTTCCTCAGTATATCCCTACAGATGTAGTATTGGGGATATAAAGAGATGAGCTAGTGGAGGGGGAGGGGGTCTGATAGGGTTTGGCTGTGTCCCCACCCAAATCTTATCTTGAATTCCGGTGTGTTGTGAGAGGGACCTGGTGGGAGGTGATGGAATCACGGGGTCAGGTCTTTCCCATGCTGTTTTCATGACAGTGAATAAGTCTCATGAGATCTGATAGTTTTAAAAATAGGAGTTTACCTGCACAAGCTCTTTGCCTGCTGCCATCCTTGTAAGATGTGACTTGCTCCTCCTTGCCTTCTACCATGATTGGGAGACCTCCCCAGCTGTGTGGAACTGTAAGTCCATTAAACTTTTTTTTTCCTGTATAAATTACCCGGTCTTGGGTATGTCTTTATCAGCAGTGTGAAAATGGCCTAATACGGGGTCCAACAGGACTGTGTGGATTACCCCTCCCTTCCTTCCTTCCTTTGATATTCTTTGAATAAGATCAACTGTAGCCCTCAAGAAGCTCAAAATCTGAAGGAAAGCAGAGTAAAACATCTAACCAGATGAACTGCAAGAGGATGATAGAAATAAAACCATGGATGTGCACATGGTACAGTGGTAACCTGGATGAGAACTTCATTTACTCAGCAGAGGTTGAGGTTAAGGGCATGTGGTGAGGGAAGGCTTTGAGGTCACACCTGGCCTGGGGCTTGAAGGAGGATGGTGATAAATTGCTGGGCTCCCAAAATGACTGGAATCTCAGGCAGAGAACACTGAATTTGCAGTGTCACCAAGTCATAAAATAGCCACATGCACCTGGAGAATTCAGATTCGTTCATCAGTGCCAAAGGATGAAGTTCAAAATGGGGCAAGGAGGAGGAAGTTGCCACTGGAAAGTAAGAGGGGAACTCGGATGTGAAGACACATCATGGGCTAGTCTGGGAGTTACTCTAGATGATGGAATGCCATCAAAACATTTCAAGCTGGAGAGAAATATATTCTGGGTTCTGTTTTGTTCTCTCAGTCTACCTGAGTATATTCATTTGCACCTCAATGAAACATGATTTCTTTGTTGGGTTCAATACATGGTCCATGACCGTAAAAGATTATTTTTGAGTTTGGGGATTGTCCTAATTCATTCTATCATCAAGTCATAATGATTTGCTGAGCTAATATTTATTGAGGGCCTACTTTGTGCCAGGAACTATCCTAAGAACTGAGGATGGAGCAGTGAACCAACAAAACCTTCTCCCTCCTGAGCTCACATTCTATCTGGTGCCTGCTAGATAATATGTTCATGGTCTGGGGAGAACCACATGAGCCTGTTTCTTGGTCTCACCTGATTTGGGCATGATCAGTTTGGCTATGTTCTCTAGGTGGCTAGAAGTGGCTAGAAGTCATTTCTATTCTGTACCTTTATTTCCTTATCTGTCCAAAGGGTATACTCGTGGCCTATGGTGAAGATACCAGAAGGTTGTACCAGACATGGTACAGACAGGGACTGAGTTTCTTGGAAGGTGAATGCACAAGAGACATAAAAAGAGGAGTTCTTACAAAAACACCAGCGATCCCTCTCCACTGTGTATGAAATCAGTGGCTTCCATGTGCTCTGGGCTGTAGCCCACACAAAGAACAACTTTTTTTTTTTTTTTTTTTGAGATGAAGTCTCACTTTGTTGTCCAGGCTGGAGTATTGTGGCTCAGTCTCAGCTTACTGCAACCTCCGCCTCCCAGGTTCAAGTGATTCTCCTGCCTCAGCCTCCTGAGTAACTGGGACTACAGGCGCATGCCATCACACCCAGCTAATTTTTTGTATTTTACTTAGAGACAGGGTTTCACTGTGTTAGCCAGGACGGTCTCCATCTCCTCACCTTGTGATCCACCTGTCTCAGCCTCCCAAAGTGCTGGGATTACAGGCGTGAGCCACAGAGTGTCACAAAACTGCATAAATGATGCCTGATACTTCTTGTCCACCCTGCTTTATTTACAGATGCTGGTAGAGACCCCCGGATGGATTTCACAGCCCACTGCTAATGGATCATGCCCTGTAGATTAGGAGCCATTGCATTAGGTCAAACATTCCTTAAATGGGTTTTAAACTTTTTGTTGAGACAGTCTCACTTTGTCACCTAGGCTGGAGTGCAGTGGTGCAATCACAGCTCTCTCTAGCTTGGCCTACTGCTTCAGCCTCCCGAGTACCTGGGATTACAGGTGCACACCACCATGTCCAGCTAATTTTAAAAAAATTATTTTTGTAGAGATGAGAGTCTCACTATGTTTCCCATGTTGGTCTTGAACTCCTGGACTCAAGTATTCCTTCCAAAGTGCTTGAATTACAGGCATGAGCCACTGTGCTTGGCCTAAACTTTTTATTTCTCACAGTGCTCACTGAATACTTTCTGATTGATTGCCTCCGCTCCTGCTTGGCCTTTTCTAACCCAAGCTACTGTGCAGAGTGAGCCAGAGAAAGCTCAACCTTCGTGTTATCGAGGAAGGCCAGTCAGACGCACCCTACTGCAGACTCAGCCCCTCTCAAGGTGACCTAGGCTGACATGTCATGATTACTCCAGTTGGGCATTAAATGGAGTCAGGTGTGGTGGGGGAGCAGCCACCCCCAAGTCCCCCATATCTTCCTCACAGAGTCTGTCAGTGCTGAATATGTGACTGTGTCATGACCCCTTTCTCTAGAGAAGCCCACAGTTCTGAGCTTGTGTGGTATGTGGGTGCTTCTAAGGGTTTCTGACATGGGCGAGGAGTCAGGAACTTCAGAAATGTTTGCATTTGCCTTCTCTGTTCTTACAGTATACAGGAGATGAAGTCAAAGTCCAGGATAAGGAGAAAAAAATGATAACCAAGTGCAAGGTTTTTAGGGTCACCAACCCCAAACTATGAAAGCATTTCATGTTGTTTCAGTAGAGAACAATTTGCCTCGTTCTGCTCTTTGCATCTGAACTGATCTCAGTCTTAATGGCTAGAATCTGATGGGGTGGTGGATGAATTCTTTTCTTTAGATTGTTGCTTTTTAATCCCGGCGGGGTGATGCCTGTATTTTTAATTGAAACAAACCCCTGGGAAGAGCATCCTGGTGACCATTTAGGTTGAATCTCTTTCTTTTAAAACTGCTTTCCGGAGGATGCTTTGGAGAGCATTTCCTGTTAGCTTGAACTCTTATACCTGAGGCCTTATTTGTCATGTGTAGTTATTCATGCATTCAATAATTATTAAGCTCCAGCAGGCAGAGGAAGGCCTTGGGTTAGTCAGGGCACTGCTAACAGCTTCTATAGGAGATGGGACAAGAAAAGGACCCATGTGGTCTGGATTGGGCAAGGAAATCTTTTACAAGGAGATGGGGTTGGCCCCTGTGTCTTAGAGAAAGTATCAGAAAAGAGAACAGTAGATGCAGGAAAGGGAATGGGAGGCTGGGGGCATGGCCAGAGTGAAGGCATGGAGAAGAGACAGCAGAGATGAGCACAGGAGGTGATGATGGGCTTGGATGTGACAGGTGGCACCAACTAGGAGAGAACACAGGTGTGTGAACCCAAAGTAGGCACACAGATATGGATACCACATGACTCCGAATCTGTTCTCCCTGCTACTTCGAGGTGTGTATCTCTGGGTCTACACGGTCACCAAATATACATTAGATGACATGACCTCAGCCTGATTTCACCACCTAATTTCTTGACAGTCTCTGCACCCATTACCATTTGCTTCCTTAGAAGTCATGATTGCACTTTCCTCTGGGCAGAAAACCCAGATATACTGGTATTAAGACTGGAATAGTCTTTTGCTTCAGGATCTGATAGGATCTCCTGAAAAGAGCCAGGCCAGGCTATTACTTACATTGATTTAGGAAAGTGAACCTGTGATTATAATTTTTTTCTCAGTGAGCAAGCAAGGCAGTTATGTATCTTGTTGGGGAAAGTAGTGTGTATTCTTTAGGATTCAGCTCAGCTTCAGTATTGGAAAACCCTAGTAATACTGGCTCAGGTAGATGTTTATTTCTCTTGTGTGAAGTCCAGGCTGGAATGGAACTCCACAGTGTCAGATCCCTCCATCGGGTGGCTCCACTGAGCATGGCCTCTGTGGCTAAGTTCAACTCCTGGTCCAAGATGGCAGCTCCAGCCATCACGTCTGCATTCCAGCCAGCAGGAAGGAAAACAGAGTAAGAGAAGGACATGCCTTTTCCCTTTATGAAGCACTTCACCGAAGCTGTGCACACCACTTCTGCTTATATCCCATAGCCAAAACTTACTCATGTGGCCACACCCGGTTCAAGGCAGGCTGGGATATGTGGTCTTTATTCCCAGCAGCCATGTGCCCAGTTACAGAGTTCTCTTAGCAGCTCTTTACTAAGGAGGAAACAAGGGGGGAACACTGGCAGTTGTGTCTGGCTCTTCTGGTATTTAGCTAACCAGCAGTCTTTGCTCCCAGGAGCCCCCAAAATTGTGATGTTGCAGTTCACTCATGGCCCAGCTACTGAGGACATTATGTAGGTATCCCCATAATGTCATGAGATATAAAAGAATTGCCTCCCAGCACTTTGGGAGGCAGAGGCGGGCGGATCACGAGGTCAGGAGATCAAGACCATCCTGGCTAACACGGTGAAACCCTGTCTGTACTAAAAATACAAAAAATTAGCCGGGCATGGTGGTGGGCGCCTGTAGTCCCAGCTACTCGGGAGGCTGAGGCAGGAGAATGGCGTGAACCCGGGAGGCGGAGCTTGCAGTGAGCCGAGATAGGCCACTGCAGTCCAGCCTGGGCAAAAGAGCAAGATTCCGTCTCAAAAAAAAAAAAAAAAATTTGCCTTAAAAATGAGGACTTACATTTTTACCCCTTTTCGTCTTCAGTTGGTCACCAAATTTAGTGCTTCTAGTAATTTAAGGTGTTGGACCAGTGGTCTAAAGAAGGGCAAACTCTATTTGACAGTGACTCTCACATTAGAGTTGAAGAAAGAGATAAACTTTTTCAACTCTAGGAAAAGTCCCAAAGGTAGAGAAAACATACGGGGTTCTGGAGCTGAAGGTGGCCCCTCCCGTGTGTGTGTGTGTGTGTGTGCAATTGTCTGCCTGCCTTTAGCCACATCAAACTCTTCACCATGATATCACACATGCCTGAGAGAGAGGCCCTGGTCTCCTCCATATCCTGAGTCAGTTTAGTATATGGGCTGTACTAGTCTGTTCTCATGCTGCTAATAAAGACATACCTAAAACTGGGTAATTTATGAAGGAAAGAGGTTTAATGGACTCACAGTTCCACGTGGCTGGGGAGGCCTCAAAATTATGGTGGAAGGCGAAGGAACAGCAAAGGCACATCTTATGTGGTGGCAGGCAGGAGAGTGTGTGCAGGGGAACTGCCCTTTATAAAACCATCAGATCTCATGGGACTTATATAATGAGAACAGCATGGAAAAAACCTGACCCCATGATTCAGTTACCTGCCACAACACATGGGGATTATTACAATTCAAGGTGAGATTTGGGTGGGGACACAGAGTCAAACTGTATCACGGACCAAGAGCTGGGCTCTGGAGTCAGGCTGCATGTGTTCAAAGCTTGGGTCTTCCAATTTCACTTAATAGGTGAGACATTTTGGGTCTGTCTTCTGAGCCTCTGTTTCTCCCATCTATGAGCTGAGGGACAATGCTAATAAGAGCAGGCGCACCACAGGATTGTCAGGAGGCGGTGCTTAGTACAATACCTGACCCCTTGGTAAGGACTTAAAGGAAGTCAATCCACTGCTCTCCTCTAACTCATCTCTTCATACAAGAGGCACTTAATTATCAATTTATTAGTTACTGCTAAGCCCAACTCTTATCAGCGTATTCTACTCAGTCAGGTACTGAGTATCTCCTGTTTGTCCAGCTCCTGTTGCCTGGCACAAAATAATTAGAAGATCTAGATTCCCGTCCACAGGGAGTGTATAATCTACTTGAAAATATAAAACACCATATAGGGTGGCCTGTAGCTGAGGTGATAAAGTCACAGGCCATTTTATCAGTGCCTCATGTATTTTTAGCACCCAACACTCTGGCACATGGTGGAAGCTCATGAAATATTTGTTGTATAGAAGTGAACAGGCCAGGTGTGGTGACCCACGCCTGTCATCTCAGCACTTCAGGAGGCCAAGGCAGGCAGATCACTGGAGGTCAGGAGTTCCAGACCAGCCCGGCCAACATGGTGAAACCATGTCTCCACTGAAAATACAAAAATTAGCCAGGTGTGGTGGTGGGCGCCTGTAATCTCAGCTACTTGGGAGGCTGAGGCAGGAGAATCACTTGAACCTGGGAGGCAGAGGTTGCTGTGAGCCAAGATCATGCCACTGCACTCCGGCCTGGGCTACCAAGCAAGACCCTGTCTCCAGAAAACAAACAAAAAAAAGTGAGCAAAAGATGAGAATGGGAATGTTACATTACTTTGAAACTACATCAGGCACTCCAAAAAACTTAGGAGACAGAGCTGTGGGTGGCAGAATTTTTGACCGAAAATAAACTGTGGAGATAGAAACAAATAGGAAAACCAGCAATAAGAGAGCTGGCCTCTGTCTTTTGCTTTTCCGTTTGGTTTTCTCTTTCTTCTTGGCTTCCATCCTCCCTTATGCTAGTGGCGGAGGGGGCTGAATGTAGTGACAGGATCTTTAGGAAAGTATAATTTTGAGGTAGTACAGGATGAGATGATTACCAAATAAGGTAATAATTCCCAAATAGGGGGGAAAATGCATGTTGATTAAAGGAGGGAAAAGGCAGAAGACAGAATGAAGAAAGAACACCTTTTCCTGCTACAATAGCAAATGGAGTTTTTGAGTCTTAGGGCATGGTGAAATACAATACCTGTGAAAAACTGTAGATAAATTAAATTTAACAGAATGTGAGCAAAGAACAGTTCAGGAATCGGGCACCACTGAGAACCAGAATAGGTTCAGAGAGCTCTGCTTAGTCGTGTGAACCATGAGCTGCTCTAGGCCGAACAGGAAGCAAAGTAGAGAAATGACCTGATTAGCCACAGTTGGGCATTTGTCTTATTGGGCACGATCGGATCAGTTGGCTGCCTAGGATTTGCTGAGACCTGGCTATTTGTTACCAAAAAAAATACTCCTAAGTTAGTTAGTTTTCAGTTTGTTTACATACTAATAAATTAAGGTGCAGTTTGTTATGTAGAAACTCACAGTACAGAGACAGCCTCTGCTAGTTGAACAATTTCCCCTTTTTGGTCAACCTCTCAAGATTGACACTGATGCTCAGACATTGACGCAGCCTTAGACACTGATGCTATTGCCTGTCACTATCATAGTGGACTTGTTTGGTTTCAGTATGGAATTCACAAGCCATGACATCAAGTCTGTTGAATGACTTGTTATGTTCCCTTTGTGGTTTTGCTGCTATAAATGGAGTGAGGCCATTTGGGGCGGAATGGGTGGCTGCATTTAGGACTCTTGAGAGAATACAGTGCCCTAGAGATACTACTATGATGACTTATCAGGAGGATAGGTACTAACAGACTGAAATATGCTCCTTAACCAACGCACCCATGAACCAAACCAATTACAACCAACTAAACCAAAGAATTAGGCAGAAGAATCTACTTGTTTTAACCAAGTTGCCTGTTTGTTATCTAAGTGCAGCAGAAGGTGTTAGCTATCACACACACACTGCACCCCATTCAGCCAACAGATAGTCAAAGGCAACCTTGTTATCTTAAATAACTTGAACATAGTTATAGAAAAACCTTAGTTCTTTTTACTAGAAATGATTCCGTTTTCTTAATTGAAGAGCAAAGACATCATGAAGCACGGGAAGTTATCTTGATAAAACAGTCTTTATTTCCTAGACCAATTACTTAAAAGGTAAAGAAAAACCTTTTACCCTATCTTATTGAGAGCAGACTAGAACTCCAAGAAAACCTTGCTGTTTTAACACAGAGGACCACATTCTAGTTTTGTATCAGCGTACTTTTGATATTAATGTTAGAATTTAAAAACAACTGAATTCCCTTCAAATATTAGCAAATATTAGGAATTTGGTCACACATATAATTCGTTTCCCATGATTCTACTTTTACAAGCATCCTACAATTTTCTTATATCCATTCGGGGTTTTTTTTCCCTATACTTTTTTTCTCACTGTGGAACAATGCCATTCTGTTTTAGGACAAAAATTATTCTCTTTTTGCCTTTAACAAAACACATTCTCATACCTTATAGATTTTCTGAAAAATCATCTTACTTATTTGGTATGCTTGCATATAGAGTTGTTTCCCGTATTATTTCTGGTAATTTTAGTTATATACTAAATCATCTTAATTTCCAGTGAAAGGAAGCAAGCAGTTGTGAACCCTATTACACCAGCTGTCTGTAGATTGACAAATTTATGAATCATAATTTCTAGAAGCATGTGCTTCCTCATAGAATAATTTTTTTCATTGTGACACAGAACATGTTTACTAACTGATTCAGCTATCTTTAGTCTCTAATAACAAGCTATAGGGGAGGGAAACTTGTATCTCTATCCTTATTAGAATTTTTGGCTAGGCCTGAGAATGAACTTGTTGTTTGTATACATTTTTCTCAGCCTGAACTTCCATCCTTGGTAAGAATATTAAAACCTTCTAGTATAGGGAAGACCCCTTTCACATGGGAATATTTTTCCTACATCTAATTCATTGTTCTTAACAATTATACTTGGATTGCTCATGAAAATGAGACATTAAGTATCCATCACCTTAAGTTATTTTTCTTGCTAACAAATTTTGTACTACAGAGGTAACATGAGCTTATTTTACTAGTAAACATAGGTAGGAAAAGTTATGAGTCTGTATTATATTTCTAAACTGGAAAGTGTCTGAGGCAGGTTTCAATAAATTTATAGGTTTATTTTGCCAAAGTTAAGAACCATGGCCCATTATATGGCCCCAGGAAGTCCTGAGGACATATGCCCAAAGTGGGTGGTTTACAGCTTGGTTTATACATTTTAAGGAGACAGACATTGCAGGCAAAGACATAAATCAATAGATGAAATGAATACATTGATTCGGCCCAGGAAAGCAGGACATCTCAAAGCAGGGGCTTCCAGGTCAGAGGCAGATTCAAACATTTCCTGATTGGCAGTTGGTTGAAAGTGTTAAGCTCTGCCTGAAGAATTGAATTCCGCATTAAAAAACGCTTGTGTTTAGAGAAGGGGGTTGTGGAGGCCAAGGTTCTTGTCATGTAGATGAAGCCTCCAGGTAGCAGGCGTCAGAGAGAATGGATGGTGAATGTCTTATCGGACCCTAAAAGGTATCAGACTCTAGTAAGGGAAGGAGATTCTCAATGGAACACAAGTTTCCCCCATAAGAGAGAGCTTTGTAGGGCCATTTTGGAATATGTCAAAGAAATATATTTTGGGGTAAAATAATTTCCTTCAGGGCCTGTTATCTGTCATGTGGTACTCTACTGGAGTCACTTTGGTATCTTACTGCTACAAAGAATCTGCTTTGTCAGTCTTAAGATCCCTGTTTTAATGTTAACACTGGTCAGTTGTATGTCAACTCTTAAGGGAGGAGGGTGAAATGAGGCTAGTGGAACCTCTCCCTTCCCATTGTAGCAGCAACGTTGTCTGGGGTAAATACCCAAGATTCGTCATCTCATGCCAAGGAAATCAAGGATGTGGACACATAAGTGAGCTTAAGAGAAGAGGTTTAATAGAGAGAGAAAGAAAAACTCTCTTCCTGCAGAGAGAGAGGGTCTTCCAAGTGGGTCGTCTCATCTGTGGCGAAATGCACAGGGTTTTATAGACAAGCTTGGGGAGGCGGTGTCTGATTTACACAGGGCCCAGAAGATTGGTCAGACCGGGTGTGCCATTTACATAGTACACAAAGAGGCTGGCCATCCCACCCTAATCTGTTGTTATGCAGATGGGGTTTCTACCTGGGCAGTGCCATGTTGCCTGCCTTTCTACTGCACATGTGGCGACAAAGTAAAGGGAGGAGGGGACCTCCATGTTGAATATACCTGGCTTCCAAGTATCCCTTTTCTACTGGCATAGCTGCTGGCATTTGCCTATGCAAGCTTGTGTTTGCAGCTTAATTTTTCAGGCTGCTTTTTGTTAAAAGGGAAACCTTACCGAGGATTCTCATACCCTCACTAACTGCCTAAATAATTTCTTTTTAGCTTCCTCATCACCATCATGGCCTAAACTAGTTTTTCACATTTCTTTGGGGTTCCCTTGGCCAAGATGGGGGTTCCATGTAGTCGTTAGCGGGGAATTGTATTTTTTGGTTTACGATCTAATGCTGACCACTCTATTTTCATTAAACTGACAAACTTTAACCAAAGATTATCCTAGAACACATAAACTTGGAAGGTATTTTGGATTCATTTTTCTTCCTAAGAGTTTAAGGAGTACTTAATTTATATAAGCGCTTAAGCCAATTAAATAAAGCTCTTTTATAACTTAATTTTGGTAATACCATCTGAAGATAGAAAAAAATCACACATACGTACCTACAGAGAGAAATAAACATGAAGACAGAGGCCTCTGTTGTAGGTTTCATTTTAAAATTTAGGCATGTACTGAAATGGCGTCATTCATCTGCGGTAATACCCCACGTTCGTTGCCTCACACCAAGGAGATCAAGGATGAGGACACACAAGGAGTGAGTTTAAGAGCCAAGGTTGAATAGGCGAGAGAAAGAGAAAAGGTCTCTCTCCTTTGGAGAGAGGGGGGCTCCCAAGTGGGTCATCTGATTCTGTGGTGAAATGCATGGGGTTTTATAGAAGAGCTTGAGGAGGCAGTGTCTGATTTACACAGGGGACAAAAGATTGGTAGGACCAGGTGTGCCACTTGCATAGCAGGTGAAGAAGCTGGCCACCCCACCCTAATCTTTTATTATGCAGATGGGGTCTCTACTTGGCCGGTGCCATGTTGCCTGCTTCATTACTGTACATGTGATTGACAAAGAAAAGGGAAGATAGGGCATCCATGTTGAACATGACTCACCCCCAGGTAGCCTCTTCCTATTGGCACAGCTGCCAGCATTCACCCGTGCAAGCTTCCAGCTTGCTTTTCTATGTCTGTAGCTTCATTTTGCAGACTGTTCTTTCTTAGAAAAGAAATGACTTTGGAGCTGCTTTTTATTAAAAGGGAAACTTTGCCAACGACTTTTACCCTCACCAACTGCCTGAATTTCTTTTTAGCTCCTGTATCAGTACCAGATACAAAACCCACAAAATTTACTACTTTACAGAATAGCTGAATTCTAATTATGTTTCTGGCAGATGGAAGAAGTTAAGATTACTTGCTCTGGTAGCAAAGCTTTTTACTAATATTTGTGGAAAAGACAAGAATTTTCATTTGCCCAAATGTCATTTTTCTTCTGATGAGTCATCTCCCTTAAAATTTCCATTTCAAAGGGCTAGCTATAAGGTTCTAGAGAAAACAAGAGAGAAAATGGACATCTCAAAGGCATAGAGCATAGACTTCTGGCTTAATTACTATCATTTACCTAAAGAAAGAAAGAAGGGTATAGGTAAAGGCCCATTTAAGAAGATGGTCAGGAAAACCGCCTTCAACAAAGGGAAGGCTTTTGAAGTAGATGATTCAAGGCCGTCTCCATTCTTTACTTACTTAGTCCTCCTCCTATTCCTGGTGCAGAGAGGAAGGCACTCTTACAAATGGAGATCTCCTTCCTTAATAGATGGAATTTTCTATTACAAAGGGGTCTCAAAATAACCAGCTAGAAATAATCCTTAGGCCAAAGAGGCATATTTTGGAGACTAACTTGGCTAGATCAGTGGTTTCCCAACCCAGTTTGTTTTTATACTAAGTTATGTAGGAACTCAACCTCAGACTCATGGGCTCCTGTAATTTAGTATGTCTTAGCTTCCCTTCAGCATCTGGTGCAGTCATCTTAATCTTTTCTAGGTCACAGACTCCTTTGAGAGTCTGGTGATGAACCCTCTCCCAGATAAGTACATTAATATACATGCAACATTTGTATTCAGTGCCAAGATGTGCACATAGCCCTCTGAAGCCCACCTGTTACCAGAAAGCGGTCCTGATCCAGACCCCAAGAGAGGGTTCTTGGATCTTCTGCAAGAAAGAATTCAAGGCGAGGCCATGGAGTAAAATGAAAGTACAAGAATAAAAGAATGGCTACTCCATAGACAGAGCAGCCCTGGGAGCTGCTGGTTGCCCATTTTTATGGTTACTTCTTTGTAATATGCTAAACAAGGGGTGGATTACTTATGCCTCCCCTTTTGAGACAATATACGGTAACTTCCTGATGTGGCCTTGGCATTTCTAAACTGTCATGGTACTGATGGGAGTGTAGCAGTGAGGACCACCAGAGGACACTCTCGTCACCACGTTGGTTTTAGCCACTTCTTTACTGCAACCTGTTTTATCAGCAAAGTCTTTATGACCTTTATCTTGGGCTGACCTCGTATCTCATCCTATGACTTAGAATGCCTGAATTGTCTGGGAATGCAGCCCAGTAGGTCTCAGCCTTATGTTACCCAGCCTCTATACAAAATGGAGTCGCTCTTGTTCATACATGTCTGACACACCCACAGAGTATCACAAGTGCAAAGATCAGCAATTCCTACTCAGGGATCTAAATTCAGTGCCTCCCTTTCCTGTCCCCGGACAGTGCTGGGTAAACCTTGTCAAGTCCACAGATCCCCTTCCCAGCATTTTGTCAGGTTCTTCCCTGTTGATCAGTTTTCTTCTGCAGAACTTGGAACATGGAGGGTTAGCCTATAGGCTCTTTCTCACTTAATTCTGCCTCATTTAAATTTATGTGCAGAAGGCAAGGGAGAGGGGTAAATTGCCTACCTCTTACGTATGATTGACTTATTACTTAGCTTCTTGCTCGGTACCACCAGTATAGGAAGTAAATATGATTATTCTGTAAGGTAAGGCTCTACAAGGTTATGATTGGACAGTCATGGAACTAATTAGTGGTTAAGATTCAAACTTGGGTATCTGACCCCGGATCCTATCTTATTTCTACTATACTTCAGGCCTCCCTGATTTTCTTCCTTTGACTAGGGAACCACCCTAACCCTTAAGGTGACTTCTGTAGACATCTAAGCTTAGACATCTAAGCTCATCCATTACTAATATAACTCTCAAGAGGCCATAGACTTTGAGGTTCTTGCTGATCTTTTCATTGTATTCTCTTGTGCACCAATAATATACTTGAAATGCAGCCACCATGCCCACATCTCACTACCCAACTATAAAATCACATTCCCAGGAAAAACAGTAAACTGGAGTTTGGTTCAGGGAAGGAAAAAAAAAAAAAAAACAATTTCAATGATTCTTTCTCCAGATGCCTTCTTTTTCTTTTTGGGTTGTTGCTTCTGTAACTGAAATAGTCTGATATATTTTAAGCTGTTTTCTTTTCTATGTAAAAACATCCACCAATGGGGTTCTGCACTTTCTCAGAAAAAAAAACAGTATGTTTTTAGACATTTAGGTCAGATATATTAACACAGAAGTGGAATTAGAATGGGTTAAGGCCCTAGAATGGGCATTTAATCCATCTTGACCAGGTCAATGCTATTTTTAAAGGCCTCCGACCTTTGAACTATTCTCATACCTAACAATCTTGAAATTCAGAAAATTCTTAGAATTAGCCAAGTGAATTAGCAAAATGGTTGAAATTTTTATTAAATCATTGGCTGTAAGAAGAGGGTTTTGTTGTCGTTGTTGTTGTTGTTACTCTGACTCTTAAAGTGATTGGCCAGGCCTTGATTCATTACCCTTTTGGGTAATTACTACTATTTGATCAGAATATGTCATGTCAAGCAATTTTTCTGCATAATCCCCATGTGAGGTTGGCCTTCCCAGGGTATCTCATCTGGACAGAATTGATCCGCTCCTACCATCTGTTGAATACTACCAACATTTATTTTCTTGAGACAGCATCTGGCTCTGTCACCCAGGACAGAGTGCAGTGGCACGATCATCCCCCCTCAGCCTCCCAAGTAGCTGGGACTACAGGTGCATGCCACTATGCCTAGCTAATTTTTGTATTTTCAGTAGAGATGGGATTGTACCATGTTGCCCAGGATGGTCTCAAACTCATGAGATCTGCCTGCCTTGGCTTCCCAAAGTGCCGGGATTACAGGCATGAGCCACCGCACCCAGCCTCTACTAACAGTTATTATAAAATATAAAGATTTCTTCTCGTGCAGCTTAAAAGCTTCAGGTCTGATGGACTGGACAGAAGTTGAAACACAGGAGTAGGAATTTACCTTACTCAGAAGGACACCTTGTCCACTGGCCTGGAAACACTAGATTTATAAGGTAGGAAGCAAGGTCATTGATAAGGGTGAATGCGGAAGTGATAGGAAAGCGTTAAAGGCTAAAAGTCACTGTTGTAAGGACTGGGAAAGAGAGCTGACTTGAGGCACGTAAAGGCTGGGCAGAATTGAGGCTGGAGATGCTGAATTTGTAGTGGATGCAGCCAACCTCTCAGAGATAGGAGGAGAGAAGATAGTGGAGCTAGAGTTATATCTGGGGTTGGCATATTTATTGTGTGTGTTTATTTAAAAGACAAGAAGGCAAGGGGATTGGGGCTATGGACCAGAATGCAGGTGAGGTTATGGATCCTTGATTCATTCACCCATAATACAAATGTCTATTAAGCAGGCATTATATAGGAGACAGTGTGGCTGGATAGGGAAGGAGGCACAAGACAGGAGTAAATAGTTACTTTTGGAGGGAAAAAAAGGGTGGGAGGAGTTCAAGGAACCACAGAAGTGAAGGCACGAGCAGAGGGAAAAAGAGGGTAGGAGGAGTTCAAGGAACCAAAGAAGTGAAGGCACGAGCAATCAGAAAGGATGGTAATGGAAGCCAGTGCATAAATAGCTCTGTGTGCCAAGCAGTGTTCTGTATTTTGCACATTAACTCAACTCTCTGGGATAGGACTACTGTTATTCACATCTTATAAGCATGGAATGATTGAGTAACATGTCTATGGTCTCCTAGCTAGTACATGGCAAAGCCGGGATTCATACCCAGGCATCAAAGCCAAAGTTTTTCACACTCTACTGCACTGCCTCTAGAAGGTTGTGGTCCAAAGGGGAAATAGTTCCAGCTGATGACATAGCAGTGGGGATAGCCACAGGAGAAAGTAGCTGAAGCCAAGTGTGGCAGCCAGTGCTGGATGCATTATCCATGTGGTTACTGATGTCATTGCTACAATGACAAGAGGACTGGGGGCTAAAAGTATTGAACGTGTGGGCTGGTGATCAGAAAGCCAGCAGTGACCAAATGAAGAGGTATAGATGGTGATACAGTTAGATGGCTTGAGTTCAAAAGCTGAAGCGTTCCTCTCTGTGGGTGGAAGTTAGTTTGGAAATACCATTGTTCAGGGAGGAAAATGCTAACCCCTCCTTCCAACCCTAAAGGCTGAGGGACAAGGAAGCTGTGTCTTTGGGAAGGAGCCAGGTTTCAATGAAGCAGGCAGATGGAGAGAATTCCATGTGGGTTGAAGATGTTTGAGGACTTCTTTTCTATACTGCAGAGTTCCAGGGATTTTGGAGGGAGGGGAATTTGGAGGATGCTGGGTTGAAGGCGTAAGAATGAACACAGAAAATTGGATAAGGGCCACGGGATGGAAGACCAAAGGGAACAAAATCTTGGGTGATGACTGAGACACAGGGAGACTGCTTCCGAGTTTCCATGCGGTGCCAAATAATGGCGGACACTGGAAAAGTACTTTTGTAAGGGGACCGTAGTGGCCTCCCATCTGAGCCAGGACAATGAACATGTTTTCCACAAGACATCAGCTTTCTCTTAGCCATGCCTGCAAGCTATGAGTGAGCTTATTCTGAGTCACACACACTGTCCCTATGGAACAAGGGTTTTTAAACTTTTCTGTGCCATAGAGCTCTTTCATAATCTGAGGAAGCTTATGGGCTCTTTTTCAGAATATTTTTCAATCCCAACATTTTGGGAGGCTGAGATGGGAGGATCAATTGAGCCAAGGAGGTCGAGGCTGCAGTGAGCTATGATCACGCCCCTGCCCTCCAGCTTGGGTGACAGAGTTGATTGGGTGACAGAGTTGAGACCCTGTCTTAGAAAAAAGCAAAAAACACGATATATTGAGATAGAATGTGACATGATGATATCTGATGTCTTCTGGTGACATCTCCTCAGGTACTGCTAGTACTATGGTGGCTTGCTAACTGCACACATACTAAAAGGAAATGCTCTACGTAGGAGATGAGTGAAAATAAATAGGTAGAGACCACCAGTTTCCAGTGCAGCCTGTAAGGGGCTTAGAAGTCACAAGCTCCTCTTAGATCAATCAAACGGGAAGATACAGGGTCACAACTTACCCGGGCAAAAACACCTGTGGGAACCAGTATCAGGGTAGGAAAGGTGGAACTGTAACTGATGAACTGTGGGATGCTCAGAGTGAATGAGTCTGAGGGTAAAAAAAAAAAAAGTCCACAGGGACCCAGCCATTGGCCGGCCCGCAGGCTTAGGCTTTTGTGAGTTTTACCTCCAGAAGCTCTACCAGGTCCTACAAGTGACTGTCAGATACAGGTCCCCTCGTGCTGCCAGGAGGAGGGAAACGGAACCATTGTGACATATGTCTTAGCCTTCTGTTTTTTATTTCTTTAGTTAGTTGAGACAGGATCTCACTAGGTCACCCAGGCTGGAGTGCAGTGGTTATTGACAGGTGTAATCACAACTCACTGTAGCCTCGAACTCCTGGGCTCATGCCATCCTCCTACCTCAGCCTCTTGAGTAGCTGGCACTATAGGTGTGTGCCACCATATCTGGCTAATAGTTTCTAAAATTTTTTTGTACAGATGGGGGCCTCAGTATGTTGCCCAGATTAGTCTCAAACTCTGCCTAAAAGATTCTCCTGCCTTGGCATCTCCCAAAGCACTGGGATTACAGGCGTAAGCCTCTGTGCTTGGTCTTAGGAGGAACTGTTTAATCAGAATCTAACCTGCTGGAGTGAAATGCCAAAAACCTATACCTAGGCATATCATGTTCAAACTTCAGAAAATCAAAGATAAAATCTTGAAAGTGGCCGGGCACAGTGGCTCAGTACCCTGTAATCCCAGCACTTTGGGAGGCTGAAGTGGGAGGATCACCCAAGCCCAGGGAGGTCAAGGCTGCAGTGAGCCATGATCACACCCACTGCACTCCAGCCTGGGCAACAGAGTGAGATCCTGTCTCAAAAAGAGAAAAAAAATCTTGAAAGAAAACAGCTTACATATACAGGCAAAAATATAAGAAGTGTATCCAACTTTTCAGACACCATGCAAGCAAGAATAGAGGAGAAAAAAATATTTAAAGTGCTGAGACAAAAAAACAACCCTACAATTCTGTACATTGTGAAATTATCCTTCAAAAGTGATGGAGAAATAAACAAAAACTGAGATTACTGTCGGACCGTAAACCTGCATTGCAAGAAATGTTTAAAGATGTTTTTCAGAGAGGGGAAAATTTATATAGGTCAGAAACTTGGATCTGCATACAAAAATGGGCATCTGAGAATGAGTAAGTCAAGATAAAATGTCTGTCATCTTCATTGATCTGACAGATAAGTTTGTTCAAAAGAATAGCAACAATGTATTCAATTTTGTAAAAGTAGATGCTTAGGAAGTGAATCACAGCAATGATATAAGGGACAGCAGGGGAATTAGGAACGTCTTGTTATTATAAGGTACTTGTACTACCTGTTGTGAAGCAGTGTAGTGTTATTTGAAAGTGTACTTGGGTTGGCCGGGCTCACTGGCTCACGCCTGCAGTCCCAGATACTCTGAAGGTTGAGGCAGGAGAATGGCGTGAACCCGTGAGGCGGAGCTTGCAATGAGCCGAGATCACGCCACTGCACTCCAGCCTGGGCAACAGAGCAAGACTCCATCTCAAAAAAAAAATGTACTTGGATTGGTTGTATGTGTATACTGTAAACTCTAGGACAACCAATAAAAAAGAGTTGAAGTTATAATTGATATGCTAAGAAAGAGAAAATGAAATAATATAAAGTGCTCAATTAAAACCACAGAAGGAAGTAAAAAATAGGAATAGAGAACCAGGGTAATGAATAGAAAACAGTAACGGATATGAAATACTAATACAACTATACCAATAGTCACTTTGAAATTTCAGTCATCTAAATATACCAATTAAAAGACAGATTGCCATAATGGATCAAAAAACAAGGCCTGGCATAGTGGTTCATGCCTGTAGTCCCAGCTACGTGGGAGGCTGAGACAGGAGATGGAGGTTGCAGTGAGCTGAAATTGTGCCACTGCACTCCAGCCTGGGTGACAGAGCAAAACTCTGTCTCAAACAAACAAGACCCAAATATCTGTTGTCTATAAAAAGCTCACTTTAATATAAAGACAAAGGCAGGCATGGTGGCTCACACCTATAATCCCAACACTTTGGGAGGCTGATGTGGGAGGATTGCTTGAGACCAGCAAGGGCAACATAGCAAGATCCTATCTCTTAAAAAAAAAAAAAAAAAAAGCCAGGTTTGGTAGTGCACATCCATAGTCCCAGCTACTCAGGAGGACTGCTTGAGCCTAGGAGTTTGTTACTTAATGGTACAATGAGTCATGATTGCACCAATGCACTCCAGTGTGGGTAACATAATAAAATAAGACTGGGCATGGTGGTTCATGCCTGTAATCCAAACACTCTGGGAGGCCGAGGTAGGAAGATTGCGCCTAGGAGTTTGATACCAGCCTGGGCAACAGAGCAAGGCCCTGTCTCAAATAGATAAAGGGACGCAGAAAGCCATACCATGTCAACACTAATCAAAAGAAAACAGGAGTAGCTATATTAATTTTAGAGCAGACTTCAGAGCAAGAAAAGGTATCAGATATAAAGAGGGCCATTATGTAATAATGGGGTTACTACAAGAAGGCATAATGATTCTTAATGTTATGTGCCTAGCAACAGATCATCAAAATATGAGGCAAAAACTGATAGAACTGCAAGGAAAAATAGATGAGTTTACTATCATAGTTGGAGACATCAAAACCCCTCTATCAGTAATTCACAGATCCAGTAAACAGAAAATCAGGAAGACACACTTGAACCCAAAAGCACCATCAGTCAACTGGATGTAATTGCCACTTACATACTCCTTCATCCACCAACAGCAGGTCACATATTCTTCTCAAGCTCACATGTAACATTTACCAAGATAGATCACATTCTGGGTCATAAAACATACCTTAAAAAATCAAAAAGAGTAGAGATCATATAATGCCTGCTCTCAGACAACAATGGAAAGACGACAATGGAATTAAACTAGAAATCAATAACAGATATATCTGAAAAGTCCCAGATACTTGGAGACTGTACAAGACATTTCTAAATAACACACAGGTCAAGGAAAAAATGAAGAAAAATTTCAAAATATTTTCAGTTAAAGGAAAATGAAGATATAACTTACCAATTTGTGGGATGTAGTGAAAATAAAGCTTAACAGAAAATTTTATAGCATGAAATGCATATATTAGGAAAGAAGAAAGATCTAATATCAGTGGCCTGAACTTCCACTTTTGGAAACTACAACAAAAAGAGCAAATTAAAGTAAGCAAAAGAAAAGTAATAATAAAAATTAGAGCAGAAATCAGTGAAAGTGAAAACAGAAAATAATCAAAAAAGCTGATTCTTTGAAAAGATAAAATCAATAAACCTCTATCCAGGTTAATTATAGGAAAAAAGACATGTTATTTACTATCAGATATGAAAGAGGGGCCATCACTACAGATCCCATGGACATTTAAAGGATAATAAAAGAATATTATGGCCGGGCACGGTGGCTCACGCCTGTAATCCCAGCACTTTGGGAGGCCGAGTCGGGCGGATCACTTGAGGCTGGGACTGTGAGACCAGCGTGGCTAACATGATGAAACCCCATCTCTACTAAAAATACAAAATATTAGCCTGGCGTGGTTGTGCATGTCTGTAAGCCAGCTGCTTTGGTGGCTGAGGCACAAGACTCTCTTGAACCCAGAAGGCAGAGGTTGCAGTGAGCCAAAATCATGCCACTGCACTGGGTCGCTCTGGGCAACAGAGCAAGACTCTGTCTCAAAAAAAAAAAAAAGGGAATATTATCAACAACTCTATGCCCACCAATCTGATAACCTCAACGAAATGGACCAATTCTTTAAAAGGCACAATTTGTTAAAATTCATGTAAAAAGAAAGAGAATCTGAATAGACCTATAATCTATTAAATAAATTGAATCAGTAATTAAAACCTTCCAGACTCAAAGCACCAAGCCCAGATGGATTCACTGGTAAATGCTACTGAACATGTAAGAAAGAAATTGTACCAGCTCCCTACAATTCCTAGAAAGTAGAAGTAGAGGGAATATCTCCTAACTCATTCTACAAGCCAGCACTCCCCTACTACCTAAACCAGACAGAGACATTACAAGAAAACAATAGACCCATATCTCATGAACCAAGATGAAAAAAAATCAACATGATGCTGTTTGCAAATCAAATCCAACAGTATATAAAAAGAGTGATGCATCATGGCCAAGGGATATTTAAACTGGGTATGCAAAGCTGGTTCAACATCCAAAAATCAATTAATGCAATTCATCATGACAAGCTAGAGAAGAAAAATCCCATGATCATATCAATAGATGGAGAAAAAGCATTTAGCAAAATCTAAAACCTGTTAATGAGAAAACTATCAGCAAACTCGGAGTAGAGGGGAACTGTCTCAACTTCATAAAGAACATCTACAGAAAAACTAAAGCTAACATTATAATTAATAGTGAGAAGCCCAAAGCTTTCCCGCTAAGATCAGGAACAAGGCAAGGATGTCCTCTGTCAGAACTGCTTTTCAACATCATATTGGAAGTTCTATTGTAGCTAATACAAGACAAGAAAAAAAAAATCAAAGGTATACAGATTGAGGAGGACGACATAAAACATTGTAGATAACATGGTCGGTTATGTAGAAAATTCCCCCAAATAGCAAAAGACTCCTGGCACTAATAAGCAATTGTAGCAAGATTACATGCATACACAGGTAACAGACAGAAGTCAATTGCTTTCCTATGGATGGTCCCCAACTTATGATGGTTCAACTTTATGATGGTGTGAAACAATACACATTCAGTAGAAACCATACTCCAATATTCAATAAATTATGTGAGATAGTCTATACTTTTTAATAAAATAGGCTTTGTGTTAGATTATTTTGTCCAACTGTAGACCAGTGTAAGTGTTCTGAACACGTTTAAGGTAAGCTATGATGTTCAATATGTTAGATGTACTAAATGCATTTTTTACTTATGTCCTGATAAACCCATCATAAACTATAACTCCATCATAGGTCAAGAAACATTACTAATAAGGAACAATTTGAATTTGAAATGAAAAACACATTATCATTTATACTAGGCACCTCCCCAGAATGAAATATTTAAGAATAATCTAACAATACTTACAAGATCTACATGAGGAAAACTACAAAACTCTGAAGAAAGATATTAAAGAACTAAACAAATGGAGATATGGCCTATGTTTATGGATAGGAAGACTCAATAGTGTCAGGACATCCATTAGTAGGGGAGGTTGCACATATGTGGGAACAGGAGGTATAAGAGAAATCTACATTTTCCATTCAGCTTTGCTGTAAACATAAAACGGTTTTTTATATATAAAAAAATGTAATATTTTCCCACCCAAATACACAAATCCTCTGAGTTTTACTTACAGGTCCTTTGGGTAGTGGAGACCCCAGATTCAGAGCCCCTGCATGGAAGAAACACACAGGACCTAATTCTTGAAATGTGGACAGTTTAGGATCTCTGGCTATCCTGGCTGTATCTACCACAGTTCTGTTATAGAAAACAGTAATGAGTCTACATATTTTAAGCAGAAAATATTAGAGAGGTTTGGTCAGACAAACTTGTCAGAAGGGCAACAGGAAGAAAACTTTAGGTGACCTGCAGGAATGACTCTCAGAACACCACTGATTCAGCCCTTCAGGGTAGCCACGGCCTCTGCCAAAAGCAGCTATAGAAAAACCAAATGCTTCTACAACAGAGGAGGAGTAGCTGGTGCAGCAGAAAGCTGGCTTCCACTTGCACCTTTCAGATCTTCAGCATCTGATGGATGGACTCTAAATTCATTCAGAAGGGTCAATACAAGGAAGTTTGGGAAACGTAGTTTTTAGTTTTCCAGGCTCTGTTGTAGAGGAAGTAACCCCAGAAGAAGGTTGAATCCCATTCCATCCCATCTGCTGTACATTGTAAATAGTTAATTAGAAATTAAAACAGTGTATTGCTGCATGTTGAGTGGACACCATTCCTAAAGTCTTATGAATACGGTAGACTTGTCAGAGCTTTAATTTTTTTTTTTTTGACAGAGTCTTGCTCTGTGGCCCAGGCTGGAGTGCAGTGGCATGATCTCAGCTCGCTGTAACCTCCGCCTCCTGGGTTCAAGTGATTCTCCTGCTTTAGCCTCCCAGGTAGCTGGGATTACAGCCGCAGGCCACCATGTCCAGCTAATTTTTGTATTTTTAGTAGACACGGGGTTTCGCCATGTTGGCCAGGCTGGTCTGGAAGTCCTGACCTCAGGTGATCCTCCCGTCTCGGCCTCCCAAAGTGCTGGGATTACAGATGTGAGCCACTACACCCGGCCAAGTAAATTTGCGACCATCACTGTGAAAAGTGAAGTTTGGACCAGAGCCTGGGACAGACATCTCCAAAGCCCCTCCTGTGCTCTATGCTCCAGGTACCCTAGAATGGGGCTTCTTGACCTCGGCACTGTTATGTTTGGGAGTGGGTGATTCTTTGTTGTGGGAGACTATCCAATCCATTGTGGGATGCTTAGTAGCATCTTTGGTCTCTGCCCACTGACCCAGGAGCATAGTCCCCCAACTCATCACAATGAAAGGTATTTCCGAACACTGCCAACTGTCCCCAGGGCAATGACATTGCCACCGGTTGAGAATCAGTGCTCTAGAATGTGGTATCAGCTGTTAACCCAATGGAAGCAGCCACTATTTGCTAGCACAGTTGTCAATTGCACAAAGAAGACTATTGTGCCCCATGTTTCCAAATGACATCCCATGTTCTTAAGTCATGTAAACCTCTTACTAATAACATGGAGAAACATTTGTAAATCAAGGGGAACTCTCATTCCAAGCAGGGGAAAAGAATGTTTTCCATTGTTCAGAATGAGTCAACAGAAATTAGGTGACACTTTCCCTCAAAATAGTATCTGATTATATTCATCACTCTATTAAATGTCTGCCAAATGCTTTTGTGACACGTTTTTGAGGGCACAATGCAAGTCAATGACCTATTATCACCAAATAGAAAAGAAATGTAAAAATATTACATCATTTCCTAGAGAAACTGTACAACTTATTGTCCTGGACAGCTTTTGAAAAAGATTAGAAACCTATTTGATGAAAATAATTTGGCTGAAATTGTGCCTAGACCATGAGCTGGAGGACATTGGGACCTTCTGCTTCAACTCTGCAATTATGGAAGACAGAGGAAATCCCCAACTAGCATTTCCCATTATCATATATAGATGCATGAACTGCAATTTTATTTTAAAATACAACTATTAATCTACTCATAAAAAAATTTCAATGGCCAGATCAAAAACAGAAGTTTTTTTCTAGTTCTAGCTCTTCTCTGATTGTGCCTTCTGTTATATTAATAGTACCTTACCCTCTCCCACTTCAATTTCTTAGCTTGCTTTGGTACAGCATTTTACCATTTTCAGACACCTCTCATCTACATGTGTTTGATCATCCCCCCGCCCCATTGCATTAAACTAGCATCATAGCTCCCTTTTAAAACAGTCTCAAGAGGTAATGACCAGCTTAGAATCAAATGGTGTTAAATTGTCTTCAATGGGCTCGGCTTTGGGGCCTGTTGGACCTGCTGGACCCATGTGGAAGGGCCAGGGGAGGCAGGGAAGGTGAGGGGGTCACTGGAGAGGCCAGTGGCATGTGGTAGAGAGTGAGAAAGAAAATCTGTGGCAGAGGGGGCAGAGTGAGCTCCATTCCCTGTGGACTCTAACCCATATCTGGGTTTGCAGGGTGTTGTCTATCAAAAGGAGGAATTGCCCTTCACAGGGAGAGTGTTAGAGCCACTGAGGCAGAGGTAGCCATCTCGCTAAGTGCTCACAAGCTGCTTCTGTGAAAGGCCCTCATCAGAGTCCCTGCAGCCCCTGAGAGAATGCAGCCCTGCCACCTTGTTTTGGTGACTTAAAGACAAGGCAGAGGTTCTAACATGACAGGGCACAAAAAAAACTCAGAGGAAGATGGGGTCTATTCTGTTCTTTTTTTTTTTTTTTTTTTTTTTTTGAGATGGAATCTCACTTTGTCACCCAGGCTGGAGTGCAGTGGCACAATCTCGGCTCACTGCGACCTCCACCCCCTGGGTTCAAGCAATTATCCTGCCTTAGCCTCCCAAGTAACTGGGATTACAGGTGCCTGCCATCACGCCCAGCTAATTTTTGTATTTTTAGTAGAGGAGGGGTTTCACCATCTTGGCCAGGATGGTCTTGAACTCCTGACCTCATGATCCACCCACCTCGGCCTCCCAAAGTGCTGGGATTACAGGCATGAGTCATCTGCTGAACTTTCAATTAATCCTTCAGTCTGGTGGTCCCAGTTGCCCAGATCCTTACCTCCAGTTGAAGTCAATCAGGTGCCTCCAAAGCTTGCTCTTTCCTCCCCTGGGTATGTGTCAGAGGGACAGACACCTTTATCAATGGTGATCCTGTGACGGAGACCTGAGCGTCTTTGGAGAGATGCTGGAACAGGAGAACGATGCTTCACAATTGCTGCTCCAGGGATGGAACTGTGGTCCAAGAACAGATACTTCACACTCCACCCTACCCCACCAGGGGCTTCTGTGTGCAAAATCACTTCCTACAGGGAGGCAATGTGGGCAGGCTGGGAGTTCGGTTGACTTGGATGATTGTTACGACTTAGCCAATGGTATTAAATATACACGTCTAACAGGAGTCCCAGAAGAAGGTTACTGAGATGATCAGACCTGTCTTGTTGAAGAGACAACTCTGGAGGCTAAGTGCAGCCCTGCCAAGAGAATAAGAAAATGGATCACTGATCATGAGCTGGTATTGGTTCACTTCTTCAACTGCTGATGTAGCCTATTGAGGATGTTAAGTATTGTAATTCCTAAAACGGTTGGAGGGAAATTTAACAGAAAACTACTGGGAAAAAGAAATCATCTCATGCTTTCTCTTTCCTTTTGTTGTATTTTTTATTGTATTCTTCTCTCTTGTGCCTGGGGCTTTTTGAACCTTTTCTTCCCAAGATACTGGCCTTCCAAGCTTAACAGAAAATAAAATTTGAATCTGGTGTGGACAAGAGTTGGAGGGAAATGGTTCCCTGTAGTACTGGCTGACTAACCTCAGATGCCTTGAGCCACAGTTGGTATAGTCACCTCCTCTAAACTCTGGGTCTGTCTACATTTTTATTTGAACAGCATTGCTTTGCCATTTCCTTGGCTGTGTTGTAACACGCTGAGGCCCTGGGTGTGCACACCTGCATTCCCTGACAACTCCCAGGTGCCCCAGCATGCCTTGAGGTTAGAAGAAAATTAGATAATTACTTAAGACTTGGCAATGTTCATCTGTTACCCAGGGGGCTTCTGAAGTCCTTTCTCCATTGCAATTCCATTTCTGGACTGTGTATGTAGTTTGAGATTGATAGAATTTATACATCTTGTTAGTACTTTTCAAATGTAGACTGAATTTCACTTGAAATTGAATTGAAAAAAGTTCCTGCTCCAGATGATTCTAATGGGATTCATGGACTTCTAATATGGTTCAAATTAACCCCAATAGGTTCAGTGTATTTGTCGGGAAATGAGATGCAATCCCTTTAGCGTGTTTTGGGACAAAGTGTGTATTAGAGAATTCACTCCTAAGTATCTACATTATTGCTTTTTATTTTCATATTGGTCATTATCATTTCTAGAAGAGATGTTTAGTCAAAAGAAAGGGTTTTTTTTTTTGCCATTTGTAGCATAAATGAACCAGTTTCTCCTAAGAAATCAGTGGCTTTACAAAAACAAAAAATATTGTAAAAGAGACTCTAGAGCTTTAGCAATCAGTGTAATATATGGGCCTTCTATGAATCATGATGTAAACAAACTAAATATAAAAAAGAAATCTGTGAGGCAGTTGTACTGAGTATTAGCTAGTATTGAGCAACTGTTAATTTTAAGTGTGGTAATGGTATGATGGTTATGCTTTTACAAATGTTATCAGCTAGAGATGTGTGCTAAAGTATTTACAGGTGGTATCTGACATGTCCTTAAAAATGCTATAGCAAAAAGTAGTTGGGGAAGGGCCAGCGGATAGATGAAATGAGAGGCGGAAG